>NC_064616.1:393973093-395223093 GCF_023898315.1 Schistocerca nitens
TGTCCCTTAACATAGACAAATGTAATGTATTGCGAATACATAGAAAGAAGGATCCATTATTGTATGATAAAATGATAGCGGAACAAACACTGGTAGCAGTTACTTCTGTAATATATCTGGGAGTATGCGTGCGGAACGATTTTAAGTGGAATGATCATATAAAATTAATTGCTGGTAAGGCGGGTACCAGGTTGAGATTCATTGGGAGAGTGCTTAGAAAATGTAGTCCAGCAACAAAGGAGGTGGCTTACAAAACACTCGTTCGACCTATACTTGAGTATTGCTCATCAGTGTGGGATCCGTACCAGATCGGGTTGACGGAGGAGATAGAGAAGATCCAAAGAAGAGCGGCGCGTTTCGTCACAGGGTTATTTGGTAACCGTGATAGCGTTACGGAGATGTTTAATAAACTCGAGTGGCAGACTCTGCAAGAGAGGCGCTCTGCATCGCGGTGTAGCTTGCTCGCCAGGTTTCGAGAGGGTGCGTTTCTGGATGAGGTATCGAATATATTGCTTCCCCCTACTTATACCTCCCGAGGAGATCACGAATGTAAAATTAGAGAGATTAGAGCGCGCACGGAGGCTTTCAGACAGTCGTTCTTCCCGCGAACCATACGCGATTGGAACAGGAAAGGGAGGTAATGACAGTGGCACGTAAAGTGCCCTCCGCCACACACCGTTGGGTGGCTTGCGGAGTATAAATGTAGAATGTAGATGTAGATGTACCCTACAGAATAGCCAGAAGTTACCGCTAGTTGTACATGAGATCCAGTACCTGTCATCTCATTACATCCACAGAAATATATCTCATTGAAATGGGATCCTAGCAGTGCCCATATATGACCCAAAACCATTCATAATTTTGTTCTCTATTGCTTCTAGGTAGCTCTGGAGCAACATAACCATGTTGCATTTCAAGAAAACCAGAACCAGTTAGTTTTGTCAACCTAATAACTTTCCTAAAAAAAATTAACATACACTCCTGGAAATGGAAAAAAGAACACATTGACACCGGTGTGTCAGACCCACCATACTTGCTCCGGACACTGCGAGAGGGCTGTACAAGCAATGATCACACGCACGGCACAGCGGACACACCAGGAACCGCGGTGTTGGCCGTCGAATGGCGCTAGCTGCGCAGCATTTGTGCACCGCCGCCGTCAGTGTCAGCCAGTTTGCCGTGGCATACGGAGCTCCATCGCAGTCTTTAACACTAGTAGCATGCCGCGACAGCGTGGACGTGAACCGTATGTGCAGTTGACGGACTTTGAGCGAGGGCGTATAGTGGGCATGCGGGAGGCCGGGTGGACGTACCGCCGAATTGCTCAACACGTGGGGCGTGAGGTCTCCACAGTACATCGATGTTGTCGCCAGTGGTCGGCGGAAGGTGCACGTGCCCGTCGACCTGGGACCGGACCGCAGCGACGCACGGATGCACGCCAAGACCGTAGGATCCTACGCAGTGCCGTAGGGGACCGCACCGCCACTTCCCAGCAAATTAGGGACACTGTTGCTCCTGGGGTATCGGCGAGGACCATTCGCAACCGTCTCCATGAAGCTGGGCTACGGTCCCGCACACCGTTAGGCCGTCTTCCCCTCACGCCCCAACATCGTGCAGCCCGCCTCCTGTGGTGTCGCGACAGGCGTGAATGGAGGGACGAATGGAGACGTGTCGTCTTCAGCGATGAGAGTCGCTTCTGCCTTGGTGCCAATGATGGTCGTATGCGTGTTTGGCGCCGTGCAGGTGAGCGCCACAATCAGGACTGCATACGACCGAGGCACACAGGGCCAACACCCGGCATCATGGTGTGGGGAGCGATCTCTTACACTGGCCGTACACCACTGGCGATCGTCGAGGGGACACTGAATAGTGCACGGTACATCCAAACCGTCATCGAACCCATCGTTCTACCATTCCTAGACCGGCAAGGGAACTTGCTGTTCCAACAGGACAATGCACGTCCGCGTGTATCCCGTGCCACCCAACGTGCTCTAGAAGGTGTAAGTCAACTACCCTGGCCAGCAAGATCTCCGGATCTGTCCCCCATTGAGCATGTTTGGGACTGGATGAAGCGTCGTCTCACGCGGTCTGCACGTCCAGCACGAACGCTGGTCCAACTGAGGCGCCAGGTGGAAATGGCATGGCAAGCCGTTCCACAGGACTACATCCAGCATCTCTACGATCGTCTCCATGGGAGAATATCAGCCTGCATTGCTGCGAAAGGTGGATATACACTGTACTAGTGCCGACATTGTGCATGCTCTGTTGCCTGTGTCTATGTGCCTGTGGTTCTGTCAGTGTGATCATGTGATGTATCTGACCCCAGGAATGTGTCAATAAAGTTTCCCCTTCCTGGGACAATGAATTCACGGTGTTCTTATTTCAATTTCCAGGAGTGTATGTACTCAGTTCTCTAAACCAAACAGTATAGAAGGTGTGCCCCTATTATCCTAGTTGGAATTATTTCTCTTTTCGTTTAGTAGTCAGACACGCCATTTTTCCCCCATTCTCTTCATAACTTACTATCTGCCACGTTCCTTTTTTTCCGTCTTCCACCTATTATTTTCCATTTTCTGAAATGTTTGACTGGAGCGAAAAAGAAACTCCCTAGATATTACACAATGGATTTTTGTCCGTATTTTCATAGCCAAACGAAGAGTGAGAAACGGAGGAACACGGTATCAGTTTGCCCAGCGTGGGGTCCTGTTTTGTAAAAAACGATGTAATTGCTTGAAGTAATAGGGATGATGAAGAAAAACTGAAGCAGAAATTTGAGTCACTCCCAGACACTAAAGTTTGATCCGTAGAGTAGCCATGTAGATGCCAATGAGAGAAATTTAAAATATTACTCGAACTGCTGCTGTTAGCTGTGTAAATGAAATGTCAAAAATATCAACTCACAGCATAATTGGAAACTTCTCTGCTTTCTCTCGCTCTATAAACTCTTGATAATAACAGTATACTGCCCAACATTTGAATATGTTGCATTTACACTTGGAAATAGAAATGTTGAGAAAATGTCAAATGTTTTGTGAACTGATTTGTCTAAATGTAATGTGGCACGCTTTGAACGATGCTCGGAATGATATACAGCATATCAGGCGCCGACTGATAATTTAAAGTTCGATGTTGAACTTAGAATCTTAGAATATTAAAAAGTACTAGAGGATATGGTTTCCTTACGTCATAAATATCAAAATGCATGAGCGCTACAACTGCTGTACGTGATGGCGAGCTACATTCAAAGACTTGTCAAATGTTTCCCTAATCTCTTTCATTTCTTACTTTTCGACAAACCCTTTCGCAAAACATCTGACCATCCCTTTCCAAAAGGATTTCCTTATTTAACAGCAGCTGCTTCTGTTCCCTTCCCCAAATGTCATTATTTTTACTAGGTGTAAGACTTGTACTACCATGTCTGTCAAAACGATTGTAATGTAAAATTTGTAGAATGCTTTGTCAGATGTAAGAGAGGAAATGATGACCTTACTCTTCCCAGTATAAGTAAGTTAACTACCATCACAGGAAGTAAACATATATCTTGGACGGATCTGTGAATTCTTAAACAATTCGCTAGTGTAAAAATTTCCAGTGCAACATTACTTCTCCTTTGACTTTTGCAACCACCTCCACTTGCTAAATTTACTTATTTTGCCCTTCACTGTCAGACTGAACATCTTTCACTGCAGAGTTGTTCCATGTCTGGTGTCACACGTAATATCGAAGCCTTCATGTAAGCTGAGGGTTTGCGAAGGTGAATGGGACGAGTTTCGATCCTAGCTGACGCTCGCCGCGGTTATGAAGTAGCGATGCGAGACACGTAGGCCCCATCAGAGGACGCTACCTTTCAAGGAGGGGAGAAGGGCTACAAAGCCCGACAGGGAGCAGGGGAGCGGCGGTTAGCTCTGGGCGCTGGGCGCTGGGCGCAGTTCCCACTGCGGCCGATCGAAGGGCGCGAGCCTCCAGCTGATCGCCGCGCTGCGCTGGTGGGGAGGATGCGCGCGCCACCAGAGGTCGCTGACCTACTGGAGACGACACGCACAGGTGACTTCCACGTGGGTCGCTCCTCAAGATCACTAGCGAGGGTCAACGGGTCAGGAGGCGTACCTATTCCAGCAGTATTTGGCTTGCCCTTCTTCTGTAAACAAAGCTCTCCTCCCTCCTTCCACAGAATGTTCTAGTGCAACGTTCCCATATAAACAGTTCCTATCAACAACTTCCACACTTCTCGTAACACTGACTAGGAAGATTAGGGAGACACGTAGAAATATATAAACATTGATATATATTACCAGAAAAACGTAAATGAACTATCAGTAACTAAAATAAAGTTAACGAGTATGTAACGAGTATTTCATCCAAGACCGATTTGTAACAAACAGTGATTGTTCAGTTTAAGGACAAAATACATACTTACCACTCACTCATATTTCAGCATTTATTTACTTGGCTAATAGGACAATACTGAGGGTGAGCACTGTTGGCTCATGTTGAAGCCCGTATATACTGGGGTGACAAAGGTCATTGGATACCTCCTAATATTGTGTCGCACCTTCTTTTCTCCGGCGTAGTGCAACAGCTCGACTTTGCGTGGACCCAACAAACAGTTGCCAGTGGAGGAGTTCGTGCACGAACTGACTTCTCGATTATGTCCCAAAAATATACGATGAGATTCATGTCAGGTGATTTGGGTGGCCAAATCATTCGTTCAAATTGTTCAGGACGTTCTTCAAACCATTTGCGAACAACTATGGCCCGCTGACAAGTCGCATTTTCATCCATAAAAATTCCATCGTTGTTTGTGAACATGAAGTCCATGAATGGCTGCAGATGGTCTCCAAGTATCCGAACACAACCAATTCCAGTCAATGATTGGTTCAGTTGGGCGAGAGGACCAAGTGCATTCCATGTGAGCACAGCCCAAACCATAATGAATCCACCACCAGCTTACACATTACGTTGTTGATAACTCGGATCCATGGCTTCGTGGGGTCTGCGCCGCACACCACCCCTACCTTCAGCTCTTACAAACTGAAATCGGGACTCATCTAACCAGGATACGATTTTCCAGTCGTTTAGCATCCAACTGATATCGTCACGAGCCCAGGAGAGGCACTGCCGGCGATGTCGTGCTGTTAGCAAAGGCACTCATGTCTGTCGTCTGCTGCCATAGCCCGTCAACGCCAAACTTCGCCGCACTGTCCTAACGGATACATTCGTCGTAAGTCACACATTGATGCCTGCGGTTATTTCACACAGCGTTACTTTTCTGTTAGCACTGGTAACTCTACGCAAACGCCGCATCTCTCGGTCGTTAAGTAAAGGCCGTTGACCACTGCGTTGTCCGTGGTGGGAGATAATGCCCGAAATTTGGTATTGTTAGCCCGATCTTTACACTGTGGATCTAGAAATATTGAATTTCCTATCGATTTCCGAGCTGGAATGTTTCGTGCGTCTAGCTCCATCTACTATTTTGCGTTTAAAGTCTGTCAGTTCACGTTGTGTGGCCATAATCACGTCGTAAACGCCTTCTCATGGAACACCTGAATACAAGTGACAGCTCCGCTAATGTGTTGCCTTTTTTATTCCTTGTGTACGCGATGCTACCGCCATATGTATATGTAAATACCGCTATCGAATGACTTTTTTTTTACCTCAGTGTATGGCAACCAATAAAGAAAACTGCATTCGCGAATTAAGCGGTAACTACCTTGGTGTCATGAATATGAACAGGTTGACCTTGATTAGCAGGTATGATTTCTTGACAGTGTCAGCCACTCACGCTGGAAAACTTAATATTATGATTCGAATAACCACCAGCTTGCCACGGTTCGCGTGGCTCCCTCCGTCGGAGGATCGAATTCTCCCTCGGGCATGGGTGTGTGTGTTCACTTTAGTGTAAGTTAGTTGGAGCTGCATTAAGTAGTGTGTAAGCCTAGCGACCGATAACCTGAGCAGTTTGGTCCCATAGGAACTTATCATAAATTTCCAAAAATTTCCATGATTGTTCTTTGCACAAATTCATGGTAAAGTTTGTGTTCCATTTAAAGAGAATGAATGTAATTGTAAATTTTTAGGATGGCATTCATCTGTTAAAGAACCACTCTCACCACAATCCTTTCCCATCGTCTTGTTTGGAGGGGAACTTCGATCAATTTGTTTAACGAACAAATTATGTAAGTGGCTATCCCCACCACGTAGGATTTATATCTGGATCATTTTAAGATTGAATTTGTGCAAATTCAAAATAAACTCACTTTGTGTCATTTGCATGGCATCGTGATTCTACTCCTTAACTTGCACTTAAGGCTCTCACGATAGCAAACACACGGCTAGTTTCTAAGTGATATGTGGATAAGGGGGGGGGGGGGGGGTGACGGGCTTTCAGTCGCTTGACACGTCCGTGGTGGCGTTGGGCAGGATTGTGGTGAGATTTGGTGCCAGTGTGATATCATTAACCCACCTTACATCGCACATGGACTTACGAGCTCCGGCCTTTTCTTTGCGTGTGTCAACACCTCACTGTTTGAAACCTTGCAGCACCCAAGGGCGACGCCGTAGGGCCTACAAGTTTCCTCCATTACAGAGGAAGATTGTAGGCATCTTTGAGTCAAATTTAAAACTTTTGTGTCTCAGTGATAGAGATGTACGGGATTTCGAAGAAGTGACCCTTTAATTGTGTTGCGCAGTTTATTCACTTAATGTGGTAACGTGTTATTTAAAAACATGGTGGCCCACGGGAAGTAGTAGGTTTTCATTTGTATATCACTACTTTCAGCTTATAATTATACCAATATAACTTATAGACAACTTTTCGTATTGCTGAAATCCTTCGTGGAAGGTCTTCACTACGTTCTCGATAATTTCTCGAGGGAAGGCATCAATGTCACCCTTGTTTACGGCTTTCGGCTCGTCAGTATTGCGGAGTCACAGTGAAAAAAGCTGTGTTCTTTAGATGACTCCACAGAATTAAATCAGAGGCTGAAAGATTAGGTCGTCTCAGCGGACATGGGATATCATCGAATAGTGAGAGTAACCGGTGTGGTAAATGTCTACCCAATGTCGACACTGAACTGCAGGCCGCATGGGCTCTAGCCGAATCATGCTAAAACAGTATTGCGTCTAGATGACACTGTTCCTAAAACTGTGGAATGAAGGTGTTATGGCTGCACATCGCTCAAGAATCGACACTCAATGGGCTGCCGTTGTTGTCTAAAAAAAAAAAAAAAAAAAAAGAAAAAAGAGACCTAATGAGTCCGATGTACCGTCCAACAGCACACCATACGATGACCTTTGGTCTACGGTTGGCCCTTTCATGAATGAGATGTGAGATGAGGGTTTGTGTCCGAGTAATATCGGAACTTTTGTTTATTTATGAACTCATTCAGACGAAATTTGCCTTACCATGAATCACAAGATGCATAATCCCGCTCAAATCTTTCCAGTAATGCTGAGCCTCCTCGCTTTATCTCCTGGCCGTAACAATGATGAAACCTTAAGTCCTGTTTCACGGTCAACTACAAAGACGTGCGAGGGATCTGTAACGTTACGGAATGACGACGAACTGATCGCCGCCAGCTTCGCTGCTGAGCCGCACGAACTGATCGGATATTTTCCGGAGTTCGAACATACATTTCCAGTCCATTAAGCTTCACATTGGTTACAGACACATTCGGACGCCATTTTTTTAACCTCCTGAATACTGCCCTTCTGTCTGGAACATGGAAATGACAGTGTCTTCAATTGTGCAATGTTCGTTGAACCTACAATGCTCTGCACAAGACAGAACTTCTCCACTGCCCCAGTACGCACCTGCAGTGGCCTCCGTTCCATACTGAACTGAATGACATACTATATGGATCAGATGGGACGCGGTAGATTGCGAGAGCACATCTACACCTTAGCACGATGACCAATTGAACACGTACTATTTCCCGTGGAGGTCACCCTCTATTAATGCTATATGTTGTTAAAGATATTGACATAGGAGTGCATTACCAATATTCTTAACATTTATGAGGATATTTCTCGAATAATGTCACAGATACCACTTCGTGAAATTGTATAACATAGTTCGTGTGCACGTATGTCCTTTTAGGACATCCAGCTCCCCTCCTGTAAGATGGTTCAAATGGCTCTAAGCACTATGGGACTTAACATCTGAGGTCATCAGTCCCCTACACTTATAACTACTTAAACCTAACTAACGTAAGGACATAACACGCATCCATACCCGAGGCAGCATTTGAACCTGCGATCATAGCAGCAGCGTGCTTCCGGACTGAAGCGCCTAGAACCACTCGGCTACAACGGCCGGCTCTTCTGTAAGAGTACTAACTGATTTTGCAAGCACTAATAGTGTGGAATGTAGGTTGCTATTTTCATGGACAAGTCCCAGAAGGCTGTAGATACACTATACGATCAAAAGTATTCGGACACCCTTATGTAATGCGGAACTGAAACCCAGATGTCAAGGGAGGCGAACCCGCTTCTGTGAAAGTACCTGGGCTGTACTGTGTAGTAAGAAAAGCAGCAACAGAAGAATAGCTCTGTCAGAAGAACTCAGTGAATTCATACGTGGACTAACCACCTGTTGTCAACTAAGTTACAGATCAACCAGGATATTTCAACTCTTCTAAAGCTGGCCAAGTCGACAGTTTGTGATGCTATTGTGAACTGAATACGCGAAGGACCAACCACAGCTAAACTAAATCCAGGCAGACCTCATTTACTGGCGGCCAGGATAGTCGAGTACGGCGGAGAGTGGTTGTAAGAAAGTCACATACATTCAATCGCAAGAATCAATCACTCATCCCACCGCTGTCCGGGACATCTTCGGACATATCTTGGCTGGTCGTCGGGGCACAATTCGAAGCGTGACTCTTCGCTGGAGACAAATGTACTCCAGTCAGTGAGCCTCCAGGCCCCGATGAACAGTAAAGACTTGTCTGGAGACACCCCCGGCAGCGGTGGGGTACCAACTTGACTGTTACCCGCCATAAGGCCCCAGAACCAGGAGTAATGATCTGGAGTACCATTTAATTTCATAAAGGCACCTCTTTGGTTATCGTCAGCAGCTCGTGATCCAGTGGCTAGCCTTGCTGCCTCTGGATCTCGGGGTCCCGGGTTCAATTCCCGGCCGGGTTCGAGATTTTTCTCCACCCGGGGACTGGGTGTTTGTGTTGTTCTCATCATTTCATCCCCATTCATGAAAGTGGTGAGACGGGACTGAGTAAAGATTGGGTATTTGTACGGGCGCTGGTAACCGCGCAGTTGAGCGCCCCAGAAACCAAACATCATCAACACCTTTGGTTGTCATCCGCGGCACACTTATGTCACAGCGACACTTCAACGTTATCCTACAACCCGTTTTACGCCACTTCATGACAAGCCATCCTGGGCTTACATTTCAGCAAGATAATGTCCGCCCGCATACGGCGAGAATTTCTGCTGCTCGTCTTGATGCCTGTCAAAGCCTACCTAGGCCAGCAGGGTAACCAAATCTCTCCTCAATTGAGAACGTTTGGAAAACTATGGGCAGGGCCTTCCAAATATCTCAGTATTTTGGCGATATAACGCGCCAGTTGGACAGAATTTGGCACGATGTCCCTCAGGAAAACATTTAACAACTCTCTCCATCAGTGACATGCTTGCACAAGGGTGGATGACGAACGAGCGCGCTACTGACTTGCTTAGTTTGTGAAGCACTTCCTCTTGAATAAATAATTCACTTTTTCTGAAATTGTAATTATTTATTATATGTGCTTCACATGTACTGATTTCAAAACCATTCGGATAATTCCTCAGTAGTGCATCTTTTTTTTTTTTTGTCTGAGAATGTACATTTAATCTATTATAACCTAAAACTCTTTGTACGAGATCTGATCTTTAGACGGCCACATGAAAAGCGTGTATTTTATACGCTAGTATTATTTACAGTATTGATAAGAAATAAAAGTACACATGAAGAACTAATCCGTGAAGTAAGCGTGCTTGGTTATTTCCGGTAGGCAATGCCGTAAAGTATTCTTTGCCAGCCAGGTAAAGTTGTTAATAATAGGCAATCAGCAGTAAAATATTTATAGGTGAAAGATGCGCGCAGAGTATTTATTTCGAAGTAAACCACTTGGATTTAATACACACAACAGACATGGACGGCAGCAACATTATATATAACGTCACATCTCATCCTCAGCTGAGAAGAGCAATTACATCTATCCTGGAACTGCTGCTCTTATTCGCGGTTCCACGTTTCTTTTGACGATAATCTATCTTTGCTTACACGGGTAATTCCGGTATCTCAAGCAACAAGAGCTTTCTTATTGATTAATATCTACGTTGTATTCGGATATTGTCGCGGGAAACTTGTGTTGATCATCCGTTTCGAGATTAAGCAGGACGCTACAGATGCATACTAACCCGACTTCAGATTTCTGTGTCTTTTGTTACAAACACACACAGAATAATGCCAGTGTAACAATTACTTCAAGCGTGTGCACTAAGCTGAGGCAAATCTGAGAGCAGGAGACAGTGAATGACGTGAGTGGAAGCAACGGAGCGAACGTCTTGTGTTATTACAAATTCTGAGAGAATAAGCCATTGCGGTGCTTGTGATGTTGGTTCAAGTGTACCTAACGAAACATGTGTAACTAAAAATTGCTACATGAGACGCACCACGTTACTAACGACTGTAGTCATACGTAATGATAGACCACTTACAGCAAGTGCTAGGGATTTAGGATAAGAAAACGCCGCTCTAACGGCTTTCGATGTTATTATTATCTGTCTACTGACTCGAGATAGTGGTCTTGAACTCAAACGTTGTACTTATTTAGAATAGAATACACAACAAAGCGATGGTATTTTTGCTTTATTGTGTGTTATATGTTGAATAAACATCACGTATGACTACGTTAATGCCACGGCTTGTGAAAATTTGGCTCAGTGGAAGACTTGTTCCCGACCTGTGCTGCATAAACTGCCTCACGTACGAAAGCCCAAATGTAAATAAACATAAGCAGAAATGTTTTATAAGTTTGTCTAAGATACATATTTTCTGCACACGAGTTTTTGAATACTGAGGCCTGTTGCTGCAACTTAGATCCGGAGTATGACATGCAACCATTAGATTTGAGCTGCACATTAATTTGCATCGCATATTTACAGACATCTGAAGATTTGTAACATCAATAATTCTGATGATTACAGATGAAGTTCCCGTTGGCAACGTCCATACATGTTTCCAAACGTAAACTGCAGCGAGTGGGGGCTAGTTATCGATCTTGATAGAGATACTATTTTCCGATATTCTGTTTAAATGGTTTTCCGACACCGTTCCATAAACAAATAAGGTAAACCTTCTAAGTAAGGAGGCAACGGCCTTGCTGCATTGGATACACCGGTTCCCGTCGGATCACTGAAGTTAAGCGCTGTAGGGCGTAGCCGGCACTTGGATGGGTGACCATCCGGGCCGTCATGCATTGTTGCCATTTTTCGGAGTGCACTCAGCCTCGTGATGCCAATTGAGGAATTACTTGACTGAATAGTAGCAGCTCCGGTCAGAGAAAACCATCACAACGACCGGGAGAGCGGTGTGCTGACCACACGCCCCTCCTATCAGCATCCTCAGCTGAGGATGACACGGCGGTCGGATAGTCCTTATGGGCCACTTGTGGCCTGAAGACGGAGTGCTTTTCTAAGTAAGGACGATTACCGTTTCAGGAATGTTATTATCTTATCTTCTTGAAGTCAGATGTCCGATGAAGTCAAGAGGTCCGTTATTTGACCTCGACTGCTTAGTCTTCAAGATAACCTCGTTCACTCGAGAGACGTAAACCGTAGTCTTAGCAACATAGCTTAATAACATATATTGTCAGTGGTGTACTGATAGATAGTCTTACAGTATGGTGCCTGCTGATGGATAATTGACCATTCGATTCTCTCTTGCTGAATTTACGTTTCTCCAAAAAGCTTCTGAGTTTAAAGTCGACTAAACGAAAACACCAGTAAAATCAAACATAACGTAATAAATCACTGCCGCTAATGCCTTTTAAAAGGTATTTCCCATTACACTGAAGTGCTGTCATTGCTTTGCATAGCTCGTCGCTTCTGTTAATTCCTCCTACATTTATTGCGTCTTGTACCTTACTTAACACGCAGCTGTTCCCATCTTTCTCTTACAACTTGATACCGACTGTACTATATTTCAGACAGTGAGCATCAGAAGAGCATATACTCACACAAAATGCTGAAGGGAAAATCAGTAATTCGAATTTAGCTGTCATCGGTAAGGATACCTTAGGAAAATCAATGTTTCGTAATTTTAGAATGAAAGATCTGTTTTTTCATTTCAGATACGTCTGTTAATAACTTTATATCAGTGGTTCTACAAGTATGTGATCAAGCGTCATTTAAAAGTTTCTAGCTATTATTCCGAAAGAAATCTGACAGTTTCTATCTCTTCTACAATATTTAGAATGTTTCCACATTGATAACTGCTCTCTCGCATTTTCATTCCTTAAAGTTAAATAGAATAGGGATTTACATCTACATCTGTATAAATACTGCGCAAGCCACAGAATGATGCGTGGCGGAGGATAACTTGCACCGCTACCAATCATTTCGTTTCCTATTCAATTCAAAAATAGAGCGAGGGAAAAATGACTGTCTACATGCTTGTGTACGACCCCTAATGTCCCTTATCTTTGTGGTTCTTATGCCAAATCTACGTTGGCGGCAGTAGGATTGTTATGCAGTTACTTTCAATTTTTCATAATAGTATTCCTTGAAAATAATATCGCCTTCCTTCCAGGGATTCCCATTTGAGTTCTGGAAGTGCCATCGTAATATCTGCGTGCTGATCGAGCCTATCAGTAACAAATCTGGCAGCCTGACCCTGAATTGCTGTGATGTCTTCCTTGGGTCAAATCTGGTGTGGGTCCAAAACACTAGAGCAGTACTGCAGTACTCAAGAATGGGTCGTACTAGCGTTTATCTACAATGCTTAGATACTCCTTGCGTTTCATATCGCTTTGCAACGTTACGTCTAGATTCTGAATCGTCCTGAATGTGAAGCAGCACAGTACTAATGCTTTATTCGAACTTACGAGTTTACTTTTCCTACTCATCTATATTAACTTACTTTTTTCTACATTTACAACTAGCAACCATTCATCATTCCGACTATAAATGTAGTCAACTTATCTTGTATCCTCCTACAGTTATGGCAATTAAACAAATTGCCTTCCAGCAGTTTGTAGGTCAATTATTGAATTGTGTATTGTAAGATTTTTGTCGTTAAAAAGTAAATAATTTAAGCCCTTCGAAATTTACTTAAATAGAAAAATTGGAAAGTGAATAGTCACTATGTGAGTTGGACCTAATGGGTTGGTTGCAAATATTTTCTGAATATTGAGTTCTGGTGCTACCAGAAATTTTTCTGGGATTGGTGATGACTTTGACTAAATAAATTAAGTTTCACATGCTTTTCTTACCCTTTCTAACTACATTAATCTACTGTTTCTCGATACTAGGATGGAGATTAATAATTACCATATTCTTCACCAAAAAATCTGTAAGTCTCTTAATTCAGTATCTCCTATTGAACATTGCAAGTCCTATGGTGAAACTCTATCCGATTTCTCAGAAAGCGAACTACTAGTGACAATGAGGTGTCCTAGAATGGCTGACTACTTTCTCTCCTGTAGTTATTCTCCAGTGAATTGAGTTTGCTACTCATTTTTAAAATAAGGCCTGTATTCGTTTAAATGGACGAATGGCATTAATTCAACACGCGCATAAATTTGAGTTGTATAAAATTCCAACCTCAATAATGCTCGTTTGGGTACACAGTGCCGCTTAGAAGACAATGATATACGTGTATGGACGAGTAATGAAAAAGCTAGAATACTTTAAAAAACCAGCTTTGTTAATAGTGAGATTAAAGCAGATTGTTGAAATGATTAGTTATATTACAGTCATTTTTTTGTGTTGGCGTTACATGACGAAATATGTGTGAAGAGATGAGACTCAAACCAATACATTATGAACACCATTGTCCATTTGATGATTACAGAATTTTTAAACCGCATATTAAATGGTAGAGTTATAAGGCAACACTCTTGCTAATAGTTGGATTATGTTCGTTTATTGTCAGTGAATGTGAGATGTAACATGGTTCACTTCCTGTCTCCTTAATCATTTTTTATAGGTGTGGAAGTTACACCTTTTACCAGATATTTTACCGTCAAGCACCAGTTTTAATGCGGTGTATTGGTAGCTGCTCCAATAAATTTTTGATCTCGGAGAGGAAGACAGCCCTACTCAGTACAACAAAGACTGGGAACAAATTGAGGACTGTGGCGTTTGATATGCTGCTCTGCGTAGAATGTTCTCGTGTTCCTCCCTAGTAATACATCTGGCGTACATGAATATCTTATGTCCACCTCGAAGTCGTCCTACGTTTTCCGATCAAAAAAGGATCAGAAGTTAGCATAATTTAAGAGATCTTCAAACTTCTTAGTTGTCAATTGTAAGGTTAATTGTTTTTGATTTCCGAACAATTTTTGTGGAACAATATTCTGCAATTTCCCTTTACAAACGTCTCTGAGAAACAATTCACCAATTCCAAGGCCAATATGAAACTTAATTTTAGCCAGCAGTAGCTATTTTCCATCATTATCTTTTTTTTTATCAGTATTCCACTTACTTGGATCCACATTCAGTCTAATGATCCACGGATCGACGAAATGGGTTCTAGCAGACGCACTTGCACGAGGGCCTTATTACGTTCTTGAATTTTTTCTTTTATAGCAGTTCAAAGTAAAACACTCGTCTGAAACTCAATCTTCGATTTCTTGGGTTAACAGCTGTATTTTTGTTTAGAAAAATCTAAAGCAGCATGACTCATCAGAGAAATTTCTTTCACGTTTCACATATGAGGAACATTAATTCTAGGTAAAGTGTAAAATGTGTTTCTACTCGCAGCCACTTTCAGCTCCTTTTGTTTTAGTTGTTTTATTTTATCTGAAACAATGTAAACGTCCCTGCGTTCAGTTCGAATGAAAGCAACAGCTTTTCAACTATCGGGCATTTCTATCAGCTAAGTAAATCTTGATACTTACAGTTGCACGACTACAAGTTTGAATAGCTCCATTTTAATACGCTGCGTACTGAACACCTGGTTCTGTGGGAGTACTGTTCTAAATTTATTTTTTACCGTCTGGCTCCCTTTTACATTAAGATAAATACCAAACAATTAAGCTTGACCGAACCCTAGTTGGGGAATTCCTGAAAGGAGACTGTGTAGCAAGAACCAAATTTGGCTTCAGTCTTCCGTCATACAGATACTTTTATTGAGTTTTAGAAATCATGATATTGTTACGGTGTTAAATCAATTGTATTTAATTATTTATCGGCGGTGCAGAAGATTTTCTGAATTTGGGATTTTACGCATGGTTGGTTTGTCCTGAGTAGAATTCTATGAAGACATTCAGTGGACGTTTTTGGAAGGACATGTCATAAGGCATGAGCCGGCCGGTGTGGCCGTGCGGTTCTAGGCGCTTCAGTCTAGAACCGCGTGACCGCTACGGTCGCAGGTTCGAATCCTGCCTCGGGCATGGATGTGTGTGATGTCCTTAGGTTAGTTAGGTTTAAGTAGTTCTAAGTTCTAGGGGACTGATGACCACAGATGTTAAGTCCCATAGTGCTCAGAGCCATTTGAACCATTTTTGTCATAAGGCATGAGCTGTGTAACAATGTTGAGAACTGGCCACCAAAGACCAGTTATACTTTCCAGCAACCTAATTTACCGTACACGACTATGAACTCATTTCTTCATAGTTAATACGGTTGTTTTAGATATAAAATACCATCTACGTACTACAGTAATAAACCTATGGTGTCCAAGGATAATAGCAGCAATAGATATTTATGACAAATATGAAATATACAACTCAGAAAAATTTCACTCTATCCATTAAAAAGTTAGAGTAATTTCGGAAATAAGATTAGGGTTGCAGAGGACAGAACTGGGAATGATCCCAATCAATAGGAATCCTTAATGCAAGGAGAATGACACTTTATGTGACTATGTAAACTGTTCCGGCGTATTAATTCACTTTATTTTTCTCGTGTCTGAGCCGGCTCACAGAATATTTCAGGCGCCCAAGTCACGGCTATCTTGAGGCCCTCACGTGAAGATGGCGGACACGGATAGCGATAATATCGCGTACAGAAGCTATAAAAGGGCAGTAAATTGTCAGACAGGAATCACTCAGGTGATTCATGTGAAAAGGTTTCCGACGAGGTTTGACAGTTGGAGCTAGAAGCAAGGGACATTCCATTTCGGATGTCGTTAATTAATTCAATATTCCGAGATCTACAGAGTAAAGATCGTGCCAGCAGTACCAAATATCAGGATTACCTCTCATCAAGGACAATGTAGTTACCGACGACCTTCACTTAACGACCGAGAGTAGTGGCGTTAGCGTAGAGACGTCACTCCTAACAGAGAAGCAATACTGTGTGAAGGAACGGCAGAAATCAGTGTGGAACGTACGACGAACATATCCGTTAGGGCAGTGCGGCGAAATTTGGCGTAAATGGGCTATGGCAGCAGACGAACAACGGGAGAGCGTTTGCCAACAGCACGACGTCGCCTGTAGCACCTCTGTTGCCTCGTGACCACATCGGCTGGACACTAGACGCCTGGAAAACCGTGGCATGGTCTGTTGAGTCCAGATTTCAGTTCATAAGAGCTGATGGTAGGGTTCGGGTGTGGTGCAGAACTTACGATCCCAAGGACACAGGTTGGAAACAAGGCACTGTACAAGTTGGTGGTGGCTCCATAATAGTGTGGGCTGTGTATACAGGAAACGGACTGGGTCCTCCGGTCCAAGAGCGCCGGTCATTGACTGGGAATGGTTATGTTCGGCTACTTGAAGATCAATTACAGCCATTCATGGACTTCATGTTCCCTAACAACGATGAAATTTTTTTTAATGACAATGCACTACGTCACCGAGCCACAATTGTTCGCAATTGCTTTGAAGAAATTTCTGGACAACTTGAGTACATGATTTTGTCACCCAGATTGCCCGACATGAATCCCATCCACATTTATGGAACCTGTGCGAGAGGCTAGATTAAATTAGATTAGATTCAGTTTCCGTTCCATAGACCCAAAAATGTGATGATTCCCGAGGGTATGGAACATGTCAGGAAGAATAACATAAAACCATAAAACATTTGAATGTAATACTTACTACCTTGATCATTTTTCAGGAGATTGTCTAAACAGGTGAATGCAAAGCGGTGAACTGAAACAGCTAATATTTACAGAATTAACACACTATTAGAATGAAACATGGTTATGCACTATTAATAAATTTATCATATAAAAATAACTAATCTTGACTGTTGCGACTAAGTGCTGTCGAAACTGAAAGCCAACAAACATTTTTACTTAAGCTTGCTTAAGTCTCTGTTAAGATATTCATCTATGGAGTAGAAGGAGTTGCCTTCAAAAAGTATTTCAAACTCTGTTTAAATCGTGCTTTATCTGAAACCAGATTTTTAGCAGTTGCTGGCAATTTATTAAAAATGTGTGTTCCTGATTATTGGACCCCTTTTTGGACCAAAGTAAGTGATTTTAGGTCTTTATGTAGATTGTTCTTATTCCTAGTATTGATTGTATGTATTGAGCTGTGGTTGCAAAAAATTTCATTGAGGAATAAATATACTGAAAAGCAGCAGTTAGAATACACCGGTCCTTGTCAGGTTTCTACATTATGTTCTTGAATTTACACCGCAAATGATTCTTATCACATGCTTTTGCACCCTAGAAACTTTTGCTCGATTTGATGAGTTACCCCACAATGTGATCGCGTATGACATAATAGAATGAAAGCAAGCGAAGTATGAAAGTTTTTATATTTATATCTCTTACATCTGGTATCATTCTCACTGAAAATACAGACTTGTTTAGGCACTGAAGCAATTTTGTGGTATGTCCTTCCCAACCGAATTTATTATCGAGTTGTAATCCTAGAAATTTAGCACTGTCAACCTCTTCGATCTGCATGTCTTCATATGTTATACAAACGCTGGAAGGAAATCGCTTACAGGATCTGAACTGCATATAGGGGGTCTTCTCAAAGTTTAATGACAGTGAATTAGCTTTAAACCATTTACTAATGTCACTTGACTTGCTGCTTATTGCAATGTTTGTACCACCTGCAAACAAAACAAACTTAGCATCTGGCAATGTAACAGACGAGAGGGCATTAATGTACACAACAAAAAACCAATGACCAAATATGGGACCTTGAGGAACACTACAAGTAATTAATTCCCAATCAGATGAGGACAGACTGCTTACTGCACAGGTATTTTGCAACGACACCCTTTGTTTCCTGTTATATAGGTAAGACTCAATCCATTTCGCAGCATTGCCGGTAACACCATAATACCCTAATTTACTTAAGAGAATGCTGTGGTTCACATGGTAAAAGGCTTTTGACAGGTCACAGTAAAGGTTAGTAGCTTCTAATATATTATCTAATGCATTAAAAACATTCTCACGGTAAGTGTAAATAGGTTTCTCTATATCAGCAGCCTTAAGAAGACCAAACTGTGACTTGGACAATACATTATTTGCAGTCAGATGCTTAAAGAGACACTTCAACACCACCTTTCCTAATATTTTTGAGAAAGACGGCAAAAGTGAAATTCGTCTATAGTTTTATGGCATCTCTGTATCCACCTTCTTGTAAAGAGGCTTAACTTCAGCATATTTTAGCCAGTCTGGAAATATTCCGCTGATAAGAGATTAATTGCATGAATAACTTAACACAAAACTCAACTCACATAGGCACTCTTTGATTAACTTTGTTGATATGTTATTATACCAACTGGAATACTTAGATTCTAAGGATTTTATGATGGATGCTGCTTCTTTGAGAGACGTAAATGTCATTTCCGTCTTACCGAAGCTATTTTTAAAAACTGGTCTCAGATACTCCATTGCACTCATCACTGAACCTGATAACCCCTAGCTGTCAGTACTAGAAACGAAGTACTTGGTTAAGAGGTTTCAACACTACATGCATTTGTTACCAAAGTCTCAATTTATTTTAGATCTATCTGTTCCTCTTCCATTTTGGCCCCACCTTTCTCTGTCTTCACTATATCCCCTTCAGTTTTCATTTTGTTGCCTCATGTAATTATCTTTTTCACATAATTAAGATGCTTCGATTTCTGGATTACTTGCTACGATATTTTACAGTATTCTTTGCAGTGCATTAAAAATCTAGAATCAGAGCTGTTCCTAGATACTAGATATTGTCTCCTTTTTGTCCCATATGATATCTTTATTCCTTATCTTATCCATGGTTTAATTTTTGACTTCTGTGTAATTTGAGTTACCTATAGGGGAAAACAGTTTTCAAAAGTAGAAGCAACTTTATTAATGGATGCTTTGTATTTCCGTTTGAGTCAAAAGTACTGATTCCCTAGATTTGTCTACACAGATATTACCAATAGCAGTCTCAGAGCATTTACATATCCTAGTTGCAAATTTCACAGTAGGAACTAAATTGAAAGATAGTGTTTTGACTGCAGTAATTGTTCACTGACAGAGCTATTCAATAAATCCACATTAAAATCACCAGCATCCACTAATTCCTTGTTTTTTATCATGAGACAGGACAACAGGGCCTCCAGATTATAAAGGACTTATTATGAAAATCTTCTTCTGTTGCACAGGCTTCTAAGTGCTGTTATGAGCAAAAGTTATTAATATCAGTATACTTAAAATGAAAACAGTTTTTACAAATGTGGCAACTCTTCCTTTCTCCATATATTCTCTACAGAAGTAAGAAGCTAACTTGAATCCTGTAACATTTAACATATCTATACCAGTGGTCACAAGACGTTCAGAGAGGTAGATTATATCAACGTATTTGCTCAACTCTGATTCTTGAACATAAGTTAGCAACTCATTAAGCTTACCCCTTAGTCCTCGGATATTCTGATGCAATTAGGATAACTGATTTTGTGCACCGGCTGAGTTACAACTGGATGAAACTAATTTTCCTATCAATTTTTGAGTATCTCCAGTTTCAATCAGAGGCGGTCTGCATGAAATGTGTACATTATAATTTGATTTCTGGCTGCCTGTTTTATCAATGTGAATGTCATTTTCAGCCTGTCTCTGAACATCTTTTGCTTCTGCCCTCCCTACCTTAAAAAGCTGCTGATGTCTCGCATGTAATCACTGGTACTTTACCACTTGTGACAGTGCCCCCTTTAAGTTATTTGCTATTTTACAAGACAGTTTTCCATTCCCTTTTCTGTTGAGGTGAAGGGCATGTCTAGTATAGTCCCAACTGCTGATGGACTCAACAGGAACCACACTGATATGAGACCCCGTAACTGATCCAAGCAGCCAACACACCTCTAAATTAACTCTCCTAACAGAAGAGTTTAAATGAGGCCGGTCATGGTGCCTCAGAACAGACACAAGCCCATGACCAGTATGTATCGTTGCTAAAGCTATCTTTACTAGGTCACTCTCGGTTTCTGTCTTTGCTGTTGCCCACCCCACCCACTATTACCACGGTGTCTTCCTTTGTGAAGTCACTGCAAAGTGAACCTACATCCTTTGTCACCTGACCCAAACTAGCACTAGGTTTATAAAAATCTTGTGAGCTGATAACTAGTTCTTCGTGCAACAGTTGGCCAACACTTCTGTCATGTGAACTACCTAACAACGAACTTTCATCTTCTTCACAACTTTTTCTGACTTCTTAACTTTCAAACTCTTTTTGAAAGGTTTTTGTATACTGTAAACGCCTTCATCTACTTGTGGCCCATCAGTTTCCAACTGTGACACCAGGTCAAATCTGTTTTCCACATTCCCAACCACACTGTCTGAGAACGTCATATTCCCATTTCTTCTGTAACCTGTTGTTACTTCCCACCTCTCCATCCCCCACCCCCACCCCCCACCCGTAACCTTTCCAGATCTTGTTTAGCTTTATTTAGCTTTATCTAGTTCCGCCTGAAGGGCAGCAATCTTCTCCACCTGTCCCGCTATCATCCTGTCTATGATTTTTACCCTCCACGCTTCTCTCCAATACTAAATTGATAATCCCTTGATGCCTCAGAACGTGCCGTACCAACCGATCCCTCTTTTAGTCAGGTCGTGACACAAAATTCCTCTTCTCCCCAATGTTATTCAGTACCTCCTCATTAGTTACATGATCTACCCATCTAATCTTCAGCATTTATCTGTAGCACCACATTTCGAAAGCTTCTATTCTCTTCTTCTCTAAATTACGTATCGTCCATGTTTCACTTCCATACATGGCAACACTCCATGCAAATACTTTCAAAAATACTTTCTGACACTTAAAAATATACTCGATGTTAACAAATTTGTCTTCTTCAGAAACGCTTTCCTTTGTCGTGGCCAGTCTACATTTTATATCCTCTCTACTTCAACCATCATCAGTTATTTTGCTCCCTAAATAGCAAAATTTATCTACTACTTTAAGTGTCTCATTTCTGTCTAATTCCATCAGCATCACCCGATTTAATTTGATTACATTCCAGTATCCTTGTTTTGCTTTTGTTGATGTTCACCTTATATCCTCCTTTCAAGACACTGTC
Source organism: Schistocerca nitens (assembly GCF_023898315.1). Taxonomy (NCBI): domain Eukaryota; kingdom Metazoa; phylum Arthropoda; class Insecta; order Orthoptera; family Acrididae; genus Schistocerca; species Schistocerca nitens. The sequence continues at coordinate 393,994,766 of NC_064616.1, forward strand.
CATTCCATTCAACTGCTCTCCCAGGTCCTTTGCTATCTCTGATAGAATTACAATGTCATCGGCAAACTTCAAAGTTTTTATTTCTTCTCCATGTATTTTCATTCCTATTCCCAATTTTTCTTTTGTTTCCTTTACTGCTTGCTCAATATACAGACTAAATAACAACGGGGATCGGCTGCAACCCTGTCTCGATCCCTTCTCAACCACTGCTTCCCTTTCATGCCCCTCGACTCTTATAACTGCCACCTGGTATCTGTATAAATTGTAAGTAGCCATTCACTCCCTGTATTTTACCACTGCCCCCTTCATCATTTGAAAGAGAGTATTGCAGTCAAAATTGTCGAAAGCTTTCTCTAAGTCTACAAGTGCTAGAAACGTAGGTCAGCCCATCCTTAATCTGTTTCTAACAAGGGAACCTCCCCATCGCACCCCCCTCAGATTTAGTTATAAGTTGTCACAGTGGATAGGCCTTGAAAAACTGAACACAGATCAATCGAGAAAACAGGAAGAAGTTGTGTGGAACTATGAAAAAAATAGCAAAATATACAAACTCAGTAGTCCATGCGCAAGATAGGCAACATCAAGGAGAGGGTGGGCAGGGGCTCCGTGGTCCCGTGGTTAGCGTGACCAGCTGTGGAAGGAGAGGTCCTGGGTTCAAGTCTTCCCTCAAATGAAATGTTCAATTTTTTAATTTCAGACAATTATCAAAGTTCAGGCACTCACACACAATCAACTTCGCTCTCCAAAATTCCAGGACATGTTCAGATTTGCTTGGACATATGCAGGATTTGACGGTCTACACAAGGAAAAATTTGAAAACGTTAAAAACATATGTTTTGACAGAGTACAGGGAAAGCTGTGCGACTGTGAAATTGTTGCATTCATTTGTTGCAGTTTATGTGACAAACTCTTATGATTTCATCACTTTTTTGGTAGTGATTATCACATCCACAAGAAAACCAAAATTAGGCAAGGTAGAAGAATCTTTTTAACCAATCGCCAAGCGTACCAGTTAGGTGGGTCGACAACATATTCCTGCCATGTGACGCACATGCTGTCACCAGTGTCATATAGAATATATCAGACGTGTTTTCCTGTGGAGAAATCTGTTGACCTATGACCTTGAGATCAAATGTTTTCGGTTCCCATTGGAGAGGCACGTCCTTTCGTCTACTAATCGCACGGTTTTGCGGTGCGGTCGCAAAACACAGACACTAAACTTATTACAGTGAACAGAGACGTCAACGAACGAACGGACAGATCATAGCTTTGCGAAAATAAAGAAAGTAAACTTTTAACTCGAGGGAAGACTTGAACCAAGGACCTCTCGTTCTACAGCTGCTCACGGTAACCACGGGACCACGGCGCTCCTGAGCTCACATTACGCTTGATGTTGCCTAACTTGTGCATGGACTACTCTGTTTGTATATTTTGCTTATTTATTCATACTTCCACACAACTTCTTCCTGTTTTCTCGATTGATCTGTGTTCACTTTTTCAAGGCCTATCCACTGTGTCAACTTATAACTAAATCTGAGGGGGGTGCGATGGGGAGGTTCCTTTGTAAGATAAGTCCTAGGGGCAGTATTGCCTCGCGTGTTCCAACATTTATACCGAATCAAACTGATCCTCCTTGCTTAGCCATTTTGCGTTTCCTGTCTATCTCATTTTCAAGACGTTTGTATTCCTTTTCACCTGCTTCGTTTACTGCCTTTTTATATTTTCTCCTTTCATCAGCTAAATTCAATACCTAATACCTCTTCTGTTACCTAAGAATTTCTACTAACCATCGTCTTTTTATCTACTCGCTCCTCTGATTCCTGCATTATTTTATCTCTCAAAGCTACCCATTCTTCTTCTACTGTATTCCTTTCCCTTGTATTTTTCAACAGTTCCCTAATGCTCTCTCTAAAACTCTTTAAAACGTCTGGTTCTTTCAGTTTAACCAGGTCCCATCTCTTTAAATTACTAACCTCTTGCAGTTTCTTCAGTTTTAATCTACAGTTCATAACCATTAAATTCTGATCAAAGTCCACATCTACCCCTGGAAATGTCTTACAATTAAAAAACTCGTTACTAAATCTCTGTCTTACCATTATATAATCTATCTAAAATCTTCCAGTGTCTCCAGGCCTCTTCCATGTATACAATCTTCTTTCATGATTCTTGAACCAAGTGTTAGCTATGATTAAGTTATGCTCGGCGCAAAATTCTACGAGGCGGCTTCCTCTTTCATTCCTTACCCCCAGTCCATTTTCACATCGTACTTTTCCTTCTCTTCTTTTCCCTACTATCGAGTTCCAGTCCCCCACGACTGTTAATTTTTCATCTCCTTTAACTATATGAAGAATTTCTTTTATCGCATCATACATTTCTCCAATCTCTTCATCATCTGCGGAGCTAATTTGCATATAAACTTGTACTATTGTAGTGGGTGCGGGCTTCGTGTCTATCGTGGATACAATACTGCGTTTACCATGCTGTTCGTAGTAGCTTATCCGCGCTCCTATTTTTTATTCATTATTAAACCCACTCTTGCGTTACCCCTTTTTGATTTTGTAATTATAACCCTGCATTCACCTGACCAGATGTCTTGTTCCTCCTGCCACCGAACTTCACTAATTCCCACTGTATCTAACTTTAACCTATCCATTTCTATTTTTAAATTTTCTAACCTACATGCGCGATTAAGACATCAGACATTCGACGCTCCGATCCGTAGGGAGCCAGTTTGGTTTCTCCTGGTAACGACGTCTCCCTGTGTAGTTCCCACCCGGAGATCCGAATGGGGAACTATTTTCCTTCTGGAATATTTTACCTAGTACCAGCAGAGCAAGGCCATTTTCGTTAATGTTATAAGGCCAGATAAGTCAATCATCAAGACTGTTGCCCCTGCAACTACTGAAAACGATGCTTCCCCTCTTCAGGAACCACACATTTGTGTGGTCTCTCAGCAGATACCCCTCCGTTGTGACAGCACCTACTGTACAGCGATCTGTATCCCTGAGGCACGCAAGACTCCCCAACAGCGGCATGGTCCATGGTTCCATGGTTCGAGTGTGTGTGCGGGGGGTGGGGGGTAGTCAAGGGAAACTCGGGTAAGTGTTGATATTTTAGTTAGAGGTGGACAGGCATGTGCCCACAAAACTTGTCGACAGTATCCCAAAATTTTAACACAGATAATGTTACAACAGCCGTGTTTCACTTTCATTGACAAAGCTATATTAGTGGTGATGCTGAAAATACTGCGTTCGTAATACGTTTCTACTCTCCGTGCTTCAGTTTTTATCTGTTTTTCCTATTACTTCCCACTATGTGCAGTGAACTAATATTCTACAAAAATAGAGAGGTTTTGTGTAGTTACAATAAAATTTTCTTAAATGTACAGAAGAACCATTATGTAGTCAATAGCACGATGGATTTAAAAATGCTAGTGGGAGTTTAAATTACTTGTCACTTCCGTAGTGCGCGAAAATTAGCAGTCAGAAGCGAAAATATTTTCCTTCATAAAAGATCGTAAATGTTAGAGTGTTTTCGGACTTGAATTACCGTCTTCTTTCAGTTAAGGAATTTACGCTGATCAGCCATAACATTATGAGCACCGACCTACAATCGATATAAACCCGTCCAGGCGATATCAGCGTCGCCTGGTGAGGAATGACTGCAAGTCAGACATAGGCAAGGTGCATATAGTACCAGTGAGCGTGATGTATGTGCGCAGAATAGGGAGGGTGCGCGGTCTATCTGAGTGTGACTGAGGGCAGATTGTGATGACCCGAAAACTTGGTACAACCTTGTCGAAAACTGCATGACTTGTCAGGTGTTAGAGGAGTGCTGTAGTGAGTTTATCAACACATGCAGAGACCAACGTGAAACCACGACCAGACATCGTGGTCTTGGGCTACCACTTCTCATTACAAATGTCCGACGTCGAAGGGCGGGCAGTCTAGTAAAAGAGGGCAGGCGGCGAACTGTGGTGGAACTAACATCAGAATTCAATTCTGGGAAGAATACAATTGTGACTGAACAAACAGTGCACTGAACAAACTTAATGATGGGCCTCCGCAGTCGACGACCTATGTATGTGGCAATGTTCACACTGCGACATCGGCACATATGACTGAAATCGGCACGTGACCATCTGCACAGGACGCTGGCGTAGTGACACAGCGTTGCATGGTCCGATGAATCCCGATACCTTCTTCATCATGCCGATAGGAGGAAGTGAATCCGTCGTCTTCCAGAGGAACAGCTCCTTGACACCTATACGCCGGAACGGAAAAAAAACAGCGGCTGCCGTTATGCTCTGGGGAACACTGACGTGGACATCCACGGGTCCAGTGAAACTCGTGCGAAGCACCATGACGGTCAAAGAGAATCGTACACTGGTGGTAGACCACGTACACTCCATCACGACGACCATGCTTCCCGACGGCAGTGGCACTTTTGAACAAGATAATGAGCCACATCACAAGGCCAGAAGTGTAATAGAGTGGTTGAAGGAACACAGTGGCGAGCTCCAGTTGATATGCTGGGCCCCCAAATCGCCACATCTGTACCCGATCGAACACATCTGTTATGTGACTGAACGTGGCGTCAGAGCTCATCGCCCCTACCCGGACATTATGGGAATTAGGTGGCTTGAGTGTGCAGATAAAGTGCCAAGTCACTCCGGCGACCTACCGAGGACTCGTACCACAACGCTTCGCCGCTGTTCAAATGGTTCAAGTGGCTCTGATCACTATGGGACTTAACATCTATGGTCATCAGTCTCGCCGCTGTTATTCGTGGCAGGGGCGGTCATACCGGCTATTAGGTATGTGGCCATAACGTTCTGGCTGATCAGTGATGTGGTTCCTTTATGATATAGAACTTCCATGTCTCAGTATACATAGGGTGCCTTTAACCTATAAGGTCAAATAAAAAAGTTGCAGGCGGCTCTAAACTGGTACAAGACTAGTAGTCAGACGTGAATGCTTAGTTATTTGTTGACAACTTCCATTTTATAGCAACAGATTCAGTTCAATAGAAGATACTCGCAGTCCCAACCGCCTGTCTCTCTGCATGCAGTATCACGACGCATAAAATTCACTCAAAATATCCCTGTAGCACATAATGCTGTACGTCAGACAACTAGGACCTCACCAACCAGATTCTCTTCAGATTGTGCTGAGGTTTCAGGCTTCATTTATCCTCACAGGAATTAAATCTGTAAGAGTGCTTTCCGCCAATTCCCCTGGCCAAGGGACATCAGCTCTTCAGCTATTAAAAACTACCCTTTGTACAGCTGCTCAGGATCACTAACATCGAAGTGGAAGGGAGCGTCGTGATGGTGAATTTATGTCCTCTTTCCGACAAACAGAATAATATCTCGAATGACCACTCGATGAAGTACATCATTCAAATGGATAACGTGAAATCAAATCGTATTAGTCGATCTTGTACTGTTCCAGATCTCAAATTTACAGAGTATCTTTGCCGGTGGTATGAGTGGAGGGTGTGGTATGAATTTCCGTTCCTCCAGGTATGGCACTACGACAATTACAAATACTATCATGGTTGACAGCTACTTCACCTCTACACAATAAAACACGTAGAATATTTGTCCCTGTAGAAATTAACTTGATAATTTACTGACAGAATCGAATTCTAGGTTGAAAACCGTTTCACCTCATTAATTGCATACTAAGTAACAGGAGCATTATTGTTGCTCCATCACTGCTCTTCTTACTGTATTACTGTATCCTCGGAGGTGTGCATTTCATGGGAAATCTGACAGATTTTCTTCCAAATTATCCTAAATTATTTCCTCATATTCTGCTATGTTTGTGCAGTTGTTTGACAAGAATCTTGACCAGCTCTATGTTACTTGAAAGACGAAGTTTAACATACTTCTATCCACAGCTTCTCGGCCATTGTATCACGTTGTATCACATATTAAATGCGTGTTTACAAGTTCCTGTAACGAGTAACACTACATCTGCGCCAACCAGTCAACAGTGATAAACTTCAGGGTGGCCATATTTCAGATTGCTGTGTATTATTTTTTAAGGCAATGCGACCAAAGTCAATGGGCAGGAAATTGTTTGTTTTGAATAAGAACAGTTTACTAACACGTGGGTCATACACATTCTTCAGAGCAGACTTTGTGAAATATCAGACAGGGTTCTGAAATATCACCACTACTTTCAACATACGTGTAAGGTACGGAGTGTACGAACTGTTACAGGTGACGAACATTACAGCTGCATAATTCAACTCATTGACCTGTTGAGTAAAGATGAGGGACAACTGATAATGCTATTCAGTGAACTGTCAAAAGTATGTACTTAAGATGTGATATGCGGATAACTGAGAAGAAAACAAATATCGTGACACGCACAGAAATGAGAAACGGAAAGAAGACGAGGAGTTTCTCGAAAACTAAATGTTAAAACAAGTCGCCACTTACTAAGAAACGTGTATCACTTCAAAAGGCAGAAGTACAAGTCAATTACACAGCGAATTCAGTTATTTATTAAGAAGAGAAAAATGATAATATTCAAAACTATCGGCGTCGTAACATGAAAGCACTTCATCGAAAATCCTGTGCGGGTAGGTGGCATCTTTGCCTCGAAATTATGTATGTCAAGGATGCCGGAAAAGAACATACTGGATATTTGCGAGGTGTTGCGCTGGCTAGAATGTTTGAGATACCACGTAATGAGCAGCCAACATGGGCGTATTCAGACGATCAGGAGACAAAACGCTTCTTAAACTTCTTGCCACAACGAGAAACCATATCTGCAGCTGTAATAGCTGAAGCATTATTGTATCCTAATACACAGTAATAACACATAGATCGGAATGCATATTTACTAGTTTCGGTATATGGTGATTTTGGGGCGAGCTAGGCACCCCTGAAGGCGCTGACCTGAAATATGTTATTCTGCAATAAACAGGAAAAAGCTGGCTGCCATGATATAAAAATTGGTATAAAGGCAAATGTCCACAAGACACTTTACCACTAGACACAAATTAATTTATTCTATACCAGTGCATGCATGAAATAGCAGTTCATGCCCAGAACTTGCATAGACCGTCGTTACCTTCGACATGCAGCAAATTTATACTACGTGCAAGTTTATACTAATGTGCAACATGCAGAGAGCTACAAAAAGGTCTCTTGTTGTAAATGCAAATCCTAATAGTTAAAGAAGAGTTAATTTTTCAGGTGGGAGGCGAATAGTTGGTAGCCTCAGATGTAGTTAGCCCAGATTAAAATCTTGGATAGACTCTGAATTTTTCTTTGCCTATTGCTGTAGCAGGAGGACATATCAGCTCACACCACATGAACAGCAATAGTGTACGCTGCCTCTCTCCTAATCGCATTCCACTCAAGCATGGGATTTCTGCAATATCAGCGAGGACCGTCACTTGTTATGGAGATGGCGCCAAATGGTCGTTAATGCGGCACGCGAATTCGGTCATGTACACGATCAAATGTCGTACATTTTATAGTGTACTGCAGCTCTTATGAAATATTGGTATAAATTCTAGCGTTTTTTGACTAATGTAAGTGAGCACTCGAGAAAACCCGTTTTTTATTCCGTGAGCTAATGCGTTTCATATTATTTCTCTCTTTTTTTCGAACAGTTGTCGGATTTACAGTTAATTACTTTAGACAACAGTAATTGTCAGAGTCTTAAAATAGATAAGTGTTAATGAAAAATAACACTCCTATGCCATATTGTTTTTTCAACTTATATTTTAAATGAAATCTGTTACGTCGGTAAGCGCCTGAGTGACGTAGGTAATTAAGTGCCAAGAGTAACGATAAATAACCGTTTTGTTAGTCACATGATGTTCTTCAATCAGAATAAAATTGACTTGACCTATAACATTATACTACTCAGAGCAGTCATGTATAATACTCCAAAAGTGACATGCTGATTTTCTCAAAACGACATTCAAAGCTGATCAACGCTAACATTCATTCTGTAACACGCAAATGTACTTATATACACACTGCGAATACAATGTTCCTCGATAAAAATGGAAAAAGTGCCTAAGGTACTATATATTAATCTTATGTATGAAATATTTATTCATTCTGTACATGAGAACACCGACATACGTGTACATCAGTACAAATTGCGTATTAGGAGGAACCTAGTAGTACAAAATAATGCGTTTCACTCTCTGCTTCTTGTTTATGAGACCATTTTAAACGCTATACTTGGCTATGTTCTAAATTCAATGTGCACTAAAAAGAATCGAGTAAAAGCATTAATATCCCAGTTGTTTACTATACGAGTCCCACGAAATGTATGCCTAGTCATTAAAGTGGTATGTTAAACTTTTTTTATACCTATGAAAAAAACGCGGCACCTGAAAAAAAGCAATGGAACTTCTCAGGGTAAGTTTCTGTTTGAAGTTTTAAACCTTTCTCCTGCTTTGTGAACCATTGGACCAGTTGCGCAAGCCCCCAAATTATGTTCCGAGTTTAATCTGGTTTCCTCGTCATAAAGGAGACGTCGAAATACCAAGTTCAGTAATGTTTACAAGCAAGTTGCTACAACAGCAAATATCAAATATTCGAAACGAATTTACTGAATTCGTATGAATGAGTATTCAGGCACCAATTTGTTACCGACTTTCATCGGTGCGTGTCAAATACCAAGAAAGCTTTGGTTGTCTGTGTTACGTAAGGGGGTGTTAATACAATCAATAGACCAAGAATTACTTATCACCTCCAGCTACTCTCTCAGCCGGTACAACGTACTTGCTCGTTACAAGTATCACCGCTGCGGCTGTTAATAGTTATTTTCTGGTGTTAAATGTAACTTGTCGAAAAGTTTTAATACAGCAGGTTATATTTAGTAAGCAATATGCATTAAATATTATCGCAACTCCGAGTCAATATTAAATAACTTCGGGCGACATTATTTCCAGTCACACACGTAAATTACGATAGTAGCCTCTTGAATGAAAATACTGTACACGCAAAATCAGTATAAATTCAACATTACCTGTTGTTACTATACAACATAAAAACTTCCATTCTCAGAGATATTTCTGCAGACACGTTGTAAGTAACAGGCTAAGAATTAACAGTTTATCGCTGTCAGTAGATGCAACATACATCTCGGAAGGAAACAGTGCTAGAAAGAAGGACAAAGCCTTAAAGATTAAGGAGTTGTCTAATAACTTAATAATATGTCAAAAATATTTTATTAGATGCAAGCAATAAACTCCCTACGTTGAATTTCGGGCTGTCCTGTATGTTGTATTATGATATTTATGAAGAAATGTTGCTTGGTAGTTGAATGTAAACCGTAGATATGTCACCAAATCAGACACCCCTTATATCTGAATCTCACTACAACGAGAATCACGTCTTTCACGTGAGTCCGTTCCTTGAAGTATTTAATTTCCTGTCACTCGTAGTGGTTCATAGCAATACATATACGAATAGCACGTTGGAGCGTTGCTATTCCCGGTTCATGCACTGTACTTATTTAGACATTTATATTTATGTCAGTTCATTTCCAGAGATATTTATTGTACAATTTTTTTCTTAATAATGCCTTAATTTGAAAGTCAGGTAGGTATGAGTCTATTAAAGAAATTTTTATAATGATTGCTCATAGCCTTACATATTGTACAGTGTTTTTCAAGTTGAATAGTTTAAAATTTGTAGTTATTTTCCTGACTTTTAAGTTGAAAGATACAATTTTTTGAATGTTGTGGAATTAATCCGTAATAAACTAGCTTAACCCGATGAACGGAACAAGGAATATTTCTGGAAACTTATTACTCTCTAATTTTCACATCCGAGCAGTATATTTGTTTTCCTCAAACTTAATAGGAACATTTCTGAAAACGCATGGTCTAGGTATGACCTTACAGAATCAGATATTCCTAAATCTGATAGGAGCGTTACTGAGTTGATAGCATCGCCAGTTTCCCGGTCTATCTATAGCCAAGCTGAGCTAGTAGTTTGTCTGAAATAACCCCGTCGTCAGCAGGATGTAAATGCCTAATCAACTTTTCTTGTACATATGCAGACTGAAACTACGAATGTAACTTTGTACCAAGCCCGGGATTCGAACCCAGGCCTTCTGTTCACTATGCGGACAAGCTATCCACTACGCCACACTGACATAGTGACATTGCATGACTACACGGTCTATATACGTCATAGATGTTTGAGATTTGAAATTGTCTGTGCAACGGTATCGTTTCAATTTAACGTCCTTTTTCTTATAACTACCAAATACCACCCGTGTCTTGTGAAACTGCATTAAATTAGCCCACGTAACACTTAAAATAAAAATGACATCTGTTACCCAGGACACGGAGACCTGCTATATAGTATGGATGATATAGCGAAAACCAGTCCTACATGTTAATGACACAGCATGGTTGTGAAAAATCTTTATTTTTACGATAAAGGAAGTATTGGAGGTACGCTCTGGCAGAAAGCACCAATACTTTGAAAACAGTTACTGAATGCAAGGGAGCTGCATATTTGGCAGGTGAAGGCCACGGGCGGTCTCTAGCATGCAGAAATATTTTTCGTAAAACATGTTTTCACGGAATATACCATCAGAACACGGGAACATCAACAAGTATTGATAAAAATTAACCATTCGAAATATAGGATACTGTGGTTGTGGCCCAATATCAGGTTCATGAAGACAAAAATATCGGTAGGTCGCCTGATTTAGGTCCCAGCGATACGAGTTATAGCCTAAATAATCAGAGAAACACGATGTGCGCATTAGAATAAAAACTCACAGTTATAGCATGTTCAGGCACTTATAACTAGACACTATCTAGTGGCACAGTCAGTTAAAATTCACTTTCTAACAAAATCTGCTTTTTGGTTGGCTTCTGTAAATTTATTTCTTCTGCCTATGTATGCCTTGAGTAAATATAGTTTTACCTCTAATGAAATAGGTCTCAAACATGTTTGATCTATATGTCTTCATATATACTGCCCCAGAATACGCGGGGGAGGCAAAGGAGAGTGGGGTGATAAGTCGGGCCGCGCGGAGTGGCCCGGCGCTTTGAGGTGCCATGTCAAGGATTGCACGGCCCCTCCCGCTGGAAGTTCGAGCCCTCCTTCGGGCATGGGTGTGTGTTGTTCTTAGTATAAGTTAGTTTAAGTAGTGTGTAAATCTAGGGACCGATGACCTCAGCAGTTTGGTCTCTTAGGAACGCACACACATTTGAACATTTGATAAGTCGGTTGCTGGTATCATTTCTCCCATCTGAAGCTGCGTTCAAGAATGGGCTGCGGGAAGAAAGACTGTCGAAAATTTTCCGGAAGAATTTTAATTCCTCTGAATTTACTTTTGAAGTCATCCCGCGTGGAGTTATGGGAGGAAATAAAATATTGTTTCTTGGAACGTACATTCTCGGAATTTTAGTGCTAATTTGCTCCACAACGCAGATAGAGGTTCTCGCATCTTCTGCCACTGACGATGGGTGAGCATCTGAGGGCTTGCTAAATGAGTCTCTGTGAGAAAGGAATCACTCTTCTTTACATCCCCTATGTTAGTAGTACCCGGGAAGGTTTCCAAAATGGTGATCATTATTTTTAAATCATTCGTGATAGTAGCCTAGCATTTTGTGGGATGTCTCTTTCACCACTGAATTACTATTCCTTCAAATTCTTCCATTGAATCTTACCGTACATATAGCTTTCAGGCTATTAGCTTCTGCAGTCCCTTCGCTATAAAGAGCTCCAGATGCATACCCAAACATATTTTACTGTTATTAATATCGACCTGTTGATTACTAACTGAATATTTGAACAATCAGATTATCGAAGAATTAAAAAATCTTACACTTAGGGTCCCTCCTAAGAGCCATCAGGTGTTTTTTCTCTGGTGTTTCTATAGATATTTTCAACTTCATTTTTGCTATGTATATCTGGAGTCATCCCAAACAAATATTGCTCATCGTATCTCTCATGCGGACTCTTGAGTGTCGATGGAAATTGTCGGTTTGTCTCCCGTTAAGAACAAAATTGTTTATAAAGAGGAATTTTACATGCGCATTCGATAGAGTGGTTCCAGGTTAGCCTAGTGCGATTTTGTTATCGACGGTAAAACACGAAGAATAACCAGGATTCCAGGAGCGACAGCACCGGCAGAAAAAGTCGAACCGTCTTGGGAAAAAATTGAAAATGAAACTTCAAAACTACGAACTCACAATATAAAGTTACTCGTAGGAGACTTCAACATACAGATCGGCATATAAGAAATATAGAAGGCAAAAGTAGGAAATGTTTTGCACACAGACGCACCAGTACGAATGGAGGAAGCCTCATCAACTTCTGCAGACAATTCGAGTTAAACCTAATATCAATCTTTTTCAGAAAATTACCAAAGTCGAAGAAGACCGGAGCTTCCCTCAATACACCCACAGCACCATATCAGCTATATCATGTGACAATAACTAAACAAAACAGTAGATAAATCATGAACGTGAGAGCCAGAAGGAGACCAGTCATAGATTCTGACTATTTTTTAACAGAAATCAAAGCCAAATTTCAACCTAAAATACTAAATCCCAAACTTCAGAAAGTCGATAGAATTAAAACAAAATTGCTGTTAGATAACAGCAGCAAATTCGTTAAAAAGCTTCACACAAAGAAGATGGGAAACTGGGACGAGGTCAGAGAAGCATTGATAGAAACGGTGAATGAATCAGAACAATCACCAACAAAAGGAAACATAGATGGTGGAGTAGGATACGTGAGCAAGGGATAGATCGTCGACAAACAGCTTTGGAAAAAACTGATCTTCTGAAAAAAGGAAGGAGACTGGAACACATTCAAGGAGATCAGAAAACTGACATAAAAGTAATTCGAATAAACAAACGGAAATATAACAAAAACGAATAAAGACAATAGTTACAAATTTCAACAGAACAATACCACGGACTGCTACAAAGTTTTCAAAGTTTCCAAGTGGAGATGGGATAATAGCTGAAACGTATAAACTGGGAGCGGAGCGGGCATCTGAAACCATCTTTTATGATGTTATTAAGATTTTTGGGAGAAAGGAAGACCACTGGACGACTGGGAACAAACCGTTATCTATCCGCGACATAAGAGGCGACAGGACAGACATTACCGAAGTATATCTCTACTTCCACTCACCGACAAAACTGTATCCAAAGCTCTACCGAATAATACAGAAGACCAAGCAGAACACACAACGACTGCCAAGCAGAGTTCAGAAAAAATTTATCGTGCCCGCAGCAAATATTTAAATAGAAAATAATCCTCAGGATAATAACAATGCGGAATCTTAACGCAGTTGTTACATTCGTTGATCTCAAAAAAGGCTACGATTCGGTAAGCAGACAGACAGTATTCCTAACATTGGAAGAAGCAGGTATAGAAAAAACCATCAGGCACTTAGCCTCAACTTCAAAAGTTGAATTCCTACTAGAAGTTTCCGAACCCTTCAAAATTAACACTGAAGTTAGGCAAGGCGATCGTCTCTCGCCGAGTCTCTTCGATCTGGTCTTAAACAAGATCATGAGAAAGTGGGATAAGGAGCTAAAGAGATAAAATTTGAAAGAATACATTTAGAACAAGGAAGAGGAAGTTTCGAGATCAAACGTATCACGAAATCGCAGCTAAAACTGGATTAAAAGTGTAAAATTTTAGGTCCTGGAGTAGTAATATGGAAAATAATGATTAGAACACTGTAGGCAATCATAGGTAAACCGTTTCAGTAAATGCTAGGAAACGGCCGTCTCCCTCTCCCAGACAACCTTGTTCTCTATCTCTGGTGACTCGAAGGGAACGAGACGTTGAACTCTAACCCTCATCTTAAATTGTTTTTTGTTTGCTCATACTATCTTATTTCTCTGACCGTCCAGTAAGTTCCTTGTCCATGATGATGCCACGATACATTGTATACATAAAATGGTTTAAATGGCTCTAAGCACTATGGGATTTAATATCTGAGGTCATTAGTCCCATAGACTTAGAACTACTTAAACCTAACTAACCTAAGGACATCACACACAGCCATGCCCGAGGCAGGATTTGAACCTGCGACAGTAACAGCAGCGTGGTTCCAGACTGAAGCGCCTACAACCGCTCGGCCACAGCGGCCGGCATTGCATACATAGACTGGAGCACGTATTCTCTAAGACTGTGTGGGAAATACGACATTACGGCAGACGTCCTCGTGTTGGTTTCGAATATTAGAGAAGTACCAATTCTATTACGATATATCCACTCATCAGAGAGAACTCTAACTTGCTTTCAAAACTGGGATATTGTTGACTGTAGTTACACTGAAGCTGTTTATAAAGAAGTATTAAAAAAATCAGTACAGTCACAGCTGATAACAAACATATGATTTCTCAAGTTTATTTTAATGTGATTTATTCCCGTTAAAGGGAAAGCGAAAACTGGTCCGTTATTGTTATTCATTTCTTGTTCAGAGTAAATGAAAACTGCCGGCCGCGGTGGCCGTGCGGTTCTGGCGCTGCAGTCCGGAATCGCGGGACTGCTACGGTCGCAGGTTCGAATCCTGCCTCGGGCATGGGTGTGTGTGATGTCCTTAAGTTAGTTAGGTTTAAGTAGTTCTAAGTTCTAGGGGACTTATGACCTAAGATGTTGAGCCCCATAGTGCTCAGAGCTATTTAGTAAATGAAAACTAACATATTCCACAGGACATTCTGAACATTCAGCTACTACACAATACAGTAAATCTAAATAGAGTGCTCAGAGAGGATGCATGCGGAATACTAACGTATTTGTAGTCGAGCGGGAAGCCGTCCCCTCCGGGACGACTTTGCGGGCTCGGACGGGGTAAGCTGAATTCGAGTCTGTCGCCGGCGCATTAGCTCACGTGCGCCTACAGGAGCAGGGCGCAACCAAAGAAAAAACCAAACGAAAAAGTGAAAAAATCAAGCTCAAAACATGATCGCTACATTAAGTAAAATATGTCTAAAACTATTTCTACAAAATTTTGATAGATATAACTATAATACATATTTCTTCATTCCAAAAATATGTAAAAACTACTTAATGATTAAGAAACTATACAAACCTGAATCATTAATGTCTGGAAAAGAATACAATCTACAACTATCTACATTTTCTTTAGATATTATGCTTTGTAAACTAGAATGTGAGGTGCATCTTTATCATAGCTATTACTATTATTATTATTATTATTATTATTATTATTATTATTTTTACAGTCTAGATAAGTGTGGGCTCAGATTTATATTATTAATAATGTTAATAACAATACGAATAGTTAACTACCTATGTGGGAAGTGTTTCTCTATCACATACATCACTCCAGATAAACGAAAATTTAGAGAGAGAATACAATTTCGCTGTTAACGTGGAGTAATAAAATCCCTTCCTTACATTGTCATAGCTGTAGCATTTATAATTTTGAATGCAGTAAAAGTTACAGCAGGATCAAAATCTGAAACCTTCTTTGTCTACGGTGAGTATGTTTTAGCACAAACTTAGAGGCACTAATAGTATGTGGTTAGCTACTATCACATTAGCATTATGCGTTTCGTACAGAAGCTCTAATCTAATCTTAGAGAAAAAATAAATAAATTTCTCACTAAAGCTTAAAATGCATAATTTGAATCTACATAGTATTTTATGCATTTCTACTAAGACAACATTATGATAAAGATTTTCATTAATTTGAGCTACGTAAATATTCTACATGAGGAAAGAAGTGCTTCTGTAATGTTGAGGTGTCTGTGCAGAATTGTAGGACTCGATCACGTGTGCCGAAGGATATTCCGTAAAGGGCCTCTACCTATAAGGAAGAAGACGACAGAGTGGACTTACTAGTGGGAAACGTATATATGAGTGAGTTCTTCATTGTTGAAAGCAATTTAGAATCAAAGCTTTGATCGTAATAAGAGGTTTGTGGCAAAAGCCTAGCTTCACATGCACAAACAGCGTTACTGCGTTAAAGTTCAGTAGAGATAAATCTACGAAGACAAGAAAAATTACAGTATTAGTTCTGATGTACAATGGATACGCACTGGCAGTAAATACAGTACTCATTAAGAGATATAAATTATAACTACGCTTCATCCTTACCGTGTTACTGATGAGGCAATATTCTTGCATGTTCAAGTGTATGCGACATCAGAACTAAGCCGAGTGGGCTTGTGTCACATCAGGCTATAATATGTAGTATCAGAGACAACTGTTTGGTGTCGTCAAAATAGCAACAGTCCCATCAGCTTACAGATGTGTTAACAAAGACCTGATATAGAACGTAGTTAAAATACATAGTTGACAGTATGGAACATGTGGGTCTGCCATGACGCGCATTGTTTGTGATCCCTAAACTAGTGTCAAAGATAAATCACCGCCATTAGTGGGTTTTGTTGAAAACATATAACACGTGGATTACTGCACAGCAAAATAAAGTTAATTTCAAAAATTTCTTGTGATTAGTTTAATGCTAACATTCACTAAAATGCATTTCGTCATACAACTTGAGCCTCATAATAAGTGACTGATGTTGCAACTGACTGCTTCATGTTTGCACTTAGAAGTTCAGGTGATCTGTCCACTCTAATTGAGTTAGAGGGTATCTGCCAATCTGTGTTTGCAAGTTATACTGAATTTCAACCTCCTGTTAATAGCAGCTGCATTGTTATTTTCCGTATAAAAATGCCCTTCTACTATTCACATTAATTTATGTCAATGTTTATTGGTTTGACCAAGAACTTGATTATCGCAGGTAAGGCTCCCTCTTCCTATGTTAACTCTCCGTGGAATCTACTCACCGTAAACAAGTACCCTCAGGTTACTTTTGACGATACGTGCACTTGAATAATGCAGCCATTTGCTACAGTACTGCCATGGTAATTTTATCATATCAGAATTTTTGTTTTTTCTTTTTATTCTCTTAATGTATCTAAAGTTAGTCCCTGTTGAGATCGAGCAGTTCTTAAAAGAATGACAACTGCTGGCCACTCCGGTAGAGTGATGGTTTCAGTTGCATCGATACTCTGTTTGTCCAAAAGCCTGCGAGCACTCTATGCTCCTCGTCATAAAGATGTCATCAATCTGGAAAGTAATATTTACGGCTGACTTTTGCAGTTACTACAGGACTTTACATGCTGTAAAGTATTTGGACTACTTATTGATTCAAATAGGGCGATTTCTCTCTTCGTCATTTAGCCAGATTTTTTGCCGAATTGGTGAGTCTTGAAAACGATGCTCCAGTTTGGTGGATAAATGACTGGGATTATGTGAGCAGGGAAGCCTAGTAAAGCCAATAAAGTTTTCACTAACCACTATGCCGAAACGGTAACGTTTTCGGGAAGAGCATTTTAAGATGAATGTTGAATATTGTATTTCAATTTAGTTTCAACTGTTTCGGAAACACTAACGTGAGTTGTTAAGTTAATACCTGCGTTTATTTGGTCATCAATGGAAACTGGAAATAAAAAATAATCACCTATCGTTTCACAACTTTCACCGAAATTTTGTATGTACACCATGTGGGCCTGTTGCTATATTCTCTCAGTAATCGGTCGTACTTTATGAAATATTTTGCTCATGAACGATTCTATAATGAAATAAACCATGTGGTAGTCACAATATTGCATGACTTAGTATTATTAAGTATAACTGCGAAGTGAATGTAGCTTTATCAATAAATGCAACTAATTATTGGAAACCAGCCTTAACGACTTGTAACACTTAGATTTCCATAAATCTCGTAATGAAAATCCCGGAATAATTTCTAGGGCAAAGCAGCAGAAAATTTTTACCATCGATCCATCTGATTATGTTAACTATCTCTAATGGACCCAATTGCTTGGAACGTTGAGCTAAAACTATCCTCTTTTCATTTCAAAGGGGGTCAAATGTAGCTGGTCAACTGCTGTATGATGACGAAGCGTACTGTAAGGTCTCCTTACTCGCCGGAAAATGACAGTGACTATCGTCTGCTCCTTGCGATGTTTCCTCGAAAAGTTATTTTTCAACACTGTTACCGTTTTTAACCTAGAACCTTGTAGACAGCTGACGTAACAATTGATTTGTCTAACTCAACATATGGTGTGCACCAATCGTAACCGTTCAGGAATCTCATCTGTATGATCGCGAAATACAAAATAATTTCTGATGCTCCGTTCTGGGATAAAAGAGTGTAGAGGTAGCATTCGTTACGCTACAGAGGACTCTTATGTTTTCAGAAACTATTACAGCAACAGTGACTACTAAATGCGTTCAGCTATCTGACTAAACCAGTGTCTTGTCTAGAATGAGAACAAACTATAGAGAGCAACGTGACAATTCGCAGCGATTTATGTGTAATACAGACCCTATTACAGATCATTAGTTACTTGGTTATTATTTATTTACTTATCGTACACATGAAATACACTCGAGAATACATAACATTAAAGAGACAAAAATATATGTAATACATTAAAAACTGGTATTATATTCTAATGTCCAGTCACATAATTAATTCAAGGCTTGATGCTGTGGCCAAGTCGTTTGGGTCACCTAGTTAAGCTCCCAGTTTACACTCGTCGACAATGTGTCAGATGGTCGGGTTCGGTGCTCCACAGTCACAGCTTGGGCTGGGCAGCTTGCAGAGTTTTTGCAGGTTGTATGCATGCAATCCGTGTCCTCTTCTCTTCCACTCATGCCGTGGGAGTTCGAAGCTTTGGGTCTCTGTACAGGATCAATACGATATCGCACTTCAGGTGGATAATTTCTAGTCCAGATTTCATGCCATTTGTTTCCAGTGGTAAGGCTTCTATAAACAAACTGCTTGACCGCTCGCAGGGTCGATTTGTGAAACGAAGTGGGTTTGTTCTCAAGCTGGGAATACATTTATTGACGAGAAGTTGAAGATTATTTATTCTTTTGGAATATTCTTTCTACGGGTTGTCTTGTGTTCTTAACAGTTGAGGAGCTGTGTGACTGACAAGGGGAGGCCGCCAATTGTGAAATTCAGATTCGATTCATACTGTGCATAATAAAAGCTCATGGCCAGAGGTGTAATGTGGCAAAGCACCAAGATGCACTTCTCAGCCGTTGTCGAGAAAATCGACAGTTAAAAGAAACCGTTGCGGTGAAATCCTCTCTACGATTAATGATTTTTCACAACGTCGTGGCGCAGCGGTAAGCGCTCGGGTATGTAATCCGAAGGTCGCCGGATCGAATCTCGCACCATGCAACTTTTTTTTAGTATATATATATATATATATATATATATATATATATAGTATTTGTTTTTTGTAAATATTGTAAAACAAATACTAAAAAAAAATTGCATGGTGCGAGATTCGATCCGGCGACCTTCGGATTACAAACCCGAGCGCATATATAATTCCCGGCAATCAGTTGCAACAATTATGCATATAATAAGTTGTTGAAAGTCGTTTGTCGTGGAAAAACTGGCGACTTCGAACATCATTATGTTTTCCGCAAAGAAAGTTGTATTTCACAAATGTTATTAATTGTATTCATAATGTTAACCACGAATAGTTAACGGAAGACGTAGAAACGATATTCCGAAACGAATACGTATAGCGTAAGTCAAACGTTCGAATTAGAATAGAGACCCCACGAACACAAATTCGCTGTGGCAGGTATGAAATAAAAACTCCGTTACTCGCTCGTTACACTTGGTTAGATGTTGAATGGGCCGAAACGAGCCGCCGCATAACAGCGTAGTTGCCTGCTAATTTCGAAAGAAGGCAGATGCGGTCCCTAGCGCAACTTATAACATCCTCGAAAATCAGTGCGGACGGGAGAGCTTCGGTACACCCTGTTGAAAAAACGGAAAAATGGAGGCGGTACAATTGGAGAGCGATCCGCCTTCACTAACATGCATAAGCAATTCATTAATAGTTTATATATATTTGAATTAGAAAAAACTAATAATAAAAAAAATTGCATAGCGCGAGATTCGATCCGGCGACCTTCGGATTACGAACCCGAGCGCTTACCGCTGCGCCACGTCGCTGTGGGAAATTATGAATCGTAGAGAGTATTTCACCACAACAGTTTCTTTCTCGACAACGGCTGAGAAGTGCATCTTGGTGCTTTGCCACATTACACCTCTGGCCATGAGCTTTTATTATGCGCAGTATGAATCGAATCTGAATTTCACAATTGGCGGCCTCCCCTTGTGAGTGTTGGAAACCAGCAAAAGATAGTTGTTCTTATAATTTTCATGGTTATATTGAGTTGAGTATCTATCTTATTTACGTGAGGACTGTTCATCCACACTCTAGCACAATATTCAACTGTAGAAAACACTAAATTGAACGCCCAAGTTCGAAGTGTATCTGTTCATGCTCCCCAGCTAATACTGCAGAGTTTCCGGTTAAGGTTGTTTCGTTTCTTAATTTCCAAGAAGTTTTTTCTAGATGCTTCACGGAAGACAGCGTCCTATAACGAATAATTCCAAGAAAATATGGGTGCCTCTGGTAGGGAAGCACTGTGTACACATATCAAAAAAGTTTTGCATCACCCCAGTTCCCAGAACTCTTGAAGATAGACGTTGGCTGTGGATATTGTATCACAGACACAGTACCTTTGACTGTTCCGAGATGTCACTAAACCCGCTTACAGATGTAAAAAACCATGCACCTTCGAAACCTCGACACCACTCAGCTAGATACAGATTGGTCCAATAACATGCCGAATGGACTGCTCAGGATTGGCATCACGTTCTATTCGTGATGAGTGTCGCATATGCCTTCAAACCAGACAATCGTCGGAGACGTGTTTGGAGTCTGAACGCCATAGACACACTGCCCAGCGAGTGCAGCAATGTGGGTGTTCCCTATTGTTTTGGGCTGGCATTACGTGGGGCTGACGTAAGCCGCTGGTGGTCATGGAGGGCGCCGTAACGGCTGTACGATACGTGAATGCCATGCACCGATAGTGCAGCCATATCGGCAGCATATTGGCGAGGAATCCGTCTTCATGGACGACAATTTGTGCCTCTATGTTGTCCAGACATTACTGGGATGGATTGAAAAGGGCTGCTTATGGACGACGTGACCCACCAACCACTCTGAGGGATCTACGCCTAATCGTCGCTGAGGAGTGGGACAATCTGGACAACAGCGTCTCGAACTTGTGGGCAGTATGCTACGACGAATACAGGCATGCATAAATGCAAGAAAACGTGCTACTGGGTATTAGAGGTACCGGTGTTTACAGTACTGTGGACCACCACCTCTGAAGGTCTCGCCGTATGGTGGTACAACGTGCAATGCGTGGTTTTCATGAGCCAAAAAAGGGGCGGAAATGATGTTTATGTCGATCTCTATTCCAATTTTCTGTACAGGTTCCGGAACTCTCGGAACCGAGGTGATGCAAAATTGTTTTGGTGTGTGTAGTTCATACGGACCTCCATTTCATAATCTGCCGCTTTGTTGTTTATGTTGAAACTGCTTCGGTTTTAGGAAAACTGAATTTGAGTCTCCACATGAGGAAATATTTACTTATTTTGTTGAGATCATCAGTTAAAGAGTAATTTCGGCACTTTTGGACTCGTTGTGCTGAACCGCAAGTGCTAGATCGTCAGCATATCCAAACTCCTTTGCGCTGGTTTCAGGGAAGTCACGAATATAAAGGTTGAAAATATATGGGATATTACTAACCCATGTGGTTGTCCATTATTTAATTGTCTTTTTTTGCGTATGAGATTACCCTGAACTACACGTAAGTGCCTGTCTGAGAGCATTTTATTGATTTTTGTCAATACGGTTTGGCAGAGAAATACTCTGATCAGCTTATATTAGAGCCCTTCTTTCCACACTGTATCGTCAGCGGAAGTTACGTCGACGAAAACTGTAGATGTCTTCATTTGCTTCTGAAATCCCGTTTCGATGTGTGTTGTTAAGTTTACAAGGCGATCTGTGAACCTCGTGATTGGTCTGAAACCTGCTTGTTCTACAGGCATGTTTCCCGGTATTTTTACGCCTTAATAGAAATCTCTCCAAAAGTTTGTAATAACAACTGAGAAGTGCTATTGGACGATAACTTTCTACTAAATGTTTATCCGGTTTCCCGGCAGTGATACTTTTGAAACAGTTTGGTAGACATCCTGATTTTGGAACTGGTACAAAGAGTTTTGTCAGCCGAAGCCTAGTCTCTTCCCACAGCAACTTAGAAACCCAGGCGGTATCCCGTCAAAAGCAGATGACTTGCTTCTCCTTACAGCCTGGAGAACAGTTTTTAGTTCCTTCAATGTGAAGTCCTGAGGGAATTGTGTACCAACAGGTGTTATTTGACTAATGTTACCAAGCTCCATTTTTTTTATTATGGTTTGGTTTCGTGAGGCTTTCGAAAATCAAATAATTCTGTTTGCTATTTGGTCTGGCGTCACTGAGTGATCTACCAGAATTGGCAGGTTTCTTCCACCGAACGTCTTCAGCAAGCTCCAGGATTGGCGACTTGATTACTCAAAATCCAACTTGGTTACTATTTCGATCCACTTCTCTCTTTTTGATGCGTTCAGTTTTTGAATCAGTTCATGAGCTAGATCAGGATAACCATTCACCATATATGACTCATAAAGCTCTTCGCATTCATGGCTCCACCCTGGAATATATTCCTTACTTAACCCTTTGGCATACATTTCTTTGCAGTAGAGATTACGGCACCAATAAATCTGTCATAATTTTCAAGTGAAGCAGGAATCCTTCTGATAGCTTTATCAAGTTCTTTCGGGAATGTTTGCCAGTTTTCCTTTTGAAAGTTCCATCCTCATCTAGCAATAGATCGAGTAACCGGAATCTGTCTACCCACTTTGTAAATAAATCGTCGGTGTTGCCTGTTTGGAAAGTCAACTGTAACTATTCCGGACATTTGAGAGGTTGGTTTTGAGAACTTTTTGATGAGAAGCAGAGATCTGTTTGTAATCTTGGTTCCATGTTGCAAATCTACAGTTAGTTGATATCCAGGTTCATCGGATATATATTAATGTTACATAGCCACTTTTATGCATTAGTAATATAATCGTGTATGTAAAAATATACATTGCTCATTCACGTTTAAATACATGATTCAGCTTGAAACCAGTTTTAGTATCTTATCTTATTACTGTAAATATGTTTCAGGATTACAAACAAATTACATCTTTCAAACAGAGCTAGTAATACAAAGATGTATGTAACATTTTCCAGTATGTTTTCTGCAATTTTCTAAATGAAACTGATTCTTGGAGCAGATGGATTTTTCAAGAAGATATATTTTCAATTCGGTTGTAAAGTTAACACTTCTGTAAGAAATTTTACAGCAATGTATATGATACTAAACTCTTCATCGCAGAAAAATTTTTCCAATTTGCAGAGAAACTAATCGTAGCTCCTATGGCATATGAGTCAGGTATAAATGTTACCACTATTGCCAGTAACCCAGGCAAAATAGCTAATGCAATCATAATTAACGATTTGTTCCGATTGTTCTTACATATTTAAATGTAACGACCGCCTACAGAACCAAGTTGAGCTTACTTATAAATACTGAGTTAACTGATGATGTTCGTAGTTCTGTTAGTACTTCATCTACAAGCAACCTGGCAATATACAGAGCTCTTACAGTCCGTACAGCCACGGTGACAGCGTAGCCGGCGTGACACTACAGTTCAACGTGAATTCCGAACAACGGTGCAGCTCGGCGTTTTTCACGTCAACAAATATTGCCAGAGGTGAAATAATTGATAATTGACAGATAAAGAACAGGCAAGGGAGACCTTTGGTTTTGAAGTTCGGCAGCTGACCACTGTGCCACCGAGCCGCACTAGGTCACATTACGAACCATTCAGTTCCACTTTGCGATGTGGATAACCACACCAAGAGGTCGATAACAATCCGGTGAAATTAGGCAACTGCTGGTGTAATCGGTACAACTTGTCCTGGTGGGAAGGCGTGGGGAGAGGGGGAGGAGAAGGAGAAAATGAGGCCTAGGTTTTCGTCACTGTCATTCTTTATAGGTGCTTACATAGCGTCCGACAAATCTATGGGTACTGACTGGACTGGTAGCTGCTTCTGAGTCAAACAGTGGCGTATAAGTATAGTTGGTGAAACTGAGTTGCGATAACCAACAAAATTTTCAATTCCATTTGACTGTAATTTTTTATGCACTGTTCCAGAAATTAATCCGAATTCCGTTTAGGAGCTTCTCTCTTCTCGAAGGTCTCACGGTCTTCAATGGTGCTAGTGCTTCCCTTTTCTCGACTGCAATTGTGTGGTAACTGAGGTATCACCTGTCTCAGCTGCTGAGAGGGCGCCTTTGTTGGCCCCCACTGACGCAGCCTGTGCTCTGCTGAGGTCGAGTGCTGCTTCCTGTGACTCCTCCACAACTGAGGTGTGACACGACAGCAGTCCGCCGTTTCTCCCACACGTCAACCGCCAGAGGCTTCACAGGTTGCAGCCAGGGCCACCTGTTGGTATCGTTGCTGGCAGACAGCCGCTCTGATTGCCTTTCCGGCACGACGTACCTCGGAAGCTGATTTATCTGTAGTCTTTAGTTCAAGATCTCATCTTCAACGAACTGGAGTGTTTGACGACACCAAAAGCATCTTCAATTCTTCGGCACATCCATTCTAGCAAGATATATAACTCTTAAATGCCATATTTAAGGGCATTGCGACCAGCCGGAATTACAATAGCCCTGCTGTAACTGTGGCGCAGTGGTTAACGGAACTATTTAATGAGCAGGAGATCCCAGGTTCGAATCCCGATTCGACATTCATTTTCACTCGACACCGCTGGTTCCACCTAAAGTCTCGATGCAGCTCACATCAATAGTTTCTTTCCTTTCTACTCCCTCTACCTTTATTTTACGTAATTTGAAAGCAGCTTCTACGAGAACTTCAACAACATTAAACTCGATCAAATAGTGTCAAGATAAGAGTGTGACAAACAACTGTCCCGCCGTCAGGAGAAGAGGTTACACATACGTTTTCCATATCATACCAAATTCTAGGAAAACACGAACTCAGGTATGGTTCCTGAGTTTACCGTGCTCTTAAGAACCGTCTGTCTGTGTCCTGCTCTTTTAGCAGTCAGTTAACTTGCTCGGAAAGCTGTTCAGATATTCACAATGTATACGACAGTCGAAAAAGTGAATATCAGTTATAGCGAATGTCGCCAAACTATTAGAGCAGCAGTACAGTTTTATGCTGAAGAATATATATATTGTGCCAAGGACTCACTATCTCTCTTTACAAACATTACAAAAGGTTCTAGAAACTAGAAGTGGAGATAATAAAATATGCCAAAGAAAACAAAGAGCAGTTGTTGAAAGAAATGAAACTAACATTTTAGCGGCAGTGACACACAATGAAATGTCCCTAAGAAGGATCTCGGAAGCATCAGAGAAATCAACCAAACGTGCGATTGGCGAACACTACATTCCATTACATTTAGCTGCAACTACAGCATCAAAGCAATGACTTCCGAAGTTTGTTTCAGTTCTTCGAATGTTATCTGTGAAAAATAGGAAGTGATATGGCACAGACATGAAAAATTTTGTTTGAGGAAGGATCATTGGCAAGTCAGTCTTCGGAGTATTCACTATTGTCAGTTGAAAATCCACACTGACTTAAAGAAGTGAATAAAAACAACATTCGTCTATCAACGTTTGATATGCGTTTTGAAGATCTCAATCGCTGGTCCTGTTTTATAGATGGAAATCTAAATGCTCGCAAATATCTCGACTTACTGCCAACATGACGGATGGCCCTCCCATCCCGCTTAACGAATGGCAGATCACATTAAGAGCGCATTTGTAGAGCATTGGAACGGTCGTTCGGGTAACACAAATCGTCTGCACAGCCACCAAAATCTGTGGCGAAAATTAAAACAATAGTTCTAGTAGGAAATACCGAAAACTCCCAAAGGCATAAAATGGTTTATAATACGGGCCTGTGCTGCCGTTAGCACTAGATGAAATTCGACGTGCAGTATTATTTCTTCACAATCACTTCGTAGCGTGTAGATATGTTCAAGATCAAAATTTTGAGCATTTGGTGTGACAGCCGTGGTAATAAACCCACCAACCGTACCTGAGTTTCTTGTTTGCTTACATTTGGTGTAATAGGGCCGACTTTTAAGAAATCTCCTCTTCTGACGACGGAACACTGGTTTGTGGAGCTGTTATCTTGATACTTTTTGATCAAGTCCCATACATACTACGTCACTGAAGTTCTCTTAGAAGCTTCTTTCGAATTCCATGGAAAAAGTTATATATTTTCATAAATAAAAATGCTCCGTACGGTAATTTGACAACTATAGATGATAAAAATTACTTGTCAAACTACGAAAATTCGCCATATTGCCTAGTGTACCTTGGCGAAAATGCATCTCCATTTAATTATTCATTCTGGCTATATTTGGGGCTGCCTGTCTTAGCTGCCTCAAGCTGTATGTTCACGTTATGAAATCGTCGTTCTTATAGTAACCACTGGTTCAAAAATGGACAACAATAGTCAGTAATTCCCCGCGACTCTTAGAACGATGTGACTTTTGGCGGATTAACAACGAGGGTAGGTGTGCCAGCCAGCCCGGATGTGGTTTTCAGGCGGTTTCCCACACCCCATTAGGGAATTACCATGCTGGTACCCTCTCAGTCTCAGGTTCCGATTCGATAACATATATAAAATTTTCGCTCACTTCCACATGAATAGCACTACTCACATATAGTTAATGTACACATATTCGTTCCCGGTGGCGGTAGGTGGGTGGAGGGGAGGGGGTGGAGGGGGGCAGGGCGGGCGGGGGGGGGTGTATGTTACGGAATTGCGACAGGGGAAGAGCATCAGGCCACCGTTTAAGTTAACGATGCCAAATTCTTAAATAACCATGCCGATCCTGTGCCGATGCGGGAGAAAGGCACAAGAAGACAACAAATGGTTCAAATGGCTCTAAGCAGTATGGGACTTAACATCTGAGGTCATCAGTCCACTAAGAAGACAACAAAAAGAAGAAAAAAGAAAAGCGGTAGTATACGGTAGTATACGGAACGACGTTTACAATCACTACCTAAGCTCAAAGCCCATTTTTCGGCATCAGTGACGATATCATTTATAACAGTTCCTCAACTGTGGCAGGGAATCCCAAGCATGTGTGTGTCAGATAACATACTAAAGTAGTTACATTTACAGCTTCTGAATTTTGAATGGCAGACACCTTACCTCACTACTGCAAGCACAGAATTAGTAGGACTTCGCGATGTCTCTCGTTACTCATTGTAAATGAGTAACAGAAATTAACTAATGTGAAGAGAACACTTTTTCCCCGAAATAGTGTATCTATTTCTTTCACCCATGCAATGATGAAGTTTGCTACCTTAATCATCCAGCGGATTAGGTTACGAACTAAGTAGATGATTTTAAACACAACTTGACCAATGAATGTGTTACGAAAATGTGCATAGGTTTTCTGAGCAATATTATCAGTCACCCATCACGACCCATCCACAACTTCTGCAATGTACGAGGGCAGTTCAATAAGTAATGCAACACATTTTTTTCTGAAACAGGGGCTGTTTTATTCAGCATTGAAATACACCAGGTTATTCCCCAATTTTTTAGCTACACAACACTATTTTTCAACGTAATCTCCATTCAATGCTACGGCCTTACGCCACCTTGAAATGAGGGCCTGTATGCCAGCACGGTACCATTCCACTGGTCGATGTCGGAGCCAAAGTCGTACTGCATCAATAACTTCTTCATCATCCGCGTAGTGCGTCCCACGGATTGCGTCCTTCATTGGGCCAAACATATGGAAATCCGACGGTGCGAGATCGGGGCTGTAGGGTGCATGAGGAAGAACAGTCCACTGAAGTTTTGTGAGCTCCTCTCGGGTGCGAAGGCTTGTGTGAGGTCTTGCGTTGTCATGAAGAAGGAGAAGTTCGTTCTGATTTTTATGCCTACGAGCACGCTGAAGTCGTTTCTTCAATTTCTGAAGAGTAGCACAATACACTTCAGAGTTGATCGTTTGACCATGGGGAAGGACATCGAACAGAATAACCCCTTCAGCGTCCCAGAAGACTGTAACCATGACTTTACCGGCTGAGGGTATGGCTTTAAACTTTTTCTTGGTAGGGGAGTGGGTGTGGCGCCATTCCATTGATTGCCGTTTTGTTTCAGGTTCGAAGTGATGAACCCATGTTTCATCGCCTGTAACAATCTTTGACAAGAAATTGTCACCCTCAGCCACACGACGAGCAAGCAATTCCGCACAGATGGTTCTCCTTTGCTCTTTATGGTGTTCGGTTAGACAACGAGGGACCCAGCGGGAACAAACCTTTGAATATCCCAACTGGTGAACAATTGTGACAGCACTACCAACAGAGATGTCAAGTTGAGCACTGAGTTGTTTGATGGTGATCCGTCGATCATCTCGAACGAGTGTGTTCGCACGCTCCGCCATTGCAGGAGTCACAGCTGTGCACGGCCGGTCCGCACGCGGGAGATCAGACAGTCTTGCTTGACCTTGCGGCGATGATGACACACTCTTTGCCCAATGACTCACCGTGCTTTTGTCCACTGCCAGATCACCGTAGA
Source organism: Schistocerca nitens (assembly GCF_023898315.1). Lineage (NCBI taxonomy): Eukaryota > Metazoa > Arthropoda > Insecta > Orthoptera > Acrididae > Schistocerca > Schistocerca nitens. Next base: position 394,023,340 of record NC_064616.1, read on the forward strand.
CATTCTGCAAGCGCCTATGAATATCTGAGATGCCCTGGTTTTCCGCCAAAAGAAACTCGATCACTGCCCGTTGTTTGCAACGCACATCCGTTACAGACGCCATTTTAACAGCTCCGTACAGTGCTGCCACCTGTCGGAAGTCAATGAAACTATACGAGACGAAGCGGGAATGTTTGAAAATATTCCACAAGAAATTTCCGGTTTTTTCAACCAAAATTGGCCGAGAAAAAAAATGTGTTGCATTACTTATTGAACTGCCCTCGTATATGGCCTACCAGTTATCATTTATACTACTGCCATCTGGTTGAAACAGATGAACCATACGTATTACATTAAAACATTGCAGATTATTACTGATTTTATCCATGTCTGTATTGAACTAACTACACAGATATGTCTATAGTGATCTTATTCACATGATAGGGACCCATCTGAAAAGCCGACGTGTTCAGCGTCCAGTGTTGTGGTTGGGTGCACGACCGTCGACGCGTCTCTCTTGGCGGCCGTGTCAAGAGGATCTACAAGAACGGTTATCGTGCTGACAGTCAGCAGTGCTTCAAATGGCTTTGAGCACTATGGGACTTATCATCTGAGGTCATCAGTCCCCTAGAACTTAGAACTACTTAAAACTAACCAACCTAAGGACATCACACACATCCATGCCCGAGGCAGAATTCGAACCTGTGACCGTAGCAGTAGCGAGTCAGCAATGCTCCAGGCTTTGTTGTACTGTCTTGCTGCAAACAAACCCACTTCCTGATTCATGTTACGTGGCGAGGCTATGTTATACTGTATGGCCGAGGAAACAGTTTCTGCATACTTTTGGGTGCTAGTCTCGTACACGACGTTGATTATCGTTCCCCTGAACCCATAGATTTCATATTTAATTAACAGTCTTGCGAAATCGAGAAGCAATATGGCGAAATGCTATACCGTAACCTCAATAAGCTAAGATTTTGCGGCTGTTGAATTCCGACAGGTGATGTTAAATGTTTCTCCTTCTTAAACTAGGTGTAGAACGATCTTTTCACTAACAACCAACATTTCCCCAAATACAGGTAGAATCAATCCTGTCTACGTATTGCGATTGTACTGAAATGCTAACCATCTGTATAAACAAGAATCTAGTAAATTTTCTGCCGTTCTGACGTTAGTTGAATTCCATCTTCATGGTGTTGCAATTTTAATCACCAGCTCTCTATAATCTCCAATGGGCTGATGCCATACTCGTATTGGAAACTATACAAAGAAGAAATTAGTTTCAGAGTGAAGAAGCACCAAAGAGCGCATATGTATTCCATTGAACTGAAACGAATATTATCTAGAACAGGAGTGGGCAATTTCTTGGCTCAGAAGCCACTTTGTGGACACGGAGTTTAGTGGAGGGCCACACCTTTTAAAATGATTACATTCTTTTGGTAACTCTGATTTCTGAAAAGATATAAATTGTGTCATAAAAATTAACAAACATAAATAAAATAAAATTATAACACCTTTACTCAATTCATTTATTGTGCTAACTTCTAATCGTCTATAGCTGCAAGAACATTTAATTTTCAATCAGATTAATGAAACAATCGTTTCCTATCTCCCTTACCAAAGATACTTTTTTTTAAAAAAAGTCGAGGATCATACTGCTTGTTTAGAACTTAATCACAACCTGCAACTTAATTTCTGTCATAGAGCATCTATATCCAAAAGTATTGAGGTACAAGCAAGAAAAACATAGCTTACAAATGTATGTAAACCCAAATATAGAGAGCATTCTCCCAGAAAATTGTTTCATACACGGAAATTTTTCAGCATACAAAGATTTGTAAAAGACAAACACTTCTTTTACAGTGTAGTCTGACTGCATTTCCATCAGTTCAAGCTCCAGATCCTTAGGTGCTGAGTCAATACAATCAATGACAGGATGAGAGAGCATATTGAACTGAGACTCAGTTTTCTTAAAGTCCTGGTTTCCTGTGACCTCGTCCTCGACACACTGCAGACGATCCATACGCTTAACAGAAGCACTTTGAGGCACGTTCTGTTTTCGTAACATATGGAAATGACAGAAATTATCCTCACTTAATAACCTTGGAAACAGATTTAGTTTTGCTTTGAGTAGTTTTACATGCTTCACCATTTCATGTATAAACAAGCCCTTTACCTGCAATGTCAAATTCAGTTATATTAGTTTCCTAAATATATTAGCTGCAAACATGATCTCATATCTGCACTCCTCACATACTATTTTTGTAATGAAATCATGAGATATACCCCTCGTCTCCATAAATAAGAGGCTTTCATTCTACAGTGCCAAAAAGCATTCGAAAACCTTGCGAGATCTCTACCGCATCTCACTGTTGTGGCAAACTACGTCTTTACACTCTGCTTCGACAAGAAACGATTAGGACAGTCTATGGCGGAGTGCCGTTGCTCTTCTTGTGTTCACCATAGCAACAGCTGGGTCTACCACATGCTTTAAGACCAGTGTATCTTTACAAAGGCTCCTCTGACATAAAATGCAACGAAAAGAGAGTATTGAACTGTCTGTGTTTTGTGTTTGTAACTTGTTGTTTAAAGGTTACATTTTTCCCACTAACATCTCTTGTCCAATCTGTGTAATGCCTGTCATTTTGTTTCAGGACAGGCTACTTTTATCCACAGCACACTAAGCATAGCATGACCAGCGGTTCTCTCTTTCATTGATTCTAGGCCAAGTACTTCCTCTGTGGTGACGAAATTTTCATTAATTCGACGGATAAAGATGAGTAATTGTGCAGTTTATTCGTGATCTGTGTTGACGACTGTTGCCAAAGGATACAAAAGAAAATCTTTCATGCAGTCTTCAGCTGTTGTATGAGTTCGTCACTTCGTCACTGAGGCAATGCGCAGCACTTTAGTCGTTCTTAACACTGGAATGCTTTCAAATTTGCTTCTAAAATCATGAAACAATATGCCATTACACTCTAGCATACAACGGTTAATAAATTCGTCACCCGAAAAAGGTTTCATGTGTTTAACAAGGTCATAGGTTACCATGCAACCTGCTTTAGCAGCGCTATTTTGAACTGTTGATTGCTTTGTAAATAATGTTTGTTACTTCTTCACAGCTCTTCTCACAAACTCAGCAGCTTTTATTTTGCGTTCTTCCTTGGCAAGTTTACAGCCATATTAGCAATGTTTTATTTCGTAATGTCTTCTTAGATGGTACATCCTAAATATGGTTATCGTTTCATCACAAAATGAATACAGAGAGTCATTTCCTGTATTAATAAAGAAATAAGTATTTCTCCACTGTTCATTACACACATGATATTCATCAATAATTTTACACTTTTTCGGTAGGTTCAAGGTTTCACTAAAGTTGGGAATTTACAGATTTACTGTTGCATAGACCAAATAGAAGTAAACCAGATCAATCAGAAAAGCACTGCGCATCACGCTATTCGCGCAAACGAAGGTGACACTCGACGTGATGGCTGATGGGAGCAACTGCAAAAGGGAAATGCTGTTACGGTCGTTTCCGTCTGCCACCGCACCGAATGTCAACTTAGTTTGCGCGAATGGAATTTACAATGCGCATGTGTACGAGGCAGCGGTCCTAATAGGAATCTTCGGTCGCGCGCGGGGAGGAAATTCTATTCAAGAAGGATTTTTCTGTCTTCTGAGGGCGCACAAAAATCTTCAGTGGGTTGCTATTTGCCCACCCATACTCTAGAACTTAACAAGGTGAAATGTGCGTTCGCTGCACAGAATATTGCAAAACCGTTAGCCTGTGTTAGCACTAGAAGTAACAGGAAACATTATAATTTAATAACATAGCATAACTGAAGAAATTAATTTAAAATTTGGGTGCAACATTATCTACTTCTTTACTCTATTTGTGCGTTTATTTTAAGTGAGCACATTAGAGTCCTCAGGCACCCTATCATGCCTAACTGTACATTCTCCTGATACTTGTCCGGCCCATTAGCCGAACGGTCAATGCGCTGGACCGCCACGCACGGGGGCCCAGGTTTGATTCCCGTCTGGGGAAGGAGATTTTCTCCACTCATGGACTGGGTGTTATGCTGCCCTCATCATCTTTTCATCCCCTATGTGGCGTCGCACTCAGTAAGACCTGCCCTTGGCGGCAAAACTTCCCGCCTAGGAACTCCCGGCCACTGACGCCATACGCTCATTTGCATTTCCTGATAACTAACTTTGCACTGCGCATAGTTGAAGCATTCCATATAGCAATAATAATAATAATAATAATAATATTGTAATGAACGTAATAGTAACGCTAACGACAACCCTTTTAGCATTGTTTGCAGTAAATTTCTAATAATATGACGTTCCTGCGCGGTGAGAGTAATGATGTACAAATGAAACGGCATAGAAACAGTGCAAGAGAATCCAACAACGTATAGTAAAAGTTAGAAGTTGGGCTAATGAAAGAGAAACCATTCGAGATAAGAATGTAAGAAACAGAAATAAAGAAGAATGAGAAAATTTGCCGAAGTTTTGATAATGTGAATGAGATACACTTTTGTAATTGGAGAACACTTCATCTGGGATTTTCCGATGGGGAAGCTTCATCTATTCCAACAGAAATACCTCTAGTCTTATCTAAAACGTAGGGAGATTTTTGGATCGGATGCACCTTATTTTATATTTTTTCCACATATGTGTGGATGAATGGGAGAAAGAGATTGGGGAAACACTTATAGTAATACATACACATAGCCAATGTATGGACTTACTAAATATTTTACTTATGTTACTGAATGGTGACGGGTATTGGACATTTGAAGAGACTATCGAGAACAATACTAAGGAATATCCATGCAGCGATAGTTTATTGTGCCTAATTTATGTGCTCATCCAGGACTATGACACAAACTTTTAATATTTTTATATCTTAGCTTGGTACCATCCGGGAGTACTGAAAGGAAATCCTTTCGAGAATGTTCACTTATGCACTTCCAGCGCAATGTATCACCTATGACGTTTTTGAGATTAATTTAAAAACATTGTCTTGAGTCCAAAGAGACCCTGAACTATACAAAAGTCATTGTTTATGAATAATGTGGCCGATGCGATATTCCTAGGGCTAGTATTAAAAGTAGCTGTATGTTGTCAACATATATGTGAGAATCTAGCGTTATAAATAGTACGACAGTACATATTTTTGTGAAGTATAACAAGCACCACGTGAGGCAGTCTTCGATTCAGAACATGAAGCAAGCGTAACAGTCTACAGAAAGCGATGAGGTTTTTAAGGTGCGACGGGCTAAAATATTTTGAGTAGATTATGGAGATACGAAAATAGGTGACCGTATAAGAGACAGTCTGTCGCAGTTTATGTTTAGTGTAGTACCCTAATGATATAATATCCGGAAAGGTAACAAATAAAAGATTAAACAACTTACTGGGAATGGAGCCGGCTAACGTCCTCGACAAGCGCCAGTATTTGGAGAAGTGAACATCCAGTCACTTTCAATCCGAAAATGAAACGAGAGATTGCTGTGCATTACAGCTTAAATCCTCGATCCCTAATGCAGAAAGTATTTCCAACAGGACTGGTACTATTCAGACGAAACATGGTGTGAGGTGTGTCCTTATCAAACAACACAGTTGTTCCTAGTACTCTGTTCTCACCTTGGTCATGGCACAGAGGGAACAATTAGAACTACTTATCCATCCAATCTTAACTAAAATTTTACTTTCTACAATGTCTGACGTTGGTTTCATTTGCTTGTGAGGTGGCGCTGTTATTTATGGTGTCTGATGTCTTGCCATATACGCCATATTTTGGTCCCCGGTTGGTGTAGCGCTGTCAGCTGAGGGTTTAAGTTGCCATGCACAGCGATTTCTCGTTTCATTTGCGTCCTGAAAATTACGGTGTCTTCACCTGTCGAAATATCGGCAGGTGTCAACATTTTAACCGACTATTCCCTTCTGCTGGCTGAATATTCTACACCTCAGGATAAAAGTTCAAGTTTAACAAACGAAAGTGGTGACCGAAATTAATAAGAATTACCTTTCAGGACACAGTATTGAAGTTTGAACTTAAAAAGACGTTTATCACGTCACAGGTTAACAACTGTCAATATTATGGCAAACGTAACTACAATCGCCAAGCTGTAATTGTGTGTTGTTTAAATGCTCTGGGAGAAGACTCATCTGAACTACAACATATGTAATATTAGTTCACATTATTACATGTATAATATAAAAGATTTACATAAGTTCATACAGTCTTTTGTTACAAGAGCGCTGGATAATTTACAACTGTCATTGACTATTAAAGCATCACTTGATGGACTAATTAACAAACACTTCTCCTGGCGTTCAGTTTTTAACATTTACAAAAGTACATTTCCACCTGAGACTTCAATAATTCTTTAACCGTACTCCGTGATAGAAACTGCTTCAGCTTAGGTTACGCATGGGCAGGGTGCTTCCAACCTCAGCTCTATATTGGCCTCTGTGCAAAGGCGCTGCTAGGCTGAGAGAGGGGACGTGTTTTCTTCTGCCTCTCCCATTCGTTGTTGCGGATTGCAGCGAGACAACATTAACGCCTGTGGTATCGATATACGTTGACGGCTTTAAAGTGGCATCGCGATCTCTGGACAATACCACACATAAATTTATAATAATTGGGACTGGCAGAGCCGACGATAGTTTTAACACACTCGTTTCGCATTTGGAGGAGTCTAGTCCTCCGGAAATCCAGACATAAGCATGCAGTGCTTCCCAAAATTTCTTAAAGCTAATGCGTGGATGGTTCCTTTCAAAATAAACTCGGGTGACGTTCTTCCCTTTTTTTTCCTATTCAAAGGATATTGCTCCGTCTCAAATAATCTCGTCATAGAAAGGGTATTAACCGCTAATAGCACTTCATTTTTGCAGCGTTTAAAGGTATAGAACATTGTCAAAAATTATAGTAAATTCTATATTTTCCGGGATTAACTGAGTAACAATACAGCAGGAAATTGTGTAGGAATATAGCCCAGCACTCATTACAAATGAGTTCACCTTAACGGGTAACAGCAGCCGAATTATAATACAGACTTCAGGGTCGCAACTTTCTGTTAATGTCTAACGTTTTTTCTTTCATTTGACGCTTTACAGTGTGACCACTGTAGGCTTAGTAAATCTTCCTCGTTTATCAGTGAAGAGTAATGATTTCGATCAGTATATACACTGATAATTGATAAGATCTTCCACTGACGCTAATGCATAGGTGTGTAATAAGGTTTTTGTAAGGGCGAGCTGGAATCGATTAATGTACTTACTCAGCTCTAATCGAAAGCGCTGACGCAACACACCGTCGTTCAACACATATTATGTCTGTCTACCAAGTTGTTCTTAATTTCGCTGATTAGTTTGCTTACTAAATTGCTGCAAGGATCGCCAAATTAGGAATTAGGGTTTTGTCGTTTTTGCGCAGTACTCATAGTCGTTATTTGAAATAGGTATTGCGGCAAAAATCGACCCAGTCAATCATTATTTTTATGGAACAACAAAGAATCACTAATGAAGCTTCATACGTAATAGCCACATTCTGAGTTAACTGTTTCTGTATAACTCTGTCCTTAGAATTACAAAAAAGTTTTTAGAAAGTAATTTAGCAAAAGCAAATGGAGAGATTTACAAGACACAGTTCTTACAATAATTAAATATGATCAATAATATTATTTTCTCTCACACTCTGTGCCATTCTGTGGAACTAGATTTCTCTTAAAGAACTGTCGATATACATTTGTAAATTGAAAGTGGAGTTAAAAAAATGTTTATCCGATTGTGAGACAAAATAAAAAACGCATTCTCCATTGGTCGTCCTCTATTTCTGTAAAAATTATTGAACCTGTGGGAAACTATAAGCGAATACCGCTTTTGCAACTGATCGAAGGGAAAATGTCACTTCCCTTTGAATATCTGGTATGTCTGCAGAATGTATGTCTTCCAAGAGTCGCTTGAGGTGAAGAATCAAAAGGAACTTTGCAGGTACAAGAACCAAACAGTGTGACGGATATTAGAGAATAGTTGTTGCACGCTTAAATGAGGAGGTAAAAGAATCTCAATGTGCGGGCGGTGGAATTAGGAGGCGTGGTATGTGATACGGTTTCATTGAAACCAATGCCGTTTTCCAGTAGTCTGGCCAAATTGGTCTCATCAGGAATGACAACTGTATTCACGTGCAAATTCACGTTGGGTCATGCAGTTGCTGTCTATAAGTGAGATCAACAATCATGAATATTATTTTATGGTGGCGACTCTTTCAAACATTTCTGTATCCTGTCGAATTCATTGCAATGACTGAATTCTTACACCACCGGGTTTATTTCCTTGTAGTGCCCGTAGAGAGCCCACATCTATAGACACATTACCATGACCTACAGTTTAGTTCCGAGAACCTCTGAATCTGGCGCAGTCACGCTTTATTCTCAGTTTTTATTCTGTTCGTTTCTACAGATCTTTTGCCGTATGTAACAAAAACTTATCTTCAGGGCTTTTTGTATTATGCCGTCATGTGAGTCTGCACTTTCACTACGGTCAATAAAGGATAGCAGAAATGTGCTTCAGCTTGATATGTATAAATTATAAGGTTAGTTTTCATCCTTATTTATGCGCAGACATAGCATGTGTTTAACACAAAGTGTGGTTTACGCAACTGAGTATCCGCTGAACATTATAGGTGTGCTTTTGAAATGAACGCACTGGTGGTAGTGCAATAACCGGGTGGCTAACAAGGTCCCAATGATTTTGCCTGCTATAGAATAAACAATAACTTTCAGAAATGCAACTGAACTGTGCTACCGCAATTCAGGAAATAAATCGATGGTTGTGTACTGATTTTGCACCATTACGAGAGATAATAAATCGAAGGCCTCATCGAATGAGGAGAAAAAGTGATTACAGCTATGGACTCGTGTTCTGTACCTTAGCTTTTTTGCTCTCTTCCCCCTTACCCCCTCCCCCCTCCCTTCCTTTATCTCTCAAGCTAATGTTGGGAAGGTACCTTCGAACAGACAACGACTGATTTCTTGTCTCACTTTAATCGAAACAAAGCATTTACTGCAATTTCAGTGACCTCGTCGTCGACAGATGATCAGTTTCCACCACTGTCGTCCTTCTAATACCAAATGTTTGAAGCTTTTAAATTGAAAAAAATCATATTGGCACAGATAATGAAATAGCAAAGAGCTAGAGAAATCATGTCTAAGTTGTCATCTAAATTTTCACATATAACTGAAAGCCTAGGGATCGTTTTTGATACCGTTAGGACCAAACTTTCAGGTCCTATATCGCTACAGAGGAGTTCTATTAACTGCACAGACATTTTACCTTAAATAATGTTATGATGGATAGATTCATAGTTGCTAGGAAGACGTCGACCCCAGAAAACTTACGAAAAGAGAATTAACTGTAACAATGTGAACTAATTTCCGTACATATATTTTCGAGTGTGAATTGCAGTGGCAGGCCCTAATGTTAATTTCTTTTAATTTTATGTAGAACTTGATTGAATTTTCGGGTTTCGAGAGCGTTTGCCTGTATATATAATGTGAACAGTACCTCATTTACACCATTCTGTGGCATCGGGAGCCACTTGAACTATACCATTTGATAAGGAACATATTAAGTAGTGTATTTAGAAACACCATTTTTCCATGGCACATTGATAGATATAAATGAAAATAGTATCTGTTCTTTAGGAAAGGTCCGAAAGAACAGATACAATCTTCATATATACAGGGTGGTCCATTGATCGTAACCGGGCCAAATATCTCACGAAATAAGCGTCAAACGAAAAAATTACAAAGAACGAAACTCGTCTAGCTTGAAGGGGGGAACCAGATGGCGCTATGGTTGGCCCACTAGATGGCGCTGCCATAGGTCAAACGGATATCAACTGCGCTTTTTTAAAATAGGAACTCCCATTTTTATTACATATTCGTGTAGTGCGTAAAGAAATATGAATGTTTTAGATGGACCACTTTTTTCGCTTTGTGATAGATGGCGCTGTAATAGCCACAAACATATGACTCACAATTTTAGACGAAAAGTTGGTAACAGGTAGGTTTTTTTAAATTAAAATACAGAACGTAGGTACGTTTGAACATTTTATTTCGGTTGTTCCAATGTGATACATGTACCTTTGTGAACTTATCATTTCTGAGAACGCATACTGTTACAGCGTGATTATCGGTAAATACCTCATTAATGCAAGAAATGCTCAAATTGATGTCCGTCAACCTCACTGCATTTATCAATACGTGTAACGACATTCCTCTCAACAGCGAGCAGTTCGCACATGCATTGACAATGCGCTGCCGCATGTGTCAGGCGTTGTCGGTGGATCGCGATAGCAAATATCCTTCAACTTTCCCCACAGAAAGATATCCGGGGACGTCAGCTCCGGTGAACGTGAGGATCATGGTATAGTGCTTCGACGACCAATCCAACTGTCATGAAATATGCTATTCAATACCGCTTCAACCTCAAGTGATCTATGTGCCAGACATCCATCAGGTTCGAATCCTGCCTCGGGCATGGATGTGTGTGATGTCCTTAGGTTAGTTAGGTTTAAGTAGTTCTAAGTTCTAGGGGACTGATGACCACAAATGTTAAGTCCCATAGTGCTCAGAGCCATTTGAATTTTGAACCAGACATCCATCATGTTGGAAGTACATTGTCATTCTGTCATGCAGTGAAACATCTTGTAGTAACGTCGGTAGGACAGTACGTAGGAAATCAGCATACATTGCACCATTTAGATTGCCATCGATAAAATGGGCGCCAATTATCCTTCATCCCATAATACCGCACCATACATTAACCCGCCAAGGTCGCTGATGTTCCACTTGTCGCAGCCATCGTGGATTTTCCGTTGCCCAATAGTGCATATTACGCCGGTTTACGTTAACGCTGTTGGTGAATGACGCTTCGTCGCTAAATAGAATGAGTGCAAAAAATCTGTCATCGTCCGGTAATTTCTCTTGTGCCCAGTGGCAGAACTGTGCACGACGTTCAAAGTTGTCGCCATGCAGTCCCTGGTGCATAGAAATATGGTGCGGGTGCTATCGAAGTTGATGTAGTATTCTCAACACCGACGTTTTTGAGATTCCAGATTCTCGCGCAGTTTGTCTGCTACTGACATGCGGATTAGCCGCGACAGCAGCATCATCATTTGTTTCAGGTCGTGGTTGACTTTTCACATGTATCTGAACACTTCCTGTTTCCTTAAATTACGTAACTATCCGGCGAACGGTCCGGACACTTGGATGATGTCGTCCAGGATACCGAGCAGCATGCATAGCGCACGCCCGTTGGACATTTTGATCACAACAGCCATACATCAACACGATATCGACCTTTTCCGCAATTGGTAAACGGTCCATTTTAACACGGGTAGCCCGCATCTCCTGGTCGTGCGGTAGCGTTCTCGCTTCCCACGCCCGGGTTCCCGGGTTCGATTCCCGGCGGGGTCAGGGATTTTCTCTGCCTCGTGATGGCTGGGTGTTGTGTGCTGTCCTTAGGTTAGTTAGGTTTAAGTAGTTCTAAGTTCTAGGGGACTTATGACCACAGCAGTTGAGTCCCATAGTGCTTAGAGCCATTTGAACCATTTTTTAACACGGGTAATGTATCACGAAGCAAATACCGTTCGCACTGGCGGAATGTGACGTGGTACCACGCACTTAAGCGTTTGTGACTATTACGGCGCCATCTATCACAAAGCGAAAAAAGTGGTCCAACGAAAACATACATATTTCCGTATGTACTACTCGAATATGTAATAAAATGGGGGTTCCTATTTAAAATAACGCAGTTGATATCCGTTTGATCTATGGCAGCGCCATCTAGCGGGCCAACCATAGCGCCATCTGGTTTCCCCCTTCAAGCTAGACGAATTTCGTTCTTTGTAGTTTTTTCGTTTGACGCCTATTTCGTGATATATTTGGTCCGGTCACTATCAATAGACCACCCTGTATATAGTTAAGGCTCACCGGCCATTTGACCATCTTCTTCTGTGCAGATGCACAAACAGTGCCCGAATTCTTACGTGAATCGGCAGTAATGCCGCGAGTAATGAGTATAATGGGCAGGGGCACTATGAATATAGTGCGGGACAATAATTTGCGAATGTGGGTCTCACGGGAGGTGTGCCAGAAATAAGTCCCTGCAGTAGAACTATCCTCTGTGTCCTCGGTGGCTCAGATAGATAGAGCGTCTGCCATGTAAGCCGGAGATCCCGGGTTCGAGTCCCGGTCGGGGCACACATTTCCAACTGTCCCCGTTGACTTATATCAACGCCTGTATGCAACCAGGGGTATTTGTTTCATTGTAATTATATTGATAGATGGTAGCAAAATGTGTAGTTTTGTTTCCGAAGTAAGAAGCACCTCCTGGACGTGGAAATGCTGAATGTATAACCACAAACTTAATCTTACTGAAAGTGTTTATCCATGCAAATTAGTGGATTATTATGCGTTGTAGACAAGCCAGCCCGGCGTCGACGAGCTCTGTACTTGCAGGATATATAAACGACTTGCTAGACGCTACATGCTTATAACTTACAGTGTCCATGGTTGAAAAAGGAAAACATGCTCGTCATCCAAGTATCGGATAGCAGTGGCAAATAATTTCATGACTGAGGACTCATCAGAAGACAGCCACAGAACATCGACTGGCGACTGCAGAACAAAATAGGCTGATCGTTATGTATGGACTGTCAGCTTCGTTCGTCACGAATTGTTTGGTAAGTATGTACTAACAGATAGTTGGAGCGCCCAAGATTACGTTCAGTACTTCCTCGCTATGCAGCCGGCTTCTATGAGTATCGCTGCGCATGATTAGAAGATTGCGTTATAGATACGGCAGTGATACGAGCTAGTGAAATAGTGATCAAACACAGTCTGCCCTTGTGCCTATAAGCCTCAGGTCATAACAAATGTAGGACAATGGGTCAGTGAGTCCTATTCTCATTCTCAACTAGCGTACTACAGGTATCTAGCCCAATTATCTAACACATTATCTAACACTTCCTATACTAGAATTTCTAACTTAAACTGTTGGTGTACATAAGTCAGTTGACGTGTACAGCTGATGTGGTTCGGTGTAATGTGTTTAACAATATGACGGTCGGACACGATTCATTTTCGGGCCACAATGTCCTAAAACAGCTTGCATTTTTGGCTATGTATCTATCGTTCCTCATTACTGGTAATTAATTTTAAATAATACTGCTTACCTGTTGTCTGTAAGGGATGAACCTGAACTCCACTGACAAACTTTCAGATGTTGTAGTAGGCACGAAAAAAGAAAAAAAATGACTAGTAAACATAGGCTTCAAGATGCATGTCTTGTGAGCTATGAGTACTTTTCATCCTCACTACTGTCAGACACATCTATTCTGGTGTAAGCTCTTTGCTTTCTATATTTTGAGAGGTGTTAGTATGGACTAAAACTAAAAAAAACATGTCTAGTAAATACGGGCTCTAAAGTGCATACTTCATAGACTAGGAGCACTTACTCGTCTTCGCTACTGAGAAACACATTACTTCTACTGGAATCTCTTTGCTTTCCATATTTTTCGAGGTGGTAGTATGGACCGAAACAAAAGAAAAATGTCCCGTAAACATGGGCTTTAAAGTGCATACCTTAACAGCTATGAGTGCTTGTTCGTATTCGTTACAGTAAAAAACATCTCTTCTACTGAACAAGTGCTCATAGTTCTTAAGGAATGCGTTTTAGAGTCCGCATTTAGTAAACATTTTAACTTGGTTTAATCCATACTACCACCTCTCGAGGTTTGTCGGTGGAGTTATATTTCACCCTGCAGACATGTTAAATCCCAGTCCTCACAGGGAGACGTAATGCACTCGCTGAACAGTTTGATTGTCATAATGTTACCTCGGATAATACCCTATGATTGTCAGCTGCCATGAGCAACTGCAATTTTGCCGAGTCGCCACCATTTCGGGCTCTTGTGCGGCTAAATTCGGCGTTCTAATCCACTTTTAGCTCACCATCGTTGATGCCTCCGAAAACGCGCGCATGCAGCTGGCACGCAAAGCGTTCACCTACAGACAGCAACGTAGCTGTGATGCAATCAATACCCAGCCAATCTCATGAAAAAAAGAAATAAAATAATAGGAAAAACGTCGAATGCAGTAGCAGCACCTGTAGAGGATTTACTTCATTCCTTTCACGTAGCTAAAATTTTACATGCTCCGAAAAGAGCAAACTACGATCTAAATGAAAAAAATCAAACCATTCTGTGGAGTTAAATTAAATGCTCCTATTCCTTACTGAGTATGGGCAAAAATTTTCAGTCAATTGGCCACTCAAATTTATCACTTAGAAGTGAAGTTTGTGAGTCTATTCTATTTTTCTTCGTACTTAGCACACCATTGATAATATCCAAATATGAAGAAGAACGTATACAGTATTATCTCTGAAATTTACGAACTACTCAAAAATGTTTTGCAACATCCTATGACTTGTATATGGTGTATCTAACTATCTCAATGCTATTTATCGATACTTTATTGACCCTAGAAAAATTGCCCTCGAACCTTAACGCGGCTTCCTTACATTGTCCAGTCTCTCAAAATGCGTCGAAGGTTCGTTTCTACCCTAGGCACTGCGCGCATTGTCTGTTTACTGCAAAAACGATAGTCAGAACGAAAAGCTAACAGCTGGATTAGCGAAAACCTCAGTGAGGTCAGCCGTACATTGAACAGCGACCCTGAGTCACAAAAAATTTCAGAACTGTCTCATAGCGGCTAACATCACAAGCTGATTGGCTCTTAAGGAAACCGAGAAAACTGCAACGTAAATGAGCCTGGCAGCCAAATGGAAGGGTTTTTGTCGACCCACACACTACACAACCTACTCCACACATTCATTTAGGTCTTTATTGTCAATTCTAAGAAACAAAGTAAGTTGGTGTGCGGTGAAGGTGTGCAAGTGATCACCTGACTTACAATGTGGATAAGTGACGTCGGGTTCTTTTCACTAACCAGTGTAGGTTTGGTCTTGGCCATTCAGAACTGACGTAGAAGAGTAACGTGATAGGTTAGTGACATATCATTAATCGCTGAAAGTTAAGTGGACCTAGGTAGGGTGCCTTATGAAATTGAACGAGTGTTAGGTGATAGCCATAACAGGCGTATAAAGAAATCGAAGACAGAGACAAGGGAACACATTCAACGCGAGTGTGCTGGATGGTTCAGTTTTAAATATGTACAGGAGGTCATGGAAGATGAAGACAAATTTTACGAGTATGTCCAGGAAGCATAATAAGTAAAGAAGGAAGATTAAATGCAGACATAGTAGCAGGGATTTCACGAGGCAAACGAGCAGCCTGTGAAAAGAAACAATAGTTAAATAAAAATATTAGCCTTCATTGGAGAAAAAGGTTTACCAAAGGTATATTTGGATACAAGATGTGAAACTTCATCAATAAGGAAGACAGAACTAGAACGATCGCAAGAATTTAGAACCTGCTGTAACAAAAGTATGTTGAACGTCATATCGACTGGTCAAGGAAACAATGAAAACATCCTACATCGAGACAATGAGAAAGAAGTGTGTGATAGAAAACATCATGATAAGAAGAAACAGAATGTCTGCGTACACATTACGACGTGACTCATTCCTGGAAACCGTTGATGAGGCGATGGACGGAAGGAAGACTTGCAGGGAAAGGCCTAAATATAGGCATTACAAAGCATATCATCGATTACGTAGGATGCATCAGGTAGGCCGATATAGATGGATACTTGGAAAGAGACGAATGGAGAACTTAATGAAACCAACCTATGGCGAATGACCGAAAGAAGAAAATAGGTTTTACAATACGTAAGAACTAAATCTGGAAACTTGAAGAAAAGAAGATAACTTGAGAATGTCAGCAGAGAACTTGGCAAAAAAGAAGTACTGTTAAATCGTAGTCTCCTTGTCGCATATCTCGTGTTTTTCGGCCAGGAAGGTTTCTTAGTACAGGGTGGTTGTAATCCACTTTCGCTACTTAACAGAGCAGGCATGAAAAACGAGTTTTTTTTTATTCGTGTCAGAAGCACCATGGATACAGGAATATAAAAAAATGAATAGCACACAGAAAAAAAATTAATTACAGGCATATGAAAATATCTATAAATATATATACAAATATGTGTGCACAGAAACAAAATGTTATAGGCATTTGGCCCATAAGGGGCCTACGTCGACAGCATTTGGGGTTGCCAACATCAGATAGTCTAAAGTGCAGTGTGAAGGACATTCAGGGCAGTTATACATGTGCTGGGTCGTCTGCACCTCTCCACAGTCGCAGAGATTAGATGTAGTAGAATATCCCCACTTCAGAAGGTTATCTCTTGACCGTGCGGTGCTGGTGCGTAGACCACCCAGTCCTCATCGTAACCTGGTGCCAATTCTTCCTTTGGTTCCATCCAGTGCCCTTCTCCCGACCGCTTCCATCTCTCCACCCTAGATCCAGGTTGGTCGCTAAAATCTTCGGTTGCTCTGAGAAAACTGCGTCTAGATTTCAAGCGTTTGGTGGTTGGCTGAGTTTTGTGGAGGGGATGGCTCTCTGCCATCTCAGCCCTCGCTCTTTCACTATAGGCTGCCGCTTCTCTTCGCACTGCAGGAGGTGCAATCCCAGGAAGATGGTAGAGCTTGTATGTTGGCGTCGCTTTCAGACATCCAGTGACGAGCCTGCAGGTCTCGTTCAGAGCAATGTCGACCTGTTTAGCGTGGGTAGAGTTGTACCAGACACTGCTTGCATATTCGCCTGCTGGGAAGCAAACTGCTAGTGCTGTGGTCCTCACTACCTCTGGCTTTGCGCCCCAGAAGGAGTTGGTTATTTTCCGAAGAATATTATTTCTGCCGCTCACCGTCATTTTGGTGTTAATACAGTGCTGTTTATACGTCAGAGCCCTGTCTAGGGTTACTCCTAGGTATTTGGGGTTAACGCAGTGTTCGACGAGTGTGTCCTTCCAGAAGACACGCAGCTTACGGGATGCCTGCTTGTTACGGAGATGGAAGGCGCAGACTTGTGTTTTGCTAGGGTTCGGCTTGAGTTGATTGTCGGCGTAGTACTGACAGAGCATGTCTAGCGCATCCGTGAGCTTTGTCTCAACATCCTCAAAGGAGTGACCCTGTACGGCCATAGCACGGTCATCGGCGTAGATATAGTTTTCCGTACCAGCTGGCAGTGGTTGATCGTTGGTGTATATGTTAAAAAGTAAGCGTGCCAGTACGCTGCCCTGAGGGAGACCATTTTTCTGGGTCCGCCACCTGCTATGCATTCCTTGGAATTCCACAGAGAACCTACGGTTCTCTAACAGACTTCTAACTGTGGATGTGAATTTAAAGTCCCTGGTAATGGCATACAGCTTCTTCATTAGCAGACGTAAGTTGACGGTGTCATATGCGGCTGTCAAGTCTATAAAGGCGACACCGGTTATTTTCCGGTTCTCATAGCCATCTTCAATCAGCTGCGTGAGGTTAATTACCTGAGATGTAGTGCTTTTCCCTGGGCGGAAACCTGCTTTTTGGGGGATTAGGTAGGGTTCTATGGCACTGGAAAGGCGATCCTGGAGTATTCTTACAAAGATTTTAAAGATATGGCAGAGAAGTGATACGGGTCGGAAATTTCTGGGGTCATCAGCATTTTTGCCTGGTTTTAAAATGGCAATAACTTTAGCCTTCCTTCAGATTGTGGGAATCTGACCTGTTTCCATGCAATTGTTAAACAGTTTCAGTAGCCATTGTTTAACGTTGGGACCAAAGTGTTTAATCTGTTCAACAAAAATCCCGTCCAGGCCCGGGGCCTTCCTTAGCTTGCATTTCGCTATGGCTTTGTCCAGATCATCCATTGTGAGAGGGGTGGCCAGAGTTGAATTATCTTGGTGTTCAATCCTGTCTATTTTGGTCTCCGACTTCCTGATTTTGGTGTCGGGTTTCCCATTCTTGAGAAGCTGGTGGGCTATTTGGTCGGCTGTGACGGGAGCATGTCCTGGAGAGAAAGTCGGGTCATTGTCGAGACGTTTAAGGAGTGTCCAAGCTTTCTGACTGCTCCTTTTCATGTCCAATTCCTCTACTGTCCTCAGCCATTTCTCTCTCCTGGTTTTAGCTAGTGACTCGGTTAGCTGCTCGCCCGCAGTGATAGTTTCCGCGGATAGAGGGTTTGCGTCAAACAGTGTCAGGTATTGCTGCAACTGATCCTCTAATTCTGGCGTAAGGCCTTCAACATAATTACTTCTGCATTCTCTAGGGATCGATTGCTTGGAACACCACTGCACAGCCTTCACGAAATTGTCATAGAATCTTGGTTCAGGTGGTAGGTTGTTTACAGAATCTCCCATGAGGTTTTGAAAGGTTGACCATTCTGCTTTCTTAAAATTGTACCTACGGCGAAAAGGTACGCTATGGGGTTTAACAACAGATGTGATCTGGCACATTATTGGACGGTGCTGGGTGTTTGGTATTGGTGAGCAAACTCCTTTTGAGCATTGGGACGTTACTTGATGGCTAACGAAGATGAGGTCCGGGTTATAACCTCTCCCCCATCTGCCACTGTTGTAGGAAGCAGGCAGTTTATTGTCATGTATCAGTTTTAGGTTGTTTAGCTCGGCCCAGCAGATCACAGCCGTGCCATTGTCGTCGTCTTCTTGGTAGCCCCACTGCGTACTGTGGGTGTTGAAATCACCGATTACAAAATTAATTCTGTCTTTATTAAAATTGTTTACGTTGGAGCTGGAAAAGTCCACAGTTGGTGGTTTGTACACTGATGTAACAGTGCAGTCACTAAGTTCAATGGTTAGCACTTCAGTATCATTGATGTCGTTTATACTGCTTGATGAAGAAAGGAGCCTCCACGAAGAGTATGTGAATGCAATACACATACTCGGGCGTCCCCTGGGCGGTTTATAGCGGCTGATCCTTTCACTCCAGAAGCAACATGAAAAACGAGTGATCATAGAACAATTAAACTATGTGGAAACATTTGAAACTGCACCTGAAAGAGAAATAACGAAGAAACCATAGAAAGAAACACATTTTAATTTCGACTTGAGAGGGAACCATTTTTTAATTGCGTACCATGTTTACGATCCAGGTTACAAACGTTGCTTAATGAGACGACGATCTGCACTCAAGGCAGCGTGGAAACGCACTAGAGATATCATTTCACAATTGCTCGCATCATATTTTGAACGGTGGATAATGGACTTTTCAGCTGCCGAGACACAGCTAGTGCACTTCTTGAAGATCTCATATTGCCTCCAGCATTCTCAGCCTTGAATTCTTCAACAATCTGTGGCGCAACAGGCCGTCGGTCTCTCCCAGAAGCAGTTCCTAAATCGCCAGCTTATTCCAACTTCTGAATCATGTTCTTCACCCCCGGCGCCGAAAAATGAACTTTCCGTATTCCTTTGATGCGTCAGTTTTTCACGAAGAGCTGCAGCACTGTTGCTGTTGTTTTGACAAAACAACTTTGCGAGTAAAGTCCTGCTCGACTTTTCTGGACCCATGTTCACTATCTGAGACTGTAATGCACACTGATGCTTGTGTTTCAACCCTACATCGCCGTACCAGAACGGACGCCTAACAGCAAGTCATTACAGTATACAAATCACGCAGCCCATAGTCTGAACATCAGACCTGTAAAACTGGAATTACGTTTACGGAGAACGAAAGTCTCCTCAAACAAACTCAACGTGGATTCTGCAAACAGACATCTTTAGAAACTTTGCTCGCTCTGTTGCTCCTTGAGACCCATAGTGCTATAAACAATGGCGCTCAGATTGATGCCGTGTTCCTTGACTTAAGGACGGAATTTGACACCGTCCTGCACTGCCACTTAATGAACAAAACACGAGCTTATCGAGTATCGGACCAGATTTGTGACTGGATTCAAGACGTTCTTGCAGATAGAACTGAACACGTTGCCCTTAATGGAACAGATTGGACAGATGTAAAGGTAATTTCCGGAGTACTCCAATGCCGTTGGTATTTACAATGCATTTAAATGGTGTAGTTGAAAGCGTCGGAAGCTCTTTAAGACTTTTCACATGTGGCACAGTTGTCTGTAACAAAGTATCAACACCAGGAGACTGTGTCGGTTTGCAGAACGACCTGCAAAGGAGTGCTCAAAGGTGCAGGCTCTCGCAGTAGACTCTGAACGTAACAAATTCGTGTGCAAAGGAAAAGGAAGCCACTGCTTTACAACTACACTACTGATGAAAAATTGCTGGAACCAGTATCTGCCGTATAATATCCAGAGCGACCTTAAGTGGAATGACCACATAAAACAAATAGTAGAAAAAGCAGATGCTAGACAGATTCATTGGAAGAATATTAAGGGAATGTAACTCATCCACGTAGGAACTGACTTACAAGGCGCTTGTTCGACTGATTATTGAGTATTATTCGTAAATATGGGATCATTATCAGGTAGGATTAATAGAATAAAAAGATAAGATCAAACGAAGAGCGGCGTGTTTTGTCATGGGATCGTTTAGTCGGTGCGAGAGTGTTAAAGAGATGCTCAACAAACTCTAGCAGCAGACGCTGCAATGGAGGCGTTGCACATCACGGTGAGGTTCACTACTGAAACTTCGAGACAACACTTTCCAGGAAGAATCGGACATCTTGTGATATGACCACGGTGAGAAAATTCGAGAAATTAGATCTATTACAGAGAGCAACAGATAATCATTCTTCCCAGGCGCCATTCGCGTGTGTAACAGGGTAGAGGAGATCAGTTAGTGGTATTAGAAGTACCCCCATCACACATCGTTTGGGGCTGCGGATTATGATGTAGATGTAGATGCAGACATGCGGTAAAGAGTTTTCCGCGTTCGCAGACTCAAGTAGCGACGGTTTAATTTTAACCACGCTGTATATTAAGCCGATTAGATTGCATCAGTTAACTACATATAACTATAATTCAGTTTCTTTCCTTATCCACTTGTCAGTGCAAGTAGGACAGTTTTGATGATTTAATGAAAGTAAATAAATATTCAAAAAATCCGAGCAGGAAAGAATTATCAGCTCTGAGAGTCCGATGTTCCGCCATTTTTACCGGAAAACCTACCAACAGATTTCTAGATAAAAAGCTGGTCCATATCCATGACAACCGGCGGACGATCCAGAACTGTCTTAGTTCGAGCTAAATGAAGGCATCTCGATGTTTACTGGAGCTGCAAAACAGGAAATATCAATGGAATTGAAATAAATATAGAAAAAATAGCCAAGGCATCTGTATACGTACTGCAGCAAGTTAAATAATCAGTGTACTGTGCATATCAGTAATGTGGCAGCAGAAATTATTTCATGAATAAACACTTATAGGTGTACTACACAATTACACAGTGTTTATCCGTATAATGCAATTTCCCGTGAATAAATTTATTTATAAAGAAATATCAAACGCAAAAAGTGAATGACGCTCAGTTTCCGCTTCAGGTTCTATCGCCCTACCCGAGAAGCAAGTGCTGTCTTACTTTTTTCAGCGGCCATACACCTGGCGTTTAACTTAAATGGTTTGATAGTCCTTCTGGAATCCTTAATTTTATGTTGCGTGAGGTGAAGTTCCGGCAGAAGGACATTTCTCATTTAGAGCGAGCAGCCTATCTACAGCCTTCTGAGAAGGCAGTGTCAGCGGCCGATAAGTGCTGGAATTAACAACATGTAGGGCTATATGTATTACAGTATACAGAAACAGCGGCATTGTGAGTTTGGAAGGGCTCCAGCTACAGCCGTGTGGGCAGATTGCGGCGGCAGGTTCAGCATATGCCTCAGATCAAGTTTCTCGGCTCATCACTTCATGGAAAACCTTACGACTTACAAGTATTAGCGTAACTTTCTCTCTAACAGGGCTCGTACTCACTCAGTGGATGTATCACGTTGCGTTTCATAAACAAAGTGCGTCATATGCCGTCCGTATTCTCGTGTGTTGCTGTTCACGGAAATAGGATTACTTGGTTCACGTTTAAACGTTTTACGGAGTAGCTACATAAAAACTATGAAGCAGAAGGAAAGTTCAGTACACATTCACGGTTAAGCGTAAGACTGTGGAGTATGCTAACAAGCGCATAAACTTCAGTAGATTCGTAACCACCTACGTTCCTCTAGAACGTTATTATTTAGATTATTTATTTTAGCTTTCAGAGTTACTGGATCGTTCTTGATGTTTGGGTGACTGAACGACAAGGAACTCATTTCACGATCCTCAGCTCCAATCCCACTGGTTTTCTGAATGATCTCTTTCGCAAAGCATTATTAACTACGAACAATGGTTGTTCCATTAGGAGTTGTATGAATGTATATCTTAGACAATTTTAGAAGACTGCTGGAATCTCCATAAGATAATGAATAAAAGTAACTGGCAAAATGTATTCCTGAGTTTCGATTCGAGCCACTAAGGCATTCAGCTTGTCGTAGGGGGTGAATGGTATAGGTCAGGTTTAAAAATCCTGGATTGCTTGAGATTTTGATATTTCATATGCAGAGTAGTCGTTGTACACGTGAATATTTAAATGTGTTTCCTACCTCAAAGCCGCTAAACAGTGAAACGAAATATCTTCTGTAGGATATTGACTAAATCCTGAACTTTATTTTCAAACCAGGAAGTGCGTGCAACCCAAAAGTAGTTTATGCTGCAATAGATGGTACCAAGAGCACGAGCTGTACGTTTCCTTTCTTATGTGGCAGTAAACTTCATACGTCTTTTAATGGAATTCCACACTGTATACATTGTGTTCTACTTATCTGAACACTGCGATGAGGATGATTAGACCCGTACGTACACAGTTTGAGGTTAACGTTTTTCATATATTTCTGCAACATTAACATGTACCACACATGACATCGTAGCAGCGGAGACCAGGATTTCTATGTGTCATTCATATTTGCACAACACCCCATAAAGGCTTTCTGGAGTGATAAGCACGCTCTTCTCTTACATTTAACTGCATTTTCATGAACAATCTCTGATGGTTAAGATTATAGCAAAGTGGTCACTGAAGCAGATGCTGCAAGAATTATAAAATTTTGTCTGACCTAGACTGTATCCAATTGTTGTGAAGAGTGAGAGTTTGAGAGAGTGCTTTTATAGACCACCTACGCCCCTGGACTATGATCGCACACCAAGGACGATGTTTTAAATCACAGATTAGAAGTAGTATCTTTTTAATGAGTCGAAGAGATGGTTTTTGAAGTTTACGATGTGAGCATGACCGTATAAATCACCGATACGGTAACATGTTTGGATAATGCGATCAGATGCTATCTGTGCTAGAAGTGGTTTCTGCATCAGCTTGCCACGCACAGCAACAATGCGTTCTTCCATTCATTCTATCTCTTTGAAAGTGTTTACTCTGTTTGGTGTGGTTACAAAAATCAGCCAAATCAATTTATGTCATTTTCGAAATGGATCCATATATTGTGAATTTAGAGAGGTAATCCGATTTCTTTATCAAGTCTTCAACGTCCATAAGGTATATACCACATTTAATATCATGCTTTAAATTTATCATAAACTGATGTATGATGAATGCTGAAGGAGTCTTGTCCAGATATGAGATAAATGTTTTCTTAATATAATATGTTCATGTTAACATAAAGTACCATACTAATCACTTTCTTGTGTTTGTAGATGAAATATTTGTTTACTCAGGGAGACAATATTTCATCAAGGCGGCACACAGAGTTCTAATCGCTCATCACACGTCTGTAATTAGAGAATTTATTGTTTGTTGGTGTCTTAATTTACTGATTTCATAACAAAATTTGATTGAACTTGGCACAGCAAAATACTGATGATTCGTTCCCTAATTACAATGTCTAAGATAAACACTATTACATGACATTGCATTTTTAAATAATTTTGTTTTTGATATTTAATTTATTGGTGCTATTTCGATGTTCAGTATCAAAGCGACACGTAAGAAGGTGCCATTTGTCTCATGTGCAACTAAATGTACATGTTTCCAGAAGCCAAGTGTATTATTGATCTAATGTTATAGATTTGTCAGTCGGATAGCGACGTTGTGTTATGAGCTTGTAACCCCGGAGGATTTCATCAATGAAGTTTTTCCAGAAATCAAGTAGCTCTTTCTTTGACTAATATACATTTTAATATTCACTGCCATTTACAAAAGCTGTATGTGTTACCCATTTCCATGCAATCCGAATATTTTTCGATGGCTTAAACTTATCATCATAAATATATTAGCATACAAAAATTACTTCAACGCGAGTACCAGGAAATTCAAATTGTGATTCGTTAATGCCAATGCTAATAAATACCAGACAATGAAACTTATGCTTCCAAATGCTTCTCTTCGGTGAAACCGAGTAACAATACAAAGGAAGTGCAATTCATAGCAGATATTTAAGTTATCTGTTATTTATAATCTGTGGAAGGCTATAATCAAAACAGATACTATTATAGGACAACTCTCCAATAATAAAAGTACACAACTGCAGAGACAACGAAAGAAATAGACCAAGGTCAGTTTTGCGTTAACCATTTCTAATATTTAAAAACAAATTGAACACTGTGGCAATCGGTTACTCGTACAGGGCAGATAGTGGAATTCTGTAATAAGGGAGTCGCGAGTTCCAACGATGTTAGTTTAAAGAGCGATGTAGCGGCGCCTGGCGATGAAAGACGACGCTGGAGGCGGCAGAGTTCATTGTGCGGCAGCGCGGAAAGCGACAGCGCCGGGCAATTTAGTGCCAGCTAATAGAGCCACAGCGCCGGCATCCCACAATACTGCCGCCTGAGAATGCTCGCCAGTTTCGCGTCACAGCTGAGGCGAGTTTATCAACCGTGTTGATTAAAACGTCGCCGCAAATTAAAACTGTACAGTTGACTGGGACACGAATCACATCTTTGTCCTTACCGGGCAATGAACTACCGATAAGCTACCCAAGTATCACCGGCTAACCAACTTAAAGCTGCAGGCTGCTACCACAGTTTTCGTACATTGTTGTAAGACAGCATTACCAACAGAAATTCGACAACTGGAAACTGTTGCCTTAAAATCTGAACATAGATCCTGACTGATCTGTTTTTAACTCGTTGACTTGCGATTGTGGAAAGGAAAATTTGTGACAGGTTACTTGGGGCTCAAGGCAAGGAACGAAAGTTAGACTTTAAATGAGGGAACGCACAATTCGGGACTTTGAAATGAGAAACTTTCCGGGATGCAGTTCGAGAAATTTACAAAAGGAATCTATATTCCGTCTAGAAGTTAGGATCCGATCTCTCTTGAACAGCTTAGCAATTGAAACATCTAGTTATATGATGAAAGAGATTTAGTAAGTAAATGAAAATTTTCAGCGTGTTCCGATACGTACCACGGTGACACAGGTCCCGCTAAAACTAGGATGCCGACTCACTTTGATATGTCATTTATTCAAATGTTCAAATGTGTGTGAAGTCCTAAAGGACCAAACTGCTGAGGTCATCGGTCCCTAGACTTAAACAGTACTTAATCTAACTTATGCTAAGAACAACACACACACCCATGCCCGAGGGAGGACTCGAACCTCCGGTGGGAGGGCCGCGCAATCCGTGACACGGCCCCCCTAGACCGTGCGGCCACTTCGCGCGGCGCTCATTTATTCAAAACCGTATTTATGAATTAACAGATCTTTCAGAAACGGCGGCAAGTATCCATATGTCAACTGTCTACATTGAGAACGGTGTTGCTATGGAAATATTTAGGCTTTCAGTGTCAGATGACGGTGTTATTAAAATTCTTCTACTTATACTGCCACGTCATCAAAGAAATACTTAAAATGTTAGAATACTAACATAACCGACCTTTGAGCCGATATTCTCTGATTAGAGACGGCCATGTTGAAAAATATTTTAATGTTTTCAAACAAAGACGGTAGGAGACTATTGATATCTTTCGTGATTACTCAAAATATGAGCCTCACGTCTGAAAGGTTTCTTGAACAGTTTGGCTACTGATTGATAATATGGTATCTGTAAAATCGATTCAGCACTTCCTCTCCGATCACATCGCAGCAAACTAAATATTGAAATCCTGAAGAAGATTACACTCACTAGTTCATTGAAGCCCAATAACAAATTTAAAATGCCTAAATAACGTTTCTGGCGAGTTGCTGATGCACAGTAAAGACGGATAACTGTATTAGTTTAATTCCGTGCTGAACACATATTAGAAATTTAAGTGTACAATAGTGAACAAGAGACGAAAGGTGTTCGTCATAATACCAAACAAACGCTATTTCACTGACCACGAGGACTAACAATAAATTGTCTGCCAGTTTGCGGCAAAGTTTTATCAGACATTCTGTTCTAGGGACAGTAGTATTAGATGAAAAGTAAACTTCGTGTAGAACAAATAAGATTCAGGAATAAGTAAGTCGAAACTCTGGTACAGTAAAAAATTTTATTGGACACTACATAAATATCCTGAAGTTATTTGCGGTCAACTTCATGAATTACTGGATATCATCCCCCCAACTCAGTTGATAATGATCATAGCACATTGCAAATAAATTCTCTATGGATTAATTAAAGTCATCAAATCAAGTGTACCCATTATATTCAGTGTCATATGTAATGTGGACGGCCCATTTACTTAGGAAAATATTTTGTTTTTAGCTGCGTTAATACAACTTTAATTGCCGGCCGCGGTGGTCTAGCGGTTCTGGCGCTGCAGTCCGGAACCGCGGGACTGCTACGGTCGCAGGTTCGAATCCTGCCTCGGGCATGGGTGTGTGTGATGTCCTTAGGTTAGTTAGGTTTAAGTAGTTCTAAGTTCTAGGGGACTTATGACCTAAGATGTTGAGTCCCATAGTGCTCAGAGCCATTTTTTTACAACTTTAACGGGTAGTTACCACGAAATTCGCCATTTTCTAATTCTATCTTAGGCCACTTGTAAATCAGAAGGGTACAGCAGCGTACCGGTGATACTGAAGTCATATGCAGATGTGGTCGGGATGATGTATAGTAGGGAAGAGCTGGTTGTTACAATTCTTCTTAAAAAGGAATTTATAGAGAATCTGCACGTGACTCGGTGGTATAACTTAGCATAAATACTGTATGTTGTACTGATTATTTTCCGCTACCAAGAATAACAGTTGCTATAAATCATATACGTTTGCAAAGTGTAACAATTTACCCAACGACGGGGAGAACTGTTACTCTAGCTGGGTTCTACTGTTATACAAAGTGCACCCTGAAAAACACTGATCACAATGGTAATACTTTTGAGTTATTCTATGTTCCTGTTTCCTAGATGTAATTTGTTATTAATACCGTAGAAAAATCTGTTTTGTGCTTAAAATGTAAACTCAGTTTATTAGAAATCCTTCTTCTGGTAAATTATTTAGAATATCACTATCGGCAACGCACTTTTTGTTAATATGATAGCTGCTGAAATTTGCACAGAATTCACGAGGTCATTCTGTACATCGTTTTGGTGGCCTGGATTTCGAGAATTGTTCAGGATACTCGTTGCAGAATCAACCACCTCCTTCGTCACAAGACATTTATCGTTTTACGTATTTCTTATGGTTCTATGTTTTGCTACACTTTTCTTCGCTTGCACTGAGACACTGTTATATTTAAAAATTATTGGGGTATTCCGCTTTAGCTTATAAAGAAAACTTTACCTACGTACGCAGAATCCATCTCTCATTCCGAAAATAGCTGTCTGCTGTGCGCTTCTTACAACCTTGCTGGCAGACTGAAACTGTGTACCGAACTGGAATCTAACCCGGTACTTGCACATTTGGTAAGGTTACACGATAGAGCCTCGGTGCAGCGCACAGTTACAAACCAACGCGCTTGACCTTGCGTAGAGTAAAATACATTTAATGCGACTTGTAGATTTCTTTCTGGTATGTAACTTTGATCAGTTCCGTAAATTCCGGAACGAACTGTATTTCACGCACAAAAAAAAAAAAAACAAGGTATTGCAGAAAGAGTCAGATAACTACGTAGTACCGGCCAGACAGCGTAGATGAGCCTGGTGTTTTTTTGCCCGGCGACGCGCCTCGCGGGCGTGGCCTTATACTGTTTGTGGCAACACCCCCGAATATCGATTTGACACACAAAACGCACAAATGTTGTATCATCACAAAGATGTCCGAGGGTAATTTCTCACACATGAGACTCATTGTGTTAGACTTAATTATGCCAGATATTCTGATAACCGACGCAATATGGTATTATTTTTATTTCCAGACTACATTAAAGAAGTGTATACGCTTAGTACAGCGTAGCAAATGGCTGCGGCCACCAAAACGACCCAATTGCACACAAATTCTGATATCTGAAAAGAAATCGTCCAGTGCTTTTCAGGTTAGGGACCCGTAGGGAATACAGCTTCGTATATTTCGCGTAAACGGCTCTTCAAGAAGAGTATAGGTATATGAGAAAGAGTCATGGAATATTACTATTAGTATCTTAATAGTTTCTCACAGTGGTGCTGCGCTGTGTCAGTTTTGAATTTACGCGGTGCAGCTGGCTGTTGCTTGTTCCACAAATCCAGAATAGTATAAATCGCCGAGAAGAAATGAAAGCGAAAGAAACGTTGGCATAGTATTGTGCACCCATGTTAGGTATTTGGATAACTCCTTTAAGTAATTGAGAAAGGGTGTTGTATTTACACTATCATATCAGAAAGCGAATCAAATACGATCATGTTTCGAAATAATTTTTTTCTAGCTATTAAGAATATAATACTAACTCATTACTCTCACCAGAAACTTAGATCACAGCCTATCGCTAGTGATATTAACACTTAATTCAATGTTTCTCTTTTTTAACACTGGTTAACACTGTATTAATAACATAAAAATGTGAATAATTCTGCCGGCCGGGGTGGCCGAGCGGTTCTAGGCGCTGCAGTCGGAACCGCGCGACCGCTACGGACGCAGGTTCGACTCCTGCCTCAAGCATGGATGTGTGTGACGTCCTTAGATTAGGTAGGTTTAAGTAGATCTAAGTTCTATGGGACTGATGGCATCAGCAGTTAAGTCTCATAGTGCTCAGAGCCATTGGAACTATTTGTGAATAATTCTATAAACACTTGGGTAAGAAATGTTTAACATACATGGTGTTTCGCAAGTTCTGTTACAGGCTTCTAGGGATTGTAGAGGGGACGTAGTAGATATATCTTTGGCAAGGAAACCATGTCCATTAATATACCGTTTGAATGTAAAATAATACTGAAGGCCGAAACACTTTCTAATCTCCCGTTTCAAGTTACCCGTAGAGCTAAGACAATGATCCGTGACCTGCGTGCTCAACTGGTGCCCATTGTATGGCTCATATTTCTAGTATTTCTGCTCCGGTTTTCTTCTATGGGACGAAGAACGTCCTATTCAAAGTCGAGAGCACGGCGCGTCCATGAAACCCAATAATCACCCTCCTAGTTGCGAACGTACCATTTAATCGCAGCCGTTACTGGACGAAAACGCTACGTGATGGCAAAAGCCCTACAGAGACTGCCGACGGTAGCCTCTTCTTGGTTTGTATGGCTGCTGAGAAGCGGGATATTTTAGAGGTCTAGACAGTAAATTTATTTTATATACAAACGGTACATTTCCGGGCATGGGCTCCTTATTAAAACTATATGTACTTTGAACTTTATCTACCGTGTCCCCTCTATGTTCCCAAAAAGACGGTAATGGGAATTTTGAAACAATCTATCTAATAACAATGGAGACTCTTATTGAAATTCTTAAAACGTGTTAGAATGGTTTGGACACTAAGTGTTATACTTGCGCAGTTCTTGAAGAAACGCTGTAATCCACTCCCCTACGTGCAACTACACTCCTGGAAACTGAAATAAGAACACCGTGAATTCATTGTCCCAGGAAGGGGAAACTTTATTGACACATTCCTGGGGTCAGATACATCACATGATCACACTGACAGAACCACAGGCACATAGACACAGGCAACAGAGCATGCACAATGTCGGCACTAGTACAGTGTATATCCACCTTTCGCAGCAATGCAGGCTGCTATTCTCCCATGGAGACGATCGTAGAGATGCTGGATGTAGTCCTGTGGAACGGCTTGCCATGCCATTTCCACCTGGCGCCTCAGTTGGACCAGCGTTCGTGCTGGACGTGCAGACCGCGTGAGACGACGCTTCATCCAGTCCCAAACATGCTCAATGGGGGACAGATCCGGAGATCTTGCTGGCCAGGGTAGTTGACTTACACCTTCTAGAGCACGTTGGGTGGCACGGGGTACATGCGGACGTGCATTGTCCCGTTGGAACAGCAAGTTCCCTTGCCGGTCTAGGAATGGTAGAACGATGGGTTCGATGACGGTTTGAATGTACCGTGCACTATTCAGTGTCCTCTCGACGATCACCAGTGGTGTACGGCCAGTGTAGGAGATCGCTCCCCACACCATGATGCCGGGTGTTGGCCCTGTGTGCCTCGGTCGTATGCAGTCCTGATTGTGGCGCTCACCTGCACGGCGCCAAACACGCATACGACCATCATTGGCACCAAGGCAGAAGCGACTCTCATCGCTGAAGACGACACGTCTCCATTCGTCCCTCCATTCACGCCTGTCGCGACACCACTGGAGGCGGGCTGCACGATGTTGGGGCGTGAGCGGAAGACGGCCTAACGGTGTGCGGAACCGTAGCCCAGCTTCATGGAGACAGTTGCGAATCGTCCTCGCCGATACCCCAGGAGCAACAGTGTCCCTAATTTGCTGGGAAGTGGCGGTGCGGTCCCCTACGGCACTGCGTAGGATCCTACGGTCTTAGCGTGCATCCGTGCGTCGCTGCGGTCCGGTCCCAGGTCGACGGGCACGTGCACCTTCCGCCGACCACTGGCGACAACATCGATGTACTGTGGAGACCTCACGCCCCACGTGTTGAGCAATTCGGCGGTACGTCCACCCGGCCTCCCGCATGACCACTATACGCCCTCGCTCAAAGTCCGTCAACTGCACATACGGTTCACGTCCACGCTGTTGCGGCATGCTACCAGTGTTAAAGACTGCGATGGAGCTCCGTATGCCACGGCAAACTGGCTGACACTGACGGCGGCGGTGCACAAATGCTGGGCAGCTAGCGCCATTCGACGGCCAACACCGCGGTTCCTGGTGTGTCCGCTGTGCCGTGCGTGTGATCATTGCTTGTACAGCCCTCTCGCAGTGTCCGGAGCAAGTATGGTGGGTCTGACACACCGGTGTCAATGTGTTCTTTTTTCCATTTCCAGGAGTGTATGAAAATATTTATGTCGGAATCAACCAACTACAGTGCTCCTTAGGGAACAGCGAAAGAACTCTACTGCAGTCTATTGTATTCATATCTACAGGTTTCTCTGTCACAATAAGGCAGAATAATTTCATAAGTAAGATTATAAATCAAAGCGAGTTTTCGTTTCACGAATATTTCTTTCTTTCGAACCAGTTGTTGGCTTATTTAGCCATTGTCAGGAAGCAACTGAATACCGTCCACAAGAGACACTTGTGGTTTCGAAACCAGAAATGGAAAACAAAGATACCACCAACCCAGTCAGAATCTTGAGCCTTATACTGCATGAGAAATGTCAAGTCGAGCACTCATCTCTCTTGGAGTGCACACGCATGTTCAATTACAGTGTTAATTCAAATTTACGAAATAGATTATGTCAAAAACAGTAAATAACGCATACACAAAACTGAAGTATACTTATTAACGAAAACACACGGTATTAAAGTATCCTATTCAACGAAAATACACAAAATTAAAATATAAAAAAAAACGAAACACACCCTATTAACGTACTTTCGTAAGAGTAAATTTCGTAACTAAAGACAAAGTAAGATACAGAGTCCGATAAAAATATGGAAACACCAAAAACACAACACATTAAGAAGCTTAATACTATGTAGGAAACGTGTTGCCATTCATAACAGCTTCCAGTCGTCTCGGACTGGGTACATGCAGGTGCTGTATAGTTTTGAAGGACATATTATATCATTCTTCTTGCACCCTTCTCTTCAAAGTACGCCAAAAATGCTGAGTAACATAGAGATCTGGTGAATGTCGCGGCCAGCGGAGCTGCGACAGTTCATCGCCGTGCTCACTAAACCAGTTCTGGATGTTGCGGGCTGTGTGACCATGATATCTGTGGCCTAGCAACAAACATTATACCATAGGCTGGACCTAATCTGCCAAAACTTGATACATAAACCTTGCCAGTAACACGAACTGGCGGAGTATCTCTGGGACCCACGAAATTGTAACACGTGGCTGCTCATAACATAACCGAACACCCGCCATGTTTCACTGTTGGGACGTGAACTCGGTCGAAGTTGGAAACAGTGTGAGAAACGACTTGACGGACCAAATGACTTTCTTCTGTTGGTATATAGTCGATGATTTATGGCTTCGGCATTACGCATTCCATCTCTGATGCGTGAGTTTGAAATTCCAGCTCACCTTGCAGTTCTCTATTCATTGAGCTCCTTTTGTTTTGTTTTCGTGCTGACAGGGTTCGCGAGTGTGAAATTCAGTTCTGCAGCCCTCTTATTTTTCGTTACAATCCTCTTCAGCGACAGTCTGTCACTATCACTCACACTCGCTCTCGCCCGCGCTGTTACGTAGAACATGATGTTTTGCCGCTTTCTCTCCATGTGGCACAATTCTTGGAGACGGTGCCTCTTGGAACAACAAATATTTCCGATCCTTTGGCTACAGAAGCACCCACCATACGACCACCAACAGTTTTCCCACATTCGTATTCACTTAGCCCCGGCATAAAGCACTCACCACTTCACAGAACGGCTGACGCTTGTAACGTATTAAGGACATTGCACAGGTGAAATTCGTGGTCAGTTACAACAACGCAACCTGCAGGCTTGGTTAGAGACTGCACTTATTTTCAGGCATAAATTTGTCGCGGTGTTTCCACATGTTTGACCAACTTCTCTACATGCCAGTTACATTGTGGTACAAGTTTGCGATCGTTGGGACTGAAGCACTGGAGCAAGTCGCCGGTTGACTGGAACCTGTGACCCTTAAGAGTGGGGAGCACTCTGTAACTGATTAGAAACGTATAAATGTAAACTTACAGATCATACGGAATTTTATAACTTCTGATATAGCTAACAGTAAACCAGAGTGTATTTGATAAGACAGATTGTGATTGTGTTGCTGTAAACTGCTCATCACACTGTATACATCAGTGTATTTAATGGTATAGTTTCGTGTGAGACATTTAAGATATCGGGCAACCAAATTACAACCACCGGTTATCACGAAGGAGAATTTTTAGTATGTCACACACACAAGTAAGATCCACCTGTGACTCAGGCACTGATAGATCTTTACTGGCATTTTGAGCCACGCTGTCAGCAGCGCTTGCCACCGATCTTGAAAAGGGTTTGATGACGAGTTCACTGAACGACAGCGAAGAGTGAGATACTGCTACAGATACAACAGTTGGCTTGAAGAAAAGAGAATTTATGGTATTTAGAAGGCAGGATGTTACTGCGAATTGTTCATACTTCTTCCGCCATTTTTGATATTTCTATCCATGTATAAACAAGCATTCTGAATGGACGGAAATCTTCAGCTGCACGGTCATAAAACGTTGAAATATGTCTGAATGTGATTTAAGATGATAGATTTGAATGCAAATTGAACACCCATCGATAAAATGTCACCACGACATAATCTTTTCCTCCGAGGGAAACGAAAGCCTGAATTCCCACTGATGCACATTTTGAATTGCACCTGATGGACAGCCGAGATATAATATACTCATCCGACATAGGGATATAAACCGCCAGTGGCACTTCCTTTCACCGTATTAGATATGGTAAGATTTAGAAAATAAACCAAGTGAAGACTAAATGCACTTTAGAACCTTCCTACCAGAACCAGCAGCCTCCAGGACAAGCGACAGCCCCAAGTCGGTGGATTAGAGACCTCAATTCCGGACTCTGTCTTACAATTAAGACTGCATACGCTTTACAGTAATGAACTCCGCAGCCTAAGGTGTACAGTCCTAAAATGCTAACCATAGTTCTTTACTTTGTAAAACAAGAATCTGTGAGGAGAGTCTGTTCAGTAATCAGATTTCAGATTGTCGCGGTTTCTGAAAGTCAGTGGAAGTTAGTATAGACACGGACGCTTCGGCAAAGTCATTCCTTTTGCCTACACCTGCGATGGCAAAATGGAAAAGGCGCCGGACACTTGTCTTCTTGTTAAGCTATAGAGTCCTGGATTTTCGATATTTCTCTGTTTGATGAATATAGGGAAGATTTCTTCAATGAAATCATAGACCAATAGTTGTCCTATGGTTGTCCATCCTGACTAAAAGAATTTTTCTACTGACCTTGAAGTAGACAGGGTGTAAAATTAAATACAGTCAGTTGAAATTTATATAAGAGTAAATTTTAGCCGTCGATTCCGTCATTCCGTATGAAAGTAGCTATTAATTCCGAAGCAGTGCAGACGAGAAATGTAAAACAAGTGAAGGATGTTGTTAGATGACGTTCTGTTAGACAAATTTACAATTACAACAATAAATTCACAATGGAAGATAGACTGTTATTTTGTAAGGTAAGAGGCAGTACATACATCGCATGGCCCTTAATCCACTGACACCCTACTTAACGCGCTCTTCGTGATTTTGGCTGCTGACGTAAGACTTTATTATTGTATGTACAGAGATTACGATTTAAATATTCTTTCATAAAAGCTGTAACAGAGGGGATTAATAGAAAAGTGAAATATAAAGGGTTGTAATTACGTGTGCCCACATGTTTTGTCTTGTTGTTAGAGATGCTTCAAAACCTTATATGTTTTCAAGTTAATTGTTAATGAAGTTATAATGAAATAGAAGCCTCAGAGCAGTGAATACAATTATAGCTGTGCTATGTGTATGTGATTAATTGTTAACGTGTACTCTACAAAGTGTCAGCCATTCTTGCAAGTTAATGCAGAGAAAAGTTATCGTGTACAACGTATACAGCCAGATGTCATCAGAAGAAATATTCATTCCATGTAGAAGCAGAGGGCAAAACAGGAAGGCGAATTCATTGTACTTAAATGTTGGTGGATATTCAGAATATTGGTAGTGTTATAAAAAGGTAAACATATACATCAGTTTCCTGACAATTTTAGCAACGCTTCCTGATACCCATACAGTTAACTGACGTACTCTTTGGACCATAGGAAAGATCAAATACTTTCTGTTGTCCTTAATCGAATTTGTACCTGAAGTATCCTCATCTATGCTATTAATATGCTTTATTCGGCAGTTCGCAAGACTGTTTTTAGGGGAACTTTATTGTTACCTCTCTTAGGCAGTGGGTACAGAAGTCTTACACCGAGAAGCGCGCCTGGCGTCCATTGCCTCTTTATTATGCGGACCATGTTCTTGACTGTTTCTCGCTTGTAACAAATCTCCTTCTTTCAGGTTATAGCCTAATAGTGATAAATCTAGATTTTATGCGAAATGAATGGCCTGTAGGCGATACTTCACTGGTCTCTTATTACCATTCGCACTGCGTTCCTTCACTCTGTCTATTTGCAACCCGGCGTTAAGCGTATTTGTGGCCAAACTCTTTCAAATTTTTTATGCATGTTTTGATCTACGGACTGAAATAATTTACTTAAATCAAATGTGAATATTTAACACTATGGCTTAAGTGTCATTATGCAGTACATTCTGATGGAAACGAAGAATATGCAAGTGATAATGGACTAAATTTGCTGTGTCTCAGATTCTTATTCTAATGGCTTTTCCGTGGTGATATCAGTAAAAGGAAACAAGCACTATCGTTAAATTAATGCGAAATTTTCCTATTTGATATTCGATAGCAAGATGAAAGGTGTGTTATATATGTTGAGGGATATTTATCTCATCAGAAAAGCTTTACTCATTGACCATTTACTTCATACTAGTTCAAACCATAATAAAATATTCGCCTAGAAAATCGCAAAAAGGTTATTTTTCTATTTATTTTTAATTTTTGTAGTGATCGATGTCATTAATCACAGAACATAGTGCACTCTTATTCTCACACATTCTTGAACAATAAAGTTCAGTGTAGAAGGAAATATCTAGCATTAGACATCCGTGATTGAGGCAAATCAGAGTCAGATTAAATCGGGATTGTGTAACGGGTGTTTGAACCAGCTTTCCACCGATGAAGAGTATCACGTAAAAATATTGTACGCACACATTAACATACTACGTTAAAATCGTGGTACGTAACTTGATAACGAATGTAACGTACAGCCAGTGCTACAAAATCTCCCTGGTTGGCCGGAAATTGCTTTGGAACGAGAAACACCGAATTAGAAAGTAGGCGGGGCTACTGGTAATGGATGGTACCTATTTCAAGTTAGACTACGTGAAACGCAAGGAGCCATCTACAGACCTTTCACAATGCTTATTGTGCAGTATTAAATTCCGCGTAAAATTTAGTTGCCAGAAACGGAAACAAATTTGGTATTCAGCCTACATTTGTGAAACTTCAATCTTAACGCTTTCAGTCAAATTTTTACAGAGAGATACTTTCTTAAAGCGCAATTTTAGGGAAGAAGTGAACAACAGTGTTGTATCTCTTGATATTTTAACGACTGTAACGCGGCGTATATTTTAATAAATCTAGAATAGTATAATAAGTTTATGACAAGAAAATTATCCTAAAAATCCTTAAAAACCAAGCTACGCCTTGTTGGTTCCTGACCCAAGGAAAGAAAGTGTTTTAAAATTACACTCATATCTAATAACACTACTCAGTCTATCCAGATAGGGCTAATGACAGAATCTCGTTTCTGGAATATTACGCAAAGTTTTAAAGGAAAGCGGCACTGTAGAATGTTAATACCACGTTGTAAAATGAGACTGCAAGACATATAACTGTGTTAAAGATTTACGTGCTAGATTTTTGCCTACTGAAATTACTAAAGCACCGTAGAACCTGACATTGAGCTTCCTGACTAATTAACCTCGAGTGCCACTGATAATGTAATACGAAAGCGGTTGGCTTTGTGAGCAGGTAAAACAAGAATTTTCTAAGCTATGAAGATAAAATTTACAGATTTCGCTATCATTCGAACGGAGTATCCTGTAAGAGATTTTTGCTACTGGGTTCTGGTTTATATTGCAAATGAAAATCTGTCTCGTAAACGTTCAAGTTTATCGTCCAGTTTACTATCTTAAAAGCATACGAGTATTATTTCTAATAATTGCTGTAGATTCATCCCGTATCTTTCTTAGTCGACAGTTCGGCTTCTGCCAACTTCCAAATGAATGACATGTTCTGCTTCCCTGTACCTCACTGTTCTGTCAAAAACACCATGGATGCGTTACAGAATTTGTATAAAATTGTATTAGCTGAGATGTTTACCACCGAATCTTGACATTAACATATTAAATAGGTCGAGTGTGATTCACACTGAATGTCGTCTATTAGGCAGTTGACGTAGTCTTAGCCTTAGTATGAGTCTCCT
Organism: Schistocerca nitens; assembly: GCF_023898315.1. Lineage (NCBI taxonomy): Eukaryota > Metazoa > Arthropoda > Insecta > Orthoptera > Acrididae > Schistocerca > Schistocerca nitens. The sequence goes on from NC_064616.1 coordinate 394,060,815, forward strand.
TCAGGTTTGTTCATATGCATATGAAAACGTGATATGTACGTGCATTTAGCGATTGACTAAGTTTACATTCATATTCTCGATATTTATTGCAGAGTGGATACAGCCATTCTTCTTCCAGTTTCTGCAATATATTTATAATCACACAGTCAGTAAGTTTCAGTGAACATTGAATGTGTTCCTAAATGAAATATGACAGTTACACAAATATATAACATATGAAAAGGACAGTTGTCAAAGCTTAAAACATTCAGGAAAATGTTTTAATGCGCAGAAACAAGGTAAAATCATGATTAATATGAGCGAAATTTATGAGAAATTTTATTTCTATTTTGATTTGATTAAGTTTTCCACATAACAGGATCTCCCAGTTGATATCGTATGAGCTAAATAAGAAAGGGGTCATTCCGAAATGCAAATTCAATGTAAATGAAATACCTTTTCAGCGCAATCTCAAACATCCTTTTATGGCCGTGTTTCATTTTGCCTTAGAATCTAGGACGAAAACAGTGTATTGTTTATCAGCTGATAAAATGTATGACCTTATAAAATGCTGAACATATAGATGAAGGAAAAACTCTCTATTACGCTAACACGAATGATGTGCTCATGTCTGGACCCTAGTACTTAGCATGATGAATGATGTTTTACGCTTATGTGTTGGTTTACAGTAAATGCAGGTATGTATCGCTATTCCTCTTTACCTTAATACTTTTGTATTCACTTGAAATAAATTGCACTGCTATTCGCGCAAGGTAAAGAATGCTATAGTGGGTCAGACTCATGTTATGCATGAAAGTGAAGTTTTACGCATACATACGCTAAGATATGAGAACGAATTTCCTGTAGGAAGTTCATATCAGACGGCTGCAGGTTTCTACTGCGAATGGCGAATATCCAGAGGATGAGTAGATAGTATTTCTGGGCTTGAGAGAAATGGGCATTTGAAACAAACTTCTTACATATATGAAACAAATCTAAAAGATTTCTGAGAGGGAACACATTTCATGTTAGTTACTGTTTTCTATACTGGCGCTCTTTCCATCTCCGCTGCCTACCATCTTCGCCCTCAAAGTTTGTGCGCTGAATATCCTTGCTGCTGTGTAGTCGTGCAGCTGAAATTGGAGATTTATATTGTTTATTGCTATAGAATGGATTCGATCGGTGTCGAATGTACCACGTTGTACTATCTCATTGCTTCACTGCGCAAGCTTGGGCGAAAAATACTGTACGTTTCCCTGAACAATTGTAAAATTTCAGTTATGGGGTTAATGAATACACAAGGAAGGTGACTTGCGAGGTCCCTCGGTGTAAGTTGCTGCCCACATACAGCAATTTTAGGATACGCTGAGCAATGAATGCAGTCTATTCTTCTTGTAGTACGACAAATCAAATCTTAAGACGATCTTTCTGAGGCTTTCCTGTGGGCAGCTCAGAAGATGTGAATTGTTGAAAATTAATTGTTGTCTACAGGAATCAGTGAACTATTGTAAATGTATTAGGAGCTGTGGTAAATTTGTAACATACAAAGTAAATTACAATATCTACTATAAAACAGAAGAAACAAAAAAGAAAGTTTCGTTATCATACCAAATATCTTGCAGAATTTATCTCGAAGTCCACTCAAAAGATATCTTCAGTCTTATATGTCAATTTTTTTCACCTCCAGATATGTTGATATTTGTTTATGGAACGCCTTTTCAACGAATAATTCATTACCATTAATGCTGTTACTAAGGAAATATTTATCTCAAACTTTCTCAATTGTTTGGCAGCCATATTAAATGTATCAGAAGTTTAAGCGGAACGCTTATAGTGAGGTACATAGCACTCGCCCTCTATTTCCCCTTGGCGTTATTACTCACAGCGACACATCTTCACATGGGGATATTATAGTCCATCGACCTCTCATCATATCTTACGTTTGATACGCACTGCGGCACACCATTCTCTGCATTTCTAGCATCTCAACGGAATCAGTCCGAAGATTCAGTTTACCATGGAGGAGGAGGGAGGCAGAAGATTGAATTCTCTCGATGTGCTAGTTTTCGAGAAAGAAGATGGTAGGTTGGGCCACACAGTTTACTGAAAACCCATTACCAAAGGCCGTTACCTAAGCCGGAATCAGAACCAACACCCACAACTAAAGCGAGGCATCACAAAAACGTTGGCGGATAGAGCAACGAAAATCCGCGAACCGGAACTGCTTGACGCAGAATTAAAACATCTCACCAGCGCACTGCTCGAGAATGGTTATTCGTTCGCTGAGTTGAAGAGAGTGTTAACACCTACGCGTGGAAAGCATAGTGATGCTCAAGTACCGGTGAAATCGAACATTTTCCTGACCTTCATTAAGGACGTTTCTGACTGCATAGAAAAAAAATCGTAAAAAAGCGGAAGGTTGCGATAATCTACAAGGTCACCCGAAAGATACAAGATCACTTAAAATCGAACAAGGATGCTTGCCAACCACTGAAAAAGCAGTAACTTATAGGATTCCATGTAGTTGTTGGGAGATGTACGTGGGTACTAGAAAAATAACGGTTAAAAAACGTCTATAAGGGCACAAAGACAATTGCAGAAGACGGGAGATTGACAGATCAGCTGTTGATTGGCAAGCAGGAGACCATCACATTCATTTTGATAGGACTCAAGTACTCGCTGTCATAATCGGATACCATGAATAGTTACACAGAGAGGCCATAGAGATTGTGAAACACCCCATGATTTGCAATAAGAAAGAGGAGCGCGTGAAACTGAATGGCATCTGGATTCCGGTTCTGAAAAAGATATGTACCAGTCTTCCTCCACGGCGTATTAGCAGCAACGGACGATGGCAGGCGACAACCGCCAACTGCGCCGCCGGCCGCAGTGACCGAGCGGTTCTAGGCGCTTCAGTCCGGAACCGCGCGAGTGCTACGGTCGCAGGTTCGAATCCTGCCTCTAGCATGGATGTGTGTGATGTCATTAGGTTAGTTAGGGGACTGATGACCTCAGATGTTTAGTGCTATAGTGGCCAGAGCCATCTGAACCATTTTGAACCAACTGCGCCCGCGCATTCAAAACACTTGACGTCACGCCACTTCGCGTAATCACGCGGAAGCGGAATTCGCTTTAGTCTGTAGCGCGCCAGGAAGGGAATCGAACATTCAAACAAGCTACGATCTCCCTGGAAAATGTCCTTCGCAGATGGGGACGAATCGTTGTGTTTTAAAGTGAAATACACTAGACTACGGCATAACAGCCCCCCCAAATTTTTTTGATTGAGATGCCCTTTCCTTTTAATTCATAAGAGATGTTGCGAAGGAAGAGGAACTGGAAGCCCAAATTGAACCATGTGTTGGGAAAATGACGAACGTTCCTTAACTGTGAACTCTCCAGCAATTTTATATGAGCAGTCTACTCCATATCTTCTACCATCAATTTCCCCAACGATGACGCAGAGTAAACGAGTTGAATTTCAAAGTCCTTATACGTTCATTTCAATTTTTCTGAGTAAATAGTAAAATCAGAAGAAAGACGCCCTCCACGTAATAGTCACCAACGAACTTCTCCAATTAACAGCTAATGCTTTCTTTTTGTTGGTTTTGAGGGTTGAAATTTATACAAGCCTAGATTTATTTTATATGAGAGGACTACTAACGTAGTGATAATAAAATTGTAAGCTCATGAATAACGAGCTCTACTGTCGAGTTTAAATTTTTCTGAAAATGATGAACAGTATTCTTTGAGTACTCTGTATTACGTACTGTATGAAAATCTATATAATATAAGTTGTGATACGAGTTATTATAGTAAGACATTATTAGAAAACGCGCTATACTAAATACTGAATAATTCTGAGCCACTAATGATATTATCGACAACAATGGTATATCGATGAAGGTTTAACTTTCTATCGAAAGGCACATAGGTCCGATTATGTATCGATCATGTAAATTTTTAATTAAGGAGAAGGTTATTAAAGGTAATATATCCCACTGTTCAGTATTTAAATTTCGTAAAAATAAGCACAAGATACAGCGATCCTTGCAACTGTCGCAGCTAATGTTTGTGCCTTGCGCATTGTTCGCTTTGTTTTGTTTTCCTAAGTTTTTCTACTAGGAAGAAAGCAGTGAATAGTTTTTGCCTTAATAGTGTCTTTTAATTTCAACACTTGTTAGTGTGTTTAATAGAGCTAGGCTCACGTGTGTATGACTTTGTATTTGTACATCACCACATACGTCACTGTTGCCTGATACAGTATGAACCAGTGACTGTTAAATAACAATATGACTGATATTTTCTCAGGTTTCCTGCTGTGTGAATTATCAATATGCCCATGGCGTTTCCTCCATCATGTTGCAAAATTCCAGTCCACTTTTCTTAACTTTGTGTTCCTCGCAATGGGTGGGCTGTCAGATGATATAACGGCCAGTCAGTCAAAGGCTTCATATGTTCAAGCTAAAAGTTTAATTATTTAAAATATATGAGATTAATTCATTTTCTAAAAATGTACACATATGGATGGAAAATTTAATAATTTTTTTAAAAACGAGGAATTTACATCAAAGCTGAAATAGAATCACAGATGCTGATGGTACTGGTAGTGTTTAAATACTTTATAGTATTCCCTACAATAAGGCCCCATGAGGCTGCAGAAAGCAGCCAGAAGTTTTTGAAGACGAGAATGGAGGAGGGAGGAAATGGAAGAATGGGTTGAGGTAAAGCTTTGTTGACTAAGCCTGGAAGAATAAGTCCGCAGTATACAAACTGTAAAGGAGTGTCGACAGGGCAGAACTCTGGGGCACATTGGTAGTCGCGCGAAAGATGCTAGCGCAGGTGCAGTTGACTGTAAGATTTGTAGGACTGTTGTGGAGAAAGGATGGTATTAAGCGGGTATAGTTTATGAGTGCATAGGTTTGTAGCTTGAAGAGCAGTCTAAAGTTCTTTAAACTTTTTCGATGTTCTCCATCTATCCTATCTGCTACGGATCCCACATCGATGAGCAGTACTCCAGAAGACGACGGACAAGCGTAGTGCAGTCAGTCTCTTTAGTAGACCTGTTGCATTCTCTGCGTGTTTTCGCAATAAACACGCAATAAACATATGGTTCGTTTCCCCTAACTTTTTTCTGTTTGTTCGTATAGATTAAGATATTCGTAATTGTAATCCCTAATTACTTAGCTGAATTCACAACATTTGCATTTGTGCGATTTATTGTGTAACTGGGATCCTTGTAGTATTCACATAGATGACACTAAACGTTTTATTATTGAGAGTCAATTGCCAGTTTTCACACCATATAGATTTCTCGTCTAAATTATTTTGCAACTGGTTTTTTATCGTCTAATGTTTTTACGAGACTGTAATCGACAGCATCATCTGCAAGCAATCTAAAGGGGCTTATCAGATTGTCTCCTAAATCTCTTATATGGATCAGTGAAAGCAGAGGGCCTGTAACACTTCCGTGGAGAACGGCAGATATAATTTCTGTTTTATTCGATGACTTTCCCTCAGTTCCTACGAGTTGTGACCTTCTTGACCGGATATCATGAATATAGTCGCACATTAGAAGATACCCCGTAGCCACGCAATTTGATTAGAAGTCTTTGCGGAACGGTATCAAGAGCCTTCTGGAAGTCTAAAAATATCGAATCAGTTTGAGGTCCTCTGTCGATAGAACTCATTACTTCGTGAGAATAAAAAGCTAATTATGTTTCACAAGAACGTCATTTTCTGAATCTGTAATGACTGTGTTTCTGTAAATCGTTTCTGTCGAGGTAATTCATTATGTTCGACACTGCACCAGGCTGTGTCCACAGAAATTTTCTACGCCTACCTTCTACTTATTCTGCATGGTCTCGAAATACGCTCTTCCACGACTGATACATGACGTTTCCACTACCGGAAGCGGACTTGATACGTCTCTTGCTGGACCGCTTCAAATGTTCTTTTATTTCGTCTATGAACGCAAATTTTCGTCCTTTCAACATGGTTTTCAACTTTGAAAATAATAAAAAGTCCGCAAGAGGCAGGTCTGGAGAGTACGGAGGATGAGGCAGCACAGTATCTGTTTCAGAATCCTGCTGAAAATCGACGTTAGTGATATGGGTGTGTAATTAAGCGGATTACTTGGATTTCCTTTCTAGAGTATCGCTGTGACCAGTGCAACTTTCCATTCTTTCGGCACAGATCTTTCGGTGACCGAGCGGTTGTGTATGATTGCTAGATATGGACCTATTATATCAGAACACTCTGAAAGGAACTTTTCTGTTATACAGTCGTGACTGGAGGCCTAGCCTTTATTAAGCGAATTAAGCTGCTTCGCTGCACCTACGTCAAAGTTACTCGAATTTACAGTTGTTCTTGGGGTAAAAATACGCACTACATACTCTTACCTCAGGGATAGGCCGCAAAATTACTGTTTAGGGGAACATTTAGTAGACCTCCAACAATAATTGGATGACAATGAAAGTTTTAAACAATTTTACCAAGATGTAAAACTGCATATTGCACTCGTAATTTATATAAAATTGCTGTAAGTTATTTAAAAATATTTAATTTAACCAACAACCGGTAATTTTACCATCACCTATACAACTGTTCAAGCAGTTTCTTCAGTAAAGACAAAATCTTTTGGTAGTACTCTGCCATTATAAGCCAAAAAAACACATTCAGAAAAATATAAACACCCACACTACATGGTTGGATGTCGAGGTAACTTCCTGCTCAAACACACTTCGGAGTGCCTCTAAAAGAACAGAGCTGCAGTTCTTCGAGACAGGTAGAACGGCGACCTGTGTGCCCCTGTGTCGCTCGTGTTAATTTTGTTACCAAATCTGGAAGGCTATAGAAGAGGCGTGAACAGCGTCGGTTGTTGAGTGATCGCTGTGAAGGAGAGAGAGAGATACAGACTACACTTGTGAGAGAGCGATATCAGCATCTTACAGAGCGTGAACCGCACTTAGGCCACCATGATCACAAACTGCTGCTTTTGGAGTGGTGGCCTAATCGTGAAGTATGGGCTAGTGAAGAGTGGCGTTGCACTGTGTATAGCGATAGCCTGTAAGATGTAATCAGAAAAGTGAAATACAAAAAAAGCAGAAATGCAATAACCGTCGTATGAAAAACGTGCTGTGATGTGGTTGCCGCGGCCGCGGGAATAACTCAGCATAGCGTCGTTGTGTCACGCTCTGATTGCATTCAGTGAATCAACACACGAAGTGCAAGCTTGTGGGAGAAGAATAAAGTGGGAAATACTGTTGTCGACAGCGACTAGCGTGAGGGTATGGAACAAGATTTTTTTTTTCAAACAAGACACACAAAGCATACTGTGGACATTTGCATTAGCGTGCAGGTATTATTATTGCAGTACAGATAAAACCGCAGATGGGAGGTGGGGGTAAAAAATCAAACGAAATACAATTACTCTGTAGCGAGCGACCGAATACTAAGAGTCCTTTATTCCACAGTGCTTTGAAAATGTTCGGTAACAACATAAAAATTTTGTCACTTGAGTTCAGGTTCATCCACTGTAAGGAAATGAAGTCTGAGACACTGACACTCCTACAGAAGATGAAAGGAGAGAATGTGCCGCTTGATCTGTCGCGGATACACTGGGAACTGATTCAACGAGAAATGCGAGAGGTTAATATTATTGCACTGACTTGCCACGAAATTCTTTGCTTGCATAATTCTCAACAATGATTCAGCACAAAATACAGCGGGCCTTGCTGCAAACCGGAGTTACAGTTCGTGCATTATGTTTAGTTTAGTTTTGACTTAAATTTTCTAACTATTTCTGTTATTAAAGAGCGCGGTTCCAGTGTACGTAGGGCTAGGGATTGTAGCCGTTGTGGGATCGTGGTGTTTAGTTGTTGTTCGCGAACGGCTGGAAGCTATATGTGCAATTACGCGCCGGGTTCACATTGCGGCTGTGAATTGCTCTGGTGACCACGTATCATCTTGCGAAATCACCGCAGAGCTTCTCAGGTACTACTGGTGTCGACGTCATATTCAGAGAACCAATTTCAGGCACAAACATTCACCCAATGCTGACCAGGGTATCGTGTTCTGATGTAGAGTTGTTTCGCCGCGTATATTAGTATGTGACTGTTCAAACGAGTAGATACGGGAGTATGCAGCCCGATAATATTTACTCTGTAGCAACGATTGTAGCCTCGATTGCTCTATTGCTCTAGCTGTAGTGTCTCCTCTTCTAACGAGCAGATATAAGAGTATGTCTCCCACTAATATTTACACAGAAGCAATCGGTGTAGCCTCTATTGCTCTAGCTGTAGTAACTCCTCTGTCAAGATCCAGTCACCCAGCCGGCCGGTGTAGCCGAGTGGTTCTAGGCACTTCAGTACGGATCTGCGCGACCGCTACGGTCGCAGGTTCCAATCCTGCCTCGGGCATGGATGTTTGTGATGTCGTTAGGTTAGTTGTGTTTAATTAGTTCTAAGTTCTAGGGGACTCCCGACCTCAGATGTTAAGTCCCATAGTGCTTACAGCCATTTGAACCATCCAGCCACCCACGGAGGGTAAGAAGGAACAGTTACAGGCTATTTCAATATTAGTCACTTGATGGCAGCTATTAAGCTTTCCAGAGACTAGCGGAATTGGTAAAGGCAAATGACTTCACTCGTGAGGTCTGTCAACAGCTGTCGATTTGCAGCATCTTCCCTAGGACTGATAATGGCTGTCTGGCTCGGAGCCGATTGAAGGTTCTAAATCAGATGGTTAGTTCGTTTTGTAATGATGTAGGCTGCAAATTCTTCGACGTACGTTACTCAGTGAAAAAGTGTAAAAGCGCCTTAGAATGGTCAGGAATTCACTATTCAGTCCAAACGGCCACACTGGTGGCACAGTACGTGTGGAAAGAGCACCTCTTTTTTAGGCTGTGGCCATTAGATTCCAACAGAAAAAGCAGCATCAGAGAAAGTAAATATTATAACAGACTTGGTACTAAATGCTCAAAGTGAAATTCTTATAACAGTTTCTAACTCACAGGGTAACCGCAGCTAGTAATGCGGCAGTAAGGAAATTTTCAGCAACACGGTATACGTATATTAGAAAGACAGATTGGAGTACCCACGGGAAAGACGGTTCTCAGGAATAAGCAGAACATTAGTTGTGGTAACGTCCTAAATAAATAACGTCCTAAATAATATGGGCAAGAGCTAGCCGGATAAGTACACTTAGATTAGTAATCACATGTTTCTACCGACCATCAAATTCAGAGACATCGATCTTAGAGCCATTCAAAGATAGCTTAAACTCAATAGCACGGAAATACACCGAGCATCCGATGGCAGTTGGTGGTGACATTAACCTGGCAGGTATTGACTGAGAAAATTACCTTATGCCATCGGCAACAAGGACGAAACGCTTACAAAATAATACTGACTAAATTGTCTGTAAACTCGAGCAAGTAATTGAGCAACGCGCATGTCGATGATATATTTAGACCCCTTAGATACATACAGATCCGATTTAGTCCAGAGGGTAGCCAGTGAGAGGGGAATTACCGACTACGAAGCAGGTACAGTGAAGATGGTTATCATACGTAAAATGGTGACCGAGAAAACGACAATAGTTATTGTACTTGGTAGAACTGAAAGACAGTAAGTAAGAACACCCTTAAGAGACGAACGGAGGACTTCATTCGAATCCAGCAGACGAAGAATAGTTGTGGATAAAAGTTAACACACGTCATAAACAGCGCTGTAGACAGAAACATACTAGTCAAAGTAGTAAGAGGCAGCGACGTCCCACTTGGCATAGGTGGTATCGTTCGGAGACTATTACGAAAATAGATACTACTAAAATGTCGCTATAAAAGATGAACTAAGCACGTAGATTCCGTCTTCCTAGATTTCCGAAAGGTATCTGACGCTGTACCATACCGTCTACTATTGTTTAAGATAAGATAATATGGAAGGAAGTAAGGAAGGAGGGAAGGTTAACGTTTAACGTCCCATCGATAGAGAGGCTATCAGACAGAGCAAAAGCTCGCACTGTTTCAAAGATGGGAAAGGAAATCGGTTGTGACCATTCAGAGGAACCATCCCGACACGTGCCTGGAGCGTCTTAGGGATATCGTGGAAAGCGAAGAGCAGGATGATCGGATGCGGATTTGAGCCCGTGTGTTAACCACTGCACCACCTTGTTCGGTCACAATAGCACCAACTACCTTCGCAAATGTGAGATTAAGTCGGGTAATACCTGACTAGCTGAACACACTACAATATACAGGGTGACTAATTATAGTCAGAAACGAAAGTGTTATAGGATTGTGCCAATTAAGTGTAATATAAACTCTAGTGTTCCCAATGTACATATACGGCTTATTAAACTGTATCAGTGTCACTATCCGACTGTTCAGTGAATGCTCTTTTTGGATCAGTGTAAATAATGCCTGTAACGAAGTGAAAGGGTTTTGGGAAACCATTAACTATGAGGCAGGATGGCTGGCTAGCGACGATTATCAGATCACTGTTGCTGAATAAGTAACTACAATTAAATTCTTAAAACCTTAATATATGGCCTAAGATTTCAATATAATAATCGTGTGGATCGACCTTCGACAAGCATTAAACTGAGGTAGTACAACCTTCCTACGCCGTACAACCAAACAGTTAAACGTGAACAAACCATTTAGTTAGACTCTGTTAATAAATAGTAGTCTTATACCTGTATATCATTTCTATCTCTCAAGGCTGCAGGAGGTTTCACTCACAGTTTTTAGCAAATAGGGTAGCGGCCAATGAAAGAAGTTTCCATGGTCTCAAATTTTCAATAAGGTACATCTGGTTTTGAAGTGGCTGTTACGAAATTATGCGGAACGACAGGACATGTTAGAGCAATGAGCCAGCTATATCTACAATACCAATAATTTAGTAACCAGTTTTGTGAGAGAGAGTAGTGCTTTGACGTTATTCCGTTATGGTTTTAGTACATTTCCTAGATACGTGTCGACAATTAACGTATAAAAAGTCTTAATTCCTGCTTCGCTTGCTCCATTTCAAACTTCCAGCGAAGTTCAAATGAAAATTTGTTATGATTTACATTCGAAAATACTATACCTGTTTATTTCCCCCAACGAAATAAATCGCGGCAAATATACTAAATTTCTGTCAGCAGAATGTCAGAGTAAGAGAAATAATTTACTTTATATTTCTTTGAAATATTAATAGTTGTCTCTTATACGATGCAGAGTATTCCTGGATCATGGGAGTAAGTGAAACTACTTCATACCACTTCCATCCTGATTATACATAGGGACAAGTTAAAATTTCAGCTTATAACTTAGTAAAACTTTTTCAGTTTGACTAATTTCTTTACTACAGTATCTGTATTGAAATGACATTCATCTCTCTTTCATAGCTGCGTAATTACGATTTACAAAATATCCAATAATGAAGTACATGTAATACGGGAGTAGCTTGTTTTTCACGATGATAGTGCTGCGTTGAAGTGATTGAATCGTCAATATTTAATTTTCGTTCTAAATTAAGGGGCTACTCGATATACCCATAATAGCTGTAGATCACTGTACAAGCAACATAGGAGGGCGCCATAGTCAATTTAGATTTCTGTAACTATTCGATTACGCTCCGAAATCATATGTAGCAAAGTTTTCTAACACAGCTGTCACTGATTCTCAGGTGATCCGTGTAAAAAGGTTTCCAACGTGATTATGTCCGCACGACGGGAATTGGCAGACTCTGAACGCTGACTGTTAGTGGTGCTAGACGCACGGAACATTCCATTTCGGAAAACGTTTGAGAATTCAGTATTCCTAAATCCACAATGTCAAAAGTGTGCCGAGGATACCAAATTTCAGGGATTACCTCTCAACCACCGAAAACGCAGTGGCCGACAACCTTCACTTAACGACCGAGAGCAGCGGTATTTGCTTAGAATTGTAAGCGCTAACACATAAGACCTTAACAGAACACTTTCGTAAGTAGCCTCAAAATCAGTTCCAGAAAGATTAAAGTAATGTATAGCCCAAATATCAAAAAGATATTAGCACAAATTAAAAATAAGTCATAAATCCAGTTGATTAATTTTTGTAAGTCAATGGGTGTGGCTTGGAAGACCTTTTCTGAACATAACAGAATTTTCGCAATTAATTTGCCGATGTGAGTGAATCAGAAAGGCTACAATTATTACGTATAACTACCATCAACATACAGCATCGTGAGGCATACTTTCAAAGGGACCATCATTTAAATACGGTGGTCGTCTTAGAGAGCAATGGAGGGATACATGTTGAGAGTTATCCAATTCGCAAGTGACTATGAAAGAGGTGAAAACAGTTCCCGTCCCTTAAAACACACTAAAAATGAAACATGAAAGGTAAGTAATGTTTTCTTCCGCAAGTTACTCTGACATAAAAAGACTGAAATTTCAGACAAAGTGACAACAAACAAAAATTTAAAGCTTTAGTTTTCTTTTCAAGAAAAATTTCTGTTGTAAAGACATAGCTACAACTTGGCGGTTGATGGTATTGCGCAGTTCGTGATAAAACAAATTAAACCTAGTGTGGGACTAGATTGTAGCAATTGGTAGCCACGAAAAATTTTTGCTAACACATATGATTACTACTTTGGATTAACCATAGTCGTCGTCAGTGTGTTAACGTCAGTTTAGCGTTTCCGATACTTTTGGAAATGTATCTGAAGGCAGAGACACTCTAAATTTATCGAGAAAGCATACAACGTTCCGCTTTCTGACCTAGGAGGATCAGTCTGGACAGATCGACTGTCATGTCGTCATCTGCCAATGGCGTCATTTGGATGTGGCATGAAGGGACATGGGGTCAGTCCCCGCCCTACCAGTCGTTGTGTGCTTTCTTGTCCTTGAGGCACTAACTCTCAATGAAGTAGCCCCTCATTAGGCCACACGAGTCTGAGTGCACTTAGCTGCAGTCCTCCAACGAAGGAAAATACCTAAGTAAGATCAGGAATCGAAATAGGGTGCATCGCATAGTAGCCAAAGACACTGACTTCTAAGGTACGAAGGCGGACAACCACATGCCGCCTGGTCGGCACACCGACCCACATTATTAATCCGCTGCGCGTAATCGAATTGGGGTCGGCACGCGTCTGCGTTGGATCGACGAATGCTGTATTTTATCTTTAAATTATAAAAATATTTGTTGCTGTGAACATTAATTATTGGAAATTCTTGATGGTGGAATACAGGGATTTATTGTCTTTCTTTTCGCGCCTTACATGTTCCCGATTATACTCACTTGGCATTGACGCCGATATAGTGGTTGTAGACTACCCTGAAAATTATTTACTGTGTCCAGTAGTGCGCCATAAGCAGGTACTGATATGTTGTCTTCCTTGTCCGTCTGTGAGTTCGAGAATGACGTAGCATCACATCACAACGTTCACAGAACTGCTGACGGCTCTAAAGATTTCGCCAGATGTCGTTGTGCAAAGAGAAAAATAAATACTTTCGTTCGCGACAGAAGTGTCACAGAAAAGTTTCCTAAAATGAAGAATTCATGCGAGCGTGCTCGCTGTATTTGTCTACATTGTACATTCGCGATAACGGAGAACATGCAGCTGTCCTGGAATATCAACAGCTCCCGTACAGAGTGTAAAGCACGACCAACGTCAATTGACCGCCCGGTCTCAGAAAGGGAGCTGAGGGCGAATGGGGAACTGACAGCGGCGAATAGCGAGTAGCGAGTAGCGAGTAGCGAGTAGCAGTGTTAATTGAATGGAGCGGCGCGCCAGGAAGTGGCCGCTGGCCGCTGCCGCTTCATTAGGCAGTGCCGCAATTAACGCCGGCCTATCCTCTCACGCCCAGCATCGATCACACTTATTCTGATACACCGCTAATATGATGATAACCACGCCAGCTGCCAACTACGTCACTGCACATTTATTTAATTACTCGCCGCCCGCGCGCAATGACAATTGCTGGGAGTGACTATCATTCTGTGACGATACGTAGCTTCTTTGTGAAAATGTTGTACTTTCTTGAAATTATTGTCTCGACTTTTGTTTCCACGGGTCTATTTGTATTCTGTGATAATACGACTAACGATCGCCTTCCGTAGCCATATTAGCCAACAGAAAGAATCGGTGCAGTATTTATACTCCTTTTTCTGTGGTGTAAAGTAAGGGAACGTATTCAATATTACGTACTGATACAACCACTAAATCCCCTGAATTTAATAATTACTAGCTTAACGACCGCTAATTCGCTCGCATTTGCGTGTTAATTACATTAAAAATAAACCATAAATTTCGCCTACTGAAAAATTAATGTATTATTGAGCAGTTTATGCGCTTCTAACAGTTAGTTTGTCGTGGTGTCTGTTAAATAGCTTTCTTTGACATAATTCACAAATTGTAACATCTTCTAAACTTTTCACGCAACTTAAGGCTTCTAAAGCATGGTCTTTTCCGAATGTACTTCTGACCAAAACGCGAGTGTGGTAGCTGCAGTCCAAGGTTCTTCTTAATCATGCATTTTGCAATCTTGTGGTGAAATTTCCGTAGAAACTTTCATCCCCTGAGCCTAACACATATTTCTTTATATGTAATCGAGAAGTGGAACACTTTTCATGGATTTTACTTTTTTTAATAGACAGAAATATTTTCTTAAAAATGTGTATGCCCTATTTCATCCCCTTGGTTGTTGCATTTCCAGAAACAGTTGAAAATGCATTTTCTTTGTATTTCTAACACAAGAAATACAAACTTTTCATAGTTTTAGCTTTGAAAAGGCTTTCATAACGAATAATTTCATAAAACTTTTCATCCCCTACTTCACCCCCTTGGAGGCTGAATTGGCACAAACTGAGAAAAAGGGCTTTTTTAAAAGTTCTAATCGGAAAGCCAAATACCAGTTTCAAAAAAAAATTTATTTTAAAAATGCAGTCACAATAAAAAACATTTCATGAATAAATCTCACACCCTCTTTCATCCCGTTAGGGGTTGAGTTCCTAAGAACGGTGTAATGTGTATTTTTTATTTCTTACAGAGAAGCCAAATAAAGATTCTCATAGATGTGGCTTCAGAACTGCTTGCATAATGAAATAAGTCCATAAAACTGTTCGTCCCCTGTTTCAGCCCCATATGCGTTGAATTTCCCAAAACAGTGATTTTATTTCTAATCGAGATGCCACATTAAATTTAGTAGGGAAATCACGATATTAAAAGTTGATAGAAGTTGAAAGAACTGCAGCAACTACAACCAAATGATACAGATGTCGATGCCTTCATCCACAGGGTGATGACGGTATAAAATGTGACGTTCAACACTTCAGCTTTGAGACCGGAATATTGGAGTCTATAAGCTCTAGTTTGAGTCACAAAAATGACTTATCCTTACAGTGCTATATTTGAGTGTTTGAATAATTAGAGGCTGTTTACAAATCCTGATATATCGCGAAAACTGCGGATAGTGCACTAATCGATATTTCTAACTTCTTCGTGTCCACGAACCACAGTACATTTTCCTCTTAATGTACTGAGAGGAAAACTATATTTTTATGTTAAGATACAATGGGTTTAGTATTGTCTTCCTATACTGAGTGGTGGGAATTTTCTCGTGAATCATCAATAATATTTAAATAACCTTTCATGAAACATTTCTAATGCTACCAAGGAAAAGAAAAATTGAAATGATTCCATAGGTCTTTCTATCTCCCTATATTTGTTGTCAGAATACTTTTTGTTAAGTCACATTTTAAAGTATAACTGAGACCCACGAACTAATTTGCAGGTTTTTCTCTGGGCAAAAATGTGCTAAATATGAGCACAATTATGAAACTACAGGAAAGGGACAAGAACGATGAAAAAAGTGGTAATAACAGAGTTCATTGTAAATGATTCTTCAAAACAATAGTAGTACAATTATCAATCAGTCATGGAAATCGTCGGCCGGAGTGACCGAGCGGTTCTAGGTGCTTCAGTCCGGAACCACGTGACAGCTACGGTCGCAGGTTCGAATCCTGCCTCGGGCATGGATGTGTGTGTCGTCCTTAGGTTTGTTAGGTTTAATTTGTTCTAAGTTCTAGGGGGCTGATGACCTCCGATGTTAAATCCCATAGCGCTCAGAGCCATTTGAACCATTTTTTTTTAACCATGGACATCAAATTAATCTTGATAGTTACCGCACATACAACTCTTCCCATGACCAAGGGACAAGATCTACATTTACTAAGAAAGAATAAACATAAATGAAAACATCATTTCCCACTAAATCATGCAATACTACGGATATTAAAGAGGTTATTAAGACCATTTTACTTAAAACACAATTAAAATGTAAACGCTAGTTAGAACATTCTAAACTTTGAATTATTTCTTAGATAATACAAATTGCGGTTTATTAAGAAATCTAGCACAAGGATGCTATAACGAAACACCTTTATCATTTCACAACACCAAAGCTTTGTAATGGTTAAGGCTAGCATCTTATTCCGTCTCTCACCTCAACATATTACTCTTTATGTAGTATGCTTTTTCATTGATTTAAGTGCCAGTCTGTAGAAGAAAGCGCTGTCTCCAAGCCTTATCTGGATCATTTGTTTAAAGTTACTAACTTGCTGGTATGTTGTTTCACCACAGTTTTGCAAGCAAATGTGCCTGTCTTTTATATTTCATTATTATTTTATTTATTTTTATTATGTCCAGTATTAATAATATTATTAGCTAGTTTTATATTCTTTCCATTTCTTCTTGTTTCTGTTATTAATTTATCACAAATAGCATGAGTCCTTTGTTTCTAAATAACGTGTGATCATTTTGACCTAGTCCACTAATTAATTCGTTCGGACAGCTTGCATGTCAGATGCTTTATCTAACATTTTGAATCTCTCCATCAACTTCTCGAATCCAGTGGCTGCGTGTAAATCGGCCGTCGGGAATATAGAATCTACATGGAGTTATCTTCTTAGAACCCTATCTTGCACCGTTTGCAATCTTTAGAAGTGTATTCGTCGCATGTTCCCACCCAAGGCATGCATATTCCTATATCAGTCTAAAAGACTGCGGTACAGTCGAAAACCTACTACTGCTATTAATCCACTTGTCCGTATTTATTATGGGGCAGAGTATATTTAATCTCGTAAGGGCTTTGTTCCTAACATTTTCTCTGTGTGTTTGTCACTTCTGTCCAACGTAATAGCTATATTGTAAAGTTGACACAATTTTCCAGGCGTGTTGTGACAGACAAGGGACCCGCCCTGTCAGATTATACCAAGATGTGCAAGGAAGCGCCAAAGGAACTGGTATAGGCATGCGGATTCAAATAAGAGATACGTAAACAGGCAGAATATGGCGCTGCGGTGGGCGAAGCTTACATAAGGCAAGAAGGGTCTGGCATAGTTGTTAGATCGGTTACTGCTGCTACAATGGATGGTTGTCAAGATTTAAGTGAGTTTGAACGTGGTGTTACAGTCGGCGGACGTGGAATGGGACACAGCACCTCCGAGGTAGTGATGAAGTATGACCATTTGACGAGTGTACCGTGAATATCAGGAATCCAGTAAAACATCAAATCTTCGACATAGCTGCTGCCGGAAAAAGACCCTGCAAGAACGAGACTAACAACAACTGAAGAGAATCATTCAGCATTACAGTACAACCCTTCCGCAAGTTTCTGCAGATTTCAATGCTAGGTCATCAACAAGTGTCAGCGTGCAAACCATTCAACAAACATCATCGATATGGGCTTTCGGAGCCGAAGGCTCACTCGTTTACCTTGGATGACTGCACGACACAAAGCATTGCGCCTCACCTGGGCCCGTCAACACCGACATTGAACTGTTGATGACTGGAAACATGTTGCCTGGTCGGGCGAGAGTCGTTTCAAATTGTATCGAGCAGATGGACGTGTACGGTTGTGGATAGAACCTCGTGAATCCATGGACCCTGCATATCAACAGGGGACTGTTCAAGATAGTGGAGGCTCTTTGATGGTGTGGGGCGTGTGCAGTTCGAGGGATATGTGACCCCTGATACGTCTAAATACGTTTGTGACAGGCGACAAGTACCCAAGAAACCTGTCTGAGCAGCTGGGTCCATTCATGTCAATTGTGCATTCCGACAGACTTCGGCAATTCCAGCAGTACAAAGCGACACCCTACACGTCCGTAATTGCTATAGAGTGGCTCCAGGAACACTCTTCTGAGTTGAATCGCTTCCGCTGACAACCAAACACCCCAGAGGTGAACATTATTGAGCCTATCTGGGATGCCTTGCAACGAGCTGTTTAAAAGAGATGTCCATCCCCTCGTACTATTACGCACTTATGGACAGTCCTGCAGGATTTATGGTGTCAGTTCCCTCCAGCACTACTTCAGACATTTTCCGAGTCCATGCCCGGTCGTGTTGCGGCACTTTTGCTTGCTCGCGGGGGTCCTAGACGATTTTAGGCAGGTTTACCAGTTACTTTGGCTTTTCAGTGTATATAAATGACTGCATTTATGAATTATATATTTATTGTTAAACTGTAATACCATGACACAACCATTATCGGTTTAAAAATAATCCCAGGATGAATTACTACTGCCACTACAACTACTACTACTGCAACTAAACGGCTGTTCAGAACTACAACTTAGGAACTTCTATAATTGAAAGTGATATGATCGTTACTTTGTTTGAACTGTAAAATCATAACACATAGTACCAAATGGAGTGAACGAATGTTCAAGAAATATCTGTTCGTCAACGTACGATTTCTTCTGTCATTCATTCCCTCAAAAATGGGAATGGAATACAACCAGAGATCAACGGAAACCCCACGGCATCACGCGTTCTGTTAATAATTCCGATCTAATCCGGCATGAAAGAGCACGGTTTCGCAGGAAAAATGGGCAGGGACAGAGAGGACACAAAAAACGAGACTCTTGTTTTTGTCCTGCTTTTACATGCATTAGGAAATCATGTGTATAATTAATTTACTAGTTTATGCGTGGGTATGATAGTAAAACTTGGACCATTGTACACGTCCCATAAAAAGTTCAAAGGGTTGTTTACCATGTCATTTTAGGTTGAACCCACTGAAATGCCACCACTGCCGCCACTCTTACGGATGTCGGTTTGATACGCGCAGCAGACCCGAATCTCTTTTTTGTTGGATTACTAAGCTTGAGTCCAGTTGAGAGCACTACTGTCATTTGAAGTGAAGCTTTACTTCAGTTGAAGTAGAACAGACGAAGCAAAAGACCCTACTGTTCGTGACGGAATCATAATGATATTGACCTTAAGTAGCGTAGAGCAGTAATGAGAACCGTTAAATTGGATAGCTAGACAAGTGACTCAACTCAACTGCTCTTAAATACAAATGCATGAATACCCTTACATGAACACAGCGCCATATGGATCGGTTAACATCACTGTTCCTCTAACAACTTTCCTGATGGAAGATGAACGGTCGAGCTATGTCTGTCTACGTATGACATTTTGGCACTCAACCCAGCGACTATATCTGTTTGCTTTGCCACTCAATGATTTGAACTGAACTTCGAGTTACACAGCTTTCTTTCACATTTATGTGAGGCCGTGGCAGTGTATACGTAACGCAAATTTATTAAATAGCCACTGTGCGTTTCAGAGCCCCAGTTCGAGCTTCACTCTTCCTGTGATGACTCCTGAGCGAGGATAACCTTCATAGAGATTACCGGAGGGATTTGGGAGGGGACTCCATGCTCCCCATCAAGCGTATAATCTGAACCGGAGCCTTTAGCAAGAAGGCAGAAACTAAATTCCGCGTGGCGCGAGGCGCCGCAAGAAATCGATTGGCGGCGACGGCGGCAGCCCGCGCCGGTGATAATGGGCTGTTGCGCCAGCGCTGACTCGTGTTTACGCGCCGATCATTCAGTTCCGGATAGCGGATATTTTGGGAAGCACAGGCCATTGCGTGCAATCGGCGCGTTTGGAAGCTGTCTTTAGGCATGCAGTTTATAACCTGCCTTCTTAGTTGGGCTACTTACAGGGGTCGGACAAAACAATGGAATCACCGTGAGAACAAGTATGCTGGTGGTAGTCAAATCTGCAGGTTGCGCTGTTGTATTTGACCACCAACGACAACTATGAAATGTCCTCAATACGTTTAAAGGATTAGCGGTGGCTGGAACAGTGTTCCGTGTTGTTGACTGTATATTATGTCGGGGCTACGTGAATTCGGATTTGAGCAAATTGCTGATGTTCGTATAGTGGGTGCCACCATAAGCAAGGGAGCCGCAGTGTTTGGTGCTTCAAGAGGCACCGTCTCCAAGAATTGTGCCGGATACAGACTAAGTTGCAGGACATCATGTGCTAAGTAATAACGCAGACGAAAGTTAGTGTCCAGTAAGCGTCATAGATGCTCACTTAAGAAGGACTGTGGCAAAAAATAAGAGGGCAACAGCTGCCGAAGACACAACAGAACTGAATGCCGCATTCACTAACTTTGTCGGCACCACAACAACAGGAATGAGCGTCTTTCGGCCGTCCTTGTGTTTCTGCTGAGATGCGGAAAATGCCGATCATACAATCTTTTGCGAAGGTGTTTCATGACTTCAGAATTCCCGCTGCCAACTGGATCACCAGAAACGCCAACCTGGCCCTAGTCAGGGAGAGGATGTGGGACACTCAATGCAGACTCGACGAGACCTCAAGAGAACTCTTATCGTTCCACCTGCAATTGTTGTTGATGCTCTAGCCTGACTCGTGGAAGTGGACAAACGATTTTAGCTGGTCTGAAGCCAACAAAGTATGGCACTCAACCATCTGCGGAAGAACTGCTAGATACGAACGCCTTGCGGCTAAACCATCGCAGGAAAAACCGCAGAAAATAATCGTTAACTGTACCGAGAAAGTAAGTGACGATATTATCTTTTCATTACTAGGAAACTGGCTAAATTTCCCACCAACAACAACGGCTATACAAACACTACAATTTATCAGAGAATAGAACAGATTGCGACTGCGCTTCCACGGGACGCTGCAGAGGAAATACGACTTCAAACATGCCGTATATTTACCAGGGTGGCTACACCGAAGCCGAACATCTCGAAGGAATAGAGAAAATCAGTTAGGCGGCTGCGAGAATCTTCTGCAAACAAAGGGTACTGTACGGTCCTCCTACCAAGCCAAGTTCACAAACAAAAACTATATGACTTATTAGATGTGTGTGTGTGGGAATCCCTAAGGGATCAAACTGCTGTCATCGGTCCCTACACTTACACACTACTTAAACTAACTTCAACTAACTTATGCTAAGAACAACATACACACCCTGTCACAAGAGAGGACTCGAACCTCTTGCGGGAGCAGCCTCGCAGTCCGTGATATGGCGCCTCTAACAGCGCGGCCACTCCGCGCTGCTGACTTATTAGAAGACGACACATACAGCAGAACTGAAGACTAGCCTACCGACCGAGTGAAGACGAAGACCATCGTGCTTCACCAACACATATTTCCAAACAAGGAGACAGTGAAAAAACTTAATCCACAAGCATCTAGACATCACGGACTATCTGATGTCCACAAGCAAGAAGTGTCATTTTATCCAATTGCTAGAACCATTGGCGCACCAAAGTATGAATTAGTGAAATACCCAACAGCGATCCAAAGCTCTTTGTGAGCAAATGCCAGCACCACACACCAGATTCGGCGCATTTCACTTAGCAGCTCCACAACTTTCGAATGAGCCAAGAAGGCCTCATGTGCTGAGTTTCGACATGGTATCTCTCTTCACAGGATTGCCTCTAAGAGAATCCCTAAGAATCATAGGAGAAATGTTTGTGCCAGCGCTAACAAAGCTGTTTGATTATACGAATGCGTGGTGTCCGTTCTTTCGGACATGTCCAAAAGGACAGACACCAAGCATTCATATAACTGATCCGACTCGATGTGTAATGAATACACCACATTCAGTGTGGATGCACAATCACGTTAGACTTCTTGAGAGAATCTGTAAAGAGCGAGCATGGAGTACATGGACGGGAACTGTAGATAGGTGGCGCAAGGTGGGAATGTGGGTCGGCCAGGAGCGTACCGAGGCATTCCGTGCAATTGAAGCAAACACTGTGTCTGGGTGGCTCAAAGGTCAAAGCAAATGCGTAATAAGCAGAAGATTCTGGGTTCGAATCCGGAACCGGCACACGTTTTCGCTCGTCATTCCTGATTCCGCATAAAGTTTCGATGCAGCTGACGTCAGTAGTTCCCTCCCTTTCATTTCCTTTCTCCTTGTTCAGCCTTCAGTTTACATAAAAGCTGTTTGAATTCTTGCTTACGCCAACCAACTTTCTGTTATTACTTACAAACAGACGGAGTAGCGATAGGCAGCCCCCTGTCACCAATGGTGGTCAGTGTGTTAATGTGACAATTTAGCAGATGAATTGCAGCACTTGCAGGTCGTGTTCCTTACGAGCGATTACAGCAACCGCAAGATACAACGTACCTAAAAACCGAAGCCGAGACCACAGCCTGCTGAAGACAAAGATAAGAGCGACGACGATTATTCCAAATACCGAGAACACATCAGCAATGATCAGAAGAGCAATCCCTAAACACAAAGTCAAGTGCGTGTTCCACCTATCTACCAAGACGAAAACCTTATTAGGATCAGTCATCGATGACTTATGACCACGGAAACCGAGAGTCTGTCGCATCCGTTGCCACTGTGAGAAAATGTATGTAGGCCAGACATCCGGACATCGTAGGAGAGATGCGCTGAGCATAAACGCCACACAGACAACGTTCAGCGGACAAAGTCCGCTTTGGCAGAGCACCTACGGAGGTAACATGAATACGACACCAACGTTGCAACGTCCTCCACCTTCTGGGGTTGTATTCTCAAACAAGCTGTAGAGATCCGACTAATAAATAAGGACAGCTGATGTGAATTAAGCAAGCCCGGCGACCCAGCCATGACCATGACCAGGGCACATCGGCAGCCTACGTGGAGGTACGCTCCCTTCACGACAACTGAGGAGGACGATGAAGCATTCTCGACACGCCAGCAGAGATCCTCGTCCATCGCCGGCCACGGTGCCCGATGCCGTGCTTTCCCCACCACCGCACCAGGTCCGCCCACGGTGGCACCGGCTCGAGCCGGAGGGTTGAGGGGGGGAGTGGGGAGAGGACAGCGAAAAGTCTTCTCGCTCTTTACAGGAATCCGCAAATAATAATTGATGAACAAGTAGCAGTTAGGCACCTGAGGAGTTCAGCTGCTGCCGAAACGGGTTGTGATAATAAATATAAAAAATAAGCGTCTCAGGCTGAAAACTGTTACTTTACCTGTATCCGTGATTAAATGTATAGGATGTGAAATTTATTACGCAGAACTGCCACATCTGGCAGCAACAGTAGCTGTCATATGGCTGAACACTGAGTGTTGTGTGCAAAACTTAAGAACGAAAGAAACTTTAGCGTGATGTGTCAGTGCCAAGTAACTTGATGATACTGGGACCACACGTAGAAAAACCTGCCATAGTATAGTATTGTATTGTATTGTATGTTAACCGGGGACCTAGAAACGACGGAGAGGCTCCGTCCCCGCCGCAGCCGCAGTGGTCCACAACCCCACGACGACTACCGCAGTCCACTTCACCCCTCCGACGCCTCACACTGAACCCAGGATCATTGTGCGGCTCGGCCCCCGGTGGATCCCCCAGAGAACGTCTCACACCAGACGAGTGTAACCCCTATGTTTGTGTGACAGAGTAATGGTGGTGTACGTGTACGTGGAGAACTTTTTTGTGCAGCAATCGCCGACATAGTGTAACTGAGGCGGAATAAGGTGAACCAGCCGGCATTCGGCGAGGCAGATGGAAAACCGCCTAAAAACCAACCACAGACTGGCCGGTTCACTAGACCTCGACACAAATCCACCGGGCGGATTCGTGCCAGGGACCAGGCGCTCCTTCCCGCCCGGAAAGCGGTGCGTTAGACCGCAAGGCCAACTTGGCAAGCCATTGTATAGCATAGTACAGAGTGTTACTGAAAGAAATACTCAATGGCACGAACACAAATGACACTCTTGTTCAAAGACAGTAATTACACTGAAGTCACCACGATTTATAATGGTTCACTTGGACATTAAGAAAAGCGGGACATGATTCTTAATATGGTGTGTGGTCACCACATTCGGCCAATGTATGCTCTGCAAGGAGCCCCTCCCCCTTAACCCCCCCCCCAACCAACCCGACTGGCTACAAGGTTTGTAAGGAGTTCTTGCAATAGGGCATTATATTCGTCCACCAGCTCGGTTTCCATTGGCTGGATGGATACAGTACGTCTCCTCAACGCATCCCACAAGTCCTCGATGGGATTTAAGTCGGCAAACCGGGCAGGCCAGTCCATTTGCCGAATATCCTCTAGTTCCAAGTGCTACTCTACCAGAGCTGCTCGAAGCGGCCGCACATTATCATCCTTAAAAATTAAGTCAGACCCGAATGCACCCCTGAAAAGACGAACACGGGGAAGGAGTACATTCGTGAGAATAACGTTGACCGGTGAGAATATAGTGTTCAAAAACTCAGAGGTCATGGCCACATTATGCCTTCGCACTCTACGTAAACCAACAAAACGATCGTGTTCAACATCGTTCCGAGGTACACTACATGTTCCCAATTCATGTCAGGTTGCACCCAGAATCACTACTCAGACTATCTCCTATCATCTGAGAATAGTACGCGACTACACTCTTCGTCGGTCCAGTTCCTACGTTCTTGGCACAATTGGAAATGGTGCCGCCTATGTGTGGGTGTCAATGGAACACTACTTACTGGTCGTCGGGCAGAGAGACTGTCCCAGCATAGTCGTCGTGCGTCTACAGAGCGTGAGATTTCGTGCCTTGCAGACCTGTCAAATGTGACTGCAGCTGCACCCGCTGTTAGACGTGGGTCTCTTTTTGCCTGTTGCACAATGTAGCGGTTGTCTGCTGCTGTAGTTTGACAACCTTCTCTCCTTCAGGCAGCAGTACCTGTGGTTCGGAAGGCTATGAGCAATACCAACTCCTGCGCTACAATCGGAGTGCTTCATCCTTCTTCCAATTTTCCGATGATTCTTCCCCGTCTCAAGTAATCCAAATGTTACTTCCTGGCAGATTAAAACTGTGTGCCCAACCGAGACTCGAACTCGGGACCTTTGCCTTTCGCGGGCAAGTGCTCTACCAACTGAGCTACCGAAGCACGACTCACGCCCGGTCCTCACAGCTTCACTTCTGCCAGTATCTCATCTCCTACCTTCCAAACACAGTTTTAATCTGCCAGGAAGTTTCATATCAGCGCACCTCCGCTGCAGAGTGAAAATCTCATTCTGAATCCAAATGTTGTCTCCGGAACATTTTATAATTAGTAACACCACCACAGCGCACCTTAACCGCTCGTTGATTGAAATACTGTCTTTCTAGTTCCTTGAACTCTCTCTTGTTGCGGGACCAGCCCCATTCAGCGCTATAGTAGCGCTGACCTCACGTCCAGCTCACTGAGCGCGATTGAGAGATCACTGGCAGCACCCTCCCGTACCGATTAATTTTTCGCAAAGGATAAAATAAATAATGGTGAATAATTTAATTTGTAATAATTTTAATGGAGAGAAACGTTATTAACTAGCTTTTGTAAATGATCAGTATTTAAGAATTTATATTGGTAATGAAAACTAAATTTTGTGTGTCATACGTAATTACAAAAAAGAAGACGTGCAATTGTAAAGATGACAATAAGAAATGTGTTAATTAAAGTATATTTGATGAATGAGATATTTAAGCCGGCCGGTGTGGCCGAGCGGTTCTAGGCGCTTCGGTCTGGAACCGCGTGACCGCTACGGTCGCAGGTTCGAATCCTGCGTCGGGCATGGATGTGTGTGATGTCCTTAGGTTAGTTGGGTTTAAGTAGTTCTGAGTTCTGGTTGACTGATGACCTCAGATGTTAAGTCCCATAGCGCTCAGAGCCATTTCAACCATTTTTTCTTTTGAGGTATTTAAACTTAACTGAACGGGAAAAGACCAAATAAATAATCATCAAAACGAGACTTGAAGAGTTTCGTGATCAACCGATTTTGTTCATATTTATGCATTTTACGCATCACAGAAATGCTCGTTGAACATGAAACATTGCTCAAAACTTTGCGTCGGCGGGGAATCGAACACAGTTCATCAACATGGCAGACAAGCATTGTACCACCATGCCACACTGCCGATCGAGAAATCAGCCTTACTTTAAGGAACTAAAGTTACTCGGAGAACTTCAGAACTTCAAAGCGTGTCAGGAGATGCTGCAACAATGGCCGTCATGCTGACAGGCCATGGTGCACCAAATGTGTGTTCGTGTACGTGCTTGTATTGCTGAAAACAAGCCAATTTCCTGACTCAAGCTACATCACGAGCCTGTGGTATCCTACATGGATAAGCGAACAATGTGTCTGCCCCCTCGGGTGTGAGTCACTTGAGGCCACTAAGATCCTGCATGACTTTGGGTATGGTACTCCTGAACTGATCGATTCCATATTTACGATACAGCCGGCAGCAGTATCTGTGGAACGAAGAACCACCGGTGCGATGTAACACGGTAATGCTGCTGTCAATTACCGACACGAGTTGACTGACACCTCTTCGTCCTACAGGAGCTATAACTCCATCTTGTGACAAAAACTAACATTCAATTGCGATACAAAAATGAGAAACCCTCTCTGTAATCTTTGTGGTTATACAGAATGTAGGCTGCGTTACTCCTAAGAAAAAATGTGCGTACTGATTGTTGTCAAAGATGTCGATAACTCGGACTATATTGGTTGGTGTTGTGCAAAGGCTTCGATATTAAAGATGTCTGTGATAACCTTATGGCCGGAGGGCAAATTAGGAAACTGCCGTGTGCTTCATTTAATGCTGAGTCTGCCATCATCAGTGACGTCCAGCAAGGATTGGACGGTCAAGTGAAGGTATGGGTTACGAAGAGTTCTGACACCAGTATCGTTGAGATTAATTAAAACTTGTTTGACAGATGAGTTTCTCATCGTTACGTTCCATTTACTATTATCAAAGAACTCTCACAGGAATCAAGGAGTGGAACTGATACCGTAGGCTTACTCACTGCTGGGATACAAAATTCAACACCCAGGACCACGTCATTTTACTGCAGGTGAGGTGACACGTACTTCATCATTGCAGGAGTATATGATAAATTCAGATCTAATGAAACACACTTGTCGCAGTGAAGGGTGATCAAACAGTCGCATCACTGTTTACCTCTCTATAGCGGCCACACTGGCTTGTATTCTCGCATGCAAACTGTCAATATGGTAACGAATGGTATCCTACGATAATTTTCCCAAGTATCTTGTGCCTTTTGTTGCAGTTTTGCAATTGTTCTTACAGGCCCTGGAGAACGACTAAATTCCTGCTTCATCATATCCCATACACGTTCAGTAGGCGATAAATCTGGTGATTCTGCTGCCCAGGGCAGTTGTTATATACAAAGAAGAGGTGGTTGCATCGCAGCAGCCGTATGTGGACATTCATTGTCCTGCTGAAAAGACATAGCTTCCTGACGGAGAAAAGGGCTGCAGCATGAGGATATCAGCCTGTGCAATGTACCGTCCACTGATTACTTTACTCTGCAAAGGCCACAGATGTCACTGCTATTTGTATCTGATGCCACCCCACAACATGAAACCTGAGATGGGTCCTACATTTCGTGAGCGAATGCACTCTGGAACAGGCAGCTCACCACGTCTATGTCATACACTTGTACGTCCATTACTTCCATACGTACTAAACGTAGTCTCATTACGGGAGACGATGCAGCACCATTACACTCTCCAGTCAACTCTTTCACGACAGCAGAGTAGCCATGCTTGGCAGTGTCTGGTTGTCAGTGGTAGCCTGGTCAGACGCGCAGCAGATCTTAATTTTGCTTAAAGAGAATGGTTCCGAATGGCCCCTGGTGACACAGTAGGTGCAACACGTTCTCTGAGTTCTTCCCTGGATTATGTTCGGTCGTCCGCCGCTCCTCCCAGAATGCATCCTTCTTACTTGCAAATGTACTGCGTGCAAATCCAGTAACTTGTCTACAGGTGTGGGAATATTCAACAGACCACCGTTGAAAGCAGCGACATATCACCGATATATTGTTCCCGATGTATGCAGCAATCCTTCGACACGTCCATCCCAGCTTCCCACAGGCTCGCAATGCGACGACCCTGTTCAAATGATGAAGCTGTTTAAGAGGAGTAAGTATTCGTCGATGGCGCATGGTCGTACCCTAGAATGAATGTTGCAAACACTGGTCACTTCTACATTCAGCGCAGTTACTGCCTGTACAGTCGAAACGGATGGTGCAGAGAGGCCTTTTCAGCGCTATCTGATCGTCGGCGACCGGGACAAATTAATCACAAACACTACAACATCTCAGCGTGCAGATGTTATAACCTGGTGCCACTGAACACAGTCCGTGAGGTTATTACATTTCTTTTTTTCCGGCACTGTATGCAGCACGCTATGTAAGTGTCAGTTTGTGATGAACGCACAGGGAGGAAATACATGATACTTAATCTTCCGAATTCCGGTGATCATCTTTCATAAATGAATGAACGAATAGTCCCACTCGATTAAGAATAGAATTAGGACAAAGCAGTTTTTATTAAGACAATAAATGGAAATCCACTGACACTTTTATTTAGTTTGTACCTAATGAATAAAAGGTAGCGGCCTTGCCGCTGTGGTAACACCGATTTCCGTCTGGTCACCGAAGTTGAGCGCTGTCGGGCTCGGCTAGCACTCAGATGGATCACC
This sequence comes from Schistocerca nitens, assembly GCF_023898315.1. NCBI lineage: Eukaryota > Metazoa > Arthropoda > Insecta > Orthoptera > Acrididae > Schistocerca > Schistocerca nitens. Next base: position 394,089,558 of record NC_064616.1, read on the forward strand.
GTCCGGGTCTGCCGATTGCTGTTGGCAAGCAGGTTGCACTCAGCCCTTGTGAGGCCAATTGAGAGCCTACTGGATTGAGAAGTAGCGACTCCCGAAGCGAAAACTGACAACGGTCGGTAGAGCGGTGTACTGACCACATGCACCTCCATATCCACATCCAGTGTCGCCTAACAGCTGAGGACGACACTGTGGTCGGTCGGTACCTTTGGGCCTCCCGAGGCCTATTCGGACGGAGTTAATGAACGAAGCTATATCTGAAACCATAACTTACACAAAATATTCGCACAATCATTTTTCCTTTATTATCTAGGACTGAATAAGTTGTATCGGACGTTTAATCACGAATTCGTCTCTCACATCTATGCACATAGTGTTGTACACGATAATGTGTTTCATTGAGCGAAGGATAACCAAAGATATCATGTACAGTAATGAGCAGTTGAATTAGACTCAGTTGCTGAGATGGAGATGGAACGTTCCAATCATTAGGCTCAATGGAACTGTTCGGAGAAGGTGTTTGCAACTCAGTGTAGGCCACCGACAGTGGAGTGCAGGATGACTAAGATGCTAGACATTAGATCAGATTATCTCGGACAGCTCATTGATGCTCGATAACCTTCAGTGATGCCGAAATTGAGCCTTTTACAAAACATATATTAAAGGGAGTATTCGTGAAAAGGGTCCTTGTCGACTATCACGGATTTTAAGAGTAGACAAATGAGCAACACTGCAATCCATCCATACCCTTCAGAACAGCTTCCTCGCTATGGGATACAGAAACCAGTGCCGTACAGTTGTACCACTGGTCACTGTACGTCACAGGACACTGAGGTTACCAGGAAAGCTCGAAGCCCTGACCGAGGAGACACTATACACGTTGACATATACCGATGGAAGGATATGGTAATATTGATGAACACGTGAGGCGATTTATTCTGTTTATCCACATGACACCATTGAGGCAGTTAGTGGACATACAATTTTGTTGGTTTTATTGATTGGCGACTCCATGTTGTCTTGTGCACTACGACCAGATAACAGGTATACTTGAAAAAAGAGACAGCATTGGTCGTATATTTTTTACTATTGCAAAATCGATTTTCTGTCACTGATTGACCATCTTCAGTGCTATATTGTATAACTTAAATTGGGACGCACTGTTGTCACTAACAAAGCTATAGTGACAACAGTGCATCCCAATTTAAGTTACACAATATAGCACTGAAGATGGTCACTTAGTGACAGAAAATCGATTTTGCAATAGTAAAAAATATACGACCAATGCTGTCTCTTTTTTCAAGTATACTTGTTGGTTTTGTTTACATGGACCGAAACCGGATATCTGACACGTCTGCCATCGCCTCTGCCCGGCGGAAGACATATAAATCCACTTTCGCCTATAGTTGTCCTTAATCGACCTATATCTTAAGCAAGATAGCGAACCACCTCATGGTTCCTGAACTGTCATCATTGTTTGAGAAGCGCTCTTGATTGTCTGAATTCAGTCATGATGCAATATGGTGAGATGTCCATGCTTTGGGGACAGTGTCAATCAAACAGCATGAGGTATGAGAGGTGGTTAATTAGTTATATGGTGTCTCATGAAGAAGTGTCAGCATGTGTCAATACTATCATCATTGCGAAAGGTGTGGACACTTGCCTCTGATGTACACACTCGAAAATTTATTTATGTTCTCTCTGTTGTGCTGGACAGCACCATGGAGCTGGCCTTAGTCGTCAACAGGATCGTGTAGTCGACACTGTAATGACAACCAGAGGTGTATTCCACTCGTTTAGCCTCTATAAATATCGCCGCTACGTAATGTTGCCAGGCAACATATGCAGATCGTTGTCGGTGACTCAAAATTGCGACACGGAGCGTGCGAGCTGTGGCACGCTGCTGCCTCTACCGGCCGCTTTCACAATGAACACATTCTTAACCTGCGGCAGCCAGGAGTTCCCGCAATCGATGAAGCAGCCACTTGTTACGTTGCTAAAGATAGACGAACCAAAAAAGAAGATGGTGTTCAATGACCCGCAATCTGTTGTTGAGACGCCACCACCGCTGCAACTGCAAAAGTTCATGCATTTTTCAGACAATGATACTTCTTGTAAGCACACTCATTTATTTCACCCAAAGTAAGTGAGAATACCAAAAGATAGCAATTTTTTCATGAGCAGAATTTTAAACGAATACATTTCTTGTACTGTTATCGAAATATGTTATAGTATTTTATTTCAGTTCTCTCTTTCTCTAACTCGTACGACATTCACGAAATTGATACGTTTCTGTCACATTAACCTTGTGGTAAGTGTCTTAATTATTGCACCTTCACTGGGCCGCCCACATGTTGTCAACGTTCTTGCGAGTACGTTGCAGAAGTTACACTGGGAAGCCCTTACACATCCTCCATATAGTCCCGATCTCTCTCCATCTCATTTCCCTATTTTAAAAACCTGGAGAAAGACATTCGTGGCGTCCGATTTGCTTCGGACAAAGAGGTGTACGCCTGGATGCAATCGTGGCTCCGTGGGCAACCGCAAATATTTTTCTGTGAAGGTACTGAACGCCTTGAATCACAATGGGATAAATGTGGTAAGAGTTATGCGTTTACTTTAGAAATAATGTACTGGATACTTATTTTTACTCCATGTCTCGTTTTCATTTGACTGCCCATTATACATATGTTTTTCGGTTCAGCCGTACTTAACCTAATCGTAGTGGTAGTACAGTTAATTGGCCATCAAGATTTGCATCCTCTCCTCCTCTAAGACGTATGACATTCACATCAATGATACGAGTTTGTCACATTAATCTTGTGTTAAGTGCCTTAATTATTTCGCCTTCACTGACCCGCCCACATTTTGCCAACATTTTTTCGAGTACGCTGCAGAAGTATTGCTATGAACGCCTTACACATCCTCCATACAGTTCCGATCTCTCTCCATGTGGGTTATCCGAACATCTGTTGTGAACTGTACAGCGGCTGTAATGTGACGTGTACGAAAATGCTTAGAGTTGAATCTACTAAAAATACGTACTTTTCAACTAATACTTTGTGAAAACCATATTGCAATATTTTATAACCGTTGCATGTATATACATGTGTAAACGTGACGATGTATTGAATAACGCGGAAAACAAATGACAGTGTACATTAAATGTGTTCTATCTCTGAAACGATTCGGAATAGAGCACATGACCGTATGAAGTCTTTGCTTCAAATGATAGTTCCTTTCATATCCCTGAACAGTGATCATTCCTCCTGGGACTCCCTATATAAGAGAATATAAGTGCACCAAAGTGATATTACAGCTTGCAAATGAGGAAATACACTTACATAAACGACTTTAGGAAATGGCATATTGTTGGGCCCGGCACCTGGGAACGAGAAGTTTCTAACCGGTGAAGATTGTCTGCTTTTCGCGTACTACTGTCGTTGCATTAATGAAAAGCGGTTAAAGGTCGTATAATCCACGAGTAGGTGACAAAGTGTAGGACGTCCACGACTCATCGAAGTATTATCCGCTATGAAGAACAGGATAGTCAGCAATGCGTGGCAGATATGGTGACAGAATACAATAACGGTGCAAGCAAAATAATACAATAATGGTGCAAGCAAAAGTATTTTCGGAGTAATCTTTTCAGCGCAAAGAGTTGAACATAGGCTCCGCTGAAGACGACCTCTACGAGACAACATCGTCAATTACGGGTGCTGTGGATATGGAATCATTAGGATTGGATGGTGGATCAGTGGAAATGTGACGTCTGACGGGTGACACACATTTCATGTCACACCAGGGGGACTGTCATGGCTGGACTGGTCGTCATGGTACCGTATTACGCAATGGGGGATGTTCACTTAGGATTCCACGGCACCTCTGGTAGCAATCGAAGGCACCGTGACAGCTGTCGACTACTTGAACAGAACAGTGGACAATCTGCATCCCTTCATGTTTGATGACTTCCCTGACGACGATAGCATCGTCCTAGAAGATAACTGTTCTTCATACAAGGACAGAACTGTGCTACAATGGTTCGAGGATCATTAAGTTCGTTTCTTGGCGTCCAAAATTGCCTTATCTGAACGCGATGGAACACATTTGGGACGCCATTGGTCGTCAACTCCGCGACCGTAAACGGCCAGCCAGTAATTTAGGGAACTGTGTGAATGTACGTAGACATCCGGTGCCACGCACTTTCTGAAACCTACGAAGTACAAGTCGAATCCACGCTACGCAGAAACGCTGCAAATCAGTCTAAATTAACCAAGAAGCGGTTCAGAATAAACTTATATGATCAAAGCTTACGTTAGGAAACATCGACCATTTCTATAATTTAATACAATGTTGTAGGCGTGTTGTGAGGGTCTTGATTACAGTACAAGTACAGTGGATCGTATATGTCTAAAAATACAATCTTCAAACAGAAAAGAGATTGCTTCCATAATTAGGAAACTGATTTTTGGTCATGAACGGTGCCCCTACACTGTCATAAATTTGACAAAAAGTACTTTAATCTGTGCTATGGACAGGCAGTTTACAATAAGCTTCTTATTAGACTCAATCGGTAGAAAAAAGCGGCGGTGTTTTGGCACAACTTGGCGGAAAACTATATACTGAAATATTCTGAACAGTGGAAAGAACTAACAGAACTATGAAAAGGACTCAAATGGGTTCTACTTTGAAACAAAATAGAGTTGATTTAACATAAATGGCATTTACTAAAATCGGCGACGCCAGGCTCGTTTACTTTCGTATCAGTTCTTGTACACCTCTGTAGTGAACTACTCGTGCACCACAACTAGACTGATCTACTGTTTTGAATCCTACGACACAGTTAAATAAGTTCGAATCAATAAAGAGGATTAAACGATGGTTACCGTTTAACATATAGTCTCTAGTACGTTCATTACAGTTGAAGCACTAGCACTGTCCTGCATAACATCACTCTCAGATCCGCTAATAAGCTGACGTCTAGAAAATTGGAACAGGACACTCAATAAAAATGGTTCAAAAGGCTCTAAGCACTTTGGGACATAACATCTGAGGTCCTCAGTCCTAAATATGCTCGATGTTCACGTTTACGTCGACTGACTGGCGACGTTTTACCTTATGCGTATTGAATATTCATTCTGTTTGGAACACTGGACATAAGAGCTGTGAAGCATTTGATAGATTCTCTTAACTGGACAAGCATGAGCAAAATTAATGAATTTGACACGTGAATTTTGAATGAGAAAAGAAAATAGCACCTGTAAACGTGTCTGTGCTACCACCCTCTTGTTTGTTCTACCTCTGTAAACATGCAATTCATGGAAACTGATTAATTCATATTTACTACGGAAACACTCCCGTAACAGGCGAAAATAAGCGTTTATATCTCGTGTGTTACGAATGCTACATTTTCCGAACTAAAAAATTTTGCGGAAAGCACCATAAAATGCAACACAAAGGAAAGCCTTTGTCATAATCAAATTTTCGCTAGTCGAATCATAGAGTCTGTCATGTAAACTTGGTGACTTTTTGTGACTTGTGAATAATTGTCTTCACTTGGCTTCTTTCTCACTAATGCGCAAAACATGTAGGCCTTACGTAGCAGAAAAGGCTTTGGGAAAAAGTACATATTTCGCAGTTGCCTCAATTGATATGCACCAACATACCAGAACTTTGTAAACAGATTTTTTTTGGAAGGTAATCTCTTACCAACGAGAATTAATAAGCAAAACCACTCATCCGAAGTTGTTAATTACTGTGCTCCGATACTTGCAATATTATTTGCTTCACACGACTTGACGAACTTGAGTAAATTAAACTGAAAACAGTTCGTTTCAGTTCCTAATGTTTTCGGAGGCACTTGTGATGCAAATGTGTCACTAAAATTTTATTAATGATAATATTTTGAATTGACTTCTATTACGTGAGCGTCGTTGAACACTATTACTCTGAAGTCCGCCTCCATAGGTGATGGGTCAGTAGGGCAGAAAACCATGCGAGAAGCCCGGGTCCGATTCCCCACTGGGTGGTAGATTTTCTCCGCTAGAGGACTGGGTGTTGTGTTGTCTTAATCATCATTATCTCATTCTCATCGACACGCAAGTCACCGAAGTGGCGACAATTAAAAAGACTTGCAACTGGCGACCGGTCGACTCGACGAGAGGCCCTAGCCACACGACATTTGAAACCACAAACACCGTAAGTTTTCCACAGATCATCGCAATGTGTGGAAAAACCTCAGAGGATGCTCGGATGTTGGAAGTATTCACTTAAAACTCCTTTTGTAAATGTAAATGTGTTTGTTTAATGTACCATTTTTGTGCCTATAATAATAAATGGTTTCATACATGTAAATGGTTTTGGTAAATGTATCTTTTCTGTGCCATGAATAATAAATTTTTTTCATACCTTCCTTATGAAAAATTTTCGAAGTCAAGTTCATATGAAACTTTTGTGTCCCTTTGATGTCAAGAATAAATCCCTAAAGCTTCTGACAAATGTTTATACACATCTTGTGTACCGTATGAGTCCTATTCTGTGAGCTCTATTACGCGATCAGGGGGGGGTCGAATGGAAGGCTTTAAATCAGAGACTCAGATGATATCAGATGCGAACTTTTCGACTTTCCCTACAGGATGGAGAACTGTAACCCTTCGCACCCTAAATAGGTCAGGTATGCACTACACATAGAAACTGGACACCCGGGTGGCAGTGTACATGCGGTGTCCATATGAGGATAGAGGAAATCGTCCGTTGGATTACTGATGAGTTACGTGCCGAAATCTACGAAAGACCAGCCTCGAAAACTTTCAGAGTTGTGTTGGAAGAGGGTATTCAGCCTAACATAAATCGGAAAAAATTAATGTGGTATTACCAAACTGCAGGCTTATCCACGGTAAGTTTTCAGAAGTTGTTTTGCTTACTAAATGGAATAATGCCCACGTACTATTTGGAACCAAAATATATCTGTAACTGGGAGTAGCAGCGAACCATAATTGCAGACTGGTTCAAAATGGTTCAAATGGCTCTGAGCACTATGGAACTCAACTGCTGAGGTCATTAGTCCCCTAGAACTTAGAACTAGTTAAACCTAACTAACCTAAGGACATCACAAACATCCATGCCCGAGGCAGGATTCGAACCTGCGACCGTAGCGGTCTTGCGGTTCCAGACTGCAGCGCCTTTAACCGCACGGCCACTTCGGCCGGCAATTGCAGACTGGAATCAGCGATATTCTACTTCAGTCATTTATTTTCCTACTACGCATTTTAATGGTTCACACTATCATCTTCAGGTGGAGAACTGTTCAGTACCACAGCTGCTGTTAGTGTACAGCACAGACGCCTTCCCGCAGCAGCAGTCGCAGTGTAAGACAGGTTACGTTGCGTCTTTTGCTGGTGATAAAATTGTGTTTTGAGAAAAGACACCATTTATGTTTTAAAAAATGTAGAATTTGTGAGAGTATATTACACTTATAAGTTAATTTAAGTCGAAAAAAGGCTGCTTACTCCTGATTGTATCATGTGCTCTCAATTGTTTATTTGTTTACAATTTAACATCAAAAATGTAAGAGATATTCTTGCTTACATTCAGTACGAAGAAATTGAAATGTGTAACTCGTCGAACTTCGCTTTCATTACTGTATACCACAATTCAGTAATTATACTAAATGGTTGTGTATATAAATGTTTTTTCTTTTCAATTTTATGTAACTACACAGTTTGCTACCTGACGATAATGGTGGGAACTATCGAAAAGCGTAGTGACAAAATAAGTAAATGACTGACACAGAAAATTATTTTATCTGTTTTTATCAACACTTGCAGTCCTCATGATGCCGTCCTTTATGGACGAATATTCAACTATAGTGAGATTATTACGGATTATAAATGTGAAATTGTCTGTGAAACATGGCAACAGTCTGATTTTAGAGACCACCTTTCTCACGATTTGTAGTGGCAGAATGTTTCAGAGGAAGGTTGGAAAATATTGCTGGTACGTTTCCTTATCATGCTATTGTAATAGGAGAAGACTTCAATTTGCCAGCAGCAGACTCGAAGAGTGATGACGAATACTGATGGCTGAGACTGGTTTCATGTGAGACTATTTTGAACGTTTTCTTCTGAAAAGCCTAGTTTGTTACAAAACCGGCAAGTCAGGGAAATGTCATATATGTCCTACTATCACACAGCAGTGAACGTTCTCCAAACCAGTTGACGCAGAGGAGGAATTAGTGACCAATAGCTGTTATGACAAAAATAACTACAAGTGTCACAAAGGAATGTAGGGATATAATTTTGCTTGACAAGAGAGACATGACAAATTGTAAATTACTTGGGCAGTCAACATCAAACAGTCAGCTCTGGGGACGTAGACGTCGAGCCTGCTTACCTATTTTGAGAGAGTTGCACAACTGCCTTGCGTGATTATGTGCGGGACAAGACAGACAGGGGTGTGAAAGACCCAAAGTGGTTCAATAGCCGTGTAAAGAATTTTCTGCGAAATAGTAACAGATACCAACGTCATCTTGAGACGTAAAAGTTGAAAGAAGTCCAGATGAGTCTGAGGAGAATAATACATGAATCGTTCAAGGAATTAGAAGGAAAAATTTGGCTAAACGATCTCACCTAAAGTACTTTTGGTCTTGAAAATGAAATGAAGTCCCATGCTTCTTTACAGAGCGTAGGGGAACGATGCGGGAGACCCGCACCGCCTTACTAGGCACGGTCCTAATGGAGGTGGTTTTCCGTTGCCTTCCTCCGACCGTAATGGGGATGAATGATGATGATGAAGACGACACAACAACACCCAGGCATCTCGAGGCAGGAAAAATCCCTGAGCCCGCCGGGAATCGAATCCGGGACCCCGGGCTCGAGAATCGAGAACGCTACCGCGAGACCACGAGGGGCGGACACTTTTGGTCTTACGTTAATGTTAATAAGCGGATCGGAATCATATATTCATTTGCTCAATCACCATACTGGGACAAGAACGGGAGACGACAGAAAGGCTGCTCAAAAAATGGTTCAAATGGCTCTGAGCACTATGGGACTCAACTGCTGTGGTCATAAGTCCCCTAGAACTTAGAACTACTTAAACCTAACTAACCTAAGGACAGCACACAACACCCAGCCATCACGAGGCAGAGAAAATCCCCGACCCCGCCGGGAATCGAACCCGGGAACCCGGGCGTGGGAAGCGAGAACGCTACCGCACGACCACGAGATGCGGGCGCAGAAAGGCTGCCGAGAAACTGAATTCTGAGTTGCATCACTGCAGAAGATTATAATACGATATCTCATTTCAAACATTCTGCGAACACTCCAATCGTAGAAGTCGTCTAATCAGATTGCGTGTGAACAGAGTATCGTCTCACTTGTGAAAGTGAAATCGTGATTTCCTGCCAGAAGTATCACAGTTCCTAGTAACCGACAGATAGTTATCGAATGAAGCAAAAGCGACATCTGGGGTTCCCCAAAGTTGTGAAAGTGAAATCGTGATTTCCTGCCAGAAGTATCACAGTTCCTAGTAACCGACAGATAGTTATCGAATGAAGCAAGAGCGACATCTGAGGTTCCCCAAAGAAATTATGTAGGCCCTCTGTTGCTTCTAAAAGATTTAGTAGACAACCAGAGCAGCCCTCTTAGACAGTTTGTAGATTCAGCCACACACCCTGGCTGGTGCTGTTGCCAATGGGTATCGTTGAGGGGAACGGGACGTGTGTATCCAAGGGAGGTCCAGCACATCTCACATGCTGCCGATCGGGCCACTGCTGTTGATGCCCCAGTTACTGTTCGCTCTGAGGCTGACCCCTCACCTTTTGTCGAGTGGGAATTTGTCCCAAGGGTGGGAGTACAGGTGGCCGGGAGCTCCAACGTTAGGCTCGTAATGGGGACCCTTAGGGACATGTGTCCACAGCTCACTGGTGACGGCTACGCGAGTAGCGGTGCTTATGTGGAGTAGAATGGGCGGTTTTTTGGTTCTGAGATTCTTGGGCAAGAACAGGAAAGGTTTTAACCTCTAAATGTGCAGCTGATAAACAAGACAATCGACGACCCATAAATCACAGGTATTATCGTAGTAAACTGTCGTATCTGTGCTGGTAAGAACCGGAGCTCGGGCGCTAGTAGAATGCATTGCAACGCAAATCGCTACAGATCTGGCCGAATATGGAGATCATTTTAGCCGAAAGTTTTACAAAGGACCGAAGGGTGTTTGAAAAGGGAAATTAAATACAGTTGGTGGTAGCGTGTTTGTTTCTGTTAGCACTACTTTACCTTGTAATCAAACTGAATTAGATAGTTCCTGTTAGTTAGTGTGGGTACAGTTTGTACTTGACAACCAGAATAAATTAATATTTGTTTACTTTTAGCGACCTCCCGACCGAAATTAAACAGTTGCTGAAGACTTGAGTCATTTTTAAAAAGGTACCCAACTCACAGGCTTATAGTTGGTTGTTACTTCACTCTCCCCTTTATATGCTAGCGAAAATACGTGTGTCAGGTCGGTGGTAGGCACAAAACGTCGTCCGAAATCGTACTAAATGTTTTCTCTGAAAATAATTTTGAACTATTACTCCAGGTGGTCACTCGAAATATATATGGCTGCGAAAATGTTCTAGACCCTTAGGCAACAAATAATCCTGAGCAGAAAGGGAGCATCATGATGGATACACGGATTAGTGACCGCAAGGTCGTTGTACCGAAGCTGAAAACCGTGACATAAAAACACACCAAAAATAAACACAAATTATATCTAGTTAATAAAGCAGATGAATATTCGTTTGACTCTTACCTAGGACACGGTCTTCATTCCTTCCGAAATAACTTTGAAAGTGTACATGCGATGTGCTTAAGTTCAAAGAATTAGTATCGGTAGCAGAGGAGAGATTTATACCAGAAAAATTAATAATAGACTGATCTTATCCATGTTATACAAAACAGGTCAGGACACTGTTGTAGAAGCAATGAAAAAAGTATGCCAAATTTAAAAAATGCAAACTCCTCAGGATTGGCGAAAATTTAACAAACTTGAAATTTAGTGCGAACTTCAATGTGAGATGCTTTTAATGGTTTCCACAACGAAACTGTGTCTCTAAATCTGGTAGAAAATCCATAGACATTCCGGTCGTGTGAGAAGTACACTAGCGGCAAGATACAATATCGTTACTGCGCTATAGAGGCGGTAATGTTATCACTAAATCGGAGTTACTAACTACGGTTTTCCGAAATTCCTTCTCCAAGGAACACGAAGCATATATTCCAGAATTCGAACCAAGACCTTCAGCAACATGGGTAATTTAGAAGTAGATATCCTCGGTGCAGCAAGGTAGCTTCAATAGCTTAATAAAACAAGTCCTCCATTCCAGACTGTATACCGATTGGATTCTGCGTATGCTCATATAACAGCTCCATACTTAAAAATCATATACTGCCTCTCTCTCGACGAAATATCCTTACCTCAAGACTGAGAATTTGCACAAGTCACACCGTTACTGAAAAAAGGAAGTAGGAGTAGGCCGACTAATTACAAATCTGTAACACAGAAATCGATTTGCAGTATGATTTTCGGGTATATACTGTGTTCGAATGTTATGAATTACCTCGAGGAAAACGATATGTTGACAAAGAGGCAGCAATAATTCAGGAAATATCGTTCTTTTGAAACACAACTATCTCTTTACTCTCAAGAAGTAATGAGTGCTACGGGCAGGGGATCTCAAATTGATTCCATAGATACAGATTTCCAGACATACTTTGATACAGTTCCTCACAAGCGGTTTTTAATAGAGTTGCGTGACTATAGCGTTTCACTTCAGTTCCAAGACTGGATTCGTAATTTCCTGTCAGAAAGGTCACAGTTCGCAGCTGTTGTCGGTAAGTGATCGAGTAAAATAAAAGTGATAGATGGCGTTCATCAAGGAAGTGTTATTGGTCCTCTGCGGGTCCTAATCTGTATAAACGTTTTAGGAGATAATCTGGGCAGCCCTGTTAAACTGTTTGCAGATGATGCTGTCATTTACCATCTATAAAAGTCATCAGTAGGTAAAAACAAAACAAAAAGATATAGTCACGGTTGCAAAAAGCGGCAAATGACCCTAAATAATGAGAAATGTGTGGTAATGCACATGAGTAACAAAAGGAATCCCCTAAATTACAGTTATCCGATAAATCAGACAAATCTAATAGCTGTCAATTCAACTAAATACCTAGGGATTACAGTTACGAAGAACTTGAGTTCGAACGACCACACAGATAAAGTTGTGGGGCAGGCAAACCAATGGCTGGATTTTATTGACAAAACACTTAGAAGATGCAACAGGCCTAGTAATGAGACTGCCTACACTACGATAGTCCGTCCTTAGTTAGATATTCCTACAGCCTTTCTGGAACATTTGTGTGACCCGTGCCATTTTCTAGTATTTTGGTACAGACCTTTCATCGAGCTGGCGGTGGTATATGATTGTTATGTATCGAGCTATTTGCGTCATCATACTCTGAAAATAACCCAATTGGCATGAAGTATGGACCGGAAGACTTGTTTTTTTTTAAGTGATTTAAGTTGATTCACTACTTTGAGGACATCTAGGACATGGAAGATAACTTGCTAGTCTCTATCAAGGGCTTCCTTGGGCGGGGTAACATTGTGGAATCTACGCAGCGCTGAATAGAAAGTCTCCATGTAACATGCAAGAGGGTGGTTTGAGCGCCGATGGATAACCAAATCAATCCATTGAACCACATGGATATTCATTCGCTGTTTTTCTGTTTATGTGTATACCTGAAGATGTGGGTATCGTCCTCAAAACCGGGTTATATCGCATTAAAGATTATCGTACAGCTGTACGTCGCTTTCTTTTTGCAAGATATTTGCATTGTGCGGAAATTGGCAAATCTGTATAAATAATGAAAACTGGTAGATCGTTCACATGACCAGTGAAAGGATCCCGTAAAATTTCAGTTACACGGTGAACCAAACAAATATAAAGACTGTAGATTTGATTAAGTACTGGGGATTAAAATTACCAACTGCTTACACTGTGATTATCTGATATACGACGCTGCTGACCATACTTGCCAAAAGTTCCACGGTCTTTTTGTGGAAGGGCTTCCCGTCCAGTGGCCGGATCTGTGGGGTTTTCTGAAAAGCAGTCAGGTCGTCATACTGCTCATGGCAGCAGATTAGGAGTTGTACCTACTTCACTTACTCTCATGGGTCAGAGACATTTATCTAACACCAAAGCCATAAGTGGAGAAATGCTGCAGAACTACCTGTTAATGTTAAGTATATCGGCGGTGTATTTGTATGATCTCATATTGCCTGGAACTCGTGTACTACGGCAACTCAAAGCGTATTTGTTGACCTCGTGCAAGAAAGTAACATTTGATATTATGCGTCATTCTGTAGAGAAAGCACCATATCTTTACTCTACCACTCATTCCTGTTGCGGGATTTTGAAACGGACAGTGTGCTGAATATTTACAATCCCTAAGTCTCGACTAGATTCTTGGAAACAGTATACTTTTTGCTTTTCATTACTGGAGTCATCTGTAGATAGTAATCCAGTTATCTAGAGGCAAAGAGATGGGACGGAATTTGCTTTCCCACGTACGAAATGTACAGCTGCTTTTTAATGAAATATATGGTCAGATCTGATGAGTAATCCAATATCTAGGTACGACAGTTACAAAATGCTGGTCAAATCATTACTTTAGAAAATATTTTGTAATGGGAAATAGACGTGTAACAACATTTAATGGTTATTATTTAGTGTCAACTGCACCGTTTCTCCTATGTAGCTAGAAAACCACTTGGCAAGGAGTAGGCATTAATATCATAATTTTTCTATCTGATGGGTAATACGAATAGTGACATTATTGTATGGATGCCAGAACAATGGGTCCCATGAACGCTGTTAATGAAGAACTACATTGTTTTGGGAATTAATATGCTTCAGTTTAGTGTTTTTTCTTCTTGCTGTTTTAGATAATGGGAATGATTAAAAATGATCTTTGTTTACTTCAGTACTTCACGAGATTTTGTTGCTTGAAAAATTCTAGTGGTTTACTGTAACAAATATCATACAGAATGTCGCAAGTTCATAGAGGGTGACAATTATTGAACTGTACGAAAAAAACCGTAAATTAGCTACAAACTGCGGGGTGTACACACTTTATTCAGCATGTAAATATCATTACAGATGTTCGGATTTAGGTTATGACATTTTCGATATGCCTGCCATCATTGGCGATGATGTGGTGCAGGCGAATAGCGAAATTCTGCATGACCCGCAAAAGTGTTGGAACATCGATGCTATCGATGACTTCCTGAATGACTCTCTTCAGCTCAGCGATGGTTTCAGGATTATTGCTGTACACCTTGGTTTTAATACAGCCTCACAAAAAGGAGTCGTACAAGTTCTGATCCGGAGAATATTGCGGGCAATCGAGGCCCATGGCAGTGGCCTCTGGGTGCCCCAGACCCAGAATGCGGTCCCCAAAGTGCTCGTCCAGGACATCAAACATTCTCCTGCTTCAACGGGGTCGAGCTTCGTCTTGCTTGAACCACATCTTCTCGAAAGCAGCAGCCCTACGGATAGTGGGGATGAAACAACCTTCCAAAACCTCCACGTAAGGTTCGGTAGTCACCGTGCCGTTAAGGAATATCGCACCGATTATTCCCTGACTGGACACTGCATACCACAAAGTCACCCGTTTATTGTGAAGTCTTCTCGATCGCGAAATGCGGGTTCTGAGTCCCCCAAATGCGCCAATTTTGCTTACTGACGATTCACTAAAATGAAAGTGAGCTTCGTCGCTAAACCACACAACAATGCACATATTAATTCCCATCATGCCCCGTGGCCAACACTGCAATTTCAACGTCCGAAAGCAAACCGTTCAGGAATTATGACGATTTTATTTCATATAGTTCAATAACTGTCACCCTGTAATATTTTCTGGCTTCTTCGTGTCACACAGTTTTCATATCGTTACCAATTTGTATATGCTGTTAATACGTGTTTCATTTAAGCTGACGTCTCTTAGGAAAAACATTAAATGACCTATCGCTGTACGACTAAGTGCATCATCCTACTTTGGGCTAGCTGTTTGGTATCATCGTTTAGTCTTCCACACATAGGCCGAAATATGACAACTTAACCTGTTACAGTACTAAAATTAATGTAAGAGCTATGATCTTATATGATTGTTGGTAATTCCGAAGAGAGAACTAATACATGAAAAGCAGTGTTTTGTTAATGTATCGGTGAACAGCGCATCCAAAATTGGTACTTGAGGGAGGGTGGTATGTAAAGGGAGCGTGTGGCCTGCGCCATGAGGCCACACCCATTAACAATACAGTGTGACAGCATCACCTTAACGCGGTCTCCCCTCCACTCCTCCCATCCCCTGCCCCATCCCACCAACCCTCCCCTTCTATCGCAGCAGCGTGCACTGCTTTCGCGTCGCGACTCATAAGCGGCTTTTGCAAAATGAGATATACGTAATATTACCTACTACGAGAATCCCAAGGGTAAACGTCGATATATTCTGCAGCCTACGCACAAACCGTTCATGCAACAATGTTTCAGCCGCTGCATATTATCAGCATCTAATTATAATTCAATCTGCTCGTTCAATAATTCGATCTCACACTATTTACACGATTACACTGAGCATCTCACATAAGATGGCAACTACTGTGATTTCGTAAAACATAGAGAACTTCAGAAAAAAGTAATTGGCATGTCATAGTACATCGACGGATTGTAATTTTGCAGTGCGCATATTAGTGCAACATCTCCTACACATCGAAATTATCTGTGTGTACGTTTGGTAAGGAAATTCGGAAGTTCTTTAAAGGAGGTATACGGTGTTCCAATGTTTGTTACTGCTATTAAACGTATCCAGGCATAGCACATATCCGTTAACGTGTCAGATACGTGGTTGAAGCCTACTGGAAATGCGCACATTCGGCCCATTTATACTCTGTTTACGTAGAAATGAAGGCAACTGTTTAAACGTTCATCACATTCTGTGGATGAGCAATTTATATAGTAAACTTTGTGTCATGTATTGAGAACTATATCCGATCAAAAATTGACACCTTTTACAATTTTATGGTGTGTAAAAAGGACGAGTGCTTTTCAAAATACAGGGCTTGATAATAAAAGTGAATCACCATATGGGAATGAGGAACCGTAATGGAGGATATATGATGTTATTGCACTGATTAGAATTCGATTCAAGTTTACATAGAACTAGACAATATTCGCCCACTTATCAGTATGACGCTACAACTTCTCTGGCCTGAATGATTCCACTGATTTATTTCGGGATGGTGACAGCAAGCCGCTATATTCTTTCCTTAGAAAAGCTGTGCGAATCCTCTTGTAATTTCGTTTATATTCGGGATACAGGCACTGAGACGGCGTTGATGCCCGAGCTGATCCCACACATGCCCTATCGAAAAAAGTTCTGGCAATATACACTGTGGTTCAAATGGTTCCAAGCACTATGGGACTTAACATCTGAGGTCATTAGGCCCCTATATTTAGAACTACTTAAACCTAGCTAACCTAAGAACATGACACACATCGCCTGCCGGAGTGGCCGAGCGGTTCTAGGGGATACAGTCTGGAACCGCGCGATCGCTACGGTCGCAGGTTCGAATCCTGTCTCGGGCATGGTTGTGTGCTGTCCTTTGGTTAGTTAGGTTTAAGTAGTTCTCAGTTCTAGGGGACAGATGACTTCAGAAGTTAAGTCCCATAGTGCTCAGAGCCATTTGAACCATTTGACACACATCCATGCCCGAGGCAATATTCGATCCTGCGCCCGTACCAGCAGCGCGGTCCCGGACTGAAGCGCCTAGAACTACTCGGCCACAGCGGCCGCCAGTATACACTGTGATCGAAATTATCCGGACACACCTCAAAACATGCGTTTTTCATACTAGGTGCATTGTGCTGCCACCTACTGCCAGTTACTCAGCAACCTCAATAGTCATTAGACATCGTGAGAGAGCAGGACGGGGCGCTCCGCGTAAGTCACGGACTTCGAACGTGGTCAGATGATTGTGTGTCGCTTGTGTCATATGTCTTTACGCGAGATTACCACACTCCCAAATATCCCTAGGTCCACTGTTTCCGATGTGAAGGGACACGTACAGCACAAAAGCGTGCAAGCCCGACCTCGTCTGTTGACTGACAGACCGCCGACAGTTGAAGAGGGTCGGATTTTGTAATAAGCAGGCATCTATCCAGACAATCACACAGGAATTCCAAACCGCATCAGGATCCACTGCAGGCACTATGACAGTTAGGCGTGAGGTGAGAAAACTTGGATTTGATGGTCGAGCAGCTGCTCATAAGTCACACATCAGGCCAGTAAATGCCAAACGACGCCTCGCTTGGTGTAAGGAGCGTAAGCATTGGACGACTGAACAGTGACAAACGTTATGTGGAGTGACGAATTACGGTACACAATGTGGCGATCCGATGGCAGGGTGTGGGTATGGCGAATGCTTAGTGAATGTCATCTGCCAGTGTGTGTAGTGCGTCCAGTAACATTCGGAAGCGGTGGTGTTATTGTGTGGTCGTGTTTTTCATGGAAGGGGCTTGTACCCCTTGTTGGTTTTCGAGGCACTATCACAGCCCAGGCCTACACTGATATTTTAAGCACCTTCTTGCTTCCCACTACTGAAGAGCAATTTGGGGATGGCTATTGCATCATTCAGCACGTTCCAGCACCTGTTCATAATGCACGGCCTGTGGTGGAGTGGTTGCACGACAATAACATCCCTGTAATATACTGTCCTGCACAGAGTCCTGACCTGAATCCTATCGAACACCTTTGGGATGTTTTGGAACGTCGTCTTCGTGCCAGGCCTCACCGACCGACATTGATACCTCTCCTCAGTGCAGCAACCGGTGAAGAATGGGCTGCCATTCCCCAAGAACCCTTCCAGCCCCTGATTGAACGTATACCTGTGAGAGTGGAAGCTGTCACCAAGGCTAAGGGTGGGCCAACACCATACTGAATTCCACCATAACCGATGGAGGGTGCCATGAACTTGTATGTCATTTTCAGCCAGGTGTCCGGATACTTTCGATCACATAGTGTACCTCGGTAAGGGACTACATCAACATTACGCATACACAGATACACGTGCCGTGTGTGAACGAGCATTGTCCGGTTGAGAAATGAATTCAGGATACTGCCACATAATAGGTAACATCTGACGACGCCGGATGTCCGTGAGATACTGTTGTGGCACAGAGTTTCCACGTTCACTACCCACCGTGACCTGAAGTCATTCCTTATGTCTCCCCACACCATAAGGCCTGGACAGCTCTGTGCCTATTCAAATTATTATTGGAAGAGAAGGACCGCTCCCTTAGGTGCCGGTGATGATCATCGAGTGTACTACAGAACAGAGACTCATTGCTGAGCATAATGCGACACCACTCATCAGCAGTCCAAACCTTCCGTTCGCAGCACGACTCAAAACGCAGTCGATTGAGTCGTTATGTTAATGGCAGCCAGTTCCTTAGTCCGGTTACTGCTAGTCTCCGAGCAGCCATGCAGGTTGGCACATAACGCAGCAGGATGTGCGTACGTGTGGGGAAAATGCGGCGATCCTCGCTTGTGTTGGTCACACGTGATTGACTGGATCCTTGAAGACGAAAGCACCTGGCTTCAAGTTCCCATACTGCCGTCGTGCCACTGTCACATCAAAGTAACCCACACAGCTGAAGATTGCGCGAATTGACCAACCATCCAAAAGCAGACGTATACTGAGACCTTTTTCAAAATCTGTAAGGTACTGATAACTCTCTTTTACACAAGTATGCGGCATCTCCATGTTCTACACAGTGATCACTCAACATCTGACGCTGTTCATACACCTATTGTACTCTACCAGGCCCGGTAAAAATGCTAAACACGAACTACACTCTTGCACTCTTTTGGCCGTTCTACCAGGAACAGAGAATTGGAAATCTAATTACTTTCATACTCGCCGATTATATGTACATGTACAAAGTTACAGTTACATCCGACCAAGTATTGTGGGAACTTCATTTTTTTCAGACTGTGTAAGTTTTAGTGCCCTGTCAAAGCGGAGCTAGAAGTCATTATATGCTAAATATACTCTGAGTAGTTTGTGTGGTATCGTATAATCCATGATTCCAATGGTTGAAATGGCTCTGAGCACTATGGGACTTAACATCTGAGGTCATCAGGTCCCTAGAACTATTTAAACCTTACTTACCTAAGGACATCACACACATCCATGCCCGAGGCAGGACTCTAACTTGCGACCGTAGCGGTCGCGCGGTTCCAGGGTGAAAAACCTAGAACCGCTCGGCCACAGCAGCTGGCCAATCCATGATTCACAATAATAGAAAAGTTCTCCAGTAAAATGAGCTAATCTAAAAAAAAATATTACAAACGAGAGTCATATATAATACTAGCTTCATGTCAGCCGTCAAAGATAGATTGAAACACTTTACATTTATGAATGAGGTATCGTTCAGCGTAAATACTCAGCTGATGATTAGGCTATAATGGACACCAGGGAACGAGAACTAAATAATTTAAGATTAACATATCGTCGCTCCACGCAAGAGCGGAGTTTAATCCTTAGACTCACAATAACAGTATCTTTTTGCTATCATGTATGATTAAAATTCCTTTCTTGACTTTGTACTCAGTTATAATGTGTCTACAATCATCATTCTAGTATAACAGGCGCGATAAGTCACGCACATAGGTCAAACACCTACAGCACGTCAGATCTTATACTGCTAGAAAGGACTGTTGGGCCTATGTTTACCTACAAGACATAACAGACAGTGTTTCAACATTCATTGAGTTACAGGTTTCTGAATCATTCATCATCATTATAATGAATGAAATACAAGCCGTGTCATTAGCCCTCAAAATCCTCAAGTAGCATCATTGAGGAAAAGAACACTTCCGATGGACATAGAAATGACAGTACCTACTTATATGTCAGCCACACCTACGTGTGAGAGCATATTTCATCCCCATGTACATTTCAGTGGAGTACACGTTGCTACAAACATACACGGTTATATCCTTGACAGTATACGTCATTCAACATAAGAGAATTGTTTGAAGTTTATCATTGCAAGAGATTGCATCCTACAAAATTGTTGACGCTTTCGTGGCCACTTGTTGACAAACTGCCTATTGGCTTCTGTCTCGGGTTCTTCGGCCGACGTTCATCTAATGAGTTTTCTGACGTTTCGCCAGCACGAGTGGCTGGCATTGTCAAAGCTTCACCCTCCATTGCCGGTGGTGAACTGGAGCCGAGCTCGCGGGCGCAGACTGTATTATATGTACCTGGCGCGCCAACGTCCGAGGGCTTCTCCGCGGTCATTTCCGGTGCGGTTCTCCTCTTGCTACCTGCGACGGTCGTTCGCTGCAGTACGGGAAGCCAGGATCCGTTTACCTTAAGGCTTTCCTCTTTCTTGTTCAAACTGTTCGCGTGTTTCTGTATTTCTACAGCTTCTCTGAACAAGCGCGTGTGATAGTTGTTCTCTACAGCCAGAACTTCCGTGTCGGCGAATTTTATTACGTGGTCGGTCTCATTCAGTGCGTGCTCTGCCACGGCCGATTTCTCCACCTGCCCCAACCTGCAATGTCGCTTATGCTCTTTGATCCTGGTGTTAATGGATCGTCCAGTCATTCCGACATAAACTTTTCCGCATGTGCATGGTATGCGGTATATTCCCGACATTGCAAGTGGGTCTCTTTTCTCCTTCGCCGATCTAAGACACTCTTTGATTTTCCTTGTCGGTTTGAAAACCTTGGCAACTATTGCTGAACAATAAATAAAGGCAAGTCGTAGTAATACTAAGTGGAACATAACTGTAATCAAGAGATCTGCCGCAATTGTTACTGCCAAAATATCTTCAGTTCCTTTTTAAATGAGCCCCGTAAGCCCTGTATATTTTTGAAACATTATCACGATTCAACTTCGAGGAAAACTGGTACGCTAAAACCAAACGGTTTATCATAAGCTTCAGTTTTCAATTATGCTAATTTAGTGGTGGCGGTGGAGGGGAGGGGCAAAACACCTCGGAATTTTCAGGCTTTTTCGTTATTTAGCATTATAACTCCTAAACCATATATTTTAGCGCGGAAAATACGCAAGTTGAAGGGCATTAAATTTCCTGTATATCACACTGTCCAAAAGTATTTTTTGAGCCAATCGTTACAGAGATACAGTGGTTCAAAAATACAATAAATTTTTCAGATTTTCAAAAATAGCAACAAAACCAATGTTCTTTGCCTTATAAGTTTGATTTGTCAGCATTTCAATATCAACTGTGTTAGGCGCAAAGTACGTTCTTAAAGGAGAGATTCTTTTCAATTCAGGTAAGTTTCGTTGTACCTGCTCGATGTGGATGTTTGTTGGTGACTACTTTGTTGAGTGTCATTACAACACCCTTTTCTTGACATTACAACTCGATTTTCTTGGTCTTGCTCCAAATCTAATTATTTTAGTTGTGGTGCTAAGCTAATATGACATCTTCAGTAATGTTAGAATGGTGTTTCATATGAGATGAACGTCTGGAAGTTCGTGAAGTTGCTGTAGATAAAAAAGGAGGAGTTGCTATGCGTCTAGCTTCCAGTGTCAAACGCAAAAAGCCTGAACACCAACAGTTACTGGCAACAGTGGAAGAAATTACAGTTTACAAGGTTTGTAAAAAATAATAATAATTGCGACAACGATAAACTGATTTTGGCCTCATTACGTCGGGAAAATGACATGGCTACAACGGTCCCCAACCAAACCTGCTCAGGTAAGACGTCATTATCGTTTGGTTTGAAGAAAGAGTACCTCTTATGTGGGAAAGAGGTTACTGAAGAGTACAGACGAAGACAGACCAATTTACCTAAGGGAAAGCGCAATCCCGTGATCAATGTATTGCTCCCTGAGGTAGTAAGTACAATTTTGTGACATGCAAGACTGCGATGTGATGAATAGGGACAAAAAACTGAAGACTGTATGAGCACGATGGCTGATATGGACATAGATTTAACCACGATTAACGCGGAATATCATCAATAGTATGTTCATAATTTCTAAAAACTATCTGCACGTGTTCACAAAAAAGCCGGGACAACCTACTCTCAACGTTGATGAACAGGAAACAGTTACAAGTGGCCGTTTTCCCTTGGACAGTTGATTGATGAGGTACCTGATAATTCTCCTCCACGTTTTAAAACAGCGAAAAGGAATCGGGAAGAGAAGTATAAAGACAACATAATCACCTCTGCTTCACCCAACAGAGGGAGTATCGTATGTATTATGTAGCAGCATTCAAGGTGTGCTCTTCCGTCACGCAATCTGTGCGAGTGGCCCCACTTCAACACTCTTCGCAATTGGGAAGAAGAAAGTAGCACAAGTTTATGAGAAAAACAGTTGGCTCTCAGAAATAGTTTGTGTTTTCAAAGACCTTGAAGCAACAACATGTGAAATTCCTGAAGCAGGAGAGAAGTTTCTGGTGAAACTGTAGAGTAGAACAATCGATGCAAATAGTTTGGAGGAGCCACGATACCGAGTATTCTCACCCAACGTTATCGTAAAACTGCTATTTCAATTGCCACCCACAAGTGATCCCGCCATGTACCACGCCTTCAGGACATACTTGCTTGTTCGGACATGGGTAGGGACGGGAGAGCGCCTACACAGATTACCATTTGCTTGGGACTGGAGTCTGACCAAACGAGGTTAGTACTGTATTTGTCATTTGTTAAATTTTCACCGTTCCTAACTGATATTTGACGACTGCTCTGCTTTGTAATAATTCATTGTGCTATGCCCCATTGAACGTAATTATTTACTTATTTTGTACCCGCAAACAACATATCAAAACACAATTAATTTCGGAATACTTTCCACGTAGGAAGTACCTGACTCCTGTACCGGTAAGTCTAAATTCGCTGGCGGACAGGTACGTGCGCATCTGACCGGCAGCCTAACTGCACATCTGCCTCATCAACGACACTGCGTTAAAACAGATATTCTTGCTCGCAGATCTGTGTGGCTTGCCCCAAATCGCGCGGGTAGAAGTGCCTGTGTAACGGACCACTGTGTTCACTTTGACGTCACAAAGAAATAATCATGGTTTGCGGGCGACTTACAATATGTGACTACTTGTAACAAATTCTGGAAAAACACATACTATCAGGGAATACTTATTTCGCATGCATCTGCATAGGTTTTGAAAACTGTTATACAGAAACCTGCTTATGATACACTCAAAAGAATTCCCCTGACCAACAACACAGTTAAAAGTGATGTGTCGACAGAACTGCCGACACAGTGTGATTTGAGGGGACCGCAATGCACGCTATAAACACACGAAGGATGGCGTGAAGGTCTGAAACAGGATACGTAATGAATGCTATAAAGGAAAGTACGTAGCTTCTGGAATACTTAACTTTAATCTATCCTTGTTGTATACATCGTTCTTGATGAGACATGCTTTATACGATAAGTATCAATTGCTATGTAAGGCTAATGGCGCCTTGCTAGGTCGTAGCCATGGACTTAGCTGAAGGCTATTCTAACTATCTGCTCGGCAAAGGAGCGCGGCTTCGTCAGTGTAGTCGCTAGCAAAGTCGTCCGTACAACTGGTGCGAGTGCTAGTAAGTCTCTCAAGACCTGCCGTGTGGTGGCGCTCGGTCTGCCATCACTGACAGTGGCGACACGCGGGTCCGACATGTACTAATGGACCGCGGCCGATTTAAAACTACCACCTAGCAAGTGTGGTGTCTGGCGGTGACATCACAAAAAGAGTGATGATAAAATGAGTTATGACAATGAAACCATCTTCTATAATCATCTGCAAACGACGACTTCCTCCATAAAACCAAATGAGTCAACTTTACTTGACTATCACTATCACATAAGAGTTTTGTTTTGGACGAAGAAATCTATGAAAATCTTCTCCTCGCTAGAACTTTGACAACAAACGCTGAAGGTAAATCAGTATATTACAGTGCTACTGAAAGATTATTTCATGGAAAATGCAATATCTTTATCAAATATAAAACCTGTGGCAGCAGATGGTGCACCTACCATGTTTGGGTGCTATAGTGGATATGTAAACCATTTAAAACAAAATGTAGCCGAGGTGTTTGCAGTACACAGCCTCGTCTATCCACCAGATTTAGCTGACACAATTCTGAGTGGTAGATTGCTTCAATCTATGCAATATGTCACTGACGCAGTAAACAAAACTAGAAGCAGTGCGCTAAATTCAATGTTATTTGCATGGCTATGTGAAGAAAATGACGAGAAACATGATCGGTTATTCCTTCACACTGAAACACGGTGCTGTTAAAATTTGTGTGTTTGACGAGGTCCTTCTTACTTTTTGATACTGTTGCAGAGCTTCTGTACGCTAAAACTGCAATTTTTAAACAAAACTTAATCGAGAGGAAACCATATTTTCCTTATTTAAAAGATTTATTTATTAAATTTTATGATCCGTTCTTGTGAAAATTGGATCAATGAAGCAAAATAATGGACGACGCGAATTTTACCAGTTTCCAAATTTGTCACAGATAAACTGCAAGTATGATATCGTCTCGTTCTATGTTCAGCATTTAAATGTCCTTCGCACAGACTTTGAAAATAATTTTGAAGATGTGATCTGAGACATTCCTGGCGCATATGCAGCTTACAAGGTTCTCTGGGCAACTGTCTTATCCAACTGTCGAAGGTCCACGATATTTCGGCGAACAACCGTTGCACCGTGATGTGGTGCTGATCTATCGTCCTAGGTGTTAAGGTTAAACCGAACTAAATTGAAGCTAAATATTGAAAATTAGCTGATAAGGCATCAGGACTATCCCTCTCATTAAAAGTATTTATGTATTAATTATACTAGATTTGCATTTTTATTGTTTCAAAAAATAAATATTTAAAACTTAATTTCTTCTTTTTTTTTTAATTTTTCGCTTACGCTCTACAGTTATACCTATCGAAGTTAGCAGCTCTATATCAGACATCAAAAACACATTTTAAGTTGAAGAATTTGTAAAAGTTCAAAGTGTGAGAGGCAGGTGGTCTACCCAAAAGAGAATAAAATGGCATGTGGTCTACGAGAGAAAAGAGTTTGGGGACCTCTGTTGATGTGTGACAGAAAATAACAACCTATTACAGACTCAGCTCTGGATAGAACTTCAGTAAGGAGGCTGTGCACCACTCTTTTATCTGTGTTCTGATTCAGCAAAATGCACATGTGTGAACGAACCTGTTATCATACACTCGCATGTAACAGGTTCTGACCAGTACAGGAATTGCGTCTCGGAACTCACGAGTAGTGAGAACTGATAAGCTAAAATAGTATCCACTATAAATTCAGGAAATTCCAGACTACTTAGTTATTCGAATCCAAGAAAACAAGTGTGTAAATATTATTGACATTCTTGTACTCACGATGCTTGTTAAGGTATTACTCTTACTACAACAACTACTACTGCTAGTGCTATTACTTCCCAAAGAGTGTAAGATTACTTACGAGTATAATACTAAGAGAACAGATATTTTGTATTGTGGAATTCATCTAAAAGCTGAAAATAAATTATTACAGTGTGATACTGACGGTTAATCTGAAGAAAATACATTCCAACTTCCAAAATTTCAAAGTTGTCATCTGAATACTGCACGTTATTAACTCAGGCTGGTACTCGAATGAAATGCTATCAATACGTTTCAATGCTCAGTATGAACTAGAGGTATAAGTCCTTATGCAAGGCAAAAGCCAACGTAAGATATTGTGACCAGATTAATGGTATGAACATCGTCAGTTTAGAATGAAAATATGTTATCAGAGTAGTGTTACAGTCTGGCAGTGATTTATTGCTCTGTTAACATACTTTAATAAAATTCAGCATTCGGTTATAAGATTCAGCTGTTAGTAATGGCTGAACTGTAATGGAACTCCATTAAATTAACTCATTACGCAGATAGGAGAAGTAGCCTTTAATGCGTTTGTGTCGATTTTCCATTTACGAGTCAAATATGCGTGGATTAAATAGTTAATAATCTAGAGTTTAAGAACCAAAAGCCATTATGCGATGCATGTCTTCGAAAACTGAGTTGCATCAGCCAGTTCAAATAATATCTTCACTTGTGTGTAGAATATTATTGCCACGTCTCGTAAAATTACGGAAATATATTTGGATTTAAGAAATGCTAGTATTTCTTTGTCTGACAACATCAGTGAATGATATGTAAATAACGGTACAGGCATACATTACAAAAATAGGGACAAAAAGAGATTCCTGTGGGTGTTAAAAGATATTTTGGAACTTCGCATTAATTAGTCAAAAGCCGGTCCAGTTCTTATTAAGACCTTTATTAAGTTCACAACTGGTATCGGCCATTACATTAGGCCATTTCCAAGCGGTTCTCAAAACTGTGCTGTAGAGAAGCAACGTGAAATGAGCCTTATGTAAAGGCCTAACCTGGATGTGGACTTAATGAAGTTCTTATTAGCATCGGGAACGCCTTTTCATAAAGTGAACATAGTCCTGCAAAATCAGCACCCTCCGAATAGGGGAAAAATAATAACTTATCATTAATGTGAATATTAACGAAAAAATTATTGTTGGAGTCCATTTCAGTTGTTAACAAGGTATGTTGCTGGTGGAAATCTCTTGAAATTAATGACTTGTACTGTGATAAAAGTCTTAATACCAATATTGTGCTATACTTGACCCATAATTCAGTAAAATGCATCATAAATTAATGACACATCCGTCGCTTTTGATAAATTGTAAAAATAATAGCACGTGAAAGAGTAGTACGCTATTCACACATAGCCATGTAAATTGGTGTTATGTTCTGTATTTTCAGATAACTCAGTAAAATCAACTATAGAAATATGATTCACTAAGAGCCGGCTGGAGTGGCCGAGCGGTTCTAGGCGCTACAGTCTGGAACCACGCGAACGCTACGGTCGCAGGTTCGAATCCTGCCTCGGGCATGGACGTGGCTGATGTCCTTGGGTTAGTTAGGTTTAAGTAGGTCTAAGTTCTAGGGGACAGATGACCTCAGAAGTTAAGTCCCATAGTGCTCAGAGCCATTTTTTGATTCACTAAGATGTCCGTAGGTTTATGAGATTAACTTCTCGAAAAAGTCCGAATAAAGCATGAAGCCATGGTACACACACACACACACACAAACACACACACATACGTGTGTGTGTTCGTTAAATATAAACACGTTGTTATTTCCATCTCATACGCCGTCTCATTTGTGCATGCTCATAGAATTGGTATACGTTATGAAATTGCTTGTACTATATAATAATTAGCACTTCCTCAATAAAACTGATTCTGTCACAAATGTGAGAACGCTGTCAGAAATCCCTGTTATTCTTGAAACTTCCTGGCAGATTAAAACTGTGTGCCACCGGACCAGGAGTGGAACATTGGGTTTCGCGACAAAGTGCTCTAACAGGATTCTTTTTCTTCTCTCACCTTTTAACTGGCCCTCTACCGACCCCTACAGTCCGTCCTCACGCTCGCCTTACAATGCCTCCTTCGGCTAGCTTCCTTCACAAGCATACTTAATTTATCGAATTTACTAAATTCTTATTCTGGAAATGAACTATGAACTAAAACTTATATCCATTCTGAAGTGTAATTTATGAGTGAACTGATCTCTGTGATACTTTTCCATTTTTGTTTCTATTTTATATTTATTTTAAATTTTGAGTGACCTGAAGAGCTTATGCTGTTGCGTCATACACACGTGGCAAGAAGTGGTAAACTGCTTGGGATGCACTGAAATAATCGCTTTGCACGTAATTAATTTCATATTAACAAAATTAATGAAGTAAAATATTGTGCATTTTCTTCGGAAGTTTCTTCCTATGTTCCCGGAGAGACCAGGTGACGGTATTACTAAAATAAAACTTCTGAATACAAACTTAACACGTTTCTACTGTCCCAAGTCATTGCAACTTATTCACATCCTTATGTCAAAGTATAAAGAAGGAAATTTTGAAAACACTGTTTGTATCTAGCCGTCAGATCGCTGTCCTTTTTGGCTAGCAGTTTGAATGGGTGAACGTCCGGGTCTGCCGAGGAACTACACGACTGAGAGCTAGCGGCTCCTGTCACGAAAGCTGAGAACGGCTGGGAGAGCGATGTGCTGACCATATGCCGCTCCTTACCCGTAGCCATCGGCTGAGGATGGCACGAGGCTGGATAAGTACCGATGACCCTTCCGAGGTTTGTTCAGACGAAGATAGGCTTTAGAGTAATCTTGTACAGTTTTTCTCCCGTTACAATTTTCTCATTGACAATATCATATCATATAGACTTCACATCCGTCATGAGGATATTGTTGTTTATGTTCTTCCAGAGATTTTTACATTTATTTGTTGGATATTTCATCTCTGCAGGGTTTTGTATGCGTACCGTAGTCAGTGAGATGTATGACTTGGAAGTGACATACCGATAACGGGCTTCTTAAGTTAACTCAATGTCTTATAATATTTACGAACAATCGCCAGTTGTCCGTTAATGTGTCCCACGTTTACTGGCGCCATGTTTTCTTTCGATGATAAGCTAGTGAACATGTATTTGGTCAAGCCGTTCTGGTTTCTCTGCAACATTTTAGAAGTTTGTTTTACAAACATCGCAGCACACTGTGAACGGATATACTCGACCTAAACCGCCGTCAGTGCTAGCCGAACTCATTGAAAGTAGTGGGACTATGTATACGTTGCCTCTCCCTAGATACCAGTATATACCTTCCGAAATTTTGTATGCGATATCAGAAGGAAATGGTAGCAAAATCAAATGGTTCAAATGGCTCTGAGCACTGTGGGACTTAACATCTATGGTCGTCAGTCCCCTAGAATTTAGAACTACTTAAACCTAACTAACCTAAGGAAAGCACACAACACCCAGTCATCACGAGGCAGAGAAAATCCCTGACCCCGCCGGGAATCGAACCCGGTAACCCGGGCGTGGGAAGCGAGAACGCTACCACACGACCACGAGCTGCGGACAAGGAAATGGTAGCACACCTACCGTGTAGTACGTGTTGCTGAGAATAAAAGTACTGATAAATAGCACTCTTTGAAAACGAGTTGGTGACCGGTTTACCTTGTCTTTCAGCGTGGCTCTTAACGCAATGATCTATTGCCCCCAATTGAACGCAAGTATGTAATGTAGATTCGGTGTCAAGATCGTTCCTCACCGGTTCACTTTCTGTGTAGCCAATATGCTTGCATATGACCGCTGGTGTGTCCTATGGGCAAAATCTTGGTTTGTGTTCATTTGACTTCGCACCACAGGCGTTGGCATAAGCTTTATTAATCCCTATAACGGTTTCTATAACTTGGTTTGTGTTGACAAGAACGCTGATTTCAGCTGCGCGTGCATGGCAGTCGGCTTTGATGTTGAAAACTTCTAATTTCATTAGATTTAAGAGCAGATATAAAAGTCGTGGCACAGGCTATGCCGTTCATAGTAGTAGATAAAGGGCAGCTTCCTTGAACAGACTGATTGACCGGCACGATGTTTGTTAACTGACGATTTATCTTTATTTTGAACTGTGTTCTCACTAGGCACTTTCGTACCAAATGTGAGTACCGAAACTCAAAACCACTCTACGTATCACACTTAATAAGAGTTTGTGGTTAATTCTGCAAAAAGCTTTGTTAAAATCTAAAATCATCACTGCAATCTGACATTTGCATGACCATGTTAAATGTAAAATATCTCTATATTCGCATAAAATATGTGTAATTGATCTACCTGTGCCAGCTCTCGTTCGGTGTGGCCCAAGTATCTTCTCAAGGAGTGGTTTCATTCTGGTAATCATCATACAAGTTAAAATTTTGAAATCAGAGTTAAGCAGAGTAATTGGTCGAAAGTTACACATCGTGAAGCTTTGTGAATTTTTTGGCATGAGAGCACGACCACTTCTTCAGTGACTTCCGCCGGAAAGCCATCGTCTGCCAACAGTTCGCTATACATTATTACGAAAGCATTGCATATTGCTTTGCTGGTAAGCCATATGCTCTGGCTACTTTGTTCCGTGAAGATTCTGTAATTATTGTTTTTACTTCTTCCTCCGAAAAGCCTTTCATGGATTTACTGGTGGTCGTATATTGGAGAGCAAAACTCCCTTCATAGGCGAGGAACACTGGCTCAAAATAAATATCCCTGTAGTAACTTACAATATGCTGCTTAGTTGCTTGTTCACTGTGAAGGTGTTGAAGGATTTTCTGGTTGCTCTTTTGGCTTCCTTTGTCATACGGCATACCGAAATATTTTCTTGACTTATATCAGGTGTAAGATGCGCTCGCACTTTTCTTTCCTCCTAAGACTGGCGTACCAAAGAAGTAATTTTCGCTGTTGTGCATTTTATCCGAAGACTGTTTGCTGCCATATTCGTTAGTTCAATGTAGACATCTCGTAGGTAGTAGGCTTCCATTCGGGCAAACCGAATAATACATTTTATTATTTGTGGTTTTACAGTCTGAATCATACATGTAATACTCCTAGAGTATCGTGGCTGGCTCCGGGGTGATCGTGTCCATGTCTCTGTGGTTGGTTGGTGCAATTCCTAGTCATCAAGGAGCGAAATGTTTAGTTGTCAGACTCCTCGCCCCCAGGAAGCTTTACTGTTTGTAGAAGAAATGTATTCGCAGTTTCGAATACGAACAACCATCAGCTGTATAAGGGGATGACGGCAATGAAATTTTCTGCTGGACCGGGGCTCAGAGCCGGATCTCCCGCTTTACGCGAGAGGTCACCGTAACCGGTATGGCTAACCGCGCACGACCCACAGCGAGACCAAAACTTCCTCATGTCTTCGTTCTTGTACTCGCCCTGTACTCGAACACCCATTATCTAATTCCCGTAATTTTTGTACAGACATTGTAATTGAAAGTCGGCGCCTGTTACCGGCGGATAAATGCAATATTACAGTGCCTGTGATGTTAAGAAGAACAATGCCTCGTTGTTCTTAATACGGAAGGCAGTGCAATATCACATCGCCGCGCTGGGTAGCCGCGCAGTCTAGGGCGCCCTGCCACGGGTCGCGCGGCTTCCTCCGTTGGAGGTTCGAGTCCTCCCTCGGGCGTGGGTGTGTGTGTTGTCCTTAGAGTAAGATAGTTTAAGTTAAATTAAGTAGTGTGCAAACCTAGGGGCCGATGACCTCAGCAGTTTGGTACCATACGAACTTACCACCACCGCAATATCGCATTGCGGTTTGGTGTAGTGAACCGTGATTTCGTAAACACAATTGTCTGAAAAATTTTATTGGATGTATCTCGCAGTCAACTATAGTCTGTAGAAAATCTTTAGTGTCGTAGATCTTGTCTAGTCTACTTGTGGAGGTGCTATTGACATACGTATAACCTATAGAGCCGGGGGTGGAGGTGGATGCACGTGTCTTTAAGTGCAATCCTGTCGTTATGACACTGAACTCTTCACAGAAATTAAAATTAGAGCATTGATCGTCCAGACGCAAACCACATCTCCTCATAAAATTACATTAATTCAAAATTGCTTCACTAGATTCACTATTTCGTCACGAATCAAAAAGCTTCTGCCACGTTTGCCTGCGGAGCCGTCGGGACATAAATATTTACTAAGAACAAGCCGTGTATATTTACCGTAATCTCTCTGCCAGTATCAAGTATAGATTGGGGTTGGCTTGGTACTCCCACCTTATACATTATTCCTGTCCAATATTCATGATAGCATCGTACACAGAGATGTTGGCAATTCTATTTGTGACCACCTCTTGAAGCATAGCTGCGTCTGCATCAGCTATCTATTTTGAAACAGATGCGACCACAAAGCCTGAACCCTACGGGTGAGTATATCTCACATCGGTCACAACTTGGACTGAATTAGGGCATACTACATTGAATACAGTGAGGTTCCGAGCGATAGGCACTTTTTTTTTTTTTTTTTAATTTAACTAAGGTGTTTGATTGTGTCGATCACTGAAGTTTTAGAACCTGAAAAGAGACATTGTCTGCCAACAACAAAACAAAATAAAAATGCTGTACTATGGCTGATACGAAACTTTGTTCACTACATCATAAGTGAAAGTGATAGTGACAAAGAATTGAAGCGTTTCCTTCATTATCTAACACTATGGAAGCAGAGAATGAGAGGGTTTAAGATTTAGGTATTTGGAAGTAATTTTTCAGTAACTTCCTTACAGAATATTAACCATTTGAAGGTTGAAGAGATCTTTCCCTTTTCTACGTACATATTCCTTTATTTATCGATTTATTAATTTTTATCCTTTAATCAAGAAGAAGTAATTACATATAATTAAATTTTTAAACTGTAAGGTTACGTGAAGAGAGAAACAGACGACTTTAAGAATGAGAAGGATCTTAGTTAGCAAGAAGAAGCAATGCAGTGTCATGGTAGGATAATCCGACGTCAAAGAAGTTTAAATCATTGAGTGAAAGGAGGGGCTGTATAGGACGAAGGAGGCCCATCACAAAAAAAGAATAGAATTGTTAGTAGAGCACATGTCCATGAAACACGAAGGTCTCAAGCACGAATCCAAGGCCGGCACAGAGTTTTAATATGCCAAGAAGATTCATATCAACGCACACTTCGCTGAAGGGTGAAAAAATTTAATTTTGGCTTTATATCCTTGATTTCAGGAGGTTATGGCTGTGTTGCTACACGTAAACTGTGTACTGCACTGTTTGGAAAGCCCATATTTGTTCGCTGTTCGGGTATCAACTCATTCCGTAACAGTAACTTTTATGTATATTTTTCCTGTGATTGCATTTTTTTAAAATAATGCTGATTAGTAAAACAATTTCCATGAAATCGCGCTAAATTAGGTAATATAGCTGAGTGAGAAATATTTAATCAATAAATACTAAGAGATGAGGTGTGACAGCAGCCATAATATAATGTAGGTACATTCTAATTACTTTAATGTATACCAAATTCAACTGTTTTTTAACAGTGGCTACCTTGAAGTGACTTAACATTGGCACATCTCATCTACTGAAGTAAAACAAAATCCTGCCGAATTCTTGCATCAGCCTTCACAAACAAAATGTGGTCTCATCACAGGCATAAATTCAAATATCTGACAAAAGGAATTTGAGAAATTGTCCCTTTTCAGTAGTACAGCTGAAGTGATTATTTTTTCCTGGCATTATTGAAATTAATTTACTGTGAATGATCTCACTTTACAAAGATTGCTGACGTTGGATTACCCATTCCTCTTACCGAGGTTTATCTTCCAAATACCTCAGTACTGAGTTGTGTGCATTCAATGACCAATAGTTATCACTTGATATTACCAAAGGTTGCCGGTGCATCTCAACAATGCTCTGTTACAAACTAGGTTCATCTATATTATTTTCTTCTGATGCTTCATTCAACTCTATTAAACAAGGTCCTTGGCCAATTTGGAATCAATATTTCCAATAATTCATCACTATTACATTTCTTCCTCGCATTTTCGTTCCCGTGATCTCGATGGATCACTTTCGTAAATCCCTGCTCTTCGCCGTATATATACCTGCACTAGTAAGTTTCCTTTTAATTGTTATACTCGCTCTGGAAATACCATTGAAGATGTTATTACCTCTACTAACTATCTCGGATTTCCTTTCTGATACAATGCTGTTACTATTTGCACAAACCTTCATTATCCTAGCGCCAAAAAGAGATACAACAAAAACCCTGTCAGTGACCTCCATCTGCATGTGTATATTTGTGTTCTGTATCTATTTATTGACTTCAATTATATGTGTATTATCGATATTTATCTGACATTTGCGTCATTTCTCAATATCTCTTATGATCCGTTATCTACTGAAAATTTTGTTTACATCAGTTAGTTAATGTTCCACCAGGCACACCAACACCCTGTCCTTCGTTCGTTCTATTGTAAGCTCGGTCTGTGCAGGGCATTATATTTTGTGTCGAATTTCACCTGTACGTACAAATATGTTTCTTGTTAATAGTAATACTAAGACGATCACTGTTATTATGAGTCTATCCTTTGTATTTGTTTCATTCTATCTGAGCTGTGGTTACGTGCCTTATAATGGTTCAAATGGTTCAAATGGCTCTAAGCACTATGGGACTTAACATCTGAGGTCATCAGTCCCCTAAACTTAGAAATACTTAAACCTAATCAACATAAGGACGTCACACACATCCAAGCCCAAGGCAGGATTCGAACCTGCGACCGTAGCAGCAGCGCGGTTCCGGACTGAAGCGCCTAGAACCGCTTGGCCACATCGGCCGGCACCTTGTAATGCTTTTCCCATTTCGTGTCATTCAACGATCCAACGGTTTCGTAAATTTTATTCTTTAACTTTGTGGAAATTAATATATGTTGTAATTATATGGGAAGATGTGAGTTTACAACGTCTCAGGAATCTAAATTCGACATTTTGCAAGTGTCTAATACTGGCAAGCATATACTGCTGGATACCCTGATACGGCCGCCCTTAGATTCAAACTGAACTTTCATAATTCGTGACTTATGTTTCGAAGCGAAACGATATAGGCAAATTATTAACATATAGAGCTCAACGTTGAGAGCCACACTATGTGAGTATTTAATGCACTTTGCATAATTCCCAGTTGCAGAGTTATTTATATAGAGGCTGATTTGTTAAGCCCTATGCTATGGAGATAACGTAATTAGTACTGGGTGGTGTGGACTCCATTTTAGATGATTATGTATGTAATATTTACTTTTTTATTCACAGTTGCTTCACACTGGCAAACAGGTTTCAAGTGATGAGCGAAGATCTTCTTCAGACCTTAAACAGTAACTAAAAATTTGAAACTGAAAGAGATTTTACAAACGCAGTAAATTGCATAAGCATCAACAGAGTAGAACCTTTCTATGACCTTTACTAGAATCGTAAGCCTTTGTTCGTTGTAATAAAGAAACAACTTAGATTTATAGCGGATTTATCAGCAGATGGTCCAATGAGACTGGCTGTCATGAGTTTGATAATACGTAAGAACAAAAGCTTGAGATCCTTTGATGTTGTTGCTTATATAATATATTACTCTTGTGCTGTTATCTTTCATTCTCTAATTTTTTTTTTTTATTGTATCAGTCAAAAGACTGTCTTCGCCCGTGACTTGTGACACATTTGGTTAGTAACATCTAACTGTGATAAAAACTATTTTGATATAACGTTCATTTATTGCTACAGTATTACGCCACCTTTCCAAAGCTAATTTATGTTTTTCTCTATCATTTGATTTTAGTAAACGTGAAGGAAGAACCACACCAAAACCAAGAACAGCACACCTAATGTATTGGGAGAAAGGGACCATCGAGCATTGCAGAGGATGGTTGTACAAAATCATGTCGCAGTCCGCACTTTAAGTGTGGTACGTATCAGCTAAAAAATGAGTTGGCTTAAACACATTGAGCGAAAAGCGATTATGTCAGAAAGTAACTGTACTGTTGACCTAAACATCAACGTGTTTTCATACATGATCTAGATGTGTAGACACTGACTTTGTAATGGATCCTTTGCGATGTGCACCAAAAGTTAAATATCGCCATTACACTTGGCACAGTCCAACTGGCTTTTTTGTATTAATCGATATGAAAATAAAATAACTTAGATTTCGATGGACGGAATTCACACCATTGCTCAGTGGCCGCTTGTGCAGCTGTGTCCGTTCTGCGTTCTGATAATTATGTCAACTTACCTAAATGTCCGTAGAGCGGTGATTGCACTACACACAGTTTCCATAGTTTGTTTTCGCTTTCGTACGTAGTTCTATTAACACATACTTCAAGCCAAAGATGCTGTAAAATTTAGCGTAAGAGTTTATTAAATATGGGACAGAGTAAACGGCGCGACAGCGTTGCTGAATTAGGCACTCAATTCTAATTCAGCGATTCTCCGTATTTCTGCCGCACTTTATTGTAATCTCCACATAGATATCTCTTTACTCCATGTGTCGTACTTGTAAATGTGTATCAGCGGCCGTTCTCATTGCGTCTCGGCTTCTATTTATGTACTGCTGAGAACTGCGGCCGGCCGGCTATACGTATATCCGTTTCTCGCGTGCCGGAGCTGGTCTCGCGTGTATGCCCGGCTTGTCGGTATCTTGCGTGCCTTCGTGCGTGTAGCCTACACCGCACACGATTCACGGGATACACAACGGAATACTTTCTCTTGCACACAAGATAAACACTGGTAGGCGAACCGGGGGGAAATTTTGGGTGTGATACCAACAATGTGGATAATACATGTGTAATTTTTCGTATTCATGAACTCAAAAAATAAATGACGTTTTCTCATTTAACAGATGTGAGTGAGTTCTCTTTTTACAGTCGTGTATTGTGTGGAAAATTTAACTGAAGTCTTCGTATGTTGGTAACAGGACGATTTAACTGCGTCTCCTTCCGAATCTTGCATGCAACTTACATTGTAGACAAATGGTTCAAATGGCTCTGAGCACTATGGGACTTAACTTCTGAGGTCATCAGTCCCCTATAACTTAGAACTACTTAAACCTAACTAGCCTAAGGACATCACACACATCCATGCCCGAGGCAGGACTCGAACCTGCGACCGTAGAGGTCGCGTGGTTCCAGACTAGCGCCTAGAACCGCTTGACCACTCCGGCCGGCCATCGTAGACATCCAAGAGGAAGGCATGTGAAATGTTTTGTTGTGCATTAATTTCATTTCATAACAGTTATAGTAAGAGAATACACGAATCCATGAGTATCTTAACATACAACTGCAGTGCAAAAACATCACGTGAAGAAGGGACGAGACAGGAAGCCAAAATTACGTTAGAACTCGCGAAAATATAAATACGTATTTTAAACTAGTCGTAAGCCACAGGACTTCCAGGTCCTGAAACATGAAGCAAAAATTGATGTGCGGTGCAGTAGATTGCTGAAATATTGGGATGGAATTAGAAGAAAAGTATATTATCTGGCGTAAGAAAGGGCGTCATTTGTTTGCGGTAGAAGAAGGAATTTTTGAGGTCGGTATCCCATTTCTTTGTTGGGTGTTATCAACAATACAATTTTTGTCGCCGAAGTAGGATGTATCTGAAGGTAAGTAAACGTAATGAGGTTATCTGTGCACACCGTATTTTCGGACTTACATGACGTAAACCTAGTGTCAACCAAGATCCTACTTTTTGTAAATTTCAGCCCAGAATCTCAACCTGTAGACTAACTCAGTCGGTTTGTGTGTATCCTCAACACAAATCAATGTAAACGGATACCTTAACCGCAGTTCGAGCTCTGTTCGTTCACATCATGCAGAACACTCTCGTTAAAGATTTCTACATTTATGTGATTCTTAAGTTCCAAAATGTTTGCGATATAGTTACAAACCGTCGGCTAGTATGCGAAATATGTACTTACAAAATATCTGGAAGCTCGATTGCACTGGAGACTCTCTAGCCAAGTCATGTTAAATAGTGTACCGACAGAACAGACTCTTGCATTCTGCGTGAGTCAAAAATGCGTCATAGGATCTTTGCTGTTCAAGTTTAATCGTCTGATAGTCATAGGCTGTGATACTCTGAAGCTGATTTTAGTAAAGCATTTGTGTGAGGAAGATTTTATTTTAAAACCATGCCAAAGTGCGGAACTGCATTCATGAATTTAACCAAGGCAAGTAAGATCCTACACTGGAATTCGTTGGAAGATACGTAAGGAAGTGTGACACCGACGACAGAGGTCACTCTCATTCAACAAATCTAGAATATTGTTCTAATGCAACGATCTCGATCTGTACAATCATTGATCAATAATCATAGAATGGTAAATTATGTGAAAAACATTTTCTCAGCAAATTATTTGAAAAGTCAAAGTAAACAAAGGACCAAAAGAAAATATTGTTATTTCGTCCCTTCGCTTTACCGCGCGACCGCTACGGTCGCAGGTTCGAATCCTGCCTCGGGCATGGATGTGTGTGATGTCCTTAGGTTAGTTAGGTTTAAGTAGTTCTAAGTTCTAGGGGACTGCTGACCTTAGAAGTTAAGTCCCATAGTGCTCAGAGCCATTTGAACCGTTTGAACCTTCGCTTTACAGCCGTCTGCCTGGAGTTCTTCGGAGCTAAACGCTTGCCCTCCACTGCCAACTTTATATACACTAAAGCGCCAAAGAAACTGGTATAGGCACGTGTATTCAAATACAGAAGACAGAAAACAAGCAGAATATGACGCTGCGGCCGACAACGCCTGTATAAGACAACAGGTGTCTGGCGCAGTTGTTAGATCGGTTACTGTTGCTGCAATAGCAGGTTATCAAGATATAACGGAGTTTGAACATAGTATTATAATCGGCGCAAAAGCAATGGGACACAGCATTTCCGAGACAGCGATGAAGTGGGAATTTTCCCGTACGACCAGTTCACGACTGTACCGTGAATGTGAGGAATACGGTAAAACAAAGAATCCACGCCATGGCAGCTGCCGGAAAAAGATCCTGCAAGAATGGGGCCAGCGACAACTGAAGAGAATCCTTTAACGTGACAGAAGTGCAGCCATCTCACAAATTACTGCAGACCTCAGTTGTGGACCACCAAGTGACAGCGTGCGAACCATTCAAAGAAACATCTTCGATATGGGCTTTCGGAGCTGAAGCCCCACTCGTGTACCCTTGATGACTGTACGACATAAACCTTTACGTCTTGCCTGGGCCCGTCAGAGCCGACATTGGACTGTCGATGACTGGAAACATGTTGTCTGGTCGGACGAGTACCATTTCAAATTGTGTCGAGCGGATGGACATGTACGTGTATGGAGACCTCCTCATGAAGCCATGGACCCTGCATATCAGATGGGTACTGTTAAAGCTGGTGAAGGCTCTGTAGCCGGCCTTTGTGGCCGAGTGGTTCTAGGCGCTTCAGTCCGCAACCGCGCGACTGCTACGGTCGCAGGTTCGAATCCTGCCTCAGGTATGGATGTGTGTGATGTCCTTAGGTTAGTTAGGTTTAAGTAGTTCTAAGTTCAAGGAGACTGATGACCTCAGATGTTAAGTCCCATAGTGCTCAGAGCCATTTAAAGGCTCTGTAATGGTTTGGAGCGTGTGTAGTTGGAGTGATATGAGGCTCCTGATACGTCTAGATACGACTCTGACAGGTGACAAGTACGTAAGCATCCTGTCTGACCACCTGCAACCATTCATGTCCATTGTGCATTCAAACTGAGGTAGGCAATTCCAGCAGGACAATGGGTCACCCCAGACGTCCAGAATTGCTACAGAGTGGCTCCTGGAGCACTCTCCTTAGTTTAAACACTTCCGCTGGCCACCAAACTCCTCAGACATGAACATTATTGAGTGTATCTGGGATGCTTTGCAAAGTGCTGTTGAGAAGAGATCTTCACCCCATTCTATTCTTACGGATTTATGGACAGCCCTGCAGGATTGATGGTGTGAATTCCCTCCAGCACTACTTCAGACATCAGTCGAGTCCATGACACGTCGTGTTACTGCATTTCTGTCTGCTCGCGGGGGCCATACACGATATTAGGCAGTTGTAATAGTTTCTTCGGTTCTTCAGGGAATTACGTGTACTTCGAACGTCACGCTTCAAGTCCCTACAAGGAGAAGAATGTCATGAACAAGTAGCATCTCATTTATCAGCACTACAAACGCACGATTGTGCTGTGTACTGACAATTTTACCCGACGTTTTCGTCATAAGCACGTTTAGTAAGTTGGCCACACTTTACAAATATTTAAAACTATCTGGTTGAACAGGAAGTCGAATGTCTTTCGGTCAGTCCAAGTGTCACACACAGTTTTAACTTGTCAAATAAATAGCATATCAGTATGTTTCTTTCTAGGCGATAGGCTGCTGTCAGGCGAAGTGGTTTTCTAAAATGTAAAATTGTCTGTTATTCTAATTTGAAAACAACAAATGGTTTCCTAAGACCGCAGTTGTGGTTCTGTGAGCCTCAAAACGCAGTAAAATCATTATTACTATGATTATAGCTACTTCTGGCGTTTCCGAGGATGACGTAGCTTTTTTAATAGTGTATCGGGATGTTTCATCAGTGTGGACGATATTACATTTTCTCTTAGTACTAGCATCTTCTCACAAGATTTTCAAACAACTAAAAAATATCGGCTTGTAGATCTGACACTGAAAAATACATCACTAAATATTGAATGTGGGAACCTCTTAAGACGCAATGCGAAAGGGTTACATTTGCATGGGATACTGTTAGAAGACAATAACGGGCATCGTTCAGTGCTTCAGTAATGAACAAACTAGAAATATCGCTCTCTGCATGAAAACCCTGAATCCATAACAACTGTATTCGAAAATATATAAGCATGATTTATTATGTGGGAGCTAGTAGGATCTGAGATAGAAGACAGGGTGGCGCCTGCTAGGCGTCCTCTCTCACTTCCTCAACGCGTAGGCCGGCTCTGTGTACATAGTGAAAGAACTAACAGCAGAAGTAAAGGGTGCTAAAATGTGTCTAGACTCATTTTTGGTTGTCACTGACGGTTGTTCGCAACTACGGGATGAAGCAGGAGAACATCATCAATCAGGGATACTGTAACATAATGATGTCATTGTAGGAAAATTGGGGCCTATGGAAATTATGGGCCCTGCTACGAACTTGCGATGTCATACCAAATGCCTTGTTTGACGTACATCGCGAGCGGTCGGCTACATAAGGTGCTAAGGCGGGAAATCAGTACGTCATTGGAAAGGTGCCCACTACCGTCCTCAACTTTCTCATATGTTATCGAAAGCGTACGTCTGTTTAATAGCGCGGCTACGAAGCATTAAATTTGTCTCAAATAGTAACTTGTTCCCCGCTGAGGACTCTCACTGCAACTCGTAAGACGATGCTCCATAGCGCCCGTGCATACCGCTGGCCCCGTTGGAAGGCAGCAGCCTGGAATGAGAGTACAAGTATAATGGTGCCTGGGGAAACTCTGAAAAGCTTAACAAAGAAGTTAATCTAGCCTATTTTCTTATCTTTCCTACAATATCAGAAGTATGTGTTCTGTAGAAAGACAGTGCCACTGCATATACTTCTCCAACTTTTGTGCATCGATATGTCCATATTGTTCGATGGTGCAACTACACACGACGATGATCAGTTATGCACCCTTCTCTCCTAATGCGATGTATATGAACTGATCTTACAGCTTCTGCTCCAGTCTGCATTCCTGGTAACATACCTCGAATAATTTTGTCAAAAAGCAGAAATAGTATGAATTATTATCCCACAAGATGACATCCAACACCTCTATGACCATCAGTAGGCACCATTGCAGAACTGAAGAGTAACAACAGAAATCTAAATAGGCAATATGAGATCCTGTTATCGCCGGCCGAAGTGGCCGAGCGATTCTAGGCGCTACAGTCAGGAATCGCGCGACCGCTACGGTCGCAGGCTCGAATCCTACCTCGGGCATGGATGT
The DNA here is from genome assembly GCF_023898315.1 of Schistocerca nitens. Taxonomy (NCBI): domain Eukaryota; kingdom Metazoa; phylum Arthropoda; class Insecta; order Orthoptera; family Acrididae; genus Schistocerca; species Schistocerca nitens. Next base: position 394,131,028 of record NC_064616.1, read on the forward strand.
GTGTGATGTTCTTAGGTCAGTTAGGTTTAAGTAGTTCTAAGTTCTAGGGGACTGATGACCTCAGAAGTTTAGCCCCATAGTGCTCAGAGCCATTTGAACCATTTTTTGAAGATCCTGTTATCGTTATTCTAGATCACTTGTTCACAGCTGTAAGTGCCCGTATTCCTGTTCTTATCATGCTTACTCCGTGTGTAATACCATGTTCTTAGTTACTGCACGACTCGTAAAATGTATTTGTCAGACACAATTCATTGTGCAGTTTTCCTCTCCAAAGGCACAGTGTTATGTGGAGCCAAATGCTGTTTATCAGTACTAACCAGTGGCATCTTCGACGTACGAAGTTTTCAGAAGCTATAGATTACCAAGTTACGAAGGAAACGTTATCAGAAGGGAATACCTAGAATTTATTAACACGTTGCAGAGAAGCGTGTTCTGATGTGAAGCTTCCAGGTAGAGCATAACAAGTTTGGAGAACATGGAAGAGAGATTGGTAGTAGTAAAGCTTAAGGTGACTCGTAAATTGTTCCTCGATAGCTACTCCGTTCCCGTCGCTCTTCTAGCACGGACGGCTGGAGCAGCGCTCTGTTTGTTTACCTGCAGGCTGCGAGCAGCAGCGAGGGTTGCAGGAGGATCTACATAAACTGTCAGTACAGCGCAACGCAGCATTTACAGTCGTTCGAGGAAACACCCTGAAATTCTTTTTCTCCACAGGGTATAAGAAATTGAAAACAGCGGAAACTGACAGCTGTTTAGTAAATGTCGAACGATTACAACAAAATGAACTGTTTCGCATACAACGTGACTTCCTCGCGAATGCGGTATATGTCAGGCAAGAATTTTACGGATGCAACGGATCTAAAAAATTCATGAGCTGCACCGGTAAATTACCAGACTTTCGTTCTCGCAAGCAGAGCCTCGATTGCGAACAAATCTACCTTTTCCAATACATACTGTTGCATTTACAGAGCCCCTGTCACGACTCGTTAAAGTTCTCCAAATCACTAATGTCAAATGACGGAATAACCACTATATCAGTGTTAATAAAAGGGGCACGTATAAAAATTGAGCTAGGAAGAGAATATCATCATATGTAAACATTCAACCTATCGAGTGTCAGTTGCGCGTCAAGAGTAGCCTGGCACTTGTCCGACCTATGGATATTGAGTCCCTTACGAGCCCTATGCCGTTAAGTGATGAACACAATGCAAACAACAATTAATTGTGCAGAAACGTGATGAAATATCATATTATGAAGCAACACATCCACTAACATAGTAATTGATCGGAGCCAGATATAGAACCTCAAAGACGATGACACCGTAGATACTAGAAGTGAGGAAAATATTTTGGAAATTTGTGGTAAGGACTAACGGACCAAACTGCTGAGGTCATCTGTCCCTTGGCATACACAATAATTAAGCTAACTTACGCGAAGGACAACACATACACCCATGCCCGAGGGAGGACTCGAACCTCCGCCGGGATGGGTAGGGGGGGGGGGGCGCATACCGTGATAAGACGCTTCAGACTGGGTGAGAAAATTATATAAACATTACGAACTTCCTTAAATTTCAAATTGGTTCCAGAGATTAAACAGAAACGTAGTTAGTTAATAATGAAAATAAAGAAATTAGAAATTCTGAAAGTAATGCCACCTAAAGTGCATCAAACCATCTGACGTACGTATGAAGATACGGAAGGCAACAGAAGGCAGTGTTTTAATAGAAATGATTCGAGCCAGAGGTTAAGCTATACTAAGGAACTTGCACCATACCTTACATAATGTACGTGAAAGAAGACATTTTACCATAACTTTACCGATGCTGCGACCATTCTACTACACAAGAAAGGAGAATGATAAGACATAAAGAAACTGTAGAACAATGAGCCTCCTATCGGTCGGTGTCGTGCCAGCTATTAACCAAAATTTGCTAAAATTACCGTCAGTAAAATTATATATTTACCCAGGCCTAGACATAAGCTGAATTTAGAAGCGTATATTAGGGTATATAAATTTGCAAATTATGTACTATTTCACAGAATGGAGTTTTAGTATGAATTGTTATCCTGTCAGAGATTCATACATTTTGCCGAATTCATGACTCGCTTTTACCACAGTTTATAACAGCCATCGAGGAGCAGGGCATTAGTTAACATAATCAAGCCTACTAAATAGTATTTAACGTCGGTCGGAGTGGCCGTGCGGTTCTAGGCGCTACACTCTGGAACCGCGCGACCGCTACGGTCGCAGGTTCGAATCCTGCCTCGGGCATGGATGTGTGTGATGTCCTTACGTTAGTTAGGTTTAAGTAGTTCTAAGTTCTAGGGGACTGATGACCACAGCAGTTGAGTCCCATAATGCTCAGAGCCATTTGAACCATGGTAGACAGTTGGCATCCTGTAGATGTGGCCACAATGCGAAATTACCTCTGATACTAGTGGCGATTGGAAAACTTTTCCATAAAGAGAGATCATCACACAGTGCTTCGAAATGATATCTTCTGCAAGGAACCTCGCAGTACACGAAGCTGCGGGAGTTGGCACACATTCAATTACAGCATAGCAGATGAGGTATTCTGTGCACACTATTATCTATTGATTCCAGTTTTTAGCCTTTGGAAATCTTACAAAGAGGTCAATTTCATTTCAGTGGGATGATACTCCTGCACGTGGGATTGGTACCAGAGGCACCAGAGGTAAACTCTACACATGCTTCCGTTGTTGGCTTTCCTCGGAGTGGCTCACTTAGTGTCTAAAGGATCTGTAGAAACCTGCCCAGTGATAACTGCGTCTGATTCTGCCTAGAGTCTTGACGAATTCGTAGTGACCAGATGTTGGAGCATCGTGGAAAAATGTCAGGACAGTTGACCGTAGGTGAGCTGTGATGACTAGCAACCATTTCTGACCCATTGTAACATGTTTTCCCTTATACAGTGTTCCGTCAATTAACTGCATTTCTGCTTTGGTCAGTTCCTCTTTCATCGAGGCTTGTATGGTTTTAAACAGTGCTGTATCTTCCCTCTTTTCAGCAGAAATGTTATTTCATGAATCGGCAACTGTGATTCCATCCTCGTTACTGTGCTGCACCGTTCCTCTGAAGACAGTCCACACCATTTTGTTTGCATCTGCTTCTGTATACCACTGTCACGTCATGGTCCTCACAGGTCGACCAGACGGATCTTTAAGTCTAGTTAGCCAGGAAAAAATGGTAATCCATCACAATTATTAATGGTTTTCCAAAGAAAAGATCTTTTGTTCACCTTGTTCCAAGAAAATTTTGCGTCTTCCTCCCTAGTTCTTGTAAGTGACATGCCTTGGTACGGCAGTCCTTTCTAAATCTCCAGTAGTACGATTACAATCCTAGAAAACGTTTCACATCACGAATGTGCCAAGAAGTCAAAGAAGTACGGCAAATGGTGTTATTGCGTTGCCTTATGACAACTGAACAAAATTACCGAGAAATAAATCCATCCCTTGCTATGCATTGATTACACTCTAGACTGCTTGCAAGGAGTAAACTACTTCTCAGCTATGGAGATGCATAGAGGCTACTGGTAACTCGTGGTTAACACGGCTGACCGGCAAGAAACTGCTCTTATTTTCTCTGGATTGGAACGGACCCATCACGATTGACTAGGTGCCCTAACATTTTTATTTCTTAGGTGATGAGGAGGCACTTTTTCTGATTCAATCAGAGACCTACAGTCCGAATAAACTTCCATATGGTTGTCAGTCGGCTTAAATGTTCTTCAAATGCCTTCGAAAAAACGACAGTATCATTCGAAGAGCAAAGATACGTCGGATACTGAAGGTGTCGAAGCAGGTTGTCCATCATACTTTCGAAGGTGCCTGGAGCGTTACATAGACCAAATGGCATGATTTTAAACTCGTAGAGGCCGTCAGGAGTTATGAAGGTAATCTCTTGCCAGTCAGCTTCATCAACTCGAGTTGCCAGTAGCTCCTCTGAATGTCCATAGTTGAGAAACATTTTGCCCCTTGCAAGTTGCCTAGAGTGTAATAAATGCATGGCAATAGATAGATATCTTTCTTGGTGATTTGGTTCATTCGTCAGTACCCAACGCAGAGACACCGTTTGCCGTACTTCTTCTCCACAAGAACCACAGAAGAGGACCAAGGACTCTCTGAAGATCCGAAGATATCACCTTGCAGCATCTTCTCCATTCTCTCCCGTTTTATGCGTCTTTCAGACAGCGAATCTAACACCAGCAGGAGCTAAATGGTGGATGATCCCCAGTGTTACTGTAGTGTTTTTAAAGCAGGCCAATAGGCCTGTCTTTTCTCCACTCCTGATTTGACAGCATCCAAAAACTGAAACAGAACGGCTATCACTCACCGTAGTTGTTCTTCGATCAGGCCACATCCCATTAGCAGTTCGACAGTAGCTTCTTTCCCAGCGTTGTGTGTTGTGGTATCGCAGCATAATTATTCGTCCACGACACTAACCTGTACTTCCTGAACTTGTTCGGCTCTCCGTACAAACATACTCGTACCTTTAGGAATGTGTTGTGGCTGAGTTACTGATCAGAGTTCTCGTAGACCATCTACAATGCTTTTTGTCGTCCGTCGCTAGTACTTAGATTTCTTCTGTTAAGCGGAGCAGCTTCCTTCAGTCGACAAAGCTTCACAGTTTAACGGAGTATCTTTATTGACAACAGGAAGACAGCGAGACGACAAATTCTCCAACGGCAAAGAACGACCCCAAACATTATTTGTAACATGTGCTTTTTGGAATTGCTTCATCAATCTGAAGCTCTAATGTCCCACAGTCTATGAGTACTTGTGATTACTGCAATAAGTCCCATCCGAGAATAGAATTATGTCTGCATTATTGTGAAACGACAAATTGGAATATATGCGTTCTGTCGTTGATAGATATTCTTGCAATACGTGATCCTGTCCGAAGGAATTTTTTTCCATATTCCACCTTCAGCGCAGTCGCTTTTGTATCATGGAACATAGTCCTTTTTAGCTGACGACGATAAGCACACGGTATTACAGAAAAAGGAACCACCGAATCGACTATGACCCGGAAAGTTTGGTTCTCAATGAAGAAGTCAGTGACGTTCTTGTCAATTTGATGACTGTCGTCCGTGGACGATTTTCATCTGTGACGGCGTCACCTCCATAGATGATCACCTCGCTTTCCTGCATTCGGCGGCTAGACGAGCGGATGGTGACTCAGTACGGCGACGGGGAACGGCTACGGCGTGTTTGGGAGCTACCTCGGCCAGTGTACGGCGATGGGCCACATCCAAAGGTCCAATCTACACGTCTGTAGTAGACTAGTGTGAATAAGATTGTTGTAATGGCTGATGTTCTGCGGCGTAATAGGCGTCGAAGAGTCTTTTCCCTGTCAGCAGTAGCGTACGTAACGAGAGCGCTCACACTGAAACCATAGCAGCGTGTTGTTCTCCGTTCTCCAAAAATCCACTCTCCTACAGTGCGTTATACCTGGCGGAGCAGATGGTTCAAACTGCGCTGGTCAGATTCTGGGTCATGGTTTGGCATTTGCAGTATAAACTCTAGCTGCCAGAAACATTTCTTCATGGGGGGCTCAATTAATAGTGGAGATTGGTGCCAGAAATCGATACACACTTCCTTCTACATTCTCCATTACCTCCTGACGTATGGAGTCGAAAATCATGGTTGCTATCTCTTGTGTGCTCGGTCAGACATTTCAGGCTGCCATACTCTGCTGTAGTTCTTCCAATACTATCTGGCGTATGAGAAAAGAGACCTCGTGGTGGTCTTCCACAATTCACATAGAGACCACATTCAGAAGTCTGTCATACCTCCTTCGTCCGACTCTTTTCGAAGCCATTTCCTCCGTTCGCTGGCACCACTCAATGAACTGCTCTCTTGCTGCGACATACTTCACCATAAGAGAGTGGTATATCATTTCTCCAACTCTCTGAAAGTGTCACACTTTGTCAGATTCTGTCTTATTCGGATTTACGATGTGCATAGAGCCCAAATAATCTGTATCTACAACTGTGTCGTTTGATCATGACGTGGAGACCTGTTCTTCGATTGTTCTTCCGGTAAGTGGACTTCCTGCTGATTTTCGCAGGACGTTTTCTTCAGGTCGGCCTGGAATTAATCCCAGCTATCAAGCTTCGGTTTATTGTTTCCGATCCACTGTTGGGTTTGCCGTCCAAGTAAAAGTACAGCTTTGCCAAACACATTGTGTCATCCCACTTGTTGCATGAGGTTACTAGGTGAATCTTCTTAACCATTTCGTCGTGTTCTTCCCTGCGTCTCCGAGAAACAGTGATATGATTCCTGATGTGCAGCTGAAGTACTGCTGTTTTAGGAGCTACTTGTATGCTGAATATATGTTCCTTAGGATGGCTGTCCGTGTAGGAGAAGTTTTTTATGTAGCCTAATTGGAGCCACGGTGATTTAGATGTTTTGAAATGTCCGGCGTATCCACTAAACAATGTCACGTCGAATCTGAAAACAAGACGAAACCGAAGGATGGGCCGACAGTGAAGTACAACAGCTAGAACGGAAAGATCGTTTATTTCTAACACCAACGTACAGCCTGAACAGAACTGAACTGCTGCACAGAGAGTGCTGCTATTATACAAAACATAATATTATACGAGGGGTATTCAATAAGTAACGCAAGACTTTTTTATTTTCGGTTGGAAGAATGCGAAATTTCGTGTGAGACATCGTAGGATATTCCCACTTCAACCCTTAAAGTTTCAAGAAGTTCCGATAGGTGGCTGCGCCCTACGTGGTCTTCAAAATGGCGTCTGTAATGGATCTTCGTTCGAAACAGTTCCTTCTGGTGGAAAACAAGAGCATGGAACATATTCATAGACTCTTGCAGAATATATGAGGAGACCTGAAAGTAAACAGAATCACGTTGAGTCGTTGGGCGTTGGGTCTGTCTCGTCGCGACAAGATCTTGCGACCCTGTCATATCTTTCGCGTGCCAACCGGCAGCACACGGCTGTGACTCCTGCAATATTGGGACGTGCGGACACTGTCATTCTAGGTGATCGATGGGTCACATCAAACTCCTCGCTGCTTAACTGGACGTCCCTGTTGATAGTGCTAACACTCGCGTCCACCCGTACGACTACTAAAAGATATCTGCCACCTGGCTTCCTCGCCACCTAACAGAAGACCGTAAAGAGCAATAAGAGACCATGTGTGTGGAATTGCTTGCGCGTTACGAGGCTCACCGTGGCGATTTCTTGTCGAAAATTCTGACAGGCGATGAAACATGGGTTCATAACTTCGAACCGGAAAAATTCGACAGTCCATGGATGGCACTACACCAACATTTCTCCGAAGAAAAATTTCAAAGCCGCACCCTCAGCCGGTAAACTCATGGTGACTGCGTTTTTGAGACTTTGAACGGGTTATTCTGTTTTATGTCCTCAAATCTGAAATGTATTGTGATCCCCTCAGGAAACTGAAGGAACCACTTCAGTGTGGTCGTCGCCACAAAAATGAAAAGGAACTTCTCCTTCTCCATGACAACGTAAGGCCTCAAAAAAGTCTGCGCACCCGAGAGGAGCCCACAAAATTACATTAGACTGTTCTTCATCCACCCGACAGCTTGGATCGCGCTTTTCTGCTTTCCGTAAGTTTGGCTCAATGATGGATGCACTCCGCGGGGAGCAGTACTTGGATGATGTGGAGGTTATTGAGGCAGTAAGACGTTGGCTCCGACGTCGACCTGTAGCGTGGTACCATGTTGACATACAGGCCTTCCAGTAATGTAGTATGTATGGCTGTATGTACACACACTCCTGGAAATGGAAAAAAGAACACATTGACACCGGTGTGTCAGACACACCATACTTGCTCCGGACACTGCGAGAGGGCTGTACAAGCAATGATCACACGCACGGCACAGCGGACACACCAGGAACCGCGGTGTTGGCCGTCGAATGGCGCTAGCTGCGCAGCATTTGTGCACCGCCGCCGTCAGTGTCAGCCAGTTTGCCGTGGCATACGGAGCTCCATCGCAATCTTTAACACTGGTAGCATGCCGCGACAGCGTGGACGTGAACCGTATGTGCAGTTGACGGACTTTGAGCGAGGGCGTATAGTGGGCATGCGGGAGGCCGGGTGGACGTCCCGCCGAATCGCTCAACACGTGGGGCGTGAGGTCTCCACAGTACATCGATGTTGTCGCCAGTGGTCGGCGGAAGGTGCACGTGCCCGTCGACCTGGGACCGGACCGCAGCGACGCACGGATGCACGCCAAGACCGTAGGATCCTACGCAGTGCCGTAGGGGACCGCACCGCCACTTCCCAGCAAATTAGGGACACTGTTGCTCCTGGGGTATCGGCGAGGACCATTCGCAACCGTCTCCATGAAGCTGGGCTACGGTCCCGCACACCGTTAGGCCGTCTTCCGCTCACGCCCCAACATCGTGCAGCCCGCCTCCAGTGGTGTCGCGACAGGCGTGAATGGAGGGACGAATGGAGACGTGTCGTCTTCAGCGATGAGAGTCGCTTCTGCCTTGGTGCCAATGATGGTCGTATGCGTGTTTGGCGCCGTGCAGGTGAGCGCCACAATCAGGACTGCATACGACCGAGGCACACAGGGCCAACACCCGGCATCATGGTGTGGGGAGCGATCTCCTACACTGGCCGTACACCACTGGTGATCGTCGAGGGGACACTGAATAGTGCACGGTACATCCAAACCGTCATCGAACCCATCGTTCTACCATTCCTAGACTGGCAAGGGAACTTGCTGTTCCAACAGGACAATGCACGTCCGCATGTATCCCGTGCCACCCAACGTGCTCTAGAAGGTGTAAGTCAACTACGCTGGCCAGCAAGATCTCCGGATCTGTCCCCCATTGAGCATGTTTGGGACTGGATGAAGCGTCGTCTCACGCGGTCTGCACGTCCAGCATGAACGCTGGTCCAACTGAGGCGCCAGGTGGAAATGGCATGGCAAGCCGTTCCACAGGACTACATCCAGCATCTCTACGATCGTCTCCATGGGAGAATAGCAGCCTGCATTGCTGCGAAAGGTGGATATACACTGTACTAGTGCCGACATTGTGCATGCTCTGTTGCCTGTGTCTATGTGCCTGTGGTTCTGTCAGTGTGATCATGTGATGTATCTGACCCCAGGAATGTGTCAATAAAGTTTCCCCTTCCTGGGACAATGAATTCACGGTGTTCTTATTTCCAGGAGTATATATATATATATATATATATATATATATATATATATATATATATATATATATATGTGTGTGTGTGTGTGTGTGTGTGTGTGTGTGTGTGTGTGTGTGCGTGTGTGCGTGTGTAGGTGTCAGGAAGAAGGAAATATGTTCTCTCATAGAACGCCTCAACAAAACCTGAAATATAGATATTTTTAATGACACTGTTCAGGCCTCATTTCTCTGGCTCATCTGTCGCCTGGGCATCCCTACTCGTACATTTCAGAATGAGTACTTCATTTTGACTACAGCCGTGGCAGTAATGAATAGGCTGTCGTACTACACACAATACATAATCTAACAGAAGGGTAAACAAAAGTGTGTTAAAAACACCACTGATACTTTTTAGCAAACAGCTCTCAAATTAACTAATTTTATACACTTCCTTTTTCGGGATTGGTAACAAATGCTCACTGATGATAACGCAACTAAAATTATTTTCTGTTAAACAAACATAAATTAGTTCGTGTTCTTCACTAATAGTTTTAGTTCGTCATCATTTATAAACAAAGTATGTTGTTGCAGGAACTTCAGAACTGTTATTAACTATTTTCTGCAAGCACAAAAACAAAACGTGAGACCCAAAATGATTGAGTAGCCTATATCAGTTATTACTAATACGAGGCCTGTTCAGAAAGTAAGCTCCGATTGATTGCCAAATTGAAACCACAGTGAACATCAGAAATGTTTTACTTGTAACAATTAGCTACACCTTTCAGCTACTTCTCTACGTAGTCGCCGTTCTGACTTAGACTTTTGTCATAGCGTTGTACCAACTTTTCAATAGCCTCATCATAGAAGGCATCATAGAAGGCCAGTGCTTTCCGCCAATTCTCCACGCTGGCCTACACCTCGTTGTCTGTGTCAAAATGTTGTCTTCAAAGACAGCGGTTCATGTGACCAGAGATGAAACTCAGGGGGAGACAATTGCGGACTGTATTGTGGGTAATCTCACATTTCCATTTGAAAACGATGCAGGAGCATCTTCATTGCCCCTGCAGAATGCGGCTGAGAATTATCTTGAAGAAGAAACAGCACGACAGTTATGTAATGTTAGCTGCATAGCTTCAGGCGAAATTTCTCACCAGGCCCTCGTACTTGGCGGCAGACACTATTTTCTAGACATCTTTACGCACTCACTGCGAGCTCAGAAATGAGAAGAGCGACGTGATGCTAACTGGGGTTATACTAGAGACACTACCCAACACATCTGTGCAAAGCTTTATCGGATTTTCATAGTCGTTTCCATTTCGCGACCGATCGGAGCTTACTTTCTGAACGCCCCTCGTATAATGCACTGAATTTACAATATAGTAGAATGAGGTGCCTATTCGAAGCAGAAAGTATTGATAGCGCCACCAAGTGTAAAAATTCGTTCACTGCGAATCTAGATATTAAAAAATAAAAAATTAAAAAAGTAATTGTAGTACACTCCTTGTACAACGCAATTAGATGTATTTCTTTTCTTTAGTACATTACTGGCACTGAATTTCAACGAGTGAATTCCAGTTGTTGGCCTACTTGGTCCATCGGTAGTAAGCACCAATGAAATGTGATCTTACTGTCAAGAAAATTTACAATCTCTAACTCTGAACTACAAAGCATACATCTTTAAACCGATATCTGACTTTCAATAAAACCTCATTCAGCTGAAGATGGCATTGAAATGGTCATAGTTGGTTACAGGACATAGTTGTATAGGATTAGCATTTGTAACTTAAGTACACTATCATTAGCCATGTCCGCCACTGATAGCTGAGTGGTCAGCGCGACGGAATATCATACCTAACGGCCCGAGGTTGATTCCCGGCTGGGACTGACATTTTTCTCCGCTCAGGGTGTTGTGTTGTCCTTATCATCATCATTTCATCCCCATCGACATGCAAGTCGCCGAAGTGGCGTCAGCTCGAAAGTCTTGCACCAGGTGAACGGTCTACCCTCCGGAAGCCCTAGCCACACGGCATTTCCATTTCCGTCATTAGCTATACGCTCTTCAATGATTCCTTAGTTTTGGTAGCAGTTCCTGTTCTTCGGCATGAAAATGTGTTAGATATCTAAAGAGATACTCTCGCAATACGTTATTCTCAAGCAGCTGAAAGCCATAAGCACTAACAGTGGTATTATGGGAGAAGAAGGGCATTTGCTGGTCTATGCGTCTGTAGATGGCTTTGGGCAACATGTCCACACATTGCACCTTCTAAGATCTGGTTCGAACGATATTAGTTGTTGTTATATTCTGTACCATATACATGCTTCAATTTTGTATGCATTTTGGGAACATAAAGAATTGTTTTCTTATGGTATTCATATTTCCATCGACAGTCGGATGGGTGTGTTAACGTATTTGCAACAAATCTGTGCAGAAGCTATTTATGAAGAAACATCCATTAAAGTAATTATATGTGACTGTACCTATAATTCGAACAATATACTTGGAGGACACAAATAAGAGACACGAATAATTCAGATTTTTCAGCTTTGTACGTAAACGTAACGAATGATCATGCCTGTAGAGAAATATTTCTTGATTATTTCGGGTTGGAATGCCTTCAGGTTATTTTCCATTTTCTGAAACACGCAAGTGTAAACGCGTATTTCAAAATCTTGAAATTAACAATAAATGTCAGTACGGCAGTGGATGATGTTTTCTCAGGGCTCCTGTTGTTCAGCACTATTTTCCCTCAAGTGTAGCTTACAGTCTTTCGGGAAAGACAACCACAGCAGGTGAAACATTTCAGCTTACAAATTAGAGAATTTGAATAGGTTACAGGCAGCAAACTTGGACCAAATTGATGTGAGTTCTCACGGAGTCGCTGTGATAATGCTAACGAGTGGAATGCACTATCTTCGCTAATTTATCGTGATATTCAAGTATCCAATTCCAGTTTGCTTCAGGTTTCTTAGATGAAGTTACGACAACAACACCACATCTCACTGTCGTGATATCTACTCTGGCACTTCCTTGCAGAGAAATATCTCAACCTTATCTCAGTACTTAACTACTTCCTACTTTTTTCCGATCGTGAAAGAAAGAGGCAATTCTCAATTATGGAAGCTGTGTTATGAGCCTCTGAGTAGGAAGCATGGAATCATACCTCCATTTATTTCATAGAGAGACTGCCAAAGAGAGTTTTTGAGATAGATCCCCGTGCATGATCTTCGGTAGGGCATGTGATAAAAACAGTGAAATAACTTGAAACCTTAAGCAGTGCTGTATATCACGGAAGTCACCTCAACGTCACTATACTGAGACAACCACCTGAGTACCTGGCGTTGTTCAGGTATGTATTTATTCTAATCTTCTACTTGTCGTCCGCCCCCGGTAGCTGAGTGGTCAGCGCGACATGGTATCAATCCTAAGGGCCCGGGTTCGATTTCCGGCTGGAGATTTTCTCCTCTCAGGAACTGGGTGTGTTGTTGTCCTGATCATGATCATCATCGTTTCATTCCCATCGATGCGCAAGTCGCCGAAGTGGCTTCAAATAGAAAGACTTGCACACAGCGGACGGTCTATCGGACGGGAGGCCCTACTCACACGACATTTACATTTTTCTACTTGTCCATCTCCTCCTTCCCTCTCTCATCACGTCCATGTCCTCCTTCGCCCTTCTCTATCCAAATTGTCACTGGTGGTACTCAACAGTATTTCCTTTCAGATCGTGACTAATATGTGTATAAAATTGATTTGATTTAAATCGTTCTGGGGGTTCAGGATGATCGTTTTACTTGTGGCTTTGCTCACATACGCGCATGTCAAATATATTTCAGATATATTTAATATATTTCACACGTATTAGCATACATATTTCACCTGTATCACTAGCGAATTTCTCCCTGCAGTTACATTATCACACAGATGAAAATTTTAATGTTGTGTTTCCCGAACAATGCGTCGTACTATCATTTTATATGCACATCCAGCGGCATATGTGGATACTATCTGCGTAATGTGTTGCGAATAGAGTAGGTAGTAAAGAAGTAACAGATTAAAATGTCATACTTCAGCGGCAGTTTTACTGCATGAACAGTGAAAATGTAGTAAGAGATATACTTTTTTCCTGTCATCACTTTGTGGCGGTTGTCAGTGAGAAAATGTTTCGTAAGAGTTTGAAATTATATAAAATGTTTGTTCCAAGTCACTGAATGCTCCGATTCTCAAACAATGGATGAATAAAGTATGGATATTAGCACGTCGTGGGTGGGACTGAGTTTTTTCCTCCACCGCCAGGCCATTGATAAGTAGGGGGTTATTTTTCCCACAGCGATAGTTTCTAAACACTAAGTGAAGTGTGTATAGCTATTGGTTGATACGGGTCAGTGCTTTAGGTGAAGATGTGGAACGTAAATACATACATATTCAGGAATACATGCATTGAGACTGGCAGTCACTTTGAAGAGTTACTACGAGCTATGTTGCTGTTATGCGATGGACGCTGTGTATTTCCATAACGCAATAAATAAGCGTGTCTGACCGTTGGTTCTATGTCTCAATATTATCAGTTGTGAACCTATTATCATCTGTTTCAGTTTGACCCAAAAGGTTTGAGACACTCTGTATAGACACATACGTACATAAATTTTTATAATGTGTTTGGATGTATCTTAGAAGGGTAGATAACACTACCACTTGAGTTGAAATTCAGTGACTTGAATAGGTGCTGATGATAAAATAAGTAGCTGATTAGTGCAAATGGAGGAAAAATGAGGTGATTATAAAATAATGTTACCTGTTAGTGAGAAAATTTTATGCTGAGATCAACATTGAAGTTATTTTGTGTATGCTGGTATGGGAAGTATTAATGAGATCGTGTTACTGTTCCGTATACTAGATTAAGGTTCCTGAAATGGCACTCATATCTTACGCAAGTGACCACAGAAATGAGCTTCCACTTCGGTAGTATACTAGGAACTAACTGATTCCCAGCCAGCAAATCAAAATCAACTGCAGATCAGGAGGACAGGTAAACACTACATTTACCGGAGACTATTATGACGTCTATCGTCATGTGAAAGTATACATTATCCTGTTAACTAGCTAGTCACAAGCATTTACTCAATTTTAATAATAGTTAATGATTCTAATGGAGCTCTGAAGACGCTCATGTACAGCTGCGTTTTGAGTTACATTTATGTATTGTGATGCAATAACTTTATGCTCTTTATTCCACTCACTTCATACAATGCAAGTGATACATATTATTTCGTATGTTTACATTAGTTACTGCATGCCTAAGAGAAGCGGAGTGAGGATTTTTAAAATCGATTTGAACCCTTTCGTATGTCGCTCATTCAGGTTGTGCCCGCTTCTGACGGCGAGGTCGCTAGATCGCGATAAGGCGGCAGCACTTGACCAATGAGTGGCCAGTGATGTTAGATAATACAGGGTGTTTCAAAAATGACCGGTATATTTGAAACGGCAATAAAAACTAAACGAGCAGCGATAGAAATACACCGTTTGTTGCAATATGCTTGGGACAACAGTACATTTTCAGGCGGACAAACTTTCGAAATTACAGTAGTTACAATTTTCAACAACAGATGGCGCTGCAAGTGATGTGAAAGATATAGAAGACAACGCAGTCTGTGGGTGCGCCATTCTGTACGTCGTCTTTCTGCTGTAAGCGTGTGCTGATCACAACGTGCAAGTGTGCTGTAGACAACATGGTTTATTCCTTAGAACAGAGGATTTTTCTGGTGTTGGAATTCCACCGCCTAGAACACAGTGTTGTTGCAACAAGACGAAGTTTTCAACGGAGGTTTAATGTAACCAAAGGACCGAAAAGCGATACAATAAAGGATCTGTTTGAAAAATTTCAACGGACTGGGAACGTGACGGATGAACGTGCTGGAAAGGTAGGGCGACCGCGTACGGCAACCACAGAGGGCAACGCGCAGCTAGTGCAGCAGGTGATCCAACAGCGGCCTCGGGTTTCCGTTCGCCGTGTTGCAGCTGCGGTCCAAATGACGCCAACGTCCACGTATTGTCTCATGCGCCAGAGTTTACACCTCTATCCATACAAAATTCAAACGCGGCAACCCCTCAGCGCCGCTACCATTGCTGCACGAGAGACATTCGCTAACGATATAGTGCACAGGATTGATGACGGCGATATGCATGTGGGCAGCATTTGGTTTACTGACGAAGCTTATTTTTACCTGGGCGGCTTCGTCAGTAAACAAAACTGGCGCATATGGGGAACCGAAAAGCCCCATGTTGCAGTCCCATCGTCGCTGCATCCTCAAAAAGTACTGGTCTGGGCCGCCATTTCTTCCAAAGGAATCATTGGCCCATTTTTCAGATCCGAAACGATTACTGCATCACGCTATCTGGACATTCTTCGTGAATTTGTGGCGGTACAAACTGCCTTAGACGACACTGCGAACACCTCGTGGTTTATGCAAGATGGTGCCCGGCCACATCGCACGGCCGACGTCTTTAATTTCCTGAATGAATATTTCGATGATCGTGTGATTGCTTTGGGCTATCCGAAACATACAGGAGGCGGCGTGGATTGGCCTCCCTATTCGCCAGACATGAACCCCTGTGACTTCTTTCTGTGGGGACACTTGAAAGACCAGGTGTACCGTCAGAATCCAGAAACAATTGAACAGCTGAAGCAGTACATCTCATCTGCATGTGAAGCCATTCCGCCAGACACGTTGTCAAAGGTTTCGGGTAATTTCATTCAGAGACTACGCCATATTATTGCTACGCATGGTGGATATGTGGAAAATATCGTACTATAGAGTTTCCCAGACCGCAGCGCCATCTGTTGTTGAAAATTGTAACTACTGTAATTTCGAAAGTTTGTCTGCCTGAAAATGTACTGTTGTCCCAAGCATATTGCAACAAACGGTGTATTTCTATCGCTGCTCGTTTAGTTTTTATTGCCGTTTCAAATATACCGGTCATTTTTGAAACACCCTGTATATTCGTCGCTAGACTGTACTTCACTACAACGGGATAAATTTCAAACCTCTGCATAAATCCTCATATAATGAGGAAGCAATAACTTGTCCACGATTATACGACGGTGTATAAACCCTGTATTCATTTCCTCAAGGCAATCAGGCTATCTACTGGAAACGCTTTGCTTCTCCAGCGGCCTGCGACACACAGCAGCAGGAAGAGGAGCAAGTTCTTTCGTATATTCTATTTAGAATCGCTTAGGAACTCACCAGCTCCAGTCGTCTTTAGTCTGCTGAGCGATTACAGTTGCTTTTGTATTCCGCGGTCACTGATTCCCTTATCTGTCATTTTAAAGTTCGTGCGACGATAGGGGAGTCGCGGTACGATCTTTCCCAGTGAAACCATTTAGGAAAAAGAAATCTAGTTCATCAGCATGTCCCCGATCTTCCTGAATTTAGACGCTATTTTTGTCATAGATGGCTTTGATCTTTTTACTGATTAACATGAAACTAAAACTCCTTAGGATTTTCTGTCAGATTGTTGGATAGAAGTTTACCTTCGAATTCTTTAAACTCCTTACGAATGATTGTCCTTACGCTAAATTTGACGTCGTTCAGCTTTGATTTGTCTGAGGCTTTGGCTTGTTGACTACTCAAGTAATCTGAAAACTGTTTCCTGTCGCACATGCTAAGCTGAAGTAGCTTCCTACCTTTCCCTTATTTACGACCATAATCATTGAGATCCAACACCCTTATGAACACTCATTCCCTGTTCTACGGTGACTGAGTAAACAAAATGGTTCAAATGGCTCTGAGCACTATGGGACTCAACTTCTGAGGTCATAAGTCCCCTAGAACTTAGAACTACTTAAACCTAACTAACCTAAGGACAACACACACATCCATTCCCGAGGCAGGATTCGATCCTGCGACCGTAGCGGTCGCGCGGTTCCAGACGGTAGCGCCAGAACCGCTCGGCCACCAGCGGCCGGCCACTGAGTAAACAAGTTCAGGCCTGTCTGTAACCAGGAGACTTAAGATCCTACCTTCACGAGTCGGTTCTCTAATTCATTGTTCAAATCAATTTTTGGATAAGGTATTTTAAACATTTTAACATGACTCCATGTCCTCACTGTACGCCCCAATAACTGGAGACATCCAGAACGTGAATGGTAAAATGAAACCTCTCCCTGCTGTTTACTGTAACGTGACCAGGAAACTCACCCGTGTCCTTCTCCATATTATCCCTCAAATGTTCCGCCAGGACCGATCCTCAGGCACGGGCTCTACAAAAGCACCCGATTACCATATTTCATCCAGCTATATCACATATTTTTCCTCAAGTTGTTTCAAATTCTTATTTTGTAAAAATCTCATCATATATTATTGTGTTCTTTACAGCAGTAAACCCACATACATATACCGGCGTTCAGACAACAAATGGTTCACAAAATGGTTCAAATGGCTCTGAGCACTATGGGACTTAACATCTTAGATCATCAGCCCCCTAGAACTTAGAACTACTTAAACCTAACTAACCTAAGGACATCACACTCATCCATGCCCGAGGCAGGATTCGAACCTGCGACCGTAGCAGTCCCGCAGTTCCGGACTGAAGCGCCTAGAACCGCACGGCTACCGCGGTCGGCAAAACAAATGGTTAATATGGCTCTGAGCACTATGGGACTTAACATCTGAGTCATCAGTCCCCTAAAACTTAGAACTACTTAAACCTAACTAACCTAAGGACATCATACACATCCATGACCGAGGCAGATTCGAACCTGCGACCATAGCGGTCGCGCGGTTCCAGACTGTAGCGCGTAGAACCGCTCGGTCATACCGGCGAGCCCATATCAAGAAGTCGCTGGAAGTCTCCAGCTGAAATATTGAGCCATGCTGCCTCTATAACCATCCATAACTGCGAAAGTCAGTGCACGATTTTTTGTATGAACTGTCCGATCGATTATGTCCCATAAGTGACTGATGAGATTCACGTCGAACGATCTGGGTGACCAAGTGCTTCGCTCGAATTACCCAGAGTATTCTTCAAACCAACAGTTGTGGCCTAGTGACATGCCGCTTTGTTATCCACAATATTCCATTGTTGTTTGGGAAAATGAAGTCCATGAACGGCTGCAACTTGCCTCCAAGTAGCTGAACATAACCATTTCCTGTCACTAATAGGTTCAGTTGGACCAGTATTCCCAGTCCATTCCATGTACGAGGAATGTGTAAAGACAGCCTACAACATTGTAAGCCTTGTCAACATCCTGATTCTATGGCTTCCTGGGGTCTGCGTCACACTCAAGCCCTATCCACCATCATCTCTTACCAAATCGGATCTCATCTGACCAGGCCATCATTTTCCAGTCGACTAGGATCCAACGGATATGGTAACGAGCACAGGACGGGTGCTGCAGTGGCTGGCGTGATGTTAGCAAAGGCACTCAAGTCGATCGTCTGCTGCCATAGCCCACTATCACCAAAGTTCGTCGCACTGTCCTAACAGCTACGTTCGTCGCTACGTCCCACATTGATTTCTGGGGTTATATAGCGCAGTGATGCTTGCTTGTGAGCACAGATAATTCTACGCAAACGCTGTTGCTCTCCGTCGTTATGTGAAAGCCGTCGGCCGACATGTTCTCCGTCGTTAGAGCTAAAGCACGAAACTTGGTACTCTCGGAAAATTCTTGACATTGTGGATCTCGGAATGTTGAATTCCTTAACGATTTAAGAAATGTGATGTCCCATGTGTATAGCTCCAACTACCATTCCGTATTGAAATTCTCAGTTCCACGAGTGCGGCCATAATGACGTCGGAAGCCTTTCCACACGAATCTCCTGAGTGCAAATATCAGCTCCCCGAAAGCACTGCCCTTTTATACCTTATGTAAGTGATACTGTCGCCATCTACATATGTGCATATCGCTACCCCGTGACTTTTGTCACCTCAGTATAAATTAAATATTTGCTCGAATTTTTTAAAGTGTTTGGACCTTGCAAAATTTTAATAATTTTAGTTACCTGTCTGATTATAGCGAAAAGAGCACAAAAGGTTCCATGATCAAGATGATCCATGTACGTTACAGGTGGGGAGAAACTGGTTATCGGGAGAAGATAACGTCTAACGAAGCAGCTGGACGCTATTTTTTTTTTTCTATGGGGCTGGTCAAATACGCCAGTAAGCATTACACCAGACTCCTCGCCAAAGGAGCCGAGGTTGGAGATCAATGGAATAAGACGAAACATCCCAAAGCGCTTCATGGAAGAACCGTCAGTAGCATTAAAACGATAATCAAACATTAAGACGGTCACATATCGAGCGAAAGATCCAGGGGATATTACAGACAGATAGTGCAGAAGCCCGTATGTACCCAGAACCAATTAAGAACTAAATAAAAGGTTGGCCCTTAGTCAATAGCCACCAGTCAGTTTCAGAATCAAGATTCCAGAAGGCAGTGACGCTCGGCAGCACGAACTAGCCACTGACGCTTCACCTACAACAAAACGGTGGTAGACTCTGGTGGACAAACAACAACTGCAAGTTACGTAGATTTTGATGGTACTTACTGGAATAGTACTGAAAAGTGACTGTCTGCCTCCTTCTCAGAGAGTTAGAGGAGAGGAATTTTGGTGACTAGCGGGAACAAGACCCTTGTCTCTTATACGGTAGGCCAAGTGGCCCATGAGTACTAATGACTTATTTCAAACTGCTGATGATTGATCAGTTAGGATGAACGGCTAGTATTTAGCAGTACAAGAAACTGCCTCTGATCGAGATCCTTTCTGATAAGGGGTTCAGGTCCGACACCTCACTAAACAAGTATGTTTGTTAGAACAATGAATTTATTAAAGATAGAGTAATAACTTGCTACTTCAGCAAACTACTCCTGCCTACTACGTAAGAAATACCAATGTTGTGTAACCTGGTCTTCTAAAAGCAAGCCGGCCGATGTGGCCGAGCGGTTCTAGGCTCTTCAGTCTGGAACCGCGCGACCGCTACGGTCGCAGGTTCGAATCCTGCCTCGGGTATGGATGTGTGTGTTGTCCTTAGGTTAGTTAGGTTTAAGTAGTTCTAAGTTCTAGGGGAATGATGGCCTCATATGTTAAGTCCCATAGTGCTCAGAGTCATTTGAACCATTTTTTTCTAAAAGCAAGGAGATTTATACCCTCTCATCTCTACTATAAAGGCTGACAAAAAGTAAAACTAAACATGCATTGTCGTTAACGTTCGAATGCGTAACGCACATCAAAATGAGTCCAGTTTGATTTGTTGAACCTGTTCCGTAGCGTGACTTAATAATTTAGTGCTAGTGTGTGTGCGGTGTTAGCAAATTGTTGTTAGCTGCGTTAGCTGTAGTTCCGAGGATATTTATTGCTAACAGAAGAATATTGCTAGCATTTATTGAAAACGTGAATGCTAATTTTGATTTAGTGAACGCTGAAACTGCAAAACTATTAATTCAGCATGTGAACTCTAAAATAACCAGAATGCTAGACCAAAATCTCTTGTATGGTAGAATACGAATAATTGGCCGGAAGTGAGAAACATATTGGAAGATAAACTGTTCTGAGGAAAAGCCATTGATACTTACGGTTCAAATGGCTCTGAGCACTATGGGACTTAACATCTGTGGTCATCAGTCCCCTAGAACTTAGAACTACTTCAACCTAACTAACCTAAGGGCATCACACACATCCATGCCCGAGGCAGGATTCGAACCTGCGACCGTGGCAGTCGCACGGTTCCGGACTGCGCGCCTAGAACCGCTAGACCACCGCGGCCGGCCATTGATACTTATGCATATAGGATATTTCGGGACAGAAAATGTCTGGGATAATCAATTGCCTCCTGAGGAAATAAGACAGCTGAGCTAATCAAATCGTTCGGGTTTGCTGTGACACGAGTAACGTAGAGGAAACAGTTAAAATGAGTCCAGTTTCATGTGGTGGACCTGTTCCGTAGCGTGACATAATAATTTAATGCTAGTGTGTGTGCGGCGTTAGCAAATTGTTGTAAGGTGGGTAAGTGACCGAGGGGTTCTAGGCGCTACAGTCTGGAACCACGCGACCGCTACGGTCGAATCCTGACTCGGGCATGGATGTGTGTGATGTCCTTAGGTTAGTTAGGTTTAAGTAGTTCTAAGTTTTAGGTGACTGATGACCTCAGAAGTTAAATCCCATAGTGTTCAGAGCCATTTTCTTGTAAGGTGGGTTATGAGGATAATATTGATAGAAGAATAGGAAAGAGGAGAACAAATGTTAATATTTGTATCACTGGATCGCTGCGCACGAAGAAAACTTCCTTACGAGTGGTAGCACCTATTATTCCGGAGAGCCTAACAGACTGCGAACGGTGTGACTTGCAGTGCCCAAGACTCAGTGGCCCAACGGACCAGCGAAAGAACGTGAGCAGCAAGATAACAGAATAGCCAAATCAGGGCGACGAATTAAGAAGAAGATCTCTTTGATTGAAACACAGGGACGTCGTCCAGCAGCTATAGCTGTAGTATAAGTGCTATGGATGCGTTAGCTGTAGTTCCGAGGACATTTATTGCTTACAGAAGAATACGGTACTCCTAGCATTTATTGAAAACGTGAATGCTAATTTAGAGTTAGTGAACAGTGAAACTGCAAAACTATTAATTCAGCATGTAAACTCTAAAATAACGAGAATGCTAGACCAAAATCTCTTCTGTGGTAGAATACGAATACTTGGCCGGAAGTAAGAAACATGTTGGGAGATAAACTATTCTGAGGAAAAGCCATTGATACTTATGCATGTAGGATATTTCGAGACAGAAAACGTCTGGGATAATCAATTGGCTGCTGGGGAAATAAGACAGCTGAGCTATCCAAATCATTCGGGTTCGCTGTGACACGAGTAACGTATAGGAAATAGTAAAAAGTGGAAACAGGTTATGCTCTAGGCTGTACACGTTTTATTCATTGAGGGAGTACAGACGATGGTAGACAGTTAAGGAGAAAACATCAGCTGAAGCTAATCCGTGGAAATAGCCTTATCATATCAATGAAAGAGAAGAATCAAGTTTTAAGGGGAACAATTTGCCTCATTAGTAGTAAGCTAAAACCCAGACATGTGAAATGTCGTAACTGTTGTGATACTGGTCATGTGGCCAAACACTGTCGCAACAGTACTAAACTAAGATCATTGCAGACTCCCATAGGGGCAGAGGAAGCAAGGAAGTTAAAGAATTATTCGTACCATTGTGATGAGCCAAGATACACAGATGTGGACTCTGACAAGGTTTTTGGGACATAAAATAACCGCTACCCGAGTACGATCAGACAAGCGGAATGTAGAGATGATGAAGATATTCCCATTACCAAACACAGAAAAACAAGTCATAAGTTGCTAAAGGTCAACAAAAAAATAAGTGGATAAGTCAACAGCTAGAAGCGTTCGAAAAATTGAAAGAGAAGTTAATCTATCGCACCATACTGCTGTATCCTGACTCTGAGACGACTTTTATTATTACGACAGATGCAGCTGGTGAGTCCGTTGGTTTATTGTGATATCAAGACGATGTTGAAAGCGACCTACGAATAGTTAACGTGTCTACGTCACTCAATACAGCGGGCAGAAACTACTTAGCCACTAAGTTGGAGTGTTTAGAATTAGTAAGGGGACCGAAACAATGTTTACTATAAGTGTAAGGAGATACATAATAATAATCGATCAGAAGACATTAACATGGATCTTTAGTGTAAAAGACCCATTATAGCTTTTACGAAAATGGAGACTGAAACTGGTAGAGTATTCTTTTGAGATTATATAGAAGCCGATCGGTTTGAATGCCAATTTAGATGCATTAAGTAGAATGTGACAAAGTTATGAAGAGGCACATGTAAGGGAAATCAAAGAGCCCGCAATGAGTTACGTGAAGACGTGGTAGAGCTAAGTGAGAAACAGAAGGCTCAAATTATGACAGAAGTGCTCTACAATCCATTAGGTGGACATCAAAAGATTCACTGAGCACTGGATCGTAGGAAGAGGTATGGTTGATGTAAGGGATTGAAAAGACATGTCGAGGAATACATTGAGAATGAGTGATGAATTCCAACGAAATAACGGCAGACACCGTATTTACCCAATCTTCTATGGGTACACTCGGTCCAGTAGATGTAGCAGCAAAAAGTAACACATACTTTTTAAGTTTTCAATACGATATGAGTAAGTTTAACGTAGCAGTGCCGTTAGAGAGTCAAGACGTAGGCACAGTAGCAGTAGAGTTCATAGAAGATGTTGTCTTGAGGTATGGTATTGTTTCGATATTGTTATCAGACAAAGGTTCAAATTTCTTATGACAAGTTTTTAAGGGAGTATTCAGATTATTTAGAATAAGCAAGATACAGGCAGTTGCTTTTCATCACCAGCTGAATGGAACATTAGAAAGGACACATGTTGCTAGTGGATTATTTGAGTCATTTTATAAATGTAAATCACAGCAAATGGGATAAGTAGATTTCCTAGAGTACTTCGGTTTTCAATACCGAGCCACATAGCAGCACAGGGTAAAACCTTTTTCAAATAATGGTTGGAAGAACAGTTAAATTACCAAGTGTGTTACAAAAGGAGGCAGCCAGAATACGAAATAATTATGAAGATTATATTTATTAGTTCAAAACTAGGATGCAAGAAGAGCATCGAATAGGGAGAGATAAAATTAAAGTGGACAAAGGAAAGAACAAGATCCATTATGTCTAAACGGGACATACAGAACATTTCAGGTAGGGGACATAGCGTAACCGCGTGATGTGGTAGTAAGATGTGGTAGATCAAAATATCATTATTCTCAGTTCAGAGGCCCATATGAGGTAATAAAAATAGAGTGGCCTAATGAAGTAATAAAGACGACTAGGGGTCAGAAATAGGAAGAGCATGCCCACAAATTGACGTCTTATTACTAAGATGAACCTAAAAATTTGAGGCAGTCGAGAGCAGAACAGTTGTTGACATCATCCAATGGACAAGTGGCTGTAGTCATAGTCTTATTGCCTGGTTTCAACAGAACCGTAAATTCAATCGCTACAAATGAGTATTTGCTGAAAAACGGAATGACCTAAAATAGAACAGTCCATTACATACTTTTTGAGGACTACAGATCATGGTCTAAAGAGATTATCTCATTCATGACAGTCGATGAACAGCCCTTGGGATTAGAGATTTCAAATAATGAATTAAGTATGGAATATGAACAACTAGTAAATACAATAACCCACAATCAAATTGACATTCTTGCTCTCACATTTTAAATCCAGTTCAGATTGTCAAATATCTAAGACTTATTCAACGACAACTAAGATAAGAAAAGTTTCCAATGCCTCACAAAGA
Source organism: Schistocerca nitens (assembly GCF_023898315.1). Taxonomy (NCBI): domain Eukaryota; kingdom Metazoa; phylum Arthropoda; class Insecta; order Orthoptera; family Acrididae; genus Schistocerca; species Schistocerca nitens. Next base: position 394,155,523 of record NC_064616.1, read on the forward strand.
AGAATATGTTTAGACATGGTTCAAAGTTAAGGATGTTGATGTATTGGTAAAACATTATGTATTAGGTTCTATAATTCGTATTCCACTAATGAAGATTAAGGATTTTAATTTGTATAAAATGTTACCATTACCAGTTAAACTGCCTTCTGGTACAGATCAATATACTTACTTACAACCAGAGAGAGAATATTTGTTGACAGATACCTCTGAGAAACAGTATACTAAGCTATCATCTAATAGGTTAGTTTAAACAGAAATGGACAAACAACGAAGTATGCGTAAACAAACATTTGGGTGGGTTTTAGTGTACAACAGAGAGGAATGTGGAGTGAAATTACAGAAGACAATTACATACCTAATAACTGGGTCAAGAAAATGCTCCTCTTATAAAGGAATTTATTGATGAGTTCAAGTACTAATGAGTGGGAATATATAATGTCTATGGAAGAAGATGTGGCCGTTATGTGTATACATCTAAGGATACTAAATAGAATAGAATATGAATAATCAAATTTCAGAAAAGTTATAAATGACAAGGATCACACTTATATATTCAGTCAGACAAAGTGATCCAGCCGAAGCATACCAGAAAAACGTACTACGAAATGTCACAACATTGTTGTGACGAAATGGAAACAACAGTCATTGCCTCAGATACACAATTTGAATTTTCTCTAAAGCATATCACATCCAATTTAGATTAGTTAAGAGTAATGGGTAAACGATTGGAAGAAATTGATAAATTCACACATTAAGAACAGTGTTAATTACAACGAGAAAAGAAGTCCCATCCCGTTCGGTTGCTACATTTGTAAGCAGAAGTTAAATTTTTATTTTATTTCCATGCTGCTTAAAATGTAATTGTTGTAAGTATTTGTACAATAGTTGTTTGATGACTGTGGAGATGGGAACTGCTGTCGGTCTATTTGAATACAGATGACAGTACTGCAAACACCTGTAATAAATAACGTACACTTACGCTCAGTATACAGAGGCAAAGAAATGGTTTTATCCGAAATATATCAAAGAAAGACGGATGGAAGATTGGTAATAGCAAATACACGTAAAGATTTTTCTTTCAGGTGCTGACAAGAAAAATTCAGTCAGTATATTTTAAACGTACTAACTACTGTTTGAATAGTACACATTAATGTACCTTTGGGGAGAGGTGCTGCAACCTCAGAAAGTTTTAATAATTTTAATTCCATGTCAGACCATGGAAGAAAGAAACTGTATCTGTGGCAGATAAAGAAACCCAAAGCAACTGGACACTAATTCTTTCTAAGAGACTGGTAATCTACTTCAGTAAGCACTACAAGTGATATATCGCCCAAAAGCTCCAAGGGTTGAGGTCAGTGAAAAAGGAGAAAATGTTACAAAACGCCCGATGAAAGAATTGTGCGTGGAATTTAGAATGATAATCAAACATCAAGACGATCACATGTCGAGGGTATATTCAAGGATAAGATCCAGACAGATAGTGCAGATTACCGTGTTCACCCACAATCAATTAAGAACGAAATGAAGGTTAGCCGGTAGTCAGTAGACAGTTTCAGCACTTAGCATCCAGAAGGCACTGACACTCTGCATCAGTAATTAATGGAGCAATTGACACTTCAACTACAGCAATATGGTCATAGAATCTGGTGGACACACAACAACAGCAATCAAACTACTATTCGACAGTGATCACTGGAATATTCCTGGACAGAGACTGCCTATCTCCTTCTCAGAGAGTCAAAGGAGAGGAATTGTGGTGAATAGCAGAAACAAGTCCCTTGTCTCTTATACGGTAGGCCAAGTGGCCCATGGATACTAATGAGTTATTTCAAAGTGCTGATGATTGATTAGTAAGGATGAATGGCTAGCATTTAACAGACTGAGTGAAAATAAAAGCAACTGTCGCCGACAGAGATCCTTTCTCATTATTATTGAGTACATATAACATTCTGATAGGCGGCTCTAGTTCGACACCTCACTAAACAAGTGTGTTTGATTGAAAAACGAATTTATTAAAGAAAGAGTAATAACTTGCTACTTCAGAAGACGATTCCTGCCTACTACATGAGAGTTACCAATCTCTTGTAACCTGGTCCCCTGAAACCAAGGAGATCTACTCCCTCTCATCTCTACTATAAGGCTGACAAAGCTAAAACTAAACACTCATTGTCGTTAACGCCCTGATTGCGTAACGAAGGTCACACTGACTCCAATTTGATGAGATGAATCTGTTCCAGAGCACGACATAATAATCTGGTGCCAGTGTGTGCGGTGTTAGCAAATTATTGTAAAGTGGGTAATGAAGATAATAATTATAGAAGCATAGGAAAGAGGAGAACAAATGTTAGTATTTGTATTACTGAATCTTGCCGCACGAAGAAGACTTCCTTACGAGTGGCAGCGCCTAAGATTGCTGAGGGCCCAGCAGACTGAGAACATTGGCATTTATATGGGCCAAGACCTGCAGGCTTGCGGATAAATGTGAGCAGCAAGAGAACAGAATAGGCAAATCAGGGCGACGAATTATGAAGCATTTCTCTTCGACTGTAACACAGTGACGTCCTACCGCAATTATAGATTTGGTATAAATGCAATGGATGCATTAACTGCAGTTCCGAGGGCATTTGTTGTTAACAAAAGGAAACTGCCAAAATTGATTTAAAACTTGAATGCTACTTTTGAAATAATGAACCAAGGGGATCAAAAATTATTATTTCAGTATGTGAAATCTAAAATTAATAGGAATGCTAGCGAAAAACTATTTGTAAGAGATAATACAAATAATTGGCCAGAAATGAGAAATATTGTAGAGGAGCACTATTCCGACTAAACAACCATAGATTTTCATGTGTAGTTATTTCAAGAAGAAAATATCCGGGGAAAACAACTACCTCCTGTAGAAATATGGTAGATGAGATATCTAGATTATTCTTGATCTCTGAGACGTGAGTAACAGAGACGGAACGGTTAAAGGGTGCAATAGAATAAGTTATGCCCTAGCCATACATATTTTATTGAAGATTTAGCCACTGAGCGGATACAGATTATTGCACAGAGGCAAAAACATTAACTTAAGCTAGGCCGCGATAATAACCCAACTAGAAGAGAGTGTAATCATCTCAGTGAGAGAGGAATAATTTGGCAGAATAATAGTACGCAGCAACACAGTCATGTGAAATGTTACACCTTTGGCAAAATGGGACATGTACCCAAACACTGCCACAACAGTGCCAAAATAAGATGGGAACAGATAGCCCATAGGCCAGAGAAAGTAAGAAAGTTTCATTATAAGTAGTACCATTGTGGTGACCCATGACATACAGATGTGAAATGTGACAAGGTTATTATATGCGATCAATGCCAGAAGTGTGTTGACAGAGCCTGTCGAGCTCCGAAGGGTTATAGAGATACTAAATGTGGGCACACTGGGATCCTATGTAGAGAAAAGCTCGAAAAATTCTGGGGGAAAGGATGGAAACGAAACAGGTGGTATTGGTGGAATTCACGAGTAGCCAGTGTTAAATGGCCCAAGGTGAGGGCAGTAGGCTTTGAGGCTAAAAACGATGTAATGACGACTTATTGCAGAGATTTCGGTAAGGAATTAAATATTTTCGTAGATATAGGAACCCATATCACTTTACTCAAGGAAGATGCGATAACCACATATCACCAGAAAGTAAGCGAGAGGTATAGAGGTAAAAAAGGGTAACGCATGTTATTATGAACACACTGGGCACAGTGGCACTGAACTTCAGAATAGACAGGAACATGCTAGGCAAACATATAATCCATGTTTTAAGAAAGGGAGCAGATGTACCGTATAATCTGCAGTACAGTAGGGATTCCCTACAAAATTAAAGATCCATCGTTGTCTATAAACACGAATAACTGTGAACTACTATGACATTCAGCTGTTGACAGTATGGTACAAGGACGTACGTTTAACCAGGGCGGAGGCAGGCCCGAAACTCTCTGGTACAGACAGGGTCACGAGAAAGGAAGCAAGACAAACTTCAAGTACAAATATCGGTAGATATTATTATGATGTCTTTCATCAAGAATAGGACAGATTTTCATTTAAAGAGACAGTAAAACAAAGATTCTGCTATTGCCTGAACATTCAGGCGAGATTATAAATGTCAGCCCATATCAGATATCGGAATCCAAGGGGGATGTACTACGCAAACACATAGAAAAAGTGATGGATGACAAAATTATTGTAGGGAATGAGCCAGTATTACTAATTCCGAAGGAAATAGATGCCAGTGTGCAACTAAAATGTAGAATGGTGACTGAATATCGTAAAGTAAATGAGATTTAGGTAAGGGAGACTATTGGAATCCCGAACATATCATAAATTCTGGACCAGTTGGAAGAAGGTAAGTATTTTTGAACATTGCATTTGGCCAGTGGGTGCCACCAAATATTAATGGACCCCCAAGACAGGAAGAAAACAGAATTTAGTGCCAATTAACAGCAGTGTGAGTACAAGAGGATGCCAATGCGATTGAAAGGTGAGTCTAATAAGTTTCAAAGACTACTGAACGATGCACAGTCAGGATTACGAGGAACAAAGTGCTTAGTATATCTCGATGAAATTATCTGCTAGCAAATTTTCTTTAAGAGAAAATAATAATAAACTATGAGAGATTTTCCACTGACGTAGGGCATACCGGCTGAAGTTGCAGCTAGACAAGAGTAAATTTTTACGGAAGGAGGTAATATTTTTGGGACACAAAACAATAAATAAGAATGGCCTGATGAGTGGAATGTTCAGAAGATGAAGATATCCCCAACTTCAAAGGCAAAGACACAGTTAAAAGGATGCTTATGTTTAAGAGGGTACAATAGAAAATTTCTAAAAGATTTCAGTAAAACTGGAGCCCCTTTGCATAAGTTGCACAAGCCCAACAACAGTTACGAATAGGGAAGCCAAGAGCAAGAGGTATTCGAAGAATTAGAAAAGAAGTGAATCAGTTCGCCAACACCACAGTATCCTGGCTTTGAAAGTTCTTTCATCATTGCGATAGATTAATATAGTGAGGCACTCGTTTCAGTCGTATCACAAGCAAAGATCGAGAGCAACGAATGAATAGCATACCTGTCTAGGTCACTGAATAAAGCAGACATAAACCATTCAGCCACCAAGCTGGAGTTTAAACACTCCAGCGTTAGTACTGGCAAAGAAACTATTTCTACCATAAGTGCACAGAGTTTCCCAATAATAACCAAACGGAAGCTACTATCATGGATGTTTAGTGTAAAAGACCCACTTTCACGGTTCTTGAATTGGAGACTCAAACTAGAAAAACATCCACAAGAGAACTCAACGCCATTGCAGTTGCATTAAGTAGAATACGACAAAATGATTAGGAGGCACAAATGAGAGACAGTAAAGAGCCCATAAGCCGGGTAACAGAAGCTAATGCGTTATGTGAAGACACAGAATAGCTAAGTGGTGAGCAGAAGAACAAAATTATGAAGGAAGTGCATGGCAATCCGTTGGGTGGACACCAAACGATTCGTTGAACTCTTAATCGCTTACAGAGATAATGCCTATAGAAAGGAATGAAAAGAGATACTGAGGAATAGTTTCAAAATATGTGAAAAATGTCAATGATGTAAATTAACTGAGCATAAGACCAAAATGCCATTAGCTATTATGAACACGGCTCAGACCGTTTTTGATCAATGTTATATGGACAGAAGTCGCTCCATTAGCAATAGATATATATCAAGGCTTGAGGACGATTTGGGCAAGTGTACAGTAGCAGTCATATTAGACAGACAAGATTTGGCCACTGTAGCGGGAAGGTTCATTGAAGAAGTTATATTAAGTTGTAGTATTCATTCGATATTACTTGCAGACGAATGTTCAAAGTTCTTAATTCGAGTGTTTAAGAGAGTATGCAAGTTATCAAGAAGAAAGGAGATACAGACAACTGCTGTTCACCCTCAGATAAATGGAGCATTACGAGGGATACATCGGATCCCAGTGAATTATTTCAAGAATTTTATAAATGTAGATAATTGCAGCTGGGATAAGTGGGTTCCCTACAGCATTTTTGATTTGGTACCACACCACACAGCAGCATAGGATATTCACCTACTGAATTACTGTTCCGAAGAACAGTAACATTACTATTAGTGTCACAAAAGGAGGCACCCAGAATAGAACAAAATTATCATGATTATCATTTCAAAGCTAGGACACAAGAAGCGCATCAAGCAGGAAGAGACAGAACAAAAAGGCCAAAAAAGCGAGCAAGGCACATTGCGACTAAACAAAGCATTACAGAACATTTAAGGTAAGGCACAATGTGTTACTGCACAATGAGACAGTAGGACACAGGAGATCAAACAAGTTGGATTCCCAGTTCAGGGACTCATATGAGGTAGTAAGAATGGAACTGCTTGATGTAGTAATAAAGACGACTAGGAAGCAATAACTCAAAGTGAATATCCGTAGACTGAAGCCTCATTACTACGATGATGTCTAAAATGTAAGGTGTCTAGATCAGAATAATTGTTGAAATTACCCAAAGGTCAAGAGGCTGTAGCCTGAACCACGCTGTCAGATTTGAAAAGAACCGTAGATTCCATCACCACAAGTGAGTAATGGCACAAAAATGGAATGAATAAACTGGAACAGTCCTATGCATACTCTCTGAGGACTACAAATCATGAACTAAGGAGGACTGCCACATTCATGACAACCAAAAAAAAAAAAAAAAATGGTTCAAATGGCTCTGAGCACTATGGGACTTAACTGCTGAGGTCATCAGTCCCCTAGAACTTAGAACTACTTAAACCTAACTAACCTAAGGACATCACACACATCCATGCCCGAGGCAGGATTCGAACCTGCGACCGTAGCGGTCGCGCGGTTCCAGACTGTAGCGCCTAGAACCGCTCAGCCACCCCGGCCGGCATGACAACCAAAGAGCAAGTCTTCCAAAACAAATTTTACTTAGTAAATTAAGTATGGAATATGAACAATCAGTAAATGTAATGATTAACATGTAAGACTGTCCTACCCATCACAATGAAAATCCCATTCAAAATGACGCATAGTTGACGCTGGTTCAAAATTAATTATGAGAAGTAAAGTTTTCATTAATTCATGCGGAAGAATACATGAGTACAGTTTTAAATTTTATGGACCTTGATGTATTTGTAACTAGCGATGTTTTAAGTTCTGTAATTAGTATTGCACTAATGGAGAATAAGAATTTTAATGCTTACACAATATCAGAGAAAGAATATTTGTTGAGAGAAAGCTACAAGAAACTATGTGCTATGCTATCACCTGATCAGTTACATTATAAAGGAATGCCAAACAACGAAGTATATGCAAACAAACATTTGGGTGAATTACAATGTACAGCGAAAAGGTCTATGAAGTGAAATTTTTATAAGACTGTCACTTACCTAGTAACTGTGTCAAGAAAATGCTTCGTTAGAAAGAAGTGTATGGGTGAGTTTTAGCAGTAATGAGTAATAATACCTAAGGAGAACGACATGATCGTTTTATGTAACAAGTATACATTTAAGAATATTAAAAGGAATGGAATATGAACAATTAAGTTGCAGAAAAACTGCAAGGGATGTGAGCAAACATAGATACTCAATCAGACAAAGCGAGAGACATAATAACAAATGCCGATATGAACTTATATTGCTGTGATGAAATGGATACAAAAATCAATACATCCAAAATACAATTTGAATTACCTCTGAAGAGTATCACCTCCACCTTAGGTGACTTCAAAGTAGCGGGGTAACGAATACATTAGTTGTTTTTGTTACTGTTTTCTATGCTGTGCAAAACGCCGTTGTAAGTATTTCTAGAAAAGTTTGTTTGATGAGCCTGGAGATGGGAACTTCTGTTGATCTGCTAGTGAAAAAGTGACACTATTACATTAATGCATACACCCGAAATAAATAGAACACACATAGTATCACCAGACAGAAACAAGGGAATGATCGTATATAAAAGACATCCGAGAAACGCGGATAACAGAGTGGTAATAACAAATAGACGCTAAGAAGTTTTCTTTCGGGTGTAGCATAAAGAAAATTTATGTAAAAACTTTGTAAGTGTATTCTGAATCTATCAACAGCACTTTGAATTGTGAACATTAATGTACTTTTGGGGAGAGGCGGTATCATCTCAGAAAATTTCAATAATTGTAATTACATATAAAATCATAAAGAGAATAATGCACAGGGTTCCACAGACGAGCAGACCTATATACGAGACAAATGGATCGCAAACACGATATCGAGAGAAGACAACGCTAAACGAAGTGGTTGGACACTGTTTCTTTCTACAAATGCACCACTAAACTTTACACTTGAGACATCGTCAGAGACATCAAAGGTTGAGGTCAATGGTATAAGAGGAAACAATACAACACGCGTAATGGAAGAATAATAAGTGGAATATGGAACGATAATTAAACATTAAGGCTGTCACATATCCAGAGAAGGGTCCAACGGACGTTCCAGATACGAGGATTGTTTAGAAAGTAAGTTCCAATTGTTCACGAAATAGGAACCACTGGGAAAATCCCTTGAAGCTTTGCACAGATGCGTTGGGCAGTGTCTCTAGTATGCCCGTCGAACGTATCGCGTCGCTCTTTTCAGTTTTCAGTGAACAGTGAGCACGTAAAGATGCGTAGGGAATAGCGTCTCCTGCCAAGTAGAAGGGCTTGATTAGACATTTCGCCTGTGTCATGCAGCCTGCATAACACAACTATCGAACAGTTCCTTCTTCATGCACATTCTCGGCCTCACAGTGCAGGGGCAATGAAGACGCTCCTGCTGCGTTTCCTTTGAGAAGTGTTTGATCACCCACAATGCAGTCCCTAATTCGCTCCCCCGAGTCTCATCTCTGCTCACAAGAACCGGTGGCTATGAAGAAAAAATTTTTCCCCAGACAACGAGTTGCAGACCAGTGCAGATAACTGGCCGAAAGCCCAGGTGGCTGCTTTCTATGATGGGGATATTGGAAATTTGATACAACACTATGACAAAAAACGAAGTTCGAGCGGCGACTATGTAGAGAACTAGGTGGAAGGTGTACCTTACTGTTGCAAAAAACGAAGTTCGAGCGGCGACTATGTAGAGAACTAGGTGGAAGGTGTACCTTACTGTTGCAAATGGTTTTCACTGTGGTTTCCATTTCGCGACCGATCGGAACTTACTTCCTGGATAACTCTCGTATATAGTTCAGATCATCTTTTGCACGCACAGTCAAATAAGAACGAAATAAAAGGTTGTTCGGTAGTCTGTAGTCAGTTTCAGCACTAAGCATCCAAAAGGCAGTGACTCCCCGCAGCAGCACCTAATGGAGTAACTGGCACTTCAACAATGATAAGACGGTGATAGACGTGGAAACACAGAAACTGCAAGCTAAGTAGCGTTAGAGATTGTTCATTCTAATAGTGCCGAACAGAAACTGCCTGTTTCTGTCTCAGAGAGTTAGAACAGAGGAATTTTAGTGAATAGTAGGAATACGTTACAGCTTTGTACTTGTCTCTTGGATGGTAGGCCAAGTGAATTACTTCAAAGGCTGACGCTCGAGCGGCCAGTAGTTAGCAGTTCGAGAGACAGCGCAAGCACTCGTCTCTGATACACATCCTTTGTCGTTATTATTGAGAGCATCTCACATTCTGTTAAGGGGTTCATGTCCCACACCTCACTAAAAAAGTAAGTTTGTTAAACGAATGAATTTGTTAGAGAAAGAGTAACAACCAGCTATTTCAGGAAACCATTCCTGTCAACGCCATGAGAGTTGCCAACGTTCTGTAAGCTAATTTCTGCAGCCCGGGAGATATGCTCCCTCTTTTCTCTACTATAAAGGTTGACAAAAATAAAGCTAAACCCACATTGTCCTTTACGTCCTGACTGCGTAACGCAGGTCACACTGAGTCCATTTTGATGTAAAAAATCTGTTCCGGAGCAAGACATAGAAATTTGGTTCCAAGCGTTGGAGTGTTAGGAAATTGTTGAGAGGTGCGTAATGGGGATGTTGATGGTAGGAGAATAGGAAGAAAGCAGCTGTATCACAAAGTCTCACCGCAAGAAGAAGACCTCCCTATTAGTACCAGCGCCCAAAATCCTGGAGAGCCAGCAGACTGCGAACAATGCGAGTAGCAGTGGCCAATACTCAGTGGAGCAGCAGAGTCTAGCGGACCAGCATGAGAATGTGAGCAGCAAGACAACAGAACTAGAAAATCAGGATATGATTCCGGAAAACCAAGAAGTAATAGTGTGAAATTCTACGACACTGATAGGGTCACGATAAAGACATCACGTTCAAATGGTTCAAATGGCTCTGAGCGCTATGGGACGTAAGATCTGGGGTCATCAGTCCCCTAGAACATAGAACTACTTAAACCTAACTAAACTAAGGATATCACACACATCCATGCCCGAGGCAGGATTCGAACCTACGACCGTAGCACTCGCGCGGTTCCGGACTGATGCGCCTAGAACCGCTTGGCCACCGCGGCCGGCAAAGACATCAGGAAGATAAGAATAGGATAAACGAATCTCACTGTAAACTAAAACTCTGATTTAAAGGAGACGATGGGTCTCAGAGAAAGAAAGTCATGAGAATCCGACTAGAAAAATGTGTAAAGAGTGACAACACTTACTGTCCTTAGAACGAATGTAGGGACATGAAGAGGTGTACAGTTATTAAGATACCATTATGTGTGGAAGTCTAGTTCGTTACATGTATTTTTAGACTCCATTACAGCCCATCAGAAGCATGACAACACGAGCGAAAACACCGCTGGAGACGACATTCTTTCACGTCTATAAAGAATCACCAACAAAATGGTCTCCATTTCCTTAAGTTGTAACTTCCACAGATGATACTACAGGACTAATGGTATACTCACACATGATATGAAAAAAAGGACATTCATGTTAGATAACTAATGAGTTTGCGGTCTCAAAGCAGTGATGAACTTGTATAATATTCCTGATTTCTAGGAGTCGAACTGATGTTAGGAAAGTTGTTGCTGATTAGAAAATACGTGAAAAGAATGAAAAAAAGGGAGTAAAACTTGCTTGATGAGGTGTTCGGATAGAATTCATACGTATCCACTGTCCTCTCAATGAACTTAAATTACTGAGATATAAACCCAATAAGGGTTGTCTGACACATCTCATAGTTGACATGCGTAATAAAGAATAGAAAAATACTACCATACCTTAGGAGAGAGTGACTGACAAATATAAAGTGTCAAGAACCGTCTCTCCATTGCTGCAATTTTCCTAGGGCACGTCACGAAACTAGAACAGTCGTTTATTTGGTTGTTTAAATCACGCAAATATCAAACTGGCCTTCTGGGAGCATGAAATCCGACGCGAATGGTAAGTACGAAAATTGGAACGACTGACAGTGTCAGGGAACGATAGGGTGATACCTTTAAGACGAAATTCTGTAAGATGCTACACTATGTGACAAAACAGTTTGTGGACTGAAACTCTTCTTCTCTTGTGTAGAAAAACACAAGACCTTGAACCTTATGGCGCAAGGTACAACCAATGGCAGGCTTGTAAAATTCAAGTGAACTACGGAAATAGAAAATACAACAAAACCTTTTCACCATTGGAGTGACTGGTGAATCAGTCACGATATGTAGAAGTAATGAAGCCTCCGTGCAAGAGTGTAAATTCCGGAAAATTGTAAAAAAAATCAAAAATACCGTTGCTAGATCTTAATACCATGACCTTGTAGATGGATATCCCCGCGTGAGCGTACAAGCTGCCATTTTCATTTGAGTGAGTTGAGATAGCAACAATTAGTCTTTTAAATATTAAAATTTAATTTTCTGCCAGGGTGGTGTTGGCGGGTGGAGAGAGCAGAGAGTATGGGGGATTTTAAGTAAGTAAGATGGTAGGACGTTACCTTACACTATCATACGCACTGAGTATCCTTACCACCAGTACTTCTGTTAATGCACTACTCGGATGTAACTACAGTGTATTTACTGGCTGTCAGCAGTTCCTAAGAGAAGGTAAATCACATATTAATGTCGTAACGAAACGTTTCGTAAATATGTAAAAAAAATGTGCTAAATTCAAAGCAGAAGTTTGTTGGCACATTACTGTTTTGATTCCACCAATGTGTATATGCAGGGCATTTGAGCTTGAACTACGTCCAGTTGACCTTCGGCGTGTTTTTAGGATTTTACGCGCGTAATTTCTCTACTGATGTTGATATATGCTTTATCACTGAATTCCTCTTTTTTGAGCTATACAGTGGTTCACAACGTGGGGATAATTACCTCCTGACGAGTAATATGAACTTTTCTAAGATGTACATAACCAAAAGGGTTTACTGTGTTTCTGTCACGAAATTAAATTATTTTTAAAACATCATTAGTGTTATAACCATTTTGTAAGTCTTTAATACTGATCACGCAATTTGTCAATATTTACTTTTTCCTCAGTTACTAGTATTACAGCATGACACCATGGAGTGGTGGTCACAGGCACCTCAGGCAGACACCCATTCCACACGTACTTTGTACGTAGAACTGTACATCAGTGAAATTAAAAGAAAGGCCTACGTAAAAACTCTAAATGTCTCATGAAAATGCCTTCTGCAAGTTGTAGATAGTTCCTGCAGTACACTAGAAATTGTTTCATTACTTACGTTGAAACAGATATATGAACTAACTGCCGGGACAACATTATATTTCTGTACACAGAATTATCATAATTATGGGTGTTATTAGAGCGATCAGTCACAAAGCGTTATGAGCCTGAAGTCTTGCTATGTCTGCCACTAAGAAGTAAGGAGCCCAGCAGTCAAGTGATTTACAGGCAGTAACTATGTTGTTGTTGTTGTTGTGGTCTTCAGTCCTGAGACTGGTTTGATGCAGCTCTCCATGCTACTCTATCCTGTGCAAGCTTCTTCATCTCCCAGTATGTACTGCAACCTACATCCTTCTGAATCTGCTTAGTGTATTCATCTCTTGGTCTCCCTCTACGATTTTTACCCTCCACGCTGCCCTCCAATGCTAAATTTGTGATCCCTTGATGCCTCAAAACATGTCCTACCAACCGATCCCTTCTTCTAAGTTGTGCCACAAACTTCTCTTCTCCCCAATCCTATTCAATACCTCCTCATTAGTTACGTGATCTACCCACCTTATCTTCAGCATTCTTCTGTAGCACAACATTTCGAAAGCTTCTATTCTCTTCTTGTCCAAACTGGTTATCGTCAATGTTTCACTTCCATACATGGCTACACTCCATACAAATACTTTCATAAACGTCTCCCTGACACTTAAATCTATACTCGATGTTAACAAATTTCTCTTCTTCAGAAACGATTTCCTTGCCATTGCCAGTCTACATTTTATATCCTCTCTACTTCGACCATTATCAGTTATTTTGCTCCCTAAATAGCAAAACTCCTTTACTACTTTAAGTGTCTCATTTCCTAATCTAATCCCCTCAGCATCACCCGATTTAATTTGACTACATTCCATTATCCTCGTTTTGCTTTTGTTCATGTTCATCTTATATCCTCCTATCAAGACACTGTCCATTCCGTTCAACTGCTCTTCCAAGTCCTTTGCTGTCTCTGACAGAATTACAATGTCATCGGCGAACCTCAAAGTTTTTACTTCTTCTCCATGAATTTTAATACCTACTCCGAATTTTTCTTTTGTTTCCTTTACTGCTTGCTCAACATACAGATTGAATAACATCGGGGAGAGGCTACAACCCTGTCTCACTCCTTTCCCAACCACTGCTTCCCTTTCATGCCCCTCGACTCTTATAACTGCCATCTGGTTTCTGTACAAATTGTAAATAGCCTTTCGCTCCCTGTATTTTACCCCTGCCACCTTCAGAATTTGAAAGAGAGTATTCCAGTTAACGTTGTCAAAAGCTTTCTCTAAGTCTACAAATGCTAGAAACGTAGGTTTGCCTTTTCTTAATCTTTCTTCTAAGATAAGTCGTAAGTTTAGTATTGCCTCGCGTGTTCCAACATTTCTACGGAATCCAAACTGATCTACCCCGAGGTCCGCTTCTACCAGTTTTTCCATTCGTCTGTAAAGAATTCGCGTTAGTATTTTGCAGCTGTGACTTATTAAACTGATAGTTCGGTAATTTTCACATCTGTCAACACCTGCTTTCTTTGGGATTGGAATTATTATATTCTTCTTGAAGTCTGTGGGTATTTCGCCTGTCTCATACATCTTGCTCACCAGATGGTAGAGTTTTGTCGTGACTGGCTCTCCCAAGGCCATCAGTAGTTCTAATGGAATGTTGTCTATTCCCGGAGCCTTGTTTCGACTGAGGTCTTTCAGTGCTCTGTCAAACTCTTCACGCAGTATCTTATCTCCCATTTCATCTTCATCTACATCCTCTTCCATTTCCATAATATTGTCCTCAAGTACATCGCCCTTGTATAAACCCTCTATATACTCCTTCCACCTTTCTGCCTTCCCTTCTTTGCTTAGAACTGGGTTGCCATCTGAGCTCTTGATATTCATACAAGTGGTTCTCCTCTCTCCAAAGGTCTCTTTAATTTTCCTGTAGGCAGTATCTATCTTACCCATAGTGAGACAAGCCTCTACATCCTTACATTTGTCCTCTAGCAATCCCTGCTTAGCCATTTCGCACTTCCTGTCGATCTCATTTTTGAGACGTTTGCATTCCTTTATGCCTGCTTCATTTACTGCATTTTTATATTTTCTCCTTTCATCAATTAAATTCAACATTTCTTCTGTTACCCAAGGATTTCTATTAGCCCTCGTCTTTTTACCTACTTGATCCTCTGCTGCCTTCACTACTTCATCCCTCAGAGCTACCCATTCTTCTTCTACTGTATTTCTTTCCCCCATTCCTGTCAATTGTTCCCTTATGCTCTCCCTGAAACTCTCTACAACCTCTGGTTCTTTCAGTTTATCCAGGTCCCATCTCCTTAAATTCCCACCTTTTTGCAGTTTCTTCAGTTTCAATCTGCAGTTCATAACCAATAGATTGTGGTCAGAATCCACATCTGCCCCTGGAAATGTCTTACAATTTAAAACCTGGTTCCTAAATCTCTGTCTTACCATTATATAATCTATCTGATACCTTTTAGTATCTCCAGGACTCTTCAAGGTATACAAACTTCTTTTATAATTCTTGAACCAAGTGTTAGCTATGATTAAGTTATGCTCTGTGCAAAATTCTACAAGGCGGCTTCCTCTTTCATTTCTTACCCCCAATCCATATTCACCTACTATGTTTCCTTCTCTCCCTTTTCCTACTGACGAATTCCAGTCACCCATGACTATTAAATTTTCGTCTCCCTTCACTACCTGAATAATTTCTTTTATCTTGTCATACATTTCATCAATTTCTTCATCATCTGCAGAACTAGTTGGCATATAAACTTGTACTACTGTAGTAGGCATGGGCTTTGTGTCTATCTTGGCCACAATAATGCGTTCACTATGCTGTTTGTAGTAGCTAACCCGCACTCCTATTTTTTTTATTCATTATTAAACCTACTCCTGCATTACCCCTATTTGATTTTGTATTTATAACCCTGTAATCACCTGACCAAAAGTCTTGTTCCTCCTGCCACCGAACTTCACTAATTCCCACTATATCTAACTTTAACCTATCCATTTCCCTTTTTAAATTTTCTAACCTACCTGCCCGATTAAGGGATCTGACATTCCACGCTCCGATCCGTAGAATGCCAGTTTTCTTTCTCCTGATAACGACGTCCTCTTGTGTAGTCCCCGCGCGGAGATCCGAATGGGGGACTATTTTACCTCCGGAATATTTTACCCAAGAGGACGCCATCATCATTTAATCATACAGTAAAGCTGCTTGTCCTCGGGAAAAATTACGGCTGTATTTTCCCCTTGCTTTCAGCCGTTCGCAGTACCAGCACAGCAAGGCCGTTTTGGTTAATGTTACAAGGCCAAATCAGTCAATCATCCAGACTGTTGCCCCTGCAACTACTGAAAAGGCTGCTGCCCCTCTTCAGGAACCACATGTTTGTCTGGCCTCTCAACAGATACCCCTCCGTTGTGGTTGCACCTACGGTACGGCCATCTGTATTGCTGAGGCACGCAAGCCTCCCCACCAACATCAAGGTCCATGGTTCATGGGGGGGAGCAGTAACTATAGTGCACACATTTTAACTAGGCTGATTTCAAATGGGGATGCAGGTTGTGGGTGAAGCAAATGCCGTTAGGTAGATGACTAGCACCGAGAAAGAACGCTTTGTAGCAAGTGTGGATAGTTAGGTCTGGTGACTGTGTTATAGGTAGCACTCGCTATACACCAGGATTTGCTTCATCATTCATTATAGCACGCATAAACACACACAAACTAAATATCATTCACCTTTCATCATTTTAAAAATAAAAGTTTTCATTGAAAATTCTCCCTCATTCTTTCTTTTAGTTAGGCGTTAAAGTGATGATGTGATGACGGCGGGGGAAAGCGGTTGAGAAGTGGGAGTGGTGTAGGGGATGGGGCAGTTACTAGAAAATATCTGATTGCACTCAGGGGTCATTGTCTAAGAAAGGTTGGGAAGCACTGAGGTGCTTTTAAGCTGCGGCACGTTTTATGATAGACTAACGCAATTACTTCTTTTGGACTGGTGGCGTCCCACAGCTCATAAATATTTGAAAGAAGTCATATTTGATAACTAACAGGAGGTGCTGATGGAATAAACCTTCATTTACTACAAGTTTATATCAACCGATCATTATTAAGTTACATAAAACTGTGCCAGTATTAACACTCGCTAATACAGTCAGTGGTAAACTTACTATACTGTCCATATTCCGGTTGAATATTCCGATGTGGTGTGCACGCTGACATATTAGTCCATATGTAGACAGCGTAGTAATTCTTATTCAAGCATAAGCACTTTTTACTCGTGTTGGAGCAACATTTTCAGCCGAATATGAGGCGTCGGCGGCAGGGGCTGTATGCTTCCTCGCCAGCGTTCGAAGAAAACAACGATTAAGTGGCTGCCAGGAGCGATGACGTCAGCAGGCCGCGGCCGCGTGTCAAACGCTGCTGTTTTTAAATGGCCCGTCCCTCTGGTGGCGGGTTTTCACACCTGGCCGTTGTGCAGCATGAACTCAAGCATCTCAGATATTCACTTCTTTAGTAATGAAATATTGTGTATACCCAGTTCAAGATGTACTTGTCTTTCCTTCATAGTTTCATTGTTTTCAGTAATTTAACTTGGGATATTTTCATTCTACCTCTTTATATTCTCCCGAAGACTTTCCAGAATAGATTTCTTTATTTCAGTAAATTCTATCCCACCTCAGTTATCGTTGAGTTGAAATTCTCGCCATTTGTTTAATAGCTCCATCTACATATATTTTGCAGGTTGCTTAACTGCCTTCTTTAAATCACTATCTCTTGCGCCTTAGCTTTATTCTGCATAACCTTCTCATCAGAATATTCGGAAATTGTTATTTCAAGCCGGCCGGAGTGGCCGAGCGGTTAAAGGCGCTACAGTCTGGAACCGCACGACCGCTACAGTCGCAGGTTCGAATCCTGCCTCGGGCATGGATGTGTGTGCTGTCCTTAGGTTAGTTAGGTTTAAGTAGTTCTAAGTTCTAGGGGACTTATGACCACAGCAGTTGAGTCCCATAGTGCTCAGAGCCATTTTTTTTTTTTGTTATTTCAATCTGCAGCAGCTCTCTGCTCTTACATGAAGTCTGACATTATACATACCTCAATTCCAGGCTGATGAGTGTGTGTGTCTTTCTAGATGTATTTACATTTTCCGCTCTGCATCTTACAGGATCTATAGCTCTAGGAATCCGAAAATTATTTACTACCATCATTCTGTAAATTTAATTTTCATTTTATAAAAGGTAGTCAGTTTCAGCTTTTGAACCAGTTAATGCTTGTTAACTACATTTTGTAGTAGTTTTGCTGTATGAAAAACTATTAGCCCTGTGGTGGACTTTTCCACTGCAGTGCACAGCCGTTAATGTCGCTTCCTTGAGGTTTTCAATCTGTCCTGATGCTGCACATGCGCGTAGCCCACTTCAGTGGACACACGACAATGTTCCTATGCCCTGCGTGCATTTATAGCTTCAGGACTGACTGAAAACGCCAAAGACGCGACTATTAATATATGTTCATTGCAGCTGACATTCGCAACACTGGGTGAAGGAGAAACATATTTTCCTTTTTGGCGAATTCTCCTAACGTGTGACCTTTGCCGATCCTGATACCTTATCTGAATCATCTGAATGAAGAATAGTTCGTAAATATTGGTGTTATTTGTGTATTAAAATATCAAATTACTTTCCTGTAGTGGGATTTGCATTCATTTATCAACTTCCTTAGCTCTTCATGTATATCGGACCCCATAGTTAGAATGTGAGTTAATTAATGCATCGAATCTAATGATTTCCATAAAATATCGGTTTAACTGTAAAACAAATCTTAATATTGTGTCTTCATTCCTTCAAATTGTATAACAGTATTGTAATGTTCTTGTTGTATCACATACTATGCCAGAATTTCCTTCCTGCTCACCTTATCGGTATTAACCCAAATGACCCGATTTATATTGTATTTATATATTGGTTCACGACAGTATGATAACCGCAAAATGTCCCCCTTGATCTCACTTAGCTTCCCTATCACATCCAATTATATTTTTTATGGTCCAGATGTCCTTAAATTACTTTCCATAAGTAAAAATTTATTGAAGAACATAAGTGTCTAAAGTCCAAGATACTATTTAGCAAAACTTTGCGTGTGAAGCACCGGGACAAAAGACAAAAGCAGGAAGTGGCCTTTAAGCCTAAGCCAATTGCCTGAATTCCTTCAGTAAACTGCTCCCAATATTTCTTCATTCCGGCTGAAAGACCGACATCGCTGTAACTGGCATGTGGTAGTACCTAATATACACTAGCCAGATGTGTTCCGAATCGTTTGATGCGACAAGTGAAGGCATTATGTTCACAGCAGTCTCAGCACATTCTAGAGTGCTTCTGAACCAACAGTCATTAAATCTCTAAGTCACCCTAATAGAGTAGGTAGTACACATTGACAGATTTTGTTCAAATGGTTCAAATGGCTCTGAGCACTATGGGACTTAACATCCGAGGTCACCAGTCCTCTAGATCTTAGTACTACTTAAACGTAACTAACCTAAGGACATCACTCACATCCATGCCCGAGGCAGGATTCGAACCTGCGACCGTAGCAGTCTCGCGGTTCCGGACTGAAGCGCCTAGAACCACTCGGTCACAGGGGCCGGCGACTGATGTCGTTGTTTGCGGTTCTGATTAACAAGCAGTTCATTCATATTTGATCTCCAAACAGCAAAACATGATAATTGTTCCCCCGTGGCACTTCTGCGCGAAGCATACGTCTGTACTGGACGCAGTGAAGTACCTTAGCTGAAATTTACTTAAGAATTAGCCGTCTACTTCAGTATTCTTCATCTGGACCCGTGCAGAGCATACAACGCAATAAATAATCCGAGCTCGCGTTTTCGTCTGGCGTAAATATCAAGGAAGGCAGGGAGGGAGGAAGATTTAGATTTTAACTTCTCGTCGGCAGTGCGGTCATTAAAGACTGAACACAAGTTTTGCTTGCGAAAGGATCACAGTATGCTGATAAAATAGCTCATATTTAGCAATAATATAAAACCACTCCCTCATAAAAAGGTCCGTACCTAAAGACTGGAAAATTGCTGAAGTCACACCAATACCCAATCCGCTAAATTACAGGCCAATATCGAATGGTTCGAATGGTTCAAATGGTTCAGAATGGCTCTGAGCACTGTGGGACTTAACATCTGTGGTCATCAGTCCCTTAGAACTTAGAACTACTTAAACCTAACTAATCTAAGGACATCACACACATCCATGCCCGAGGCAGGATTCGAACCTGCGACCGTAGCGGTCACGCGGTTCCAGACTGAAGCGCCTAGGACTGCACGGCCACACCGGCCGGCTGGCCAATATCACTAACGTCCAACTGCAGTAAGGTTTTGGGACATATACAATGTTCGAACATTATGAATTACTTGAAATAAAACGATTTATTGAGACATAGTACGGATTCAGAAAATATCATTCTTGTGAAACAGAACTATGTTTTTATACTCATGAATTAATGAGTGCTTTCGACAGGGGATGTCAAATTGATCCCATATTTTTAGATTTCCAGAAGGCTTTCGACACCGTCCCTCACAAGCGCCCTCTAACCAAACTGCGTACGTATGCAATATCGCCTCAGTTGCGCCACTGGATTCATGATCTCCCGTCAGAAAGGTCACAGTTCGTAGTAATAGACGGAAAGTCATCGAGTAAAACAGAAGTAACATCCGGCGTTGCCCAAGGAAGTGTTATAGGCCCTTTATTGTTCCTGATCTATATAAACGACATAGGAGACAAAGTATCCGTCTTATGCTATTTGCAGATGATTCTGTCATTTACCGTCTTGTATAGTCATCAGATAACAAAAACGAATTGCAAAATGATTTAGATAAGATATCTGTATGGTGCGAAAAGTGGGAACTGACTCTGAATAAAGAAAAGTGTGAATTTATTCACATGATTACTAAAACAAATCAGCTAAATTTTGATTACACGATAAGTCACACAAATCTGAAGGCTATAAATTCAACTAAAGACTTGGGGATTACAATTACAAATAACTTACATTGGAACGATCACATACATAATGTTGTGGGTACAGAAAACCAAAGATTGCGATTCATTGGCAGAACACTCAGAGGGTGCAATAGACTTTTTACACCACGCTCGTGCGCCCTGTCCTGAGTCATTGCTGTGCGGTGTTGGATACGTATAAAGTGGGACTAACGGATGACATCGAAAAAGCTCAACGAAGGGCAGCTATTTTTGTATTATCGCGAAAAAGTGGAGATAGTGCCACAGCCATGATACGTAAATTGGAGTGGCAATCACTAAGTCATTTTCGTTGCGACGGGATCTTCTCACGAAATTTCAATCATCAGTTTTCTCCTCCGATTGCCAAGACATTATGTTGGCACCCACCTACATACGGAGAAGTGATCATCACGATAAAATAGGAGAAATCAGGTCTCGCACAGAAAAATGTAAATGCTCCTTTTTCCTGCGCGCCGTTCGAGAGGGGAACGGTAGAGACACAGCTTGAAGGTGGTTCATTGAACCCTCCTGCCTGGCACTTTATTGTGAATGGCAGAATAATCACGAAGATGTAGATGTAGATGAAGGATGGGGACAGGCATCGTCCGTGCCATTTCCAAAAGAACCGTCCCGTCATTTACGTTACTAGCAAATTTCACAGCCTCACATGAAGAACAATGGATTCGTGACCTGAGTTCTACTTCTGCAAAGGTTCAAGGGCTTCTTTCTAAGACATCATAGTGGTAGATGGCTATAGAAACTCATTCTGCCGCTCCGATACGACAGTTTGCTAACAGGTTCGACACATGTACTGCATTCGCATTACAACTGGGAACAGTTAGATGACATCCATGGCAACACAGAGGAACTGATTATCATCATATTCAGCTGCATAGTGCTCTATCGTTTTTATTGCCATTACAAGTCAATTCGAAAAAAGATTTTTTTGGTTTACTGTACGAGCAAAGTGGTGAAAATTTAGGTTTAATTCAGTAATTTTAAGAATCCCATTTTGAAAACCGAGTAAGGTGGTAAAGGGGTTAATATAATTGTTTGCACTGTGAACGATTGTATCTAGATGTATGTGTGATTTTGGTTTCTCTAAACAGAGGAAACGAGAACTTGACTGATTTCATTCAGTATGACACTACTGACCTTGCCCCGGATCTGTGGCGAATTGTGATAATTCCTATCTCTTTTGACACGATGTCAACGAGATGAAAACTTCAATTCTACTCTGTAGTTTAAAAGCAGGGAATCATTAGAAAATTATCTGTTCTTCTTTTATTATCTTACAGAGTGAAAGTTATCGTCAGTGATAAAGCTATTATTATAAAAGACTGAATTTTAAAATTTATATGTATTTAAAGGATTTTTATGTGTTAAACCATATTCGGATATGAGTTCAGTGGAGAGCTTTCCGCGACAGAAATGAGGGTAGAATGGGGTGTTAGTTCTATTGTGACGCATCCGTTTTTGACGTTCGCGTTAATAAAATAAAGTGGTTATTGACCTGATTGTTGGGTAGAAGACACGATCTGCAGTACGGATAGCGCGATAATGCCGGAAGTTTTAACAGAAGTAGCAACAATTAGCGAGAATTTAGCTGTTACTTTTGCAACGCATTTCTTTAGGGTGAGTCGCTCACTCCATCACTGTAATTTGCTTATATTGCACATGTGTGTTTTCACAATCCTGGAAGTAGAATATAACCTTCAACCTTTGGTTCTCGTCTTTAGTTTCCATTCTGCTGATCGATAATAGCAGATGATATTACAACCAAATCTGATGACGAGTGATAATGACAGCTGATTCATACAACCTGGAAATTATGAAGGACATATCAATCCGATGCCGCTCACGCTTCTACAATGGTCACTAAATATCTTGGTGCCAAGGCTTGTATAATTAATTCATGAAAGGTATTGCAATTCGCTTAGTTTTTCTTATTGACCGATCTAGTGCTCAAAATGCAGTGCACTTCAGAATTAGCGGTATATTAAATCATAATATAATGTAGTGGCAATGAATGAACGCAGTGAACTGCCTCCTACTAAAACAGATTAGTCATGCTGACCTTCCGTGAGATGTGTCCTGATCGCTTAGAATAGTCATATATTCCTGTTACCGGCAAATGTCGGTAGTCAGAATTAACATAGCCCTCCTGTGCTTTGCGGTTTCAAGCAGCTCATTCGACTGCCTTTCTGTTCACAGATATAGGAGCGTGGCCTTTAGCTTCGCCTGTGATCACCGTGTTACTTCCCGTTATATTTGTGTCCCTTTATCGATTGATCAGCTCGCTTTCAAACAAGATACCATTCCTGCAGGTCGTTTGAAACACTCGTACAGTGAGTGGGCTTTCATTCAGTACCAGCCTGAATACCGATATGATACTTTCGTTGAACAATAAAGCTATTACCTTCCTCAAGGTTCGAAGTGAGATCTCCGTTTATTTGTGAACGTTGTAGCATCATTGATCATTATAAATACTCTGATACACGTCATTGCCCCCTATCGCTCCCTCTCCTGTGGGACCGGCATATATGCGACTAACGCTATTGCAGTGGCTCGCATCCGAACTGAAACTATATGCGCGTAAATAGCGTTACGTATGGGAACCACGCCGTTCACCAATGATCTGATTCCCAACTTGGCGGTGCAGCTCAACTTTTCTTGGCGCAGTTCACTTAGAAAAGCTTTTAACTGTAGTTTAGATCCTGAAAAGTAGAAACAAAATATTTAACTTGTACGATTCTATTACGTAATCCTACAAGGATCCTATTGTTTGATCCTAGAAACAGCAATATCTTCACTAGACACAGCACGTACGTTGTTTTCTGATTTTTGAAACCATTACAAGTAATATTTATGAACAGGGGAAACGTATCTTAAAGCTGTGGCTTTGCCGGTAATCCCTATACTTCCCAACCAACAGTGATTTTTGCAACACAAATGATAACAGTTATGTTAGCTGTCTTTTGGAAAACAGAAATATCTAAAAAATGTTCTACAATGATCCAAAAAACAGTGGTCAACAGAAGTTTGAAAGTTTTAAGCTTTTTACTAATTTTATACATCAATACCCACGTCTACGACATACCTCGCAAAACAATATGAAATTAGTTACAAGGTACACTGTTCTTGTACCTTACATGAAGGTTCCTTAGTCTTATAATTATATATGTAAACTGGGAGGCATGGGTTAAATATACATGTTTTAACATGTTAACACTCTCCTGACATCCAAGCGCCCTAGTTGGCAGGTTTATATCCTCTCGATATTATCCGTTAGTCTTTAATTATGTGCGTCAATTTTTCTGTCCTGGGCTCATGAATGTTTTATATGTTACCTGGGTCGGAGAAGTACAGCATTTTCGTAAATATGATGTGTAGGAACCGAATCCTTCTATTTCCATGATCTAAAACTGAGAGTATGTAATGACACCCTCATGCATTAATTCACTCAGGTTTTTGTATTAGATGTCAAAAACAGCCAGTCTTACGTTTTATGATAAGTAAAACATTACATTTCTCTATATTATTTGCACTCAGTTTATATTTCGTGATGATCTGTCAGGTTGTTTGCATCATTCTTCTTTGGCAGCTTTTGAAATGAATGAAATTACTAACAGTCATTTCCTCTAAGTGTGTAAATTATAACGCAAGAAGTTGTGGCCCTGAAACAAATAATGGGAACACGTTTGTGTATGTGAGTAATTATTCTCCCACAAAAATTTTTGTAGTTATGCTTACCATACAAACATCAGTGTAACACAAATAAGCCAATACAAATTAGTTATATAAGAATAGTCAGAATGATATTCAATAGAAATCTTTAGGTAATCTGTAAGCACTGAATCCACTTTGTTACCTTTATATATGATTTGGTTCCTGAGTTTCTATGTTGCTAAATAACATACTTAATGCTACATAATGCTCTTTAGTACCAATTACTTACTTTCCTTAAATAATGTTAGTAATAGACTCAAAGGTATCTTCTTCAGATAAGGGAGTCGAAACTAACCATAGCATCGGCCAAAACACAAATCAGAGCTGTATAAACAAGGTCAGTGAATTAAAATGTGCGAGAGAGCATATGGCGAAACTCGATCAGCGAAGAGGTGTTCAGGATTTACCTGACAAAAAACCATAACTAAGTGGGTCGACTGATAGAGTAAAAATATATCGATAAAAATATCACTCAAAATTTTAGTAATAATGCCACAAGCACTCTGCTCAGTTGAACTATAGGAAACACATAAGTCAGAGAAACCAAGGCCGTTTTTAGAATTGTGCAAGCTGAAATACATGCAGCTTCCATCTGGTAAACAACAAATACAATCGTAGGAAAACGGATAAATGGAAACCGAAAATTCTTGAAATATCTGGAGTAGACATCCAAATCACTTTGTAATAAGGACTATAACTAAACATTCAAAGTTTTAAACGACAAGAAGGAAAAAAAGAGAAACGCGAATCTACACTTACGAGCAAAATGAATATCGAAATGAAATAATGGAAAATATATTAAGAAGAAAAAATAACAACCTACTAAGGAACATGGATTGCGCTGGATACTTTAAGCATTTAAATCCTCAGAGGATGATTTTTGGAGAGTACAGAAGCTGACACATAAGTCGATTGAAATGAAGAAACATAGAGAGAAGCAGTGCGCTATTGACATAAGTGCTTTGGAAGCATCAGAATGAGGGCTATGCCGTACAACATGGGCACACAAAATATAACAATGGAAACTATTCTACACCATTTGCAGGAATGAAATCACCATGTATGAAATACGATATAAATAATTAATGGAAAATCTCATATAAAGATGTGAAACAAATACTAACAAAGAAATAAAGGGGCTGGCCAGTACTTACCTCAGCTCAGTACAGCCGATAGATACACAAAAAACAGAACCGAAAATTTACGTTCCTAGTTTTCGGAACAAATGTTCCTTCATCAGGGAGGAGAGAGGGCAAAGAAAGGTAAGAAGAGAAAGTGGATTCAGTTACTCATAACCCAGGTCATGAAGCAACAGGGAAAGGAAAACAGGGAGGGTAGCAAGTATGAAGGCATGGTTGTCAGAGGGAAGCCAAAGATATTCTAAGTACTGTGCCAGCTTCAAACCAAAGAGGATGCATACAGAAGTAAAGAGGTATACAGTATAAAGATAAACATAACTATGTAGGATGAAAAGATGCGTCAATGGCTAAAGAGGAAAGGGAAAGAGGAGAAGACTGAAGAGTAAATGGGAGTGAGGTTGCTTGACGTAGGTTCAATCCAGGGGGATGGCGGGATGAAAGGATGTGTTGGAGTGCAAGTTCCCATCTCCGCAGTTCAGAGGGACTGGTGTTGGGTGGGAGAAGCCAAATGGCACATACGGTGTAGCAGGTTCCTACGTCCCTAGAATTATGCTGGAGGGCATGCTCCGCTACTGGGTATTGGACATCTCCTAGGCGGACAGTTCGTCTGTGTCCGTTCATGCGCTCAGCCAGTTTAGTTGTTGTCATACCGATGTAAAAGGCTGCGCAGTGCAGGCATGTCAGCTGATAAATGACATGTGTAGTTTCACACGTGGCCCTGCCTTGAATTGTGTATGTTTTACCAGTAGCGGGGCTGTAGTAGGTGGTTGTGGGTGGATGCATGGGGCAGGTTTTGCAGCGGGGTCGGTTACAGGGGTAGGAACCGCTGGGTAGAGAAGGTAGTCTGGGAGTATTTTAGGGTTTAACAAGGATGTTACGGAGGTTAGGGGGGCGACGAAAGGAAACTCTGGGTGGTGTGGGGAGAATTTTGTCAAGGGATGATCTCATTTCAGGGGTTGACTTGAGAAAGTCATATCCCTGGCGGAGTAATTTGTTGATATATTCGAGGCCAGGATAATATTAGGTGACAAGGGGGATGCTTCTGTGTGGTCTGGGGGTAGGAACATTGTTGTTGGACGGGGAGGAATGTATTGCTCGGGAGATCTGTTTGTGGACAAGGTCTGCAGGATAGTTGCGGGAGAGGAAAGCACTGGTCAGGTTATTGGTGTAATTGTTGAGGGATTCATCACTGGAGCAGATACGTTTGCCACGAATACCTAGGCTGTAGGGAAGGGAACGTTTGATGTGGAATGGATGGCAGCTATCAAAGTGAAGGTACTGTTGTTTGTTTGTGGGTTTGATATGGACAGAGGTGTGGATGTGAGCTTCAACGAGATGAAGGTCAACATCCAGGAAGGTGGCTTGGGTTTTGGAGAAGGACCAGTCGAAATTCAGATTCGAAAAGGAGTTGAGGTTATGGAGGAAATTAAGGAGTGTTTCTTCACCATGAGTCCAGACCACAAAGATGTCATCTATAAACCTATACCAGGCCAGGGGAAGCAGCTGTTGGGTCTTCAGGAAAGCCTCCTCCATGCGGCCCATGAAGAGGTTAGCGTAGGACGGAGCCATCCTGGTTCTCATGGCCGTTCCCCTGATTTGTTTGTAGGTCTGGCCTTCAAAAGTGAAGTAATTATGGGTTAGGATGAAGTTGGTAAGTGTGATAAGGAACGAGGTTTTTGGAAGATCTTCGGGTGGGCGTTGGGAGAGGTAGTGCTCAAGGGCAGAGAGACCGTGGGTATGTGGGATGTTTGTGTAAAGGGATGTAGCATCTATGGTGTCAAGAAAGTTTTCAGGTGGGAGAGGAGTGGGAATGGATTTGAGGCGTTCTAGGAAGTGGTTTGTGTCTTCGATGTATGATGGGAGTGTGCGGGTGATAGGTTGGAGGTGTTGGTCTACCAGAGCTGAGATACGTTCTGTTGGGGCTTTGAAGCCTGCTACAATGGGACGGCCAGGATGGCTCTCTTTGTGGATTTTGGGTAATAGGTAGAAGGTATGAGTACAGGGCTCAGGTGGAGTGAGTAAGTCCATGGAAGACCTTGTCCACAAACAGATCTCCCGAGCAATACATTCCTTCCCGTCCAACAACAATGTTCCTACCCCCAGACCACACAGAAGCATCCCCCTTGTCACCCAATATTATCCTGGCCTCGAATACATCAACAAATTACTCCACCAGGGATATGACTTTCTCAAGTCAACCCCTGAAATGAGATCATCCCTTGACAAAATTCTCCCCACACCACCCAGAGTTTCCTTTCGTCGCCCCCCTAACCTCCGTAACATTCTTGTTAAACCCTAAAATACTCCCAGACTACCTTCTCTACCCAGCGGTTCCTACCCCTGTAACCGACCCCGCTGCAAAACCTGCCCCATGCATCCACCCACAACCACCTACTACAGCCCCGCTACTGGTAAAACATACACAATTCAAGGCAGGGCCACGTGTGAAACTACACATGTCATTTATCAGCTGACATGCCTGCACTGCGCAGCCTTTTACATCGGTATGACAACAACTAAACTGGCTGAGCGCATGAACGGACACAGACGAACTGTCCGCCTAGGAGATGTCCAATACCCAGTAGCGGAGCATGCCCTCCAGCATAATTCTAGGGACGTAGGAACCTGCTACACCGTATGTGCCATTTGGCTTCTCCCACCCTGGACACAGTGCCTGGTATGTTAATCTATGAAACAATGTGAAGACTCGTCTATATATCCGGAAGAGTTTTCATGACGATGACAATGAGTGCGTAAAACGTGCGTCGAGATTAAGTAACAAGATTGTATCTGAGAATAGAATAACAGTTACATTCACCAAATGAGACGAATAATAACTGCATCACTGAAAGACATCGACACGAAAATAAAGAAGAAACCTGAACCATATAGGATGTTAACTTTTATAAATGGTATGGTATGAAATTTGCCCTAATACGTCAACAGGTGTGTGACACGGAACAGCTCCATCTGCACAACGCTGTAACAGAGATTAATGTTTACACAGTGTTAAAATTTAAGATTCAGTAGACTCTTATAAGTCGGACATATTAATTAAGTGTACGATAGTCGAGGAAAGTCGCTACACCATGCTACTTGAATTTAACTCGGACAGTTTGCCTTCAAAAATATTAATAGAAAATCTTTACTACTTTATTTAATAAATTTATTTCATGATGATTAAAAGAGTTATGAAACTGGACACAGATACTGTGTTTAGGATTTAATATAATATAGACGTTGACATCAATTAAGAGGAATAGATTTTCATCATCTAGTATGCACGAGGAAAATGAAAGACAGAGCTTGTAAAGCTTAACTGGTGCACAATACAAAATTTTTAATATTGACAACAAATATTAAGAAGCGACATATTGCTGTCTCATAGTAATCTAAAACTTCCTTAATTTAAGAATTTAAATTGTGATTATTGAAGAGAGATGTGATATTCATTACAGTCGGAAACGTAGGCAAAACCTGAATGCTGCTATCCCAGCTCTCAATAATGAGGCAGCTTGTTTGATTTGTTTACACGCACACTATCATTTCCTCTGGGAACCTTTTTTGCAATAAGTCTAGAAATTTGCAAGGAAAGTTCTTAGCCCAGTAAAGGACCGTCAGAACGTTTCATGGAGCAAGCCGTTGTTTTGTATCCTTGCCGTCTCTCTGCGTGTAGTCTCTTACGGAGTTTGTGATTAATAATAAAGACTCATTGTAACTGAGCGACATCATTCATTCAATGAACGCTCGACAGTAACACGATTTGTACTTTCTTAACACTGCTATAACAGTTATTTACAAAGTTGAACCTATATTGCAAGTTTAATTTTCCCTGCACAACTGACAAAAGGAGAGACCACTCCCAGTTCTCAGATACAGTTTGAAAGGCTCCCTGAGGACAGACTCGTTTTGTTCTATATAAGAATTCATCACAGTAATGTATAACTAATTTGTAAATAATACTTGAGAGATATTTTTGTCGGTTTACTTTTTTAGTTTTTTAGTTGTTAACAATTTTAGTGACTATCTTTGAATTACGTATGTAGTCGTTCGATGAGCGAGAAGCTCTTTCTCACAAGATGCCTCGGAACCTAAAAAAGTAACTAAATAAGTGCTGTTCCTGTCCAGTGATGAAATTATCTATATTTTAATTTCACATCTGTGTTCAGCCATAATTCATTGAAATTTCCGAACCACCGATATCTATTATTTTAACAAGCTACGCAACTGAACATCTCGAGCTACGAAAAGGGGAAAAGGGAACGGGTGGGAGGACTTCGAAAATGTGACTGAGCTCAAATATCCCTAGTGTTTATTCGAGTACTTAACAACGATCAAATTCTAGCAGTACAATGTGTAGCTATGAGAAAAATGTCAGTTTCCAACGTAGTTGAGTTTCCACATTAAACTGAAAATTATCTGATTTTTAGGAAAAGTGAAATTAAGAAGTGCAAACTTCAATCGAATCATATCCAGTGACTCAGGTGCTGAAACAAGCTTACGGGCCGACCACTGCTTTATAATTTCTTTCTATGGAACAGATCCCAACTGAAAACCCGCGCCTTTGAAGTGATGCGAAACACGTGTTTAACTCACCTAGCGGTTGATAGACCACTGACGTGTGTGTGCTACAGACGAAGCAGTCATCGTGGTACCTATTTTAAGTTCTGGTTAGTGGCTGTACAACTTAAAGACTCGAGAAGTTTAGCTCAGTAGACGGAACTTGTGAAGCTGCCGGGTGCTGCACCTGCGGCAGAAGACTGCGCTCCTCCGCAACTGTAATGATTACACAAATGTTCCGCACTTCAATTAGTACAAACTCTAAGTTTTCCCATTACAATTTAGAGCTGCAGTAGTTTCAGAGCTGATGAGGGAGCTTACGAAACAGAAACAGATGACACAAAAAAAAGTTCGCCGTAATGAATTGTGGAAGTTCGGATACATTGG
The DNA here is from genome assembly GCF_023898315.1 of Schistocerca nitens. Lineage (NCBI taxonomy): Eukaryota > Metazoa > Arthropoda > Insecta > Orthoptera > Acrididae > Schistocerca > Schistocerca nitens. The sequence continues at coordinate 394,186,007 of NC_064616.1, forward strand.
AGTACAGGTTGTTCGGAAATTCTCATTAGAAAGCTTCTAGGACTTGTAGAGGGGAGCGAGTACATAACATTCTGAACAGGAACCCACGTCCGAGAACGTACTGTTTCCGTTCTCCGACGGTTTCAATTCAAATGTTTAAGTGATTCACTTCTGTTTGAAGAACTGAATTAGAAATGACGCAGTACATTTGTTAAGTAACAATTAGAAAGGAAACATAACTAAACCTCCATTTGTCACTTAAGCACATATGTTTGTATTAACACTTGAACATTACGTATTTACTTTATTGCAGAACACAAAAGAACCCAGCATGCAGTATGTACAGAACGTAATGTTTAAGTGGTAATAAAAACAAATGTGCTTAAATGATAAATAGATGTATCGTTATGCTTCCTTTCCAACCGTTACCTAATAATTGTACTGCGTCACGTCTAAATCAGCTTCTCAAGTGGAAATGGACGAGTTAAATATTTGAACTGAAACCGTCGTAGAACGGAAACTGTACGTTTCAGGGCGTGGGCTCCTATCCAGAATATTATGTGTTCACTCCCTTCTTCAAGTTCTTGCAGTTTGTAACGGGAATTTCCGAACACCATGTATACATTCCATATTAAGTTTTGCGGACCAGCGGGACACGTATTCATGATTTGAGTGTGATGAGCCTTTGTACACGTGAACACAAAATATACCATGTGGAATCACTGGCTTGACCTAAGGATTTAAATTTCTGATACGTCATGCTCCTTTATCATTAAGTCATACCGCGATGATATTACGTTTCGGTGTTAAGATTGAGACTAAGGTAAATTAAATCAATGTTAAAAATAGCAAAGATCAACATAGACATTATCAGTAACAGTTTGATATGAAAATATCTGAGAGGAAACATGGTCGATCCATATCTTAACAGCATTCATACGCAGTGGGAATTATATTGCGATAAAGTAAAATTATCAAATTTGCTCTAAGGCCAGATATCAAAAAATGCATGAGTGCCAGTTCATGAAAAAAATATACACCCATAATGTTTGTCGGAAGCTAATACGTTTCACACATAAACAAAGAGTTGAGTATAGCTTTAAGATTCCACTGACTGTAAAGATTGTTTCGAAGCCAAGTGAGACGTGTGCTGAAAGTACGTAATGAACCGAAAATCCGTTTACGTGTTTTACTGCTGAGAAACCGAATGAAGACAAAATTAAAAAGCATATAAGTGATGATGAGAGAGATACCTATTCCACGGAAATCATTCAGGCCAACGCGACAACATGCTAATTTGGTGGTGAAGAAGTTGCAGACCTTTAAAAGAGATACGGAAACTGATACATAAGAGTAATGGAGAGATGAGATATTTAATGGAACAATAGGATAAAAGCAAGAGAAAGTTTCATTATTAGAAACTGATTGTTTAGTGGGACACTTGAAATGATAGAGGTAATGAATTAATAGAATTAGACGAGTAGAACATATTTGTCTTCAACAAATTCTTTCAGGAGAAATCGAATAGAAAATGGGCTTGGAAACAACCAAATGGAACTAAGGATGTACCGGATTTCTCGTAGTACAACTATGGCTTCCAAGTGGAGGACTTGGGTTCCATTCGCAGCACTGCCAGGGATTTTTCCCTGGTGGGTCGAATGGAACGGGCTACAGTAAGCCTCGTGATGCTCATTGAGGAGCTCCTGAGAAAGACTAACGGGTCCCAGCTCAAGAAAATCGACAATGGCTGGGAGAGCGTTGAGCTCACCACACACCATTCCATGCCGTACCCAGTGACGCCGTTGGCAGCGGATGACACGGCATCTGTCGGACCCGACTGGCCTATTAGGGCCTGAATTCGGAGCTTAGCTGTTTTTCTATCCATACTACAACCATTCAAAGTAAAAATAGACACAAATGAACAAGAAATACTCTCATTGCAATCTCGTCATATTGAAAAAGGGCCATGTGTATTACGGGATTTTATATAGGACTTGGTAAGAACAGCCGGTTAAATTAAGTGGTATATGTATGATTAAAATGCAGATTTTACGAACACAGCAAAAATAAGCAGTTTGTTAGTAAATGTACTGAAGCAAACAGTGTGAGACGGAGCTCAAAAAGTGGTATTTTATCTGAATACTCCTTGGACCACAGGATATAGCAACGCAAGGACACCTGTGTTATCGAGATTAACCTGCATTCTCTGCGCCGTTTACCAGGGCTCGCTCTGTGTCCAGTCTTGAGAAGTATAATGCGGTATGTGAACATTCTTTAGTCTGTCAACATGCCAAAAGAAAAGACTGTGGAAGCATTGCCAATTTACGGGAAGATGGGTTTTCAACGCGGAGACTGATCGCCGAATTGGCGTACATCTTTGTGATGTACGAATATTTAGTCACCATCATGAGACGCGTAGCACTGAAAATCTTCCTCGTAATGGTCGCCCACGGTCAATTTCAGTAGCTCTTGACCGCTACCTATAAGAGACGTACCCCAAGGAAAACGCTACAAAATCGAGCTCTGCATTATTGGAGGCAACTGAGAGGCCTGGTTCAGCCTAGAAGATACGCATCCGTGGTGCGTAACGCAGTTGAGCAAGAGGTTGCCTATAATGGAATTTAAGATGAGATGCATGCAGCTTTCCTAAACCGACGAATGCTGAATATGTCTGACGCGTGATGATCGTTACAAAGGAGTGTCTATGTGTTCAGCTCCTAATTCATGTCTCAGGTATGTATGCCATGGGATGAAGAGAGAGATACGTTAGTGATGCTACTATATATCGATATCTAACGTCTCTTATCGCTACCGTAGTAAGTCGTGGGCTGCGCAGTATCGGCAGTGGGTTGAGATTACAAGACGATAATAGACAAACTCGTCGCGCGCACGAGGTGAACTTTTTTCTCCACAAGACAGGAGCCAAAGCAAGACATTGAGCTGCCGTAAATGGTAACGTGAAAGCTATTCATAATTACGTACTGAGTGTCTCGGTATCTTCGGCCGACGTTTGTGTAACGATTTTCCAGACATTTCACTAGCATGATTGACTGGTATTGTCAAAGTTTTGCCCTCCATTGCTGGTGGCGGTCTAGAGTCAAGACAGCGGCCAGAGATTATATGAAACTTAGTCTTTTCCCTGGTCGTTACCGTAGTGGTTCTCCCCTTGCTACTTGTAAAGCTCGTTTGCAGCATAACGGGAATAAGGGTCTCTTTACCTTGAGGCCTTCTTCTATCTTATTGAATCCATCGTCATATTAGCAGATTTATGCGTCTTCCCTGCAAACACGTGGTAAAGACTATTTGCAAAGCGTCTGAAAGATCAAACGGTGTCTCAGATGCGCAGAACGCAGAACGGACCTATTCACACTGTCGGAAATACAATGCATACAGTCTGTATTGGGAAAGTCAATGTTCTAGTAATTATCGAATAACACCGGTGTTGCAGGTTGGGCTAGGTGGAGAAATCGGCCGTAGTGGTGCATTGCTCTGTGAGACCGACCATATAGAAAATTCGCCAACACGGAGACTCTCGTTGCGGGAAAGATATAACGCGCTCACTTGCCAATGGGAGCCACAGAAAATCACAAACATGAAAATTATTTCAACAAGAATGAAAAAGGAAAAAAGTAAACGAAATCTGGATTCTCGCGGAGTGGCGGACGACCGCTTCAGGTAGCGAGAGAAGAACTTCTACGGTAATGAATAGGGAAAGGGCCTTAGATGTAGGGCGACAGTTGCATATAATATTCGACTGCGGGATCGATTCCAGCCCGCCACCAGTAACGGAGGATGAAATTTTGACCATTTAACGATGCCAGTTACTGATGATAGCGCAACGTCAGGAATATCGTTAAACAAACGTGGGTCGTAGAGCCCAAGACAGTAGCCAAAATGCAGTACATCAACAAGTGGTCACGAAATCCTTAACAATTTCGTTCTACAGAGGATGGGTGGGACCTGTTGCAAGTTGTATGCCTTCGTAGGAACCTTTCCACACGCTGAGTGAGCTGAAGAGGGTGCCGTCAAACAATGAGAGCTGAGCAGCCGTTTCTCGGAATCACTGTGGGAAGGTCAGATAAGGTGGAAACGATCTTGTAACAGTAAATTGGAGGAACACGTTAGTGACTGTTACCCATCAGCATATTTTAGTTTCACTGAAGAGCAAAGATGTTCAATTCGGAGCATACAGTCGTTATTACGATTATTGATTTGTTTTCTTTTCCCGGTAAAGATATTGTTCTAGTTTTGAAAGTTCATCTTTTCCTTCCTTTCTACTCTTCTACCCACAGACGATCGTTACAGACCAATTTATGGCGAACTCTGCGAGGCAGCCAAATAAAAACGAGATAGAGGGGAAAAAGTAAGTAAACTGTATATTATGTGAAAATCAATACTCATATTTCTGAACTCATTTATCCCACTGTGAGACAAGACGGCCGATATATTCATGGGAAAATGCCTGCTGTTGCCCATGGAACCATGGTTGTATCCAGAAGTGGAATTCTTCGTCCGAAGAAAGTCGACGTCCACCGATGTCCTACTTCAAGCATCCAAAGTATGGCTATGACATGGTGACAGATCGAGACTGTATGAAGGATGTGTAACGCTTCCACGGGGACACTCTACAAAACTGAAGCGCGCCGCCAGTTCCAAACGTCTAGGAATATTGACGGGCGGCTTCATTCAGTTGCCTAATAATGACCGCTCACATGTTGTCAAGGTTGTTGCAACAACGCCGCGAAGCCCTCACATGTCTTACATACAGTCCCGATCTCTCCCCATGTGATAAAAAAAATTTTCAAGCCCTGAAGAACGACATTCGTGGCCGTGGCTTCGGACGAAGGGGTGCACACCTCGATACAATCATGGTTCTGTAGGCAACCTCGAAAATTTTTCCATGAAGGCTCTGACCGTCTTATCTCACAGTGGGGTAAATTCATTATTAGTTATGGCGATTTGTTTTGAAATAATAAACAGTTTACTTACTTTTTGTCCATCTGTCCCGTTTTCATTTGACTGCCCGTTATAATACTGCTGCTTAGTATCACACATTCCTTTTATGATGTTTTCTAACTGTTCGCCTAATTGAAAGTCTGAAGTTAGGCCTTGAGAGCAATTACAATCAGACTAAAATAACTTATCTACTTGTACAGCCACACACATTCTCCGCAAGAGACTGTATGGTGTGTGGCGGAGGATACATTGTACCACTACTAGCCACTTCCTCTCCTATCCTCCCCACAAACAGAGAGGGAAAAATGACTGCCTGTCCGCCTCCGTACGAGCTGTAATTTCTCTTATCTTATCTTCGTGGTCCTTACACGGAAATTAGGTTGGTGGCAGGAGAATCGTTCTACAGTCAGCCGAAAATTTCTGTTGTCTACATTTTCTCAATAGTGTTCCGCAAAAAGAATGTCGGCGTCCCTCCAGGGATTCCCACTTAAGTTCAGGAAACGTCTCCATTACTCGCGTGTTGATCGAAACTACTGGTGACAAATCTAGCAGACCATCTCTGAATTGCTTCGATCTCTTCCTGCAATCCTACCTGGTAGGGATCCTAAACACTCGAGGAGTACTCAAGTAAACAACAAGTGGAACAGAAAATGGTACAGATATCAAGTGGAGTCATTGAATATGTGTATAATATTTCTGTTCAGGCGTAGGAAACAGGGGGCTGATCTGGAAGGGAGAGGAGAACGTCTTTGCATTTCATTCGTAGTACAATTAAAGACAGCGACTGGATGGACGCTATAAAAATTTTTCTACAATGATTAATACTACCTGGAACGCTTTTGGTAAGTTAAATATAGTGTTCTCAGTTAAGTATAGTTTACTGTCAGTGTGCAGAACAGGATTGCCATACGGCAACGAGACGCTGACTTCGAGACGAAAACCCTTGGAATCTGAAAGTTGCTTAGCGAGCTTGAGCATTATTAGGTCATAAAGGACAACTAACAAACGAATGAGGGAGCAGTGCAGTAGAATAATACGGTTTGTAATGGAAACTGAACAGGCTCCCTAGAACTTCATCGCACTGACATTAATAGCACGTGAGAAGCTTGTTACATCCTAGAAATTAAGGTAGGTTGTACCACAGTCTCACGAAAGAAAGTAAACGCGTAGCAAGTACTTTAATAACCCTACGTTGTTGTAGGAGATCCAACAAGTAGAAGGGGTATGCCATTATAAACAGTTTCAGTATATGAAAATATGCAATTTTTCGCAATGTACTTCGTTTGTTCTAGACTCATACTAGAGGTTAATACTTTTGAGGAGAATGATACTTCCTATACACTTTTCTATGTAGCACTCGTTGCGTTTGCTTGGCTAGCCTGCAGCCTCCTCTGCAGTGTGTCAGACTCCTGACCTCGCCGACTTACCTTTCTTATTTCGGCTACGAGATAAGCTCATTCACACCGGGGAGGGACTTAACTCTTGTTTCTGTGACGTCAGCGCAATTTTCAGGGACGTATCTGCAGCCAGCTTAGCATCGATCCGTCAAATAAGTATGCAGATCTCTTTCTTGCCACCTTCCTAGATTTTACTGCACAAAAATCTCTATCACATTTGCTTTTCCAAAGAAATTCGTTCCCTTTAAGGTCTTGCATCACTGGTCGACGGATGTATTAGGACTAACTATGAGTTAATTAATGCTGTAATCAGTGAAAAGGAACTGGTTTTGCCGGCCGCGGTGGTCTCGCGGTTCTAGGCGCGCAGTCCGGAACCGTGCGACTGCTACGGTCGCAGGTTCGAATCCTGCCTCGGGCATGGATGTGTGTGATGTCCTTAGGTTAGTTAGGTTTAAGTAGTTCTAAGTTCTAGGGGACTAATGACCACAGCAGTTGAGTCCCATAGTGCTCAGAGCCATTTGAACCATTTTTTTGAACTGGTTTTCAAAAACGGCTCTGAGCACTATGGGACTTAACATCTATGGTCATCAGTCCCCTAGAACTTAGAACTACTTAAATCTAACTAACCTAAAGATATCACACAACACCCAGTCATCACGAGGCACAGAAAATCCCTGACCCCGCCGGGAATCGAACCCGGGAACCCGGGCGCGGGAAGCGAGAACGCTACCACACGACCACGAGCTGCGGACAACTGGTTTTCATTCATGAAACTAAACGAACCTGCACTGGTCACAGGAAGTAATCAGAAAAGCTGATTCGTCTTAACATAGGCTGGACATATCTGAAGATTTGAACAATGTTATCTTTCAGTTAAATCCCCAATCCATAGGAGGAGATTTATAGAGTGATCTTCGTACCTCAACTGTCGCATAAGTCGAAGTCCTAATTTTTTATAATATAACCGATTCTAGTAAATGGCAGCAGTCACATTTATAAATGGATATACGTGGGAGCGAGTATTAAGAAAAGGCCCTTGGCACGTTCATACAGTAAGTCATTTTCATACAGTAAACGGAAAGTCTTAGCAGCAGCTTCCTTAGGTACTGACGATACAAACAGAAACGTTATTGTAAGAGAAACATCCAGTGTAGAAAATTTGACAGTACATTTCGTTTACCAGTTTATTCGACGCAAGATACTTCAGTCATTCAGTTTCTCGAGTGGGTACTAAATTTCATCGTTCTCATGGTTTCATTGTGCGATAAGTGACCTACAAGGTCATTAACATTCTGTTGTCAACATTAGTATCTCATTCAGAATAAGAACAGGATGAAATAAAAGCAAAACATTCTCTATGTACATAATGTCACAAAGAGAGTAGTATATATAGGACAAAAAGGGTGGCAGGTAGAAAATGAGGGAGACTGGCAGGAGTGAAATAAATAGGACGGTACTGCTAGACACAGGGATAACGAAAGACTTTGTTTGAAATGAATTACTTCCTGCTAATACGCTGATTAACTTCACTTCATAGAGTTGTAGAAGAACCAAAAAGGAGCACTGTCGTATTTCCTTCTTTCAAACAGACTTCAGGATACCATTTCAGTGCGCTTATGATTAAGTCTTCTTGCACTAGTTAATTATTTAGCAAGCACTATACACGGTCCAGAAAAAAAAATGGAAATAAGCTTTTGGCGTCATTGGCCGGCAGGCCTCCGGCGGGGCAGGTCCGGCCGCTTTGGTGCAGATCTTATAACATTCGACGCCACATTGGGCGACCTGCGCGCCAGATGGGGATGAAATGATGATGAGGAAAGCACGCTGCCTAGTACCTGAGTGGAGAAGATCCCTGACCCAGCCGGGAATCGAACCCGGGCCCGTAGGACGGCAATCCGTCACGTTGACCACTCAGTTATCGGGGCGGACACGGTCCAGAAACATTACTGTCACCACAGTACAGCTACAAAAAATGATTATTCAGGCTCTTGAAAGGTAACTACGTTAATGTGACTGTGACGTGTCGCAAGATGGCATCAGGAATATCACAGTCTCTGCTCATGAGAGCGCAGCTGGATATTCTTCTAGTTATATAAGGACTAGGCCATTGTTCAAAGTCGGATCAGTGCATGTGAACTATGAACAAGACTGCCACGCATCATCTTCACACTCCAATACACTTTGTATTAATAAATTATTGTGTATCGTGGCTAATTTGTATTTAGCCTTGTCACTAGGCTGTATAACTACTGTACGCAAGCAAGCTACCTCAATAACAGAATCTACATCTACATAGATACTTCGAAAGCAATCGTATGGTGCGTAGCGACGGGTGCCCTGTGCCACTACTAGGCATTTCCTTCCTTTTTTCACTCACAAACAGAGCGAAAGAAAAACAGAGATCTATGTGCCTCTGCATGAGCCCTAATTTCTCGTATCTTATCTTTGTGGTCCCTACGCGCAGTGTATGTTGGCGGCGGTAGAATCGGTCGGCATTCAGTTTCAAATGCCAATTCTCTAAATCTTCTCAATATAGTTTCTCGAAAAGAACGTCGCCTTCCCTTCAGGGATTCACATTTGAGTTCTTAAAGCATCTGCGTAACACTTACGTGTTGTTCGAACCTACCGGTAAGAAATCTACAAGCGCGCCTCTGAATTGCTTCGATTTCTTCCTTCAATCCCACCTGGTACGTATCCAAAACACTCGAGCAGTACTCAAGAACAGGTCGCACCAGCGCCCTATATGCAGTCTCCTTCACAGATACACCACTCTTTGCTAAAACTCTCCCAGTAAATCGAAGTCAACCATTCGCCTTCACTACAACAGTTCTCACATGCTCGTTCCATCTCATATCTCTTTGTAACGTTACGCCTGGTATTTATACGAACTGACTGTGTCAAGCAGGGCGCTAGTAATACTGTATCCGAACATTACTGGTTTGTCCTTCCTATTCATCCGTATTAACTTACTCTTTTTCACATTTAGAGCTAGCTGCCATTCAAAACACCAACTGGAAATTTTGTCTAAGTCGTCTTGTATCTTTCTACAGTTGCCCAACTTCAACACCTTACAGTACACCACGGCAATATCAGCAAACATCTAAAGATTGGTGGACTGGTGCCCCACCTGTCCACCAACTCATTTATGAATATAGAGAAATACAGTGGTGCTATCACCATTCTCTGGGGCACTCCTGATGATAGCCTTATCTGTGCTGTCTGCGGTAGAGGATTCCCTTCCTGCCACACTTATACTGGACACCAAGAGTATCTGGTGAACTCAACACACATATTTCCAGATATTGCAGACTGGAGATTGCTCGATTTGTCCACTGTCTTTTTTATACCACAATATTATGTTATTGTGACATTTCATAAAGAATGTCCAGTACCTTACCTCACATAAAATTCATTACGAATGTTATCTCTTTGGGGTATTATGTCATTTAATGTGCTGCTTCAACAAGAACGGGTTAGTGACAATTTTTTCACTACGATATAAAAATGTTTTTTATACTTCTGTAGTGTAAATTATGAACACAGTATGATCACTGGTAATGACCAGATAAAGGCACAGACTGCGTGTACATGGATTGAAATATAGCTCCACTTCTTGGAAGGGACAAATAAAAATGTTACTTCTGTGCTTCATAGTACCATGTGTTTCATATAATTTCGAAATTAAAGTCCTGTAGTCTCGTTCTTAGGAACACTGTTTTGGTGTAAGGACGTTTCATTTCAGAAAATTTCTGCCACTAAGGCAAGAAGGACGCCAAAGAGATCTCTGTATACTCTTATTACTAATTAACTGTAGAAATTAGAAATGTACAAAAGAATAACTGCGATATAAAGAATTTCGGTAGGAGGTAGATATCCTAGACGCAGTGTGTCTGAAGTGGTAGTGTATCTCCACAGGGACTACGGAATATCTAGTCAGCGATACCCATCAATGAAAGAAAGACGTTCATTGATGGAAATGAGCCGGCCGAAGTGGCCGAGCGGTTCTAGGCGCTTCAGTCTGGATCTGCGAGACCGCTACGGTCGCAGGTTCGAATTCTGCCTCGGGCATGGATGAATGTTATGTCCTTAGGTTAGTTAGGTTTAAGTAGTTCTAAGTTCTAGGGGACTGATAACCTCAGATGTTAAGTCCCATTGTGCTCAGAGCCATTTGAACCATTTTTGATGGAAATGGTTATATAGAAATCTATGAGTAATCATTTTCCCAGAGTTCTTATTTTTCAATTCAGTCGTGAAATGAGTTGTATAGCTACTATTCGGCCTACCTACATGACAAAATTCACAAAAATTCTTCTTGTTTAGTTGACTTAGGAACACTGTTGCTTATTGCTAAGCAACACACTTCCAAAAAGAAAAGCATTCACTGAATCGTTAATTTCGGAAAAAAATTTTCATAATAGCAGTAGGAGTTTCTGGTGTTGTAGGTACTGCTAGTGAAAACACATCTAATTCATTCTTATACGTCCATTTCTGTATGCGTGAAACATGTTCACACGTGTTGCCGATTGAAATCACGACGCTAACTTCGAGGCTAGCTGCCCAATACTTTTGAGATTTCGGTTTTCATTGCAATGTAATGAGAGTCGAAGTCCTGATGTAATTTACTTCAAAAAATGAACAGTAAAAAAATAAAATACCCTGAACTATACATCAGATGTGTGTGGCGGGTACTGACTAATACTTACAAAAAGAAACAGAAGGGGCCGGCCGCGGTGGTCTCGCGGTTATAGGCGCGCAGTCCGGAACCGCGTGACTGCTACGGTCGCAGGTTCGAATCCTGCCTCGGGCATGGATGTGTGTGATGTCCTTAGGTTAGTTAGGTTTAAGTAGTTCTAAGTTCTAGGGGACTGATGACCGCAGATGTTAAGTCCCATAGTGCTCAGAGCCATTTGAACCATTTGAAACAGAAGGGACCAAACACTAACGTACATTCCAATATTTGTATGTGTCTGATAGCGCAAGCAAACGAGGGCGTGCGCTCAGCCCCCCCGCCTCCCCTTACACCACACACACACACACACACACACACACACACAAACACACACACACAAACACACACACACACACACACACACACACACACACACACACACACACACACCTAAAATCGTAATTGGGCAAAGTTTATAAAATACAGTAATCTACAGATCATTCGGAATGTATTCACCAATAACATAAGTACCAATATAAAGATAACTGAAAGCGAAGATCCATTTCAAGACTTCGGTGGCTATAGGAAAGTGACTTGCTTGCACGCTTACCACTGTTAAGTATCAGAACAAAACATCCAAAATAGAATGGCTACGGTAACACATAGAAACAAGAACATTCTGTATTAAAACAAAGTATATAAATAAAATGCCCAGAGTTTTCTGGCAGAGAAGGAGTGGCACTGATGTAAAACTTATTAACCTGATTTAACGTAACACGGTAGATGATGACTAACTAATGTTTCAATTTCAGTTTGGACTACAGTTAGAGGATTTATAAGTTCAGTCTCTCAATAGATAACAATGACTTATACTCTAAATCTACATCGACATGATTACTTTGTATTTCACAATTAAGTTCCCGACATCGGGTTTGACGAAACTTAAATCTTTACATGATATCTCTATTTTTCCTTATTTTATTATGATGATCATTTCTCCCGATGTAGGTGGGCGCCAACGAAATATTTTCGCATTCCGAGAAGAATGTTGGTCATTAAAACTTCGTTAGAAGAACCTATCGCAACTACAAGCGTCTTTGTTTTAATGATTGCTACCCCAATTCGCGTATCGTGTTCGTGGCACTCCCTCACCTATTTCACGATAATACAAAACGAAATGTCCTTCTTTAAACTATTCGATGTCCTCCGTCAATCCTATCTGAAGTGGATCCCATACTGTGCAGCAATAAACGTTCAAATGTGTGTGAAATCTTATGGGACTTAACTGCTAAGGTCATCAGTCCCTAAGTTTACACACTACTTATCGTAAATTATCCTAAGGACAAACACACACCCTTGCCCGAGAGAGGACTCGAACCCCCGCCGGGACCAGCCGCACAGTCCATGTCTGCAGCGCCTGAGACCGCTCGGCTAATGCCCGCGCAGCTGTGCAGCAATACTCCAGAAGAGTATAATGATCTATTTAGGCTTCGTTCATGCTTTCCGTAGGTTACTGTGAGCTTTCCTAGTAGTCTCGACTTGAACGTTAACAGTGCTGCCTACCTGTTCCTTGCCGTAGGGCGACATTCTTCATTTCATCAGGAGACAGACTGCAATTTTTATTCTTCTGTGGGATAGATGCATCAGCTGCACAACGTGTCACGCTTGTAATGTGTTCAATCCAGTCTTGAATGGTGTCTTGGTGTTCAAATACCGCAAGTTTACTATACAGAGCTTAGTTTACCCTACTGAGCACCCACGCTGGTGTCTTCCTGCCGGAGACTCCTATTTCTGGGACGTGTAACCAGACTGGAAAGTAATCGCTCGATGCACGCGTAAATAGGAGAGAGTGATTCTGTTGCCGAGGTGAGTGAGGTAGATCGTTTTATCCTTGGTCAAACGAATTCTTCCAAACCAGTGCTTAACAGTATTGGTTAAAAACAGTCTTGGTTGCAACCAAGACTGTTTTTAACCAATAATTATTCAAAGGGTATATTTCTTCTGATAAGATGAGAATTTCTAGTTCTAGGCCTCTGCGGCAGGTGCTTGTGGAAGTCGGGTATCTACTGGACATTAAAATAGCTGAGGATGAGGAAAGGGAAAAGAAGTACATTAGGGAACTGTTTAAGAGCGTCCTTGTCAAGTGAGCTTTATGATGGTAGCTACACCGAGAATTGGTGATATTTCGGTGATATAACTGGACACATGAATAACCGCAGAGACTTACAATAAGTAGTTGGGGAGGGAGATAGGGCTGGAGTGGTGAGTCTCACTGACGATCAAAGCCTCTGTCACCAAAAGGGTTGTTCTTCCTGTAGAAGGCATAGCTTCACATCAATGGAGCAATAGGAGCTTTAAAATGCATGTCTTGTAGGCATATTTGTGTTGGTCTGTCCTGTGGTAACATCTTCAGCTTCTTTAGGTTAGTTATGAGACGTTTCATATTCCACTAAAGTATGAGGCCATTTTACGGTGCGGATTTTCTTTTCCCGCTCATTCTACTATGATGAAGTGCACCGGACGTGAGGGCAAGTGGTAGAGGGGTTTTCGTTTGCTTATATAAGTATCGACATCCAGAAAGCTGTTTTCGCTTTCTAAGACAAGAGTGCTCTGCGATCTGACAGCTTTACGGAGACTACCATTACTTCTCCTTCACATTTCCTGCTGATTTCTCTACAGTTCCTTGAGCTGTTGCCGCAGCTTGTGAAAATGAGGTCGTAATGCTTTGAGGTTTCATGACTTGGACACTTTTTATGCATCACCATATAAGGTTTTACGGAGTACTTTAAGCTCTTTCTCTTACCACTCTTCGCCGAAGACATTGCTGTCTGTCGTAGACACTAGATGGTCACTTACTGTATTAGCGCACATGGATCATGATTTACACAACGATACTGGCTCCAGTGCAACTTATCCGTATGAAACATAAGTAGGTTTGCCATTAAATGAGCTTTGGTTCACCCAAACGTCTGCCATTTGAAACTCCAGACTGGATTTGGCAAAACTGATGTTATTTTAAATTTTATACACCTCTATATAAAATTAAAATGGAAGTTGAGGTTCTTTCCGGCACGTCGCCTACTTTCTTCATTTTATCTGATTCTTCAGTTACTCTCAACTATGAAAACTCTTCCTGTTACTCTTTCGCCTCGATGTCCTTGTTGTTGTGTCAAGCAGAAACATCTTTCCCAAAATTTTATGTGTTTTGTATTTTCTACATCCACATCTGCATGGATACTCTTCAAATCACATTTAAGTGCCTGGCACAGGGTTCATCGAACCACATTCGCAATTCTCTATCTTTCCTAGTCGTAAAGGGCGCCGAAAGAATGAACACCTATATCTTTCGGTGCGGGCTCTGATTTTCCTTATTTTATCGTGGTGATCGTTCCTCCCTATGTAGGTCGGTGTCAACAAAGTATTTTCGTATTTGGAGGCGAAAGTTGGTGATTGGAATTTAGTAAGAAGATTCCGTCGCAATCTTTTAATGATTTCCAGATCAAATTCTCTATCATTTCTATGACACTCTCTCCCATATTTCGCGATAATACAAAACGTGTTGCATTTCTTTGAACTTTTTCGATGTACTCCGTCAGTCCTATCTGGTAAGGATCCCACATCACGAAGCAGTATTCTAAAAGAGGACTAACAAGCGTAGTGTAGGCAGTCTCCTTAGTACGTCTGTTTCATTTTCTAATGTCTTGCCAATAAAACGCAGTCTTTGGTTAGCATTCCCCACAACATTTTCTATGTGTTCCTTCCAATTTAAGTTGTTCGTAATTGTAATACCAAGGTATTTAGTTGAATTTACGGGTTTTAGAATAGACAGATTTATCGTCTTATCGAAGTTTAACGATTTCCTTTTAGCACTCATGTGGAAGACCTCACACTTTTCGTTATTTAGGGTCAACTGCCACATTTCGCACCATTCCGATATTTCTTCTAAATCGTTTTGCAGTTTGTTTTGATCTTCTGATAACTTTATTAGTCGATAAACGACAGCGTCATTTGTAAACAAACGAAGACGGCTGCTCAGATTGTCTCCCAAATCGTTTATATAAATAAGGAACAGCAAATGGCATATAACACTACCTTGGGGAACTCCAGATATCACTTCTGTTTTACTCGATGACTTTCCGTCAGTTACTACGAACTGTGACCTCTATGACAGGAAATCACAGATCCAGTCACATAAGCACGCAATTTCACTACGAGCCGCTTGTGCGGTACAGAGTCAAAAGCCTTTCGGAAATCCATAAATACGGAATCGATCTGATATCCCTTGTCAATGGCACTCAACACTTCATGTGACTAATGAGCTAGTTGTGTTTTACAGGAACGATGTTTTCTAAACCCATCTTGACTGTGCGTCAATAGATCGTTTCCTTCGAGGTAAGCCGGCCGGTGTGGCCGTGCGGTTAAAGGCGCTTCAGTCTGGAACCGCGTGACCGCTACGGTCGCAGGTTCGAATCCTGCCTCGGGCATGGATGTGTGTGATGTCCTTAGGTTAGTTAGGTTTAATTAGTTCTAAGTTCTAGGCGACTAATGACCTCAGAAGTTAAGTCGCATAGTGCTCAGAGCCATTTGAACCATTTTGAACCTTCGAGGTAAATCATAATGTTCGAACACAACATATGTTCCAAAACCCTAATACTGTCACTAATTTTGCTGTGTGCTATGCTGTGGAAGTGTTTATCAGAAGGCCATCAGCACACATTCTTTCCACAAGTTTCTGCGTACTTAACGGCTCTCTAAGCAGTTTTCAGTACTGAATCGAGAAATCCATTTAAATTTACCGTCTTCTCTCTTCATGACTACAAACGAATTATAACACAATGGTGACTTCTCACTACTATCTGCATCTATTACTTTTGAAGTATGATGACGTAGTTTCTCTGTTGAGCTTTCTTCAGCGTATAATTTCTGGTGGTCCACCGACGCTGGTGGAATTATTGTACGAGGAGCTAGGGATATTCACGTCGAGAGAAGCATAGCTCCACTTACTTAGGCAAGCCGCATACAAGTGAGATGCGGCAGATTTCCCGATACAAAATATTGACAGAGGGAGAGAGATAGAAAAATAGTGTGACGGGATAGTGGAGGGGGGCGGGGGGGAGGTGTACCTTCCGGATGATTCATGATCCGGGTGGCCAAGGAAGGTTCGCACTCCTTGCGACACACAACCTCAAACAGCCACGCCATTGGTTACTGAAACATACACCACGAAACCTACGGTTACAGAGGACTGGCGTCGCTCAACAGTACTCTGCTCAGAGCATTGTGTTCTTCAAACCCGTTCTCAGAAAATAATTGATTTTCTAATGTGCTCGTTATCTGCCAAGACCGGGGAGGCACGTGTTGCTTATCGAATTTCTCGCACGCGTGAAGCGTTACTCAATTTGTCAAGCTATCGAAGTCACAAAAATAAAGAGACAGTGCGCCATAATATGAAATCTATAGCCGCATGGAGGAGATCGAAGAATAAGATACCAAAATATCAGTATCTCAGGGGACCACTCACGTCTTGGATTATCGTTTTATAGATATCTTTAAGAATATCTAAAACTTGTCATTCGTCGTGAATTTCAGCCCAACTAAATTTCTGGTAGTCCTTCTCACAGATTCCTGTAATCCCCGTGCGGCACATTCTGTAGAGCGTACGAGAAAAGTCTGAAGGTACTTTGAAGGTTAAATACGAGTAACACAACAGTACGTAGATGCAATGTGATAATGAACGATATTACTTTTCACAATGACACTGGCTCCGTTAAACTGAAGAATGCTGGCTCCTTCGCAGTTAAAAAAGTTATTGTGAAATTTATCGCAGTAATTAAGACTGAAGTAATGGAATATCAAATTAAGAATGAATCTACATCGAAGATATTTCAGCATGTTAAAGTTGCCAACATTTATGTCAATCAGTTTATGAAATTATCAAAATTTCCTCTCCTGCGTGGTCACCTGAGATTTAACTATCAGTTTTTAAAAATGTAGGTGCCTCTAAAATAATCTACAGTCAATGTTAATTTCGTAGGGACAAACATTGATGAGCCTGGTACTCGTCATCTTGTTTGGGTGGCTTTGACAAAGATTGAACATGCCTTTTCCTTATTGAGAAACAGTAAGAAGTTTTCTGTCACACTTGCATACATGTGTTGTTTTAACATCTTACGAACGTCATATTCGTAAGTCAAACGCTGGATGATAATTCAGTCGTTTAATTAGATAGGATATTGCAACATAAAAAGGGAAATAGTGCTAGCACCGAGAGAGAATTCTGGTTACGTTCTCTTAATGCATTACCGCTATTATCCGTCGGAATTGTGAACAGCTGCGATTTCACTGTTATCCCTGCTAAGCCTCTGCCGCCAGGCGTAACAAAAGGTCGCCGCAGAACCTGGCTTTGGCTTTCATTCCGGTATGTCTTCGTAGCGTTTTGAGTGAGTCAATCCGGATTACTCCTGCTGAGTGGAGACTTAATGGAGAAACATCGACGGCTCCATGGCGTGAAAAAGCCCCATGAAGCCTCCAGGAGAGCACAGGTCGTATTTCACTTTGCGCATTGCTTACTTCGTTTTGTTTCGAGACTTGACACGCTGTACTGTCTCTGATGTGCTCGTGTTACTGCAAAGCCTGCCTCACTCGTTTACCTTCACTATTTCGTCCCGTGTTTCTTTGTCCGCCATATTTGGCATTTATCGTTGTGGATGGATAGTCAACTGTTTTTCTTTACCCTTTCTTTCGCTACTGTAAATAAATATTTACGAAATTGGTTTAAAGGTTGTTTTATGTTACATGGAATTTTCATCTAAAATCAGACAATACCACCGTTAAACCACACGATAAATTTATTTACAATATAGACAGCTCGCTACGTCTGTAGTAACCTCATCGTCGACACTATGAAAACTTTGGCTTTTACCTTGTCAAAACACTCAATAAATGCTTAACGCTTTTGTCACTACCATGTAAACAAGTATCAGGGACATTATGCCTTGCTAACACAATTTGTAGCATATAACTTATAAAATGGTATTTTTGTGTACAAAAAAGGGTTACAGCCATAAGGTAACATATGAAGGAAAGACGAGCAATTAAATTTTTTTCTTCCAAATGCTGTTGTGATTAATGCTGCTTACAGTTCACTAACTGAATTGTTCGTCGTGTTAACTAAAACATGATTCCGATCATAATTAGGATACACAGCTTCTTGATGTCCTTCACCAATTTTTATTTCACCGTGAAAATGTTTACAACAGTTTATACCACGTCACATTAATATACAAATGACTGCTGCAGGTGCTAAAGGAGATTATCAGTGAGGAGATCATTTCCAACAATGAATTGTTTCGAGGTATACCGTAACACAGTTCCTTTTTTTCTGCAGCAAAATATTTACCCTGAGCTGTTAATTCCTTATTAGCCACAATGATGACTGCGAGTGAATTACAATTTATTCAAAGTTTCCGGTGATAATCGCGGCCACAATGTAAAACAGATGGAATGTTCGAAGAGACTACTGAATGAAGGTATGTTCCTGGTGCTTAGGCTGCAAGACAAAGTACTTAGTTTCTGAGGGTAATTTGTAAAAGCTGTTGATCATATGCCCGTTCGCTAACCTGAATAGATTAGTAGACTGAGGAGTCAGTTACCGATTTCAAGTAAATCTCAGCCATTTCATACGCCAATGGCTTGCACAGGTTAAGTTACGTGTCATTTCTGATGTATGACCTACCACACATACGTATAAGAGTATCGTTAAGGAATAATATACTTCACTAGGAATTTTAGTGACAAGTGGCAACAGCTGGATCAAATTATTTATTGTAACACGTGTGTGCATACCCAACAGCTCCGGAACGAGAACTATGTAATTCTGTTTCATGGAAAATATAAAATAGTGGTACCCGAGATGCCCAAATCGATGCATTAATACTGACGTTACAGGACCTACATTTATAAAGTCAACATTTCCTTATATTCAAGGGTCGTGGCGCTGCAGTAAAGCACTACACTCATTCATGGTGAGCAGTGTTCAGATCAGTGGGTAACAATTTTGGTTTGGGTATTCTGTTTTTTTCTGTAAATAGTTTAGGCTAATGCTAGAACGGTTCCTTTGAAGAGGTCACGGATATTTTTTACCATTATGAAATACGAACTTATGCTTCATCCCTAATGACTATCGTCGATGGCTGAGCAATGCGTAAGTCTCCCTTCTTTTAAACGTTAAAGAATAACAAGGGGCGCATATAGTTGGTATTCTGCTCACGTTAATCCATATTTATGTGGTGTGGTAGAAGAACGCCCATTCTCATAAATGGGAAGTAAATCGCAAAATTACATTTTTCATTTTACATTAGGAAACGGTAAAAACGCTCGAATTAGAATTCGTAACAAAACCAAATTTGATGCATTTGTCTACGTTTGGTCGTGGCACAGCAGAACCATTTGCTTCATCCAGCGACGATATTTCAGGTCCATATGTATGCGGTTCAGCATTTCGTAATAGGACTTCGAATGCTTTGATTCATGCTTTTCGGAAGTAGCAATTTCAAGTACGTTACTGTAACGAAAGCGTCTTTTTATATCTTGTCACATAGCTGACTGATATTGTTTCACTGGTATTCGTGTACAACGTGTTTCACTTTGCTACTTGCTAACTGATAATCTAATCTACGATATCGTGTCTTTTCGTGTGAGTACCGTTGCCACACGGACGACATTTGACTGCTTACTTGGAAGCAATAGCTCTCGATACTGCAACGCCCGTTTGGAGAGATATCAATATCAGCCTAAATATTTACGCCTGTATTCGGTGTCAGGCAGATTTGAAGTGTAAAAAGGACAATTCTGAGGTGGAGATCACCACGCGCTGCTCTAAGCGTTGGGGGGGGGCTTCAACTTTCTACTCCAGAGGACCGAACCGAAAACATGAGCGCGTCCCAGGCTTAGTTAAGAGCTTTGAATCCCTTTTCAAACGTGCATCGCAATCTTTGCCAGGTCTGTTGGTAAAAACAGCTTAACACAGCTTTTTATATTGATTTCGCGTTGAAACATAAAACCTATTATATCGGCCTGAGGCACATCGAACGCAAGAACTGTTTCGGCAAATCTGTTGATAACACAGACTTCTAATCAATCGCGTCACAGCATCTGGACAGTATTTGTGTTTGGTGCTGTCCAATCTTCACCGAAAGAAGAGGGGAAAACTGAGAAGATATTAAATTGTGGTTACTATGCATGTTACCTGAATGTATCTTGTGACACAGTGAAAAGTGTGCTTTATGGGTAGCGAATATCAATGAATGGTGTAAAAAAATATAGAACTGTTAACAATATGATGCTGCGATTGTGATCTAGTAGCCGAGGGCTAGTTGGAGGCTTTATTTACAGGAAATTTTAAGTACCATGCTAGTGTTTCACGTCCCCTGTATCTCCAAGTTCAGTGCAGGACTCAGCAATGTGACTAATGACCTAGGCGCTATATGTAAGAATTCCACACAGGAAAATAAAGCAGTGTTGTCGTGGCCTACAGTGTGGACAAGAACAGGATATACAATATTTTAATCACCGACTACTATTTCGTTACAAATCGCCAGAAGTTTGCATGAATTAAAACGTACCTATATGAAACAATTGCATAATTTTAGTATACTAAAGTAACGTTGAGTACACCATCATTTACTTGGGGTTAGCATTTTATGTAGTAAATTCTAATTTGAGGTTTTTATCATTAATTGTTATTCTAATTAAATTAATGATTAATTTCTACATAACTAAGTTTGACTTTTAACATGATCCCAGTATCAAATGGTGCTTACGCTTACTCTCTATTCCATACTGCGTAATTCGTCGTTACTTTTAGTTTACCCACATCAGTAACTCCTAATTTACAAAGTTTATGTAATCCTAACTCAGATTGTATATTCGTCGCATAAAATTTAAGATTTCGTGCATAGCATTTGTACACCCTTTTAAATGACATTTCGTTTGTGCTCTTTCTATTAATAGCTCACAACATATTACATTTCAAGGCGTATTTATTTAAGTTAAACTTTCCTTATTTTCACGCTTCAGTTGCGCTGCGTCCATGTTCAATAGCCAGCACAAAGACAGTGATGTAACAAGAGTCAGAGGTTTTACGGATAAAAATAGAGATTAACAATAGCCGAATAAACAACATCCGTATTACATCCGCATCAAAACAGACGGAATAAAGATAACCACGAGCAGAAACGGTTGCACCGAAGCAACCATCAAACCAACAAACAGCACTGCCGTAAATTCGAAAGCTGTTCTGGTGCAAAATAGGGTAGATAATTACTGAGTTAAACAATGGAAGAAATATGTACTACATATATTCTTTAAGACTGCTGTAACAGAATTTAGAAGATCCAAGTAGCAAAGCAGGACAAATTGAATGGCTCTTTGATGATTATATCAATCACGTGTCAGAGCTGCGCAACAATTAGCTTTGAATATGGAAACACAGATATGCATTAAAATAATTACTGATTCGGAAATGATTTGGTACTTCTGCCAGCAAACGTATAGATGTGATGGAGTATGTGATTTTGCTGGAAATGTCTGTAGATTAAAAGCCACAGAACGAAAATGTGGCACATGCATTGGAAGCGACTTTGAGTAATACGTCTGAGTTCACAAACGAAGGAGGACCATTTGTGTGTGTGTGTAGATATCACAAAGAATTAATTATTCATTGATATAAAGAAAGTGGAAATCCTTTTAAATGAAATATATCTTTAGTCAAAATATACAGTTGCGCACAAACTTCAATTTAAACTTCAATTTAAACATGAGAATTGCAGTTAATGAGAGGGATCACCTGATTAACCTGCTAATCCGACCCCAGAATCAGAAGAAACGACCAAATAATAACGTGAGACTGAGTCATCTGTAGAGTAATTACTTACATGTAACCAAATAAATAAATATGAATTTGTGGTCAAATACATTAGTTTTTCAGGTGATTAAGGAATTTAATTTGGGCATAAAAACCTCAAAGTATTAACTGTAAAGTAAACGAGAACTAAGCTAGAAGGTGTGTCATATATGTAGACAAATACCTGCTTTTGAATTTATATACCAGAAAATGATAATTAGAAAACGTTGTCCCACGGTAAAGTGAAAAGCGCGTTTGGCTTTCGTGTAGCATTTCTTGTAATGAAGTTTGAAGTTAAGAGAAAGTCAGATAGATAAATAATACAGAGCATAAGAAATTGGTTTGAAACTCACATAGAGTTTGCTATAGAAGCAAAGGTAAGTGCAACTTTGAATTCATATGAAATAACATACAAAAGGTACACAGGAATACTTTAACATCATCCAAAATGTTGTCTAATGTTTCAACTATTAAAAAAAGTAGTTACAATATGGAACTCAGTTTAAAATAATGTGAGCAGGAAAAAAGAATGTAACAATATATCCAACAAAAAATGTGAAAAGAAAGCTACAGAAAATCTCATGCGGATTTCTAAAATATTTTTGAACATTATGTAAATGTAGAACCATATGTGATTAAAAATCTCTGTAGTCAAAATGATGTGAAAATTCTCCACTATGGAAATAGAGTGTTCCTTTATCCTGTGATTATAGGTCTGTTAAAAATCCTGTCAGCAAGCTAAAGAATAAAACACCTTTAAGTACTTACAGTGTACCACTTGAGCTCATTAAACATCGTTGAAGAAAAAGAGACCCGCAGCTAACTAACATAATCAGTATTTCGTTTCGTATAAGAGCGTCCTCAATAAACCAAAATTTATCAATTCGTAACTCAGTTGTGTGCTTCCGAGTGTTCTGCTAAGTTTTTGTTCCCGTTCTAAGCAAAATATTTCCAAGGCCTATCCAGTCGGTCGTCAAAATACTCTGCATAAAATGGAAACAACAATTCTGCTGAGCATCCGCAAGAGCACCACTAATCAATCACGCCGTGACAGTCTCAGACATCACAGTACCTAGACGATTTTTTTAATGATATGCTATTCATGGAAAAGTATAGACCAGACTCGCTATTTTCTAACATTTCCCTGGCTACGTGTTCTCTTGGAACATCACCTGTTGGAAACATCTGGAATGTGGTTGACCGTGTTTGAGCTCGTCACAGTCCTCTAAAAACGACGGATGACGCTTTGTAGACTCGCAAACAAAGTGGATAAGGGAGATTCTCTGTGGACATAACAAGTTCTATCTTGTCGCGCCCATAAGAGGCTATAATTTCAACGAATGGCGGGGTTCTCAAGACACCGAATTTTCAGTGCTGGAGACCATTTGTGTATCATCATATATGTGAGTTCATTTCTGTCACGTGAATCTGTCTTCGTGATACATTTTCCAGAAGCTTTTCCGGATTTCTTAGATGCTATTATCACGTATAGAGGCAAACTGAAGAAATTTTAAAGCCGGAATGCGGACTGATCTACATTCAGTAATATAATGCAAATTAACGGCTGCAAAATAAAGCGCAAACACGTCATGGCAGGAAGGAAATTGTTGACCACTGTAGTATCACCACTACGCATGCACTTGTGCGCACCGACGATAAGAAAGGCGAAGAGCTCATTTCCCACTGCTCATTCCAGCGTCCGTGTCGGCACGCGTTAACGTGTCGTGGCTGGAGGTCGAGAGGTGAGGTCGCGCGCGCGCGGCCGCCGCACAGGCCTGCTTTTCCCAGAACGCCTGTTGCTCTCCAACAAGAAGAATGGGTATTAAATGTTTGTAGCAGGGAGTCGCCGCAGGGATCAATGGGGAACCTGGGCCCTGTGGTCGGAAATAGCTACCTCGCCGCCAAACACGGCATGCTACAAATGGGACTACATTAGCCCCTACCCCGTGTCAATACTCGAGCACGCCACTGACGCTCTTTTGTTGCCATGTTTACTGACACATGAAATAAGCGTCAGTTATTTTCTTTGTATTTACTTTACTAGTGCTGGGCTGGATAAGGCGTGGAACCCGGTGACTTCTTTAACATCTACGGACAGAAAATGTTTTATGACTAGCGGCACGTATAGCGACAATAACTTTATTAATCTGACATGCGTATTTTAAATCCGTGGGCCCGCATTCTGACAGAGAGCGCGCACGTAGTATCACCACTACGCATGCGCTTGTGCGCCATAGATGGAGCAATATTCGATAAGGGCGCGAAACTCGATAGAAGTCGCTCAAGTAGCGGCTGCCTTTGCGCATGCGTCTTCACGACAACTTTTAGTATAAAGTTAGTGATGTGAAGTAGCAATCTCCAATGCAAAACACCCATCTGAGGATGCTGGAAGCTGAATAGTTGTCAGCCGGAATATCGTGGCAAGAAGTTGACGTCATCAGGCTGCAATCCCGAAACGTCATGGAATACTCTTTACGCCGGGAAAATTTCAAGAATCACGGTATACATAGTCTTTCCATACCCGATAAGAATACGTTTCACGAGCCAGGTCCAAAATATATACTGTGTTCGGAAATAGCCATTACAAACTTCTAGAATTCGTAGAGAGGAATGAGTACATAATATTTTGAACAAGAGCCCATGTCCACAAACGTACCGTTTCCGTTCTACTACTGTTTCGATTCTGATGCTTAACTCATAAACTTCTGCCTGAGGAATTTCATTAGCCGTCACGCCGCACAGTTATTAGGTAACAATTTGAAAGGAAACATAACGAAACTTCCATTTATCACTGACTCACATTTGTTTGTACTACCATTTAAACATTGCGTGTTTACATTATTCCAACATAAAAAATAGCATACTGTACATACAGGAAGCACGCGGGAACGGCACGCGGGAATCGGACAGGTATGTGCGACCTTGTTGCGATGATGACAGACACCTCGCCCAACGAATCACCGTGCTTTTTGTTCACTGACAGGTCTTGGCAGACATTCTACAAGTGCCTAAGAATATCTGATATGTCCTGATTTTCCGGTGTAAGAAACTCAGTGCCAGCTCTCTGCTTGGAACGCACCTCCATTATAGACGCCATTTTGAAGGCTACGTATAGCGCCGCCACCTATCGGAATTTCATGAAACTACAGCGGATGAAGCGGGAATGTTTAAAGATGCCCTTCAACCAATTTCGCAATTTTTCAATCGAAATCTTCCGAGAAAATAGTGTTGCATTACTTATTGAACGGCTCTCGTAGGTGTAGCTGGCTCTTTATTTCTATCTCGCATGTGGCCTATATATTTGCGTTGGATCTGTGTATTATAATTCCATGCTAGTGATTATATTGGTATTTGTTTTAATCTCAGCGGCCATCTTATATCGTTTACAGTTGTTGCTGTCATTTACCTTCTAGTAAAATAATCATAAAATCAAAACCTTGGCGAGATATCTGTATGGTGCGAAAAGTCGCAACTGACTAATGAAAAGTGTGAGTTGGTCCGTGTGAGTACCAAAAGAAACCCACCAAATTTCGGTTACTTAATGAATCACACAAATCTAAAAGCTGGCAGAACTAAATACCTAGGAATTACAATTACCAACAACTTAAATTGGAACGATCACATAGATAATGTTGTGGGGATGGAGCTTCCACGGAAACATTGGTGTTCGTTTTTCTCGCGTGCTGTTAGAGCGTGGAAAGGTAGAGAAATATTGTGAAAGTGATTCAATAAAACCTCTGCTAGGCACTTAAGTGGGAATTGCAGAGTATTCATGTACATGAAGGTGCAAAATTGTTCAGAATATTTGGTTCTCTCACCTCCATCTAATTTGGTTCGAACTGTACCACGTTAAAAACATTTTCCATGTTCATCATATTTCCACGTGGTACTGAATAAGATACAAACGGTTACTTTTCGAGTAAATATATTCTACGTGTGCCTTCAGCACCTATTTAATAACTTATTTAGTTGCAATGTTTTGTTGAATCTTTGGTTCTTCATTGTCACCACGTGTTTTCATGAGTCCATCACACCCGTTTTTTTTTTTTTTTAATTAAGAATGAATCACTAAATATTTCAAGCCTACTTCAGGCGTTGTTGGAATGTTACCTCCTTTAGAAGGACAGGCAAGTCGTTTGATAGGACCTGAAAATACCGTGCACCAGCCAACCTGCTTGCCAGAATGTGAGGTTCTCTTATTCATTCGTCAATAATTCCTGCCAATACATTAACTGAAAATCGACGCTGATGGCTTCCTTCTTCTGCTGCGTGTGGATTTGAATCAGTCCACACGCGTTGGTAACGAAAACAAACAATCCCATCTCGCGTGAAATTGGCCTCGTCTGTGAGTAGTACCTTTTTTATGAAAAGTGCACGGCTTGAATTTCACATTGGTGAAGACGAAAGAGTGCTCGTAGTTCTTAATGTATGTATTTCAGTTCTCAAACATTGGAAATGGTGTTTGATTAGTTAGGCAGACAGTTAGTATTCAGTACACAGCAATCTTCCAGTCATTAAGAATAGTAACTCCGTACATAGGGTGATTCTAACAAACTGAATGCACTAAGTCAGCGACAAACGTTTACAATCCTGTTTTCTTAATAACGTACGTATTATCAAGTACCTAAATTGTAATACAAAGATTATTCCAATCATTTTGGTCCTTGGTGTTATAATTTTCGCTCATATTTCTCCATAATAAAAATGGCTATAGTAGTTGCACGAAACATCTCGTCGCAATTATGACTGTAGTATCAGCGCAAGTTCATTAAACTTTATTCAGGTTCACAGGCTAATACGAACGGGCATATTCTGTATGTGCACTGGATTACATCATGTGGAAACGATCCCTTCAGTAATCTATAACGCCTGTGACATTTCGCTGTAGATGTTGCAGCGATCTATATATAGTACTACCGTAAATATTTTAGGCTCAGCGGTCTACCACACAGCACTAGATTTCCTTGCAAGTGGAACAATGCTAATGAAATCTTCCATAAGGACAACAAAACCCTTAGAGCCAATCACTTGCACTACGGGATGTCTAATAAACGTAGCCAACAAGTATGGTCCTCATTTTGCATATAATGGGTCCACAGAAAATTTTAAATTTCCTTGAAATCGTGTAGTAAGGAGGGAAAAAAGTAAGAAGAAAAGAGAAACTTGTCCGAAATTGTTTCTTAGATGCACCAATGGAAACTGCTAATTTGTGGTAGGTTCTATGGGACCAAACTGCTGAGGTCATCGGTCCATAGGCTTACACACTACTTAATCTGACTTAAACCATCTTACGCCAAGGACAACACACACACCCATGCCCAAGGGAGGACTCGAACCTCCGATGGGGTTAAACGCAGAATTTCTTAATGTTATATGAAGAAGATTAAGGGGTATCTGAATAAGCAGTACTGATCGTATTTTCTAATGATTAAGATTTATCTTTCCTGCAAACTGAAACTTCATAACAGATATTCGTCGTTTCTGTTATTATAGCGTAAAGCACATGGAAGGAACTCAGCTTTGCGATAGTGCTACCTAACGGCACTGAAAATGACATTCATTACTTCATATTAAGGTTTTATTTAGAACAAAAAGGAGTGCACAATGCAAAAAGAAAAATATGAAAACAAATTGAAAAATTTCTCTTTGACAGCTCCTTCTATTTCGTAGAATAATTTCTATTATTGTAGTGCATATAAGATAGTAGGAAGGAATTCGTAACTCGCATGTATGTATTTTAAAAATCTTATAAATGTTCAGTATGTAGCCATATTTACAATTTAATTTGCGATGTGGATGTAAAACGTCTCGTTCCATTATCAGTGGACCATGAAATTAACTGACTCACTCACCAGTGCAGTTCCGAGCAGGGTAGGCAGCCGTGACGCGTGACACGTCCTTCTGCATCCCATTTTGAATGACGACCACAGACAGGTGACGTAAATGACCCGACTGGTTTCAAAGGAAATTACCGCAGTACTATAGCTTTATAAACGTTACCAAAAATGTAGCATGTAGCAAAATTTGATGATGCACCACATTATTAGTCATGGTGTCTTCACATCATGTCGGTCCACAATGCAGGCCGCAAGATAGTATTCTTCAAGTTACCTTCTAGTGAACATGCAGTCACCACTGTAGAACAAACCACGACCAGCCACAGCAGTCACGTCACCAATGCTCACTGTGGTAGCTTAGGACAATAATAGTCAACGTTATCGCAGCGACCAACAATTCCAGCCCATAGCAATCGTCGAACAGTCGATGTAGGCAGGTCTACACAATGTGAAGAAAATTGTATTGTCCGTAGTGGGCCTGCCGTTTTATGCTGTGTTAACTTTTTCGGTTTTGTACACTGCCGTAATTACTTTTGCATGACGTTCTTTTGGTGTTATTGTTATACAAATATTCTCAGTCTGAACACATCCTAGTCATTTTTTCCTAGGTGTTCCAGTTTTCATGAAATCTACTATACGTTGTAAATGTTAAAAGTTTAGTGTATGCAAGATTCAGTAAAGTTGTTCTTATAAGTATTGTTTGGACTCACAAAAAAATTAATAGCATAAAATTAAAACCACTTAGATCTCCCTGATTTTAGGTTCTCTCCTAATCTGTGTATATTGCCGCGAGTAATCGGTTAAAAGGCTAATGAATAGGGGCAATGGCAGCACTAGCGCTGATTAGTTTAGGACCGGTAGTGCACAGCCAGGTCGGACACGGCGATTCGCACCAGTAGCAAATTACGTTGCGTTCAGTGGATTCCGTTGAAGCTCAGAGACTTCCCACACCTAACGGTTTCCTATCGTTAGAGGTGAAATGAATTATTATACCTCTGCAAAAAATGTCCGTTCCCAACACCTATTTAGCACTCTACGGCAGAATAAGATAGGAAGAATGTTACAGATAAGTATGAAAGAAAGGCCGATCAGAGTTTAAGGTTTCACTGACGACAAAGTCATTAAAAGTGCAGCCATCAACTATGAAGATGGAATGAATGTGTCCTTTTCAGAGAAACAATTTCGGAACTAGCCTGAAGCGATTTAGGAGAAACCTAAACCTGTAACCTGGCGTGTCCGGGTTGGGGGAATGTGAATCGAAGCAGCGTCCATACGAATGCCAATCCAGTGTCTTATCACCCTGCTTCCTCATTCCTGAGACAAGGATAAAATAAAGTTCAGTGTCATCATAAAGGGAAAACCTGTCGGGGAACCGTAAGGGTCTGCAATTTCCGCCATGGATGGGAAACTATCCACAGTGCTTCATTCCCACACTCAGCGTGTCACAGAAAAAACGAGTTACAGTATATCAAAGTCTGGTGAGAAGGAACTTTACACCATCACTTAATCTCCACTCTCAAACGTAATGGATAAATGCTCTGTTGCCAAAAGGATTTAATACTGCTGCAGCAGCACTGAGTGACACCACATTAGCGGATGTGTATTATACGCCGTACAAACACATTTGTAAGACTTTTTTGATTTACGAATAATCCTGTATTTTCAAGAACAGTTCTGGGTCATGAAATCGAAATGCTGTCAAGTAAGAATGACATTGATAACTACTTAGTTTAGAGAGAATAATGTGGCCGGTATTGTGAACATTTTAGGAAATGTTTTTAGTCAACGTGGAAGTCACCTTTCTATCAGCCATACTTAATATAGCTGTTCTGCAATTGGGTATAGAACATAAAATATCGCCCACCAATTCATCACATCTATTTTCCAAAACTTTGACTATATGCAATGAAATGACATCTTCAGTGTTATAGAAGATAACACTCTAGGCAGAAGTTATTTTTGAAGTACAGAAAATACGAAATTAACTGCTCTGATAGCTTTTACAGAAGTTCAGAAATCACAAATAGGGGACAGAGGAATAAGAATATTCGAAACGTTCAGGATATGGAACAAACTCAGTATTTTCATACTTGTAAATTGTTAAAGCCAGTTGATTAGATAACAAAGAGGTTACTGGAATATGATAATACTCTGTCTCAAATAACTGAAAATGTAACAGTAACATTTACGTTCAGATTATAACGAAAACTCCGAAGGCCGAAAATGGAATACCACCCTAGAAAATGGAAATCAGAACAGCGAATAGAGGAAATCATACAACAAACACTGGGTTTCGTCAGTAGGGAGGAGGGCGCGGCACCTCCAACGCATATTGTAGCTATCCAATTGTGGGGGCTTCTATTTTTCTAGTACACAATCAAGGAATGTGATTACTGAGACTGTCCTATTATTTAGCTCCTAAATGAGATAGTGATTCCAGAAATTACAACCACTTTTAAGGCGTAATTTTGTTTCGTTTTGACGTCATGTGAATCTCGTGCATAGCGGCTTGGAATTACAAACAAGTAAGTGCAAACCTGATCCAAGGAACAAGTATCTCTACATCATGACGCGATTAAATAGCGGTATCTCATGTGTATTTCGAAGTATTAATTTATATAACAAACTCCAAGTGGGATAATCTCTTGTGGATTTCGTCGGAGGCATCATGAAACGTTAAAATAAAATATATTTGTGAAGCTATAAACGTAAGATACAAACCCTTAGGCACACTTGCCTTAGTTAGACGGTTCTTTTATTATTCATGACTTAAAAAGCTGCCTCGCAAGGAGCAAAACGGATTTGGTAATAAGACGAACGATTTGAAAGCTAATGCGTGATTTAAAGCTTAAGATTTTGAAATTTTCCTTACGTTTCCTTCAGTTCAGCGTTCATCACATATACCTCTTGACATAGTACCTAACTTACAACACGGTTCTGTTCATATATGCCAATAGAATAATTACCTGCACCACGCTGTTCGTACTGTTCAAGAATAGCAACACCCTTTGCCAGGTGTACTCGTCCATTCGACATGTTGCTGTCTATACACGTGGGGAAATTGTTTACACAAATGGTCTTCCAGTAGTCTTCGACGACTTGCATTTCTGTGTGGGACAGAGCGAGGTTGCACAGCGGTTAGCGCGCTAGATTCGAATCCCCTTACGATCATCTAGAATTATGTTTCCATGAGTTACTCTAAATCTCATAAAACGAATGTCAGGATGGTCCCACTTCAAATACTCTCCAGACTTCCTATCAAATCCTTCACAAATCCGAGCTTTTGCTCCAGGTCTGAAGGCCTCATTGTCGGCGAGATCTTAAATCCTACTCACCCTTCCATTCATGTACAGACAACTTGTAGCCATCATAAGTTGCTTTTGGCGACGTTGCCTACAGAATCTTATTCGTAGTGTACGAATACAAGTAATTTTTATTTCCTCCCTGGATAGTTGTGTCTTCTGATATCTGTTAGAGGATATCAGCAGCTCGTCGCTGATGATACAAACGTCTCAAAAATGAGATCGACAGGATCGGCCAAATGGCTAAGCAGGGATTGCTAGAGGACAAATGTAAGGATGTAGAGGCATATATCACTAGGGGAAAGACAGATACTGCCTACAGGAAAATTAAAGAGAACTTTGGCGAAAAGAGAACCAATTGCATGAATATCAAGAGCTCAGATGGATACCCACTTCAAGCAAAGAAGGAAAATCAGAATGGTGGAAGGATTATATAGAGGGTTTATACAAGGGCGATGTACTTGAGGATAATATTATCTAAATGGAAGAGTACATAGAGGAAGATGAAAAGGGAGATATGATATTGCGTGAAGGGTTTGATAGGACACAGAAGGACCTCAGTAGAAACAAGGCCCCAGGAGTAGAAAACATTCCATTAGAACTACTGATAGCCTTAGAAGAGCCCGCCCTGAAAAAACTCTACCATTTGGTGAGCAAGATGTATGAGACAGGCGAAATACCCTCGGACTTCAAGAAGAATATAATAATTCCAATCCCAAAGAAAGCAGATGTTGACAGATGTGAAAATTACCGGACTATCAGTTTAATGAGTGACGGCTGCAAAATTCTAACACGAATTCTCTACAGACGAATGGAAAAACTGGTAGAAGCCGATCTCCGGGAAGATCAGTTTGGATTCCGTAGAAATGTTGGAACACGTGAGGCAATACTGACCCCTCGACATATCTTAGAAGATAGATAAAGGAAAGGCAAACCTACGTTTCTAGCATTTGTAGCAGGTGGCAGGGGTCAAATACAGGGAGCGAAAGGTTATTTCCAATTTGTACAGAAACTAGATGGCAGTAACAAGAGTCGAGTGGTATGAAAGGGAAGCGGTGGTTGGGAAGGGAATGAGACAGGGTTGTAGCCTATCCCCGAGGTTATTCTATCTGTATATTGACCAAGCAGTAAAGGAAAATTTGGAGTAGGAATTAAAATCCTTGGAGAAGAAATAGAAAGTTTGCGGTTTGCCGATGACATTGTAATTCTGTCAGAGACAGCAACGGACCTGGAAGAGCTGGTGAACGGAATGGACAGTGTCTTGAAAGGAGGATATAAAATGAACATTAACAAAAGCAAAACGAGGATAATGGAATTTAGTCGCATTAAATCGGGTGATGCTGAGGAAATTAGATTAGGAAATGAGGCACTTAAAGTAGTAGATGAGTTCTGCTATTTGGGGAGCAAAATAACTGTTGATCGTCGAAGTAGAGAGGCAAAGGCAAGGAAAGCGTTTCTAAAGAAGAGAAATTTGTTAACATCGAGTATAGATTTATGTGTCAGGACGTCGTTTCCGAAAGTACTGGTGTGGAATGTAGCCACGTATGGAAGTGAAACATGGACGCTAAATAGTTTAGACAAGAAGAGAATAGAAGCTTTCGAAATGTGGTGCTATAGAATAATGCTGAAGATTAGATGGGTAGATCACATAACTGATGAGGAGGTACTGAATATAATTGGGGAGAAGAGAAATTTGTGGCACAACTTGACTAGAAGAAGGGATCGGTTGGTAGGACATTTACTGAGGCATCAAGGGATCACCAATTTAGTACTGCAGGGCAGAGTGGAGGGTAAAAATCGTAGATGGAGACCAAGAGATGAACACACTTAGCGGATTCAGAGGATGTGGGTTGCAGTTGGTATTGCGGGGTGAAGAAGCTTGCACAGGACAGTACCATGGAGAGCTGCATCAAACCAGTCTCTGAACTGAAGACCACAACAACAACAACAGGTTCTGATGTGTCAGTAATAATCCCTTTGATATTTACTGCTTCCCCGCCACTACCCTCTGCTTTTCTTAAGGTGTTATGTACCGGTCAGACGTTCCCCTATAATAAAATGACCAACTCTCTCGTTTCCACAGTTCCTCAGTCCAGTCGCGATGTTACTGTACTCATTTCAACCACTTTATATGCATTAATGGGTAATGGTGTCGCTCACTGCTGACGAGGCGTTGGAG
Source organism: Schistocerca nitens (assembly GCF_023898315.1). Lineage (NCBI taxonomy): Eukaryota > Metazoa > Arthropoda > Insecta > Orthoptera > Acrididae > Schistocerca > Schistocerca nitens. Next base: position 394,219,229 of record NC_064616.1, read on the forward strand.
TATAGACATTACCGACTAATGGCTAAAATCTAGGAATTCACAAAGCTCAAAGTTACTAATTTGTAAATGTTGCATCTGAACTACATGTATCCTGATTTAAATAACTAAACAAATTGTACCATTCAGCCCGCATGTCGTGTTCGTGCGGTAGCGTTCTCGCTTCCCACGCCCGGGTTCGATTCCCGGCGGGGTCAGGGATTTTCTCTGCCTCGTGATGGCTGGGTGTTGTGTGCTGTGCTTAGGTTAGTTAGGTTTAAGTAGTTCTAAGTTCTAGGGGACTTATGACCACAGCAGTTGAGTCCCATAGTGCTCAGAGCCATTTGTACCATTCACTTATGTTCTTATGCTTGGCACAACGTGTATTCTCATTTTCAAGTACATTTGTTCACATTAATAACTTCTGTGTTGTTTACCTGTGTCATTTTCTACCTCACTTGCATTGTTGATGTCTTTCTGAATTTATAAGGGATTGTGCCTCCTCCATTACACAAAATGTGACACATATGCAAATAATCACTTAGACTATTTGTTTTAATTATCAAAACGTGCCACAAAGATCTTTGTAGAATGATCTGATTACTAATACAAAGAGTGTAGGAGATGATTTTTCATGTGGGTGTCATTTTGTGTAATGGAGGAGCGAAAATGCCTCGTAAACGCAAAAAGATACCTGCAGTGCAAGTGAGGCAGAAAATCACATACACAAACATCACCAAAAGAATTAATGTAAGCAAATTCACTTCAAAATTAGAATAAATTCTCGAAACACGGAGTGCTAAGCATTAAAAAATAAGTAACTGCTGCTATTCCTCACTATTTAAATCGTGAATGACACAATTGCAGGCTTTCCGAAAACATCGAATATAATGGACGAAATTAAACTGGTATCTATCCTTTTTACTTGAAACGAAGTAATAAGGTAATCGTTTACCACGTGATTGCGTTCTGTAGCTTACTTGCGCTCCTATGTTAGGCCATCAGAAAAGTTTCAAAACCAATTTAAATAATTCCGGTAATACATTACTTTCTGTTTCACTAATTTTTAGGTTTCTTCATTTAAATGTGTTGTCCGTAAGTAGTGTTTGTCCACAGTTATGTCACTGCCAGCGAAACATTATACGAGTTAACGTTCCAGTAGCGTGTTACTGTGTTACTCGTATATAGTAACGTTTTTTATCTGTATTTACAAAGACTTTTTCCAAGCTTTTTGTGTCTGTTTTGAATTTAACTTTATTGCCTGCAGTAAGAAACTGTAACTAAATTGTAATCGTCCATGATAAGTTTATGTTTTTATTACTTCCCAGTTTTCCAGATCACAGTGACGATGAAGACTGTTTATTAATAAAGACTTCATGCACTGAACGCGAAACAGTCTTCTTCTCTTAGCAGTATGGAGATTTTTCATCTGTAATTGCATTTCATGGAACACATTGCTCTATATTATAATCAGAATATAAGAAGAATCTGACAATGTTTCTCAAACTTTTCTTCAGTGAAGTGACGTATTAACAATTCATTTCTTACCTACTGTGATTTTGTAGCAAACAAAAATACTTTGCTTGAATTCGTTATGTATCACTACATTTTCTCCGGTATAGGTACGTTTTAATTATATCTGTCATGTTATGTACTTGGTACGAAAATGGATGTCAGGATTTCATTTTATACTATTAAAGATGGAAAGAAATTGTTAGTTAAATAAACACAGAAGTAATGAATTAAAAGGGACACACACAGAATGCAGGCGTAGCCTTCGCATCTGCTAAATCAGTGGAACTGCAACTGCCAGCGGGGTATACGATTTTTAAAGATGTCAAAGTTCATGTTTTTCAGCATTTACTGTGGCCTGGGTGATATTTTATTTAGACTGCCAACTTGAGCATGGCAATCCGTGCCTTCTCCTTTGTTATTTTCTATCTATCCATAGTTTTATAGTATTTTATGTGTTTTAAATGATTACCTACATACTTTTCGGAAACACACTCAATATGTACCACTTCGTAAAGATACTAGTTTACTTTCTAGACATTACAAATAAGCAGTGTATAGTGGGGCAACTCTAACCTGATTTATCCTAATTCCATTCAGAGCAGCACGACCTCACCCACAGGCGTTGATATCATATTACATAACAATGGAGCTGACGACAAAGTACCTGATTTACAATGTAGGTCTGTTTACGCTTGTGGCAGGCTCATAGTCGTGTATTTACTGTTGTATACTAGAGAACCCACACGTACTTCGCCAACCCTCTGGACATGCTCATCAGACCGGCAGAAGAAGGAATCACTTCACTCACTGACTATTTCAAGTGGACAAAACCAAACGGGATATTACTATGATATACGAGTATTTACATCCATGGCATTATCTCCTCCAAAGAGTTTTAAACGATCTGTCTTAATCCGTTAAGACTCGGGGAAACACGGGAGGGTACGAAGGGTGCGAGGGAAGCAAATCGAGGCAGGTGTCACTGCGATTTCTTATGTAACTGATTAAAACTGTATTACTGGTTTTTGCTTGTGTTTTAGAAGCTCTCTTCCAAACGTGCGAGGCGTTTACACATCCTCTCAGATGCCTTCTAACAAAATAACATTGTTTATGTGCAGTTCACAAATTCCGTGATTCCTGAGAACATGTTTATCGTATATGTTGTACACTGAACACCGTAATCATCGTTTGCATTAGAGGCCAAAGAATGTTGAATACTCAAGTTTCATCTAGTCACTCAAAGCTGCAACTATGTACACATAAATACTTTCACAATGTATGTCATTGTGTTCGCTTTAGTCCATGGTTATAGTCTTTCCAGGACTGCTGCTTTAGAACTGCCAGAAGTGGGCATACCGTCTTAACTCATGTGATTGTCCCAGCCTTATCTAACATGCAGCAGGAAAGAAGCCACGCGTCATAGTAGTACAATAAGGTAATTTAATATTATTTCAAAGATAAGCAGATGTACCGTTATAGTAGCTATTCACCATGTCTTCCTTGTGTTTGCCGCAGGTAAATTTTTTTAATACGAATTTATTATCAGAGGTACGACATGCGATAACAGCTGTCATTGACTCATATGTGAACAAACAGCTTTAGCATAATGTGGGAAGCTCCCTAAGATCAAAGAATACCGTGCTGCAAACGTTTTATTTTAATTAACTATTTTAATAATTCACAATCCACGAGGTACCATCATCTATGGACGCATCATAAAATGTATTTCTTATTGCGTCCAAAGATACAGGAATAACCGTGAATAAGGTGGCATTCAGTGAGCCACAGACTTCAAAACCGTCTTCATCAGCTCATCGTTTCATTCAACGGAGACATTCGCACATTACTTGACATAAGTAATCCGAACAAGCAAACCAAACTAAATGATTATATTCGCATTAGACTCTACCGATATTCGAGTGGCTACTGAAATTTAAAAAATCGCTAGATAAGATGTGTACTGTGAAATTTTTTAAACTTTCAAAAAGACTTTGCAGAACCCTTCCAATCCAATGAGTGCTTCACTTTGTTTATAATAGAGTTCCACTTCATTTTCGTTTCCGTCGTCTGTTTCGCCTCCATATTTAGAGGAAGGGAGACTAAGATGGCGACAGTAGGCTTTCGACCTTTTTTATCGTCATATTTTTGACCTGATTCCCACACAGATACCTTAGAACAACTGCCTTCCATCTACTGATTTAGTAGTTTTTCTAAATGTACCATTTGCGGCGATTTCTTTAACTTTTTGCAAATGATGTCAAATTCGTTATCTTACGCTAGTTTGCAGGTAGGATGACGTAAGTAGCAGGAGAAGTTGGTGAAGGAAAACAAAATTGAATAAACATAAAAAATCATGCTGTTTTAAGCACAGAAGTCGAATAATGTGCGTTGCACTGCGCTTCTGCCGCACTGAGCTCGGTACAAGGAGCATGGGCCCATTTATGATAGCGAGAATAAGCATACCAAGTCTCTGATTTATCACAGTCATTCCAGATTTCATTAAATTCTTCTCCAGGGATATCATGATCCTCAGCGTCTTCAGTGTAGTTGACTGATCAGAGAAATCTGAAGAATCTTCTAAAGAGTGTTCCTTATCAAGTTCTTTTTCCTCTAAGCCCGCTGTTTGGCATTCTGCTTTTCAGCTCTTTTCTTTTGGGGTTCTTCTTCCTTCTTCTCTTTGCATTTCATCGCACTATGTTTATTTTCTAAAGCTCATTTGACAGGGGAGGTTGTGAACTGCAATGACGGCCACTTTTTCCTCTGTTTCCTTTCCTATGGGGCAGCATTAGGTAAAGGAGGTAGGGCAGAGTAGGGTAATTCAGCACAAGATGCCAAGGTACTGCAGTGTCATCAGCGTTAACGTCAGGAGCACAGGATGATCCAGCTAGGCCTACTTCGGTGTCATCTGCGTTACCTCCTGAGGCTTCACATGATCCAGCTATTTTTGTTTCATCCAGGATAACCACTGAGGCATTATGTTGTCTCTCTGTTGTCATCGATGTCTCAAAGTCAGAATCACTGAATAAAGTGGAACTTACCTAGTTGCTCTAAAGCCTTCTAAGGCGTTGTTTATTGTAGCTGTCTTGCTGTATGCTACGTTAAATAACCCAGCGACATCTTTAAGAGTTATAAATTGTCCTGTGTGTTCCATTACGTTATCATCACAAGCTCAGCTCTAGGCAGTTTTAAATGGGCCACAGAAAGTCACATCCAGCGGTTGCATACGATGGCTGGTATGCGAAGTAAAACCTAGCAAATTAATGTTTTTTTTTCTTGACATATATAGACAGATTTGAGTGAAACATGTGATGTGTGGTTATCTGTCAACAAAACAATTGGGTTTCTCTTCCTAGGCCTTATACTTTTTATGAAATGTTCTAACCACTGGGTAAAGGCTTCAGCGTTCATCTACCTACCTTCATTTCACAAATGTAGGGAACAGGGTGTTGCATTGTTCATAAAGTGCTGCTGCATCTCCAACCTGTGAAACTGAAGAAAGGTTGAACGTAATGGCCAACAACATTGAAGCTGCATGGTACATTCACATTTACACCCTTTGTGAAGAAGATAATTTGATAAACCTGTGAATTCTTTTTGGGCTTAAGACATCCTAATTTTTAGTGTAAACAGTTGTGCAGCCAATCTCACCTACACTGTAAATCTGATGAGGCTCATACTTTTCTTCAGCGAAAATCTGTGAGTACAGATTAAAGAATGCTTCATCGTCAGTTTTTTTTAAAAGCAACCAGTTTCGCAGCAAATGTCACTCCTTGTTTTCTGAGAGAAAAGTTGAGAGCGTCCATAATACCCTGTATGGTGTTTTTACCCTCTTTCTTTCTTTGTTGACGCGGTGTTGTATATTCAGGACTTCGACATAGTCAAAGGCAATTTTTGGGAACGGTTCCCTTTTTAAACGGATATCTCTTATATCCAAGTCTTGGAAATATTTCTTGAGGTTTTGCAGCTGCTCGTTAGTGAATGTACATCGAAACCGTCCAGCGTTTGCCGATAAAGTTTGGAAAATAATAAAATTTTGATTAGTTTAAACATAACACATTAATTATAAGTCATGATATTTTGTTCATACGGTGCTTGCAACTTGAGATGAATTTAAGTATACTTACTTATTCTGTGTACTTCTTGGCGTAACGCCGTAACGTAGCTTCTGGAAGATGTACTTTTGAAGTTGGATACACGGCCGCACCATACTTTACCTCCTACACAGCTGCAGTTATCGATTACCTTGGCCATTTCTGCCTGTTGGTCTTTATTTTATACTTGTTACCCATGTTGAATACAGCAGATTAAAGTGAAAAGATCACTAAAATGATTTACCAGTTGTTAGGGTAAGATGACGAGTTCATCATCTTGTCCGCTTAGTAAATTAGTCAACTTAGCCGAAGCGGCCATTTGTAACGTAAATGTAGGAACGACACTTCATTAAATTATCTGTGGAGATTACTACACGCGCTAAAGAAACGGCATACCTTGTAGTTTGCGAAAAGCGTGAAACCAGGCTGTTAAAACTTACCACACATGATCCAAATTCTATTTAGACGCACTGAAAAATTACAAGGAACGTGCCTGTAAACACAAATTGTGCTGCCTCAGGGCTAAATCCTGGCGGTTAGACGTAGTTCATATTGTAGCAGACGTAGAGTGCTACCCACCAGCAGGGGAAGTCATTCACTCAAAGCAGTCCCATTGAATTAATGATTCGTCATCTACCCTTCATTCCCCTATTAATCATTCAATTTTATGTGATAGTGCGATAGTACAACAAAATCTGACGGCGATAAATACCATTGCAGTCCCGTAGTTTTGTATTTTTTTCACTTTTATACGAACGATTTTCTGTTTGTTTAGCAGTAGCTGCTAATTATATGATTTAGTTTTTACAGTCTTTGTCATCCTTGGGATTTCCTTTGTACTAGGCTGTGTAAAGTAAATGTCGATTGAAAAGTAATTTACCAACTGTGAGATTAACTGGAGGGTAATGTTCTGAACGTTTCTGTTTTTGGGAAGGGTTTTATGCACGCAGGCTCTGATTGTTTATAAACAAATTATGGTAATCATAAGGCGAATATTTGGCTAGAAAGTCGCTGTAGCGATCCTAAATCGCACGCTCCGGAGTTAAATTATTCGAACTGTAGATATTGCGGATGATACAAAATGAGGTACCTGCTGTTGAACAAAGAACTAAATAGTTATAATCAATGGCCTCACAGAAATACGAGAAGAGAGGTAATCTTTTAACAAACAGTCAGAAAATTTTATTGAACGAATGGAAAAGCGTTCACAGAGACCGGTTATTACGCCAAAAGAAAGTGTTGTATCTGTGTGTTTTATATTGTACTGTAACGCTTTGAACCAAAACAGTTCATTGTTATTGAATAATCAGATTTATGTTGCTTTTAAATTGTTCTTGTAGTTTACTTTAGTGCAGAACACGTCCCATGTGTAGTGCCAGAGAAAATTACTCGGCTGTAGAATCCTAATTGGCCTCATAAGCAGATTAATCCACTCACTGCTACAAACAACCTATGGAGTGTGATGTACATGGTAGTTACGATTACACTAACGTGTGCCGAGCGAGTCGCATGCAGCGCAACGACGCCGGACACTACCGTGTAAAGAAGAACATGTTGCTCATTAGAGGCCTGCCACGGTGGGTCGGTAACGAGTCGAGCAGAACAGCGAACGACACAACGGAAAGTCAGCCGCCATGAAACTTATTCCAGTCCAACGCTCTTCTCAATAATAACTAATAACTTCAGTGGTGCGATGAAGCACTGCTATTTAAATATACACGGGTAACATTATTCATATGTTACCCAGTCACTACTTGACAGCTCATAGCTACCCAGAGCTGAAATAAAAATGCATTAATATTGTAATCACGTTCATACCCCGAAAATATCGACTGTCATAAAATTAGAGAACAAATGAGAAGACATTTCAAAAACGCAGGTGTCAAACATTCAGCGACTGGAAGAATTCGGTACCCTGCAGCACATGCTTGGCTATGGATAACTGAGAACTGAACTTTATTTCCAGAGAGTTGGATACCAGAAAAGTTGTATAAACATATCGTGCTTGAAGACTTTGTGATGCTATTAAATCCTTTAATATTAGAGTTGTAGAAACGATACATGCACGTAGACGAATATATCTTCTACTTCTCTTATCTCACATATTCTTGACACACGTGAAAGTGGTGCCAAGAGAAAAAGCTGTTACATTTCTACATTCATTCAGTTCACTCGTTTCGTCATTTTAGTATTTTCTTGACTGTCCAGTTTGACATTTAAATATTAGGATGGGAGTGTGATGATGCTTATCACTTTGGCTCTGAGCACTATGGGACTCAACTGCTGTGGTCATAAGTCCCCTAGAACTTAAAACTACTGAAACCTAACTAACCTAAGGACAGCACACAACACCCAGCCATCACGAGGCATAGAAAATCCCTGACCCCGCCGGGAATCGAACCCGGGAACCCGGGCGTGGGAAGCGAGAACGCTACCGCACGACCACGAGATGCGCTTATCACTTTGCTACAAATTACTTTGTGTGCAAACCTAGTCTTACTAAGTTCAAGATAGAGTTATGTGGTACAAAACTATTGGACTAAATTCTTTACTAAAATACGTGACCTTGTGCTAAACATTATTCTCACTGGAACAAACAATCTTTGTTAGGTGTAACTACGATACGTGACTCTTCATTTAACTGCAGTAGAAGCTGTCTACGTAATTACTGCAGGCAGCAACTGCTTTACACAGTTACGAGTGAAACAGTATTTTCGAGATCCATAATGCATATAACTTTTACGTTTCTATATTTTTTGATTTCTCTATGTGATCCTCCTTTCCGTAGTCTGAAACAATGTCAACCACAGTATGTTTCTATAATACCTCGAATTCGAAACTGAGCTGGATTTGTGTAGAAGAGATATAACGAACAATCTCATAACCAGAAACTAGGAAAATATTCACGCGACTGGTGAAGTAAATTAGATACTATGAAGTAACCGCCAAATGTAAACGCAAAATCACATTAAACAGTTTTTGTATAGAATCTGTTTAAATTGTGATGTATTGATCCACACATTTAATGGAAATATTCAAACGCTAAAATTTGCATGAGTCTGAGGATAATTAAATAACTTTTCGATGACAGGTTAAGCAATCAAGCAACGCCTTGCCTTGCGTTTCATTACGAAGGGTAGTTTATCATCGGAAAGACATTTTAGAAGCCAACACGTACGAAATCGATGATGTCAAGCTCTAATTACTACGGTGCGTGCGGAAAACTGCTATGCACAGGTCGACGATGGTCTCGACTCTTACGAGGTAGAATGAGGTCTCAATGTGATGAACTTCAAAATGGCACGATTCGTGTAGAAGTGTCGTTTCATGGTATACCGAGAAAGACATTTGGGACCCTCAACAGATGTGCGACTGCCAATCCCTCTAAAGGACATAAGAAGGAAATAACTGGCTGTCCTTATGGAATTGAGACGAAACCAGAAAGAGAAAGCAAATGGCGACGAGGGTACCACATAAGTCATGAAATGTAATACTTCTTAAAAAATTATGTGTTTTTTCCATGTCAGCGATTTATTTCATAGAAAATGAAACCACAGAATCCACCATCTGTATAGATTTAGGGTAAAGCTATTTACACCACAGTGACCATCCTTGTGAATTTTTCCTCATTCTACAGAATTCTGTAGTTAGCAGTCAGTTAGTTCAGAGACCTGTGCCACTGAGTCCTACGAGTATTTCATGGCACCGGTCGAGCGTTGTTTCCTGGAGCATCGCCGAGTGATATCAATGTCCATAGAGGCACCGAGCGAGGTGGCGCAGTGGTAGCACACTGGACTCACATTCGGGAGGACGACGGTTCAATCCCGCGTCGGGCCATCCTGATTTAGGTTTTCCGTGATTTCCCTAAATCGCTCCAGGCAAGTGCTGGGATGGTTCCTTTGAAAGGGCACGGCCGACTTCCTTCCCTAATCCGATGAGACCGATGACCTTGCTGTTTGGTCTCTTCCCCCAAACAATTCAATCCAATCCAGAGGCAAGTTTCTCAGCCACGACTTTTGCGAATAGATTAATGAACTCAATACTTTCGTTCTACGTATTTCACTTTCCTGTATGAATTTTTCATTTATTCATCCGTCTACCGAGATGGGCACCATTTCTATCACATAGTCGTTTGAACGCTTAATGAACCGCAGCTGCATCTGTTTACAGCTAGATGAAACGGCGAACGTTGAGATGTACAAAGAAAACCAATATACTTGGTAAGTTCTCTTCAGTGGTGCATCACGGAAACTTAATTACGTAACAGCATAAATGGTTCGGTAATAGAACGCACGCCAATTTAAGATTGTTAGTCAACATCAGCTTCTGTCCTTCGGGAATCGCATGTGAATACTCAGTATAGGATCATGTTAATTCTGTATTATGTATGTGAATGACATGCGATCATGTAATAAATATGACATGAGGCTTGCAGTTCAGCATGAAGGGCAATGGAGCGTTTGCAGCGAACATCCCTTTAAAAGTCTTAAAGTAATGATGTCAGAAAACATGCATTTTGTATGTAGTGGCTTACGAATCATATGAAATTTTTTATAGTCGGTCACATTGTACAGTTTTCGTGATGTTTATGAATTATTTGCCACCACACAAACGTATAATTATTGTCAGCCGAAGACAAGGAACACCGTTATAATAAATATAAAAACAATGCAGTTTCTACATTCTCAACTTCAGATACGACGTACACACCTGCTGACGCACCTTAGAAAGCTGTTATTACTTTATTGGCATCCTCCACTGATAAAGAACGATTGTATCGTCTCCCATATTACTTGTCCTCCACAAAGTCAGACTGAACCTAATCTCAGTTTCAACAACGTTTTGTTATTACCAGTATTTTGTTTCACATATCACTTCTGTCACTGAGAATATTGCTTCATGATGCAAGTTATTTTATTATAAAGTCTATGTAGCATTTTTAATCTCTTAGGAATTCTCTGAAACTTGGCTAGAAGCAGTACATTCAAAACCAACAGAAATCGGAGGCACAATTAATATGGTTGATCATTGAGGTATCCCTCCAAGATTCACTCTGCACAGAACAAGATAGAAATAATGAACAGTGTGTTGAGTTCTTACACCATACCCGTATACGCTTTTTGGTAGAAGTGCAACCCAATTTTTGTTATTTTTATTAACATGTGCAGAAAATAAATCCGGCCGGAATGGCCGAGCGGTTCTAGATGCTTCAGTCTGGAACCGCGTGACCGCTACGGTCGCAGGTTCGAATCCTACCTCGGGCATGGATGTGTGTGATGTCCTTAGGTTAGTTAAGTTTAAGTAGGTCTAAGTTCTAGGCGACTGATGACCTCAGAAATTAAGTCCCATAGCGCTCAGAGCCATTTGAACCCATTTGAAAATTTACACAGAAATTCTGTTAATTTGATGGATGGTAACTTGCTCTCGATGTATAAAAATGTAAGTTAATGCAGGAGAGTGGGGAAAACAACACTGTAACGTTCAAATGCAGTATAAGTTGTGTACCGCTGGACACAGTCATATCGATTAAATATCTAGGCATAACGTTACAAAGCGGTATGAAATGGAATGAAGATGTAACGACGGTGGTACCGGCGGCGACTTTTTGACTTCGGTTTACTGAGAGAATTTTAGGAAAATTAAATTCCCATGTAAAGCAGCCCACATATAGAACACTCTTGGGATCCATTCTTCAGTATTACTCAAGTGTTTGCCACCCCTACCACGTCGGATTAAGAAAAGGTAGCGAAGCCATTCAGTGCGGGCTGCTAGATTTGTTACCGGCAGGATCGGGTAATACACGAGTGTTTAAGACACGTTTCATTCAATCAAGTGGGAATCCCTGTGAGGAAGAAACGTTCTCTCCGCGAAAGAAAGTTGAGGAAGTTCACATAACAAGCATTGCCGATATCTGCAGAACGATTGTACTGCTCCCAAAGCTCATTTCACGTAAATACCGCGAAATCAAGGTAAGAGATATTAGGGCTCGTACAGAGACATACAGATAGTCGTTTTCCCCTAGCTCCGTTTGGGAAAGGAATAGGAAACAAAATGGCTAGTAAAAGTACATGGCACCCTAAGCCGTATACAATACGGTAGCTTGTGGAGTGTATGTGTAGATATGGATGTAGTCTTCACAAGTGGCTAAAGTAACCATCTTTCGGCAAACAGGAATTGAAAGTTTAGCAGTTTTTATACACATAATACAGCTTACTACCAAAATATGTCTGCAAGCAGTTCTTATACACCCAGTTCATCGTACCCCCACATACAAAGGTGGCACGACATTATTTGATGAGCGTAGAAAAATAATCAATTTGGAAGAAAATATGCTCCCTGCTTTCCACAAAAGCAATATTAATTTTGTGGTAAATATACTTCAAATTCCTCCCGGAAAAAATACTTTGTTGGTGTGCATAGAAACCACTGGCGCATATACAACCTTGTTTCGTGATCTATGTACTTAGAGCGTCCCTGTACGGCACAAGACACATTTGAAGGCAACTGAAAGCTATATTCCACAACAAACACGAACCGCAGATGGTGTAGTAAACTACCAATAGGTGCTAGGAGCGTAAAGAGGAGCAACAACGTATTTCTTCGAACGCTATTAAGGAATACAGTTGGTGGGAAGGACATTTCTCGGTACCTGGGAAAGGGAAATTGGTCCATACAGATATTCCTAGATACGTGTTGGATTCTATCGATTCCAGAAAGAGACCATCAATAACATAGTAAAAATGGAAATGCCTTGTGGCTAGGGCCTCCCGCCGGGTAGACGGTCCGCCTGGTGCAAGTCTTTCGAGTTGTCGCCACTTTGGCAACTTGCGTGTCGATAAGGATGAATTGATGATGATAAGGGAAACACAACACCCAGTCCCTGAGCGGAGAAAAATCTCCGACCCACCCGGGAATCGAACGCGGACCGTTACGTATGACATCCCGTCGCGCTGACCACTCAGCTACCGGGGGTGGGCAACCACATAGTGATACGAAAATTTCAACTATTTACGCGCGTTACGTAACATTTGCCTAAAGAGGGCATCTTCACGTTTGCAACTACCTCATCTGAAAACAGCCTCATAAGGCTTCGTACCTTGTCCATCAGACAATATACAGGGTATCATAGGAGGAAAGTTAATATTCAGGGATATGTAAAGGACCATTATTCTGAGCAAAAATATCTGGTACACATGTGTTCTAAAATGCATATCATAAGAGCAATGAGCAAATCTTCATGTTCGATACTGTGAAACACGTCTCTTACACGGGAAGGTCTTCACTTTCCATATTTTGCGAAGATATAATATTGACAAAAACAAGAAGAAATTTTCTAGTGAACACGGGCCCTAAAATGTACACCTTGAGGGCTACGAACACACCAGTGGAAGAGATATGTTTCACAGCAATGAAGTGCTCATAGCTCTTAAGGTGCGAATTTAGAGCCCATGTCTTCTAGACGTTTCTGCTTCGAACGGTCATTGCTGTTACATTCCTTATTACTGACCATTCTTCGTGGGTCATCCTGTATGTGGATAAACGAACAGACCGGTTTGGAGGTCGTAGTAATAACCCTATTGAATATGTAATACCGGAGAGTGGAATATCCAACTAAGTGGATAGATAGCAGCGGCAATATCGAAATTACGAGGGCCGTATCTTTCTTCTCCTTTTTTTTCTGCGTTCGATCGTGCTATACTGTAGCAGTCCATTCTACTTATGGTCCAAGCTTCGTCGAGCTATATTACTTGGCAGGGACACATCATGCCACAGTTACTATCCTCCTTAAGTTTTGTACTCAGAGGTATTAGCAAATTGTTTGTCTGAGTGAGATTGTTCTGACTTATTACAATGCGTACGTGTACATTGTAAAATGAGACAAGGATCTCAGAACGTTTAAAAAATGAAAAGACGTAACCTTTCAAAGGTGATATGCCATATTTTGCTTTCCTTCGTCGGTTGTACGTTGTCGATATTTGTTAAGAAAATGTTTACAGAGCGTGAGATTCGGGAGTTTCACAACAGCGTCATAGTATATAATATCGAATGGTCTTATAAGTGTTCTTACGGAAAATTTCATTATCTAGCAACTTACGTTATTCGTTTCATTTCGGTACAATTGCTCTTTCGGTTAATTATTCGCCAACTAACCACTCTATAATGTTAAATAATAGTTGTATCTTAGTGACCGTTTTATTTACTAATAAGGCTCGATAGTGAGAGATCAAAAACAATTCTCTCATATTCCAGTAGATCAAATGGCTCTGAGCACTATGGGACTTAACTTCTGAGGTCATCAATCCCCTAGAACTTAGAACTTCTTAAACCTAACTAACCTAAGGACATTACACACATCCATGCCCGAGGCAGGATTTGAACCTACGAGCGCAGCGGTAGCGCGGTTCCAGACTGTAGCGCCTAGAACGGCTCGACCACTCCGGCCGGCCCAGTAGATCAAATAGAATTGTGACTAAATAAAGTCATGCTACTGCTTCATGAGGGTCATTTGTTCTTTCGTCTAATCCTGGAAGCAGTGTTTAGCCACTTGAATAAAAAAAACGTTGAGTATAAGTTATTCACATTAAAGTAAACTATTCTAATTAACTGAAGTCAGTGGGCTACGAGGTTTTCCTGAGTGTCCATAGGGTCTACCGAAGAGCATATTTAGTATGAAAAGTTGGCTCCACGTTAAATGGACCATTTTTATAGTTCACGTGACACCAGATTCACTGATGAACTACTGTGTACGCATTAACATTAATTGATAATGTTCACGTTGAAGCAAATTTCCTGTTACTGATGTTAATACTGTTTAGAAATAACATAAAATTATCTTTACATTATTAAAATTTCTCAAATATTGACCAAATTGTTAGGAAATAGCTCACAGTTTTTAGAATCGGTTTCCTTGCTGCTGGGTTCTGTGCTCTCTTAAGCAAGACATTTGGATCCTACTCGGCTTCATTGGCGTATGTGTGGGCAGATTTTAACATAACATTACCGAAACTGTACCTGAAATGTTATTCTCAGTATGTTAATGTTACTTACATTTTTCTTTACAAGTTTAGGACTGAACCAGTAATGGAATGATGATCTGAATAAAAGCTAATGCTGAAAGCGAAAACATTTTTCTGAGAATAATGGCACTACCTGAGATTGACGTTACGCTATACCCATGGCGGTCAATGTTCGTCAAATGACAAGGGAAAGGGCTTGATTTAGTTATTCTATTAACAGATAATATCCTCTACTTAGTAATTAGAGCAGAAATAATATTCTCAAAATGGAACTTACATAGAAATCAACCATAATTTTAGAGATCTGCTGCGAATTGATACAGGTTACAAGTGAAACAATCTCTCTCATGATGCTTTGGATTACCAATCAAAATACAGCAATCACATCTGCGTTAACAGTATTTAGTAGTCTTTTGAGTATGTTAGACAACTTAACATTCAACAAATGAATGAATGCATTACTGTGTTAAGGATAATTAAAACTGAAGTAGACGCGTGGAGTAGCCGCGGGGTCTTGAGCGCCTAGCCACGGTTCGTGCAGCTGCCCCCGTCGGAGGTTCGAGTTCTCCCTCGGGGCCGGCCGCGGTGGTCTCGCGGTTCTAGGCGCGCAGTCCGGAACCGTGCGACTGCTACGGTTGCAGGTTCGAATCCTGCCTCGGGCATGGATGTGTGTGATGTCCTTAGGTTAGTTAGGTTTAAGTAGTTCTAAATTCTAGGGGACTTATGACCACAGCAGTTGAGTCCCATAGTGCTCAGAGCCATTTGAATCATTTTTCTCCCTCGGGCAGGGGTTTGTGTGTTGTCCTTAACGTAAGTTAGTTTAAGTAAGATTAAGTAGTGTGTAAGCCTAGGGACCGATAACCTCAGTAGTTTGGTCCCATAAGAGCCTACCATAAAAAACTGAAGTAGAATATATTCACTAGAAGATTTATGCAGTTCGCTTCAACGAGCAGAAAACAGTATTTATTGCACTTCTTAGCTGGTAGCCAGCAGGTAACAATAATTAAGCAACTGCTAGAAAAAATCATATTAGCATAAACATGGAGTCTTTATTACATGACACCTCCTGATGATTCGAAGCATGTATTTACGTTCCTCGTACATGTATTTAGCCGCCATACATGAGGTTCTGTCTTTTCCTTTATTTTGAATTCCAGTTACGAGGGCGATAATATTTTCAATTTTCCATGGTTCAAATGGTTCAAATGGCTCTGAGCACTATGGGACTCAACATCTTAGGTCATAAGTCCCCTAGAACTTAGAACTACTTAAACCTAACTAACCTAAGGACATCACACACACCCATGCCCGAGGCAGGATTCGAACCTGCGACCGTAGCAGTCCCGCGGTTCCGGACTGCAGCGCCAGAACCGCTAGACCACCGCGGTCGGCAATTTTCCATGTGTCACGAGATTAAAGCCACAGTGAAAATTAAAAATGTTATATTTGCAACATTTAGCTACAGCTTCCAGCTATTTGTCTACATAATCGCCGCTCCGATTCAGACATCTGTCGTAGCATTGCGACAACTTTCCAATACACTCGTCATAGAAGGCAGCCGCGTGTGTTTTCCGCCATTTCCTTACAGTGGTCTTCAGCTCCCTGTCTGTGTCAAAGTGCTTCCCTTATAGCCAGAGGTTCATATGAGCAAAGAGATGAAATTTAAGGGGAACCATGACCGGGCTATACGGCGAGTGTTCAAACACTTCCCATCGAAAATGCTGCAAGAGCGTCATTGTTGCAGCTGCAGTGAGTTTATGCAGTACTGCTGCACTTTGCTGTTAAGCATAACAGTTACTTTATGTGAACGCCATGAAAGACGGAAACACTCAGCGAAAGACAGCGTATGATTTCTCTAGGCATCTTTATTTGCTCAAGGTGTGTTCAGAACTGAGAAGTGCCTTCTGACGCAATCGACAGGCATACTTGAGACCCTGCGCAACACATTTGCGCAAAACATCGTCGGATTTTCACTGCGATTTTAATTTTGCGACCAGTGGGAGGTTGAAAATATAATCTCTCTCGTAATTGCTGGATTCATAATGAAGAAAAAGACTCAGACGACGACCTCATGGAAAGTGGGTAGAAAATATGTAGGAGCAACGTAAAAGCATGCGGCGCAACACCAGAAGGCAGCATATAATGAAGTCCCCACATTTATGCTAATACGATGTTTTCTAGCGGTTGTTTAGCGAGTAGTACCTGTGGGCTACCAGCTGATATATTTCAAGAGTTCATTTTACTTGAGCAGCGCAATAAATACTATTTCTCGCTCTTCGAAGCCAAGTGGATAAACCTTCTAGTGAATAGTCTATACTTCAGTTTTAATAATCCTTAACAAAATTATGTAATCATTCATTTGTTGAATGTTAAATTTCCTAAAATATTCAAAAGACCATTACGTACTGTTAACGGTAGATGTGATGGCTTTCTTTCCCTTGGTGAGCCACAGCATCATGAGAGGGATTGTGTCTCTTGTATATTCACTTGACAGCAGATCGCTAAAATTATGATTGAGTTCTATGTAAGTTCAATTTGAGAATATTATTTCTGTCCTAATCACTTAGTAGAGGCTTCCGTTTGTTAGTAGAAAAATTAAACCGAGCCCATTCCTTTGTCATTTCACAATATGTGTAAAGAGACTTCTGACGTTTGTGTCTCCCTTTTCTCAATAGCAGCAGGGACTTCTACGCAAATAGTATTTGCCATTGGCGTAGTAATATCGGCTTACATTCTGTAACATATTTTGCAAATTATTCATAACTCATCGGTCACGTGACGAGGCTTACGGGCGTCATGATTATAGTGAACCGCCAACCTCAGAAACTACCATTTCCCCAGAAAATACACGCTAATGGAACCGAGTAGCACCCAAGTGTGCCGTTTAAGAGAGTACAAAACTCGGCAGCAAAGAACCTTTTTCTGAAAAGAGTGAGATAAGTTCTCTTTAGAATGGTTGTGTAGTCATCATTTGTGAACTACATTTCATGTAAGACATGACTTCATTTCATGAAGGAAATATATTTTGAGACAATATTAACTCTGTCTCCACAGGGACTAATTTGACACGGGGTATCCCTAGTTAGTTAAGGCTATTAATCATCACAAACTGCAGAAATCTGCAGTTGTGTGCGCTGTAAATTTCATCTTCTTGTTTGTAATAGTGCTCTACGAATAAATGAACCACATCAAATATAACACAGGGCTGCTCTCTGGTACGTTTCCCATATGCGCTTTTTCCGAACAAAACGATTTAGCTCTTTGGGAGTCAGTTAACACAAGAACGACAACCAATTGTTCCCTTATAGGCATATCAGTTTTCCTCAATTGTTCTGAAGATGGTGTCCGAATTATCAAATTTGTCAGTACCCGTCACAGATGAAGTCTTATTTTCCAGTGTAAATAACTTAAAGGGCTCAATTAAATGCAGATGTAGCTAATTTATTGAAATACGATTGGAAGACATTAGTTGGAGTCCTACTGAACGAATCCTATCAATGTTCACCTAACATGTTGTCGTGAATGTGACATAGACGGACCAGAAAATAATCTCACTCTTATTCACACTATTTCCATAAAGAGCCCAGTGCTAGAATATCAAAGTCAATATGATGTTACGACAGCCGTGAGTTATGGTTCAATATCAATTTTTACATAGAAAAAAAAACTAAGAACGCTGTTTGGGAGCGATTAGGTCAATATTTTAGAAATCTTAATTTGCGAAAGTGTTAACATATTTCATATTATTTCTAAATATCATTAACAGCAGTAACAGGACTCTTCCTTCTACGTGAATATTTTATTATAAATTCATGTTAATGCGTACAGAGCTCATCAGTGGCTTTGCCTTCACCCTACCTATAATAATGGACCACTTAACGTGGGGTAAACTTAGAATACTAAACATGCTCTTAGATAGTCCCTTTCCCTTTGTACCTGGTAGTCCACTGACATTAGTCGTTAATAACTTTTTCCAAACTTTTTTATATTCAGGTGGCTGGACACTGCTTCCAGGATTAGACGAAAGAACAAATTACCCCCAGGGGGCAATAGGATGTCTTTATTTAGTCACAATTCTATTTTATCTACTGGATTATGAGTGAATCATTTCTGATTTTTCATCCTTGGAGCGTTAAATCTTTTCGATAAATAAAACAGTCACTAAATTGCAATTGTTATTTTGTTTTGTGTCACATTAATAGTACACGGTGGCTTGTTGGTGCATAATTAACAGGAAGACCAATTCTACGAACATGAAACTAGTAAAGTAAGTTGTTAAATCATAACATATCCCATACGAACACATATAAGCCCATTCGATAAATATAATATGTTGCTCTTGTCAAACTCTAGAATCTCATGCCCTATAAACCTTTTTCCAACTAATATCGACAACGTACAACCGACAAATGGAAGCAGAATATGGCATACCATCTTCGAAAGAAAATGTCTTTCCATTTTTTAAACGTTCTGAGATCCTTGTCTCATTTTATGATGTACATGAAGCGTTGTAATAACTCAGAACAATCTCACTCATACATACAATCTGCTAATACACTGGAGGACAGAACTTAAGGATGAGAGTAACTGTGGCATGATGTGTCCCTGCCAAGTACCATAGCTCGACGAAACTTGGATTATACGTAGAAAGGACTGCTACAGTGTAGTACAGAACGTATTTGAAAGAAATACGAAATGAGACGCAAGGAAACGACAGTTTTAGTCAAAACTAATAATCACACTGAAGCCATCGCGATCGATGATGCCCTCTGGACGTTACAAAAGTGGGGACATAGTTCTTAACAGGCTACTTGATCACCACGGACGGCCATCATTCTTTGCAAATAGGGCCCATGCTGGCAGGGGAAAGGAGGGGAGAGACGGGCGCCGAATATTCTCTCTTTCCAAGGGATCCTCCACCTACGCTGTTTGATGCAGGCGCGCATTGTCTTCCATAAAAGTTAAGTCAGGGCCGAAAGCACCCCTGAAAGAGGCCCACTGGAAAATAATACAGCGCCACAGTAAGGGTGATCGGTGCTTGTACCGTCTTCAAATATTTGGAGGTCAGTACGCCTATGCAGCAATATGCCTCTTTACACCATAGCCCTTGGACAACCAAAACGATCATGTTCGAAAATGTAGGACGTACTCTCATATGATGAGACATGGGAATACGTAATATACCCAGGAACAGTGTCGGACATGATCAGTTTTTGGTCCATTTGGCACGGAGTATGAAGGCAAAACGTTGCATTTGCTTACTGACCCCCAATGTTTGAACACGAGTAAGTCTCCGGTCAAAATTGATATGACACTGCACTTCTTCTCCACCTGCGTCTACGCAGGTGATCAGTCGCTCCTGACCAAACTTTTAGGGATGACAACACGCACCACATCGAACAGTGCAGGTCGAAGAGCTCTGGGAACGAAATGGTATTAGACGAATGTAGTGTCCTGCCCGTTGGCCGATTTAATCCGTTTGAGGGCGTGTGGGACCAGTTTGGCAGACGTAATGCAGTACGTCCACATGCACCAACGACTATTCAGGAACTGACAACCTCTCAGTTGAAAGAAAAAAAGGCCCTACCACAAGAACTCTTTACCTACCTTGTGACCATCATGGGAGCATATTGCAGAGCGCGGTTTGCCCGCCGTATGTTATCCAGGGGAAAATTACGAATCATATTAATTATTGTGTTCGAATAAAAGTTTCATTTCTGTTCGTCTCATTGTGCCTATGCTTGAGTTATCTTCTGTACTACACTATAGCAGTTCTTTATATGTATGGTTCACATTTCATTGACAGTTACGCAACATGTCACATTTACTTTCGTCCTTAAGATCTTCACATCCATATATACGACGCGCATGCTGTGTAATAAGACATTTTCGTCATTCTCTTTCCGTGGTACGTATGGTTTGTACTTTTTTACTGACACACAGGATAATATTGATCAATTTTATGGGGGAAATAATTGGTGTAGGAGTTAGCGATTTTTATTACACGTTGGAACAAGCAACTTGGAATCCATTTTAAACCTTCAGTCTGTGAAAGTTAAAACTGTGATGTAGGGCATTTTACATAGTAGTACTACTGTGACAAAAGTGTTTTGGAACTATTAGTCATTAATGGCAGCTTAAGTTAGTCCGCTGCGCCAGATAATCTCTTCCTTTCATTATCTACCTGTGACCATCCAGTTTTTTAAATCTTTAACTCATTCTCCAGCTTCTACGTCTTCTACTATCCCCATACCTACACAATCTATCTTTTTCTCCGTAAATATTACACAAATTAGTTAGAAAGGTTTCGACGATCTGTAAGACATGGTATATTTATCGTTTACTGCTATTACTACAGCATGCCTTAGTCCCATGGTTTTCCGCAGGTGGTACAGGAATGATAGGAAGGCATTATTGTTGGGTAGTCTGTGCACAGTTTGATACTATGAACATGAGATGTTTTTATTTTATATATTTTTACCGCCCATTTAAACAATTTACATCTTCATCTGAATTCAGAATCAAAAAGTCAACGTACATATTAAATGTTGTCGAACGTAAGTAAACCGCTAACCAATGAATAGTAAAATAGTTTCACAAAATATGTAAGGTTTTTAAAGTTATTTCTCTGAAATTCTACTGCAATGATCTTATTTACAAAATTATTTTGAATCTACGTGGTTGTAGTAAATCCGGCTAAACGGACTAGGAGAACTTCGAGAGTAAAAATTAAATCGAATCGGCTGCCACGCCACGAACATATAGGCGAACTGAAACTGAAGGACTGTAACTTTTCTCGACTTTATTATTTACTGAATCGCAGAAGTTTAACTTACAATAAAGCATTACACCAATCGTACAGTTTCACGAATTATCTCACAGCGGCGAAAACCGATTTTAACGATACCCGAAAGGAGCCTGTTTAAGTTCTTTAAACAATGAAAGATCTTCTCTATCCATCATGGAACACGTAAAACACAGTCAGTCAACGTGCTTTACACGTCTTCCATATAACAACGGAGAATTTTATAGACTACGAGGAACTAGGAAATCCTCGTCACCAAGAAATAACTGTCACACGAAAATCTGAACTGCACAGAGTATTTCTGGTTGTAACATTATATTTGCTGACTGTTGCGGCCGAGCTGTTCTTGGCGCTTCAGTCCGGAGCCGCGCTGCTGCTACGGTCGCAGGTTCGAATCCTGCCTCGGGCGTGGATGTGTGTGATGTCCTTAGGTTAGTTAAGTTTAAGTAGTTCTAATTCTAGGGAACTGATGACCACAGATGTTAAGTCCCACAGTGCTTAGAGCCATTTCTAATATTATATTTACTTATAAATTCCGAAGTATCTTTCTCAGTATCGTCCCGGAACTATTTGCGTGCTTGGGGTCGGTAGATTTACTGTTATAAAAGGATCTCGTGTAATTGGACTTATACAACCTCCTCATCCACTTTTAAATACCGCAGATAATTTTTGCTTGTAATTGTAACACTTTAAAGGACTTAACACTGAAAATAGGCCTTAAGGTTGTACAGACATCTTCGGTTGTTAATAAATGATCGGACTGGAGCCGAACCAATAGGGCAGACTTGTACTCAGGTCCACGCAAAGTCAGTTATTATGCGATACTTGGGAACATCTTTCAGGCTGTATCCCTAATCCACATCGTGTAAAATGAAGAGCTGATACCATCAGTACTCAAAGAAGAGTTTTTGTGATATGTGAGTTTAACAAACTCAAGGTATGCAGGACATCGTATTCTCGCCATTAATGCGTATATCCGGGAAGCTACGCTTCGATGTTTCGAAGGAAACAGTGTAGTGTTCAAGGTATCTAATCTTGCAAGTCAGCTTCCTCCAAAAAATTACTTTGTGTTCAAGGTTATTTATCAAACTATACCTTTAGTATAATCTAATGATAATCTAATGAGTTTCTAATGATGCCAACAAGGGAGTTAAAGAGGGAATGAAACAAAGCCGAATTTCAGCAGTCACTCAAGTTCACTCGTCAATTTGATCACAGACATACTATTATTTTGGGAATTCTAAGAGGTTAAACTTTAAATATTGCTTCTTAATCTGTAAGGAGACCGATATACGTGGCAGTTTTTGAGGTACTGTGCGCCAAAGGCAGTGTCTCCTCAGACGTGGATATTGTTTTTTCCCCTATTCCACTTGTATTCGTTTGTTCTTTTTCTCATTTGTTTCTCGACAATGTTTATTAGAGCTGAATTTAGTTCTTCGTGATTATCATTCAGAATTTATTTAAAATGACTTAGAACTATTTGCAAAGTTTGTCATTATGGAGTGAATATATGTGAAAAACAGGTGTCTCAACACTTCCATATATTATGACACTGGTCGTAGTTACCTTTTATGTACTCCACAATCTTCATTTCTTGTGCGGAATATATGCTCAACGACTTATTTTCTGAAATTTATCAAGAAAAGGATGTACAATGGAAGGGAGATATTCCTGGCAAAGGCTGGTACAGCCTGTTGCTGCCGCAGGATACTTATGAATGTGTATAGCCCACTTTCTGGCAAATTAATGTACATGATTACACAGACAAATTTTATTTGGTGAAACTATCATGCAATTGACGACAAAGGGTAGACAAATAATGCACACAGAAACAGAAAACAACGTTAGCAACGGCCCATGCTATCTTATATGTCGTGCTTTACGCTGTCTCCGTTTCTTACCAATTACTTAATTTGAATGTGCTGATATCTGAACACTGTTCAACAAGTGTCCGGACGTTATGAAAACTTACAACATATTAGTATGTCATAGCTTAATAATAAAGACAGTATCAATTTATATATAAATATATATATATATATATCTATATCTAAAAATTAAGCTACTTAAAAGTACGAATCTTATGCTGAAGAAATGAATATAGGAAGTTCGGGATGTAGAAAAACTGAGAGAAATTATTTTGTATAGAAGAAGAGAGTGCTTCAAAGGTGAGGCTAACTATGCACGTGCAGTAGATAAGTTTTAAGAGAAACAGTAAAGCAAGTGATACGTAAGTTTTAGTGAAAGTAAGATAACTGGGGATGGTCGCTTCATCGTATGAGGCAATATGTCACGTGTTGTTCATTGAAATTTGACACGGCGAGCCAATGGAGAGCTTAAATGTAGCAATAGGGGCCTAATCACCGCAAAGACAAACATTAACCGAGGCTCGTCAAGTCGCCAGTATATAAGACACAGTGAGTTATAAAAGTCCTAAGAGCGTTTATTCCACTTACTGAAACACAAAATCATCAGAAATGTTAAAAGTTAAGCGTGCGACTAAGGTTAATAAGAAAGCCAATGGCAAATCTTTTCTCTTTGCAGCCTTTTTTTTTTTTTTTTTTTTTTTTGTAGGATCATAAGTAACTGACACCAGAATAAAGACACTAATTCAGTGACGACAAATGAAATATTATTTACGTAAGAGTGACGTGACTAACGCTGTCACATACAATGAAGCTCTCGAAAATTGAAGGGAAAGATATAAAATAATTATAAAACAGCGATAGAGAATAGAGAGAAATATCTACTAGTGGGGAGGACGCCACAGTCGGCAGCGGGAAGGGGATGAGGTGTGCGTTGCGAGGAAACGGCGTCGTCGGGACTGAGCGCCATGTGGCGCGCCGATACTCACCGATCTGCGGTACGTCGTACTGGCGGTTCCCGCGCTGCGACCGGATGATGAGGTGATCGGTGAGCGCGGCGGGGATGTCTGGGTGCTGGTGCGGCTCGGCGCCCTGCCGCTTGGACCACGGCAGCGACGACAGCCAGCGCTCGGCCGCGGTGCCGACGCTGATGGGCACCGCTGCGGCCGCCGAGTCGCCGGTCGCCGCCGGCGGCTGCGCTTCCGGAGGCTGCGCCAAGCGAAGACGCGGGCCCACGCCTGCACTCGGCAGGAGCAGGGAGGCATCGCCAGAGCCCACCAGCATCAGCACCAGTGAGGCAGAGAGCACAGCACCTGGTCCCTTCTCCATTGCTGGTCGGTTCCCAACTGTCCTGTCGGAGCGTCACTGAGCGACTGACGACATCTCCGGAGCAGCACGTGGTGAATGCGCGCTCAGCCGCCGCTCGCGCAGTGCCATGCCGGTTGGGCCCGGGCCCTCTCCGCCACTCCCGCCCACGCCGACTGCGGCTCTCCCAGCAGGCCCCCGCCCCTCCCCGACCCCGCAGACGCTCTCCCACCCCCCGCGCCGCCCCCGCAGCGCGCTCACCCCCTCGGTGGGCAACGCGCCGGCGCCGCTGCCCCTCTGTCACCGGTTCCCCGAACCGGAGAGCCGGCGAGTTGCCGAGCCCAGCCGAAGAGAACGCCGCGGGCCGCGACGCCGTCAGTAGCGCCACCTGCGCCCGTGGCTGCTGCCGCACACGCCACCCACCTGCTTAAATACAGTACTTAGCCGCTTCGTCACGGTAAATATAGCCTCCTCCGTAATCCACCAACAATGAATTTGAATCGCTTTGTACTTGCGGGAGGTTTTATCTAAATTTGCACTCTGAAACTCACCGAATCCTGCCACGAATGGTACATAGTGCACCACTACCACTATCCTCGACTAGTTCAGTACTCTAAATGCGAACGTTAAAATATTGTATTAGCTACAATATCTTAAATTAGAAATTATGGTCACTTGGAGGGAACATTATGGGAAGGAGTAATAAGTTGCTGCCTTCTTGTTAGAACGAGCGCTCGTCCGACGTCACCAAAAAAATATCACCGAAACGCTGCCATTCTCACTAGATGTGTAATGGACTAAACACCCAGCTCTTTCTCGATTATTCTTCGTGTCTTCTATTGACCTGTCCAGTGGTGGAAAGAAAATGACGAATAATACCCAAGACTATGTGTAACTAAGATTGGGTGAGCTGCGGTTTCGCTGATGAATTACTTATTGTCAGAAATCTTCCAGTATACCTTAATAACGAGTATGCCTTTTCTATTGTTGCGCTCATTAGTCCAGTAACTTTAATAGCTTGGAGAGCTGTGTATAAATAGTCTTTCTATCTCTGCTTAGCTACTGCTATCTACATACATTTGAACTGCTTACTGGATGTTGTGTGATGTCCTTAGGTTAGTTAGGTTTAAGTAGCTCTAAGTTTTAGGGGACTGATGACCATAGATGTTAGGTCCCATAGTGCTCAGAGCCATTTGAACCAACTGCTTACAATAGTCTAGTCTTTGTCTCCCTCTACATTGTATCCTCCCATCCCTCAAATTCCCATTATTTCCTTCATGCCTCTGGATTTCCCCCATCATCTGGCCCCTTCTGTTATCAAGTTATGCCACATGTATTTTTTTCCCCTTTCTATTCAGTACCTCCTCACTAGTTATCAGATCTGTAAAGCTAATCTTCAGCATTCTTCTGTAACACCACATTTCTAAACCTTCTCTTCTCTTGTTGTGTGAATTGATCAACGTCAACGTTTTACCTACATGTATGGCTACGCTACAGACAAATACCTTAATAAAAGTCTTCCTAACGCTTTAATATATACAGGGTGTTACAAAAAGATACGGCCAAACTTTCAGGAAACATTCCTCACACACAAATAAAGAAAAGGTGTATGTGGACATGTGTCCGGAAACGCTTAGTTTCCATGTTAGAGCTCATTTTAGTTTCGTCAGTATGTACTTCCACCTACGCTCAATGGGGCACGTTATCATGATTTCATACGAGGTACTCTACCTGTGCTGCTAGAACATGTGCCTTTGCAAGTACGACACAACATGTGGTTCATGCACGATGGAGTTCCTGCACATTTCATTCGAAGTGTTCGTACGCTTCTCAACAACAGATTCGGTGACCGATGGATTGGTAGAGGCGGACCAATTCCATAGCCTCCACGCTCTCCTGACCTCAACCCTCTTGACTTTCATTTATGGAGGCATTTGAAAGCTCTTGTCTACGCAACCCCGGTACCAAATGTAGAGACTCTTCGTGCTCGTATTATGGACGGCTGTGATACAATACGCCATTCTCCAGGGCTGCATCAGCGCATCAGGGATTCCATGCGACGGAGGGTGAATGCATGTATCTTCGCTAACGGAGGACATTTTGAACATTTCCTGTAACAAAGTGTTTGACGTCGCGCTGGTAAGTTCTGTTGTTGCGTGTTTCCATTCCATGATTAATGTGATTTGAAGAGAAGTAATAAAATGAGCTCTAACATGGAAAGTAAGCGTTTCCGGACACATGTCCACATAACATATTTTCTTTCTTTGTGAGTGAGGAATGTTTCCTGAAAGTTTGGCCGTACCTTTTTGTAACACCCTGTATTAGATCTTAGAAAACTTACCATTTCCAGAATTTCTTTGCTCGAAATTGTCGTTCGGCATGATACATTCTCTCTTCTTTGGCAGAACGGATCTACTACGTTTAGTGTGCCGTTTCCTATTGTAATTGCCGCAGCGTCGGCTGGTTTTAATTCGACTACGTCCCACCACCGAATTTTATTTTTGTTGGTGTTATTTTCTAACCTACTTTAGAGATAGTATCCGTTCCTTCAACTGATGTTCCCAGAGCTATGACGAATCTGACATAATTATGATGTCGTTGGTAAACTTCGAGATTTTAACTTCTTCATCCTGACATTTAGTACATGCTCCAAATGTCTAATTGGTGTCCTTTACAACTTGTTCAGCGGAGTAAGTGAATAGCATCAGGAATTTCTAGAAATCTACCTCAGTGCCTTTCAAACTATTGCTTTCCATTCGTATCCTAGGGCTCTCATAACTTCAGTCTTGTTTCCACACAAGCTGTCCATATCTTGACCCTCCATGTATTTTATATCCTCAGCGTCAGAATTTCAAACAGTCTATTCCAGCAAACATTGTCAGGAGCTTTCCCTAAATCCACTAATCTTATACATTTAGGTCTCATAAAGGTTGGTCAGACACAGACAGAAAAGCTTCTAAGGGTGTTGCATGGGAGGTTGTGCTGAGAAATAATTGTTTAAAAAGTTCGATACGTTGCGCCGTTTCCGAGGTAGCCCATCAGGTCGTCGCACGTGCAAATTCAAAGAGCCTACCAGAGGTGGTGTTGCCTCTCGTGTTCTTCGTTTGGTTTCCTCAAACTGAACAAGAGAGCAATATAAAACTTAAACACATGCCGGTAGCATGGTATCGAACCCAAGCCTATGAATCAGACGTCTCGTGCGCTACCATCTACGCTATGAGAACAAGTGATATTGCGGGGAACAGTTTGTCTAGCAGACTTTTATCTACTAATTATTCGATCATCTTTGGAAATCGTATTGACGCAGTCTATGGTTGTCGGAAGTGTTCGTTTACCTGCGGGAGCACCAGTAAAGAAGTGCGATGGGTCAACGAGGGAGGCAGGTTAGACGTGGACACACTTTCACAGCGGTGAACGTAATGGTACCATGGCGCGTTACCAGTATTACTTCGACGAATGCGCCTATATGCATTTAGCATACGGCACTGCGGGTTTAAATGCACTGGACTCCGGCACAATTTACAACGCCAGATTTCTGAGCCGCGTTATTCCCCGCGCGAACACGATTACAGCGGCTGATACGCGATGAATGAAGACCGAAAGTTTTGAGGTGAACAAAGTTGATACGGGACGATAACGCTAAGTGCCGACCCTTCAATTTGAAGAAAACATTCTTCATATGGTTGTTGAAAATCCTGCTACCATTTCGAGGGTCGATGGCAATTCATCGCGCGTAAGTAAAGTTTACCCGACGTTCTTCAACTTTGTTTGAAAACTTAACATGATCAAATGTATCCGTTTGCTTGTCCCTATAGTTTTCGTACGCTGTACTGTTAAATATCTTACACGACGAAAACGTATTTCCGTACCTCCTACAGGAAGTGCAAGATTTGGTGGAAGGGGACTATTGTTATCGGAATGGTATTCCCTGCGATACTTGAATTAGTGCATCTAAACTCGAAATTTCGAAAGGAGGGTGTTGTGTACAGGTAAGACATTTTTTCCGCTACCTAAATCTAAATAAAAAAGCCACATCCGGAACGACGAAAGTACGCGTGGAACTTTGTGAAGTCATATCAGTTTGGTGCGAACGTTTGAGCAGGTATTGTAGGCAAAGTTTGTTGGGTGCCTTCCTATTTCCTCCTCGTTTAAACGGACGACTCGAGAAAACGTATTTATTGCTTCATCATTACATTTCTACCTGCTGACTATAAAGAAGGGTCTTCTCTAACCGCGTGATCCTGATTTTGAAACCGCCTAATAACCAAGTGCGTTAAACATAATAGCGCTGCAAATATTAGTGGAGCAGTGTAGTGGTGAAGCGATATTGTTTATGTGGTACATGTTGTGTGATTGAGACTCGCTTGGTATTTTGCGATTATTTATTTTTATATCATTATCGAAATCACTTTGTTTATCACGTTAGTTCAAATATGTTGCTTAAATGTAATTTTTACTTCTATACCTTTGTCACGTCATTGCAACCATCATAAGCACTCCCTCACATGCTCTCGTTGTTACATTCTATCATTCGTTTTTCATTTGCCATCTTTGTTCTTGTGATTCTGATTATTTTTATGGGTTAGCGTCGATTTCATTTCGTCTGTTTTGACATCCGTATGATTTCATCCATGTTTCTGCATTCAGTATTTCCATTCCTCGTTGTGCCTGAAATTCAGTTTTACTTATTATCCCTTATTTCCTTTACACGTTTATCTTCGTTATTTTTTCCATGGTGTAACAGGCATTTATGTTTTAAAAGTTTGTGTGACGATTATCATTCACAACATCCACATCTTGTCACGAAATGTACAATTTTGATATCACTGTACAGAGTGAGCAGTGATTAGCATACTGGACTCACATTCGGAGGACGACGGTTCGGACCGACGTCCGGCCGTCCACACTTAGGTTTTCCGTGATTTCCCTAAATCGCTTGAGGCAAATACCGGGATGGCTGCTTTGAAAGGGCACGGCCGACTTCCCTCCCCATCCTTCCCTAATCCGATGAGCCAGATGGCCTCGCTGTTTGGTCCCCTCTCCTAAGTCAACCAACCATTGTACAATAAGTATAAATTGATAATCTTGCGTTTTGGTTTTTAAGCGATAGATTGACAATTTCAAATGTTTCAGTGCTATGGTAGACGAATAAAAATATCCCTTATTATTTGCACGTAGATTCGAACAGTTAGAACTCTGATAGGAAGAAAAAACTAAGACAAATGAAACGTTAGTATGACGATTAACGTGACCTTATAAAGAAGCACTAACAAAAACAGTGCGTTTAAAGCAATTAATTGCATAAAAATAATGCGCAATGTCATTTCAATAACGAATTACAAATAAAAGTTTACAATTACCCGACGAGATTCAAACCCCAATCTTCTACACATGCACACGAGCGATTTATTATCTCGAGCTCTCCGCATTATTTTCTCTCGCGGTTCAGCAGTCTATGTGAGCCAAGGGAGCCGCGCAAGCTACAGCAGTGAGCTGCGTAGTCGCCGCGAGAACGCGGCCAGGGCAGTCTGGTCGCCAACCAATGCTGTATCGCAGCGGTCTCGCCAATCGTCGTGAAGAGGCTCCCTGGCTCCGAATGAGTAAACAATAACAGTTTAAACAAATTCTGTTACCTCATCCGGTTCACTGCAACCAATGCTTAATTGTACTGCAGCCACAAAATACCTAATTGAACACGTTTTATAAGTGATACAAATTGAAGTCTCTCACTTGCGGGAATAAATCGATTCAGTGTTCACTACAGTTGTTACCGACGAGATTAGATCCATTTGTCTTGCCATGGTACTTTCCCGGTACTGTCTATAAACTAATCAGTGAAAACATTTCTTCTAATGTTAAGTGAAGTACCTCCGTGGGTTGACGGGAGTTCTTGTACAGATCACAAAATGGCTCTGAGCACTATGGGACTTGTACAGATCACATACGTCGCTTTGGAATCCCACTGGTATAGCTGTGCGGTAAGCGTGGGGGATCGCTAACCGTAGGAGCCTAGGTTAGATTCCCAGCCAGGTTGGAGATTTTCTCCACTCGTTGACTGGGTGTTGTATTGCCCGCACGTACGTATCGTCACAATTGACGTTCCGCTATTGAGACGCCTGCATGGGCATGTCTCGAAAGCCATTGATTAAAAATTAATTTAATATTTCAGGCACCCTTCTTGTGTGATTTACAGTATACACTCTTCATGCAAGACTCCCCACACAGCTTTATGATCTTTCGTTACCATGTGTAAAATGTGCACTGCCACGGCCTTAAATGTCACAATTAATAAAATTTACCGTGCTGTTATGCCATGGTAAAATGGATTTCACATTTAAACGCAACGTTTCGTCCCCATATACGGAGGATATTTTCACGGGGAACATTCCGAAACACTTTTATAATTGTGGTTTCGTTTCTAATTTACACAGTGTTGTGTGGCCTATTCTGTATTGATTATGCATATCAGTTGGGCTGCAGCTAACCAAACATCTGAAAAAGGTGAGCAGTTTACGTTACAGCTGTTGCTTCACTGTAATTTCAATAAACAATTGTACATTCATTCGAAAATAAATTACTTTCATCTTCTCTTGAATCTATAAACAGTGTCATGCGCTCCTTTCGGCAGCCGTGAACTAACCACTGGGTGAGTCCGAAACCTCCTGTTGTGTACCTTAATGTATTCACGAATGAAATAAGCAAGCACTGTCTGCTTTCTTTTGCTTACGTGCGTACTTGTTTGCTTCGAATCTAGCATTGCTGTGCGACTATCACTGTGAGGGCGCCTGTGTGCACTGAAACGATTTCTGACGCCGCAATCTCGCTGCGAGCCCGCGCCGCTGTTACTCGCTCGTGTACATCGAGCCTTGACCACCACGCTGCGCCAGCACTCTGTAGAGTATTCTTATTATAAAGCACGAGAGTATCTGAAACTTTTTTTCGTATATTACTCACAAACGAGACCCAGCAGGGTGACTGGCTGCGGGTTCGATCCTAGCTACCGTCCATTTATTCCCAGTGGTTTTTTGTTGGGTTTCAGCACATCAAAAGAAGCACACGTTTAGTAACACCACCTCTGACAGGATGCTTGAATGTTAGCGCTAGACGAACTGTCTGGCTTATCCGACTGTTTATGACCATGCCGTATATCGTACATTCCAAGTAGAATAGGTTTGCAGATCTCGGTAATTCGGATAGAATGCCATATGCTGTTGGAACCTTGTTTCGACCTCGCTACGTCAGTGCCCGTCAGTTTTCCTCACACCGTTCATCTTTTCTTCTTAATATTCCTCTTTATCCTCTATAGTTTTATCTACAGTTTCATTTCCCTTGTATTACTATTCTCTATACAGGGTGTATCATAATTTTTGGGTCAAATTTTAATAGGTGATAGTGAGTCTATGATCGATTATATTGACATAGGGAACCGGTGGTTGGAAATGCATATTTATTGTGTTACGGACATACATTCCGCACTCCGCGTAACGACGCAACTCATAGTAATTTTTTTTTATGTGGCGACCAGCAGCCTAAGTGCATGCATGGCAACGGCGCATGGAGTTCTGTCGCACTCTCTCAATGACCCCTGGGGTCTTTTGTACAAGGAGACAGGCAGCTTCGACCCTAGCTAGTAGGTCTTCATCCGTTCCTACGGGGTTTCATACACCAACGTCTTGACATAGCCCCAGAGGGAGAAGCCCAGAGGTTTGAGACCCTGTGATCGCGCTCGCAATGGAACAGGTCCTCCCCTTCTAGTCCAACTATAAGGATACGTTTTATTCAGACATTAACATCAAAGTGGGCCGGTATACCGTCGTTTCTCTGACAAAAAGGACTGTGGCAGCACATCTCGCAGGCTTACCATGTAACGTGCACCAATCGAACTGGAAGATAACAGATAAGTTCCTGTAAGGTGATCTTGGGCAATGCTCGCAAACATGTCGACAGGGAATCGTTGCTGGTGGCCATCGATGTGGGTACCGTAGGGATTGTCCTAACTCCAGATTTGGCTGTTGCGGCTGTTGAAAAAACTATCATGGAAGACTCATCCGAGAACAATACAAACTGTACGAAGTTAGACACTGCACCACTGTGGTGGATAACCCATTGAGAGAAGTTAACACGGGGCTTAGAATCCGTCGGTCCCAGTGTTAGCCCATGTTCTTCATGATAGGGATGTAATACTTGTTCCACCAATACTCTCCACACTATGTCCTTCGAACTGTGCATTTCATGGTCAAGTTGAGAGGTGCTTATTGCTGTGTGGTCGCCGCACTATCCAACACGATCTCCTCAAAGTTCAGACATATCTTTGGCGTGAACCTTGGCGGGCTCTTTGTGGCTTGAACGACCCCGTCTCTCGTAAGTTGGTATCCACGGATATAAACTTCTTTCAATGAATATGACGGCTGTTGGGAAAGCGTTGTCTGTAAATTTATGCTGCTTTACGGGCGCTACATACGGCTTCACTGTACATTTAATGCCACGTGAAGTGGCCCCGTGGTTTGAGGCGCCATGTCAAGGATGCGCGGCCCCTTTCGCCGGAGGTTCGAGTCCTCCCTCGGGCATGGGTGTGTGTGTGTTGTTCCTAGCGTAAGTTAGTTTAAGTAGTGTGTACGTCTAGGGACCGATGACCTCAGCAGTTTGGTCCCTCAGGAATTCACACACTCATTTGTACATTTAATGCATGTCTAACAACTCTTGTGACGAGTAACGTTCCATCTTCAACTACGCATCATGCACTGTACACACTCGCCATGGACACATGACAATCTGTTTGATGCAATAGACAACTGACACTAGGAATACTGGTGTGCGTGCGGCACAGGTTAACGTGCCGGTGCGATGAATGATTCCTTGACATGACAAACGCGCTATGAGCTAAGTTAAACACAGTATTATATAAAATGAAAGTGAAGGGGAGAAAGGAAAGGAAAAGGAAGGAAATAATGATATCAGCTGCATCGGAACTTCATGGGGAATCAGTGTCGACTACTAAAAATGTGTGCCGGAGTTGGACTCAAAACCGAGATCTCCTGCTTACTAGGCAGTTATTTTAACCACCCCCCCCCCACCCCCACCCCGACACAGTGTTTATTGCAAACGTGCCAGATATCGGCCAGCAGGCTCCCTACACCGTATTACGCATGGTAATGAGTTGTGAGTTTGGTGTTTCCGTATGTTAGTCCATACCCCAGTAGGTTCCTTTATTACATTTTCTTCCTAGTTAGGACGATGAAGTAAGTTCTTTGTTACACTGTAGGAAATAATGCAACCAGCCACAAATGGTTGGTTGCATTATTTCCTACAGTACAACGAACGTAAAAAGCTTCGCTGTTCTCTAGCCAAAATGGATAAAATAAGTTCTTTGTGTTGAGAAGTTTTCAGTACAACCAGATATTTGGTAAGATCATATTTAGTTTTATACTAAAAAGTGCGGATTGGTCCTGAATGCCTTTGAGAACGCAAGTGACACGTCATCATCCTGAGTTTCACTAACTGGTACGTTTGAAAATTTTTTGAGTTTCACATGTTCGCAGCTTTGGGAATCCATGTAGTTCACTACGTCAGATGGTCATATTAAGCAACCGCAACCGCTACATATATTTCGCTCTTATTCAACAGGCTGAGATCAGCAACGTAGTTGTATAGGTATGCAATCTGGGTGGTGCCATTTGGAAAAGAGTCCACTTCCTTAACACTATTAGTCACTCCAATGACACACGATGAAACGTTGCTAGCAAAAGAGTGATCTCTTTCATGTAGCCTATACAGCATTGACCAGGTATATCATCAGAACTGTTGTGGCGTAACAAGCTAGTCACGCCACACTGAGGAGGAAGCCGAAAGGCACGCGTACACACACGCCGACTGGCGTCAAGTCTGGAACAGGATAAGTTATGACTGCTATAAAGAAAATACGTAGTTTTGGAATATACTTAACTTTTAAGGCTTCCTTTGGTACATCTCTCTTGACTATACAAATGAGACTCGTAAGATACATGCACTGTGACAATTGGCGCCTTGCTAAGTCGTAGCCATTAACTTAGCTGAAGGCTATTCTAACTGTCTCTCGGCAAATGAGAGCAAAGGCTTCGTCAGTATAGTCGCTAGCAACGTCGTCGTACAACTGGTTGAGTTCTCGTACGTCTCTCGAGACCTGCCGTGTGGTGGCGCTCGGTCTGCGATCACACAGTGGCGACACGCGGGTCCGACATGTACTAATGGACCGCGGCCGATTTAAGCTACCACCTAGCAAGTGTGGTGTCTGGCAGTGACACCACATTCCTCCCCCGCAAATCGGCGAACGGTCGTGTTATAAGGCTTCCGCCCTCCGTGGGGAGGACCCCATGTTGACGTATGCGATGAGGTGGGGAGCCTAACAACAGGCGAGGCCGTGCCACCCGCACCCGGCCATTCGGTCCGAGGGGAGCTAGGAAACGCCTGAAAACCAAGTCCAGGGTGCACGTCAACATGCGGTGTATGCGCCCGTAGAGAGACAGGAGGGGCCGAAGGGTCGACCTCCATGTGGCCGGGGCACCCGACGGGCGAAGACGACATCTGGTCCGGAGCGGGCAAGAGTTCCATGGCGGAGGACATCTGGTCACGGGAAGCGATCGGCGGTGCGTGACCCAGGGAGGCGCCAGGCGGCTGCAGCGACGCGTCCACTGCGGGCGGCGCCGGCGAGAGAACAAGCGGCGGCGGTGGCGGCGCGTCGCCATGAGGCAAAATGGAAGGCAGCGTCGGTAACACCTGGGGATGAGGCGAGCCAGTAGATGGGTCCCCAGGGCGCTGACCGGACGGCACCGTCGCTGAAAGCAGACGGGGAGCGGCAGAACCCAGGCGACGACAGAGGCGCAGCTGATTGAGATGCCGACGCACCTCACCAGAGGCCCCCAAAACCAAATACATCGCGCGGCCGAGGCAGCGAAGAATGCGCCCTGCGAGCCAACGCCGTGAACCGCGATAGTTGCGATAGAAAACAACGTCGCCAGGAGCAAAAGCAGGAGTCTACCGCTGCACTGGAACCTGATGCGGCGGATGCAGCAAAGACATCAGGGTACGATGAGGACGACCACGGAGCAACTCAGCCGGCGAGCGACCATCGCGGGGCTGAGAGCGATACGAAGACAAAAATAGCAACAATGCGTCCTCCCGAGAATGCGACTCTTTCAACTTCAACATCTGTGACTTGAAAGTCCGGACCAATCGTTCAGCGGCACCGTTTGATTGAGGCGAAAACGGCGCGGATGTCAGATGTTGAATACCATTGGCCTTGCAGAATGACTGAAATTCTGCGGACATGAATTGTGGGCCATTGTCGGAAACAATAGTCTGGGGAAGACCTTCAATGCAAAA
Organism: Schistocerca nitens; assembly: GCF_023898315.1. Classification (NCBI taxonomy): domain Eukaryota; kingdom Metazoa; phylum Arthropoda; class Insecta; order Orthoptera; family Acrididae; genus Schistocerca; species Schistocerca nitens. The sequence continues at coordinate 394,255,161 of NC_064616.1, forward strand.
AATAGCGGACAACGCGTGGATGGTGGCAGATGACGTCGTGGAAGACATCCGGACAACAAAAGGAAAATTACTGAAGGAATCCCCCACAACCAACCATCGAGCATTCCAGAATGGACCAGCAAAATCGATGTGCAAGCGTTGCCAAGGGGAAGTGGCTGTCGGCCATGCAAAGAATTTCCGCGGCGGGGCGGATTGTTGTTCGGCACACGCCACGCAAGAAGAGCACATATTCGTAATCGCAGCAGCGATTCCGAACCAAGTACAGTGCTGACGAGCAAGTTGTTTCGTACGCACTATACCCCAATGTCCGTGGTGAAGAAGCTGTAAGACAGAGGACTGTAACGAACGTGGGACCACGACTCTGGATTGATCATTATCCGAACGCAACAACAAAACACCACGTTGTACAAAAAGTCTCTCCTTGTGAGCAAAAAATCGGCGAACCAGCGGATCCTCGATCCGTGACTTTGACAAGGGCCATTGAGTAGCAACAAAACGCAAAACAGTAGCAAGGACAGGGTCAGCAGCTGTGGCTGTAGCGACACGAGGAAAATCAATCGGAAACGATTCGACCACGTCATCGGTTTCCGAATCAATGAACATGCAAGCAAGTTCGGAAGAATCGAATGCTTTATCCTCAGCAACAGGCAAACGGGACAACGCATCAGCGTTTCCGTGCTGAGCAGTGGACCGATACAAGATATCGTAGCGGTACTGCGAGAGAAAAAGAGACCAACGAATGAATTTCTGCGCTGTACGTGGAGGTACAGGCTTGTTCGGATGAAAAAGCTATGTCAAAGGTTTGTGGTCCGTGATGATGGTAAAGTGACGACCACACAAGAAATCATGGAACTTAGTAACACCAAACACGAGAGCTAAAGCTTCTTTCTCCATCTGGGAATAATTGCGTTGCGCAGACGAGAGTAATTTTGAAGCAAAGGCAATAGGACGATCATGCGATCCATCTTTGTGCGCAAGCACAGCACCGATCCCGAATTCCGATGCATCGACCATCAACAAAAGTGGTTTCTGGGGATCGAATGGCGTAAGGCAAGTATGAGAAAGCAACGCCGATTTCAACTGGCGAAAGGCGCGTTCGCATTCCGTCGTCCAGACGAACGGAACACCTTTACGGCGTAAGCGATGAAGCGGAGCTGAAATGGAAGAAGCGCGCGGCACAAACCTGGCATAGTAGTTAATTTTTCCCAACACACTCTGGAGCTGTTTCAAGTTCTGTGGCGAAGGCAACTCCTGTATGGCACGGAGGTGCTCTGGACTCGGATGTATGCCTTGGGCATTTATGACATGGCCCAGATATGGTAAGTCACGAGCAAAAAACACACATTTGTCCTTCCTCAAGCGAAGACCATTTTGTCGCAAGACCTGAAATAACGTTCGTAGGTTGGCTAAATGTTCGGCTTCTGTCTTTCCGGAGATCACAATATCGTCCAGATAGTTCGCAGCAGTAGGGACCGACGCACAAACAGTTTGTAAATATTGCTGAAACAATGCAGGGGCGGATGCACACCCGAACGGCAGTCTTTTGAATCGGTACAATCCAAGATGCGTGTTAACCACCAAGACGCGCTGGGATTCTGCGTCCACCGGTATTTGCAAGTACGCATCTGCTAGGTCCAATTTCGAAAAATACTTTCCCGGGCACAGTTTGTCAAAAAGATCTTCCGGGCGTGGCAAAGGAAAAGTAGCAGTCACAAGTTGTGGATTCACAGTTGCCTTGAAGTCCACGCAAAGTCTCAATTTTCCGGAAGGTTTTGGCAAAATTACTAAGGGTGAGGCCCAGAGAGAAGCCTGCACACGTTCAATTACACCTTGAGATTCTAAATCGTTTAATGTTCTTGCGACCTCATCACGCAATGCGTAAGGAACATTGCGCGCTCTGAAAAATTTCGGTTGCGCGTCCACTTTGAGTTCCAAATGTGCTTCATAGTTCTTAGCGCAACCAAGGCCCGGTGCAAAAATGTCTGCAAATTCTTCACAAAGACGAGAAACACTGGCGGAAGGCACAGTCTGAGTCACGGATAGGACCTGATTGACTATAGACAAGTTAAACAACTGAAATAAATCTAAACCAAACAAGTTCACTGCCGTAGAAGAACGAAGAACGTAAAATGACACAAGTTTTGTTTGTCCCTTGTATGTGGCAAGAAGGCTTCACTGTCCTAACACAGGTATCTGCTGTCCTAAATAACTATTGAGCTGAACATTTGCGGCACGCAACGGAGGTTTGCCCAGTTGTTTGTACGTGTCTTGATTGAGCAATGAAACTGCAGCTCCGGTATCGAGCTGGAATGGTATCACTTTGCCTCCAAAGTCTAAGTCTACAAAAAGTTTATTGCCCTGCTGACGACAAGAGCGACTTTCACGTGCAATTTGAACTGATACAGGTACAGAAGCACTTGCGACTTTACGGGATTTCCGGCGACGTCGACGCACACTTTTTGTGGGACGAACACAGTCACTGTTAGATAAAGTGGCACTGGACAGGGTGGAATTAACGACATGAATGTCCATGGGCGAAGGTCCACGAGCCTGATTGTCCCTGGTTCGATTCTGGCGCGAAGCAAAGGGCCTGGAATGGTTTTGATTGTCTGGTCATAGCTTTTTCTGGCAAACACTTTGAACATGTCCTTTCTTATGACAGTAAAAGCAAATAGCTTTGCGTGACGGGCAATTGTCACGTGAATGTCTAGTTGCACACCGCGGGCATGATTTGAACACGGCATTGGCCTGCTTACGCGGCACACGTGTTTGCGAGCTAGGCTGCAGCTGCTCGGACGTGCGCGAGGGCCGTTTAACGTCCCGTGCTGCGCGCCCGGCGGGCCGGTTAATGTGACACACTGCTGGCGAAGTTTCAAATGATTCCTGAGCAAAGTCAAATGTGCCTTGCCTATCTAAAATGTCTATCACTTGTTGAAGGGAGGGATTTACTAGTTTCAAAATCTGTTCAAATGGTTCAAATGGCTCTGAGCACTATGGGACTCAACTTCTGAGGTCATCAGTCCCCTAGAACTTAGAACTAGTTAAACCTAACTAACCTAAGGACACTACACACATCCATGCCCGAGGCGGGATTCGAACCTGCGACCGTAGCGGTCTCGCGGTTCCAAACTGTAGCGCTTAGAACCGCACGGCCACTTCGGCTGGCTCGAAATCTGTTCCCGTATGCGAACATCAGAAACGTTCTGTGCAATTGCATCACGCACCATAGTATCTGAATACGGAAGTCCACATTCACAAGCAAAATCACAATCCCTAGTAAGTCCTTGCAATGTTGCAACCCACTCCCTATTAGTCTGACCGGCCGTACGTTTGGTACGAAAGAACGTATACCTTTTTGCAACTACATTAACTGTTTCTTTGAAATAGGCATCTAAAGCAGACAAAATTTCTTCGTATGACAGAGTTGCTATGTCGCGTCGGGGAAACAATTTCACTATCACACGGTAGGTGGACACACCGACACAAGAAAGCAAAAACGGCTGCCGCTCATTACCTTGAATTCTGTAGGTGGCCAGATGGAAGCCAAACTGGCGTGACCCTTCTGGCCACGTTTCTTGCGTTGAATCAAAATTACGGAAGGATGGTGCAACGGCGTGTTGTGGCTGCGGTAGCGATGAAACGGCGGCGGCCGCATCGGGGTGCAGCGCACGTTGACCCTGGACGAGCTGTCCCAGGGCATCCAACAACGCCTGCGTCTGCTGATTCTGCAAGCGATAAAATTCGGACGTACATCTGGAGAATGTGGCGAAGCCATGACACAAATAATTCAGAGCAAAGCAAATAGAAAGAACATGATCCTTGAATCCTCGGCGCCAATCTGTTGTGGCGTAACAAGCTAGTCATGCCACACTGAGGAGGAAGCCGAAAGGCACGCGTACACACACGCCGACTGGCGTCAAGTCTGGAACAGGATAAGTTATGACTGCTATAAAGAAAATACGTAGTTTTGGAATATACTTAACTTTTAATGCTTCCTTTGGTACATCTCTCTTGACTATACAAATGAGACTCGTAAGATACATGCACTGTGACAATTGGCGCCTTGCTAAGTCGTAGCCATTAACTTAGCTGAAGGCTATTCTAACTGTCTCTCGACAAATGAGAGCAAAGGCTTCGTCCGTATAGTCTCTAGCAACGTCGTCGTACAACTGGTTGAGTTCTCGTACGTCTCTCGAGACCTGCCGTGTGGTGGCGCTCGGTCTGCGATCACACAGTGGCGACACGCGGGTCCGGCATGTACTAATGGACCGCGGCCGATTTAAGCTACCACCTAGCAAGTGTGGTGTCTGGCAGTGACACCACAAGAACCACTTGCCTTTTATCTGTTAAGTGACTTTATATGGATTTTCATTTCTGTTATTACATTTATCTACATGTGCCATTTCAGCATTCGTGTGAAGATGAAAATAACTGTATTGCTACATACATCAATCAAACAATTCCGTAATGCAGAATTAAGTATAAACGGCTTCTGTGTGTGAAACTTCGTTGCGGTGCAGGAATTGTCGAAGAGATTATGGACTGGTGATTATGATTTTCCAACACTTTAAGTAATACCAGAACTCCTAGGTTAAGAATGGAACAGGGTCATGGATTGGAATAACCCACCACTTCGACGACTATTTGCTGTATCTAGGGATCTTGCTTACTCGGTTCGCTAGACAAAGAATCAAACAGCTAGTATTAATGAGTTCTATTACAATTAATGAAATACGATACTTAACTTTGGCCACTACACCGATGTGTCACAAGCAATGGGCGACATACGAAATAATCAGTCATTGCAGTGACTGCTGATCTATCACTGACAAAAGTCATTACTGAATAGCTATCCAAGTCGCTATCGTTGGCGCTGCTATCCAAGTGACTAATCTTGAAGCTGCTGTTGAACTGGGCCGCCACCAATCGGCCGCGGCGCTTATGTCCTCTTCACCTATGGGCCGCTTACGTCGCGTTGTCGTCCTGGAAGGGAGGTCGGTCAGCGTGCGATTGGCTGACTTCTTCTCACAGCCTTCCCTTCTTTGTCGTTCCCGACTGCCGTGCCGGCGCTTCACTTTACGTCGTAAAGTTGTTTAGGAATCAAGAAAGTGATCTGCGGCACTTGTGAATATGAAAACGAGCTCCTAACCAGGCCGTGAAGGCCAAGAGATGTCTACCAGCTGCCGTGTCATCCTCTTCCTTGCGGCTTTTTGCGGATGGGGTACTGAAGGGCATGTGGTCGACTTACAGCTCAGATCATGGATCCACTACTAATTGGTCAAATAGCTCCTAAATTGACACCACGAGTCTCGTATCATTCATTCCACGGAGGAAAAATCCTAGGCAGTACCGGGACTCGCACCCAGGTCCTCCGCTTGGCAGCCACCTACGCCGCCAACTCAGCAACGGATGTGGACATTTGGGTGTGATATGATGTGTTAGTTTTACTACACTGTAGTGACACACACACATAAATACACACACTCGCGAGCGCGAGCACCAATTCCGTCGAACTGGTCAGAGACGCGCAAGGATGCAATAATGCAGCACCAACTTTCAGATGAAGACGTAGTCCTGGAGCTCAGCAACGGGTCTTACAAATTTCGTGCACCCAGCATATAAATGGAGGTAACACTAGATACAAATAAACCAGAGCACGGGTTAAGAGTGGAACTGGAGTGCTAATTGCTGTAGACGATAATGCTTGAGCAACAATATAGCACCATAATGTAACTATTGACAGGGGAAAGACACAGCAGCATATGAGTGCTAGCAATCTTTTGATCGCCGGCCGCGGTGGCCGTGCGGTTCTAGGCGCTGCAGTCCGGAACCGCGGGACTGCTACGGTAGCAGGTTCGAATCCTGCCTAGGGCATGGATGTGTGTGATGTCCTTAGGTTAGTTAGGTTTAAGTAGTTCTAAGTTCTAGGGGACTGATGACCTAAGATGTTAAGTCCCATAGTGCTCAAAGCCATTTGAACCCAATCTTTTGATCATGGACAAATGGAATCGCCTTTTTACATACGAGAACAGTACCGGAAAAAGTAATACTGATCTAATTCTAACTAGCGACTGCTTTGTATGATCATCGACTGACTGAAAATGGTGTGACGATATACACTCCTGGAAATTGAAATAAGAACACCGTGAATTCATTGTCCCAGGAAGGGGAAACTTTATTGACACATTCCTGGGGTCAGATACATCACATGATCACACTGACAGAACCACAGGCACATAGACACAGGCAACAGAGCATGCACAATGTCGGCACTAGTACAGTGTATATCCACCTTTCGCAGCAATGCAGGCTGCTATTCTCCCATGGAGACGATCGTAGAGATGCTGGATGTAGTCCTGTGGAACGGCTTGCCATGCCATTTCCACCTGGCGCCTCAGTTGGACCAGCGTTCGTGCTGGACGTGCAGACCGCGTGAGACGACGCTTCATCCAGTCCCAAACATGCTCAATGGGGGACAGATCCGGAGATCTTGCTGGCCAGGGTAGTTGACTTACACCTTCTAGAGCACGTTGGGTGGCACGGGATACATGCGGACGTGCATTGTCCTGTTGGAACAGCAAGTTCCCTTGCCGGTCTAGGAATGGTAGAACGATGGGTTCGATGACGGTTTGGATGTACCGTGCACTATTCAGTGTCCCCTCGACGATCACCAGTGGTGTACGGCCAGTGTAGGAGATCGCTCCCCACACCATGATGCCGGGTGTTGGCCCTGTGTGCCTCGGTCGTATGCAGTCCTGATTGTGGCGCTCACCCGCACGGCGCCAAACACGCATACGACCATCATTGGCACCAAGGCAGAAGCGACTCTCATCGCTGAAGACGACACGTCTCCATTCGTCCCTCCATTCACGCCTGTCGCGACACCACTGGAGGCGGGCTGCACGATGTTGGGGCGTGAGCGGAAGACGGCCTAACGGTGTGCGGGACCGTAGCCCAGCTTCATGGAGACGGTTGCGAATGGTCCTCGCCGATACCCCAGGAGCAACAGTGTCCCTAATTTGCTGGGAAGTGGCTGTGCGGTCCCCTACGGCACTGCGTAGGATCCTACGGTCTTGGCGTGCATCCGTGCGTCGCTGCGGTCCGGTCCCAGGTCGACGGGCACGTGCACCTTCCGCCGACCACTGGCGACAACATCGATGTACTGTGGAGACCTCACGCCCCACGTGTTGAGCAATTCGGCGGTACGTCCACCTGGCCTCCCGCATGCCCACTATACGCCCTCGCTCAAAGTCCGTCAACTGCACATACGGTTCACGTCCACGCTGTCGCGGCATGCTACCAGTGTTAAAGACTGCGATGGAGCTCCATATGCCACGGCAAACTGGCTGACACTGACGGCGGCGGTGCACAAATGCTGCGCAGCTAGCGCCATTCGGCGGCCAACACCGCGGTTCCTGGTGTGTCCGCTGTGCCGTGCGTGTGATCATTGCTTGTACAGCCCTCTCGCAGTGTCCGGAGCAAGTATGGTGGGTCTGACACACCGGTGTCAATGTGTTCTTTTTTCCATTTCCAGGAGTGTATGTTTCGCGCGTCATAAATTATCGCTTTTGATGTAGTTTCACCCTGGCTACATCACAGTGTCAGTGGTTTGGACGGTATTAAGGACATCGTCAATGAGAAAAGTGTAAGTGATTTTGAAAGGTGTACTGGGTATTTGGAAATTAAAGTTATAAACTTCTAGGACTTGTACATACCGTTTCCGTTCTACAACGGCTTCAGTTCAGTTGTCTGACTCATCCACTTCTGCTTAAGGCGTTGAGTTAGGTGTGACGGAGTATAGTTATCAGCTAACAGCTCGAAAGGAAACATAACGAAACATCAATTTGTTACTTACGCACATTTGTTTGTATTAGGACTTACACATTACGTGTTTACATTATTCCAAAACAAAAAAGGGCCCAGAATACTGTCCGTACAGAACAGTACTGATGAGTTACAACAGCTACTCGATGCGGCGACCGCTAACGTTGTTGCGTACATTGTACGTACGAAGGATATTTTGGTACACACTCTGCATCCCACCTTGTGTCTCTTCAATATCTAGTGCAGCAACCAGAATTTGTGTCAGCAGATCTTCTTCTGTTCCTACAGGAATCTTGTAAATTAAACTTTTTTTTATGTAGTACATGTCATCCTGTCTACCATATTGCACATCTAGACAAGCAACTCGGAAACTTTTCTGCTTCCCTCTGCAGACGTAGACGCGTTACACTCTCCAATTGAAACCGTCGTAGAACGGAAATAATACGTTTCCAGACGTGGATTACTAGTCAAAATATCGTTCCCCTCTACAAGTCCTAGACGTTTGTAACAGGAATATTCGAACACCCTGTGTTAAAAACGAACTAGAACATACGCTAATGAGACAAAAAATGATGACCACCTGCTTAATAGTTTGTCCGTTTTTGGAGCGAAATACGTCATTTATTCTGCGAATCAGGGATTCGCCAGTTTCTTAGTAGGTTTGTGGAGGTATGTGGGATAAGATGTTTACGCACAGACCAAGTAATTCGCGTAAATAACGGGCCGCTGATTTGTGTACGCGATGATGGGGGCCTATAGCGACCCAGATGGGCTCCATTGGATTTTCATCAGGTGATTTTGGTCGCCGAGACATAAATGTGAGTTCACTATAATGCTCCTCAAACCACTGTAGGATGGCTCTGGCTGCCAGACAATCCAACTCCTGAAAAGTGACATCGCCGTAGGGGAAGACATCAAGCATGAAGGAATGCAGGTGGTTCGCCACTGCCAGTGTGTCTGAGTGCTACCACATGCCTCATGAAAGCGCAGGAGAATGTCCCCCATGTATTAAACAGCCACCAACCTGTGTCCTTGACGAGCTGTACTTTTCGAGTCGTCGTTCCCATCGAGACGGCCGGCCGTGGTGGCCAAGCGGTTAAAGGCGCTACAGTCTGGAACTGCGCGGCCGCTACGGTCGCAGGTTCGAATCCTGCCTCGGGCATGGATGTGTGTGATGTCCTTAGGTTAGTTCGGTTTAAGTAGTTCTAAGTTCTAGGGGACTGATGACCTTAGAAGTTAAGTCCCATAGTGCTCAGAGCCATTTGAACCATCGAGACGACCATCGATCTATTGAAGCAAAAATGTCATTCAGCTGAACAGTGAACAAGTTTCCATCGATCGACGGTCGAATCCTGGTGGTTCCGTGGCCACTGCAATCGTAATTGACGATGTCGTTGGGTCAACATGTGAACACGTGGGGGTGGTCTGCTGCGGTGCTTCATGTTCAACAATGTACGATGAACGGTGCTCTCCGAAACAGTTGTGCTTACACCAGCGTTGTGCTCTTTTGGAAGAGATGCCGTAGATCAACATCTATCCTGTTTTACAGAGCAGACAAGCCTCTGTGTGAAGAGTCGTGTACGTCCAAACATTTAGCGCCTGTCGTTAGTTTCAATGTCGTACCTATTTCGGTAGACAGTAGCACGCGAATATGGGACCTGCTTCGCATTTATCGAGATACATGTTCACATGGCCTGCGTAACAATAATCTACCCATTGTCATAGTCGCCGAGCGGGATTAGCCGAGCCGTCCAACGCGCTGCAGTCATGGACAGCGAAGCTGGTCCCGGCGGAGGTTTGAGTCCTCCCTCTGGCATGGGTGTGTGTGTTTGTCTTTAGGTTAATTTAGGTTAAGTAGTGTGTAAGCTTGGGGACTGATGACTTTATCTGTTAAGTCCCATAAGATTTCACACACTTTTTACATATCACATTGTCATAGTCGTCCACCTCAATGCACCCCTGATAGTGTACGATGTGTTACACTGTTCCACTGTTGCCCCAGAGCTGAGGAGGACGGATATCTGTCCAGGAATGCCATTCTCTGGGGTTAGTTTGTGAGGTGCGACCTGACGTATCTCGTTGTGTTCAGTGGCCTACCGTGAACCATTCTGCTCTGCCGAAATACTTCGTCCCACACGAGCAACAATTTCCATGATGGCAGTATCACATTCTTTCATGCCAATAACGCACCCTCGCTCAAGCTCACTGATCTGACGGTACAGTTCGATCATACGCCTGCGAGGCATGCTGCACGTCATCTCAAGTCACACTGGTCCATTACCTCCGGTATATAGCGACACGAGAGCAGCAGGCACGATTTGTAAACTGAAGAGCGAAAGAAACTGCTACACCTGCCTAATATCATGCACGGTTCCATCGAGCACGCGGAAGCGCTGCAACACGACGTGCCATGGACTCGACTAATGTCTGAAGTAGTGCTGGAGCGAATTGACACCATGAATCCAGCAGGGCTGTCAACAAATCTGTAGGAGTACGAGGGGTGGAGATCTCTTCTGAACAGCATGTTGCAAGGCATCCGAGATATGCTCAATAATCTTCATGTCTTGTTTGATGGCAGGCGAAAGTGTTTAAACTGAGAAGAGTGTTCCTGGAACCACTCTGTAGCAGTTCTGGACGTGTGTGGTATCGAATTGTCCTGCTGGAATTGCCCAAGTCCATCGGAATGCACAATGGACATGAATGGATGCAGGTTATCAGAGAAGATGCTTACGTACGTGTCATATGTCAGAGTCCTATCTTGACGTATCATACGTTTCATATCACTGCAACTGCAAACGCCCTGCCCCATTACAGTATCTCCACCAGCTTGACATGCAGGGTCCATGGATTCATGAGTTTGTCTCCATACCCGTCCGCGTCGACCCGCTCGATACAATTTGAAACGAGACTCGTCCGACATGGCAACATGTTTCCAATCATCAACAATCCAATGTCGGTGTTGACGGGCCCAGGCGAGGCGAAAAGCTTTGTATCGAGCAGTCATCAAGGGTACAAGAGTGGACCTTCGGCTCAAAAATGGTTCAAATGGCTCTAAGCACTATGGAACTTAACATCTGAGGTCATCAGTCCCCTAGACTTAGAACTACTTCAACCTAACTAACATAAGGACATCACACATATCCATGCCTGAGGCAGGATTCGAACCTGCGACCGTAGCAGCAGCTCGGTTCCGGACTGAAGCGCCTAGAACCGCTTTGTCACAGCGTCCTGCGACCTTCGCCTCAGAAACCAGAAAGCCCATATCGATGATGTTTCGTTGAATGGTTCGTACGCTGACACTCGCTGATGGCCCATCATTGAAATCTGCGAAAGGGGTGCACTTGCGTTGTGCACTTCAGTTGTCGTTGGTCCAGTTATTGCAGGACCGTTTCCGGCCACTGCGATGTCGAATATTTGATGCTTTACCGGATTCCTGATATTCACAGTATACTCGTGAATTGGTCGAACGGGAAAATCCCCACTTCATCACTACCTCGGAGATGCTGTGTCCCATCCCTCGTGCTCCAACTATAACACTACGTTCAAACTCACTTAAATCTTGATAACCTTACCATATTAGCAGCAGTAACCGATCAGACAACTGCGCCAGAAACTTGATGTCTTATATAGGCGTTGCCGAAAGCAGCACCGTATTCAGCCTGTTAACGTATCTCTGTATTTGAATACTCATGCCTATACCAGTTTCTTTGGCGCTTCAGGGTATAGTCATTATTATTATTATTATTATTGGCGAATTTTCCCTAAAAGGAAATCGTTAAGCTTATGACTTTGAAGGCTTGTTCTTCTTGTCCTTCCAGTACTCCTTCATTCTCTTGGAGAGGGCCTCTTTTCTCTCCTCAGACCATTCTTGTTTGGTCCGCTGTTTTAGCGCTTCTGACTTTACTTCCCAATTGTCTATGGGTTTTCGGAAGGTGCTTCTGTCTGTGGTGTTTGTGGTGCCAATTGCTTGTAGGTCTTTTCGGACTCCTTCCATCCAGGGTGTCGAGACTTTAAGTGTCTTGATGTGTTCTAGAATTTTCTTGGTGAGTCTTGTTTCAGGGAGTCTATCTAAATGTCCGTAGAATTTAAGGCGCCTTTTTCTCATATCGTTCTCGATGTTCGAATATGCTTCTACTGTTGAGTTCTTCTGTAGTCTGTAGCCATCTGGTGTGGGTCTTCCTCCTAAAATTTTCCTCATGATTTTGCGTTCTTCTTTTTTGATTTCTTCAATTTTGATTTTCCTGTTGAGTGCTAGTGTTTCGCTGGCATACAGTACGGCGGGTTTGATCACTGTGTTATAGTGTCTGATCTTGGTGTTTCTGGAAATGCATTGTTTGTCGTAGACGTTTCGTACCATGCCTAGTGATTTCCGTGTCTTCTGTTGTCTGTCTTCGTAAGCCAGTTTCTCTGTTCCGGTCGGTTCGATGATTTCGCCTAGGTATCTGAAGGGTGTGACCCCTTTAATTTAGCCGTACTTGGTTATGATGTCGTCGCCTTCTCTTGTTAGGACTTGCGTTTTTTCAAAAGAGATTTGTAGGCCGACTTTCTCGGCGCATTCTTTCAGGATTTCGATCTGTGCTTTTGCTGATGTTGGGTCATAGGTCAGTATCGCTAGGTCGTCTGCGAATGCTAGGTAAGGGATTTCCAGTCTTTTCCTTCCTAATGTGACTGGTCTCCAGGTGTTTTGTCTCCTGACTTCTGCTTCCCATTCGCTCATTACTTTGTCCAGGACGATGTTGAACAATAGCGGGGGTAGTCCATCTCCTCGTCTTAGGCCAGTGTGGATTTCAAAGGGGTCCGAGATTTCGCCCATGAATTTGACTTTGGATTTTGTATTGGTTAGTGTCTGTTCGATTAGTCTTCGGGTCTTTTGGTCTAGGCCTTTTTCTCTGAGGATTTGGATGAGGGACTTTCTGTCGATCGAGTCGTAAGCCTTTTTGAAGTCGACGAAAGTGCAGATGATTTTTTTGGGGCTTGTCATGTGGGATTTTATGATTGATTTCAGGTTGAAAATTTGTTCGGGGTAGGCTCTGTTGGGTCTGAAACCCGCTTGGTATTCCGAGATGGCGGGTTCCAATTGTCCTTGCGTTCTGGTGAGAAGGCAGGTTGATAGAATTTTGTAGATGACCGGCAGCAGGGAAATTCCTCTATAATTGTTTGTGTCTGTCCTGTCACCTTTCTTGTGTAGCGGGTGAATGAGTGCGGTCTTCCAGTCGTCAGGTATGATTTCGGTTGTCCAGGTGTTCTGTATGATTTGTGTGATTTCGTTTAGCGAGTTTGGTCCTAGGTTCTTCAGCAGTTCTGCCGTTATTCCGTCTTCACCGGCTGCCTTGTTGTTTTTCAGTTTCTTTATGCAGTGGAGGATTTCTTCTTTTGTTGGTGATGGTGAGTCTTCCGGTGCGTTGGCCGGTTCTCGGGGTTCGAAGGTTGAGTTAGGTTCCGGGCAATTTAGTAATTTTGAAAAGTACTTCGCGAGCTCTTCACAGTTTTCTTTGTTGCTAAGTGCCAGTTTTCCGTCTTCTTTTCTGAAGCAGAGGTTCTGTGGTGAGTATCCTTTGACTTGGTTGGCGAACGTCCTGTAGAAATCCCGTGTGTTGAAATTTCTGAAGTCTTCTTCGATGGAGTTTAGCTGATCGTTTATGTATTTGCGTTTCTCTTGTCTTATTGTTTTCGATGTTTGTCTTCGAATTTCATAGAAGTTGTCCTGTGTTTCTTGTGTTTTGTTGCTGTTGTAGTTTGTGAAAGCTGTTCTTCGAGTTTGTAGGGCGATTTCGCAGGTAGTGTTCCACCAAGGGTGCCTGGGTTTTCTAGTCAGCGGGATCAGTTCTTTGGCTGTGTTCACAATTTTTTGTTTAAAGCTGGTCCAATCTTTCGCCTTTTGTTTTTCCCAGTGTTCTGTGATGTTCGATTCTCTGATCTTTCTTGTATCAAATTTCGGTGAGGTCAATTTCTTTTTGTGTTGTCTTCTTGGTGTGAGTTTGATTTTGATTCATGTTAGGTAGTGGTCCGAATCTATGTTGGCGCCTTTTCTCACTTGGACGTCGTGGATTTCTTTCTGGTATTCATAGGAGATTGCCACGTGATCTATCTGGAATTCGCCTAGTGAGTGGACTGGCGATCGCCACGTCTTTTGTTTCTTGGGCTTTTTCATCAGGGAGGTTGACATGATTTTGAGGTTGTTTTGCTGTCAGAGTTCGATCAGTCTGGTGCCGTTTTTGTTGGTGAATTTGTGTGCAGGGAAATTTCCTACTGTTTTTCTGTAGCGTTTTTCTCTGCCGATTTGTGCGTTGAAATCGCCTAGTAGAATTTTCGCGTTGTCTTGGGGTATTTTTGCCAGGGTGGTTTCGAGTTTGTCCCAGAATTTGTCTGTTTCTTCTGGTTTGTCCTTGTTGTCTGCGTTCGTGGGGGCATGTACGTTGATGAGGGTGTAGTTCTTGTTGGCGTGTTTGATTCGCATGGTCTTGAGCCTGCGGTTGATCGCGTTGACTTCTTTTACTGAGTCTAGGATGTTTTTGTTTACTGCGAAGGCCATGCCGAGGAGTGCTCCTCCTTTGCCGATTTTCCTGTTGGTTCCACTCTTGAAGAATCTGTAGTTTCCGTAGTCTATTGTGTCTGAATCCGTGTATCTTGTTTCTTGTAGCGCTAGGATCGAGATCTTTTGACTGGTGAGTTCCGTTGTTAGATTGTGTAATTTTCCCGTTTGTATTAGTGTCTGTATGTTGAAGGTGCCAAAATATGTGTGTCTTTTCTTGGGTAGTTTGCCAGAGCGCTCCGACTCGCCCTTTAGTACATCTCCAGGTCCCCCAGAATCCGAGTGCCTGGTTGCCGTCTTGCGACGGGTGGATCGTCCACCTGGGGTAATGTTGTTTTTAGGTGTACTTGCCATTATGCTTGTAATTCGTCTGGCTTGCGCCAGTTTGGTAGAACCAGGGATTTTCAGTTCCTGGAGCTCGTATCAGCCGCACTATTGGTGACAGACGCTGGCCAGAGTACCGGTGGTTACCACACAGACGTGTCTGGGCTTTTGTGTTAGTTTTCTTCGTTTCGCCGGTTTTTACTCCGGGTACTTATCCTCGAGGATGTGATAGTTTTGGTCCGCCCCGAGTATTTGATTTCCTCGGTGCCACCCATATCTGGGAGGCTTTCCCCTATCCGCCACCTGGGGAGGCGCCCGATGGAGGATCTATCAACCTCACACGGGGGTATAGTCATTATTATAACTATAATTATTATTAGTAGTAGTATTTTCTCTGTGACTGTGCTCAAATATAAATTTATAATTAATCAGAACATGCAAATACTTCAAAAATGTTGAATCACGATGTATTATATAAATACAGATCAGGTCTAAATGAATGAATAAAATAAGTACATTTCTTCTTGTTCAGAATCTGAAGAGTTCTTCAGTTACAACTTTGGTCATGATGACGTTAGAACTTCACACATGCGGGAAAATGTGAAATTTTATTTTCTCGAATGATTCGTGGGGTGGTAAATTATGAATTGTTCAGAAGAAAGTGGAGACGTTTTGATAACGATTTTGATTTACTTCGTGAAGTGCGGTAAGTGAATTAAGTTTCTAGTGCACTTTTGTATAATCTGGTGCTTCCCTTTCCAGCCTCTTTTTATATTTGGTCGATGTTTGTGTGAGTCTGCTCCTCTTCTTGTTCTAATTAGCTTTGATTCGGCATTGCAAATTTTGGAAGGATGAGCTGATGTGGGATATGTTCGAGAGACAGTGTTGACCGGCATAGCAGTTGAAACAACAGCGTGAACGTTAATCTATTCGTGAGCTATGAGTGAACATTTGCTAAATTGATGTAGCTATACAGGGTGTCCCATTTATCCTGACCACCCTAAATGACTGTTTGTCCAGATGAAAATTCAGGGGAACATCTGTCAGCACGACTGCCTTCGTTGCAGCTTTCTTTTTTTTTTTTTTTTACAAGGATATGAACAGCGGTATGACCTTTTTTAAATGGCAACCTGTATTTTTTATTCGATAATTCATTTCCTCTCCTAAAAACCTATTCAAAAATGTATCACAGTGTACCATTCTCTTATACACAACCTTATTAATTACATAACACAACACTGACGTTGACTCTCCCAGCGCTTAGTGCAGGTACTCGGGGTAATGGAACACATCCACGTACTGACGTTGACAGAGGACAAATGTAAACATAAGTAGAACGCACACTCGTCATTCCACCAACCATCGTCAGTTGAAGAGTTGTGTGAATAGAATGTACACCAACGAAGAGAAGGTAGAAATGCTACTCATCTGTGGGGAATGTAAGTTAGCGGAACAGTAAATGCAACACTGTTTCCTTGTGTACAGGTGGATTTAGTAGAGCAGTTTAGTCATTTTAAATACTGTTGTGTGGTGTATGCATACAGTAAATGCTGTCCTACCTAGGCGGCCGGGTTGGCCGAGCGGTTCTAGGCGCTACAGTCTGGAACCTCGCGACCGCTACGGTCGCAGGTTCGAATCCTGCCTCGGGCATGGCTGTATGTGATGTCCTTAGGTTGGTTAGGTTTAAGTAGTTCTGAGTTCTAGGTCACTGATGACCTCAGAAGTTAAGTCCCATAGTGCTCAGAGCAATTTTTTGTCCTTCCTGCAAATTGCGTTCACATAACGTTTCTCTTATTGTTGTTGCTGTTGTTGTTGATGATGGTAGGCGAAATACTACACAGGCAGCGGAACTGTACAGAGAGCAATACCCTGACAAGAACCCACCTTCCCGACGAAAGTTTTCTCGTCTTGGGACGCTTCAGGAAACGGGAAGTTTCAACCCACGACAACGCAATCATCGTAGCACTCGCACAGGCGAAGTTGCCGAAGTTAGTGTTCTCGCATCCGTTGCTATGAATCCACATGTGAGCACGCGACAGATTGAACACGAGATTGGCAGTGTACATCGTATTCTTACACATCACCGGCTCCATCCTTATCATGTACACCTACATGAAGAATTGCATGAGAATGATTTCCAGAATCGTGCACAGTTCTGTCAGTGGGCACAGCAGCAAATCCTCGCCAACCCGAACTTCTTCTCCAATTTTCTATTTACCGATGAATGTTCCTTTTCAAAGAGACGTTTAATGCACAACTTTTTCATCATTAGTGATTTTTGAACATGTCTAAACTTGAAAATGTCACGTGATGGGAGCTTTCGTGTGCGATGAAGACTTAAACACAGCAAGTATTGTCATTAATGGTTAGACATAAACAGACATGGAATACCGAACTTTTCATCTATATAGAAATGTTGGATACTCTGAACTATAAATTAAGTAACAATGTTTTTTGTGCTCCGCCGCGATAAATATACAGTACGATTGTGCCGGTCAACTAAACACTAAGGGATGTAAAGTACGGTTTTATTCAAAAGTAACGGAATGCATGCAGTTTTATCTTGAAATGGCATGACATAAAATTTAATTCCGAACAGGGATTTGAGCCCTGCACCTCATCATATTTTTAAATTAGCAGAATCACACATTAGTCATAGATAATTACTTGTTTTTACCAAGAGGTGATATCTAAACATGAAGAGATGATACGACTTTTTCTTGCCTGAGCAGGTTTCGAGGACGGCACCTGTCTCCCTAGATGTCTAACCATATATGGTCCTGATATAGCTTGTTTTGCCATAGCGAAAGGTGTACGTTTTAAAAGCTGCAATTAACCGATGAAAATATGTGTCTTACTAGAACTCAAATCAAGCGCATATCTTCGTAGTTGACTTCATCATATACATTGACACCAGACGTGATGACCGTTACCATACCGGATCAGATGTCGAACCCAGACGCACGCCTTCTGGAGATCTTCAGGTGTCTGGAATATACGGGAAAACAGTTATATCTTGGAACTGTATCGTCACAGGAGGGGCAAATACCATAAATGGGGAAGTCTGAATTCACATCAGAAAACGGCAAACAGTTTCATAATCTCCACTTCAAATAGGCATTATACGATGGTCGGTCCAAAAAGTAAAACGTAATTCCTAGTGTAGCAACCCTTACTGATGATATAGTACCTACATGCCGTGACTTCCACCTCTGTCACGGCCTATCCTAAATCAGATCTACACGAATCTTTAGCCAGGGGACACGTTTTTCAGGGATTCCGAACTGTGGGGCAGCTAGGCGTTTTTCACTTGTTATTGACAAAAATGTACTTTTTGTGCGTGTGAAACATTATCGTCTGAGGGGAGAATCAAACACGTACCTTCGGTATACAAAGAACTCATGAGTCCACCAACCCAAATTTTTTTTATTCTGCAGCGTCCATTCCCTCGACTCGAATCATGGAACGTCACACTGAGTGGTGATTTGTGTGCCTTCCTAGGTGGAGCAACATAGGAGGTTTACCTATAGAAAAGGCAAACTATCATGTAGTGGTCTTTAGGTGGAAGATGGTTTTAATTTAGCTCTACAAGCTACTCTATCCTGCACAAGTCTCTTCATCCCAGAGTGACTACCGCAACTTTCTTCAATTTGAACCTGCGTTATGTATTCATCTCTTGGTCTGCCTCTAAAATTTTTGTACTTTCACCTCCTCCCCCCCCCCCTCGCCTCACACACACACACATACACATAACACTTCCTTCTAGTACTAAACTGATGATTTTTCGATGCCTCGGAATGGTAACTATCAACAGATCCTTTTTTCAGTCAAGTTTTTCCACGACTTTCTTTGCTCCTCAGTTCTGTTCAATACCTCGTCGATAGATTCGTGATTTACCCAACTAATCTTCAGCAATCTTCTGAAGCAAATATTCTGTTTTATTCCTGTCTGAACTTCTTATGGTCCAAGTTTCACTTCCATAGATAGCTACATTCGAGAAAAATACCTTCATAACAGACCTCCTAATATTTAAATTCATATGCGAAGTTAACAGAATTAACTCCTTCAGAAGATGTTATCTTGTCACTATTAATCTACATTTTATATTCTCTCTACTTCGGCCAGCATCAGATATTTGGCTCCTCAAATAGAGAAGCTCATCAACTGCGTAAAGTAACACATTTCCTAATATGATTCCCACAGCATCGCCTGCCTCAAAATGTTGGAAATTTGTGGTAAGGTCTTATGGGACCAAACTACAGAGGTCATCGGTCCCTAAGCCTACACACTACTTAATCTAACTTAAACTAACTTACACCATGGACAACAAACATCCATGACCGAGGGAGGACTCGAACCTCCAACGAGAGGAGCCGCACGAACGGTGGCAAGGCGCCCAAGACCGCTCGGCTACCCCGCGCAGCCGCCTGCCTTAATCCGACTACTTTCAGCAGTTGTTGTTGATGATCATCCTATATAATCCTCTGAAGACACTGTCCATTCCGTTCAACTGCTCTTCCAAGCCCTTTGCTTTCTCTGATAGAATTACAATGTCATCGTAAAACCTCATTTTTTATCTCTTATTTGTCAGCTTTAATTCCTTGTCCAAATATTTCTTAGTCTTCTGTAACTGCTTGTTCTGTGTACCGGTTCTGGGCTATTCTACAGCCATGTCTCACACCTTTTCAAACACTTTTTCCGTTCGACTCTTGTAATTGCAGTTTCGTTTCTGAACAAAAGCGAGGACTGCCCCAACTGACCCCACACAGATTATCTCAGGTGTCCTTAAAAAATTCACTGTCCTAATTCTACCAGTGGATTCCGCAAGACGAGTTAAAAGATTTATTTCTTTACACGTACAACCCAAGCTGTGTTTTTAACTGCAACATTAGAAAAAAATCAAACTTTGATTAATGGGCAACCATTGTCTTCCTTCGCTGTGTACCATCCTCCGTTGGTATAGGATAGGGATAAAACTGTGTTTTTCCGGCACTATACAGGTAGCTTCCATTCACTTTTATCTACCACACACAAAAAAGTAATGGCGGCACATGTATGCAATCACAACACAAACCACCTGAAAACAATTGAAAAGGAAAAGATTGAGTACTAAGAAGGACTCACCTGTATAAGTTAAATAAGAAATTCTTTTTTTCATCTCTTTTAAATTGTGTCTACATTTCTTTAATAATACTTATGTGAGTTTGAGCATCCCTATTTTCCCCTCCTCCGCTTCCTTAAAGTATCACAGCCTGTACTTGAAACAAGTCACCGTAAAAGAAAACTGCGGATGCTCCAATCTTCTGCCGAACGGTAATCTTCCCTCCCACCCGTAAATTAAATACGGACAGTTCTTTTCGGTACTCTACCTCGCACTGCAAACATGGCGTCTCTCCTCTTGTCAGTCGCTGTGTAGCTGTCGACCTCTTTCTTCTTCCTGCTTACGCACTAAATGTATTACCGCTCTCTTCGTCTTCTACACGCTGGTCGCTCACACCAGCCCTACACCGACAGCCCATTCTTCTCACCTGTCCCCGAAGCATGATACATTTTTGGACTTTTTGTCGTTATAGTTAGTTTTCCCGCAAACTTCCTTAAAGCAGTGCTCCCAATGGTCACACGACACCCTGACCCTCTTCTATCTCGCAGCGGTGGAAGGTCCTCCTATGTGAATTTGCCGATAAAGCCGTCGTTCGGATACGGCAGACTTTCAAAGACGACGAAACATTTTGCAGGTAACGAACGTCATCCTTTTGTTGTTCACGAATAGCCTCGGAGTTCCCGGAGGCGGTATAGTACGATAACTACGTCAGGTGGACGGGGTAAATTTGCCTGTATCGAACTCTCTCAAGTCTCTGAGAGCGAACGCTTCTCGTCTGGCTTCAATATGCTGCACGTCACTCCCTGTCACAGAGTGTCGTTAGTCAGGAATATGTTATTCTCCCTGCCGCCAATGTTCCTCCACTGGCCTTTAACAAACGAATGATCGGTACTGAGATGAAGTACATCATCCGATTGATATCCTGATAAATAAATAATCACACGATAGGTTGTCTTTTATGTACGTAATAACGAAGTTTCTACATAGTCGAGGTATTCGTGCTCCTGCTTATTTTTCTCCATAATGTGAGTTACTGATTTCAAAAAAATGGTTCAAATGGCTCTGAGCACTATGGGACTTAACATCTGAGGTCATCAGTTCTCTATAACTTAGAACTACTTAAACCTAACCAACCTAAGGACATCACACACATCCATGCCCGAGGCAGTCGTGCCGTTCCGGTCTGAAGCGCCTAGAACCACTCGACTACCGCGGACGGCTGTGAGTTACTCAGTTTAACTCAAATTTTGTGTTGTGCAGCCCACTCTCAGCTTTTTTTCTGCGCTGGTTACGTGAGCTTACCGCCTCGTCGGTGTTCCGTGATTGTTGTGTTATCAATATTTCCACACTCTTACGTGTGTGTTTACAAGGATAAAAATGACATCTTTTGGATCGGGCTATAGCGAATAGAAGTACACTCCTGGAAATGGAAAAAAGAACACATTGACACCGGTGTGTCAGACCCACCATACTTGCTCCGGACACTGCGAGAGGGCTGTACAAGCAATGATCACACGCACGGCCCAGCGAACACACCAGGAACCGCGTTGTTGGCCGTCGAATGGCACTAGCTGCGCAGCATTTGTGCACCGCCGCCGTCAGTGTCAGCCAGTTTGCCGTGGCATACGGAGCTCCATCGCAGTCTTTAACACTGGTAGCATGCCGCGACAGCGTGGACGTGAACCGTATGTGCAGTTGACGGACTTTGAGCGAGGGCGTATAGTGGGCATGCGGGAGGCCGGGTGGACGTACCGCCGAATTGCGCAACACGTGGAGCGTGAGGTCTCCACAGTACATCGATGTTGTCGCCAGTGGTCGGCGGAAGGTGCACGTGCCCGTCTACCCGGGACCGGACCGCAGCGACGCACGGATGCACGCCAAGACCGTAGGATCCTACGCAGTGCCGTAGGAGACCGCACAGCCACTTCCCAGCAAATTAGGGACACTGTTGCTCCTGGGGTATCGGCGAGGACCATTCGCAACCGTCTCCATGAAGCTGGGCTACGGTCCCGCACACCGTTAGGCCGTCTTCCGCTCACGCCCCAACATCGTGCAGCCCGCCTCCAGTGGTGTTGCGACAGGCGTGAATGGAGGGACGAATGGAGACGTGTCGTCTTCAGCGATGAGAGTCGCTTCTGCCTTGGTGCCAATGATGGTCGTATGCGTGTTTGGCGCCGTGCAGGTGAGAGCCACAATCAGGACTGCATACGAGCGAGGCACACAGGGCCAACACCCGGCATCATGGTGTGGGGAGCGATCTCCTACACTGGCCGTACACCACTGGTGATCGTCGAGGGGACACTGAATAGTGCACGGTACATCCAAACCGTCATCGAACCCATCGTTCTACCATTCCTAGACCGGCAAGGGAACTTGCTGTTCCAACAGGACAATGCACGTCCGCATGTATCCCGTGCCACCCAACGTGCTCTAGAAGGTGTAAGTCAACTACCCTGGCCAGCAAGATCTCCGGATCTGTCCCCCATTGAGCATGTTTGGGACTGGATGAAGCGTCGTCTCACGCGGTCTGCACGTCCAGCACGAACGCTGGTCCAACTGAGGCGCCAGGTGGAAATGGCATGGCAAGCCGTTCCACAGGACTACATCCAGCATCTCTACGATCGTCTCCATGGGAGAATAGCAGCCTGCATTGCTGCGAAAGGTGGATATACACTGTACTAGTGCCGACTTTGTGCATGCTCTGTTGCCTGTGTCTATGTGCCTGTGGTTCTGTCAGTGTGATCATGTGATGTATCTGACCCCAGGAATGTGTCAATAAAGTTTCCCCTTCCTGGGACAATGAATTCACGGTGTTCTTATTTCAATTTCCAGGAGTGTATTTACACCATGAGAGAATAGATCACAATAACAGAATAGAAGTACTCATTCCGCGAACATATAATAGGTATGACGAAATAACTGTCCATTGACCCACTAATTAAATGTGTACCATATACAAAACCATTGTTGTTGTTGTCTTCAATCCGAAGACTGGTTTCCTGCGGCTCTCCACGCTGACTTTTCTGTGCATCTTCACCTCTGAATAACTGCTGCAAGTTACGTCCATTTCAACCTGCTTACTGTACTCATTCCCAAGTCTCCCTGCACAATCTTCCCTTACCCCCACATCCCCGTCAAACTTACTACAAATTTCAAACAGACCATTCCTTCATCCCGCAGACTGTGTCTTATAAACCTATCCCTTCTTTTAATCAATGTGTGCCACAAATTTCTCTTCTCTCAAATCTGGTTCAGTACCTCCTGACTAGTTATGAGATCTAATTACATAATCTTCTACAGTCTTCTGTGCACCATATTTCAAAAGCTCCTGTGTTCTTCTTTCGTGAACTTTTTGTTGTCCACTTCTCATTTCTGTACACGACGAACTCTTTAGACCAGATCTTCCGCAAAGACCTCGTAAGACCTAAATTCGTGTTAGATGTTAACAAATTTCTCTTTCATTAGAAATACTTTTCTTCGTGTTACTGGTCTGAATGTATGCCATATTACTACTTCGACCTTCATGAGTTATTTTTCTGCCAAAATTGAAGAACTGATTTACTAGTTTTGGAGTCTCGTTTCCTAATCTAATTCACTTAGCAGTACCTGATTCAATCCCACTACTTCAGTCTCCCTTGCTTTATTATATAGATATTCTTCTTGCAAGTGCTCTTCCAAGTCCTTTGGTGTCTCTGACATAACTATAATGTCGGCAAACCAAAAAATTCTGACGCCGCTTCCCCCTACTTGAATTCCTTCTCCAAATTATGGGTATGTTTCCCTCAACGCTTGCCTAATGCACTGACTGAATAATATTGGGTCTCCCATCTAAAAATAATCTATGTTGTTAATTTGCAACCATGAATAATTAAAGAAATAGTTCTGTAACTTCCACAGAAGTTTTCTTTTGAAGTGGAATTACCAGGTTCTTCTTCAAATACGATGTTACTTCACTTGTCTCATACATCTTGCACACCAGGTGGAACTGTTTTGTCATGGCAGACTCTCCCAAGGTTTCCGTAATTCTGAGAGAATGTAATCTGCTGCAGCGACCTTGTTTCGACTTACCTCTGTCAATGATCTTCCAGTTTCCATCGTAGTATCATCTCTCTCATCCCGTCTTCATCTACTTCCTCTTCCCTTTGTATAACAAAGCTCACAAGATCATTTACCTTGTACATCCCCTTTATAAAAGAGTTCAACGTCTCAGCTTTACCTTCTTTGACCAGTGTTTCGTTGCTATGTGGGCTAATAACATTCATATGGATTCTTCTCTTGTCTTTGATAGTCTCTTTAATCATCCTGTAGGAGGAATCGATCTTTCCTCTACTTGAACTTGATACTACAGCGTTCATTTGTTCTCTAGTCAGTGCTGTTTACCCATTTTGCACTTACTGCGAAACTCATTTTTTGACTTTGCATTCTACGGCTTGTCTTTGTTACATTGCAAATCACTTACTGGATACGGAACATCAAAATTGAGACCAAGGACTAATGCAATAAGACGTGGCAGCAGCCCAGTTGGGGTCAACCAGGTGAAGTTTCATCAGGGGATACCGGATGATATGATAGGTACTGTCTCCAGAGTGTCGAGACAGTTAACACTGGCTACTTCTAAGCAGGGGAAACAGGGACATAATATACTTCAAGGGGAAAAAAACCTGTCACGTCATGAAGGAATTATCTTAATAGGACGAAAATTGGTAGATGTGATCTACTATCATGCACAGAAGTATCCGAGCGACCTGAATTGCATTTATAATTGTATATTAATACCTGCTGCTGCTGACGGGCGTTGATATATATCAACAGGGACAAGTGAAAATGTGTGTCCCGACCGGGACTCGAACCCAGCATCTCTTGCTTATATGGCAGACGGTCTGTCCATCCTTTTTTTTTAGAATTTTTTCTTTTTATTGTGGGAAATTGATCAGGTAGTGGGGTGGTTGAGGCAAGGTGGGCAGTGGTCGAACCCGAGGCCTGGCCACGATGTGGTACAAAGGATGCAATGGGTGTATTATTGTGAATTTTTTTGGTATTTTATTTATTCATTTTTAATTTTTTTTAATTTTCTTAATTTTTGTTTTTTTAATAGTAATTAACTGAAACTAGTAACTACACTCGTTGCGTCGAGTTTGGGACGCACATAATTAAAATACATGCTCATAGTTGCAGCAAAGGGCATAAAGAAAGAGAGCAAAGTGTGGGGCTAAGGAAGCCATGAAACAAAACCTAAGGGTGGAATCCATAACACCATTAACCGGTGCTACATCTTGCACCGAATGGGAAACAAAAGCAGCGAAGACCTTTTCGCACCCGGGACAAACAGAGGAAATGGGGCAAATACCGGTATAGAGTGCGAGGCGTCACGACAAAACTCTCCATGTGCTGCACCATCCAGGTATGGTTCAAATGGCTCTGAGCACTATGGGACTTAACTACTGAGGTCGTCAGTCCCCTAGAACTTAGAACTACTTAAACCTAACTAACCTAAGGACATCACACACATCCATGCCAGAGGCAGGATTCGAACCTGCGACCGTAGCGGTCACGCGGTTCCAGACTGTAGCGCCTAGAACCTGTGGCGATGTTCTTAGGTTAGTTAGGTTTAAGTAGTTCTAAATCTAGGGGCCTGATGACCTCAGATGTTTAGTCCCATAGTGCTTGGAGCCATTTGAACCACAGTGTATATTGCCAGAACTTTCTTCTATAGGGCATGTGTGGGATCAGCTCGGGCATCAACGCCGTCTCAGTGTCAGTATCCTGAATATAAAGGAAATTACAAGAGGATTCGCACAGCTTGTCTAAGGAAAGGATATAGCGGCTTGCTGTCACCGTCCCGACATAAATCAGTCGAATCATTCACGCCAGAGAAGTCGTGCGTGGGGAATACGTCTCATCCGTGAATAATATAGTCATGGGGTCGATATGATTCAGCGTCACTCGAAGGAAGCATGCCGACATTTGCTTCAGTAAGTGCCACACTGCCGTAGACTCGCCACACCTAAGACGGTGTTCATCGTTGTCTTGAACGCCACAGCTCGTGCACGTGGGTGCGTCTACCATATGGATCGCATGTAGCCTTGATCTGGTCACCTGCTTACCGTTGACAGTGATATACCACATCGCCGTGACGTCAGTGTCCAGTGTTACGTGGTGAATTGTCCTCCACACTATTCACCAGTTGACGTTCGGGTGCTTCCTGTCCACGACGTTATCTGGTCGTCCACGTTGCAGGACCCTATAAACCGTCTTTGCCGTCGCCAGTTGAGTCGCTGGTAAGGCAAGTCTTACGTAACTGAGTTCGAGGTAAAAGACACCGATGTAGAAGAGCGAGGAGGGGACGTGGTGTATCGGCACAGGTGGCAACAGGGAGGGCGGTGCTAGTTCTTCTATTAACAAACTCGCCAGGTTGTCCGGACGGCGGTACCATAGTTTGACTAACGTGCTCAGAAACAGGGCAACCGATCTGTCATGAACGTGATAAAGGCCAAGCCCCCCCCCCCCCCGATCCGGGGGAAGGGTGAGAGTCTCATATTTGATCTTGAAAAGCATTCGTGAACTCACGAAGGACCCAAAAGCTGTCGGTACACGGCGAGTTAACATCACCGGTATAGGTAATATCTGGGCGATGTGCGGAATGCGTGACGCTAAATGTGTGTTGATATACTGGGTCCGTTGAACGATGTCCAGGGCTCGTAGGTGGTTGTTGGCTATCCCAGTCCGAACATTTCGTAAAAGCTGTCGAAAGTTGTGAGCAGCGGTTTGTTGTATATCGTCTGTAAAATCAATGCCGAGGCATTTCCAAGTATCTCTGAGGTGTAAGGGGGTGACGCTGTCCTCAGACAATCCGACCCCGATGTTCATCGCCATCGATTTTACGACGTTGATACGACTACCAGTGGCCATGCTATATGTCGCTATCCAATTCAGTGCGCTAGCGGTGTCGTCGCCGTTGCGGATGACAATCACCCGGTCGTCAGCGAACGCTTTCCATCGGGAAATGTGGCTTCGTAACGTCATAGCCGTTAGTCGTCGGCGCAGGCCGCATAGGAGTGGTTCCATGGCCACAGCGTAAAGTAAATTGGACAGAGGGCAGCCTTGGCGTATCGATCGAGAAATGGTCAGGGGCTGGGTAAGTCGGCCGATGACGATCCCCTTGGATGTCGCGCCACGAAGTAGTCGCAGGACGACAGTGACGAATGGCTGTGGGTACCGCATATGTTGGAGGACCGCTTCCAAATAGTCGTGGTCCACGCGGTCGAAAGCTTGACTGAAATCGATTGCCGCCAGTGCACCCTTCAGCCGACATGCCCTCACCAGTGAGATCAAGACACGATATTCACTGAGTGAATATTATTGTAGCCTCCTAATGACGTTAGATCGGGTGAGATGCCGTTTCGTAAGGTCTGATGTATCCGCGCTGCCAACACTCGAGAAAAGATCTTAAAGTCGCAGTTCAATAGCGTCAACGGGTGGTAGTCCTGCAGACGTGAGCCACCGGACGGTTTGTGAATAGGAATAATCATCCCTTCCACAATGACCGCAGGGAGCGGCACTTCCGGTGATAGTAGTTCGTGACATATGTCCGTCCATCGGGTGGCTAATATTGAAAAGTCCGGTAAAATTCCAAGGGGAGGCCATAAGGACCCGCAGACTTGTTCTAGCTCCTTTACTAATGGCGTCGATCACTTCTTCTTCCATAATTTCTTCCATCAAGGCCGCTTCCATTGCCGGGGTGACGGTGCCGTAAATCGTCTGAGAGACGCCCTCCAGTGCTGTCGGATCAGGGGTCTGAGTGGAATAGAGCTGGGAATAATGATCGTAGAACGCTGTGTTTATGTCTTGTTGCATTGTGAGGCGACAACCGTCCTCCGTGTCGATGAAGCGTATTAGCGCTCGTAGGCGTCGTTTACGTTCACGAAGTACGAGGAACATCGACGGGCGTTCTCTCGGTATCCGATCCTGCGTCCTCGAGAGGATGACCACTCCCTCTAGGTGGCGTCGCATATTAGCGATGATCTGAGCCTTAGCACGGTGGACCGCCGTTTGTCGTTCCGGAAACGGCGCCATAGCATCGCAATCGCGCAGTACCCTGAAGTAAAAATCGAGTGTACGTTTACGCCAAGCAGCGTGGTCGCGACCGTAGGTTATCAACGTTCGCTTCAGTGCCATTTTGGCGCAGTCCAACCACCAGTGGAATGTTGTGGGATATGCAAGGAGGTGATTTTCACACGTATGCCACGTATCCTCAACGGCTTGGCGGCAATCCGGGTACGAAAGGTGAGCAATATTTAATTTCCACGGGCTGCAGCTTCTCCACACTTGTTGCAGCCGCAGGGTGACGGCACAAATGTAAGCTGGGTGGACCGAGAAAGCTGCACTCCACAGTTCCGCATACTGTGCTCCAGCGGCGAGAGAGCGTGAGACATAAATCCGATCGAAGCGACTGGAAGAGTGACTCGTGCAGTGTGTGACTCCCCGTCGGTGGCCGTGAAGATGTTCCCCAGTGTCCACCATCTGCAGGTCACGAATTAGCGTCTCGAGTTCCGGGCACGGATTATGTCGTGGGAGTTGGTCTCTGGGCGCCCGTACGCAATTGTAGCCACTTCCAAACACCATATGGTCGTGGCGGCCTTGGAAGAGCGGGGCGACGTCTTCCGCAAAGAATCGTGAACATTCGCGACGTTTGTCTGTCCCGGAAGGTGCGTAGATATTGATAAGGCGGACACCTAGTACTGTGAGTGCCATTCCTCTTGCCCCAGGCAGAAAGAGAATATCGTCCGCCACTGTCCCTTCCAGAAGAAGTACAGCGACACCGCTGCCTGTGGGAGAGGCTGGAGAGACCCAAGCATCGTAACCGTACATTCCTGGGAAGTCGTCTACGTACACTTCCTGGAGAAGGGCTATGTCAATGGAAGCAGAATTCAACATATCCTGAAGCAAGGATAACTTAGCACGGGTCCTTATAGTGTTGATGTTTACAGTCGCAACGCGATAAGTTTGAGGTCTATCCAAAGTACCCGTGTTGGCCATCAATACCCTTGTAAGGCTGTCTCGTCACTGTATCTGATGGCGGGAAAGGATCAACACTGGTGGGGTAAATTCCCCTGCGTGTCGTCCGAGACGATGGGCAAGGAGTTGAAACGGTACAGTAGTTTCCGCTCTATAAGCAGCAGGTTTCGCTGCTCGCTCGCACCGAGAAATACAAACAGAGGCGGCTCTGCCGCCAATTTTATTGCACGACGCGGCCGGCCGCGGTTGCAACAGAACCCATGTGGACGGGTGGAAAGAAATGTGTCAGGCTTCATAATACGTATTTATATGTGACGTGTATCATACATTTCTTGTACGTGAATGTGAATCTGCACATGAACATTCCTAATCCTCCTCACACCTTTCCGTAAAGCGTGGCCATATCTTTGTTGGGAAGTAGTTCTGTAGTGTAATAGTGCCAACCTTTTCCTTGGTAGGGGATCAGAGAGACAGCACAGGCAGTCAAAGACTTCCCAGTGTCACAAGATTTGGGGTGGAGGGGTTGGCCACGGCCAAGTGGTTCGACCACCCCCTCCACCGGGGCCCAGGAAGACCTCAGGGTGCCCGCCATATTCTAGAGTGTTACAGAAGACGGGTAAGTGAGCAGACGTGCCCTCAATGCGTCTGTCTCAATGTTCACGCATGGAAGAGAGGTATTTGAATATTTGTACTAATTCTTTTATTTCCAGCTTCGGATTGTGTAAGGAAATGAATGATCTCGTTAATTTAGGAAATTTGACCCCCTGTGTTAATGTATCTGGTCCCCAGTTTGCCTGTTATCCTCCACACGTAGTGGATGTCCTATGTAAAATATTGGGAGTCTTTGGTGGTATACATTCGGCCAACGCAATTCCGTCTTGCCCGTAGAAATGTGCGTGCAGATTAGTATATAATATACCCGAGCTATAAGTTATAAAATTGTAATATCTGTAAACTGGAACAATTGCTGCAATCGCTGTAAAACTGAGTGATAATGCTTAAAATAAATAGGTAATCAGTTGCCCTCAATCTTTAACATACCTTAAAAATCACAAAGAAGTCAAGTTAAAGGAATTCATTAAAACAAAAGATATAGAATGCAGGGACCCACACATCAGCGTGTGAGCTCTCCGGCCCCTTGCCTAGTATTGTTCAGAAAGGGCGCGCTCTCTAGGTAGCGCTCTCAAGCTCCCCTCCCCAGATATCCGTTGCGCAATTTTCATTCAGGGCTTGACGACATCAACTTTCATCTGGCGTTCCTAGGCAGGAGGTTTGACGGTAATTCTCTCAGAGTTTTCCTCACTGTCGTCCGCCCAGTCGCCATGAAATACCATCAGCTGTTGGTGGTGGTGGTGGGTAGTGTTTAACGTCCCGTCGACAACGAGGTCATTAGAGACGGAGCGCAAGCTCGGGTTAGGGAAGGATTGGGAGGGAAATCGGCCGTGCCCTTTCAAAGGAACCATCCCGGCATTTGCCTGAAACGATTTAGGAAAATCACGGAAAACCTAAATCAGGAGGGCCGGAGACGGGATTGAACCGTCGTCCTCCCGAATGCGAGTCCAGTGTGCTAACCACTGCGCCACCTCGCTCGGTATCAGCTGTTGGTGGTTGTTTGTTGCTGCTGCGGCACTAGGCCCTGGCTCCATAGGCTCTATTAGCTAACAAGGGACCTCCCCATCGTACCCCCCTCATATTTAGTTATACGTTGGCACAGTGGATAGGCCTTGAAAAACTGAACACAGATCAATCGAGAAAACAGGAAGAAGTTGTGTGGAACTATGAAAAAAATAAGTAAAATAAACAGAGATGTCTATTCGCAATATAGGCAACATCAAGGATAGGGTGAGCGCAGGAGCGCCGTGGTCCCGTGGTCCCGTGGTTAGCGTGATCAGCTGCGGAACGAGAGGTCCTTGTTTTAAGTCTTCCCTCGAGGGAAAAGTTTACTTTCTTTATTTTTCCAAAGTTATGATCTGTCCGTTCGTTCATTGGCGTCTCTGTTCACTGTAATAGGTTTAGTGTCTGTGTTTTGCGACCGCACCGCAAAACCGTGCGATTAGTAGACGAAAGGACGTGCCTCTCCAATGGGGACCGATCACATTTGATCGCAACGTCATCGGTCAAGCAACTCCTCCACAGGAAAACACGTCTGATATATTCTATACACTGGTGACGGCATGTGCGTCACATAATTGTCTGAATATAAAAAATTAAACTTTTCACTCGAGGGAAAACTTGAACCAAAGACCTCTCGTTTTGCAGCTGCTCCCGTTAACCACGGGACCACGGCGCTCCTGAGCTCACAATGTCCTTGATGTTGCCTGTCTAGTGTATGGACTACTCAGTTTGTATATTTTACTTATTTTTTCATATTTCCACACAACTTCTTCCTGTTTTCTCGATTTATTTGTGTTCAGTTTTTCAAGGCCTATCCACTGTGCCAACTTATAGCTAAATCTGAGGGGGGTGCGATGGGGAGGTTCCCTTGTAAGAATCGCCAGTGGCTGTCTGCTTGTGAGCCTGCTGTTCTGTGGGGTCGGACGGACAGAAGCCGTCACCATGGCGATCAGTTGGGTGCGATGTTACTGCGGCCTCTGTACCGCCAGTACCGTCGTCGGAGTGTCCACAGCCCATGTCAGACGATCGCTGCAAACACTCGTCCGATGGAGCACACCGCCTTCTCTTGTGTTTCCGTGGGGAACGCTGATTACGGACGTGTGTTTCAGTATCCGAATGTGGGTGGATTTCTTCAGCTGCTCCGGTGTCTGGAAGAAAAGCTGCTGTCGGCACAACACGTGGGTCAATGTCCATCCTGGCATCCATGCTTTCTTGCAAGGTCGGTCGGTGATTATCTTGCCGGCCGGTGTGGCCGTGCGGTTAAAGGCGCTTCAGTCTGGAACCGCGTGACCGCTACGGTCGCAGGTTTGAATCCTGCCTCGGGCATGGATGTGTGTGATGTCCTTAGGTTAGTTAGGTTTAATTAGTTCTAAGTTCTAGGCGACTGATGACCTCAGAAGTTAAGTCGCATAGTGCTCAGAGCCATTTGAACCATTTGATTATCTTCAGGTGGGGGCGCCGTTATAGAGGCCGGATCCTGTTTTGCACAGTCCATCATGGTCTCGCTATAGGGGGCGGCTATCGGACTAATGTGGTCAGCATCGGAAAGGGTTGCTGCCCGTGTAACTTCGGCGTATTTGAGAGGAAGGGTCGTCACCGTAGAAGGAGGCATAGATTCACCTGTCGGGATCTGAGTAAGCCGTCGTCGGAGACAATCCGACAGGACGTGCACTTCTTGGCCACAACCTGAGCAAGTGCGTGGCTGACCATCATACATAATGATCGCCCTACATCCGCCGATGACAAGATAGGATGCTACCTGTTTGGTCAGTTCAATTTTGATATGTCGCACCCCGTTAAGAACCGGGTACGTTGTAAAGGTGGTCCATTTTTCGGCCATGTGGCTGACCGCTCTGCCGTAAGGCTCGAAAGCCAAGGTGACTACGTCCGGTGGTTCTTCGAAAGGAGGTTCGAAGACGTGTATCGTACGGAGGCCAAGCCCCGCGTGATCAATAGAGACCGCCCCAATATGGCCATCAGAATATTTGAATATAAGATCGTTCGCATATGCGCGCACGATTCTGTTGCACACCTCCTCACTTACTAACTTGACGTGGACAAAACTACTAGTGATAGAGAGATGGATACCAATTATGTTCCGCGGTTCCATATTATCGTCATCACGTAGAAATCGTTCCACTTCAAAAGCTCACTGTCGTGCATGATCGGGTTGAAAACTGATCTTGATGGTGGTTTGCTTGTATGAACGTGCCATATTCCGTCGGTAGTGATGGACTCTAAACTAGCGACGACGAAGTAGTAAACGACTACGGGCACACGCGACCGCGCAGACGGGACGTAAACAAGACGTCCTCGCCGCAGCGCTGCAGAAAGCCCACTGATCTGAGCCACCATGGGCACAGAGGATAGTACCACTGCAGGGACTATCTCGAGCACGCCTCCTGCGAGACCCACATTCTCACCTTATATGTCCACACACTATATTCGTAGTGTGTGGACATATAATGTGAGAATGTGGGTCTCGCGGGAGGCGTGCGCGAGATAGTCCCTGCAGTGGTACTACCCTCTGTGCCCTCGGTGGCTCAGAACAATAGACCATCTGCCATGCAAGCAGGAGATGCCGGGTTCGAGTCACGGTCGGGGCACACATTTTCACCTGTCCCCGTTGATATACAGGGTGATTCAAAAAGAATACCACAACTTTAAAAATGTGTATTTAATGAGAGAAACATAATATAACCTTCTGTTATACATCATTACAAAGAGTATTTAAAAAGGTTTCTTTTCACTCAAAAACAAGTTCAGAGATGTTCAATATGGCCCCCTCCAGACACTCGAGCAATATCAACCCGATACTCCAACTCGTTCCACACTCTCTGTAGCATATCAGGCGTAACAGTTTGGATAGCTGCTGTTATTTCTCGTTTCAAATCATCAATGGTGGCTGGGAGAGGTGGCCGAAACACCATATCCTTAACATACCCCCATAAGAAAAAATCGCAGGGGGTAAGTTCAGGGCTTCTTGAAGGCCAGTGATGAAGTGCTCTGTCACGGGCTGCCTGGCGGCCGATCCATCGCCTCGGTTAGTTGACGTTCAGGTAGTTACGGACAGATAAGTGCCAATGTGGTGGCCCTCCATCCTGCTGAAATATGAATTGTTGTGCTTCTTGTTCGAGCTGAGGGAACAGCCAATTCTCTAACATCTCCAGATACTGTAGTCCAGTTACAGTAGCACCTTCGAAGAAAAAGGGACCAAAAACTTTATTGGCTGAAATGGCACAGAAAACGTTCGCCTTAGGCGAGTTACGTTCATACTGAGTTGTTTCCCGCGGATTCTCAGTGCCCCATATACAGACATTGTGACGGTTGACTTTCCCGTTAGTGTGGAAAGTTGCTTCATCACTAAACACAATCTTTCAAACGAAAGATTCATCTGTTTCCATTTGAGCAAGGATAAAATCACAGAAATCGATTCTTTTAATCTTATCAGCTGCAGACAGTGCTTGAACCAATTTCAGACGATAAGGTTTCATAACTAACCTTTTTCGTAGGACTCTCCATACAGTTGATTGTGGAATTTGCAGCTCTCTGCTAGCTCTGCGAGTCGATTTTCCTGGGCTACGAACAAATGCTTGCTGGATGCGTGCTACATTTTCATCACTCGTTCTCGGCCGTCCAGAACTTTTCCCTTTGCACAAACACCCATTCTCTGTAAACTGTTTATACCAACGTTTAATACACCACCTATCGGGACGTTTAACACCATACTTCGTTCGAAATGCACGCTGAACAACTGTCGTCGATTCACTTCTGCCGTACTCAATAACACAAAAAGCTTTCTGTTGAGCGGTCGCCATCTTAGCATCAACTGACGCTGACGCCTAGTCAACAGCGCCTCAAGCGAACAAATGTACAACTAAATGAAACTTTATAGCTCCCTTAATTCGCCGACAGATAGTGCTTAGCTCTGCCTTTTGTCGTTGCAGAGTTTTAAATTCCTAAAGTTGTGGTATTCTTTTTGAATCACCCTGTATATCAACGCCTGTCAGCAGCTCAAGGTATTAACATATAATTCTAATTTCGTTCTAGACGGTTGCAGGTCATCAATGGTGTCAGTTCATATCCATGTAAGTATATATGAATTGCATTTCGCCTGATTTGCATGTACAGGTAGTCCACATAACGTTACTGTCTTGCAGGTTCTCTACTTTAATATCGTTTTGGTACAGGCGCTTGACTACACAAAACGGTTGCCACATGTGACAAGTACAAAACACCGCTCTGTATGGCAGTTATTTCCTGGTGTAAATTAATACAACGGTTTTATAAATATCATGGAATACCTCAGACGTCCTTAACGCTTATAAACACAAATTTATCACAAGAAGTGGCATTAGTAAAGTGTTACCACTCTCATTAGGACCTGACACAAATAACGCCCGTAAATCTAACACAACAGTCATTCTTGAATTCTTCTCCTCTAAAAGATTTTCCGACGATCTATTAACCGTCGTTCACTTGTCGAGTCTGATTAATGAAATTACCACTTAGAAAAACCATCATTAACAGCGTCAAGCGCTCTATTGACCCCTCACCGTCGACAATGTATCACTACCTTCATGATGTCACCTTAACTATGTGCAGTTTGAAAATCGCTTATCGTAATTGTTGTCTAACACAAAGTGACATTAAAAATTTAAGATATTCATACGTTATGAGACTCGACCACAACAGTAATCGTCATGCTGACTTACCACAAAGAGACGTGATATAATACATTCATAGCCAGTAGTAGTTAGCAAATCTGAACTTTAATTTACATGACGAAAATTTCTGTACTGTATCGGGACAACTATCCAAAAACTGCCGTCCCATTTGACGAACCATGAAAGTTGTGGCATATGGCTTCACTCCAGAGTAACAAACTTGAAATGAGGAAATGTATGTATTTAATTGCGATTCTAACGCCGCATATAATCCAGTTGTTATGCCAGATATCCAGTTTTCTCAGCAATAGCGGGAAGTGTGGAACTGCAGTAAAGAGAAAATTAATAATTTCGGTCTTCCCGGGTTTCGAACAGGGCAACTGTCGCTGTAGCTTTCTAGCCACGAATGGATGCGAAATATAGGTTTCTTTCACCACAAGCGAGATGTGCGTACGTTTGGACTTAAAGTGAAATGACGAAGAGTATAGTGATGACTGAGAATCTAACACCGCAAACATCTTTGTTGACTTCACAAGAAGCCAGGAGTGGTGTGTGAACTTGAAATGATGTGACGAAAAGATTGCCGTCTCTCTGGGGGTCTAAGCCATCACGTATCGTTACTGACAATGAATGAAGAGGTGTTAAAAACTGAAATCAACTTCCGTTAACAGTTACGTGTATTCATGTGAAAGCTTGAAAGGACATTATAAAAGGTTTTGTGCCGAGCCAGGATCCGAACGTGGAGAGGAATTTGGAGCCTTGAGCTAACAACAAACTAATGGCACTATGACGTCATGAAGGGGTCAAATCCCGTGAAATCAAATCCAATATCTTCAACATCTCAAATTGAAATAAAACATAGAATAAGTGCTCTGTGACCTTAAGTGGCGTTTGTTTCTTTAACTAAGATAAAAACTCTATTCTAAGGTAAATTACTGGTGAAAGAGTTTCTAAACGCTGCGACTTACGCCTCTATTATGGCCAGCATGATGTGAAGTCGGTAGCAAAGTAATTTCACATTAAATGTGGATCTGGGACTACGGTCAAACCGTATTTTCTTTTTTTGGTGTAGTGCCAGCTAAAAACATTCACCTGAAGATTCACCTGAAGTGTGAATCGAACCCTTAACCTACGATTCCTCACCTCAATCGGTGAGGTATTCCTTGATGGTACGGCGACTACCGATCGGTATGTGAAGGTTCTGAAAGATGATTTCATCCCCATTGTCCAAAGTGACCCTGATTTCGACTAGATGTGGTTCATGCAAGACGGAGCTCGACTCCAATTTAAGCAGGAGAGCGTTTGATGTCGTGGAGGAGCACTTTAGGAATCGCATTCTGGCTATGGAGTGCTCAGGGGCCACTGTCTTGTGCCTCGACTGGTCGCTACAATCTCCGCATCTGAACACATGCGACACCTTTTTGCGGGGCAATAACCCCAAAACCATTCCTTAGGTGAAAACAGCCGTTCAGCAGGTCACCGACAGCATCGATGTTCCGACACTTCAGCGGGACATGCAAAATTTCGCTACCGTCTGCAACGTCAATGCCAATGATGGTAGGCATATCGAACATGCCATAACCTAAAAAAGAATATCTGAAGTGACGTTCACATGTTGAATAAAGTGTGTGCACTCCGTAGTTTGTAACTAATTTACGTTTATTTCATATGGTTCAATAACTGTCATACTGTATTATGTGACTGAAGATTGTCTTTTTATTGATTGAAACTAGAAATCTATGTAGCCTTCCTTGTGATCTTGGCTAATAAAATTTTGTCGTAAAGAAGATAACAACACTAGATTTCACATACTTACACAAAAATGAATTGTGTTGTAATTTTAATCGCAATTACAGTATAAGAATTGAGATTTACGATCGGTATGTTAGATTATTCAATTTTATGCTAGCTTCAAGAGATGTCCTTCGAAATTCACCTTTTGTGGTACTTTGAAAACAGCGTTAAAAGACTTAAATCCAGTGTGAGCAATATTTAATTTTGTAATTCATTTTGCAAAATTATTATTTATGACATAGAGTACGTAAACAGATCATTATTTATTTGGAAGATAATACTCGTGAGGTAAAAGTTGTCTCTACGCAGGCTATGTTGCACAGAAAGTGCTTAATTCACACTGAACAGCAACTACTTTCAAAATGTTTTGGAAGTGTGACAACAATATCGGGCAGCACCTGGACTGTCGTCTGACGTGCCTCAGTGGGACCACATATGCACCACACCTTTATGAATGCTCGCGACCGCGACTTTAATCTTCCAAAACAAGTCTCCAAATGAGACTAAGGGGCTCTGTTGACATTAGTTGGCAAATCTGTTTACCGTTATGGTTTTTCTGTATTTGTGCGACCCCCATTTTTTCAGTTAAAAAAGCTCTGATCAATAATAACATTTGCTGACTTTTTTACTGGTTTTAGACACATCTAACACTTCATGGGTTGAGACCAAGTAGATTTGTGTACCTACCAGTGACAAGCCTTCTTTGCAACATCTCTTCACCAAAAACTAAAACGCGTGAATACATTCACATAACAGAACATGATTTTGCGTTCAGAATTATAATTTACGAGAAATCAACAGTCGAAGTGCAGAAGGGAGTAGTGGGGGTGCAAAGTAATGTGATAACCTGTTACTCTTATCACCTCCACAACGAAGTGGCAATCTGCTGTGGAAGATATTAAATTTCCTGCAGAAAGGTGTAAGAGTACGGCATACTGCTGTGATCAACAAGCGCGAGTATCAGTTGAGACATAAAGTCTGGCAGGAACCCAGCAGCTGGTATGTAAATACTGAAAATTACCTTCTCTCTATTTTATTCAGTCGCTAACAACTTGTCAACTTGTCAAAAATTTATTTGTTTACGCTTATCGGGCACAGTCCACAGTCAGAACGTCACATAAGTGGACTCATTACACAGTGCCCTGCCACATGATTGCAGTCTTAATATTGGTGATTAGTTACGATTAAAATGACGTGACACGAACCTATTGCGATTACAACGTCTAGATCATTTAATACGACGGACATTCAATAATTAAAGATACATATTGATGTGAAAAAACTGTGCATTTTTACAAAACTAGACTTTTGCTGTTCTCAACATGATCTCCACCAACATTAATACACTTCTCCCAACAGTGAACTAGTACTTTGTGTACCTGATGCAAAGAAGTATTTTTATTGTTGTTTGTGCCGCTCTCCCACAAGTCATTGTTCCCTGCTTTGTCTTTTGGACACTGGTTCAAAATGGTTCAAAAATGGTTCAAATGACTCTGAGCACTATGGGACTTAACAGCTATGGTCATCAGTCCCCTAGAACTTAGAACTACTTAAACCTAACTAACCTAAGGACAGCACACAACACACAGTCATCACGAGGCAGAGAAAATCCCTGACCCCGCCGCGAATTCAAAATGGTGAGTCGAAGTTTCATCACACGCTAAAATCTTGTTTAGAAAAGGGTCACATACCCTTCCACGCTTTGAGTCTTGATTCCTTTTGCTATTATATTAACTTTTTGGGGGCCGCCTTGCACTTGTGTTGCTGAACTTGAGCTTGTTAGTAATAACGATATGAACAATGTCGATCACTGAACGTCGTACAACTAATGCGGAAAGAGTTTAAGCACGCACACGATCGTTAAATGCAATATTAAGTTTCTGAGTTATGAACAACACCGTTTTTATCCGTCAGATATTCTCAGATAATCCTAGTGATGATAATCGTAAGTATGAAAGTAAAAAGCGCGTGCAAATTTTTCACTTCTACATCAGTTTCTCTCTTTAATTATTGAATCTCCCCCCAACGTATTGTCATTCATCATCTCTTTTCGGCTACTGCCGTCATCAGAACAAAACCTATGTATGAAGTTCTTGTAAATGATGTGATGACGGGTTACGCCGGAAACGCGAATAGAAAAAGATTTTTAACAATAAGTAAACCGTTGTCATTACCTACCTAATAAAGCAGTGAAAACAGACTGTAAAATGAGAATATGGTGAGTCAATGGTGTTCACACAGTGTTGAGGATGTCTGAATAACAATCTGGTTGACAATCAACACTGTTAAAGGCAGTATCTTAACATAATACAACTACTGAATCTCTATAATCTGTACACATTCTGACACCGTCTGACCTCTATACCGTCGCATTGTATTAACAGAAACTGATAAGGGACGCCGACTGTAAACGCCACTTGAGACTGCTTCTTTTTAATTTCATTTCATTTAAGGGCTTGCTGTCATTGAGTATTTCATTAGAAATAACACTAGTTTTTTCCTGTCTAAATGTGACAATGAAGTCGATTCAAACAATTACTCCTCAATAATTCTCATGAATGTTCTGATAACCTACAGACTAAAACAGAAATAAATTAATAACAGCTATGAGGAGGGAGGACATCCATTTCATTTCCTTTGCTCTTAATATATGTTGTTTCTAATGAGTTACACACATTCGCTTACACATATCGCATTTCAGGTATTTGTCAGTTAGCGAGATGCCTCCACTGCGTCATTGAGGCGAAAGATTTACTTCTGTGTAGCTAGCCTGATCAAGATACTCATCGGCTGTGCAAACGTATTCCTTCCTATTACGAGGATGATGATAACTTGGCAACATTGTAGATTAAGTCTGGCAACCCTGTAATAGTCGAGATACTTCCTAAAGTGACACAGAATTATCCTCCTAAATTCACTTGTTATTATGTACGTATTTCAATTACGTATACTGAACTATTTTCACTTACGTTGTCATTTAACGATCTAACGTATGTTTTTGGTACAGAAGGGTCGTTCCACCCAGAAAATACAACTAATATCGTGTAGATTGCGAATTAAGTTTCATAGCTATCACTAGCACTATGAGGGGGCAATAAGCATTGCATTAGTCCGCTAGGCCAGTGGAAACGACGGCGCCCACCGAAAAGAAAGTTACGTTAGTTCAATGTTCTAATCTCGAAGAGGATTAACATTTTAAGTCTTATGTGGCAGAAATACAGCGGCTCAGCCTGCTGATTAATAATTCACGTTACAATTGTCTCAAATGACACGAGAAAGCTATTATTCGACTTCATTTCTTCGATAACACTCAGCACGTACAGGGCACAGATCTTCGAGCATCCTGCCTTCCCTCTTCTATTAAATCTAAAATCGCCATAAACCTATGCGCCAATCTCTTTTTTCGTCGTAATTTTTGCACGCAGATACTTAGTATTCTTTAGATGCTTAATAGATGCTTAGTATACCTCGCGTTATGTGCTGTGAGAATACTGGTTCCTACGTTGTTGCTACTGCACTGTGTACACTCTGTTTGTAGAAAATACTTCACTCTGAAGACGAAAATACCATATTAAATGCCAATGTGAGTGTACAAACGTCCGCTGTAGGTAATAGGTTTATCTGTTGCGATTTCCTGGGCTGACGCCGGGTAGCGTCCAGCGGCCGTAGGACCGCGGGGCAGATATTGTTCTTTTCAGAACAGGCAGCCACGAGCTCTTCATGGAAACGTTTTCCAGAGCTTTTGCTGTTACTGCCGGGTTATAAAACGAAGTAAATTATTTCTGAGCTCCCAAGAGACTGATACTGTAACCGGACCGAGGAATTGTAGTTTACTAAGTTACGGAAGAATCGGGTTCAGTAACTCAGCTTTCTTTCTGTACTGCGCGACGTTACCATGGAGAGTAGCTTAAGGAAAAGCAACATTTTCTTTGGAAACTTTTGCATCCTACAGTGTGTGGATATCCATCATGTGATTTTATTTCACTGATTACAAAATCAAGTTGAATGTACACCCTGGGTAGCTGACGCAGCTGCTTAATGGCGATTCTGTCGAGGATGAAATGACTGCACTTAACAGACTGCAATCAAATCCAGAGAGTCAGGAACATAGAATTCACAGAGGTCTCGGGCACAAGTGCTACGACAAAATCATGACACTGCCGTATGAGGAGTTAAGTGGTCTTGGGGCTTGATGCTAGTTTGGTATCCGTAGGGTCATGGTTTGATTCGCACTTCAGGAGGAAGTCGTTAACAAATAGTGGTAGATCCTATTGAATCCTGAATACACCAAATGAATAACATACGATACGACTGTGCTTCCAGATCCACATTAAATGTGATGTTACTCCACTAGCGACTAAATATTAGGTTGGGTCATGACAGAGGTGTAAGTGGCAGCATGTAGAAACTCTATTACCAGTAATCCATCTTACAATAATGATTTTATTTTAGTTAAAGAACCAAACGCCATGTAAGGTCACAGAGCACTTATATTATCTTTAACTTTAGCTTGAGTTATTGAAGATATTGTATCTTGTTTCAAGGGATTTGACCCCTTCATGACGTCATAGTGCCATCAATTCGTTGTTTCCTCAATGCTCAAAACTCCTAAAGTTCCCCACGTAACGAGCGCGTCAGGGTTCAAATCCCAGCTCGGCACAAAAACTTTTGTAATGTCCTTTCAGGCTTTAGCAGGAACAGACGTAACTACTGATGGAAGTTACTTTCGATTTTTAACATCTTTTCATTCGTTGTCAACAACGATATGTGATGTTTCGACTTCCAGAGACACGCAGAGCTTTTCGTCACGTCACTTTAAGTTCAAACACTAACACATCTCTCATCTGGTGAAATAAATCTATACGCAATGTCCATTCATGGCTAGAAAGCAACAGAGATCGGTTCCCTACTCGAATCCTGGGAAGACAGAAATTATTAATTTTGTCGTCACTGCAGTTCCAAACATCTCACTACTGTTGAGAAAATCAGACATCTGGCCT
The DNA here is from genome assembly GCF_023898315.1 of Schistocerca nitens. Lineage (NCBI taxonomy): Eukaryota > Metazoa > Arthropoda > Insecta > Orthoptera > Acrididae > Schistocerca > Schistocerca nitens. Next base: position 394,297,032 of record NC_064616.1, read on the forward strand.
CTGTCTGTGCTTACATAACAATTGGATTAGGTATGGCGCTCGAATCACCAACCAATACATACATTTCCTCACTTCAAGTTTGTTACTTTAGAATAAAACCGCTTTTAACATCTGTTGTGGTTTGTTAACTGGGACAACAGTTCCTGGTTAATTGTCCCGATACAGTACAGAAACTTTCGTCATGTAAATGAAAGTGAGGATTAGTGTTATGGTCGACTCTCATAACATGAGAGTTTTTAATGTCGCTTTGTGTCAGATGACAATTGAGATAAGTTGTTTTCAGACTGTATGTAGATCAACATGCTGTCATGAAGATAGTGAAATTACTAGTGACACGTTGTTGACGGTGAGGTTTCGATAGAGCGCTTGACTCTGTTAATCATAGTTTTTCTAAGTGATAAGTTCATTCGTCAGTCTATGAAAAAGTACTGGCCAGGTCTAAAATGTTTAATAGATGGTTGGAAAGCCTTTTAGAGAAGGAAAATCCAAGAATGCCTAATGCATTAGATTTATGGTCATTATTTGCGTCAGGTACTAATGAGAGTGGTAACATCTTACAAATGTCAGTACTTGTAATAAGCTTGTGTTTATAAGCGTTAAAGACTGTCTGAGGTGTTCGCTGATATTTGTAGTACCCTGGTATTAATTTACACCTGGAATTAACAGCCATACGGAGCAATGTTTTGAAGTGGTCACGTGTGGTAACCATTTTGTACAGTAAAGCGACTTTACCAAAACTGTATTAGAGGCCATAAAAGGCAGCAACGTTATGTGGGCTGCATGCAAATCAGGTGAAACGTAGTTCAGGTAGTTCGCATACTTTTGAGAGTGATAGGACATGTACAGACAAAGGAATCCCCAGAAAAATTGGGAGATTAATTCTGTGGTGTCATGTATTGATACCACCTCAGAGACGTCAAAGATGGCATTAGAATTATAAGTTCCCGTCAGATGCACATAGCAGTTGCGGGGGATCTTGTGGACCCAATGCTGTCCACCAGCAGAGCCACGCCTTCGGTGGCTTTGTACCACAAGCTACCTCTGCCGCTACAATATAGGATGGCTGGCGGCAACGACACAGCCCAGTGGCATTTGCAGCCTTCTCGCTGTGCGACGCCACACACACGCTGCCTAGTCGCGGCTGCAACACCATCGTTCGTGCTTTGTTTCATAAAGCTTCATCCTTGTTGAAATTGGGAACCATACACTAGTTCTTGCTGCATTATTTGTAATCAGTCTTTGTGGGCTTGGAGATATACTAGTTAAGTAAGTCTTCTGTTTGTTAACTTGTTCGATAATCATTTGTGCTCCTGTTCGCCTTTCCTACGATGACAGTTACTGCACCACTTTGTTGCCATCTCTCCTTACCACTATGTACCAAGTCATACACAATATACCGAGCGTGGTGGCGCAGTGGTTAGACACTGGACTCGCATTCGGGAGGATGACGGTTCAATCCCGCGTCCGGCCATCCTGATTTAGGTTTTCCGTGATTTCCCTAAATCGCTCCAGGCAAATGCCGGGGTTGTTCTTTTGAAAGGGCACGGCTTATTTCCATCCCCGTCCTTCCCTAATCCAATGACAGCGATGACCTCGCTGTCTGGTCTGCTTCCCCAAAACAACCCAACCCATATACACAACATATTCAAGAGAAAGGGCTTCAGAAATTGAGTAAGTCAATTACATGTTGGTCAACATCTGGCACTTATCCAAGCAATTATTCAGCTTGGTATTGATTGAAAGAGTCGTTGGATGTCCTGCTAATAGAAATCGTCCCAAATTCTGTCCAATTCCAGCATTAGATGGCCAAAATTGCTAGCTGGTTGCAGGACTCTGCTTATAATGCTCCAAATGTTCTCAGTTGAGGATAGATGTGGCAACTTTTGTGGCCAAGGCAGGGTTTGGCAAGCACGAAGACAAGCATTAGAAACTCTAATCATTTGTCGGTTAGCATTATCTTGTTGAAATGTAAGCCAAGAATCGCTCATAAAAAAGTGTGAAGAAACGGTGCAGAGAATATCATCAATCATTTGCTTTACTGTAAGTGTGCCGCAGATGAGAACGAAAGGGGTCCTGCTATGAAATGGCTCCACAGAGCATCGCTCCTCACTGTCAGACCGTATACTCGGCGACAATCTGGCTGGCATCCCACCTCATTCCAAGGCGTTTCCAGCCACGTCTTCAGCCTGGAATCTCGTTAACTGGAACGGAACCGGCTTAGGTGATGAGTTCCGCTTCGAAGTGAGCGCCGATAATCAGCCAAGAAGGGTCTGGAGATGCCCTGAACAGTACTGGGAAACAAACATCACTGTCCCCCACGTGATGGCGTGACAACCAGGAGTTACAGTACTGGGTGCCATTTCATATCATAGGAGGACCACTCTGGTTGTCAACCGCGGCAACATTACTTCGGTACGTTGAAGATACTTTACGCATCATTTGATTGTCCTGCATTGCAACCTATCCTGGGCTTACATTTCAGCAAGGTAATGAACACCCACCACGGCTCTTCTCTTTGCGCTTGCCAGATCCCTACCTTGGTCAGAAAGGTCGCCGGATCCCTCCCCAATTGAGAACGTTTGCAACATCATGGCAGGGCCTTCAACAATCTAGAGTTTGACGATGTAACGCGGTAATTGGACATAATTTAACACGATATCCCTCAGGAGAACATCCAAAAACTTTTTAAGTCAATGCCAAGCCGAATAACTGCTTGCATGAGAGCCAGAGGTGCACCAACGTGTTATGAGCTGCTCAATTTGTGAAGCTTTTTCTATGACTGAATCATCAATTTTTTTAAAATATCATTCATATTTTTGTCTGTACGTGTAGATAACATCTACCGATTTCCGTCCAATTCTGATAATTTCTCCTTGGTGCTTTTCTTTTCTTTTTTGTTTTTTGGTTTTTGTTTTTTTTTTTTTTCTTGGAGTGTAATACTGACACAGCAGGAATAAATGGAAAAGGAAGAGCTGCTACTGCATGGGTCACCTGGCAGCTTCATGTCGGAGCCATGGTTTTGTTATGGCTTACTTAAGCATAAGTAGAACGATCCAAGTCCATATAAATACTAAATGTTTCTTGTCAGAGGGATTGCAGTCAGCCAGGCACCAGCCCCAAGGGCGGGCCTACGGCAGTCTACAAGTCTACATGGATGAACAAGTCCCACCCTCTGACTCTCCCACTGCTAGCTGCGACACGGCTGTTCGCACTTTTACCAGTATTGTGGAATTAGCAACGTGCAACCGGTCGGCCACAGCTTTAGTTCGGGCCGGTGCAATCACTCGGCTTGCTTCTGAGGTCTAACTCTATGCTGCCTTCGTCTGCTCCTATGGACAGGCATTACAGCTGCTGTAAGCCATCTTATCCACACTAGGTCCACTGCGCACCTCAGTCCACCCTATCCTTTGCAGCGGGGGAGCGTCTAGTTTGCGCTTGGGGCGGTTGCCCGTTCCTGCTGTTACAGGCCTTGCTCAGTTGCTGGCATCATCACTCCAACGGTTGTTGGACACTACACGCTGGCCGCAAATGTTTGCACGCTGCTTACTGCTTATATCGAGGGGATACTGGCCACTCTGTGTATCGTCTTGGTTATTGTAGCTGATCAACGATCATTAGATGTTTTAGCAATGATGTTTTCATGACTATACATTTTACGACTACTATGCACCCACTCACCTCTTCATAGCCACTACGCCCAAGGCATTGAACTGACCCCTGCAAACACGGTTTCATCATCCACCATAAAATACAACTGCACCTGATTCTATATTTTGATGTTAATTAATATTTACTTGTAATTTCATCAGTGGAATTAGTTTTCCTATTATCTATGTTTTAATACAATGTACTTTTTATTTTACTTTTGTTGTTTTATTTTCACAGTATAGCGTAGATACCTGTATATTACAATTACGGAAAATCTTTTTTGTTCAGTTTTTCCGTGGTGCTGATAAAAACGTGTTTCGTCTCTGGTCAAATAGTGAAATTAGGTCCCATGTGTACCGAACGGTTACAATTAAAGCGCAGCTACTCATGGAGGTCAAGTATGAGCTGTAATTATCGTACGGCAGCGATACTAGGTAGATATGTAATGCGTTAATGTGGATCGGATTACCGCTGAAAAAAAGTTTCAATTAAGATCACCAGGCGCAAATCTGGCGCTATACAGCATCTCGTCGACGTGTCAGTTTTTCATATTGAACAAATTGTGTACACGGAGGGAAGACAAAATTTTCTCTTTCTCACTTGTTTGACCTTTCTTACCGAGGTGTCGTTCCTAATCCATTAGATACGGAAAAGTTTCTATACGTCTATCTTGCATTCACTGCTCCAGATTTGCTCCTGATGACCAAAATATGAATTAATTTTTTTCATCCTAAGTCGGTTCCGCATTAGTACATTAGAATATTTCCCAAGTTTCACCCCAATACGAGAATTATCGCACACACTGGACCTGTGTGAGTATCTGCACTTTGATTGTATCCACCTAGTCCCTCTGGTTACTTTCGCTCTTCATGTTTTACTTCATTGGACGCTCTTGTATCTTTTAAATTCGTGTTTCCGATATTAATATATTCTTTCTTTTCTCATCATCTACACTGCTGGCCACCGTAAATGCAACACCCCGAAGGAAGCATCCGAATCAAGTGAAATTTACACCATGAGTTTGCAGCGATGAGATATGCAACTGATTAGAATTTCAGCGCAGACGCACATCACGTGCGCCTGTGGCGCCACCTCATAGCGCCATTTAAGGCTTGGCGATTTCGACGAGTGTACGTTCGGCACGTGTGTTTACCTTGTGGTTGTTTCACAAGACGATCAAATGGTTCAAATGGCTCTGAGCACTATGGGACTTAACTTCTGAGGTCATCAGTCCCCTAGAACTTAGAACTACTTAAACCTAACTAACCTAAGGACATCACACACATCCATGCCCGAGGCAGGATTCGAACGTGCGACCGTAGCAAGACGATCAGTTATGCCTCATAGACAACAGCGAACATCTTTTGATCAAGTATCTGAGTTCGACAGAGGAAGGAAACTGGCTTACCGAGATTGTGGATTATCATACAGAGAAATCGCTAGTCGTGTTGGACGAAACCAAACAACTGTAATGCGGATATGTGACCGTTGGATGCAGGAGGGTACGACGGACCGACGTGGTCGATCGCATTCACCTCGGTGCACAACTGCACGTGCTGATAGGCAAATTGTGCGCATGGCAGTGACGGATCGCTCAGTGACATCCCGAACCATAGCACAGCACATTGCGTCTGTAACGCATCATCCAGTGTCTGCGCGTATCATTCGACGCCGTTTACAGCAGAGTGGTCTGTCCGCAAGACGTCCATTGCTTCGTCTACCATTGACGCAGAACCACAGACGTCTCCGTCGCCAATGGTGTGATGACAGACGGATGTGGACGGCAGAATGGAATGAAGTTGTCTTTACTGACGAGGCACGCTTCTGTCTGCAGCACCATGATGGTCGGATTCGAGTGTGGAGACACCGTGGAGAGAGGATGCTGGACAGCTGCATTATGCACGGCCTCACTGGTCTTGCACCGGGTATTATGGTATGGGGCGGTATTGGATATTACTCTCGCACGCCTCTAGTACGCATTGCCAGTACTTTAAATAGCCGGCGTTACATATCCGAGGTGCTGGAGCCAGTTGTCCTTCCGTACTTTCAGGGCTCGGCCACAGCCATATTTCAACAGGATAATGCGCGACCACACGTGGCACGCATTGTCCAAAGGTTCTTCGTCAATAACCAGATTGAATTGCTTCCCTGGCCGGTTCGCTCTCCGGATCTTTCGACGATAGAAAACATGTGGTCCATGGTTGCTCAACCAGTGACCCAGATTACATCCCCAGCTGCCACACCAGATGATCTTTGGCAACGTGTGGAAGCTGCTTGGGCTGCTGTACCCCAGGAACACATCCAACGTCTCTTTGACTCAATGCCGAGACGTGTGGCAGCGGTGATCTCCACCAATGGCGGCTACTCTGGCTACTGATTCTGGCAGGAACCACATGTCACAGACGTCTGTAAACGTAATCATTTGATACTTGGTCAACATGTTATCTACAAAATAAATTTTGTTGTGCTACCTCTTGTCTTTCTTGGTGTTGCATTTACGGTGGCCAGCAGTGTATATAATAATTTGTCTCTCCTGTCGTCTTCGTATCCCCTCACGTCCATTGTTATTACAAGTGACAAACGCAGTCGGAGACTTTTATTCCACTATTACTATTATTATTTAAATTATTATGGCTATTATTGTTATTGCTTGCCTTATCTGTTGCTGTTGTTACTTCCTACAACCACTTTTCATTTTATACGTCACATCTTGTAGATGAAGAAATTGCGACCATTGCTTACCATGTAAAACAGATACAGAAATAAATCAATGAAGAAAATAAGTATATTAATAATTCACGTGCCAAGTACTATCACCTGTACTGAATAACGCTCGTTGACAGCATTGTGTTCCGAAATCACTTCATTAAAGACGAATAAATACCCAAAGATTGAGTTCTCATTTTGTAGGATAAATTAAAAGACACCTATTACAATGAAATAGCTGCCTGCCTCGAAGAGCAGGTGCTCAGTAAGAGTTTTACCGAGACGAGTGTTTTCTAACTAGGTTCGGCGTTTGTATTTTTAAGTACCCTGTCTTCTATAAACAGTGCAGAAACGTACGTAGTATTTCATTTACCTGTTATTGCCAGTGTGCCTCAAGCCTCGACGAGTATGTGATCAGTAAGAGTTTTACTCAGACGAGTTTCCCTAACTAGGTTCGGCGTTTGTATTTTTAAGTACATCGCGTGCTATAAACAGTGCAGAAACGTACGTAGTATTTCATTTACCTCTTACTGCCAGTGCGCCTCGACTCCATCAGAGACGATGGGTGGACGCTACACACGCTCGATCTAAACACAGTGATTGTGTGGACAGCAGTACAGGCCTGCTATCCGACCATATGTAAATGTATGCACAAAGCAACATACGGAAAACAAAGGCAGAGCGTATCTTGAAACTACAGAGAAGAGACAGAAGCAGGGAAGGAAGGGATAAAGTCCTTTGGTGAAACGTTACGGCGAAAGGGGTGGAGACGCCATTTATATTCCGAACGCAGACGTCGTTGAGGAATAAAGAAGTAACACAACGTTTTTGACGGCTAAGCTGCTAGCGTTGTAAGGAATTTCAACTGGAACAAATAACACGAAGAGTCTGGAAATAGGTGGCCTGACGACTTTTAAATGGTCTAACCGACCAAAGCCCCCTTGTTTACCTTTCAGTCTATTTGCTCTGCACTGAAATAATTTTCGTACAGCTAACATTATCTGCACATTAGAGAGTTACGTGACAACCTCAAGTGCTTAAACTAGATAAATATAGCAATACTCAGCAGTTAGATTCAGCGGCTAGATACGATAACGATTTTGGTTTTCCCGATCACTCTCGGATCGGGATTTTGTTTGACAATATCCGAAACAGCAGCATACCTTAGTAAGGATATTCATTCTTCATTTCCACTGGTGTCATATATTAATCTATTGTACAAATTTGCAGAAGGCTGAACACGTCAAAAGAATGAAGGAGTACTGAGGAATAAAAATGTGTTCCACGAGAATGATTCATACCTTAATTTGTAGGCAAACCACTGCACTAGATTTATCAATACATTTATGTATAGAAAAGACTTCAGACGACACATTACTAAAATTATCTGTCATTGGTGTAATATTTCACATTTACAACCGCCAATCACAACGTATTCTATGTGTTGCGACCTGGAAATTTGAGATACACTATGAGAAGCAGAACAGTGTTCGAAACTGTGATAATAATGATATATGTGTCTTACTGTATACTAAACCAGGCGTAACATAGTTCAGCGAGATGCAAAGAAAAACGTAATGATTATGTTAAATACGAAAAATCGCCTTATCTTCAGCAAAATTGCAGTTATTTGGTCACGAACCGACTTTCAGCTTCTTAAGCCATTCTCAAATGACAACTCCACGTTGCAGGAACACATACAATGACGTGCGACTTAACATGGATATTATTTTCACAGAAGAAACAAAAATGATAATATTTACAGGGTTTACATACGGAAGCATTATTTTTTCGTCACTCAGAAATAATTACTTTCACTAAAAAGGGAACATTTTTATAGAGGTACATTTAACAACTGACGGAAAAGTTTCGAACTTACAACTTCAAATTATTATTTGTAACTAAAACTTAATTTGGAAGGAGGGAAAAAGGAAACTGAGCCTGATAATTTAACACTAAGCTGGCATTTTTTGTCAGATGTTTGTTGATTTCCAGTATTTCCAGTAGGATTATCTTTTTAGATACCTTTACAGAACGTAAATCTTCACTTTCTACGCCATTTGAGAAAACAACTAACGCACCCAAATATGGTTTGTGACCAAATAAGTATAATTTGGCGGAATACCAGAAAGTATTTCGTTTTTAATTTTATATTATCATGTTCTGGCAAGTATCAACGGAAAATTCAATTAAGAACGCAACAGGGAGTTCAGTACGATAACAGAGAAGCACTACGCAAATAAGGCGATCCGCAAAGGAAGAGATATCTTCCAACAATGTGAATAGGATGTGTAACGCTTCATATAAAACCTAGAAAAACTGTAAAATATATTTCCACTAACGTAGATCATTTCTACCACACATTTATACATATATACAATAACAGTGAACGTGAAAGTTAGGCTACAACTTAGGCAGCTGTACATAAGCACATTACCCCCATATCAACCCTCGTTAACCCACTGAAACGCACTCGTCAGTTATCATTAAGGAAAACCATTATAACCTAAAACCAAACTGCTAGTCACTGATCTTACCTTCGCTGCTCCAGAACACGAGGTAAGTGAAGCAACACCTGCGCAACCTCATTCGCTTCTTCAAACGAGGAACCGGCATACGGGTGAACTGAATGCTTCATAAATTTTATTCTTGTATGGGGAATTACTTACTAGTATGCGTGGTTTTCGAAGTACACGTGCTCTCATGCTGGATTAGTAACAATTTCTGTGGTTACTCTTTCACAATTGGCAATTAAAACTGCAACACAAGGAAGGATAGCAAATGACGAAATTTTACCTATTGTGCACGTACAGTATAGAAGAAGGAATGCATGATTAAATTAGTAGATGATTTTGTGGTAATCAAGTTGCGATATGTAGCACGCAGATTTCCCACATCTGACAACAGTAACAGCTCTAACCCAAATGGGAATCAGTTTTATCTGTACTTGGTGACAGATACGGGTGCAGCATACGATAGGCGTATTTTCCTGAAAGCAGGTTGGTTTTATTCAGGTTTCGAATACACCATATTATCCCCCACTCTTTCGGCTTCAAAACTCAGTTTTTCAACATAAACCCCGTTAAATGCATCGGGCTAACGCCACCTTACTGAGAGGCCATATATCTCTCCATGGTACCACTCTACTGGTTGACGTTGGAGCCAAGGTCTCGTTGCATCAGTTACCTCACCGTTATCTACGTGCGGCTTCCCGCGGAATGCATCGTTTATTGGGTCAGACAGAAGGAAGTCGGAAGGTGCCAGATCCGTGCTGTAGGGTGAATAAGGTAGAACAGTCAAATCAAGTTTTGTGAACTCCTCTCGTGTGCGCAGACTTGTGTGAGCCCTTGTGTTGCCTTGGAGAAGGGGAAGCTCGTTTGCATTTTTGTGGCTACGAACATGCTGAAGCCATGTCTTCAATCTCCTAGCCGGCCGAAGTGGCCGTGCGGTTCTAGGCGCTGCAGTCTGGAGCCGCGAGACCGCTACGGTCGCAGGTTCGAATCCTGCCTCTGGCGTGGATGTGTGTGATCTCCTTAGGTTGGTTAGGTTCAACTAGTTCTAAGTTCTAGGGGACTAATGACCTGAGAAGTTGAGTCCCATAGTGCTCAGAGCCATTTGAACCATTTTTTTTTTCAATGTCCTAAGGCTGTGTTCGGCCGTCTCGCACGCAAGATGTCGGACAGGTTTTCACGACCTTATGGAGATGATAGAAACCTCGTCTAACGACTCACGTGCTTGTCTTCACTACCAAGTCTCAGCACACTTTCTGCAAGCGCTTATGGATATCTGCGATGCTCTGGTTACTCGCCGAAAGAAACTAAATAAGCTCTCTGCTTGGAACGCACCCCTGTTACAGACGCCAATTTGAAGGGTACGTGTAGCGCCACCACAAATCGGGACTTCATGAAACTATAGGGGCTGAAGCGGGAATGTCTGTCGATGTCCCTCAACAAATTCCGCATTTTTTCAAGAGAAACTGGTAGAGAAAAAATTGTAGCATTAATTTTTGAACACCTCTCGTACGTGATGCTTCAGCTCTACACCACAGTTCGCCAACAGCAGAGGCTGACGAGTGGTGCCGTACCTGTCTCTTAGCAACCCATGATCATTTATTTCCATGAACAAGACAAGTGGAGAACGAACTATCCACTGTACAGTGGAACACCCTCTAAGTCCAGACACCTCAAGGCAGCACAGGTAACATGTGATGTGCGCATTACCTTGTTGAAAATGAACGTCACGGGGACCTCGAAGATAAGGCATAACCAGTAGCCGTGACAAGGTACAAATGTAGCTCTTAGAGTCGACATTACCGGTTATATTAATCGTTGGTGATTAAAGTTTCGTACACATGTCGTAACTCTGGTCCTCTGTGATGATGACGAATTCACACCAGCAACAGTCGTTCTTCGCTCAAAAAATGATTCAAATGGCTCTGAGCACTATGGGACTTATCATCTATGGTCATCAGGCCCCTATAACTTAGAACTACGTAAGCCTAACTAACCTAAGGACATCACACAACACCCAGTCATCACGAGACCGAGAAAATCCCTGACCCCGCAGGGAATCGAACCTGGGAACCCGGGCACGGGAAGCGAGAACGCTACCGCGCACCACGGGCTGCGGACGTTCTTCGCTCAACCATCACACACTCATATGTACATCGTGATGCTGTACGCATAACGGGACACGTCTGGAAGACAGCGTGGTGCCATTCGTGTGCACAGTTTGGTCACTTTCGGCGCGACTCTTCTTCGCCGCGTGAAGAAAGCCACAACAGAGGGTGCTATTCTCACAGATCGTGGTACTCCACAAGTCGCCACTCTGTCAGCGTCATGCTGCAAACAACTCAATTAAGAGTTAGAGTTGTGTGATGTGGCTGCACGACGCTGCACATGTGAGTGGACAGTATGTCCCATCGTACGCTAGACAAGTGAGGCTGTTGAGCTCCTGCATGGCGCTGCGTACGACTCTCCTGAACCAGTCGGTTCCATCTTAAGCATGACAGTCGTGGAATTCCACTCAACGAAAGCAGCAGTATGGTGAAGCGATAACCCACTTTATCGTTATGCCGCGATCTTAACGCTGTCTAATTCCTACACGTGCTGGTATCTGTTATTCCGTTTTGCAGGAGGCATAGGGTAATCTTGTAACACAAAACCGGGGTTCAAATGCGATTCCTGAATTTCAAGATTTAATTCAAAATGAGATATTTGTGATGGACCCTCTACTCTGTTTACCGTGAGAAATACAGTCTATGATTTTGGAGGTGAAGTAGCCTACTCCATGTGTCACGCACTTATGGTCAGCCCATTGTTTGCGCTCTCTCAGTTGGCCACTGGAGTGCTTTACGAGTTCACAGTGAAGTGTGACACAGATTTGAAATATTTGTGAGTAAGGATTGATCAGTCTTTCAAACAGGGTAGAAACCTTTTATTCGAGAAAGTAGAAATACAAATGTTTATCGTTCGTCAACGCAGAAGAAGCAAGTACTACTCAGAGATGTGATTGAAAATAATAGTGGAGAAAAGACAATAATGAACAACTTACCCATTCCCAGCTACTTGTGACACAATTCCCCACCCATTTCCCATTGTCCTTAGCCACGGAGAAAACACGAAATATCCCACTCCTGCAGCCACTAAAACAGGGATTTTTTCCCAGAAGGTTGTGGAACCTAGTACTGACATTGAATTTCATTTGTATTTTCTTTTTTTTTACACTGAAGTGCCAAAGAAACTGCTGCTCCTGCCTAACATTGCGTAGGGCCCCTTCGAGCAGGTAGAAGTGGTACAACATGACGTGGAATGGACTCGATTAATACCTGAAGTAGTGCTGGAGGGAACTGACACCATGAATCCTGGAGTACTGTCCATAAATTCGTAAGAGTAAGAGACGGTGGAGGTCTCTTCTGAACAGCACGCTGCAAGGCATAATGTTCATGTCTGGGAAGTTTGGTGGCGTGCGGAAGTGTTTCAACTCAAAAGAGAGTTCCTGGAGGCACTCTATAGCAATTATGGACATGTGTGGTGTCGCATTGTCCTGCTGGAATTGCCCAAGTCCGTCGGAATGAAAAATGGACATGAATGGATGCAGGTGGTCATACAAGATGCTTACGTACGTGTCACCTGTAAAAGTCGTACCTTGACGTATCAGGGGTCCCATATCACTCCAACTGCAGACGCCACACACCATTACAGTGCCTCCACCAGCTTGAACAGTCCCCTGCGGACATGCAGGGTCCATGGATTCATGAGTTTGTCTCCATACCCGTACACGTCGATCCGCTCGACACAATTTGAAAAATTGTTCAAATGGCTCTGAGCACTATGGGACTTAACATCTGTGGTCATCAGTCCCCTAGAACTTAGAACTACTTAAACCTAACTAACCTAAGGACATCACACTCGTCCATGCCCGGGGCAGGATTCGAACCTGCGACCGTAGCAGTCGCGCGGTACCGGACTGAGCGCCTAGAACCGCGAGACCACCTCGGCCGGCGACACAATTTGAAACGAGATTCGTCCGACCCAGCAACATGTTTCCAGTCATCAACAGTCTAATGTCAGTGTAAAATTTGTGTCATGCAGTCATCAAGGGTACACGACAGGGGCTTCAGCTCCGAAAGCCCATATCGATGATGTGTCGTTGAATTCTTGATAAAGCTGGTCCATAAACACTGACAGTAGAAAACATCCACTTGTGCATTCAACAGCAGTGATAAGCCATAGAGTAAAGGTAGGGTTTTGGAATTCTGGGAGTCATCTTTCAACATTGCAAAGCTATTTACCCATTCTTTCTGATGTGGTATCCTCCTTGATTCTTATACCTAACCTTAAAAACCTGTACTTATGCTAATCCAGTCATCACACTCCGCAAAACGATCAACATGTTGCAATGCATAACATCAATGCTTCCCCACCATACTTAATTAGACAAGCTAAGGTCCATTATACATGTCACAACATTACACATTTATAGTAACAGAAATCTTACCTACAAGTTCCTTTAACATTTACCTAATCACACAGTTACCTAAACCAAAATGTATTGTATATCTTACTATACAAACCTCTTGAATAATGCAATACCTTCTTTGATCTGATTCTCAGCATTCCTAAATGCATTCAAATACAGACATACCTGTAACACATACAGACGGATGATCAAAAGAAGTGATTAACGTCAACTCCTTACTAAATGTAGGTAATACGTGGTAGAGTCACTACAATGGCAGATAAATGTACGTAAGAACACGAAAACTATCACTTAAACTTTACATTCTATCTCTCACCCCAAGAGTGCTGTCCAGTGTGTGAGGTAACGGGCGAATTGTGGCGCCCTGAAAATATTCTAAGTTGCGGTGGCCGCACGGGCCGCTCGGCCAACCGGGGCTCGGCAGCAAACACGTGGTGCCAAACGTTAGCCAGTCGAGTGCATGGTCCCGCCGCGTGGCTGGGAATTCCGCTGTGAAGAGGACGGTGCTTTGTGTCGATGCCGGGAGTGAGTCGTGTGAAGTTAGCACCCCTTTTTCGAGAAATATACATTTTTTTCACAGTTCTTGTTAGATGTGCCATAGTTCTAGAGTTCTTTCCACAAAATTTCAATAGTTCTGCAAAATGAAACGAAGAAGACAACAATACTCGACAAAATTTTCGTATCTAAAACATTCTCTGACAGTTTCCGCAAAATGTAAATAAGTACAAGAGTTCTGAGCACAGTTCTGAACAGAGCTCCAAGAGTTCTTTCGAAAATCCAAGTAACATTTTTTTGTGCAGCTAATAGTTTACGAGATAATTACAATTTAAGGAGAAAATCTTTTCACTTACTGTGAAGTTGGCACCCTTTTTTTCACAAATGTATACTTTTTTCAGATTTCTTGATAGATATGCCATAGTTCTAGAGTTCTTTGCACAAAATTGCAATAGTTCAGCAGAATTTAGCGACGAAAACAATTTTCGAAAAAATTTTCGTATCGAAAACATTCTTCGTCAATTTTCGCAAATTGTAAATAAGTACAACAGTTCTGAGCACAGTTCTGAACAGAACTCCAAGAGTTCTATCGAAAACCCAAGTAACATTTTTTTGTGCAGCTAATAGCTTACGAGATAATTGCAATTTAAGGAGAAAATCTTTTCACTCACTGTGAAGTTGGCACCCTTTTTTTCAGAAATGTATACTTTTTTCAAATTTCTTGGTAGATATGCCATAGTTCTAGAGTTCTTTGTACAAAATTTCAATATTTCTGCAGAATTTGGCGAGGAAAACAACAATACTCGAAAAAATGTTTCTATCGAAAACATTTTTTGTCAATTTTCGCAAAAACTAAACTTGTACAACAGTTCTGAGGACAGTTCTGAACAGAGCCCCAAGAGCTCTATCGAAAATCTTAATAACATTTTTCTATGGCGATAATAGTTTGTGAAAAATTGATTTAATGTGGGACACACTTTCTCTACAGAAAATATAAATATATTCGTACAACAGTTCTGATGACAGTTCTGGACACCACGTGAAGAGTTCTATCGAAATTCCTAGTAGAATTTTTTAGTGCAGGTAATAGTTTAAGAGGTAATTGCAACTTAATTAAGAACCCCATAAGAGCTCCTACTGTGAAGCTAGCACCCTTTTTTTCAGAAATATATATTTTTTTCAGAGTTCTTGATAGATAACTCATAGTTATAGAGTTCTCTGTACAAAATTTCAATAGTTATGCAGAATTTAGCGAAGAAAATAACTTTGTATAACATAGCTGATTCAGGAACCCTTTCCTTCTGATACAATTCTTACTGTTGCCACAATAAATCACTTGTGCATAGATTCCAACGGTACTGATCATTACAAAAATACAACCATTGACCAGCGGCGCACATTTCTTGCAGCGTTGTACAAAGCATTCGGCTTATCCGCTGTGAAAATACCACACTTAACGCTATTTTAAAATTTACGGTGGATGGCTTCTGTTTATCTACAATGTCAGCATCTATCGAATTATCTTCATGCAAACGTGATGCCTGGATCACAAACGTCCCCTTTTTAGGTACGGAGGAAACTAGAGTTCAGTCTTGTGGAAGCCAAAAAAGGAAATGTGGGCATCCCTTCTTTTACTGATAGCAAACTCTAGAGAAATCTCCACGCTTGTTTTTCTTCATCATGCCAACAAAAGAAAAATTCTCCCTTCATAGCTCTATTATCATTCCAGTACTAGTAAACCAGTTGTCCGCTTTCACATTTCGACCTGACTGATATATAGGTTTACACAGTCACAGAACAACATCAAAATGTTTATTGCTCAGTTGGTAAATCCTTCTGGTTGCAACACAGCGTATATTTCCAAATTGTACAGGTAAAATACTTAAGAATCCACACTTAAGAATCCATACTCGTTTGTTTTGATTGATACATATTGGCGAAAACTGTACCTTCCACAGAATCCTTCCAGCTTCTTGTCTACTGTAACATTTTCTCCAAGGGTGTAAGATTTGTGGTAGTTGCATACAAACACAGTAAATATTTCCCGAATAGCTGTTAGCTTGTCTAATTGTCTCCTTTCATCACGAATAGCGCGACTGTAAAATCTAAGGCTCTCCAGAATAAATTTGAAACGTTTTATGTTCATTTGCGAGGTGAAATTTTTCAATGCCATCACCATCAGTTCCACACAGATCTTCCAGGCTTTATCTGTTACTTTTGTTAACAACAATTAAAAACAAGAGACTCATGAAGGCTTTCAGTTCAATATCATCTATTGATTTTACCCCTCTCTCACACTGAAATGAGGCTTTGATGCTCTCAAAATTCTGATTGGAATACAAACTACAATAGACAAATATCGTTATCTATGAGGTAATTACAGCATCACAAATGCTGCTTTGGCTGCACCTATTGGTACAGGTAAATTTCGAATAATATTATGCTCTTCGAACAATATGCTTTGGATTTCTTCAACACTATCTAGTACTTCCCACTTACAATAATAAAATTCCTATAAAATAACGCAACCACGCGCAGTGTATTAATCTGAAATTTGACGTTCAGACAGCGGACACTGACTATTAAACAGTTCAAACAGAATTTAAGTGCAGTTTACATTTTGGATTAGCTTTGTACTACTTACTACGTTGATAAACAAATAAATTAATCGCTGAAATGAAATACGAAAGGGCACAGTGGATAAAAACGAGCAATCGGCTCATATCTCATCAAGAGAGCATTAGCGTCGATACTGAATCATACAACAATGAAAGGCACACATGAAGTGTAAACTTTTATAATCAGGAAGAACCAGATGAATTTTATTACGTAAAACAGTAATTGTTTTGAGCTCTCATGACATCCAGGACCCACTAACAGCTAAAAATATGCCCAGGACCCTCATGGATGACAGTTATGTGGCAACATCACCAGCCGCTAGGATACATAAAAACATGTGCTGTGTGTAACGAATAAATTTGAAATTGCTGTCGTTAATATTGTTGCAAACATTTGTTCTAGTTAGAAAGGAAGTGTGGAAGTTTGATGAATTACACTACAGCGAGAGTTAAAAGTCTTTACAATGTATAGAAATGTAAGTATATTTACTGAATATATCGTGCAAACGAACTAAGTAGTATGTTTAAATCATAATTCAATACATGACTGATAGAGGTGTTATAATGTTGAGGGGATACAGTATTAAAGTTAATAAGAAGTTCGAAATTTGTAAATAAGAACCTCGTTTATTTGGTCCTCAGTAATCCGGATTTCCGGTTTACCCGGATTCATATTTTGTGTCCCTTGGTATTTTTCTCTTTTTTTCTTGTAACACGAAGATGTGTAGTAGGTGAGGTACATAGGCTGCTTATCACTAGGCCGGTAATTTAGTCTAGTACTGAGTGATAAGGAACTCGGAGTGTGTGAATGACATTGTTTCTCAAGTATTGTACATTAATATAACGGTGTATTGATGCCTAACAAGTAAGTTGCATAGTAACCACGCCAACAGCACTCCACCACAGCTCATTGTACCTCTGGTGCGATTCTCGACAGGTGTGACACCATCCGGTTAGTGGCGCGTGTGAATGTATCTGCTCTCTCAGCCATCTGTTTGTTTTGCACTGGCGAGCCTTCTCTCCTTCTTCAAATGGCTCTGAGCACTATGGGACTCAACTGCTGTGGTCATCAGTCCCCTAGAACTTAGAACTACTTAAACATAACTAACCTAAGGACGTTACACACACCCATGCCCGAGGCAGGATTCGAACCTGCGACCGTAGCAGCAGCGCGGCTCCGGACTGGAGCGCCTAGAACCGCACGACCACCGCGGCCGGCTTCTTTCCTTGAATCATCTAAGCGTGCACATCCCACGCTTCCACCTACAGTTACTACAGTTAGTCTTAAGAAGGTGTACTGGCATTTGTATAGTGCTGAACATTTAGACTTTTTGTATTTAGTAGAATATACATCCGGGTTTTCGATTTTCGGTTTTCCAAAATAAAAGTGAGAATTTACGATCGTACTCATAGCTGTACTTCCAGCAGTACTTTATCTCCTGCGTTCCCAATTTCGTAGAAGTTGTCCTACGAAAATTGCAGAAGAAGCACTCCTGGACGAAAGGATATTGTGACGATATTCTTTCGTCACAGCCTGGGGTTAGAGACCCGGTCCGGCACACAGTTTTTATCTGCCAGTAAGTTTCACATCGGCGCACACCCACTGCAGAGTGAACACACAATCTATTTCATAATCTACTGGCACCATAAAAATGATATGAGGGTTTTTAAAAGAACTCTTTCGGTGCTATCCAGAACTGTCAGCAAAAGGGTTGTGCCAACTTATTATAATGTAGACCAAGTGGGTCTCTCGAAAATGCTATTATCTCATTAACTGTTATCCCCACAAAAAATGTTATTACAGTTGTCGGTAGAACTCTTAGGGTCGTATTAAGAAATGCCATCAGATCTTTTGTACGAATTTATCACTTTTACATGACAAAAGTGAGTCCCACATTAATTATCTCATATAATGTCATCGTCACAAATAATGTTATTATAGTTTTTGGTAGAACTCTGTGGGTGATATTCAGAACTGTCATCAGAACTATTCTACGAATTTTGCTATATTAGATAAAGTGAGTATCAGATTAAAACAATTATTGTATAAACTATTATCGCCACAAAAATGTTCTTATCATTTTCAGTGCAACTCTTCCGGTGCTATCCAGAACTGCCAACAGAACTGTTATACAAATTTATGTTTTCCAAACTGACAAATAATTTTTTACCATACCAAAATTTTGCCGAGTTAATGTTTTCTTCCCGAAATTCTGTAGAACTATTCGTGTTTTGAGCAGGGAAATCTAGAACTATTGCATATAAATCAAGAACTGTGAAAAAAATTTATATTTATCGTAAAAGGGGTTCAAACTTCACGGGAAATGCTCATAGGCATTCCTTAATAAAGGCAGTTACTACGTAAACAATTACCTGCACAGAATATGTTACTAGTATTTTCGATAGAACTCTTACAATGCTATCCAGAGCTGGCATCACAGCATACGAACAGACATAATTTTCTTTTTTTAGTAAGAGTGCCCCACAATTAATCAATTACCATACAAACTATTATAACCACAAAAAATGTTATTATGATTATCGATAAAAGTCTTGAGGTGTTAACCAGAACTGTTCATCAAATCTGTTGAACGAATTAACTTTTTCTGTGGAGAAAGTGGGTCTAACATCAAAGCAGTTGCCGTATAAACTATCATCGCCACAAGAAGATATTATTAGGATTTTCGATAGAGCTCTTGGTGTTCTGTTCAGAACTGTTGTACGAATTTACTTTTTGCGAAAATTGACAAAGAATGTATTCGATAAGAAAAATTTTTCGAGTATTGTTGTTTTTCTCACTAAATTCTGCAGGACTATTCCAATTTTGTACAAATAACTCTAGAACTATGACATTTCTATCAAGAACTCTGAAAAAAAAACATATTTCTGAAAAAAATGGTACCAACTTCACAGTAAGTGAAAAGATTTTCTCCTTGAATTGCAATTATCTCGTAAGCTATTAGCTGCACAAAAAAATGTTACTTGGGTTTTCGATAGAACTCTTGGAGTTCTGTTCAGAACTGTGCTCAGAACTGTTGTACTTATTTACAATTTACGAAAATTGACGAAGAATGTTTTCGATACGAAAATTTTTTCGAATATTGTTTTCGTCGCTAATTTCTGCAGAACTATTGAAATTTTGTACAAAGAACTCTAGAACTATGGCATATCTATCAAGAAATTAGAAAAAAGTATACATTTCTGAAAAAAGGGTGCCAACTTCACAGTAAGTGAAAAGATTTTCTCCTTAAATTGCAATTATCTCGTAAGCTATTAGCTGCACAAAAAAATGTTACTTGGGTTTTCGATAGACCTCTTGGAGTTCTGTTCAGAACTGTGCTCAGAACTGTTGTACTTATTTACAATTTGCGAAAATTGACGAATAATGTTTTCGATACGAAAAATTTTTCGAATATTGTTGTTTTCTTCACTAAATTCTGCAGAACTATTGAAATTTTGTACAAAGAACTCTAGAACTATGCCATATCTGTCAAGAACTCTGAAAAAAATATATATTTCTGAAAAAAAGGGTGCCAACTTCACAGTAAGTGAAAAGATTTTCTCATTAAAATGCAATTATCTCGTAAACTATTAGCTGCATAAAAAAATGTTACTTGGATTTTCGAAAGAACTCTTGGAGCTCTGTTCAGAACTGTGCTCAGAACTCTTGTACTTATTTACATTTTGCGGAAACTGCCTAAGAACATTTTGGATACGAAAATTTTTTCGAGTATTGTTGTTTTGGTCGCTAAATTCTGCAGAACTATTGAAATTTTGTACAAAGAACTCTAGAACTATGCTACATCTATCAAGAACTGTGAAAAAAATGTATATTTCTCGAAAAAGGGGTGCTAACTTCACACGACTCCGGGAGTGCCAAAGATGGAGGACTTCGTGAAAGCTTAATGGCCGACATTTCACAGTTCGTATAGAAATTAATAGTAGCCAGATGAATCATGATACCTCAAAAACAAACATGTACGTTACTATTATTTGCACGACGATTATGATGGTGTAATCAGATTTTCAATATCTTTATTAGCCTAAAGTTTAGTATCTGACGGGAAGTTATACAAGCAACACCAAACAACGAATTTCCAAAACATAAACGCTTTATCCGATTTTGCCGATCGCCGTGTCTTTAGAAATCTATAAGTGTAAACCTAAATTGGTATGACTTACAGGTATGTAACTTAAATAGTAGATAAGTTATTGGAGGTCAAAAGGGCCGATTACTATCGATCGCGTCTACCACGAAAAAACGGTAGCAGCATGCTTATAAATGTATATTGATTCATCTATGTCTTTGTTAATATCCGATATATGCTACTCATAAAGAAACTGGTCAATTATTTACTGTGTTTTAGAAAGCACAGAGACATTAATCTCCTGGCCTACTTTTTGCTTCTTTTCTTTTAATATATATTTATTTAATTGTTTATATATTTAATAATGTATGTTAGAGAGTGTTTATGGTCCAGCCATAAGAATATTTATTTAATTTCAAGTATTTAAATGTAAATCCAGTATTTTGAATATGTTTCATAATGTTTTTGAGTGTGCGTTGGCTAGGAGACATGGAGGGAGCGCTCTAGCCAATCACAGCACTCGTTAATGGTGAGACTGTATGGAAGTGGGGGAGGAGGATTGTTTCGAGAGAAGACACGGGGGCAGTTCAGAAGAGTGCGGCGCGAGGGACAGTCTCACAGGACACGGGAAGTTCTGGAGAGTACGGGACAGGACACGGGAAGGTCTGGCCGCGACGGCGCGACGGACGCACGGAAAGACTTGGAGAGTGGAGCGGTTTGCGCGTGGTTGCGGGTGATAGAAATACTGTATTTCGGAGTGCCGACTTTTGCACTTGTGAGATTTTCGTGGCTTCATTAGTGAAGACGTAGTGTGCGTTTGGAAGTGAATATATCGTGAGCTGTATTGTTGTTCATAACTAATTACGTGCTGCAGAAATTTGTTGTTTCCCTGTTATTCAACGTATATTTATTTAATTGCTGGACCATCGACACCAATAAGTGTTTTGCAGAAATATACCGCATTCTCAAAAGTACTTCTACTATCGTACTCATCTTTTAAAGTCGTTAAGATAGTACCTGCAGATTTTATTTAATTGCAATCTTTCATCTATAAATTTATATGTTACTTTCATAATTCGCAATTGACGAGTGATGGAAACCTTCGACCGTTCGACTCATGTGCGTATTCTTATCGTATTCTGTAGACTCAGCAGTATTTGGCCTGCAATGCGGCAACTAAGTATCCCAGCCCCTAGACAACGAAACCATCCAAAACTTTTAATATTTTAACTTTAAGTCTGAGGGCACATAGTTGAGAGCCACATCCTTTCATTCCATTATTGAAAGCCCGCGAGTGTAATTTGCTTCATAAGCCCTGCGATTCCTCTGATGTATTTATCCATAGAAGCCCTCCTAGTTAATGTATGTGCCTCATAGTACAACTATGAAACTTCACAAAATTTTCTAGGGCCCAATACGTTCTCCCTTACTCTGGTTCTTACTCCTAAAAGTATCATGTGCATTGTTTCTGAGCAAACATGGAACGGTTTAATTGTTGATGTCAGGGCGAATGACTTGTCTTGCATCTGTGAGGCGTCTTCAGCATATTTCTACTTTGAGTTAATGCCACATAATGCAAAAGCAAAACACCTTGTGATAAGATACTTTTGCAACAACGATCTACATTTAACTTGGTTTACCATTCCCTAACCAGAAACTAGAATGAGCAGTAGTAGTGCGGTACACAAACGAAAGAAGAAACCGAAGACCTCCAATACAACTCAGGCACTCTGTGGACGTCAGGCCACATGCTTTCTAGTGTAGATCCTTGGAATACTCTTAATCTTATGACCTTGATGACAAAAATAAACGACAATAACACTCACCTACTATTTATACAACCGACTTACACCTCACTAACCAAACCCATTGTGCACTCCGTCTTCAGGCCACAAGTAGTCCATCGGGACCATCCGACCGCCGTGTCTTCCTTAGCTCTCCCGGTCGTTATGATAGTTTTCTTTGACTGGAGCCGCTACTATTCGGTCGAGTAGCTCCTAATTTGGCATCACGAGGCTGAGTGCACCCCGAAAAATGGCAACAGCGCATGGCGGCCTGGGCGGTCACCTATCCAAGTGCAGGCCACGCCCGTTAGTGCTTAACTTCGGTGATCAGACGGGAGGCGGTGTACCCACTGCGGAAAGGCCGTTCCCCTAAACTCAATATACACTTGAATTCGTTCCTGACGCATTCTAAACCAAAACGGAAAAAGGAGACAAACACAAGGAGATGAAAAACAGCAACGAGGAGCCCACCAACGGATATAATCGACACATGCTACCATTTACTTGCACTGCTGATGACTGTGCAACTTTGACAGTCCAACTTCCGTCACCGAAAAGTAGTAGTGTTGCAAGATAGATGGTTGCGTGTCGCTTTGGGGGTCTCATGTACCATCATGCGTGAATGTATCCGAACGACTAGAATTGTGATCCGTCTGATTTGCATGCTACTAATATAACGCAGCTGTGTAGCGGGTCCTCTAATCGCTTTGCGGTACAGTCGTTCGACTATACAAAATGGATACCACGAGAGACCACTAGACAACACTGTTTTTTAAGGCAGTCAGTGCGATGTAACATCACACCATGATACTGCGAAAACTAGAATAACACGCAATTAGAGATGAGTTAGTCACTAACGCTTGTACAGGTTACAATGATTTTCAAAAGCGTTACCATCTCATTACAATCTGAAACAACTGACAATGGCACATAAACTAAGTAGCAGTCCTTAAACAAAGTAAATGTTTGCATGAACAAGATATTCTGAAACAATGTCTGGACTGGTTCAAATGGCTATGAGCACTATGGGACTTAACATCTGAGGTCATCAGTCCCCTAGAACTTAAAACTACTTAAACCTAACCAACCTAAGGACATCACACACATCCATGTCCGAGGCAGGATTCGAACCTGCGACCGTAACGGTCACGCGGTTCCAGACTGCAGCGCCTAGAACCGCTCGGCCACCCCATCCGGTAATGTCTGGACTAATAAAGGTCTAAGACAGTTCGAGGTATTTTATGTAGTAAGGACTAAAGCTTCTGAGAGATGCTTAGTCACTTCTAGTTGCAGATACTGCAACAGAGGAATCCCACATGGCGGTATGCACAGTTGCATAATACCGAGAGCTTACGACACATGAATAGTCTGCCAATATATGGATCCTCCAACTTACATCACGCGGAAAGACCATGGGGATAGAATTAGAGAGATTCTAGCGCACTCAGAGGTTTACTAGCAATCGTTCTTGCTACGAAATATTCGCGCCAGGAATAAACAAATGGGGAAATGATAGTGGTATATATACTTCCCTTATCACACACCTTAATGTGGCCTGTGAAATATACACTCCTGGAAATTGAAATAAGAACACCGTGAATTCATTGTCCCAGGAAGGGGAAACTTTATTGACTAATTCCTGGGGTCAGATACATCACATGATCACACTGACAGAACCACAGGCACATAGACACAGGCAACAGAGCATGCACAATGTCGGCACTAGTGCAGTGTATATCCACCTTTCGCAGCAATGCAGGCTGCTATTCTCCCATGGAGACGATCGTAGAGATGCTGGATGTAGTCCTGTGGAACGGCTTGCCATGCCATTTCCACCTGGCGCCTCAGTTGGACCAGCGTTCGTGCTGGACGTGCAGACCGCGTGAGACGACGCTTCATCCAGTCCCAAACATGCTCGATGGGGGACAGATCCGGTGATCTTGCTGGCCAGGGTAGTTGACTTACACCTTCTAGAGCACGTTGGGTGGCACGGGATACATGCGGACGTGCATTGTCCTGTTGGAACAGCAAGTTCCTTTGCCGGTCTAGGAATGGTAGAACGATGGGTTCGATGACGGTTTGGATGTACCGTGCATTATTCAGTGTCCCCTCGACGATCACCAGTGGTGTACGGCCAGTGTAGGAGATCGCTCCCCACACCATGATGCCGGGTGTTGGCCCTGTGTGCCTCGGTCGTATGCAGTCCTGATTGTGGCGCTCACCTGCACGGCACCAAACACGCATACGACCATCATTGGCACCAAGGCAGAAGCGACTCTCATCGCTGAAGGCGACACGTCTCCATTCGTCCCTCCATTCACGCCTGTCGCGACACCACTGGAGGCGGGCTGCACGATGTTGGGGCGTGAGCGGAAGACGGCCTAACGGTGTGCGGGACCGTAGCCCAGCTTCATGGAGACGGTTGCGAATGGTCCTCGCCGATACCCCAGGAGCAACAGTGTCCCTAATTTGCTGGGAAGTGGCGGTGCGGTCCCCTACGGCACTGCGTAGGATCCTACGGTCTTGGCGTGCATCCGTGCGTCGCTGCGGTCCGGTCCCAGGTCGACGGGCACGTGCACCTTCCGCCGACCACTGGCGACAACATCGATGTACTGTGGAGACCTCACGCTCCACGTGTTGAGCAATTCGGCGGTACGTCCACCCGGCCTCCCGCATGCCCACTATACGCCCTCGCTCAAAGTCCGTCAACTGCACATACGGTTCACGTCCACGCTGTCGCGGCATGCTACCAGTGTTAAAGACTGCGATGGAGCTCCGTATGCCACGGCAAACTGGCTGACACTGACGGCGGCGGTGCACAAATGCTGCGCAGCTATCGCCATTCGACGGCCAACAACGCGGTTCCTGGTGTGTTCGCTGTGCCGTGCGGGTGATCATTGCTTGTACAGCCCTCTCGCAGTGTCCGGAGCAAGTATGGTGGGTCTGACACACCGGTGTCAATGTGTTCTTTTTTCCATTTCCAGGAGTGTAGATGTAAATGAAATAATGTTATTCGCAGTTTATGAAGTGTCTCTGTTGACATTCGCGTTTTGTAATCAGTGTCACGTTGTAGTTTCATCTGTTTTATTACGTGTCAGCATTAGTGCCAAAGAAATCCTACGCAATAAAAATTATTTTCACGTATTGCCGGCCGGTGTGGCCGAGCGGTTCTAGGCGCTTCAGTCTGGAATCGCGTGACCGCTACGGTCGCAGGTTCGAATCCTGCCTCGGGTGTGGATGTGTGTGATGTTCTTAGGTTAGTTAGGTTTAAGTCGTTCTAAGTTCTAGGGGACTGATGACCTCAGCAGTTAAGTCCCATAGTGCTCCGAGCCATTTGAACCATTTCACGTATTTAGTAGCAAAAAGAATATTATTTACTCATTCTTTTAATGGCGTCAGGTGATACTACAGAACCTAATCCCTTCTGGAGAATATTTTTTTTGGTTTGCATTTCTTATAAGACATAATAACAAAAACTGCTACGACAGCTTCTTAAAAGAAGGGCCCCGTAAACTATTCCCCCGATATTTATATATGATGTTCAAGCTGCAATCGGTAGCTAATTGGCCTTTACGTTTGTTACTTCAGGCCCGTGTGGAAGTGGTTGCAACCGGCCCGGCCACGTCTGCCACGGCAGACAATAACATCCCTGCATTTTGAATAGTGTTTTACCTGCAGATTTCGCATTTATAAGCATCGTTGCTAAGCTCAAATAAATAAAGGACTACAACAAGATTTCTGCTCACAAATAAAGGTTTCAGCGATTAATTTAATTTTAATGTGATTAACGAAGATTTGGAGACTTCAGACATTAAATCGGACAGTATTCCCTATACACGGAAGGAACTACATAATTACTCTATTTTGGTAGACCGTTCTAAAAAGATCAAAGAGCATATACCTTTCCTTCAATGACATGTGTAGTAGCAGCATAATGATGATAATAATAGCAATCATGACAGAAATCATCGAATTATCTGGTAACCACAAACGTTGCAGTTGTATTTCCCGAACAAAAACATTAGTTGTCATAAAAAACATTTCATATTGGCGTCAGATCGGAGCTATGAAGACTAAAATGGTCCTTATATCAGGCAGTCATGAGATTAGAATAATACCCGCATTAGAAACTAGCAGGTAATTAACCAGTTAATTGAGGGAACCGGATTTTTTCATAGCTGCTAGGAGAAATGTCGGACACAACAACACAATCAGGTTGTTTCCAATTGTGAGTTGCAGTGGTCTGCGGAGTAGATCGTAGTTCGGTAATTGCGGGGTACAGGTTCGATTCTCACTAATGGCGTCCATTTTTAACATTCACGAAAAGATCTAATTCGTCTATGGTAACGCCATGTCCAGAATGTTAGGTAGCACAGTGGTTCAGAATCAGCATTATACACAATATCCCTTCACAACCAACAGCATCGGAGCCTCTTCAAATGGCGCCATAACAATGGCGGCAGCCGTCGAAGGCACAAACTCTGTCGACAGTAAACTAGCACTAAAAAGTTTATTTAATTTACTTTAGGGATGGTTATTTCGTTCACAGTATTAATATTTAATTTGAACTTGAGACGTTGCAATTTTTGGTGCTCGACTGGAATTCGAATTCGGATCTCTAGGAATGGAACGTATCTGGGCTGCAATCCTGGTCCAGCACAAACATATTCATAATTTCATTTTTAGCCCTAGCATGTGCACACTGATCTACCAACGAAAAATAATTTGCATATTTAATGTCCGTTCATTAATAGTCAACAATAACGGTAGGTACCGTTATTTCTAGTGAAACATGCCAGCGTCTCACTACTGATGAGAAAGCAATTGTTACTTAACGTCTATTTATGGATGGGAAACAGCGACAGTACGCTCCGGGTTCGATTCCCGGGCAAGCAAAACAAATTTTACCCTCATCTCAAATTGATACAGCTCGCTGTTGGCAAATAAATTCGATTTCTACCATCTGATTTTACTTACCTAACAATCCGATAACGTGCTGGGTAGGAAATCTCGTCACAGCATTTTAAATAATAGCATTCCAATTTTCAGCACATGCATACTTGGTTACTTGTGAAGGAGAGTATATTAAACATCATTCGTGGTTAGTTAACAGGGCGATAATGGTTTTGATATAGTAGAAATAATTTCGACATTTCGTTTCGAGTTCAGATGTGTTACCTAATACTGGTGAAAACCTTTGTATTTCACGTCTCCTTACGGCTAGTCAGCAATGAAGATGCTTGCCTTGATCAAGTCCCGGGCAGGTGCGAAAGTGTGTTTTAGTTAGTAGAGGCTACGTCTGCTGGGTCTCTGTCCAGATCCAGAACAAAAACTTTCGTCATGTCATTTATAGTTCAAACATGTGGCAAATAATTCTTCATGAATAATTAGTACAGTGACGTTACTCCATTAATATTGCGGTTTTTATAGAGCGTTTACCGCTGTTTATCGCGGTTTCTTTAACTAGTTTCTTTAACGACCAGTTTATGCAAAACCCAATCGTCACTGAGATATTTAGCAGGTGCGGGAAAACCTTATACAGAGGAAAAATACTTCGAACTGTCATAGACATTTATTAGTCCAGACACTGTCTCCGAATATCTTCTTCATGCAAACATTTACTTTGTTTAAGGATTGATACATAGTTTATATGCCATAGTTAGTTGTTTCAGATTGTAATGAGTTGGTAACGCTTTTGAAAATCATTGTAACCTGTACAAGCGTTCGAGACTAACTCATCTCTAATTGCGTGTTTTTCTAGTTTTCGCAGAATCATGGTGTGATGTTACATCGCACTGATTGCCTTAAAAACAGTGTTGTCTAGTGGTCTCTCGTGGTATCCACTTTGTATAGTCGAACGACTGTACCGCAAAGCGATTAGAGGACCCGCTAGACAGCTGCGTTATGTTGGTAGAATGCAAATCAGGGCGATCACAATTCAGGTCGTTCGGATACTTTTGCGCATAATAGTACCTCGTTGAGGATCAAAGTGTAATTGTTGAGGGTGTAATGTACGCTACAGAGGAGCAAAGGAGCTACTATTGTAGCGGGCAGGGTTTTGGTGGCTCTTCCACCGTGGGTGTTTTGGTTTTGACGCATTGGCGAAGGCTATGGAAGGCCGACGTCAGGTGGACGTAGCTGCAGCGAGAGAGGTGACAAGCATGTAAACTCTTTACTACTCAGACAAACTACACCTGTTAAAGGTTTCCACTCTCGTCAGGTAGTTGGGCTGCTGTTGGTCAAAGGTACTCATGTTCCAAAGGTGCAGAGAGGCATCGAAGCCGCGGCCCGTAGCGAAGTGACACTGTCCTTCGGCACATTGTGTGGGTGGCTTTGTGACGACTCTGCTGTATTGACGCAGGAGCAGAATCAGCCGATGGTAGCTATCCCCTTTCCTAGGATTTTCGGCGATTGTGGCACTGACCAGCGGCGGACGCTTCAGTTGTGTGCCACGTTTGCTGTAGCCATTCAACTTACTAAACTTTACTTGTTTGGCTCTTCTGCCTGATAGCTACGTTTTTGTGGTTCTAGGATTTAAATGTTTACCAGCTCTGTAAATATGAACATGCAAAAAAAAATTAATTACATAATATTAATATATACGAACGCGATCGTCCACCTCGAGATAAATGAAGTGCTAATGCCGTAGACGAGTCGAGCCTTGTTGATGAGCGAGAAAGGATAGACAGATTCCTAGTGGCCATCATGCCAGTGAAGAAGCTTTAAATGGTGGCCATCATGCAAGTGTAGAAGCTTTAAATGGTGGCTGTGGTATGAAGCAATGTAAGCCCAACTACTTTTCCAGAACCTCCAATGTTAAATTACTTTGGAAAGAAAAATTTCGGACCATATATAGTGCAGACGGAATTTCACTAATTGTCAACGACTGATGAGTCGTGTTGAATAGGGCATGGCGTATTCTGCTTCATTCAAAGGTTCTGCAATTTTTACAGATGGGATATGAATACCATTTTGCACTGCAATAATGCAAGGTTATTCACTGCTTCTCTTAGTTTTGTGAAGAACGATTGGCTCTGTTGCTTTTGGCTTCTCGTGTTTGTTTAGTAAAATCTTATAAGTGTGCTTGTATTCACTAGGAACTAAAACATTAATATAATCCTCCCCTTCTCACAATGAGGGCGCTATATTTAACACGATTTTCATTTACGATCTCTAATTTCTATATCTCGTGCAGTGTATTAACACGATACTTTGACTGACGTCAATTTGTGTGGCCACTAAAAGAAGCCTTGCCTTGTCATGTGTAGTTGCCATTACACTACGAGAGCCACATGCTACGGTAGTTTTCCTATGAATGCTTCAGGAAAACCAGTTCCCCAGCATGTTTATACTCAAGAACGACTTGTGTTACTGCATTGGTCAGTTCCTCTGCTCGGTCATTTACGTCTATGTCAAAGTCTGCGCCACCTTCTGGCAAGGCAGGAATGACGCACTTCCCCTGTGAGGACTGCCGCGGCACACCCGACTGAATCGTTTGTTTTCAGCTCAAGCGACCGGTTATCGGAATTTTCTGCATTTCTTCTTTTCTATTTTACTGAATGCCAAGACAGTAAAATAAGCATCCGCTCCCAATCATTATATTTGTGCCAGTCATCTTTCCTGACTTGTAAACTTATTGGATGTTTTATAAGTTACTATAATGGCTGAACCATTTCGTGTGAATATTTCGAAATGACGCGCGCTAGTTAGCGCGGTGAAAGCTGCTGTACCGACCAGGAGGAAGGCCATAGCAGCCTCTCCATCACCATGGTCGCCCGAACTTGAGGATATGCGCCGGTCTGTTAGAAGGTTGAGAAGATATTACCAGCGCAGTGTCGTCTGGCCGGAACGGCAAAGATGGCTGATGCAGTATCGGGAGGCTAAACGTCGAGTTCTGCCAATGCCGGAAGAAACCCGAGCAGACCCTCCGAGAAAGAGTAGACTGCCGTATTGTTGGTGTATTCATTGAGGTTGTCCTGTCTTAGTTGTTGTTGCTGATCAGATTCCCCATCCACGCTATCATCAGGCAGCAGGGACCGGAGGAGGACCTCAGCAGTTTCCTGCCAGGATTCCGTCAACCTGTCCCCGTGCCTGACTGTTGATAATTCCAGTGGAGAGCGGATCTTCTCCCGTACTAATTTATACGGTGTACCCCAGGGGCCCAATGCCAATTGGACCAGGCACGAACATTGATATAACTCTAGCCACCCCCAATGCAATTAACACAATACAAGAGTGGAAAGTAGAAGAAAACGCCACTACAAGTGACCACAACCTAATCACATTCATTGTAGGTGGAAGAGAGCCCCGCTGGGCTATGGGGTGGGAGATGCAGTTTAATTACAGAAGGGCTGACTGGGAACGACTAGCGCGGGAGTGCGTCTCTTATAGCCTTTCCTTCCCAAGTGGCTCTTTCCGCCTTCCCGTGGTGCCAGATGTTAAGCTCGGCATTCTGCCTTGCGACAAAAGGGAGAGCTGCGACCCAACCCGATGCGAAAGCGAAGGGTGCGTGGCACAGGGGGAGCTGTGTCGAGGGACCGAACATCTGTCCCTTCTGTTCGCAAGGCCCAGACCAACAGGAGCTCTGCATGCCGGCGACTTCGTTTGTCGGCGTGGGATCGCGGCGCGAGTCGGCAAGGGTGCTTCGCCGCGCCCCTGGGTAACCGGGGCGTGTTCTGCCAAACCCAGGAGGTGGTGACATCGCCTGGGCCAGGTTAGATGGGTCCAGACCGCCGAACGACTGGGGGACCGACCCGCCACCTTAGTAGGCGTGGATCCTTGGCCGAGAGGTGGAAACTCGGGCAAGTAGGCGGCGAAGGGTGAGAGGTGCATCCGCCTCTCCGGAGTGCGGGGTGCGCTTGCCGAGGAGCGTCGCGTGAAATCGTCGATGACGGGGCCACCGAGGGGGATCAGTGCGCTGGCAACGGCGCGTTGAACCCAGCAGCTCGGGAGTGCCCTTGACCTAGGGGCGAGGTCGGTGGGCGAGCTGCAGAAGTCCACCCCACATGCCAGAGGAGCCGGTCCGGGGTAAGAGACGGGCTCCCACCCCATTTTTCACTCGTCAATCATTATGGCTACAACGGAGACGAGTGAATCGAGTGCGCTCAAGCGAACATCTACGATGCTTGATCCCTCTCCTCAGGATGAGACGGGACTGGCAGAAGACGAAACCGTCACACATAGACATGCGCGTGTCACGCTGCTCTTGGAGCAGAACATTAAAAACGGCAAGATAAGTCAGGCGGCATTGTCTGTTATTAAGAACGAGCTGGCTGCATGGGCCATCGCCCACGCCAAGCTCGAAGGCCGCGTAGAGGAGCTAGAAAAGGAGAATGAAAGATTGAGAAGGCAACCAACAAAGACTTGGGCTGGGGTGGTCGCGCAAGCACCGCCAAAGCCACAAACAACGAAAGAAACGATCGCCAAGGAGAGCAAGCGGTCAGACACGGCGGTCTTCCTCAGAACTCTACCAGGCGAAGACACGAGTGTCAAAAAAATACAAGAATTGCTGACCAAAAGCATTGACCCGGCACAAGATAAAATTAAAATAAATAAAGTTAAACCTAGTAGAAATTCAGTGATTGTGGAGGTGGCTACAGAAGAAGACAAAGAAAAATTGTTAAAGAATCCCCAACTGAACTCGGTGGTCAAGTGTAAATCGCCGAGAAAAAGGAATCCTTTGGTCATCTTATATGATGTACCAACAACAATGAACAACGAAGAACTCTACCAGAGCATAAAGGACCAAAACTTTGACCAAATGAGTGAAAATGAATTCAAGGATTCTTTTAAGCTGAGATTTAAAACAGGACCTCGGGATCGTGATGTTGTACATCACGTCGCTGAGGTCACAGCACAAATGTGGAAGCAGATAGTAACAATGGGCAGACTGTATGTTGGCTTTCATGCCATTAATATAAGGGATTACCTCGTGGTACCTCGTTGCCGTAATTGTGGAGACCTGGACCACATTCTGAGGCACTGCACCAGGGGGTCGGCTTGCTCCAGGTGTGGCGAAGATGGTCACATACGGAAAGAGTGTAAAGCCGCAAGTGTATGCATTCCTTGCAAGAGACGTGGGAAGAAAAGCTGCGGAGCCTCAGGACGAAATTGCCCTACGTACCGCATGCTGGAGCAGAGGCTGATATCCAGAACGGACTATGGCTGAGTACGTTAAACAGAACAGGATGCCAAAGCGAAAATCCCCTACCAAAAGGAGGAGGGATGCCATCACGGAAAATAGGTGAAAAGAGTTCATAAAGTCTCTTTCGAGGGATCCAATACCTGAGACAACTGACAAAAATATCCAAACAGATCCACCGAAAATCGATAAATGTATCCAGATGGAAACTACCCCTATGGGTACTCCCTCCTCTCTCAGCAGGGAAGTGAAGCCTACAAAACACCAGCAACGGCTAAGGCATCCTGTGCCTGAGGTCCCAGTAAATGAAACCAACCGAAAAGAACAAAAGCCTGTACAAGAGAGCACAATAACAAGCTCTCTAGACACCCCAGTGGTGAGACTACCGCCAATAGATCCGGTTCGGATACATCCAAATTTAGAATTTACTATGCAACTGGCGAGATTGGAGCAGCCGGCCACCCTGACCACTGCCTTACGACATGTGGTCCGTGTAGCACACGAATATGGAAGAAGAGTCACCTTTTCGGTAATGGAGGCTGTAGACAGAATACAGCTTAAGTCAGTGAATCTCCCCACCGACTTCGGAGCCCTGCGAGACTTACTAAAGAAAGTGTTCGAGAGAAGAGGAGAAAAATTTGACCTAAATGACATATACGAACAGTCAGTTCTGGCTAATGGACGTATTACGTATGACTGGAACAAGACATGGCCAGAAGACCACATACATACATACTTTCCATAGATGACAAAAATTACCATTGGCCAACTCAACACACATAACAGCCGACTTGTAATGCAGGAGCTGCGAAAGGAAGTGGAGGAGAGGTGGCTGGATGTGCTCTGTCTACAAGAGCCATACTCACTAGCTGGAAAAATTGCATTTGCAGCCGCGACGTGGCAGGTCATCAGCCAAGGAGAAAATCCGAAAGCGGCAATAATAATCACGAACAAAGCCCTGAAAGTAACTACACTATCACAGTTCACTAACAGTCACTGCAATGTCGTGGAGTTGCTATCTCCCGGTGGAACAATAATACTTATTAATATGTACTTTCAGTACGGAGATAACACTGAAACACACCTTGACCATCTAGCTACAGTAACAACGGCATTGCAAGGACGCAAGATGATAATCACTGCTGACATCAATGCAAAATCCCCCCTGTGGCACAGCGGCACAAGGGACACCAACGGATAGAAAGTAGAGGATTCCATCATGGCATCACAACTAGTGATAGCCAACAAGCCTGGGAATCCTCCAACCTATGCGGAGGGAGGAGGACCAGGCACGAACATTGATATAACTCTAGCCACCCCCAATGCAATTAACACAATACAAGAGTGGAAAGTAGAAGAAAACGCCACTACAAGTGACCACAACCTAATCACATTCATTGTAGGTGGAAGAGAGTCCCGCTGGGCTATGGGGTGGGAGATGCAGTTTAATTACAGAAGGGCTGATTGGGAATGACTAGCGAGGGAGTGCGTCATTCCAGCCTTGCCAGAAGGTGGCGCAGACTTTGACACAGACGTAAATGACCGAGCAGAGGAACTGACCAATGCAGTAACTAGCGCGGTGAAAGCTGCTGTACCGACCAGGAGGAAGGCCATAGCAGCCTCTCCATCACCATGGTCGCCCGAACTTGAGGATATGCGCCGGTCTGTTAGAAGGTTGAGAAGATATTACCAGCGCAGTGTCGTCTGGCCGGAACGGCAAATATGGCTGATGCAGTATCGGGAGGCTAAACTTCGTTTTCAGAAAGAACTCCAGGCTGTTAGAATACAAAGTTGGGAAATTTTCGTCCAAAGCCAATTGGCATTGGGCCCCTGGGGTACACCGTATAAATTAGTACGGGAGAAGATCCGCTCTCCACTGGAATTATCAACAGTCAGGCACGGGGACAGGTTGACGGAATCCTGGCAGGAAACTGCTGAGGTCCTCCTCCGGTCCCTGCTGCCTGATGATAGCGCGGATGGGGAATCTGATCAGCAACAACAACGAAGACAGGACAACCTCAATGAATACACCAACAATACGGCAGTCTACCCTTTCTCGGACGAAGAGGTGGCTGCCCACATAAAATCACTTAAAAGGGGTAAAGCTCCCGGGCCAGACGGCATTGTAGCCGAGGTGGTGTAATTCCTAGCTCCCCAGCTAACTGCACCACTCATTCACTTATACAACGAATGTCTGATACATCAAAAAATTCCAAGGGTGTGGAAGTCCGCGAATGTAGTCATTATGCGGAAAGGGTTAGATAAAGATCCTACAAATGTAAAATCTTACAGACCAATCTGCTTGATCAACATACTAGGGAAAATATTAGAAAAGCTATTAGCTGACAGACTGGCTGCACATAGAGTGCTGCGTGGGGTGAGCGACAGGCAGTTCGGCTTCAGGCCTGGGCGATCGACATCTGATGCAATCGCCCTGGCTGCTGAGGTCTGTGGCTCTACCCCACATAAGTACGTGGTGGGCATCATGGTTGACATCAGTGGCGCCTTCGACATTCTGTGGTGGCCTTCGCTCTTCTCCTGCTTGCGGGAGAAAGAGTGCCCAGGGCCGCTATATGGCTGTCTGAGGAGCTATTGCGAGGAACGGGAGGTCTGGCTATCATCTTCTAGCAGGAGAATTGGAAAATCTATAACAAAGGGTTGTCCTCAGGGTTCCGTGCTAGGGCCCCTGTTCTGGGACATCCACATGGAGCCTTTACTAGACACCCTACAACAGAGTGAAGAAGTGCTAGGTGTGATAGCCTATGCAGATGACCTCCTCCTGTTGGTCGGCGGCCGTAGCCGCGAAGACATTGTACCTAAAATAGAGAGTGCCCTAAACAAGTTACAACTGTGGTGCCAAAACACCAAAATGACGGTGTCACCAAGTAAGTCCACCTACTTGCTATTGAAGGGACAACTAATCCGTAACCCGACTGTACGAATCGAGCGCTCGCCGGTTCTTCGGAGACGTGACGCGCGATACTTGGGCATCATCATTGATGAGAAGTGGAATTTCGGGAAACACATCGAAACTGTAACCCAGAAAGCCCTCCAAACGTTGAACAACCTGATATCCATAGGACACAAAAGATTTCATCTTCGACCTCATCTCATAAGGCTCTATCATAACAGTATATTAACATTGATTGTGGGTTACGGCTCGGGAGTCTGGGCACACAGGCTCACGAGGGTGGTGCCCGCCATGACAGTGAGAAGGGTTCAGAGGAATATGATACTTAGATCGGTAGGGGCTTACAGAACATCACCAGGGGGAGCACTGCTAGTCATAATGGGGCTTTGCCCCCTGGACATCAAAATTAGGGAGCAGGCTGCATGGTTCTGGATCAAGAAGGGTAATGTAACAAAAATAGAGGAGACCTTAGGCAGTGGGGCAGGGGACAAGGGTGAGATTCGGCAAAGGGGAGTACAATTATGGCAAGAACTGTGGGACGCGGATGAAACAGGGCGCAGGACACATACACCTGATAAGACGTGAAGACACCTTCCAAACACTGAATAGACTTGCCAACGAGGTATCACAGAAAGTGTTGAGAGAATACATGAGGGAACAAAATTAAATAGCACAGATTACGACAAATACGTGCCCTACTCTCATACCGCCTGTGCGTGGATAGGCCGACCCTTTAGTCTGGAATCCGCCACGTACGGGACTAGAGGGAGTGGGGAATAAGAATAATCTGGATTTGACAATACACCGGAGATGACTTAGCTTAGAACTAGTTAGTAGGAATTAGACTAGAAAACTAGTTTTAGGAACCTGCAGCGATTAACATCCTGGCCTGCCCAGTGTCAGGGGCACGCCCATCGGGATTAGCTCGATGGGCAAGGCAATAAAGTAGGTTTGTACATTGCTGACACATCTGTGACGCTGCAGGAAGTAGAACGTAGGTTTAGTTTTAAAAATCTTAGGAGTTAAAATAAATAGCTGCATATACACTCCTGGAAATTGAAATAAGAACACCGTGAATTCATTGTCCCAGGAAGGGGAAACTTTATTGACACATTCCTGGGGTCAGATACATCACATGATCACACTGACAGAACCACAGGCACATAGACACAGGCAACAGAGCATGCACAATGTCGGCACTAGTACAGTGTATATCCACCTTTCGCAGCAATGCAGGCTGCTATTCTCCCATGGAGACGATCGTAGAGATGCTGGATGTAGTCCTGTGGAACGGCATGCCATGCCATTTCCACCTGGCGCCTCAGTTGGACCAGCGTTCGTGCTGGACGTGCAGACCGCGTGAGACGACGCTTCATCCAGTCCCAAACATGCTCAATGGGGGACAGATCCGGAGATCTTGCTGGCCAGGGTAGTTGACTTACACCTTCTAGAGCACGTTGGGTGGCAGGGGATACATGCGGACGTGCATTGTCCTGTTGGAACAGCAAGTTCCCTTGCCGGTCTAGGAATGGTAGAACGATGGGTTCGATGACGGTTTGGATGTACCGTGCACTATTCAGTGTCCCCTCGACGATCACCAGTGGTGTACGGCCAGTGTAGGAGATCGCTCCCCACACCATGATGCCGGGTGTTGGCCCTGTGTGCCTCGGTCGTATGCAGTCCTGATTGTGGCGCTCACCTGCACGGCGCCAAACACGCATACGACCATCATTGGCACCAAGGCAGAAGCGACTCTCATCGCTGAAGACGACACGTCTCCATTCGTCCCTCCATTCACGCCTGTCGCGACACCACTGGAGGCGGGCTGCACGATGTTGGGGCGTGAGCGGAAGACGGCCTAACGGTGTGCGGGACCGTAGCCCAGCTTCATGGAGACGGTTGCGAATGGTCCTCGCCGATACCCCAGGAGCAACAGTGTCCCTAATTTGCTGGGAAGTGGCGGTGCGGTCCCCTACGGCACTGCGTAGGATCCTACGGTCTTGGCGTGCATCCGTGCGTCGCTGCGGTCCGGTCCCAGGTCGACGGGCACGTGCACCTTCCGCCGACCACTGGCGACAACATCGATGTACTGTGGAGACCTCACGCCCCACGTGTTGAGCAATTCGGCGGTACGTCCACCAGGCCTCCCGCATGCCCACTATACGCCCTCGCTCAAAGTCCGTCAACTGCACATACGGTTCACGTCCACGCTGTCGCGGCATGCTACCAGTGTTAAAGACTGCGATGGAGCTCCGTATGCCACGGCAAACTGGCTGACACTGACGGCGGCGGTGCACAAATGCTGCGCAGCTAGCGCCATTCGACGGCCAACACCGCGGTTCCTGGTGTGTCCGCTGTGCCGTGCGTGTGATCATTGCTTGTACAGCCCTCTCGCAGTGTCCGGAGCAAGTATGGTGGGTCTGACACACCGGTGTCAATGTGTTCTTTTTTCCATTTCCAGGAGTGTAGCTGCCCATTGAAACTAGATTATAGCTGTAGCTCACAACTTAATATGTATTGTAATTAGCTGCTAATTGTAACTAATAGTAGAAAGAAAGACCCACTGATCATATAAGGAGGTTGGTTGTGATGTATAAATATTATTGTTGATAGTAAATAAAGATTTTTTTTTAAAAAAAAGTTCCACACACATCTTTCCAAGGAATCTTACGCTGATGACATGGAGCGTGACCACTTGATACAGGCAGCGCCAGACGCCGCTTTCCGCCATGACGCCCTCAAGTCAGAAGACCCGTCCCTCGAGCAGGTCATAGAACTAGCCTATAAGTTCGAAATTTCTATAGCTGCCGATCGTCGACTGGAGTCTTGGGCAGATGCAGCAGCAATCCGTGACGACGCCACGACGGACACCGAAGACGTCGCAGCAATCCAGGGCTTAACATCGCGCTCCTCCCGCCGCCGCGGTCGGAGACCGCCTCCACAACAAGACACCGAGTCGCACCATCCTGGCCGGAGCCAGAAGCCACTGCAGCAACAACACAACCAGCAACGTCGTCGTGGGGATCGTCTCCGCCTATCCTCCTGCCCCACCTGCTATTCAACACATGATACAGAAGATTGCCCAGACCGCTGGGCGTATTGCACACACTGCGGCAGGTAAGGGCATTTAGCGTCCATTTGTCGCGCAAAAACACCCACCTCCAGCAACCGCCAGTCCAGGCCATATCCAGACGGCTGGAACAACACCCCAATGGACATCAACCAGATAGACAACTCCTCGACATCAAAAATTTTTATAGACGTCACTATCAATGACAAGCCTCTGCGTCTGCAAGTGGACACAGGCGCAAGAGTATCCTTGATTAATTACACTTCACATGCCAACATTGGTTCACCACCCCTCTCTCTTCAGCCCCTAAGCGCCTACTGGCGTACAATAAGCAAGAGATAGCTGTCCTAGGACAATACAAATCGTTTCACCATCCAGTCACGTTTCTGGTAGTCAACAATTCCTCCACAGCAGACTTATTCAGACTGGACGCCTTCCAGTTACTCGGATTTTCCATTGTGGACGATGTCCATCTAGTGCCTCAGCACGTTCCTTTTCCTGAAGTTGATGCACTCTCTAATGAATTCCAGGACCTGTTTTCACCAGGCATAGGCTGCGCCAAGGACTTTGAGGCCTCGCTCCAACTCCGTCCCGCTGCCTGGCCCCGCTACTTCCTGGCACCCCAGGTACCAGTGGCACTACAACAGCCGCTCAAAGAAGAACTCCAACGTCTTCCACATGAAGGGGTTCTCCAGCCTGTGCGGTTCAGCTTGGGTCCACGCCTTTAGTCATCGTCTAGAAGCCAGGCTGCCGCCTTCGCCTCTGCAGTGACTTTAAGTCTACAATCAACCCACAGCTTCTCGTTGACGACTATCCCCTTCCGCGACCGGAAGATCTTTTTCGCAAATTGGCAGGGGGCTCCTACTTTACCAAAATCGACCTAGCAGAAGCATATCTCCAAATTCCTCTTGATCTTTCCTCCCAACAATACACTGCTATAAATTGTCCTTTCGGCCTCTTCCTACTAAACCAATTCATGTTCGGTTTAGCCAGGGCTCCTGCAATCTTTCAAAGATACCTTCAACAACTTCTCACTGACATCACGGGTTGTATAAGTTGCTTAGACGACATAGTCGTCACAGGGTCCTCCTCCGAAGAGCACATAGCCAACCTCCTCCTCCTCTTCCTCCGCCTCCGAACGGCAGGTATGTAATGTAATATTTCTAAATGTTCCTTTTTCCAAAAATCTATTTCCTATCTGGGTCACATCATTTCCCAGAAGGACATTTCTCCATCTTTCTCTTATATAGACGCCATTAACAACCTGCCCCGTCCCTGGGACCTTCATCTTCTTCGGCAAAATTTCATATTACAGGAAATTCGTTCCTTCTGCAGCTCAAGTGGCAGCACCATTGTACCACCTCTACCGCAAAAATGTCCCATTCTGTTGGGCCTCAGCCTGCGAGACCACCTCCCATACCCTCAAACAGCAGCTCCAATCCGCTGCATCTCTCATGCCTTATGATCCAAATCTTCCTTTGACACTTGCTACGGACGCCTCTGAGTATGGTGTGGGCGCTGTCCTGTCTCACAAATTGCCGGATGGCACAGAGCGCCCCATAGCATATATCTCAAAAGCTCTCTCCAGAGCACGAATCAAATATTCCCAAATCGAGAAAGAAGCACTTGCCATGGTTTTTGCCTGTTCCAAGTTCTTTCCCTTGCTCTATGGCAAGTCCTTTCACATTAATACTGATCACAAACCGCTTCTCTCTTTATTTGCGCCCTTCTGTGTGATTACCGAGCGAAACATCCCAATGTCTCCAGTGTTGGGCGTTGTTCCTACCCCAATTTCGCTACACCATGCATTTCCGTATCACTTCCCAGCATGCCAATGTGGACGCCTTGTCGCCTCTACAACAACGTCTGGACACTGCTTTTGACCAGTTGGACCTCCTCATTTTTCATATTGATGATGACGTCCAAGAGGACCTGAAGGCATTTCCCATTGCAGCTGTCAAAGTAGCTGCAGCCACTGCAGCAGATTCCCTCCTCTGAATCGTCCGACTCCACGTTCTGCATGGTTGGCCATCCTCGCCGCCTCCTCAGGATTAACGCCACCTTTGGTTGTACTATTCCATCCAACACCAGCTTTCGGTGATGGATGGAGTCCTCCTTTGCTTAGATTCAGCCAAACCGAGGGTCATCATTCCGAGATCCCTGCAGCCGACGATCCTCCACATTCTTCACCAAGGGCATTGGGGGATCGTTCATACCAAATCCG
The DNA here is from genome assembly GCF_023898315.1 of Schistocerca nitens. Taxonomy (NCBI): domain Eukaryota; kingdom Metazoa; phylum Arthropoda; class Insecta; order Orthoptera; family Acrididae; genus Schistocerca; species Schistocerca nitens. Next base: position 394,337,698 of record NC_064616.1, read on the forward strand.
TCGCAAGAAGGCATGTGTTTTGGATCGGCCTCACATCTGACATCACAGAGATGGTGCGGCGCTGTACCGTCTACGCCCAACAATTGCCCTGTCCCCCCCAAAAATTCCTTCCTTGGCCTATGCTGAACGGTCACTGGGAACGCATCCACCTTGACTTTGCGGGACCATTTCTGGGCCACCAATGGCTCCTAGTCACGGATGCATTTTCCCATTTCCTGTATGTCGTTCGGTATTCAGCAATCACCACGCATGTTACCTTATCAGATCTCGCAAAAATATTTTGCTTGGTAGGATTACCGAAAGCCATAGTCACGGACAATGGACAACAATTTCGAAGCCAGGAATTCCTGTCCTTTTGCACTGACAGTGGCATCCAGCGTCTTCTTACCCTGCTCTTCCATCCCCGATCCGATGGCGAAGCGGAACGCTTGGTCAGAATTTTCAAGACACAAATGCTCAAATATACCAAAGACCACTCACTTGAAGATGCTCTGACGCCATTCCTCAGTTCTTATCAAGCCACTCCGATAGGGACAAAATCCCAGCGGAAGCACTCCACAGCCGGCAACCCAGCACCCTCCTACATCTTCTCTTGCCCTCTCCGAGAATTCAAATTCCTCCTGGACAGTCTTGGTTCTTCCCTGGCTCCTTAGTCTGAGGTTTTGGCACTAATGCAGGTTGGCTGCCTGCTGTCATCCAGCGTTTCTGGGGTCGCCAACTTTTTGATGTCATCTTGGATGGCCACATAGTCCGTCGCCATCGAAATCAATTGCGTTCTCGCTACTCTGCGCCACCTGCACCGCACCCTATGACACGGACCACCACCACCTCCACAACCCATTCCGGACCACCTACACAGACCCCTTCACTAATGCCATCTCATCGTTGCATGGGCGACGTTTCAGGGCATCAGTCGCCGCCACCAGCACCACCAACACAGCAGCCGCAGCTGAAGGAACAGCTGCCCGGCCCCTCTTCGGCACCTCCCCAACAGCCGATGGCCACCGATGAAGACGAACCGATGCCACTGGTCTCACTCATGCCGCCATCGCAACCAGTACGCCGGTCAGCCCGCATCGCAGGACGTACAGCACCATATTCCCCAGGAGGCAGCCTCCATAGTCTCCTCCAGGGAGCCGCAGCCGCAGATCTCCACGACGTAGCAGCTATCGATCTTTCGCGCGGCTCCTCCCTGGAAGGGAGGTGTTTTACGTCTGCCACAGACGGCCCCTGTCAGGCAGACTACACTCAAGATACTCCTGTGTACCATATAACATACACAAGCACTTGCAGGCGCAACCAAGAGGAAAACAATTCTTCAAAATAAACATAACTTTCTAGAGACTAATGCGAACTTATTTCTGCAGAGGTCGCCTCACAGACACAGGGAAAGTTGGAGTACCCCGCCGACCTCCGCCGGCTTTATAAGGCCAGCGCAGTAGCAGTACAGCCAGTTCCTCGCCGAGCTAGGACCAGCTCCGACGGACCTCACCGACGCTCTTGATGAATAGTCGTCTACATGTTATTTGTTTTCTGTGTGTGTATATATTAATTGTTCGAGAAGTGAAGTTCAGTTTCAATAAACGACATTATACTGAGTGTTCTATAATACTGAGTATTCTCCACGATTAGTGATGTAGAAATTGTACATGCCTCTATGGGGTCCGTAATGTACACAAATTCAATCTGCCTTTCGAATTTTCGAGTGATGATATGTCACGATGGCTACATGCCTATGGGGCCGTCCTGAGCATCACTAATGAAAAGTGGTCGTCTCCTTTAATCTACCAAGTTCACAGCGGTCTTAGGAGTGTTAGAATTGACTTGAAGAATCATAAACCTTCAAATCTGTCCGTTGGTGGTATACGGATATTCATCTCGTACAGTGGACAGGCCCCACCTGCTCTTTTTGCGATCGACTTAGCATTTGCGGGCTAACTGTAGCAAGCGCAGGACGGCACATCTTCCCCGCGATGCGAGGCAGCCACAGCTCCACCAAACAGCTATGCTTCCTCATTCTCGAGCCGGGACGGTCGCTGACACGAACCTCGTTGCTGTCACCAACCTGCCCGAGCCCGCAAGGTTAACGCACTGCTTTCCGGGCGGGAACGCGTGCTAGTCCCCGGCACGAATCCGCCCTGCGGATTAGTGTCGATGTTCGGTGTACCCCCCAGTCTCTGGATTGTTTTTAAGGCCGTTTTCCAACCGCCTCGGCGAATGCGGGCTGGTTACCTTTATTGCGCCTCAGTTACATTATGTCGGCGACTCCTCCGCAAACGCTTTCTGCAAGTACGCGTACATCATACTTACTCTACCAAGCAAACACTGGAGCCACATTCGTCTGATGTGAAACGTTCTCAGGTGGAGGGGAGGGCGGGAGGGGGTGGTCCACTGGAGGCCGAACCACACAACAGCCCTACGTTCAGTATAGGGCAGCGGTGGGGTAAGTCGACTGCTGTAGCCTGTTGTGGGGCTCGGTACCACTGCGGCCTACAGCGAGGACGAAGCCTTTCCGTCGTTTCTAGGTCCACAGCTCCCTAAAAATACAAATTCAGCCTGCCAGATCCGGCAGCCACACATTTCACTACCGTCGACCGCACTTGTGAATCGGAGGAAGCCGTGGTGCCAGAGGAGTCAGAGTCATACGCCTTCACTCTCGGTAATCCCAAGTGGCCGTCCGGAGCCCGGTCTTCTTTCGACCGTAGTTCCCGTGAACACCACTGCCATCAGTATGTACAGTAGCTACATTCCTTCCAAGCCTTTCTGTAATATCGCAGAAGCAACGTGCAGCTTCTCGTAACCATATTACACTACCTCGTTCAAGCATAGTGGAGTGCTTTTTGTTTCTTTGTTTGTGTGTGTGTGTGTTTTGGTGTTCCTTATAACGTTAATGATGACAGAACGGAGAGGGTGAAACCTGGTCCGGCACATACAATACTCTTCGCGAATGGCACCAAGGCAGCCGCCAAGCTTAACTTTCCCATCTGACGGACGGAACACCATCAAAATGTCTCATACCCTCCCCTCCTGAAACACTTGCGGAGGGGTTTGATATTTAAATCAGGCCATTGGTCCAAAATATAGTGAACAGGAACTTTACGCCACTCTCTCTCATCCCCTCGCCGACCGAATACAGGCACTGAAAATTTTTGTCCCCAGCAGGATTCGAAGCGACTTACACCTTGGCCGAGTGCCATCTCACGGGCGTGCGATAACGACATTTTGATTGTTGATCTCAGTTTGCTCTATATACACTACTGGCCATTAAAATTGCTACACCAATAAGAAATGCAGATGATAAACGGGTATTAATTGGACAAATATATTATACTAGAACTGGTACGTGATTACATTTTCACGCGATTTGGGTGCATAGATCCTGAGAAATCAGTACCCGTAACAACCACCTATGGCCCTAATAACGGCCTTGATACGCCCGGGCATTGAGTTAAATAGGGCTTTGATGGCGTGTACAGGTACAGCTGCCCATGCAGCTTCAACACGATACTACAGTTCTTCAAGAGTAGTGACTGACGTATTGTGACGAGCCAGTTGCTCGGCCACCATTGACCAGACGTTTTCAATTGGTGAGAGATCTGGAAAATTTGCTGGCAAGGGTATCACTCGAACATTTTATGTATCCAGAAAGGATCGTACAGGATCTGCAACATGCGGTCGTGCATTAACCTGCTGAAATGTAGGGTTTCGCAGGGATCGAATGAAAGGTAGAGCGACGGGTCGTAACACATCTGAAATGTAACGTCCACTGTTCAAAGTGCCGTCAATGTGACCAAGAGGCGACCGAGACGTGTAACCAATGGCACCCCATACCATCACGCCGAGTGATACGCCAGTATGGCGATGACTAATACACGCTTCCAATGTGCGTTCACCGCGATATCGCCAAACACGGATGCGACCATCATGATGCTGTAAACAGAACCTGGATTCATCCGAAAAAATTACGTTTTGCCAATCGTGCACCCAGATTCGTCTTTGAGTACACCATCGCAGGCTATCCTGTCTGTGATGCAGCGGCAAGGGTAACCACAGCCATGGTCTCCGAGCTGATAGTCCATGCTGCTGCAAACGTCGTCGAATTGTTCGTGCAGATGGTTGTTGTCTTGCAAACGTCTTTATCTGTTGACTCAGGGATCGAGACGTGGCTGCACGATCCGTTACAGCCATGCGGATAAGATGCCTGTCATCTCGATTGCTAGTGATACGAGGCCTTTGGGATCCAGCACTGCGTCCCGTACAACCCCCCTGAACCCACAGATTCGATATTCTGCTAACAGTTATTGGATCTCGACCAACGCGAGCAGCAATGTCGCGATACGATAAACCGCAATCGCGATAGGCTACAATCCGACCTTTATCAAAGTCGGAAACGTGATGGTACGCATTTCTCCTCCTTACACGTGGCATCACAACAACGTTTCACCAGGCAACGGCAGTCAATTGCTGTTTGTGTATGAGAAATCGGTTGGAAACTTTCCTCATGTCAGCACGTTGTAGGGGTCGCCACCGTCTCCAACCACGTGTGAATGCTCTGAAAAGCTAATCATTTGCATATAACAGCATCTTATTCCTGTAGGTTAAATTTCGCGTCTGTAGCGCGTCATCTTCGTGGTGTAGCAATTGTAATGGCCAGTAGTGTAGTTAGTTACATTTGTTCGGGTTGGACGTTCGATTACACCTGTTCATGTTTTTCTTTCATCCGTTCACTGAGTTGTTTCCATCGCAGATAATAACTAACCCACAGACTGAACAGCTGAGCTACCGTGCCGGCTAACGATAATGGCACGTTTATCGCCTTAAAGGCGTTGTTGACCAACATCAACTCACCAAGTCCATTGTCAAACAGAACTAGCGCTCACGACCGCTACAGCGTGTATTTAAAGTAAAATGGGTTTGCATCTTCGTAGTGGCGTTACTAGCTCTACTCTTACGCGACTGGCGAGAAATATGAGTAGACATCGGCAATCAGTTGTAGAAGTACGCCTACCAACTTTCGTTTATGTCGCACAACTTCTTCATGGTGTTGTGAAAAAGACGTAAATTAGTTACAAACTATGGCATGCACAAAGTTTTTTCAACATGTAAACGTCATTTCAGATATTCGGATTTATGTTATTACATGTTCGATATGCCTGCAATCATTGGCGATGATATGGCGCAGACGAATAGCGAAATTCTGCATGAACCGCTGAAGTGTCGGAACACTGATTATGTGGATAACCCCCTGAAAGGCCGTATTTAGCTCAGCAATGGTTTTGGGGTTATTGCTGTACACCTTGTCTTTAATATAGCCCCAGAAAAAGGAGTTGCATGTGTTCAGGTCCGGAGAATATTGCGGCCAATCGAGGCCCATACCAGTGGCCTCTTGGTACCCCAGAGCCAGGATGTGCTCCCCAAAGTGCTATTCCTGGACATCAAATACTCTCCTGCTTCGATAGAGTCGAGCTCCGTCTTGTAAGAACCACATCTTACCGAAATCAGTGTCACCTTGGGTAATGGGGATGAAATCACCTTCCAAAACCTTCACGTTCCGATCGGTGGTCTCCGTGCTATCAAGGAATATCGCACCGATTATTCGGTCACTGGACATCGCACACCAACAGTCACCCGTTGAGAACGAAGAGACCTCGTGATCGTGAAATGCGGATTCTCAGCCCCCACTGGGCCAATTTTGCTTATTGAGTAACCCATTCAAATGAAAGTGGGCTTCGCGGCTAAACGAAAGCATACAGCACATAGAAATTCCCATCATGCCCCGCGACCAACCGTGCTGTTTGAACGTCCTAATGACTCTGGCTCTGAGCACCATGGGACTTAACATCTGAGGTCATCAGTCCCCTAGAACTTAGAACTACTTAAACCTAACTAACCTAAGGACATCACACACATACATGCCCGAGGCTGGATTCGAACCTGCGACCGTATCGGTCGCGCAGTTCCAGACTGTAGCGCCTAGAACCGCTCCGCCACCCCGGCCGGAACGTCCTAATGCAAACCGTTCAGAACTTATGACGGTTTTATTTCAGATAATTCAATAATTATCAACCTGAAGTTCTTGTAGCGTTATATCTTATTGTGTTTGATTTCACATAAATATCTCGTAGTCTATGTGGAAGTATATCAGCAAAGTTATTGTTGCAAAATTATGTAGAAAATCACCCTGATTATGATTATTATTTATACATATTTAGACACGGAAACCACCGATGGCGTGAAAGTATGGTGTAACGTAGCGATCCCGCGAAAAAGCTTAGTCGAATGTCTTGGCAAAGAAAAGTGTCATGTGCACATGTGAGCGTGTGGTTATTCTGCGCCGAAGGCGAGAAGAATATTAGAGCAGGTAAAATGTGGATGCTGCTTGCTCTGAACTGCAATTATCAACATTGGATGGTTGGTTTGTACCACGTGTAGCTATCGGAATAATAATTTCATTTAAGTGTTTATGTGGAAGTAGCGTAGGTGCACTTTGAGTAATTGTTTCGTTAATACAAATTATAGATTACCTGTGCGGATTAACAGTTACAAACGCAAATGTGAATAGTTAAAGAAGGTACCTTCTAACGTTCATTTGGGACAGATTTAAATGTTAGAAGCCTGTAGTTAAGCATTATGTTAATAACTTTGGTTCAGCGTATTGAAGTAGAAAGAATCTCTTCAAATGCAATTACGACCAATTCTGACAGTAGAATGTGTACTAAATTTCACGCTGTCAAAGTTTACTGAAAAAATACAATATAAAAGGGCATGGATCATTAACGTTGATATGGAGTGAAATTGTTTGGCTTTCTTACTAAGTTAATGCAAATAGACACTTTGAAGTTCACACAATCCTTACCATTGCTATTAACTGAACTGTTTTAAGTTTCCTCACAAAGTTCATTTAGTTACACAGTTACACCTATTTTAAGCAATACACGTAAGTGAAGTGTGTAAGTTTTGACTCCAGATACATGAATAAGAATATCAGTTTGGTTAATGTCTTAAGCCTTGTTGGAGAATAGAATAAATCTGATGCTTCAAACTTAACTTATTCGATCATCACTAAGATTCTGTACAGAGCTAACTTTTCAATACAAAGTTTATATATAATTGCTAAAATTGTAAACTCACAGACCGCTTGTCTAACGGTTAGTACTAGTTTCGATCTTAGTCTATTTGTACTACACTGCCACAAACTGTACTGACGTTGTTGCGAAGCAGCTTAACACACTTAAGGAAGGCAAGACTTCCGGTCCAGATTGTACACCTGTAAGGTTCGTTTCACAGTATGCTGATACAATAGCTCCATACTTAGCAATCATATACGACAGCTCGCTCGTAGAAATATCCATACCCAAATACTGGAAAGTGGCACAAGTCACACCAATTACCAAGAAAGGAAATATGACTAATCCACTGAGTGGCAGACCCATATCACTAACGTCTATTTGAAGTAGGATATTTTGGAACATGCATTGTCCTCGAACATTATGAATCACCTCGAAGAACAGGATTTATTGAGAAATAGCCAACATGAATTCAGCAAATATCGTTCTTGTAAAACACAACTAGCTCCCGATTCTCACCAAGTAAAGAGTGTATCGACAAGGGAAGTCAAATACATTCCATACTTTTAGATTTCCAGAAGGCTTTTGACATCGTTCCTCTCAGGCGAATTCTTATTAATTTACGTGTCTGTGGAGTTGTGTGACTGGATTTGTGATTTCCTGTCAGAAAGATCACAATTCGTAATAACTGACGGAAAGTCATCGAGTAAAGCAAAATTAATATTGGCGTTCCGCAAGGTAGAGTATAGGCCCTCTGTTGTTCCTGATTTACATAAACAAATTAGGAGACAATCTGAGCAGCCCTCTTAGATTGTCTGCAGATAAATCTGTCATTTAACGTCATTTAAAGTCATCAGATGATCAAGACAAATTACAAAATGATACAGGCAAGAAATCTGTATAGCGCAAAAAGTGGCAATTGACTCCACATCATGAAAAGTATGAAGACATCAACATAAACACTAAATTGAATCTACTAAATTTCAATCAGACTAACGTGAATTGTAACGATAACATAGATAATGTTTTGAGCAAAGCAAATCAAAGACAGCTATTTATTGGCAGAACACTTAGAAGATGTAGCAGATCTACGCTTGACCACCCTCTTCTGGAGTATTGCTGTGCTGTGTGGGATCCACATTGATAGGATTGACGGAGGACATCGAAAAAGTTCTAAAAAGAGCAGGTCGTCTTGCATTATCGCGAAATAAGGGAGAGTGCCACTAGTATGATACTTGAGGTGGCAGTCATTAAAGCAAAGACGTTTTCCGCTGCAGCAGGACCTTTTCATGACATTTTAATCACTAACTCTCTCGCCAGAGTGTGAAAATATTTTGTTGGCGCCAACCTACATAGGAATAAATGATCATCATAATAAAATAAGAGGAGTTAGATCTCGCACTGAAAGGTTTATTTGTTCGTTTTTCCTGCGAGCTATTCGAGAGTGGAACGATAGACAAGTTGCTTAATTTATGTTCGATGAACCCTCTACCAGGCACTAAATTATGAACTGCTGGGTAATCATATAGGTGTAAATGTAGGTGCGAGACGATAGACGAAAAGAAGAACGTTGGAATCGATGTTGAGTAACGCCCATGGTTCAATGTCTCACTGTGTCTTCGGATATCGATTGCCTTTTAATGTTAACGTAGGTCACGGCGCCCTGCAACAGTTTCATTGATTAACATGTTAGATACTGTGTTAAAACAGGGATAGATTACAAGCATTTCGTTCTTAAATAAGTGACTTCACTGCAGCAGATTTATTAGGTGACTATATAACCAAATAAATAAAAGTATTTAATGACAGTAATTGCACATTACGAAGAGCGAAGGTCGTTATGGGCATTTTTCTCACTGCTAAGTGCAACTAGTTAAACCATAATTAGAGGATGGGTCGACGTAAGATGTTGTATTTGTATGTACCACTCAACCAGCTGTGCTTCGCTCCCTTCCAGTTCCCACAAACACGATTCCCAACCTTTTTCCCGACTGCACTGATACATCCTAAAAATAACTTAATAACTCGTTTTAACGAATTACAAATCGGAATATATACAAAAGAATTAACATGACGTAATGATACTGAGACTATTAAAGGTTTTCAAACGTCAATTTTCCACATGTGGCATTAGAAAATAATTTTATAGATTGTTTAAAAAAGCCTGAATCGTTGTTCTTACTTTTCATAACTATTATTGAACAGTATGTTAACAATAGTCGTTCTACACTTAAATGCCCTTTCACTGCAGCTGATCGACATTGATTAACGGCAGGACGGCCATTGTGTGCATTTTAATGGGTAATGTCCCACACTTCCAAGAGTTCTCTGCTCACTTACTTATAGCCGAAAGTTAGCTAAACCAAAAAAAAAACTATTTAGTGACCTCAGACCAGTGTTTAATTTCATTTACCTTGAGGGCACAACTGCTCTGAAAGTCGGCTAAAAGTCAGGTACTTATAATCTTCCTTCTCTGGCATACTACGAACTAAGTACTAACAGCCATTCGTAAACAAGTTATCTGCTTGTAGACTCATACTGTATACTAACTCTCCACAGGAACCAAGTTAATATGACATGTTCTGTTGCATTGTTGCTGATTTCAAAAAATGGACGAAGAGTCGCGTAGGTTGTTGCACCGTATTTCCGTTTCCTCCAAGTCAGGTATTAGAACACATCCTCTTTGTCCTTCATTTATGTCGCAAGCGTTATAGTTATACGTGCAACTAGTTGAAGTTTGCCCCAGCAGTTCTTTGTAAAATATTGGGGCAAAGTCTCCAATATTTTGCAAAGAACCGATGGGGCAAGCATCAGCTAGTTGCTAAATTTGAAATCTCTACATCCTTAAACAATTATTCGTGCACAAATGTGTTTCAAACATTACATTTTTCCAATAGATTGCTGTTATGGTAAAAGTTCTTGTCGTACTTTAGGAATTCATCTTTTTTCCGCTTGGAACTAATTTAAATTTTTTTTCAAATGAACCTGTACCTTTAATATCGTAAGACGTTCAGCTATAGATATGTTTCGTTGACAGATTATCCTTTAATTTCAACCTGAATATCGTCTACTCAAGCGAACAGTATACATTATTACATTACAATGCTCTTGAAAACAATCAGTTTTACTGTAAAACTAGAATTGTGTCTTATTTGTATTTAAAATACACCCCTCGCTGAATTTCACCTTCGTCTCAAACACCTCGTAAGGCCTCTGGATTATTTTCATTTTCCTTTTACTTGACTGTACGGATATCTTAATAAATTTTTTTTCCTCGTGCAGATTTATGATTTTCACATTACTTTCTTCATTTAACTGCATTTTTACCTGAAAGTTCGGCACTTATATTCTGCAGCCTGTTTCTAAAAACTTAGTAGATGCTTTCATTTAAGAATACGATTCATCCTTAAATTCTACAGAATTCTCGGAAACATTTTATGTGAACGATCAAAATTTTAAACCCTGTGACAGTACTTGACATAATCCTGCAACGTCCCTCTATTTCATTTGCAGATGTCTCTAACCAGATCTATCATGTTCCTGTGATGAAAGTTCGCAGGATTGCCAACATATCTCATTTTATAGTACAACATCATCAGAGGTAGTCGTAGCTACTAAACTGCGTTACCATAGAATATTCAGTTCACTCAGTTCTCATCTTCCATTAGCCGCCTTTCTTCAGCTGCTATGATGTATTACTAACTTCTGAGCCTGAGTTAGTGCTATTCAGGCGTCAAAATTAATTGTTACTCTATCCCTCACTACACTCAGATGCCACAGTACTTCTAGCATAAGGGCATCCATTGGTAAGACAATTCCTTTTGCTAGTTTCACATTCCATCAGATGTATTAAATGGCAATATTTACGATCTACATATGCTACACAACTTCCTTTACATTATACAACTACGGCCAGTTGCCCAAATGATGTCCTATAACGTTCTCACTAAGGTCCATTCATTTTTAACTACTTTGTATGAATTTTCCAGCCCTCCAATATCCTCATCCGGCGCAGGTCCTGTGTAACTCCTTCCAGCTGTCTCTACCTAGGGCTGTCTACTGTTCTCTACCGATATGACACCATATCCATTGGCATTAACGACTACTTTTCATCCATCACTTTTCATATTTGGTCACTTAGTTTCAAGCTTATAGCATTCATCTATCCCGCAATGTTTGGTTCATTGCATAGCTGCTCCAGCTCTGTATTTTACCAACTTCTACGTTCACCGGTGGCTGGTTCCTGGATTGTCCAACATTTTCTTTACGTTTCTCCTCTCAAAAGGTTGGAGGTTGTTGAGATACACTTAACTAATACTCCATGTTCAAAAGTTGCAGAGTACCACTGACACTTCTTTCATTTATGCAAACTGAGTTTCATCACATGTCATACGACCCTGAATTTCAATAATTTATGTGGGGAATGGTATTGCCTGTTCGCAGCCCCTAATCTTCTTGGTATTTCCGAATGGTTGTCAGTGAATATTCGCAAATTCTTGAAGTTATTTCACTTGTTGGTACATTTGGATACCAACCATCGTTTCATTTAACTTACGCGGAAGTCTTCCTGCGACTATGTACTCTTTATTAGGACTGACAAGAAGGAAGATATTTTGTTCTAGGGATACGAAAATGTACTCAGTTGGTTACGTGTGGTTCATAAGATGAGTGCCCATCCGCATCGGCCACATACGTAAAACACTGGTGAACAATATGAAGCCGGCCGAAGTGGCCGTGCGGTTAAAGGCGCTGCAGTCTGGAACCGCGAGACCGCTACGGTCGCAGGTTCGAATCCTGCCTCGGGCATGGATGTTTCTGATGTCCTTAGGTTAGTTAGGTTTAACTAGTTCTAAGTTCTAGGGGACTAATGACCTCAGCAGTTGAGTCCCATAGTGCTCAGAGCCATTTGAACCAGCCAACAATATGAATGCGTTGGATATTTTTATCGGAACCACCCATATCGAAAAGTAGATTTTCCATCCTGGACAGAGCATCTTAGCAGCAGATTTTTGCCACAGAAAATTTAGATTTTGGAATAAAAGTAGAAGCAGCTGTAACAGAGGAATATTTAAAATCAATAACAGTTGCGCAAAATATAAAAATCACTCAAAAATAAAAATGTTAAAATAAATTTCAAATTTCAGAAGCACCTCAAGTGAAATTTTATCTACCTTCATCATTGGAATATTCCAAAACTTTAAACGAACGAACATGAATGCAGAAAGTTTGAAACAAAATTAAAGAACTTAATTTCTTTTCTAAAGAACAAAAGAGGTTGAAAGAGGTGACAAATATTTAAAGAGGTGACAAAAGGTGACAACATTAAAAACAGTAACATAAGGTGAGAAAGGTGACAGCATTCTCGCAGTAGGTGTAGCATACTTGATGCTAACGAAGTAGTTGGAAGATTAGGAAATAAATGAACACAAAACTTCTACGTCGAGCGTTCGCGGATGAAGTTGCTTTCTTGGTAAAGAGTGTCAATAACGTTGAGACCACATTGCGGGTAATACGGCAGTATGAAACTGCTTCAGAAGCTAAGTGAAACTGTAGGAAATTAGGAATTGCGACCGTCGGACCTGGTATAGCCTTGCACTACCAACGACCAACTTACAGAAATCCTAGCTGTGAAGTTTCTAGGAGTATAGCTCACATCCAACCCGCACACCACCGTTACCAGTTTCAAATGTATAATGCAACAGATAACAGACTGCGACCTATCGTAAAACATGAAACAATTACATGTATTTAAGAAAAAAAGGCCAGCTGGATCACTTTTTGAAACATAGTAATCGTCTCCCACTGCAACGCATAAGTTCGAAATTTAACTGAAATATGCCTACAACCTTCCTATGTGGCGGTGGAAAAGTGTGGCGTCCTGCGACGTCACCCTCGAGATCGGCGAGGCTTCAGGCAGCAAGGTGTCGACACATGCGAAAAAAAGGCCACAGCAAAACTGTACTGTGAATTACTGACGAAAAATTTAGTGTTTATAGTTTTTCACAAAAAAATATAAGATGGCATTTAGTGACGCGACAGAAGTACACAAACACTTATGTGAGATGAGATTTAATGTCAGATTTATATAACTAGACTGAACAGGTCGTAATTCCATGGGGGAAATTCGTTGCAATTTCTGGGAAAATTGACAGGAATGGATTAATGATAAGGTGTGCATTTAAAGTTCGCAGTATATTTCGCGTATGTAATGCAGAGCAATGTGTGTGAGGCAGAGGCAGCGAGAGAGACAGACAGCGTATGATTAACAGAGAGATCACAACAGTTGATCTATTAAATACAGAGATATGTGTGTGTGTACATATATAACGCATATCTCTAATCTTGGAATCATTGAAATGTTGCGCCGGAGGTATGTACATGTAGATAAATAGTGCATAACGTTGACGTCACCTTAATATTGAGCCGGAGGTATGTGACAGTCACGGATATATTGGTCATATCTTTTACTTTAAGCTGAGTGGTGGGTAATTAAGATACAAAGGAATTACAGACGTTGGCTTGTAGAGGACATTTCTTTAAATCAATGGGCAAAGTTGAAAATTTGTGCCCGACCTGAATTCGAAACCGGGTCTCCTAGTGGTTAGGCAGAAGACCTGACTACTATGGCCGACAGGAGTGGCCGGGCGTTCTATGCGCTACAGTCTGGAACCGCGCGACCGCTGCGGTCGCAGGTTCGAATCCTGCCTCGGGCATGGGTGTGTATGATGTCCCTAGGTTAGCTAAGTTTAAGTAGTTCTAAGTCCTAGGGGACTGATGACCTCAGAAGTTAAGTCCCATAGTGCTCAGAGCCATTTGACCACTATGCTACTCACACACAGCGGTTGTCGCAACTACCCGGACTACCCTTGCACGCCTCCCGTCGGGCCCAAATTATACATTTATCCCCACACTACTTATATAGTCCCCCTTGCCCATTATCCTCATTACTCCCAGCCTGTTGGACATCCGCATTAAAGAGAACATTGGCCGTCCTCACATTAATTGTCGCTACCTATTGCCACATAGAATAACACCGAAAATATGATAGAAGCTGAAAAGTTTGTGGGACATACGTTGCATGGGACAACGGGGGCCATAATATGACGCTGGTTTTTTGTTGCTAGATGGGGTCGCGTGCAAAAAATCTGCATCGATGCCCTTCGTTTTTACCAACAAAAAATCAGCAAAGGTTATATATATATACACGGTGGCCCATTGATCGTGACCGGGTCAAATATCTCACGAAATAAGCATCAAACGAAAAAACTACAAAGAACGAAACTTGTGTAGCTTCAAAGGGTAAACCAGATGGTGCTACGATTGGCCCGCTAGATGGCGCTACCATAGGTCAAACGGATATCAACTGCGTTTTTGTTAAATAGGAACCCCCATTTTTTTATCACATAACCGTGTAGTACGTAAAGAAACATGAGTGTTTTAGTTGGACCACTTTTTTCGCTTTATGATAGATGGCGCTGTAATTGCCACAAACATATGGCTCACAATTTTAGACAAACAGTTGGTAACAGGTAGGTTTTTTAAATTAAAATACAGAACTTCGGTACGTTTGAACATTTTATTTCGGTTGTTCCAATGTGATCCATGTACCTTTGTGAACTTATCATTTCTGAGAACGCATGCTGTTACAGCGTGATTACCTGTAAATACCACATTAATGCAATAAATGCTAAAAATGATGTCCGTCACCCTCAATGCATTTGGCAGTACGTGAAACGACATTCCTCTCAACAGCGAGTAGTTCGCCTTCCGTAATGTTCGCACATGCAATGACAATGCGCTGACGTATGTTGTCTGGCGTTGTCGGTGGATCACGATAGCAAATATCCTTCAACTTTCCCCACAGAAAGAAATACGGGGACGTCAGATCCGTTGAACTGGCCATGGTATGGTGCTTCGATGACTAATCCACCTGTCATGAAATATGCTATTCAATACCGCTTCAACCGCACGCGAGCTATGTGCCGGACATCAGTCATGCTGGAAGTACATCGCCATTAGCATGCAGTGAAACATCTTGTAGTAACATCGGTAGGACATTACGTAGGAAATTATCATACATTGCACCATTTAGATTGCCATCGATAAAATGGGGGCCAATTATCCTTCCTCCCACTATGACGCACCATACATTAACCCACCAAGGTCGCTGATGTTCCATTTGTCGCAGCCATCGTGGATTTTCCGTTGCACAATAGTGCATATTATGCCGGTTTACGTTACCGATGTTGGTGAAAGACGCTTGGTCGCTAAATAGAACGCGTGCAAAAACTCTGTCATCGTCCCGCAATTTCTCTTGTGCCCAGTGGCAGAGCTGTACACGACGTTCAAAGTCGTCGCCATGCAATTCCTGGTGCATAGAAATATGGTACGGGTGCAATCGATGTTGATGTAGCATTCTCAACACAGATGTTTTTGAGATTCCCGGTTCTCGCGCAATTTGTCTGCTACTGATGTGCGGATTAGCCGCGACAGCAGTTAAAACACCTACTTCGGCATCATCATTTGTTGCAGGTAGTGGTTGACGTTTCACGTGTGGCTGAACACTTCCTGTTGACTTAAATAACGTAACTATCCGGCGAACGGTCCGGACACTTGGATGATGTCGTAGAGGATACCGATCAGCATACATAGCCCACGCCTTTGGGCATTTTCATCACAATAGCCATACATCAACACGATATCGACCTTTCCCGCAATTGGTAAACGGTCCATTTTAACACGGGTAGTGTATCACGAAGCAAATACCGTCCGCACTGGCAGAATGTTACGTGATACCACGTACTTATACGTTTGCGACTATTACAGCGCCATCTAACACAAAGCGAAAAAAGTGGTCCAACTAAAACATTCATATTTGTTTACGTACTACACGAATATGTAATAAAAATGGGGACTCCAAATTTTTAAAAAACGCAGTTGATATCCGTTTAACCTATGGCAGCGCCATCTGGCGGGCCAACCGTAGCGCCATCTGCTTTCCCCCTTAAAGCTAGACAAGTTTCGTTCTTTGTAGTTTTTTCGTTTGACGCTTATTTCATGAGATATTTGGTCCGGTACGATCAATGGACCACCCTGTACAGTTCGTCTCGTGGATATATAGTGTGGTCCATTGATAGTGACCGGGCCAAATAACTCACGAAATAAGCGTAACAATCCACCGTGAACATGTTTTGTGCTAGTCACGTGGAAATTAATAATCCGATTTGATTTTGGTTCATGCTTTTTATGCGGTTTTTGGCCTCAAGACAATTAAAAACCGATTTTTCCATCAGATGTGGTGTGACCTTACGGTGGTGGATCACACCTGTACACCCATGCACACTGAGTAGTACAGTTTGTTTAACGTCAGACGTACACTTTAGGCATTTTTGTATGATTCATTTGTCATTTGTAGTCGACCACTATTAAATTGTGATGCTTACAGCGCCATCTATTGCTACATTTTTGGACTATTTATTTTTTGTCTGCCATACGTTTCCCCCTTCCCCGATAATATTCCGTTGCAATTTGACATCATTCTGACCAGTGGTGTTATTTCTACAGCGGTTTGAAAGTTTAACTTTATTTGTAATCACCCTGGACTTTACGTATCCATCTTCAGAGTAACAGCAGAATAACCACTCAAAAAAGCTTGCAACAACAAGGCGATAAGGGGGGTATGAAACTGCAGACAGTGCCTTATTTTAAGAAACATCCACCGTTGTTGTCGAGATTGAGCAGAAAGGGGGAGGGTATGAATTATGGTGTGGTAGACTCTAAGAACTGTTTATCGCTTCTATTACGAGGTGACAGTCTACTGCAAAAGAAGAAACAAGAAAGAAAAGGAAAAAAATGACGCTGCCATAAATACGCTAGCATAAGGCATTTCCTTTGATTAACTGGCATAGCATTGGTCTATATTATGTGTGGGTACCACGGTGTAGATGCTATTCACCCGCTGCTGTGCAACTCGTTCATGAACAGAAAATAATGCTGAGCTGCAATCCGACGCAGTGGCAGCTTAGCGTCATGTATCTGCAGTGTATATATAGTCCCGCAAGTACTAGAATTGTCTACCCACCTGTGTCATCATATTAGACCCTGATAATTCTCATCTCAGTGTTGTGAGTGACAGGATAGAGGCGTCGTTTATAAATGATACCACCAGAGACCCGATTAATAACACCGTGCACCGCCTGTGAACCACTACATAGAAAATAAGCACAACGCTCAACATGGTGAACGTATTAATACATTGGCATATTTCTGTCTTAAGCATAATGCAAGTTGAAAAGCTCTTCTGCATGGATGCCCTTCGTTTTTACTAACAAAAAATCAGCAGTGGTTATACTGTAATCATTATGAGTAGCTACTTTTCATTCTTTCAGTATTTATAGACTTAATGACAGTTTTGCTTAAGGGTGATTTATTCCAGACATTACTGTCTGTATTTTTCGTTTTTGCTTGCTTGTGCTGATGACAACTGCTTCTCATTTCCCGTTAGAAGCAGTTCGAATTGAACTGACACTGATCATATTCTTTGGTGTCTGTTTTTACGCAGTTTTAGAACCCGCTTTTCTGATAATTCCGGGTTTGGAACGGAACTTTATTCGTAGCTTACGAAGCCTCTCCTTGGACATTCACTTTTCACAATGAAAGCGGAG
Source organism: Schistocerca nitens (assembly GCF_023898315.1). Lineage (NCBI taxonomy): Eukaryota > Metazoa > Arthropoda > Insecta > Orthoptera > Acrididae > Schistocerca > Schistocerca nitens. The sequence continues at coordinate 394,355,429 of NC_064616.1, forward strand.
CTGTACTTTCATTTGTGTTGATCTAAACACGTCGGTGTTTAATCCACCGTTTTCTCAACAAGTTGAACTCGAGAAACAGAATGTTCGATAACTGATCGATGCGTTTCCGGGGTCCCGTTCACAATGTGTTGCGCAATGCGTGCTTTCAATGTAGCTAAGTTTGCAATCGGCACACTGACACACCATCTTTCAGATAGCCCCATAGCCAGAAGCCACACGGATTAAGATCAGGTGATCGGGACGGCCAGGCTGTAGAGAAAAGGCGGCTGATAATTCTAGCAGTTCCGAAATGGCCCTTCAGCAGCTGCTTAACTAGATTTGCAATGTGTGGATGTGCGTCATCTTGCATAAAAATGATTCCATCCACACATCCACGCTGTTGGAGAGCTGGAACGAGGTGGTTGCGCAAAAGACTCTCATAGCGCTGATTTGCGTGTGGATTTTCCGTTGCCCACATTCGACAACTCTGTGTATTGATATATCCTGTCACATCGAAGTGGGCTTCGTTTGTCCACAAAATCTTCCACGGCCAGTCACGGTCCACTTCCATCCGAGCAAGCAATTCTAAAGCAAAGGTCTCTCTTGCTGACAGGTCAACAGGAAGCAAGTCGTGCACACGGGTAATTTTGAATGGATAGCTAAGAAGGATGTTTCTTAGGATTTTACGCACCATGCTCACGGGTATGTCCAGTGTTGGAGCAATTCTCCGTGTACTACACCTTTGCAGACCACCACTCGTCTCCTCCTGCACTGCTGTTGCCACTGCTTCCACTGACGTCGAATCAATTCGTTTCCTCCCGCTACCAGGTTCACTTCGATCGTTTTCAACTAAAATAGCGGAAGAGAGAAAAAAAAAACATCTGGCTTTTTACATTTGTTTGCAGTTGCGACATAAATGTATGGCTACGGTTGCAGCAGTACACAGCTACTGAAATAGGTTCGAAAATGCGAACATTCTCTCATTGCTTTAGTACAAGCTAAGGTAGATATTGGCTGTTATAATTGTTTTTTATGACTAATTTAAAATATTGTAACCCATTTCAAGCATGTTTTGCTCATCATCAGACGTTTATGCACACTGAAGATTGTAATCTTAAGATTGTTACTCACAGATAATTAGTCTTAGCATAGAACTGTTTTGTTCACTGTTCGCCGATGGAATGGCTATTGAGTATTTGAGGGGAAGCAGTGCTAGTGTGTGGCCGTAAATTGGTTGTCAGCGGTGCCTTCCACTGGCTTGGAGCCGTGTTTTGTCGTTTGTCCTGATTGACATCACGGCCTGTGCAATTTGCGGATAATATTTCTTCAGGTGTATTGGTGCCTTATCGTGTGATACACGTTTTATGTCAGATGTTCACTTACATTTTTGGCATCGCACGCTTCTTATACATACATGGCACACTGAATGAGTGGTATATGACATGACACTACACCACTTCTTAATTTGACACTGATTTAGGCATAATTATTCCACACAGCCGCGGTCCTTAAAATTACCCTGCATGGTAATAATTAATTAAGAAAAAAGGAGGTTTTCAATAGAGACATTATAATTTACTCCTAAAATGACCACCTTGTAAACTAGGCATAAACAGTAACTTTCCAGCGCACTATTCCTTATGATGCACGAATTATTACGGTATCAAAATTCCAAACAAGTATCTGAATAACAACGGAAGTTCAGCTCCAGTCCTGAAAGTCCGTCGACTATCATTGGGTTGCCAAACATTGTTGAGACGGCATTTTATAAATAACTGTTTTTGAGACAATACATTAATGGGACTTTGACGACATCCTTCTAAAACGTGTCAAGTACTTGTGACTCGAAGTAAAACGTCTATTGTTTCAATTAACTAATGGGCAGTATATTTCTTAAGATTGGATGAAATACCGCAGCAAATTGAGTGCTTAACTGACTGTAACATAGCCGGCCATGGTGGCCGAGCGGTTCTAGGCGCTTCAGTTTGGAACCACGCTGCTTCTACGGTCGCAGGTTCGAATCCTGCCTCGGGCATGGATGTGTGTGATGTGCTTGGTTAGCTAGGTTTCAGTAGTTCTACGTTCTAGGGGCTGATGACCTCAGATGTTAGGTCCAATAGTGCTCAGATCCATTGAACCATTTGACTGTGACATACAGAACCGGTGTAATGATTGTCATTTCAGTATCGTAGCAGACAGTCATTTGCCTAAGCAGAAGTCTGCAGGGATTAATGTAATTACCATAAGGATTAATTCTGTGTCTTCTTAGTACCAATGAGATAGGTGCTTCGTATATTCGATTGAGCAGATTAACAGGGTTTCCCTTCAAACGTTAGGCCGGCCGCGGTGGTCTCGAGGTTCTAGGCGCTCAGTCCGGAACCGCGCGATTGCTACGGTCGCAGGTTCGAATCCTGCCTCGGGCTTGGATGTGTGTGATGTCGTTAGGTTAGTTAGGTTTAAGTAGTTCTAAGTTCTATGGGACTGATGACCTAAGATGTTAAGTCGCATAGTGCTCAGAGCCATTTGAACCATTTTGAACCTTCAAACGTTAAGAGTTTTTGTTTCCATTCTCTGCTTGTTGTTGGTGGAAACGTGAGGCGGTATGGTAGCGAAGGTGTTCATAATCACACAGCGGTGCATAGCTTGTGGAGCAGGATGATATAAGCAGAGACTCATAACAGCTGCTTGTTATAAGAAGGGAAGACAACAACACCCTATATTTGTTTAAGTAGTCAGCGCTCGATGAAGTGCACCAACAGTAATGTCATAGGAAGCCGGTGGACAGCTTCAGTAGTAGGGCAAGGTTCGTACCAACCCACTTTCCAATCTTGCCAAATTTATTGAAGACGGCGGCATGTAGACTTGGCAACAGCGCAAGACGTCATCCAAGATGGCGGATTTTGGCGGGAAAATAGGCCAATTGGGCTATGCCCACTAACCTAACCCTCGAGAAAATATGGCGGGAATTTTGAAAATAGACCAATTCGACTACGTCCACTAACCTAAGCCTCCAGAAGAAAAAATGGAGGGAAGTTTCAATTCCAACAGGATAATGCATGCAAAACTGTACTTGTCTTATTATTATTCATTATTATTGATTATCATTTATTAACATTCATTATCATTTATTATTATTTATATCATGCACATGTGTATGCAGCCCAACTGTGAGAGCGCCACCGTGATGTCATTCAAGATGGTTGATTTTGACAGGAAGAAAGCCAATTGTGCTACCTCCACTGAACTACCGTTACCGTTCTCCTGCACATTCAGTCTTTTCTGGGCTGTCGTTGCCATGTGTGCGATCACAGAGATGAATGTGGGTGATAGAGCAGCCTTCAACAACTGCATTTCATGTAGACATTCGAGGGAGGACTGTAGCCACAGTGCACTACATGAGGTGCAGAAGCGTATGATAATGGAGGAGTGTCGGAGCAATAAGTACAAGAATTCTGTTCAGCAGGTTTCGGCAATGCAGAGGGATGGAGCCAGGATGCATCCTTTAACCAGCATATGCTCATGCGCATGCGCAAACTGCAGGCTTATTTACCATCAAACATTCACTCTTCCAAAACGAAAGAGACGTTCAGTTGACACCAATTCGCTTCAGCGTATGCATATTCGTATACAATGTATATACCATTGAAGACCATCCTGCAGAATGTGATCAATCGATGAGTTATTGATGTTTCACCGTGAGTTTAACAGCAGTGTAGTTTGCAAGCATACAGCCGAGGACTGCCCCATAGCCTCCTACATGCTGAATGGAAACGTCCATTAATCCTGGAACATATAAATAAGAACAAGAACACAGTCCTCCAAATAAATTCCCTCCGACGAAATGCTTTAAAAATGCATTACCCATCTCTTGGAAACATCTGCTACTGTTGGAACTGTCTACCTTTTCGAAAGCCCACATATAAGCTCCCAGCCCACAAGAGACGACTGCCTCCGATCCAGCAGAGCGACGAACTGATCTAGTTCACGAGTTCTCCACTAGAGGACACTTCGATAGGTCACGTGTTCACTTCATTCAACCAATAGCAGCACAGCATCATGATGACGTAGTTGGCTTCTATATAAGGAGCACTCAGCAGCCCATCCATCTGATGACGTACGCAGCCCCTGTCTGGGGATACGCTGCGCCAACTCGCCTGCGCCGTCTGCAGCTCATACAGAACAAAGTACTCAAAATCATAAGCAACGCTCCGCGCTACACACGCATCGCGGACCTTCACCGGGAATACCGGCTAGATACTATCTTGCAGGTATTCCAAAAACTCTCCACACGACTATACAATAACACTAGACACTCGCGCAACCCGTTTATCCTTTCTCTGGGTAACTACGACCACAACCATAGATGGAAGCATAACAGACCAAAGACATTACTGGCTAGGAACTGAACATCTATGGTCCATAGAACGCTAACACGACAGTACTGGCGAGCCCCTGCAACACAGTTATTACTAGAAATCCAGATGTGCGACTAGACGAAAAACAGGCAACCGCAGGGAAACCGTACTGTACACAGCACGCAAACCAGCCACACACACCCCCTACACCGTCTGTGAGTCGATCTATGACCGATCGCCCACTAACCCTCAACGACCTTGAACTGTTGCAGGGACGCAGCAACTACAGCGAGCGCCGCAACAGGCTCCAACACCGACAAAGGTAACGATGCACGATACCTCGAACTAACTCAACCACACCTTGCATGCACTGTCGCAGATAGCAAGCCGCTACTGCCCTTACTACCCGTCCTACTGTCGCAGAGGTTTTTTTCCCTTGGCGCTGGCCTTGGCACTTTTTTTCCTCTGCTCTTAAAACCGCTACCCTTCGATCGTTTTCGACCACTTCTATCTCCTGATGGACCATGTTAATGAGTAGTCTTACCCAGACGCATGGATAACATCACAGCCCGCATCCTGTGACGCCTGATTCAAAAACTAACATGTTTACGGAGGTGACAGTAGAACTTTTGTGTTGGTCACCACGTTGGTGTGGGCGTGGAGGGGCCCCATCCTTCGCCCATCCATCTCTGTTCCAGTCGGTCAAGATGAAGCGTCAGTCACCACCACAGCAGAGTAGGAGGAGGAGCAAGCAGCACCAGAAAAGTAAGTCAACAAATTATTATTATTATTATTGCTGTTATTATTATTTCTCTACCAACATCACATCGTTTCTTATGAATAATCGTCTTGGTCCTCCAGCAGTTCCGCCCATGATGCCAGCATCAGAAGGTCCCAGCATGTCTCGGTCCACGCACGTGAAGGCCTCGGACTCGTCCACACAGGATCCTGTAGCTCAGCTTCTCAGCATGCCGGAGCAGGATAGCCAGGTGTTAATGTCGGTGCCAGAGGCTGCGCTTGATGGGGCTTCACAGTACTGGGCTCCTTCGTACGCACCGTCCACTGATCATAATCTCACAAGGGACATCCCACCATCAGTGCAAGAACAGCAGGCTAACCACGCTGGTGCGGATGTCGTCGATGAGAAGATACCGACCGCCGCTTCACCTCAACCTTTACTATTCGCCTCAAGCTATGTGTTAACAGTTAGTGGTTCAAAACGTATCCATGTAGGACTTGATGCTTCACGGTATGGTAGTCTCTCAACTGTGTTAGTGCTCGAAAACGTGCTCAAAAATATTAAAGTGATATTTTTTGACTACGAGTGGGATGAACTGTGTCGTTTAAAAACACACATCAAGAATCATATGACTACTGAATATTATCCATCCCACTCCTACCAGGATATGTACTGTGGCAGTCTAACTGTGAGTGTTCTATCACTGTATGGTGATGCTACGCGAAACATTAAAAGTGCTGATGGTTATAATGTTTTCATGCATCACCCCACTGTTGATAACTTGTTGAATTTAGACATGGCTCTAACTAGTACGATAGAGAGACTAAATAGATGGTGCCCATTTGTTCAGACAGTATACACCGACATCATTAACTGGCTTCACACATATAACATCCACATAGATGATATAGAGCACTGATTTAGTATAACACCAGTGCCCAAGTCTTGTGCTATTCCTCGAATAAGTGTTGAAAATGGCGAACTCAGATTTACTGATGGAAAACCGGACTATTGTAATTCACCTTTACGAGATATTCAAGCATACAATAAGCAGCTATTTTCCAAATACTATACTTCTGCTGTAACGCTTAAAAAAGAATGTACTGGTTTTTTCTCATGCTGATCATATTTGTAAATATTTTAATAAATAAATATATTATTTTATAATATTAAATTTGTGATTGCGTGTTTTTTTTATTTTTCAAGACAAAATGTCACCTACGTTAATCTATATGACAGCCTTCCCTTTAAATATACCACCTGGAGTTCATTCTATTGTGTAGCCGTTGTAGCTCAGTTGGTAAGGTGACTGCGCTATAGTCACTACACACAAACACATATTTTTAATCATATAAAAGGGTATTCCACACCTTGACCTACCACAGTAGGTATCATGGAGGGCTGGGTGAAACACCCTCGCCTCAAAGGCATTGTTGTAGGTGACTGGTCCTGTGATGATGACCAAGACCAGAGGACCAACAAGAATGGACCAGTCTTTCCTGACAGCATGCGAGCTATAATTGTAGGTCAATCCAGCTGTGGTAAGACAAATGTCCTCATGGCTCTGTTAACGCACATAGACGGAGTCCGCTTCGAGCACCTTTTCGTCTTCTCCAAAACAATCTTTCAGCCCAAGTACCAGTTACTGTAGAAAATATTAGATGGAGTAGACGGTGTAACGTACAGAGCCTTCAGTGCAAGCGACGACGTCCCACCACCTGAAGAGGTAAAGCCTGACACTGCCTTCATATTTGACGACGTCGCTGTTGAAAAGCAAGATCAAATCCATAAATATTTCTGCTTTGGCCGTCATATGGGTGTTGATGTATTTTATCTGAGTCAGACGTATTCCAGGATCCCAAAACAGCTGGTGAGGGACAACGCAAATATCATTATAGCATTCAAACAAGACAACCTCAATTTAAAGCACATTTGCTATGCTCACGTAGGGACCGACATGTCATACAATGAATTTGTAAAGATATGTGCTTATTGCAGGAACCACTCACAATACGGATTTCTCGTTATTGATAAAATACGTAAACTGAATGACGGTAGGTATAGCCGGAACTTCCAAGACTTTCTCCATATATAAACGTACGAAAGTACCTTATCCCATCAGTTAACACTTCACCATGGACAAATTCGCACGCATGGCGGACGCTCAGTCTGAGAGATTAGATGTGCAAAGACAGAATGCCCGAATGTACACCGACATCAAATTTTAAAATCTTGAGTCCAGACTAGTTAAAGTTGCAAGGGAATTAAAGGACACCCAGAAACTTTTTTCCATTAACCAAAACCGGAAAGAGAACAGAATTAGCGCAATTGAGGGCAAGATAGAAGCCGAGGCCGTTGTTATTGAGGAAGGTGGTGTAGGAAAAAAGGAGAAGAAGAAGTACAACAAAGCATATATAAAACCACGTGATATTCACAGCTCTGATTAGTATCCTTCGAGATGTCGACAAAGCATAAAGTCATTCAGGCGCGCAAAGCAGTTCGAGAGAAATTACGTTTGCGGAAGTTGGGACATATAGATCGCGAGCAAACGCTAAACGAAACTTTTAAAACCTGTTACCGAAACTGTCGCCAAGACAGCTTTCCATAATAATGACCCAATCGCAGAACTCACCAACCAGTATCCGGCCGTTAAAATAGATAGAACATTTGGTATCAGCAGGGCGAGACCGTACATGCTAGGCTCTCAAACTATAACTTTATCCGATAGCACAATACGCATCGGGGATACAGAGTTTAAAAGACCACCTGGCTTAATGAACCTAACCTTCCTAAGGCCATCAAAAATCTTAAAGTACTCTGCCGATGATTCAAATTCTATCGGGAAATACTTAACTTGACTGATCTGTATAAAAATCCCGACGGAACATTGAAAAAGCCTGAAAACTCTAAATACGCTACCATTATACAACCTTTACTCAATGAGCAAGCTAAAAGCGTCGGTGAGGGTGTAGACTTTCAGCATAAAGGAGTGAGCAATCAAGTCCCGCAGTATATAAATTACGATGACCCAGATGAACTAATAGACATACTTCGACTGTTGATGGCTTCGGCTGCTGAGGGCAATATAATCTCCGAGCTTCGAGAGAGAGGTAACATCGAATAAGTATGGAAACGGTGGTTCGAGAACTGCTCAAGCCAGCACGCAAAACATACCCTCGTAGGCATGTCATGATTAAAGGGCTGGATGACCTGTGGCAAGCTGATCTTGTAGATATGAATCGATATTCACCTCATAATAATGGATTCAAATACATTTTAATGGTTATAGATACATACTCTAAATTCGCATGGGCATTACCTATGAAAACGAAAACCGGTAGAGATGTTGCTGTGGTGTTGGAGCGTTTGCTGCAGACAGGAACGAATCGATGCCAGGCCAATCTTCAAACCGATCACGGTGGAGAGTTTTACAACGAACATTTCAAGACTGTGATGGAGCGGTATGGCATACACCACTACACCACGTTTACCCACCTTAAAGCTAGTATCGTCGAGCAGTCGAACAGAACAGTCAAAGCTCAAATGTGGATGAAGTTTAATCTTCGCGGTTCGTACATGTGGGTAGATATCCTCCCACAGATAACTGCATAGCGTAATTGAACCAAACATAGTACAATAAAAATGGGACCGATCGAAGTTCGCGATAATTCACTCATGGACACAGTATATTTCCGGATTAAAATTCTCGACCCTCGCTAACAGAGGTTCAATATAGGCGACTTAGTACGTATTTCAAAACACAAGACAGCGTTCAAGAAATCGTACTTACCAAATTGGTCGGCTGAGATATTCACAGTATCCAAAGTGCACCGAACCAACCCTAGGACATATGTCTAAAAGGACGGCAAGGGCGAAGACATTTGCAGGTTGCTTTTACACGGAGGAATTGCAGAAGAGCTCTGAACCAGATGTATTTCTCATCGAGCGCGTGATAAGACGTCGTGGGAATAGAGCACTGGTTAAATGGCTAGGATTTCCATCATCAGAAAACAGTTGGATCGAAGCTGGCAAGTTAGTATATAACAGGGAGAGTAGACCTCTATCTCTTCAGTAGCATACCGTGCACTGTAGGAGGCACATCATAATAAGAGGTTGAGGTGGTGTTCTCGACATGTTGCCTGTTGAATTGCACATTCCCCGATATAAGTTCTGTGGGCCTGGAACAAAGCTTCAGAAGCGCCTGGCACGAGGTGATAAAGGTATTAACCTACTAGACGAAGCCTGCCTTGAGCACGACCTCGCATATGCAGCAAATAAGGATCTCCCAGCACGACACGTCGCCGACCGGATATTAGCAGATAAAGTCAAGCAAATAAGGCGAAGAAAAGATCTCAGAATAGGCCAACGCGTTGCTGCATTCGTGGTTGATAAAACCATGCGTGGAAAAATGAAGTTGGGCTTGGGTGTGATGAATTTCAAACGAATTATGAAAGCAGCGCGAACAGCTTTGCGAGCGAAGAAGAACAGAAAGAAGAAAAACAAACCGGTTTTTTGAAAAACTGTATTCTCACTTCGATGTCTGCAGCTAAACGCGTGTTGAATGGTGGGAACAAGAAGAAAAACACGACTTCAATTAAATCAACCAGCGTCCTACCACTACCAAAGACTTCAGGCGGAATTTTCCCGTTCCTCATTCCAGCCCTTGCAGCCATGTCCGCTGTAGGTTCACTCACAGGCGGGGCCGCAGCTGTCGCCAAAACGGTCAAAAACGCACAGAATGCACAAGCCCAACTAGAGGAATCCAGAAGACATAATCGCGCTATGGAGGCAGCAGCTATCGGAAAAGGCCTCTACTTGAAACCACACAGGAAAGGACTAGGTCTCTTCATAAATAAAAAAAAAAGTCCGTTAATTATCGTACCCGACCGAGAGATCACGAATAAAGATCTAGTTAAAATTCTTAAACAAAAACTTCACATTCGTGGATTCCGCCGCGTCTTTACGCGGCCGGCCGCGGTGGTCTCGCGGTTCTAGGCGCGCAGTCCGGAACTGTGCGACTGCTACGGTCGCAGGTTCGAATCCTGCCTCGGGCATGGATGTGTGTGATGTCCTTAGGTTAGTTAGGTTTAAGTAGTTCTAAGTTCTAGGGGACTGATGACCACAGCAGTTGAGTCCCATAGTGCTCAGAGCCATTTGAACCATTTTTGTCTTTACGCGGAATACATCGCCGAAGACCATGTGGCGGACTAATGAGTTCGGAATTGTAAATTTAGATGTTGCTGGCGGTCCAGGGAACCATTGGGTTGCGTATGTTAAGATAAGTCCAAATACAGTTCAGTATTTCGATTCATTTGGCGATTTACAGCCACCTGAAGAATTACAACGCTACTTCACCGGCAAAATACGCGTATTCTACAATTTCTGGCGATATCAGGACTTTAACACATATCTGTGTGGTCATCTCTGCGTTATATTTCTCATCACAGCGACGGCGAAGCCCCCCCCCCCCCCCCAGAATGCGTCATTGTCAGATCATGTGCGCGATATATAAAAGAGCTGTCATTGAACACATGACCATCATTTGATGTTTAGATGCAATGTCGTACACTCTGACTTTAAATGAGCGAGGATCGATTGATTTAAGTGCAGGGGACTGGAGTATTGCACTGATTGGTCTAGAGCCGTATAACAGCATTCCAAATATCACACAGACCAACAATAAACTACATCTTGAAATTGACGGTCGGAAGGAGATTCTACAAATACAACCTGGTGCCTACGATACTGATGATTTGAAAGAACTCTTAAAACAGTCAGGAAAAGGTACTGAACTCCGGGCAAACATTAATACCCTTAAATCTGAAATACGGACAGAGAGTGCTACGATCGACTTTACACAGAGACATTCAATTGGTCCACTGCTTGGTTTTGTGAAGGATCGTGTTTTGGTCAAGGACGGAAGTAAATTTTACTCGTCAGATCATGCTGTAGATATACTCCCAGTGAGTAAAATCCACGTTGAGTGTAATATTGCCACAAACTCATACCTGAACGATAAATTGATTCAGTAAATTTACGGATTCTTTCCTACAGTCGGCACAGGGTATAAAATAGTTGAAGCCCCCACAAACGCTATATATCTCCCGGTGACTGTTCAGACACTGGACTACCTTGAACTGCGTATTGTGCACCAGAATAATCAGCTTGTTAACTTTAGAGGAGAACAGATCATTGTACGCCTGCATCTAAGGCGAGGTGGGAATAAGGTATAAAGCTAGCACACCAGGCTCATAACCCATCAGTGCAACGTGGAAGGGCAAGGTGATAACACGCCTTAATTACGAATTCCTCATTTCAGCAGGTTTAAAACCGCAGAATGACGCCGCTCAACGTAACTCAGTAGAGTATGATGACTGAATTATTCGTCATGAATACCACTCGCACAAACCCTACGCTTCAAGCACATTATCAAAATGATGGATTGTTATCCAGCATCAGGACGCTGTAACACTGCCTAGCAAGAGCTTCCTCTATCTGGACTACACATTTAAGAAAGCTGACGGGGCTGCCGTAGCGCTCTCGAAGCTCACTCGAAATGCCGTAGCATTTCTGTTTCAAGAGATACACTATGAACTCAACGGAAATGAAATAGACCGCACACGCAATGTTCGTATTACATCATCCATTAAGACGTACGTTTCAGCCTCACCCTCTGATTCAAACAGTTTGTAAAATGCTGTGTAGTTCATAGATGCAGCAGATGGGGAGGGTGGACAAAGCCGATTTACCGCGTGCGTGCCAATAAAAGTGCTAATGGGTTATTTTGAGAATAAGCAGCCAATAATTATCAACGCTAAACAGGAACTTACTTTGGTGAGAAGTGCAAGTGACGCGAATTCATTCACTTAAACAGCTGCAGAGAATGTTCAAATCAAGATTAATAGCATGCCATGGAAAAGGCCTCACATCACCATTGCCGACGAGGAGCGCTTGAACCTCTTAACAGTTATGAATGCTGGCACCTACCTACCACTAACTTTTCGATCATGGGAGCTTTTTGAATACCCAGTCCTACCTACAGCGTCCACACATACTTGGGCTATTAAAACATCAGTGCAGTTGGAAGCACCTCGATTCATCATACACGCATTTCAAACTCAAAGGCGTGCTAATGTATCAAAGGACTCAACTGAATTTGACCACTGCAAGTTAACTAACGCCAGATTCTACTTGAATTCAGAATACTACCCATATGACCACATATTCTCTGGACCCTGCCTTTTATTACATGGCACCTGGGTTGTCTTGGGACGCGATGCACAAGAAAACGAAGTGCAGTATCTCAATATATATAGATATACAAAACTAAAGCAGAGGTACTAGAACGTAATTATAGTAATTATAGTATCCCTCGTTTGAAAATGAAGAATTCAAGCTGTAATATTCGTTTACCATTTTACTGTTATCTGGTAATATACTTTAAAGGCCGACTGCAAACCGGCGGACTTGGTTTAACCTAACTCCATACTGGCCACATCCTCACCCAGCAAACCAATAGATTTGGGTATGACATGCCCCTATATACCCCGGGTTCGTCTTATTGTACACAGGGAATATTCGAACTGAACAACGTTTAGCGTAAACGTGTAAGTATAGTGGTTAAGGGGGAGGGGGGCGAAGGGGTGGGTTGGGAGGGGAAACTAGATGATGCTGACTACAGTGTTATTAACAAAAGAAATTAATAATAGCAAAAATCACTCCGTACTTCTACTCATCACCAAAATATCAGCAGATGTAGGACGTTAAGATTCTACCACAAATACGCGTCTCATACATCGTTAAAGTTCCAACAACAAATGTTGTTGATGACAACCAGAAATCATGTAATACCGGGGCCTAATATCGCTGACAGGAACGGTTGCAGAATCTATCTACACAGCGATATTTTACGAAGTCGATTGTACCAGGAGAAATAAATGTTCTGAGACAAATATGAAGAAAATTGGTTCATCGATGTATCGCAAGACAAACTCATACACTGTTTTCTAGGAAGAAGAAAAAGAGAGCTATGATCAATTAATGTTTTTTATAAAGGTGCTGACCAACTTCTTAGCAATACTTTATGGCGCTTTAACACACTCCTTACTAAGTGGATGACTTCTCCTATGTCTAACATTTCTTCGGAATTATACGTATGTAAGCAGTGGAATGCTGGTAAAAAGTAGACTACGATGGAAGTAGCTCTTGCGATAATTGTAGCCTATAGCCATTAAATCAGGCTGGTAAGGGTCTTAGACTGCTGATGAAATTCCGTAATTGGTCGTAACACGCCGCAGTAATCATAAACATGTACTTCATAAATAATTATTGATTCGAAGGCCAGTCGTACCTACCAACTTACGGGCATTAGCACTGTGTAGTAGAACCGAGACACATCTGGCAAGACAATGTTTTCATCAACAGTAGCTGAGAGTGCATAAAAATCTAGCCCCCCAATCTTGATTCCATGGGAAGTACCGTGGGCAGATGAGATGATTTCAGTCATCTGGCTGAGTAACTCTGAATTCTACCATAAGTTCCGCTACCAGTATAGGTTACATGCGTAATCGATTCAAACTGTAGGTATACTTGTCTTAATAAGCTACTATAGGTCCTGACTGCCTTTTTTAAGTAGAGTATCAAGGTTTGGCATCGTAACTTGACCCAATAATCAGTTAAACCTGGTCTTCCACGACATATACAGATCCAGCTAAAAAATATAAGATGAATTCGAATTTCAGGAGTTATAAGCAGACAGACGTCACGATCAGTTCCATCGGAGCTAGTATCACTCACTTTCAGAATATTAATTGCGGAACGATCTTAGATAAACATATTCGACAATTTTAATAGGTCTGATCGTCAAACAATGTCTCCAGCACGTATGAGGAAAACATAAATTAGTCTAAAGGTGTGACTGAATATTCATATGAAGCTTCGTTCAGACAGTACTTTGTTGTACATAACAGCATAATTTGCGAAAAATCTGAAGCAGAGTGGCAATATAAGAAATCCATCTATAGAGAGAGTAACAAAGAAAAACATCTTTTTTTTTCAACAAACATATCTTTGTTGTATATTTATTAATTTACAGGTAACATCAATGTCGCCGTCCTCTTCTTATGCAACATCCATAGCCTCAATATGCTCCTCAAGTAGGAGGTACTACTGCCGGAGTGGAGTCTCCAACGCAAATAATAATAACCTGAAATTAGCTCTACGGATTACACACACACACACACACAAACACAAGTAAACACCGGACATAACTGCATTTACTATCATTCCACGGAATGATTTTACCAGACTACTACTAGATCGCTACAACCTGTCTCTAACATACCAACTTACAGACGCCCCTGCCACTGACTTAGAATCAAAACAAGGATCTGTTTAGTACCGTACTGATGCAGCTTTTACATGGTCATCAAAAGGAGCATAAATACAGATACTTGACGAACAGACCTCATAATGACGGTACTGCTTAGGACATCGAATGCATTGTTATGGAATGCCGTCCGGGGTGGCCGAGCGGTTCTAGGCGCTACAGTCTGGAACAGCGCGGCCGCTACGGCCGCAGGTTCGAATCCTGCCTCGGGCATGGATGTGTGTGATGTCCTTAGGTTAGTTAGGTTTAAGTAGTTCTAAGTTCTAGGGGACTGATGACCTCAGAAGTGAAGATGTCCTATATCCATCATACAATATATCTGAGAACCTCACAAATTTGCGGGGGGCTATGTGTGTGTATGTGTGTATAGTTTGATGTGTGTAATGGAGAGTAACTTATAGTCACATCTTTCCTGCCCGTAAAATGGGATGATGAAGAGAACCCGCTATAATGCCTTATCCATAACGCAAAACAATTACAGTTGACGTGAGAGATCGTCTAACATCGTTTAAAAATGCAATGGCGGAAATAAGTGATAGGTGAAGAATAATATCGTCAACCATCAAAAGATTCTGATATCAAAATGCTGCAGCAGGCTGGGAAACTATGGTCGATCCCACGAACTTCAGAGCTACCATAGAACCTTTTTCTGCAGAAACACACTTATTACTTTTTATGCTTATCCATTACGGATATTTTAGAACCGTGACTGTATATTAATGTAAATAAATTATACACAACTGCAACCAGTCACTTTTTTCATTAGTAATGCTTTATTACATTAACCGGTTTTCGAACCCTTTCAGGTTCATCTTCAGATGATTTCGGGAGAATCCGGGAAGCTACATCATTATTGGTAGTAGCATAATGCTGGGTGCTGGTTCTATGGCAGAAATATGGGTCACACTTTAATGTATCGCCATGACTAAAGCCGCCTATACTGTCGCAGTAAGTAAAAACTAAATTCACACCCATATCGACAGATAATCTATAGTCATGGCGATACATTAAAGTGTGACCCATATTTCTGCCATAGAACCAGCACCCAGCATTATGCTACTACCAATAATGATGTAGCTTCCCGGATTCTCCCGAAATCATCTGAAGATGAACCTGAAAGGGTTCGAAAACCGGTTAATGTAATAAAGCATTACTAATGAAAAAAGTGACTGGTTGCAGTTGTGTATAATTTATTTACACTTATTACTGATTATGGTTTGAGGATGAGCATTCTTAATGACGACTTAGCCGTCAATCTTCGAATGTATATGTATGTACGTGGGTGTTCTACATCCTCATTCCTATATAGCGAACTGCTGACACCGATTCTGAACACATGCTTTACAATTAGTGTGTGAGAGAGGGGGTGTATGTAGAGTAGAACATCTAACGGATGTAGATGTCATAACGGTGAACTGTGTTTTTACAGAGCAATGTAAAAATTTGATCAGAGCTGTCAGCTGTGATTCCATGTTCATCATTCACCAAATATAGCAACATGAACAGTCTGTCATTTGCACTACGCTGGATGGCTAATAATAAAATAAGTAAATAAAGAAATCGAATCAGCATTGTAGGTAAGTTGAGCTGAGATGGAGGATAGTCCCTTTCAGGCTATCATGACTTGTTGATTTCGCCATTACCGAACGTGTAAAACCGTAATCGCCGTCACAACTGCTATACATTAATGTACATGTCACGCAGTTCACGTCACCTGCAGTACTTCCGAATCGATAGCTAACATATGGCAGGCGTCATCAAACATCGATCTTTGGAATATCGAGTGACCGAAATCAGAAACATCATTATCTCAATGTTTTTTTTTTTTTTTTTAAAAATCCTAAGCCAATAAGATATCAAAGATCTATAGAATTCGCAACATACAAATAGATTACACCACTCCAATGCAACCTCTGTGTCTACGGTCGGTTTCCTAGCATATCTAGGGTCACCGAAAATTGCGCATATTCATCATGTCCACTAACCACTACTAGTACACCTATCACCATGATGTCTCCACATGCTGTGGAGTACACATATCCGCTGTGTGTGCGTAAATGAAGGATTTGAAAGTGATCCGAACTTCAGATGCTAGACCTCTACTACCGCTGGATGCCTGTGGCAAGAGCTATGACAACGTACTATATGAGCAGAACAAAGAATCACTGGATTCATCACTCAGAAGTTTACAAGTAACAAAGCATTTCTGGTGCTTTTATAAGCAGCTACAACGAGCACTAATGTTCATTAGAAGAACACTCGTTCCATCTTTTTCAAAGAGAACTTCCCTAAAATCGTAATTTCATAACTACTTTGAATTAAACATGGTTCAAACCCAATCTCACTATCCACTTCTGTGGTTATGAGATGACATGGCAGAATCGACTAGACTGTAAAGGGCACTTCTGCTCTTCTAATAAGCTCTGGCCTTCCAGCTAATGGACTGTGTCTGAAATTAATTTAAGTTCTGATTTTTTAATAAGTGTTTCAAACCTGTGAGACAGCATAGGAGCGTCGTCAACCCAGGCACCTCAGCGATAGACTGCTGGATATGTGTCAAACGACTACAAGGAGAGCTTTAATGAATGCGTTAGTAAACACGATCAAGTACTCACTGTGTGGTATCTCACCTCCTACCATTTTCTTGTCCTCCTCATCATCCTCCTCCTCTTCATCTCCCATCTCATCCACAACATCTACGAGGGTAATCCCAAAAGTAAGGTCTCCCATTTCTTTATACGCACATAGACCTGTTTATTTCTACAGTGGTTTACATCAGTTTACAGCTTGAGCATTTAGCTATTTTTCGACATAATCACCATTTCTGTCGATGCATTTTTGTAGACGCTGTGGCAGTTTTTGTATGTCCATGTCATACCAGCTCGCCGCCATGCTGTTCAGAAAGATATGAACCTCTTCTTTCACCTCGTCGTCGGAGCTGAATCGCTTTTCAGCCAAATGTTCTTTTAACATAGGGAACAGGCGATAGTCACTGGGCGCCCAGTCAGGACTATAGAGTGGGTGGGTGATTATGTTCCACTGAAACGTTTGCAGGAGAGCAACAGTTTGCCGAGCGATGTGTGGGCGAGCGTTGTCATGGAGAATGTGTACGCCCTTGCTCAACATTCCTCTTCTCCGGTTCTCAATTGCCCGTTTTGAGTTTTTTCAGAGTCTCACAGTACCTGTCAGCATAAAGGTGACCAACAACACCCCTCTCCGATCCCAAAAGACGGTTGTCATGACTTTGCCGGTAGACTGTGTTTGTTTGTATTTCTGCGGCTTTGGCGAAGAAGGACGCCGCCACTGGCGTGATTGTTCAAAAATGGTTCAAATGGCTCTGAGCACTATACGACTTAACTTCGGAGGTCATCAGTCGCCTAGAACTTAGAACTAATTAAAAATAAGTAACCTAAGGACATCACACACATCCATGCCCGAGGCAGGATTCGAACCTGCGACCGTAGCGGTCACTCGGCTCCAGACTGTAGCGCCCAGAACCGCACGGCCACTCCGGCCGGCGGCGTTATTGTTGCTTGGTCTCAGGTGTAAAGTGGTACGCGCAGGTTTCGTTACCCGTGACAATTGAGTCCAGAAAGTTGTCCCGTTCGGCTGTAAGGCGGTGAAGAAATGCACGGGAAGCATCAACTCGTTGCCGCGTGAGGTTCCTTAGTCAGCATGCGTGGCACCCATCTTGCCCACACCTTCCGGTAGTTCAATGTTTCCGTTAAAATTCTGTGAGGGGTGCTTCGTTCAGAGATCATCCAGGAAGATCCGCCGATCTTCACGCATGTTTTGCTCAACTTTCAACGCTGTCTCCTCAGAAATTGACGGTCTCCCGCTCCTTTGTTCGTCGTGAATTTCGGTCCGACCAGCTGCAAACTCTCTACACCACTTACGAACATTAACATCCATGCACAACTCACCACACACTTCCGTCAATTGACGATGGATTTCAATCGGCCCTTTGAGTCCAAAAACCGAATAACTGCGAGAAATTCGCACTTCGTGGTAACATCTAACGGCAGCTCCATTCTCAACGACTCCCAAGCCGAGCGCCTCAGAGCGGCGTGCGCATGTTTACACACAGCGCGTGAAGCACTCTTCATAACAGTCTAACTAACTGCCACACACACAGAGTTCTGTAGTTATAAAAAAATATAAGACCTTACTTTTGAGATGACCCTGGTAATATTTCGTTCGTGCCTACAGATAGCAATGAAACTTTACATTACACCAGCCCTCATTATTTATATTTATATCTGCTGACAGAAGCTGCTACAGCTAGGTCATTTAATTCCAGGAAACTCTACAGTGTCCGCATTTGATATTCCATCCTCCTCACCCACCTGTTCCTCTATAAAAATGTGAAGGGGTGCTACTTCAACATCTAAGCATGCTCGAAAAGAAGACGAACGAATCACACACAATGTCTTTCAAATTACATAGGTATGTAGACGAATAAACACACAGATTTGCTGCTAAGTGGATAATTACAGAGAACAAGAAACTTACTTGATGTGAACTGCTAGACGACAACATGTATAATTGATTCAGCTGGAGGTGTAGTTGTAGGACGAATACATCCCCACTGGATGTTCGGTGCTGGAATTACCCGACTAGCTGTGGATGGGGCTTTCTCGTCTACCAGAATACGTACTGAGTGGTTAACCTACGACTTTTAACTGAGGAGCGCTCCATAACAATTTAATTGACTCGATGAAAATGCTGCTAATTTCCAGAAGCAGTGAGAATAGTGTTGATCAACAGCGATAATTGTGAAAGTCACCAGTGATTAAGTGTGTACTTATGCATGTAGGAATCTCAATACCGAGTTTCTAAAGAAAATTTCTTTTCGTGGATAATTTCGCTGAGGTTGAATGTATGCATATAAACTCCAAGACGCAGCTTGTGTGTGTGTGTGTGTGTGTGTGTGTGTGTGGTGAAAAGCAACCCAAAACGGTGCACAAGCACACACACAGCGCCTCGCCAACTGCAGACAACCTGAGAAACGACGTTACTACAAGAGAAATATTGTGACCCACTTTTAAATCAGACGGCTGGCAGAAAGCATTTCATTTGAAGTGTCATACTGTTAGAGTGGTTGGTACCTTCTCCCGTCCCGGTCCCCCACCCCCTCCCACCACCCGTGTAGCCAAGGCTACCAACTGTTAAACAAACAAACAGCTCACCGCTTTGCTTGTCCACTGACAAGGAGACTGCTGCCTCGCTCGAGGAACACAGTGTTTGTCTGGCGTCAGGTTATGGTAGAGACGTCTACCTTCGATTCTACATAGCTAACCAGAATAAATAGTCGTCGTTGTTTTGGTCGCCCAGAGACCGATGAGGGACTAAATGGGCCCCGGCACTGGCGACGAAAAGGCAAGTAATGACATCCGCAACTCCCTACGTCTGCTGATTGCCTGATATGACAACAGCAATATCTCCCTCACTATAATAGTCTGTACTTGGGTTGTAATAGATTTTCTACCGTACCAAGAAGTTCACTTCACCAGCTGATCTGCATTGTAATCAGAGAGAGAATTCAACTGCATATTTACAGTCTGAAAAGTATCAGAAACAGGTAGCTGAAAGTAGAGCAACCATCGGATCTTGCTTGAAAGACTCATCTGTCATTTAATTTATAGACGCTGGGTGCCTCTCCAGTTCAGGAGATGACACCATTGTCAGTCTGAATAAGTTCGCTCTTCCTATTTCACTAAGAGTGCAGTGACATGTTGATGTAATGAAGCATCGGACAGATGCAGTAGATGCGTGTGCTCGTTCCAGTGTCAGCTGGTAAACCGAGCTTTAACATTTTTCAGTGAATGTCAGATATTCATCACAATCCACACACACACACACAGATACACACACACACACACACAGATACACACACACACACACACATACAGAGATACACACACACACACACATACACACATACACACACACACACACACCGATATTCATGTATGTAACTGTCATTTGAGGAGCACTCCTTAACCATCGAATTCATCTGATCTGAAAGCCGGATATGCAGTTTACAGGGGCTGTGCTGCTATGGCTGGGAGTTAATTTTCGCAGAACGGTAGTTACGGCATTAGAATGAGAATACAGTGCACGTTTTGTTAGGTTCCCATATCATGGTGTAGGTATTAGGCATGTGTATATCCAATGCAAGATGGTGATGCCTTCAGATTGCTAAATTTGTACCTCACTACCTATAAGCTTAGAAGTGATGACCAAAGGCCGAGTGATGCACGCTGTGCAACGTGCTCGCATGACTGGCAGGAAATTCTTCTGGTAAATCATTCCATTTCCCTACCAACTCGATAGACAACCGATGGCCACTGCATTCTGCCTATGCTTGACGAGATTTAAGTCTCGCCAAATGTCCTATCATAACAAGTGTTCCTCTACAAAAGCGAAGTTGTTCCAAGGCGCATAATGGGTTTCCATCTCTCGTCATTACTACTTTACTCTCATCTGGGGAATGCACGTGATTCCAGTCCCAGTGCTCTCGACCTCTTCGCAAACGGTTTACATGCCGCCAGAACATCATGTGCAGGTGACCAGAACTTCCCACCCCCACCATGTAGCTGTCCTGTGATACTGCGTCCTATTAAATGCAGATGCAATTGGAAGAGGAGCTCTAGAAAAACGTAGAGGTCATCTGCTTTGGACTGCAGTACCAGTAGCTTGAAAACGCTACACAAGGCTGTGAGCAGCAGCAAACTCCTAGGCCTTTTACCAGTTTTCATATGATGTTAAGTTTTCCAAATCCGACAATAAGAAACATCAGTGTAACAGCTCACACTGCCTTCTTTTACTGCCTCGTGTTGCGGGAGGCAGCACCGTTTAACTGTGGGTTGGCACCATGTACACGATCGGCGGATCGATGACAACATGCTCTCAGTTCGATTGAGTGGTTAACACACGGTCCTATCACATTAACTCTCCTCGCTTCATTCCTCCATGAGGCACAGAAGGTGGTAGATATAGTGCACCCCGACTTCTGGTCAGTGTGTGGATTAAATTGGTACGACGGTTGGGGTGATAATCATTAAAAAAGACATCCGCGACACAAGCGTATGGTTGAATGAAAAAACATGATTCCAAGTCGCAGACAACATTTCTTTTGTTAAAAAGTCATGGTATTAGTCGTAGAAATTTGCGCTTTTCTCACGACCTCAGTCTCATGTCCAAATTAGCGTTGCATTCCTCACATAGTACAGCATCTGTTGTGCATGATCATTCCCCATCGAGCATTATTATCCATGACTTACAACGCTGTGGACATGTCATCTCTTTATAAATTCGGCAAGGTGGATGATTTTAATTATGACCTTACACCACGTGGCGTCCTGCTTTCTGGTGGCACCATCCTGCTCATCCGAGCGAATGGGTAATACGTGATTAATGTGATCACAATCAACGTGCAATGCGGCATTTGTAGCTGGTAGTGGAAGACCGAGTTTTTTTAATGAATCGTAGAAAGTGGTACGGTACCTCAATACTATATTTCCTACCATGACTTCAAAAATCACGTATAGTTTCAACATGAAAACTGACACAGCGATACTCACATCTACTTTTTTGTTTCGTCTTCCTATGGAATCAAGACTGGTGTGAACATGTAGCGTAGCACAGGAGTTTCTATACTGTTTCTTTTGAGGATTACGTCTCTCTCCTCCTAAGACGTACCAATCAGAAGTACGTCTATCCATTCCGGAATGTTCACTCAGTGTTGGGTATTGTGTTACTGTTTGGTACTACCAGCATTGCTTTATTGTCGAAGTTTCCTATCCACCATAGTGTGTGGAACTTACTAGCTGAATGTAAGTTTAAGGACTGTTGGATTGCGTTAAATGCTTATTTTGTAGTATATTCACGGCAAAATTCAATGTTCTCGGTCTTATATTCATTGTAGCAAGCATTTGTTCACACCACGAGAGTGAGTTCACAGTTATTTAGCTAGAGATTTCATTGATTTTAGCACTATATTCGCTGTTTCCATTGTTGCCATTATAGTATTCATTTTAAAAGCTAACACTACAAACTTTACACGATGCGAGGTGAGATCTGTTGGTATGATATTCATTGTAGCAGGCATAAGAATCCCACCTGGAGGATATTCGATGGTAATACTTTATGCAACATATGAGTGTTCGCGTTACCTTTTCTTAAAGTAAATTAGCTGACATTACAGCAGTTGATCTGTTAACAACAGCAACACTTCAGGTACACACGCAGTATGTTACTTCACGAGGAGCGAGTGAATTGCATAAAATTCCTCCATCTTCTGTTCATGTACCGTCTGTACAACAGGAATGCCGCTCTTTCATTAACATCCCTCAGTGGTTGTGTGTGCGTATTCTTTCCAGAGCAGAGCAGAGCAGTGTTGGCAACAAGCTTTCTACGTAGGTGGATGGCCGGCCGGGGTGGCCGAGCGGTTCTAAGCACTACAGTTTGGAATCGTGCGACCGCTACTTTCGCAGGATTGAATCCTGCCTTGGGCATGGATGTGTATGATGTCCTTAGGTTAGTGAGGTTTAAGTAGTTCTAAGTTCTAGGGGACTGATGACCTTAGAAGTTAAGTCCCATAGTGCTCAGAGCCATTTGAACTTAGGTGGATATTCCTAAAAGCGACATTCTGTGGTGAGGCGAGCGGGACATCTCATTCTTCCACAGTATATAAGAACACACAGACGCATACGAGAGGGTGTTTTTCAGTACAGTGGAGCGTCTGAAACTTCTACCACACAGCCTTTGTACGGTTTACATGAAGAGGTAGAATAAGTGTGAGCAATGACGGGTTATAAAGAAATGCGGCGGCGAACACGGCTTTCCACCTGTCAGGGGGCAGAGCGGGAGGAACGGTGCGTGGTGCATGACTAGTATAAAGATCCATGTGTATATCATTTAAGCAAGCTATATTATTCCAATGTTTTTCCTACATGATCGTCATTTTACTTATCTGAGTGCCAGCAAAGTCAGAACGTTTGAAAGCACGGCGCTGTTGACTGTTCAGTTCTTCAACTGTGACAGATAGTCAGTTACTTCGCTATACAACAGCGAAGTGGCTGAGTCTTTTGTCGACCTGCCACCGATTTCTGGAGACCGGAAACAGTATATATCTGCCAGAAAATGGATCTCTTTCTGTACAATCAGCGATTGGATAGAACAGGCTTGGAAAACCCATATCCCTACATACAGGGAGGAGACGGGGGATGAGTGGAGGTAGCAGGGAAGGTAAGGCTGGTTCTGAGATGGTTAGTCCATGACCGCACATCCCGCTGAACACAAGTGCAGCTGACACCACTCTTCTGTCGTGATATTTTGGGGTCGGTTTTTGGGATAGTTGTGTTGTTACAATGATTTTTTCTGTTCACAATCTGTGTGTTGCTTTGTGACCCGTTTTCTATGAGTGCTGGTTTTTCACGACAATTTCCATGTGTAATTAGAGCAGTGAATCATTTTCCATCAGTTGCGATAGTGCGTATTGGCCTACCCACACTTCAGTGATAGTTTGCTGCCCTGTCCCTTCTTACCATGTGTCAGTGTACACGTTCCTCAGTAGCTATACCAAGGTGACCTCTCGGGGGTCAAAGAATATGACGAAGTTATCGAGAAATAATGACAGCACCGTTTATTTGAATTTCGATCACCAGGGCACGAAGTCGTCTCTTGCACTGTGCACTGACCGCCATTTCAGAAACACGAACAGCTCCAGCACAGGCAATAGTCTCTGTGAGTTGTGAAATGCATCTTCAGTTCATCCCACTGCATCAACATTATTTGATGAAAAGTGTTCCTCTTACACTGGTCCATTATCACCTCTTTACATTCCTCGTGTAGGAGGCTACAGACACAATCATCAGCTTATTCTTACACCTAGTAGACTTATTAAACTCCTCTCTGTTCAACACCAACATCTCGTCACTTGAACACCCGTTAAAAATAAAGATAGTATCATCCACTAAAGCCAGTTTCCTGCT
The DNA here is from genome assembly GCF_023898315.1 of Schistocerca nitens. Taxonomy (NCBI): domain Eukaryota; kingdom Metazoa; phylum Arthropoda; class Insecta; order Orthoptera; family Acrididae; genus Schistocerca; species Schistocerca nitens. The sequence continues at coordinate 394,379,888 of NC_064616.1, forward strand.
CATTCACAAGTGGGGGCGGCTATGTTGTGGTGGCGGTATTGTGGACTAGAGCGGCCGGTCTTCAGACTTTGAAGCGAACGTACAGACAGGCGATCGAGAAATTTGGCCGGGGAGGGGGGGGGGGAGGATATAGGGGCGGTTAGCCTTGGAAAATGCGGGCTGGGGGTGGTGGCGTGTGGCTGCAGCTGTAGGAGAATCCAAAAGCAGGATAATACCACCAAGAACACATATCCCCCAAAAATAAATAAACAAATAAGGACTGTACCTACCTCCCAGCAGCCTAGCACACTGAGTCTTTTTTCCCGCCCATATACAGGTGGGGAAGGGGAGAAGGGTAGGCTGACAGTGATCTCTGGTGTTGATATTGTAAACTAGGCCTAAAAAATTTGAAATTCCCGCCATTTTTTGAAATTCCAGCCAATTTTTGAAATTCCCACTATTTTCAATTGAATTAATTTGCATAATTAATTTAATTAATTTTCGTATCAGTTTAATTAATCGTGCAATTAATTTGATATCAACTGTACAGCGATGTTGCCACATCTACCACCCACCAGGAGGGGAAGGAAGGTGGCCGCCATTTTCGATACATTTTCAACAATGCAGACTGTGCCCACATGACGTTTGGTCCTCACTAGTATTGTGCCAACTGCAGAATGTACACAAGTGCAGAGATATTCACTGCAGTAAGTCGAGTGGGGGGGGGGGGGGAGGGAGGGCTACCCTCCATCCTTATATGTCCACATACCACACCGAGTAAAGTAAGACAAGGTTCAGCCACAAGAAAAACTCGATGACAGCAAATCCGTAAATCACACCGGAACAAATGCTTCGATGTGAGAGAAGGAAATGAAGTATATATTTCTCAGAAGAGCTATTTACTTGTCTACTACTATCGAGTGCTGTAAAGCTCCTTAGTTTCCTTGTGTAAGTGTGTGCTGCGTAAATTTCGATGTCACCTCGTCTTACTTTCGTGAAGCTAGGATTGTGCAGACAGCGATGTTGGCACACTGTGTTCAGAGCCAAAACGATGTCTTCCTGTTTGTATCTTAACGTGTGCTGGAGTATCCGTCGCACAGAAACGCATTGGGCAGTATCTATCGCTGCACTTGTCACGAGACGTGATATCCAGAGCGCAATGTCTTTGTTAAATACACTCCTGGAAATGGAAAAAAGAACACATTGACACCGGTGTGTCAGACCCACCATACTTGCTCCGGACACTGCGAGAGGGCTGTACAAGCAATGATCACACGCACGGCACAGCGGACACATCAGGAACCGCGGTGTTGGCCGTCGAATGGCGCTAGCTGCGCAGCATTTGTGCACCGCCGCCGTCAGTGTCAGCCAGTTTGCCGTGGCATACGGAGCACCATCGCAGTCTTTAACACTGGTAGCATGCCGCGACAGCGTGGACGTGAACCGTATGTGCAGTTGACGGACTTTGAGCGAGGGCGTATACTGGGCATGCGGGAGGCCGGGTGGACGTACCGCCGAATTGCTCAACACGTGGGGCGTGAGGTCTCCACAGTACATCGATGTTGTCGCCAGTGGTCGGCGGAAGGTGCACGTGCCCGTCGACCTGGGACCGGACCGCAGCGACGCACGGATGCACGCCAAGACCGCAGGATCCTACGCAGTGCCGTAGGGGACCGCACCGCCACTTCCCAGCAAATTAGGGACACTGTTGCTCCTGGGGTATCGGCGAGGACCATTCGCAACCGTCTCCATGAAGCTGGGCTACGGTCCCGCACATCGTTAGGCCGTCTTCCGCTCACGCCCCAACATCGTGCAGCCCGCCTCCAGTGGTGTCGCGACAGGCGTGAATGGAGGGACGAATGGAGACGTGTCGTCTTCAGCGATGAGAGTCGCTTCTGCCTTGGTGCCAATGATGGTCGTATGCGTGTTTGGCGCCGTGCAGGTGAGCGCCACAATCAGGACTGCATACGAGCGAGGCACACAGGGCCAACACCCGGCATCATGGTGTGGGGAGCGATCTCCTACACTGGCCGTACACCACTGGTGATCGTCGAGGGGACACTGAATAGTGCACGGTACATCCAAACTGTCATCGAACCCATAGTTCTACCATTCCTAGACCGGCAAGGGAACTTGCTGTTCCAACAGGACAATGCACGTCCGCATGTATCCCGTGCCACCCAACGTGCTCTAGAAGGTGTAAGTCAACTACGCTGGCCAGCAAGATCTCCGGATCTGTCCCCCATTGAGCATGTTTGGGACTGGATGAAGCGTCGTCTCACGCGGTCTGCACGTCCAGCACGAACGCTGGTCCAACTGGGGCGCCAGGTGGAAATGGCATGGCAAGCCGTTCCACAGGACTACATCCAGCATCTCTACGATCGTCTCCATGGGAGAATAGCAGCCTGCATTGCTGCGAAAGGTGGATATACACTGTACTAGTGCCGACATTGTGCATGCTCTGTTGCCTGTGTCTATGTGCCTGTGGTTCTGTCAGTGTGATCATGTGATGTATCTGACCCCAGGAATGTGTCAATAAAGTTTCCCCTTCCTGGGACAATGAATTCACGGTGTTCTTATTTCAATTTCCAGGAGTGTATATTAGAGACGTAATACATTCAAAACGAAATTAACGTAATGTGTTGGGCATGAGTTAGGTAAATATTAATTTTGTAAGTTTTCGACACATTAAAACAGTGCGCAGTGATATTTAACACGTCCGCTACCACTGTAATTGGCCCTGCGTTGCCACGTAACCAATTATTTTTTAATATAATCTCAAACTGTATTGCTAAAAGCAATATAAAATGTATTTATTTTATAAGTAAAAGGTTATATTTATTCTCGTGAATCAACTTTTTTTGGGGGCACACTAAGGCCTCAGTGTCATATCAGGCCACATTCTGTAGCGGGTGGCCATGGACGCGCTAGGGCGTCTCGTTTATTTTTCCTGAAAATTGTGACAGTTTAGAGTACTACATTGTATTTTATATTCAAAAATAAAACAAAACATCCTACTGACAAACGACATTTTTATTGAATAAAAAATATAGTAGGAACAGCATTCAAACACAAACACAAAATCTTGAAACCTTTTGAAATACAATGTATATCAAATCTCAGAAAAGATACATTCAAGAACTTTCCGATTACACTCAAACAAACAAAATAAATACAAAGTTCAAGAATAGTACCTACACATAACTGTCGAAAAATGAAAGAACAACGAAAGTGCTATCTGCCTTTAGAGGTGGTGAATAACACAACAATTAAAACAATACCCTGCTTTGTTTGTGCAATCTGGGCACTTGTGAATCGTGTCTGTTCGTTGTCCTTAGCTGGCGCATGATCTGCACTTTTTTCACCGTGTTTTATATTTTCCAGTTCAATCTCGTTTGGGAATTTCTGACTGGCCGTTCTACCTGCTTTTGTGGCAATAGGGCTCTTATAATACTGTGTCTGAATTCTTGGAGGGGCATTTTTGTGCGAGAATATTTATTGTGTAGGGCATGTGCGTTTATCAGCATCATTTCTATAACGTGGATAAAAAGTTGTGTAGGGCATGTGCGTTTGTCAGCATCATTTCCATAACGTGGATAAAAAGGTTCCAATGTACCAGTGCATGGTTTTTCGTTCCGAGAGGTAATATGATAACATCTCATCGTGCCGATCAACTCCCGACATAAATTTATTGTAGTTTACAATGGCCAAGGGCTTAGATTTCTTCTCATTTCTTTTGTTTTCAACCTCAAGCATTTCATTTGGAAATGCATTAGAAATGTAGCAAACCTCCCTCTTATCACGCCACTTACCTTTCATAACTCCTTCCGTAAATCTGGCAACGGCTTCACCTTCTCGTAATTTTGATTTCTGTATTTCCTTGGGTGTATCCTTCCTATTCACCCTCAGAGTTCCCGTGCAGGGAGGCTTCATGTCGAGGAGCAACTTAGCCAATGCGAAGCTATTATAGTAATTGTCCACGTACACGTAGTGACCAGCATTCAACTTTTCATCCAGTAAATGAGGAAAAATTTTTTGAGCAGGGCCTCTTCCTCCTAAATTGTCCAGTAGACCAGTGTATACCGCGAATTTTAAGATTATTCCTGTGGGAGTTGTCAAAATATATATCTTTATGCCATATTTGAGCATTTTATTTTTGATGTATTGGCGGTAAAGTAATTTTCGACGCCAAAGCATCATTGATTCCTCAGTTCCCGTCCAGGGTAGTACACTTGGCACATCCTTTCATTCAGAAAATCGATAACTTGACGTATTTTATACGACCTGTCGGATGGTTTTAGTTCGCATTTTTTGGATTTTCAGAAAAATGCAGTGCACGAAGTATTAGAAGAAAACTATTTCGTGAAATACTATCGGCGATTCCTTTCACGTGAAATAAGGGGTCATTTTTCCAACAGTCCTGCAACTTCCTCATCTTTACATTTCCCATGTGCAGAAAAACTCCCAAGAACGCCAACAATTCGCCATGCTTCACATCTTTCCAACAATTTACTCGTGATTGTTCTCTGGCTCCAACAGAAAGAAATAATTCAATTGCGTTTCGATTTGTTACTTCTACAACTTTCAATAGAAATTTGTCCTTCAGCAAAAGACGAAAATAATCTAAGGGAGTGTTTCCCGTTGGTTGAATTAGCAGTCCCTCATTTTTTATAAACGGGCAGTTTACCATTCCAACTGGCTCGCTTTCCCATGCAACATCTGTATCAGCTACATTACCACTCCTTCTGCCCTTTCCCTGCCGCTTGGATTCACAGTCATTTCTACGGTCTCATCTAAAGCAAAGTCGGCTCCATCAGACTCTTCACTGGATTCCCACCCGTCCTCCCCACTGGCCAACTCCGTTTCCGAATCGCTTTCTTCGAATACTCGTAATAATCCCGCATCCGTTAGTTTTTGTACGTTTATTGTGTCCCGTATTCTACGTTTCTTAGGTTCTGAATGGCCCGAAGTGTCACGATTGTTTTCCAATTTCAGTCCCACAACAGAGAAAAATTGTAGGGAAAAAACGAGAACCGCTCCCGTAAAAACTTAAAACAATACGTTCTTAGAGTGCCTGTGCAATAAACCACACCGAATGGCTGTACCCGACTAAACCGTAGTGCCTCGCAACAGCTGAGTCTCTTGCCGCGCAGGCGCGTCCAAGGCATGTGCACCAGTATCGGCCGGGCGTGCCGGTGCGCCGCTGACAGCGAACGTGTTAATGTAATTTTTATTGTTGGTCGTCATTTAATCACAGACAGACAGGCAGACACACACAACACACACACACACACACACACACATACGTGCCCGACAACATACGCACCAATTCATTCCTTGGTTGCCGTCAACTAGGAAAATTTCTCCTGTTCCTGGCAGTCGAGGAAACTGAGTGAGATAGGTTGGAATATAATGGACATTTATGACAATGAGCTGCTTTCAAGCAACGCTTGACTGATTATGAGAACAGCGACTGCATGGCCTTTATGGAAGAGCGCGCTTCTAGTAGTCAACCTATCCACTATCATTGCGTAGGATGTCTCCAAGGCGTCTTGGAACTGATTCAACTAACTGCCTTGATAATTTTTTGTGATTTTTTATTTCCCTACACGTGTTTTGTATGTTCTCCCAAAGGTGACTTTCATTTCAAGATCCAACTGGCAATGACCTCGATATCTGCGTCCAAATGTTCTCAATAGGGTTGAGGTCCGCTGACCGTGGAATGAACGCCATTAACTTTATTCTGTCTTGGTCCTGAAACCATTCTTGAACGGCTCTGCTTTGATCGATGGGGCTGTGATCCCGTAAATAAATAATTATCTGCTTGTTTCATCTATTTATGTATGAATAGCGTATCTGTAATTTAAACACTATATTAACGTTTCTTATAGTGTCTGAGAGTTCAAGTCCAGTCATAGCTGAGAGGTCTATTGTAAGTTAAATATTCCGATACGAGCGTATTTTACCATGTCCAGAATGTGATGAGAATCGTAACCTGAAAGCCAGATTGAGAGAGACTGGCTGAATCATATCAAACGATGTTGTATCGAATTGGCAAGGACCCCATCGGACCGGTTAATCACAGATTTTAATGAGTCTTGGTTATGTTGGAGAGGAATGTGTCCTGACTACCTGGCTAGCGGCATTTAATCCAATGGATTTTAGTAGAAGTATTCTGCGTACCGCCTATGCCAGTAGCGTGATCTCTGTGCTTAGCAACTGAGAGAAGCGCAGCGGCTATATTTTGAAGTTAATATGTGGACGGTACAGGTTCAAGTCCTGCCAGATTACTTTTTCCAATTTAATCGCACAGAATATCATTAAATATTATATATCATGCAAAATTACTCAAAAATAGTCATTTTAAACGTAGTAATTTCATTCATAAAACAATCGTTATAGCAGATTCTCTTCAGATGTGTAGTCCGTTTGTTACGGAATGGATTACAGAAATATCTTACTATCGCTTGCTGTACTGGAACAGAATTACTGATGGTATTTGTCATTGAAGCAACTGAAACATAAATTCATAGTGCACCACGCACATTTAATGAAAGTTACTGCATTCCAGGAACACGGATTTTTCAGAACTGGCACAGAGAAACATAGTTTATTTCAATTCCAAACATTGTTATTACTGCGATCAATTTCGATATGAACCACGCTTATTTCATCATTACTGTGAAAGCAGGCACACTGGAGTGATGCAGAAATGAAGGATGTACTTTTATGGAAACTTCCCTCAAAAATGCAACCAACTTTCTGAAGACTGCTTCAGAAAGTTGGTTGCATTTTGATTGCAACCATTATATACTGTGCGTCTGGTGCTCCCGCAGCACACTTATCAGAAGACCTTTTACTGCTGGTAGGAGGAACACAAATTTATTCAATTAAAATTAAAGGTTTATCGGGTATTTACTGAGGAGGAACACAAGTTTGGTACAAAACTGAACTTGAGTGGCTAATTCGAGCCAATAGTAACTGTGTACTGTAGTGTCAGAGAAACTACGAACGAACGGTGATCTGAAACGTCCTTTACAGTGCGGAATGGGTTGTTAGGTGGAGGAGACCAGACAGCGAGGTCATTGGTCTCATCGGATTAGATCAGGACGGGGAAGGAAGTCGGCCGTGCCCTTTCTCAGGAACCATCGTGGCGTTTCCCTGGAGCTATTTAGGGAAATCACGGAAAACCTAAAACAGGATGGCCAGACGCGGGATTGAACCGTCGTCCTCGCGAGTGCGAGTCCAGTGTGCTAGCCACTGCGCCACCTCGCTCGGCCGTTCTTTACAAATTACGATCGGGTTGTGTCATGTTTGCCGGCCCGTGTGGCCGAGGGGTTCTAGCCGCTTGAGTCTGGTACTGCGTGACCGCTACGGTCGCAGGTTCGAATCCTGCCTCGGGCATGGATGTGTGGGATGTCCTTAGGTTAATTAGGTTTAAGTAGTTCTAAGTTCTAGGGAACTGATGACCTCAGATGTTAAGTCCCATAGTGCTCAGAGCCATTTGAACCATTTTTTTTTGTGTCATTTTTCCTGTTTACAAATGTACCGCCTACCTCAGCTCTCTCTCTCTCTCTCTCTCTATCTCTGTGTGTGTTCGTGTGTGTGTTTGTGTGTGCCTAGTTGCGCATGCACTGTTCCTACAGCGCCACGAGTGTGTACATTTACACCGCCACCTGGCGTGTTACGAATTTGGTCATTTTAAGCTATTTTGTAAACCTTGTAGCGTTTCTTACCAGCTAAAATTTTGACAGGGATTTTCTTCATTGTCTTCTTCCTGTGTAAAAAATTTCAGGGTAGGTTACGACATGTCTTATTCGACCATTCCCTTGTAAGACTGTACATAACATTGACCTCGGCTTCACTTTAATATGAAGCCAGAGGCATGCGTCTTTCCGAGTAGTAATAGATATATTACTACCTTAAAAGTGAAAAAAACTAATGTGAATATTATAAAAATGTTAATACATGAAAAACTTTCTATATAATCATTGTATGTAAACTAGTTTTTTATATAGAACTTTACGTGTAGAGTTTTGTTTCTGGTTTCTGTTCGAGTTACCCTTCCTTCTCCCCTGTAGTCCGTTTCCACACAGTGTTAGCAAATGTGTCTCAGCTGCACTGCATCTTATCAGGATAGCTGTGACGTGTAGCGATATCTCCCATTTCTCTGCACTCAGCGTCCCTGTCTGTCCTCAGGAGACGTGTACCGTCGTTCCATTACATGTGTACTGTTTGCGTGTTTGTGAGTGACTGAAGAAAAAGCCTGAGACTCGGAGAATTTAGAAGTTTGGTAAAAGCGTTGTGAGAGATGACTTAATAACGAGACTGCGTTGAAGGTGTGCACAAACACATATGTGAGATGAGATTTAACGAGCAATTTAAAATGAGAAAAAACAGTGCATTTTCATGGGCAATTTGTTGCAATTTCTGATAAAACTGACAGGATTTCTTTACTGATCACATATTACGTTTAAGGAGTATGTAAGTACAGCGTGTTTGACATATATATATATATATATATATATATATATATATATATATATATATATGTGTGTGTGTGTGTGTGTGTGTGTGTGTGTGTGTGTGTGTGTGAAACAGAGAATGATTACGCTGCATTAGAGGGACCGCATTTGTGCACAGTACTCCTAATATATAAAATACAAAGAGGAAAGATTACTTCGACTCAGAGAGATGTTGAAGAAGTATAGTATTTGACTTAAGAAATACAGAGACATTACGTGCTTGGAAGGAGCAGAGAATTTATCACACAGAGACGACATTTAATAATGAGACAAATACTATGCTCTGACTGGTTGGAAAAAGAGGAGGGGGATGAGGTATGAAGCACTCAAAACTGGTCTGTTTCCGTCATCTCTTTCATTTTTAATACTGCGCTTTGATTTGCTGGAGATAAGAAGTGTAAAAAGCCTAATCTGTTGTGTACAGAAGTAATGTAATTTCACACCATTTTTGTGCACCGTTTTCATTCTACGCTTTGATTTGTTGGAGATAGAGAGGGCTATGAACCACACAATTGGTCAATCGCAAATGTCGTGGGATATTTATTACTGTGCTGCGGTTGGATGAAGAAGGGGTATGAAACTGTAAGTGGATAGAGGGGGAGACTACTTTTTATTATCGCAGACTGCTTTTATAACGCTACACTCTTAAAAGTAGAGGGAGGATGGATATAAAGTATACAACTGGTCTGTTTCCAAATGTGATAAACTAATACACGGCGAGAAAAAGCTACGTTTGTTCACTTTGAGGGAACCAAACGAAGAACACATTTGGTAACACCGCCACGGGCAGGCTGCTTGAATTTGCGCTTGCAGCGACCTGACTAACTGACTTGAATGCTAAATATCTCGCAAATGGCGCAGCGTATCGAATATTTATCTGAACAGTTACTTTGCAGCACAACCTCCCCTGCAAAAACCTTGCAGACTTTTCAGTCTGTTTCTGACTACCCTGTATACCAAACACGATTGGGTTGCGTCTGTTGGTTCCACAATACCACAGTACAAATACACCCTCGGAGACACTTGTAATCGTGGCATGCTTTGTATTCAAGATCTCATAAAACGATCAAATAGAGAAAAACAAGCCTTTACATTTGTTATTCCAATGGTACGGAGGGTGGAGGAAGACAAGAAGCTTTCGTGGATCGTGGTGCTCATGCACCACTGTTGTTATTGGTTACAATTTAGAAAGTAAGTAATCAATATTGTAACATAATTCTCCGTCTAATATTCGGCCAGTGAGCCATGGTCTAGAAATTTTGGTGATTATCCTGGATATTTGTGATGATAAATAGTTTGAAACAGATTAACAAGATAATGACAAGTTGCAATGTATTTCGAACAATTTGGAAACGTAACTCTTTTACCCAACACGGCCAAAAGATACATTTAGGGAACTGGGTTTAACGAAATTTCTCTACTGCTTAGTTCCAAACTCAAAGAAAAGAAAATTATGGCAGAAAAAATATATATTTATTGGTAAAGACATGACAGCAGACAATTCTCATTTCTTCAAAGAAGAAGCTGCATAAATACATTGTTGATATCTATCCGATATGTTGAATAGTGACTGCGTGTATGGAGTGTTTCCGTGAAGATGTTATAAACTTTCAAGAATAGTGGAGAAGGGTTTGACGTAAGGTATGTAAGGTACACTGGCCTCGAAACGACCGAGTTGAAATTTAGAAGCTAAAATCGTTCTGATATCTCTGACAGTGGAAGATGTGTACTGGTACAGTTGTTGCGAAGCTTTTACATTAGGGAACTTTCAAAGTTGTTAGCAGTATGGTCAAAAACAACAAAAATTTCTAGTAAAGAAGGGCTTTAAAATGCGTGCCTTAAGATATATGAGCATGTGTCCATCTCTGATACTGTGAATGACATCTGTTCTACTCGTTGGTTTCCATAACCTGGGCAGAGATAGTATGAACTAAAACAAGAAAAAATGCCCATTCAATTTGGTCTCTAAAACGGATACCTTCAGAGCTATGAGCGCTTGTTCAATGAAAGCGATGTGTTTCATAGTTGCGTAGATGAGGAGTACTCACAGCTCTAAGGTATGCATTTTACTCGATTTTTTTCTTTTTTTCTCAATACTTCTACCTCTGAATGTTTTCTACCGTACAGTCTTAGTAACAACAGTACCGGTAGACGTATTCCACTTTCAGAGGTGTTACGAAGATTTTCGCTTGTAACTTCCAACCCGGTCATCTCTGGGCAGAGGTTCCTTACCTAAAACTGATACATTTACTCTTATCGATCACCCCTGAAAATGTGTAACATCATCACGGAATCATCCCGAAAAAAATGGTGATGGGAGACTTCATACATGCTGATTCAGCTAAGGTGTTCACACTAAAAAGGGCAGAGTGTTGTGGTCTGGTGCCTGGGAACGTGCTTCTCAGAAACGGTGAAGCCGGTTGACGGTTCAAATTCTGCTGTCGTTGATATCTGCGGGAAGTGACTGACGGACGGTGAAACCACGAGTAGGTGACAAGGGGTTGAACGTCCATGCCTCGTCACAGAACGAGGAGGTCGGAGACTTACCCGATTTGCTAAGTATTGTAGACGACGAGCTGTGGAAAATATTAAAACAGCGTGGAATGTTGGGTACGCACAAGTGATTCGGGGCACACCGTTCAACTCGCGTTGTTGAATACGCAGCGCACCACTTCTGAGTGTCCGTCCCCATGTTGACCCAATCACATCATCATCTACTTTCGCAGTGGGCTCGGGACCATCGAGACTGGACAACCTATCAGTTGAAACGCATCGCCTTGTAACATTAGTCACTTGCTTGTTACACCAGGTTCATGATCGTGCCCGGATATAACGAAATCCAAGCGAATGTCTGATCGAAACTTTGACCGCGTCTCTGGCGCTGGTCGATGCAGGCAGAATTATGCTATGGTAAAATTCGCCTGAGCTTCCACGGGACCTTTAGTAGTAATCTTTCATCATGACAATTCTGGACTACATGGACATTATTGCTGGCGACCTGCAACTCCTCTTGCTTGATGTCCTCCCCGATAGCCATGACCTCTTCCAGAAGCAAAATTGCCCATTTCACAAGACTAGGATCGTGCTACAGCAGATTGAGAAGCATTTTTGTGAACCTACGTAGATATCCTGGCCGCTAAATACACTTGATATGATGCAAATGGACTACAACTGGTATGCTCTGGGCAATCCCAAATCACTGGCCCGTATTTTACGACAGCTGTGTGCCCTGTACGTAGAAACCTGGTGCCACATACCATCGGATACCTACCAAGTACTTGCTCAATACCTGCCACATACAATCGCTGCCGTACTGCTTTCCAAACGTGTAACAAGTTAGTAAGCAGGTGGTGATACTGTTATGGCCCATCAGTGTAGTTTTAAATTAAATAAAGTATTCCACTAATAGTTGAACTATATCTGTGATTTTACAGCGTCTTTTATGCTTCTTTAACATAAAGCAGATTTACTAAATACTGAGGATTCTTATGGAAATCGGATGGTAGGTGAAGAGATCAACATTGGTCTAGAATAAATTGGGTTGCAATAAAATGCGTGAAATCTGGAGTGAGGAAATTTCGCACAAGAGCCCTCTCAGAGCTGAACAATATTCTGTTACTGAAATATACCATTTCCGATTTCACAAGGAATCGTTACACCAGGATTTACAGTCAAGAAGCAGGCACAGTGTATCAGGTATATTTCAAATACGTAACACAATACACAGAAACACGAATAACAATCGTAATCTGCCGACAGTCCAGCTCCCATAACGCTTTAAAACAGGTAACACAAGCAACGAGCCATAGAGAGAACTAAATAATGTTTGCAGTGTTCGTCTTACCATAATGTTGCGTAGAACACTTGAGCTGTTCGCTTGATGCTGACACACGGGAAGACAGCCGGTGTCTTGAAGAGCTCCCGGGTTCGGTTAGCGCACTGGACGGCGTGTGGTTGGCTGGTGTCCGGGGACGCGGCTCGCCCATGGGTGCCACTTCTGGTGTGAGTTAGCGTGCAGAGGGGTGGCACGCTGATCCGTATATGGGCCGTTCCCAGGCTGTATCCATGGCAGCGGCTGCGCGCGCTATGCGAGTGCGAGGTCGGAACTGGGAGCAGGAGATTAGGCGTCAGGTTCCAACACCATAGTTACAACATCTGTACATTAACTTTGACTTAATGAACCCGTTAGAGAAAGCCTTGACACGAGATGACCATTTTAAGCACCTCTGTGAGTAATTTCTTCATCTACGAGTAGCGAATTTGAAACGTCACGTGTTTACCGTAGGCGAAATTAGAAAACTATGCAAGATTCCAAACGTGAATCAAAAATCCTGAGAGTAAAATAAATAAATAAATAAATAAATATTAACTCTCTTGCAGCCAACATGCTTCAGATGTTCAGGAGCGCAGGTTGTTTGATTAGACTTGTATACATTTTTCAACAGTAATCTTAATTTTTTCCCAGGAGACTTGCATGATATTGTCCTTCAGAAATTGTGTAAGTATTTTCAGCAAAGTATTGATGGGATGCAATGATAGCCGGCCGCTGTGGCCGAGCGGTTCTAAGCACCTCAGTCCGGAACCGCGCTGCTGCTACGGTCACAGGTTCGAATCCTGCCTCGGGCATGGCTTTGTGTGATGTCCTTAGGTTAGTTAGGTTTAAGTAGTTCTAAGTGTAGGGGACTGATGACCTCAGATGTTAAGTCCCATACTGCTTAGAACCATTTGAACCATTTTTAAAATATCTGTATAATGGGAGAAAACGAATGGTACTAAGATTAAGACTGTTATTTAAAGAACATATTGTATTATTCTGTTGAAGTGTAAATCAGAAAGCGTCTAATACATACTTGAAACTTTGACGTAATATAAATTTGTTCCTGTTCGGATGATGTACGCGCCGATAGTTTTCTTTCATGGAGGGAGAGCATACAAGTAATATCTCGTTATCAGACGGAAGTCTGCCCCCGGTAGCTGAGTGGTAGTTGGCCTTTGGCTGCGCTGCGGTGAGGACGCGCTGTTTGTGTTTCTGCCGCGGAGCGAGCGCTCGTGTTGTTTACATCGTACTCGGCCGTTTCGCGCGTGCCGTACTCAGCATATAGATCACTATGGCGCACCAATACAGAAAATCGACGCTCAAATTTACGTTCCGCAACGAATTTTCACGGCCCAAAGCACTCTAAGTCGAACGATTTCTACGAGAAGAAGTTAAAATCCGGACGACCGGCATTCTCGACATTCGCTTGTTCATTGTGGGTAGTATCGTATATGTCAAGATCAAATGGCTCTGAGCACTATGGGACTCAACTGCTGTGGTCATAAGTCCCCTAGAACTTAGAACTACTTAAACCTAACTAACCTAAGGACAGCACACAACACCCAGCCATCACGAGGCAGAGAATATGTCAAGATCATCAACGATGCAACATGAGAACGGATCCTTCGGGAAACGAAACAGGGCCTCCGTTTCTGTCATGCTGATGGCAGTGTGGGGACTGTGCACGTCGATTATTCTGGAATGGGGCTTCGCACGATCAGACTTTTCGAACTTCCTTTCGAACTACCGGCGGAGGACGCCGTGACAGCGCTGCGCCCCTACGGCACGGTGCATGATCATGTTGCGGAAAAATGGACGCAATTCCAGACATAACCTGTGCTGAACGGAGTCCGCCAGGTCCTAATAGAACTTAAAAGACATGTACCTTCATATCTGAATATCGGTGGATGCCATACCATCGTCATCTATGATGGGCAACCGAAGACCTGCTCTGGTTGTGGGAAGGAGGGACACCTTAGATCCGAATGTATCCAACGTCGAATCATTCAACTGCCGCCGGCTGACGCGGACCCGCCATCGCAGCCAACGCTGCTTCCCGTGACTTACGCAGCAGCCCTCAGGACAGCTACCACCACGACAGCCGACATGCACTGTTGGGTCGCGGCTCCATCCTCCAATACAGGGCGTTGACGACACACCCGTTCCACAAGCTACGGATTCAACTCCGATGCCGCCGCCCCCGTCGGCGGATAACAACATAGATGACGATAGCATGGCCGTAGACGCGCTTATTGTGCCTACGGCTCCCTTTGTGCCGGAACGTCGTGAATCTTTGCCATCGTCTGACACAGAAGGACACACCAGGAAGCAACGCTCTCCGAAGCGGCGGAAGCGGAGGCGTAGAGCAACTTCCGAATGGGATGCGACACAGCCTCCAGAGGACGACGACTCTACCTTCAATGACGACGCTACCACAGAGGCAACCACCATTTGCTGCAGTGTGGCACCACCGAACGGAACTGAGTACAAACCACACATATCTACAGTGGCAAAATCGGATGCCGATATGCAGGACAGATGCTGCCCACCACATTCTGGAGTGCAAGCACCCATGCCGTGTCCTGAGATAGCTAGGGAAGGCGATCTAACTTTGAGTTCCCCGACGTGGGCGGATGACCACGACGACGACGGCACCATGCAAGTTACGCCAACAGGGCCCACGCCATTGGCGCCGGCTCTCTAGAAAGGACTGCAGGTGAGGTTTGGGGGGATGCGGAGGTGTCAATACAGTCAGAAGCGTCATAGGTAATTCCAGTCTTAATGGATAACTTAACACCTGCGGTTCAGCAACAAGCTTATCGTATCGCCACTCTTAACCTCAACGCGATACGAACGGCAGTGAAGATCCTGTTGCTGCGTGAGATGCTTCGTTCTTCGGATGTTGACATTGCCCTGTTGCAAGAAGTGTATATAGCGGCCCTCCCCGTTTTCTACGGTTATGTGACATATATGTCACCGGCGGACGGAAATGGCAGCGGTACGGCAATACTAGTGCGCGACGGAATTGCCATCGAAGAAGTGACTTACCTTCCGTCAGGGAAGGGGCTGGCGATCACAGCACTGGGCACGCGCATCATTAACATTTACGCTCCATCAGGAACTGACTAACGCCACGAACGATCGCTGTTCTACTCGGAGGATATCGCCCCCCCCCCCCCTCTTTATCAGCCGCTTCGATCAATATATCTTCGGCGGCGACTTTAACTGTGTGCTCCACCCCAAAGACCAAGTACCACATTTCTCGACTTGTCAAGAACTTCGGCTCCTGCTTCGAGATCTGCTTCTCACCGACAAGTGGGAGACAGTGCACGGTGACCGTCCCGGGCCGACATACCTTACTAGTCACTCAGCCAGCCGGCCGCGGTGGTCTAGCGGTTCTAGGCGCGCAGTCCGGAACCAAGCGACTGCTACGGTCGCAGGTTCGAATCCTGCCTCGGGCATGGGTGTGTGTGATGTCCTTAGGTTAGTTAGGTTTAGGTAGTTCTAAGTTCTAGGGGACTGATGACCACAGATGTTAAGTCCCATAGTGCTCAGTACCATTTGAACCATTTGAACCACTCAGCCAGTCGCCTAGACCGCATTTATGTCTCACGAGCTCTAGCGCCGGGAGTATTGGACGCCGAATGTTGGCCGCTTGCCTTCTCAGATCATAGCGCTTTCATATGCACACTCACTCTGCAGAAGCAGTGGATATGGCGCAGCCGAGGACCCCGGAAGCTGAATGTGGCACATCTTCAAGCCCCGGAATGCCGTCAGATTATCGCCAACACATGGATGGATTGCGAACGTCGTCTTCCCCGATACCCTTCGACTCTAACATGGTGGGTGGAATGTGCAAAACCAGCGTTTCGACGTGTGCTAACACAATTCGGAAAATATATCGCAGCTTAGCTTCGTCACACATTGGACTTTTATTACACGATGCTCCGCGAACTCTCCAGCCAACCACCCTCTCCAAACCGACAAATGGAAAGCCGCCGAAGGGGGTCGTCGTGCGATCGCGACGTCAAGACCGAGCGGAAGGAGAAAACCCGTCTATGTATCCCATCGTGCTCGACAGCCGCCGACGCCGACAGCAGCTGATCACGGACCTCGTATTGCCAGGTGGTAGGGTCGTAATGACTCAGGCGACAGTTACAGAAAACTTTGCAGATCACTATCGCCGGTCTTACAACGAGGTGAATACAGAGGAAGCGGACGATCACGACATACGGCACCAAGTGTCGCACACCCTCGACAATGCGACAGTGGCGACGCTGTTAGCTGGACTTACACGGGACGACATCGAGGACGCGCTTAACAAGGGAGCACTCAACAAATCTCCCGGGCCAGACAGACTGCCACTCGAGTTTTATCGGACTTTCCGCGATCTAAAGATGCCCCGATGGATCATCATGTACTAAGAACTGATGACCCCCGGTTCCTACGTGACACCTGCATTCGTGGAAGGTCACCTTATACCGATACCCAAGCCTTCCAGAGGTCGAATGTTCGAGGACCACAGGCCAATTACAATGCTCAACTCGGACTGTAAAATCTTCGCCCGACTATTCGCCAGCCGCATAAAGAAGGTTCTGCCCCTACTCCTCTCCATGGATCAAACGACACAGGACGGAGTGACCAACATGAAAACGGCAACCAGCGAATGCAGGGATTTATTAGCCATCGCCACATCCTGTCGCCTTCGAGCTGCTCTAATCTCCATTGATTTCGAACACGCCTTCGCAGAGTTCTCCACAAGTTCCTTCCGTCCGTTATGGCCCGCATGGGCTTCCCGCCTGACTTTCTCGACATCTTTCAGCGCCTTTTCCGTGGAGCTGCATCCCGTGTACTGGTGAATGGCCGGATTGCGTGTCCCTCTCAGATCCGACGGTCAGTTCGCCAAGGATGCCCACTCTCCATGATCCTTTACGCGATCGCACTCGAACCACTTGTCGGAGGGTTGAAAAACATGCTCTTGGGCATGTCATTGAGGGATCACAACTTTCACTGCAGGATATATGCTGATGACCTTCTATTACTTGTCCGATCTGGTGACGAGGTACGCTCGGTGTTACAATGGATCAATCGCTATCGATTGGCAGCGGGTAGCCTCATGACTGTGGCCAAGTCGGCAGCGATGCCCATTGGGAGAGGTCTACAGGAGGACGCATTAGCCCCACTCCCACTAGTCAACAAGATCCGCTTCTTGGGCATAACATTTACATAGGATGTGCGCCGCACGGCTGCCATGAACTATGCACGATTACTACAGGCAAAAGTTCGCCGGAACCTACTTTCACGGATGGACCTCCTACAGCGTGTGGAATATCTCAACCTTCACGTGGCGACGAAGATGATCCACATGGTCCAGGTCCTACCCATATCGACAGAGATGGCACACAGACTGCAAGCAGCGTTTGGATATAACCTTACCGCCGGACACCTATTCAAAGTCCGCTACGAAACACTCACCCTCTCTCCGCGTGATGATGGACTGGGCCTTATAAATGTACGAGCGAGAGCTACAGCGTTATACTTGTGCACAATGATGAAATTGTGGACTCACAAAGATGCTTCCCTTACGGGACGTCTGTTAGAGGAATTGCTGCCGGCGTCTCTTCTGCCACCTGTCACGGTTGCGTACATTACACCCTCACTCTCGCACCTCTCGGCATTTATTCTTGAGTATAGTTACGTGCACCCAGACCTTCCCAACACTCGCACTCCCAAGGCGAAAGACGTTTACAGGCTACTGTTAAGGTCAATCCCTCGCAATGTGATTGAGAGGAAGAGCCCTACGACCCTATGGCCTGCAGTGTGGAGAGCGGTCCAGAAGCCGTTCCTCCCCACGCGGGAACGAACCCAGTGGTACCAGGTGGTGAACGGGAAGGTTGCAACACGACAAAGGGTGCACGCTATTGGGATGACGGATTTCCCCCTTTGCCCACGTTGCCACCTCGTGGATACTGGCGAACACCGTATAACATGTGGATCAGCGTTAGAGGTATGGCTGCTAGTGCAGAAGATCCTCGCCTGCTACCTACGTATCGCGCCTCGCACAATTGAGCCACGGCTCCTCCTTTGTCCAGAGGATACTTATTTCCCACCTGCGAAGACTCACGCTCTCACATGGTTTAAAGGCATGTCCATATACTACCTCTTTCGAGATGATGAGAAGATGGTACTTGATTACTGGCAATTTCTCCAGGACAGTCATAGCACACTTGAGTGTACACCACGATACCGCCAACTATTTGCGAACTATTTGCGCAGTGTCTTCGATAACCCTCCTCACAGTTGGGGAGTACCGGGCAAGAGGATGACCGCCGTCATGGAGCTCCACACGCTGCGAAATGTTTTATCAATTTGGAACATGGAATCTGTACGCAGACGGACAATGCACATGGAATGGCGTGGGGGATTTGGTTACATTTTTCTTTCTTTATTATCTATCATCATACTATTAGTTTCAAATTCTATTTCATAGTTTAGAAGGAACTCTTGTTCTGTTGTTGCTACGGATGTACATTCTAATTTTATCTGTCGTAACTGAAAGACGCCTTGGCAGAGAAAATAATTTTAAAAAAAAGTGTGTCAGCCCGACGGAATGTCATACTTAACGGCCCCGGTTCGATTCCCGTCTGGGTCGGAGATTTTCTCCGCTTAGGGACTGGGTGTTGTGCTGTATTTGTCACCATCATTTCATCTCCATCGACACGCAGGTCACCGAATTGGCGTCAACTCGAAAAACTTGCACCAGGCGACCGGTCTACTCGACGGGAGGCCCTAGCCACATGGCATTTACATTTTTCAGACGGAATGTGTATCTATGAATCAGTTTTATTTGTGTGAGACTTGCGTAAGTAATAGCGTAATAGCATTTGATACTTCAGCGTCATGACTAGTGTTAGGATTTTCTTAAAGTGAATTAAAGCTCCTCGGAAAACACCAATTTATTAATGCCCCTTTTCCATTTTTTGGACCTTTATACATAGTTTTCTCCAACCATGTCCATAATATCATGCTATCTCTTTTCTTTTATTATAGCTCTTCAGTACTCTTCTTGAGTGCATTTTATTATTTATAAGAGAAATGATGTACGAGTTAAATTCTATTTGTATATGGTTTTGAATAAATATAAAATATTTAACTTTCGATTAGAGTCTCCAGGTCTGCAGTGAACATGAGAATAGCAACCATACCTTTTTCAGTAAACACGGGACTGAAAACACACCGGAAGCAATGGACAATAATTGCATGTGCTACAAATCCTTTTACTCTCACTTTATCGCTGTAAACAGGCTGCAACGATTCTAACTACAATGAGTGTATTTCAATCTGTCCTTTTAACTTCACAAGCGTCAGGAGCCTACTGCTGGTCATTGTAAGTTTCTTACCAAAAGAATGTATTACTACCATTCCAAAGGCATCCAGTGCCCAACTTTTTGTTCTGACTCAGGAATTCAAGCAGGCCTCCAGAGAAACTGATATAAATAGTATGCGATATACTATTTTCGAGTCAGAAATGTTGCTAGATGAAAAACACCTGCAAGATCACGTCAAACTGTACATTTCCAGCTCTAAGCATCAAAATAAATAAATTCTTCAAACAAACAAATCACGGCATCGGGAGGACGACGGTTCAATCCCGCGTCCGGCCATCCTGATTTAGGTTTTCCGTGATTTTCCTAAATCGCTCCAGGCAAATGCCGGGATGGTTCCTTTGAACGGGCACGGCCGACTTCCTTCCCCATCGTTCGCTAATCCGATGAGACCGATGGCCTCGCTGTTTGGTCTCTTCACCCACACAACCCAACCCAAATCAAGGCAACCTTTATTGCGTAATGTATTTGATCAGTGTTCTTCAAAAATCCAAATTCTGAAGGTTTCCGACACAGATTTTTGTGTAGCTCTTACACAAGCAGGGCCGGCCGCTGGTGGCCGAGCGGTTCTGGCGCTACAGTCTGGAACCGCGCGACCGCTACGGTCGCAGGTTCGAATCCTGCCTCGGGCATGGATGTGTGTGATGTCCTTAGGTTAGTTAGGTTTAAGTAGTTCTAAGTTCTAGGGGACTTATGACCTCAGCAGTTGAGTCCCATAGTGCTCAGAGCCATTTGAACCATTTGAACCACACAAGCAGGAATTTGACTGAATAAGTTGAACCACCTGCCGTTCACGAGATTTCTTCAAAAATACACAAAGATAACACTTTCCGATGAGTACTCTAAGAATCACTGAAAGAACTGAACGGGATAACTTTTGAAGACAGCCGTAAACTATCCCGAGAAAGTCTGTTAACAAAGTTTCACGAACAGGCTTTAAATGATGATTGTAGGAATGTACTACAACCCCCTACATATCGCTCACTTGGAGATTGTGAAGATAAGAATAAAATATGATTCTTGAGTTTCTCCCGGCGTATTTGATAATCAAAATATCCACGGGTGTGCTGCCGGTCTATAGTGTCCAACGGGCACAATATTTCGGCGATCATACATGTCGCCATCATCAGGTGAACTGACGGACTGAGCTCCTGTGAACGTGCCGGCACGGAGATCCGTACGCTAAGGCTGCTCAGAGGGAACTGGGTTCGGTCGCGGCGGCGGCCGATTTAAATACCCTCCGTCCGCGGCGCGCTCCCTCCGCCGTCCGCGCCCCGCGCCATGGTCGCGCGGTGGAACAGATTGCGACGCTGTCTGAGATGACGTCGGTGTGATGGCTCTGTCCGCCGTGGTCGTCACAACTATACGTTTGCTCGATTTACTCTTCATTAAGTACCCCATTCCTCTGTGAAGGGTGGTGGCAGCTGTCTGCGTGCAAATACCGATCAGTGTGCATTGTCTTCCGATGCACCCCATGACCTAGCGTGCCGTCAGCCCTTCTCAAGAGAAGGGCTGTATTTGCACGCAGACAGCTGCCACCACCCTTCACAGAGGAATGGGTGTACTTAAAACTCTAGTACATAGGGCGCGCACTATCTCTGACGCAGAGAGTCTACCCCAGGAATTGGAACATCTGAGAACTGTATTTCGAAAAAATGGGTACTCAGAGTGGCAGATTCAACGTGGTCTCCGCCCAACCACTGCAGCACAACCTGTTGAGATGGATGAAGTCACGAGGGAGGAGGTAGGCACTGCATTTATTCCATACACAGGCACACTCTCGGGGAAAATCGCCCGCATTCTGAAGAAACACCGGGTCGGAACTGTGTTTTGTCCTCCAAATAAAACTCGTGCACTGTTAGGGAGCGCCAAAGATGACCTCGGTTTGAGGAAGGCCGGCGTGTACCAAATTCCGTGTCAATGTGGCAAGTCGTATATTGGTCAGACGATGCGTACCGTCGAGGATCGATGCCGTGAACACCAGAGGCACACTCGACTGATGTATCCGAGCAAGTCGGCGGTCGCTGAACATTGTTTGTCGGAAAATCACGCCATGGAGTATGACCGCACGAGGATTCTGGTACAGACGTCGAGATACTGGGACAGCGTTGTTAGAGAGGCCATCGAAATTCGCACCAGTGACGACCTCATAAACCGTGACTGTGGCTATAATCTTAGCAAGGCTTGGGAAAAAGGGATTGGGTTAATCAAGAGTAAAACGAGCAAACGTATAGTTGTGACGACCACGGCGGACAGAGCCATCACACCGACGTCATCTCAGACGCCGTCGCAATCTGTTCCACCGCGCGACCATGGCGCGGGGCGCGGACGGCGGAGGGAGCGCGCCGCGGACGGAGGGTATTCAAATCGGCCACCGCCGCGACCGAACCCTTCGCTGCTCGACTCGCTGCGGTTCACATCGTTACTGTCGCTCGCGCACGCCTTTGCTCCATCCACAAGCCATGGCAGGACGCAAGGGCAACAAGTTGGCAGCCGCGCTAGACCTCTTCATAAATGCTTTGGGGAGCGCCCGCGGCCGCAGACGACAGCAGAAGCCGAAGCGCAAGCAGCGATCACTGGAACGGGTCCAGTGCTTCAAGTGTCAGCAGTTGGGGCATGTGGCGGGTGTCTGCCGGAATGCAGCCGCGTGTTTGAAATGCGCGGCGGCACACGACACCCGAAACTGCCCCAAACCACGCGGTGCACCCAGCAGATGCGCGAACTGCGGCGGTCCTCACGCCGCCAACTCGCGCAGCTGCGCCTACGTGCGGGGTTACAGAAGCAAGATGGCCGCCCCACGCCCTGCAGAGGTACCTGGCGTCGAGACGGACGTCCCGCCCCCCCGTTCCCGCGGGGGTGGTGGACCGTGCCGTCGCGAAGCCGCCACGGACGATGCACTGGCCGTCTTCCACACCGCCCTTGCGGCCGAGAGGGCCGCCATGAGGGAGGAACTCGTGGCTGTTCACCGCCAGCTGCAACAGCTGCGTGAGGAGCTGCGGGTCCTCAGGAAGACGCCTACCCCCACCGCCAGCTCCACTGCGAGTCGGCCAGCGGGGGTCGACGCCTCCACCCAGACGGAGCCGCCCGCGCCGCCAGTTGACGTGACGGGCGGCGTAGAGGCACCCATGGACTTCGAAGTGGAGCAGCCTGCTCTGCCTCCTGATGGGGAGGTCGAGCCGCGGGCACACGACAAGGAGACGCACACGGAGACACCCCCACTTGCTGCGCCGGAGACTGGATGCCTGCCGCTCCCCACGGAGTTCAGCTCGGACCCTGTGCTGCAGTTTTTCGCCGCGAATCTTCGTGACGGGACATACCCGCACCTGGTCAACGCCCACCCACTCACTCCACCCCACAGGACAAACACCGCTCCTTCGCAAGCTGAAGAAGCGGTAACCGACGAAGAGCTGCCCCTCCCGCTCCCAGACGAGCGGAGCGTGCAGCCCTTCCTCAAGAAGATCGTGGCGTCGCTGAAGGACGGGTCGTACCCTCACGGGGAAAACCCGTACCCCTTCACGCCGGCGCACGCGAAGCCACCACCACCTCACCAACGGTGCGACCTCAGGCACATGCGTTCCATGTTGCGTGAGGCGGTAACCAGGAAGGAGCTGATTTTGCTCAACAGCCGCTCCATCTTCACCCCTTCGGACTGGGAACACATCACCCTGGTCACAGACAAGTGGGTAAAGGAGGAGTGGCGCTCCGGCAGGCGTCAGCCTGCTCCAGAAGACATACCAGCATACAACTACATCGCTAATTTAAAATTAGTGGGGTAGCCAGAGGCCCATCCGAACGAGAGGCCAACCATACGTCATCAAAGCTGTTAACGGAGGAACAGCAGCACTGCTGCTTAGCCTCCCCCCATCTCCGGACAGAGGATGTCCGTGATGTACTAGCGAGCGAGCGACCGAACCCAGTTCCCTCTGAGCAGCCTTAGCGTACGGATCTCCGTGCCAGCACGTTCACAGGTGCTCAGTCCGTCAGTTCACCTGATGATGGCGACATGTATGATCGCCGAAATATTGTGCCCGTTGGACACTATAGACCGGCAGCACACCCGTGGATATTTTGATTAAGAACAAAATAGTTCAAATGGCTCTGAGCATTATGTGACTTAACATCTCAGGTCATCAGTCCCCTAGAGCTTAGAGCTACTTAAACTTAACCAACCTAAGGACATCACACACATCCATGCCCGAGGCAGGATTCGAACCTGCGACCGTAGCGGTCGCGCGTTCCAGACTGAAGCGCCTAGAACCGCTCGGCCACCAGCGGCCGGCAGATAAGAATAGAAAAATTACTACAGGCACAGAGGCATTCAAATAATAATTCTCCCAGCACTTCATACGTAGATGGAATGCTAAGAAACACTAATAACTGGTACAGTGGGACATAACATCTGCCATGCACTTTGCGGTGGTTTGCAGAGTACAGATGTACATGTATATGTAAAACACTACATGGTGCCTGTTTACCAAGAAACAATACATATAATCTAGGACAAAGTGTCTGACTGAAACGTGGAAATCATTCTGGATGAAACCATACACGCAATGGAACAATATGTTTTGACCATTTCAGTTCTTCCCTTAACGAACGAGAGAGTTAAGCCCATGTCCTTAAAAATTTATGAGCTGCAAAAACCCAATGCAAGTACAATAATGCGATAAATCATAGACTTCTCTCAAAAACTGTGGCCTAGTGGTATCGAATTTGAAAAAGCTCTTCTGGTGGTTATGGGCCAGGCACTATACATCACTTCAGCTGATAACAAACTGAAACTTTTTGTTTCCTAATTTGAAGCATGAGACATGCTTGATGTAGGTCCATCGCAGGGTTTGTGACTACATAAGGGATGAAAACGACGTCGCGTACCAATTCACCTCTGTCCTGAAGACGAGTATACTGAAAGCTCCGAGTCGTATTATCGCTCTTACAGGGTTCTTAAGTGGCTTGCCCCTTCCAAATTTTACGGTCGTTACTGGCTGGGGATTTTGGACTGAATGTGCTACCAAGTCGTGCGAGATTTTTTAGAAGATGAAATGGTCTATGCCATCTGTGGTTCGCCGGCCGCGGTGGTCTAGCGCTTCTAGGCGCGCAGTCCGGAACCGCGCGACTGCTTCGGTCGCAGGTTCGAATCCTGCCTCGGGCATGGATGTGTGTAATGTCGTTAGGTTAGTTAGGTTTAAGTAGTTCTAAGTTCTAGGGGACTGATGACCACAGATGTTAAGTCCCATAGTGCTCAGAGCCATTTGAAGCCATCTGTGGTTCCAGCCGACGTAAGTATAATTTCAAAGACACAGTAACCTCTACTACCGGAGAAAATACATTATCTGCAGACAAAACTGTTTGGTGTCCGTACTTGCAAGTAACTGACTTTAATGTCTCGAAAAGGAAAAACCGTGGGATATTTTTACTTCCGTGAGGAAGCAATTAGGGTGCTTTGCCTAGGACAAACTTGGGTCTTGCCATCAAAATAATGCAGTTGTTGGGGAATTTGCCACATTTGTAGATTTGCCTTCCAGAGTAAATCGAAAGTTTGCCGCAATGGTTTCTGTGGATGCCGACAGAAGCTTTAGCGTCTACAAAGACGTTCTATCACCGATTAGGAACAAACTTATTTTCAAAAGTGTGGATATGCTTCATGTCTTAAAGTACAATAACCTTATGTTATTTTCTTCGTCTGATGAGTGATGGTTTGGTGTACTTGTTTGTAGCTTAATACAGTAAAATATGAAAAGGAGAATTTATTGCATTAGCTGAGTAGGCCAGCACCTTCTAGTCTCTTTTCACAATATTTTAGCACCTTTCACCATCCTTTTTCCGTTTGAAATTTGCGCAAAATTCCTTACCGTGAACATGAGAAAATTATCTTAAACCTCCTTATTATAAAATATTGTTTATAAGAAATACTCTGTAGCCATTCACACAACATGGCGTCAGAATAGGAAGTACTGGAATGCAATTAACGATACTTGAATGCACAAACCTGTCTTATTTTCGCATTGATCTGCAAGTCATTTATTTTGTATGAATATTTTCAGCAGCTATGTGACTGCTGCTTCATGGATTGTTAAGTTACACGCAGCGGAACTGTAACAACGACTATAATTTTGAATGGATGTGGTAAAGCTACTCGCAGAATGAAAGAAAAGTGTTTGTCTAGGAAAACGCTTTCAGTTTAACTGACGTCGTTTCATACGAACGCTAAGACGCGAATCCCGTTGAATAAAATAATTCTTGCTGCTGTACGTAAAAGTAACAAGTATTTTCAGTATATGGCACCCCACGGCAACATGTTCAGGCATGAAGCAAACTAGGCTGACCGATATTGTGGTCGCTGGTGATTTTCTGGGTACAATGCTATTTGTGCTCCTCCTGCCAAGGCAGCGCTCTAGTTGCCGTCGTCGACGTTCCTCATAAAGCATGAGCTTAGGCGGAACGTGGGATTTGGTGCAGCTGGCTGATGGGACGAATTTCCCACAGTTGCTTCCGCCCCAACGAGCGACTCTGTTGTTCCACTTTGTAGACGGAGCTAAGGCGCCACGACAGGTGCTGCGTTGTTCAGTATTTGGAGACATGTTTCCCATGTTATCAGCAATTATCTTTAGTCTTGTAAAACAAACGAATTTGTTGTTTGTGATTCGATGCAATAATGGATATTGTAAATTTACTTATTGTTATAGTGATGGATAAACGTAAAAAACTGGCACTGTTATAACGTAAATAATTTATCTGGTAGCGCAGAACTTAAGGAAATTAAGTATAAGTACCTGCTGGGAGTCTTCAAAATGTGTAGTGTCTTCTGATCAGTGGCGCAATATCATGACGCAATTTCACGTGTGTGAAACCACAAGCTGCTATTCCATTACTTTTGTCTCAGTCTTCTCAACTGATTAGTGGACGCACATGCAACAAATATTTTGTAATCTCTTACGTAAATTACCTAAGCGCCACATCTCTTGTCACTGAAACTTCCTGGCAGGTTACAACTGTGTGCCGGACCGAGATTCGAACTCGAGACCTTTGCCTTCCGAGCGCAAATGCTCTGCCATCTGAGCTATCCAAGCACGACTCACGACCCGTCCTCACAGCTTTAATTCTGGCAGTACCTCGTCTCCTACCTGGATCTCTGGATCTCTTGTTACTGCTTCAATACGCTAAAATTCATACAAGAAGTGTAGCCTTATCGGGTAACCTGTAACGAGTCTGAGAGTTATCGTATCCCATTCCAGCTAGTGTTTTTTTTTCCCTCAGAAGTTTAACCAAAGGATCAGAATTATGGTGCCAACTCTGGGGGAAAATATTAGAGCGCTACTCTCAGAGTCCGATTAGTTTGTTCAAGGAATGATTAGTTGCGCTGCAGAATTCGTTATAAGTTCAGATTAAACTATTTTAGTGTCAGTTGATGGTAGAACAAGTAAAGGTTTGCGGTAAAAATCAATTATGCCGTTCGCTTCAAGGTTGTAATCTATCCGAAACTTTTACGTCAGCCTTACCTCATGTATTGTAGGTAACGAACCATTCAGTGGAATGCTTGTATTCTGAAAACGCAGTATATTTTACCTTGAAGTAGGAATTTCTGCAAAATCAGTGAATTGCGTTTAGAACAATATCATTGTACCACCACTCGTCATTCCCTTTAATATTCCACTTGCAAAGGGAGTGAGGAAAAAACGCTCGTCTATATGCCACCACAGGAGCCGTAATTTCTATTATCTTATCTTTGTGGTCCTCACACGGTAGTAGAATATTTCTTCATTCAGCTTCATTTAGCTACGTCCTGGAAGGTTTCCCGGTAAGGTTTCGCGAAATGAACGTCTTCTTCCCTCCAGGGATTCCATTTTATTTCCCGAAGCGTCTCCGTAATACTTGCGTGCTGATCGAATCTATTGGCAAGATATCTAACATCAAGCGTCTGAATTGCTTCGATGTCTTCCTTCAGTCCGACCTGATGGGGATCCCAAAAACTCGAGCAGGACTTAAGAACAGGTCCCACTGGTGTTTCATACACGCTCTCCATTATAGATGAGCTACACTTTCCTTAAATGCTCCCAGTAAACCGAAGTAGACCATTCAATTTCCTTACTACTGTCCTCATGCACTAGTTCCATTTCAAGTCACTTTACAACGTTACGCCTGCGAGGAGCAGCACGCTACTAATGCTGTATTAAAGTATTACAGGATTGTTTTTCCTATTTATCTGTAGTAACTTATATTTTTCCGCATTTAAAGCAAGCTGCCATACATCATACCAACCATAAATTTTGTCTAAGTCGTTTTGTGTGTTCCAACATTCACTCAATGACGACACCTTCAAGTACACCACATCGTCATCGACAATCAGACGCAGATTGCCGCGCACCGTGCGCTCAGATCACTTATGTATACTGAGAGTGATAGGGGTCCTATCAGACTTTCCGGGAGCAGACCAGACGATACCCTTGTCTCTGATAAAGACTTGTCGTTGTGGACAGTGTAGTTATTGGACCCATGCTGGACAGATATTTATGTGGTGACGGAAAGTTTTATGTTATTTAAATTGAAAAAGTGATTTATGTTAACCATCGGCAGCGGAAGTGTGCCACTGCAGCAGAACCACGCCGCATCCAGAGTGTCGTTGACTGCTGCAGCAGTTCAGTACAGAACTGCACTCGATGAGTTCGACTTCTCTACAAGATTTCAGACATAGTCGTGTTCATTGCTTAGATGTAGTGGAATAACAAATTCATTAGATTTGCATTCTACATCTAAATCATCATGGTGCGTAAAAAGTTCCAGGGATCTGATGTTGAGGGATTCTGAAGAATCTCTATAGAGACAGAAAAAACAGTTAGGTTTATTTGATCTTCACATGTGACGCGTTTACCCAGTTCTAGGCATCATCAGAAAATTTGGGGAAATTACAAATTGATAAAAGGATAAATTCCTTTTAAAGACAATAATAACTGAATGATTTAAAAACAACAGAAGGGAGACAAACATCGACTGGACTTCGAAACACAAGACCACAATTATGTTCCAGGGGTAGTGAGGAGTATAAATTTCAAATCATAAAATATTGTATTATAACTGAGCTTACCGATAAAAACTCTTGCTAATCGTGAGCGAGGCGTCGAACGTAATTAAAAGGCCCATAGAACCGGGAGGTAACAACCAGATAGCCGCAGTCTATGGTTGAAATGGCTCTGAGTACTATGGGACTTAACATCTGAGCTCATCAGTCCCCTAGAACTTAGAACTACTTAAACCTAACTAACCTAAGGACATCACACACATCCATGCCCGAGGCAGGATTCGAACCTGCGACCGTAGCGGTCGCGCGGTTCCAGACTGAAGCGCCTAGAACTGCTCGGCCACAACGGCCGGCCGCAGTCTATTGTTCCCACTCGCAACCGAGGCGTCTAACGTGGGAGGAAGCTGGGAGGAAACAGCCAGAAAGCCACTCTGAATGCTTCATTACATCACCTAGAAACAACAAGAAAAATGGTAAAGACAGTAGGAGAAAGATAACTACTAAGGCGTGCAAGGGGTACATAACTTAGGCAAATGAGCAAATTCAGTGATCAGAAAAAACCCACGAGTGCAAAATACGCCCATATAATGGCAAGGCTAATACACGTTTGACAAATGAATGGGTGCTAATAAGAATAAAAAACTGTAAAATATTGGTAAAAGCCCTAAGCAACGCTAAACCGGGAAACTGGCTGTAACAATGATAACTTACCCATGGAGAAAACGCCCCATAAACACAAATATGGTCTGTTTATTACACTACGAGCACGCTCTGTCATGCAGACAACTAGACTGCCAAGCAATTGTCAAGGCTCCGTGGAGCCTTAGTGAGAAAGCGCTCACAAGGTTGCTCGCTAAAAAGTTAACTAGCTGATTTCTAAGGCTTAAATAAAATATTCAGTAAGTAATATAGGTGGCAACCCTTATTTGAAGATACGCATCATTATATAAAAAAATATTTGATTCGAAGTTTTTTCTGCTCACTGAATTTGCCTATTTGCCTAAGTTAGGTACCCCTTGAACGCATTAGCAGCTTTCTTTTTCTGCTGTCGTTACATTTTTTTCGTGTTGCTTCTAGGTGATGTAATGAAGCATTCACAGTGGCTTTCTGGCTGTTTCCTCCCAGTTCTTTGGGACCGTTAATCACGTTCAACGCCTCGGTTACGAGTACGGGCAATTTTATCGGTGATGTAACGAAGCACAGGTTGTGGCTCTCTGGCTTTTATCTCCCGATTCTATGGACCTTTTAATTACGTTCGACGCATCGCTCACGATCAGCAAGAGTTTTCTTCGGTAATCTCAGTTAAGAGTTGAAATTTATACGCCTAACCACCGCCAAAATAAAAATGTGGCCCTGTGCTCAATAGTCCAGTCGGATTTGTCTCTCTTCTGTTGTTTTTAATTCATTCAGTTATTATTGTCTTTAATAGGAATTGATACTTATAACAATTTCTATTTTCCCCGGATTGTCTGATGACGCCTAGAACAGGCGAAACGCGTCATATGTGAAGATTAAATAAATCTATCTTGTGCCACAAAAGCTGCTTTTTCTTTATGTTCGTCAGCAGAGACGGATTCGGAAGAAGAATCTAGTATGAACGATACACGATCCGTACTTTATGATTCTCAGTTTTCACGATGCGTCGCTACTACAGCAACGTGTACGTGATCAAGAAGATAAAGTTGCTATTTAGAGCCATACACCGGTCAGAATCCTGGTATGAAGAAACAATGTAGGCAATAGCATATCACAGATGAAATAGAAACATGTAAATATAAACCCAAGAAATAACCAGATGATGGAACCTCATCAATTCCGAGAGCTCAGGTAAAGGCAAATGACAAGTGCCAGTGAGTGTTCAGACTTCTTATAAGTTTAGGATTCGTTGACGAAGTATACCAGGAAACAAGTAATTACTGTGCCCACTAATTAGTCGGTGCTGATGCAAAGAGATACTCCAGAATAAACAAATGGAGAGACATAAACGACTCTGAAATATATATACTTCTTCCAGAATGAGATTTTCACTCTGCAGCGGAGTGTGCGCTGATATGAAACTTCCTGGCAGATTAAAACTGTGTGCCCGACCGAGACTCGAACTCGGAACCTTTGCCTTTCGCGGGCAAGTGCTCTACCAACTGAGCTACCGAAGCACGACTCACGCCCGGTACTCACAGCTTTACTTCTGTCAGTACCTCGTCTCCTACCTTCCAAAGTTTACAGAAGCTCTCCTGCGAACCTTGCAGAACTAGCACTCCTGAAAGAAAGGATATTGCGGAGACATGGCTTAGCCACAGCCTGGGGGATGTTTCCAGAATGAGATTTTCACTCTGCAGCGGAGTGTGCGCTGATATGAAACTTCCTGGCAGATTAAAACTGTGTGCCCGACCGAGACTCGAACTCGGAACCTTTGCCTTTCGCGGGCAAGTGCTCTACAACTGAGCTACCGAAGCACGACTCACACCCGGAACTCACAGCTTTACTTCTGCCAGTACCTCGTCTCCTACCTTCCAAAGTTTACAGAAGCTCTCCTGCGAACCTTGCAGAACTAGCACTCCTGAAAGAAAGGATATTGCGGAGACATGGCTTAGCCACAGCCTGGGGGATGTTTCCAGAATGAGATTTTCACTCTGCAGCGGAGTGTGCGCTGATATGAAACTTCCTGGCAGATTAAAACTGTGTGCCCGACCGAGACTCGAACTCGGAATCTTTGCCTTTCGCGGGCAAGTGCTCTACCAACTGAGCTACCGAAGCACGACTCACGCCCGGTACTCACAGCTTTACTTCTGCCAGTACCTCGTCTCCTACCTTCCAAACTTTACAGAAGCTCTCCCGCGAGTTCTGCATATTTTGTTTTCTCGATAACTGGTGTACAGTCCCAGTTCTGTTAGACTGACTGTAAGACAGCAGAAAATACATGCGATACACTCAAGCGAACACGCAAACAAATGCAGCAAATGAGTAGAAACTGAAGAAGGAGGAATAACTTACAGGTCGTGAAAATCAGGGTGGCTAAGCCATCGGCAAGATTAGCAGGAAATTTGGAAACTGACAACATACAAAATGCTTAAATTCAACGGTGGAAAGAGTTTAGAAGACTGACGACCTGAATTTGAAACGTAGTGTGGTAACTGGTAATAATAAATGAACGGGACAAATCTGGCTAAGCGACATAGGCATCAAAACGGTGAAAAGTAGGAATGTTCAAGGTGGTATGGAAAATTATTCCTCTGCATTTTGGATAGGGTGATATTCAACAAACTTTGCGTGTTTCGGAAGTACAGTAGTGGAAATATGTATAAACACATGGTTACTACGACAGTACTAATACGATGTCTCTAGCATACTGTACCGAATTTATTACGAAAGTAGTAGGTACATCTAAGATATAAGTAATCACGACGGGATTACAGAGTTTCTTTCATAAAATGAGTAACAGAATAAAGCGCTCAAAAACTTTCTTCGCAATTTTCAGCCCATATGCAGCCTAAAATTGCCTTCCATTGTGATAATCACGCCTTGCAAATATTTCGCAAAGATCTTCCACGGGATTCATAACCGGGTACGTGCAGGCCAGGACAATACATCGATATTTTTATGTTGAAGCCACTTTTTTCTTGTAGTAAAAGTATGCACAAATGCATAGTCTTTTTGAAACGTTAGACTTTAGTTCCCTACGTCCTCTTAGATTCTAATCAATTATGTCTCTAGCATCTCAGTATACATGTTAGCGTCCGTTATAGTGTTCCGCCAAGTAATACGTGATTTATCATTATCCCAGAAGGCTGCTCAAATCATGGCACCTCAACCACCACGATTTCCGCTCATTCTTACGTGTTGCTCTGTCCTCAGATCATGCCAGTGATACTGAAATCCTTCCGGTCCACTTAAACTTCTTCTCATCGCTGAAGATCATTGTAACCCTTATCCATGATATATGTCTTTCAAAAAACTCCAATCTACGAGTGCCCTGTTTATGTATGGGTGTTAGAGCAGGTTTCTACGTTTGACACGTCTGTCAGTTACTGATAACTGTAAATCAGCAACAACTTGAGAAGAAAATCGATTTGTGACCCTCGCTTGGCCCAAAAGGAACAGTTTTGATGCCTCAAATAATTTTCTACTTAATCCGTATTCTACGCTCGAATCACGTTACCTTCTATGCATCGATTTTAGCTTTCTCATCTCATGACAACTGTTCTCTTTGTGGTGTGGCATTTTCACAGTCTTAGTTTACATACACAACATGCTCTGTCACTTATGGTGTCTGTTTTCTACCTGTAGTAGAAGTTCATACGCACACAATATTACCGCAGATAGCTGACTGTCTGTATACTGAATTCCAACTTCTACAACTTGAATCGATGATGTCTTGTTTATACTATACTGCTGACGTCAAATGCAACATCATTTAACTGCATTTGTCAATATACTGGATCTCCTACTATTGCATATACACTGCGCACAACTATTCCAACCGACAATGTTACTTTGCCTACAAATATACATGCCGTTATTCTGATTTTCACTGCTATATGCGACGAAAACAGTGTACAAATCATTTCATTTGAATATGATTACAGAAATACCTCGAATGTTTCAGGTCGAGCGATAGAAAACAGGTAATAACATACGTCGGGAGTGCCTTACAAGACTCATCGAATCGACAGTATTACCAGACCACTGCGAAACATTAAATACTTGTTGTGTCTAGACAAGACAGCCTAGACACAATGAGAGGAAGCCGAAAGGCACGCGCTTAAACTCACGCAGGCTGGCGTGAGGTCTGAAACAGGATACGTAATGAATGCTATGAAGAAAAGTACGTAGCTTCTGGAATACTTAACTTTAATCCACATTTGTAGAACATCGCTCTTGATGATACATTAATAGAATCTCAATATCAATTGAATACGGCGCCTTGCTAGGTCGTAGCAAATGTAGCTGAAGGCTATGCTAACTATCGTCTCGGCAAATGAGAGCGTACTTGTCAGTGTGGCTTCGCTAGCAAAGTCTGCTGTACAACTGGGGCGAGTGCCAGGACGTCTCTCTAGACCTGCCGTGTGGTGGCGCTCGGTCTGCAATTACTGACAGTGGCGACACGCGGGTCCGACGTATACTAACGGACCGCGGCCGATTTAAAGGCTACCACCTAGCAAGTGTGGTGTCTGGCGGTGACACCACAATATGGTTCAAATGGCTCTGAGCACTATGGGACTCAACTGCTGAGGTCATTAGTCCCCTAGAACTTAGAACTAGTTAAACCTAACTAACCTAAGGACATCACAAACATCCATGCCCGAGGCAGGATTCGAACCTGCGACCGTAGCGGTCTTGCGGTTCCAGACTGCAGCGCCTTTAACCGCACGGCCACTTCGGCCGGCCTGACACCACAATACTTGTCTACTCTGGCAAAAGTATTGTGTTCGCAAAACAAACAGAGTTGTGGTGTGAGAGTTTCTATGTAGCTCCTCGATGGCAGCTTCCACTCTCGCAGGCATACGTTCAATCAGGTGCTGGAAGCTTTCTTGGTGAATGGTAGCCCATTCTTCACGGAGTCCTTCAATGAGGAGAGATACCGATGTCGATCGTTGAGGCCTGGCACCAAATCGTCGTTCCAAAACATGCCAAAGGTTTTCTATAGGATTCAGGTCAGGACTCTGTGCAGCCAGTCCATTACAAGGATGTTATCGTCGTGTAACCACACCACCACAGGCCGTGTATTATGGACAAGTGCTCGATCGAGTTGAAAGATGCAATCGCCATCCCCGAATTGATCTTCAACAGTGGGAAGCTAGAAGGTGCTTAAAACATCAATGTAGGCCTGTGCTGCTATAGTGCCACGCAAAACAACAAGGGGTGCAAGCCCCCTCCATGAAAAACGCGACCACACTATAACACCACCGTCTCCCAATTCTACTGTTGGCACTACACACGTTGGCAGATGACTTCACCGGGCATTCGCCACAGCCACACCCTGCCATCGGATCGCCACAATGTGTACCGTGATTCGTCACACCACTGTTCAAGCGTCCATTGTTTACTCTCCACTGGGGGCTGAACCGCACAATAACCCTTCGGCGTGAGGTAACGGTTGGGTGGCTGTGGCCTGTTGTGGGGTTGTGAACCACTGAGGGCTACATCGGGACGAAGCCTCTCCGTCGTTTCACACCTACTCCTCAAGGCCAGGCTGTGTCTCAACTGCAAGTCTTCCCTGACAAATGTTAGAATGCCCACAACTCGTAACACTGTAAATATCTAAGCACTGTATTAGATGAAAAGTTGAATATATTGAAAAAATATTTTCCGATACTGGAATCACTATCATAATTGTGTACTAAACTGACTTTATCAGGTCTGAAAATATCAGTTTATAGCTGCATACTGTGTATCATGAGACATCTTACTGTGATAATTGTGGAACTGCTACTCAGATTGCTATCAAAACTGAGCTCTATATTACTCCTACCTCTGTATGTCGTACGATCACGTCAAGAAGCTATCGTATGGATATGAGTGTGCATGTGTATGCATGCGTGCGCGCGCGCGCTCGTGTGTGTGTGTGTGTGTGTGTGTGTGTGTGTGTGTGTGTGTGTTAGTTAGAAGCGCTCAACGACGAGTTTATCAGCGCCAACACGAAATTAGTAGAAACGTATTTTAAGAAAGAGAAAACGCGGGAAAAGAGATTTTCTCAGACTGCTCAA
Organism: Schistocerca nitens; assembly: GCF_023898315.1. NCBI lineage: Eukaryota > Metazoa > Arthropoda > Insecta > Orthoptera > Acrididae > Schistocerca > Schistocerca nitens. The sequence goes on from NC_064616.1 coordinate 394,415,314, forward strand.
ACATCAAAGCAATACAAGAGGAAAACTAAAATAGATCCACATGAATATGTGGCTGGCTGATAACTTAAAAAAATCAACCGACGTCCGCTAACATTAAAGGGAACAAGTCGGAAAATTCACAAAATATTACAAGTCGTCTCACATTCGTGGTATGAGATTTTTGGAAGTGGTGGAGTACCTTAAGATCTTCTTCCACGTTTCAGAATGGGTGCGCAATGTTTTTTATTTGAGTAACAGTTGATGTGTTCAGTGTATCTAATTTCCAAATTCCTGCCAGTTTGCCCTGTGTAGTACCTTGAACAAGCTTTATATTTCTGAGACTTAGAATTTATGTTTTATTATTTAAGGTGCGGACTAGTTCCTGTTGTAATTTGTTATTTGTGGAGATAATTACTTTCACTTTATGTGACCTAAATAGTTCTACTGTCTATTGAGATGTGTTACCTACGTAAAGTAGGCTAGCCTTATATTTGATTGCATTATTGGTTCCTTCTAAAGAGCCAGGAATTTCTTTCCTTTCTGTGATTTGTCTCTTCATACTGTCAACCACTGAGCTGGGAAAGCCACTGGCCACTGCAATTTGCTTAACGATGTCTGATTCTTTCGCTCTGTTCTTTTGGAATTTTGTTTGCACTGTGTACAATCGTTTTGTATGTAGCTTTCTTGTATGCATCCGAGTGACGTCATGTAGTAGGGATTGTGTTGCTGAAGGCTGTCTTCCTTCTGTCTGTCTTGAAATTATGACTGTTGTTTTTGTTTTCTATGCACAGGTTTAGAAAATTTATGCTCTTTTTTTTGGTATTGAGCCGTGAAGTTGATTTGCTTCTGCGCATTGTTAAACAAGTTTATAGTGTTATTGGTGTCTTTAGTGTCACCTTTGTGTAAAATTAAGGTATCATCTACATATCTTTTGTAGTATACTCAGTTGTTTAAGCAGGGTTCCTGGAGGCTGATTATTTTCTGTTCTAGGTGGTTTATGAACATATCTGTTATTGTGGAAGATATGGAGGGGGCCATTGCTAGCCCATGTGGTTGTTGGTAAATGTTACCACTGAAGGCAAAGTAGCCATAGTTGAGAATTATTTCTGGTAACTCTATACATTCAATAATTTCAGCTTGTGAACACTTCTTGTGCGTTAGTAGGTTGTTCTATACTACTGGAATAGCTTCTTTAACAGAGATACTGGAATATAGATTTGTGATGTCTTGTGATATAAAATGGGCACCATATGGAATGTTTATTTCTTTTTTTTTCAGTGACTAGTATGGTAGTGTTTTCACAGTATACGTTGTTTTATATGTGAAATGCATTTTTAGGAACTGATTGAGCTTGTCAGGTAGTCTGTATGCAGGGCTGTTCGTACTGTTAACTACAGTCCTTGGAGGACATCATCACTTGTGTACCTTTGGTTGGGATCTTAATACAGGAGCTCTAGAGTTCACACAGGTGATGTATTTCTTTTCACATTCTGTCAGTAATAAATGTGTTTTCTTTAACTGTCCCTTGATTTTACTGTGGAATTGTTTTGTTGGATATTTGTTAAATTGTACTATGTTGTCTTCAGTGAAGACGTTAAGAGTTTTTTCAGTGTATTCACTTTCCTTCATAATGAAAATTTTGTGGCTTTCATCTGATTTTACGGTTAATGCCTGATTTTCTCAAAGTTTTTGTGTATAGTGGTTACTGTTTTAGAATCATTTTGTATTTGTCTGTGGTTATCTTTATGCTTCATTACTTCTTTTTCAAGGAGTTTGTTTAGTTTGTGACTTACAGCAGATTTTTCATTGCTGTTTAGTTTTACAATGTCTGTTGCATTCTGAGTTGCCACTCTGAGCTGCTTCAGTGTCTTGTCTGACAGGTTTTATTTTGAATTATATTTTAAACCTTTGTTTAGCAGGTTTAACTCTCTTTAAGTAAATACTATATTTGTGTCGTGATCGATAATTTATTAATCAACAACGATAAGAAAAATACATTTTACTATCTACAGCCTTATATACAGATGTACTCTAATCCAAAACACTGTAACAACTCTGACAGTGTGCAAACTCTTTGTGAAGCCATAGAGTCATTTTATCTTTGTAACATGTTTTGTAAACAGTGTGTGTGATGATTTGCATGTGTGTGATATTCTGTATAATGGAAGAGGCACTATACCTGTAAGTAAACAAATAAAAATTCAATTTATAACATTAACATTTAAAAACACAGAAAAATAAATTTTGTCCAATTTTCCGATTCCAGTCTAACTTCTAAAAGCTGCAAGAAAGGCAGAAAATCATACATGCAAATATTACCAAATATATTCAAGTAAACAAATGCACTTGAAAATAAGAATAAATTCTCGAAACGCGTTGTGCTTAGTACCAAAAAATAATTAATTGGTGTAGTTTATTTAAATCATTCATTAGACGCAGCTTTCATACTGTCTATCATTCCCAGCCATTCTCCTCCCGATCGGTGCATGACTCTGTACATCAACAGCGAGGCTACCACGTGTAGGGGGACCGCATGTGGGGGGACCGTGTGTAGGGGGATGGGACACTAAAGCATCTGAGGATCACAAAACTCCCCTTATTCGTTCCCCGGAATACCCATGTCTGTGGCACCCAACCGAGAGACACCTCCTTCCTCAGCCTTTGTAGGTGGAGGGATGCGTCCTAGATATTTTGGACTACTTTATCAGCTCGGTTCAAGTGTTGTAGAGTGTGAAGGGCACTCAGGAAGCAGGAAGAGACAAGTAGTTTAACGTTCGCAAAGTATCTCATCTGCTCAATTGCTCGCAAGAACTCGTGTAGTTGTACGTCGAAGATGGTAAAGTCATGAGGCATTCGTGTCTTGAGAACACGATCAGGGAAAACAACAGAGCAGCCAATCGAATCCTCCTCTTTAGACCCATCCGTTAATACTGGTACAGACTTGCCATGCTCAGTTAGCATGTCATAAAACAGAGTATTAAAATCATTTACAGGAGTGCAGCCGTGCCAGTACTGCACTAAATTTAAAGTTACGTTGGGATGTTAGGCGACTAACACCCCAGATTTGAGGTTGTACTAGCTCTACATCAAGTGACTCCAATACACACTGCACGTGGATTCCAGAAGGCCTTGTTGCTCGTGGACGATTGGAGAAAAGGCGTTCCATAGTAGGACGCGCAATAGTTTGGTATGCTGGCGAAGTCGGAAATGCGAGGAATTTACATGCCTAACGCAGCATGAGCAGCTGTCACTCAATGGTGAGTGACGGCTCCCCAGCCTCAGCACAGAGCCTAGGAATGGGGCTCGTCCTGTAACAACCTGCCGCTAGCCCAATTCCCTCATGGAGGACATCGTCAATGGTCTTCATATAAGGAGGCCTCGCTAGTCCATACAACGTGCATCCATAGTCCAACAGCGACTGCACGAGAGCCCTATAAAACTGGAGTAGACACGCCCTGTCCGCTCCCCAAGATCTGTGGCTAAGAAACAAGTTCAGTGCCTGTAAGGTCTTGGCTTTCAGGTCCCTCAGGTGTGGTAACCACGACAGTTTGAAGACGATAACGAATCCCAGAAACTTCGCAGAGTCGTGAAAATGTAGAAGCGTGTCCCTCATATTCGAGTCAGGTAAACTAAATATACGAGGAGCACGATTAAAATGAAAACACACGCGCACACACCATCTGCAATAATCTGAACACCTGTCATTGCATCCCACTCATCTAAATGCTGCACTGTAATTTGAAACTAACGAGTCGCTGTTGCTGTATTGCAGGAGGAAGTCAAAACTGCAAAATCATCCACAAATAACGAACATTGTACAAGGTTAAGTACCGTACACGTGATAGTGTTTGTGGCTACGGCAAAGAGGGTAACACTTAAAACACTGTCACAAGGAACACCTTCTCCAACTCAAAACGGTCACCCAGCACGTCACCAACTCGGGAGCTAACAAATGCTTCGATAGGAATGAACGAAAGAAGTTGGGAAGGTGGCCACGTCAGCCCATTGGTGGTGCTGCCCCAGAATACTATGTCTCCAGGTAGTGTCGTATGGCTTACTATCGTCAAAGAATATACAATTATAGTGATATGTACGTAGGAGAGCCTGCTGAATAGCTGCCTCTAATAGGGTCAAGCTGCCGACGGTGGATGGAATTCTTCGGAATCCATACCGAGAGAGGCAAAGGATTTACTTGGCCTCAAACTTCCAGACAAGACGACTGCTAAGCCTTTCCTGGTTTGGGGAGAGGTATCATAATTGCCTCTCTACACGAGTTGGGAAAGTAGCCTGTCTGCTACACCAAACTAAACTTTCGAGGAGTATTTCCTTTGGTGCTGCTGGCAAATTTCAAAGCATACTGTACTGCATTTGCTCGTGGCCAGGTGCAGCATCATGAGCCTAAGACCTCTCCGAATCCAGCTTCCACATGTAGAACGAGCAGTTGTAAGACTGATAATTGTTAGATCTGAAGTCCAATTTGCCCTTCCCTACAGTCGCATGGTAGGCACAACGCTGGAAGCTGCTGGCATTTGCAGTGGTCTTTGGAAAATGCTCTGATACCGTCTGAGCATTGTCTCTGTGCGTTGTATGGAAAAAACCCTGTTTATTCTCTGCTGTTCTTGGCAAACGACTGCATTTACCAGAAATCTTCTTTATGACTTCCCATACTTTTGTAGAATAAGTGTCACCGTTCATAGAGTTCAGGAATACTTTCCATGATCATGCCTCGCTCTTCTTAACCATGCGTTGTTTCTTGGCTCTCGCGATTCGAAACGTTGCTAGATTGTCTACTTTTAGGCAGCATCCAACTGTCGGAGAGACGCACAGCTGCCCTGGATTGCCGAGCGACACTCATAGGTTCATCAAGGTGCAGGTTGCGGTCTAAGAATGGATAAGTCAGCGGCATGGTGGATCACACGTGGGAAGTGGTCCACCTATTCCTGGCCGCTGTCTTTGTGTTCAAACACAGCCAACTGGATGAACAGACTCCATTTACCACTACTTACTATCTCTTTCTCTGGATTTGTTTCAAATGATGCTTTATCTTGACCACTGGAAGGTAGGGGATCAGTTGCATCCCACTGAGCAGAGTCTGCGAGGGCTGGAAAGCAAAAAGAGTGGTAAGTGGCTGAGGACGACCCAGTAGCAGCCGAGAAATGAGTGGGATTGCCTGTGTTGATGATGCACAGCTCATCAGGCATCGTCAGGCTCTCCAAATTAGAACCCCTGGGGCAAGTAGAGTTCGAGCGCCATTACACGTTATGGACATTTTAGTCACCGAGTAGGAGAAATGGCCGAGGAAGTTGTTCTACAAGGGCTGTGAGTGCCTCAGAGTAACATCTCTACTACTGTTGAGGTAATTACAGTGAGCAGATAGTGATTTTTTGACCCAAATGAGTTTCAAGTGATGCTGCTTGAAAGTCAGAAACAAAGGAGAACGTGTGGTGTGTATTTTTAACAAACATAGTAACCCTTCCCTTGAATCTTTCCTGTCAGGTCATCCATGTGGTGGGAGGTATAGCCCTGTAGCACAGGGGCGTGAGTGGCTTTAAAATGTTTTTCTTGCAAACACAAGCATAGGATATGTGTCTGTGCTAGGAGTTTCAGTTCATCCACATGAATCTTGAACCCACACGTTTCTCACTGTAATATGGGAGGTATTCATCACAGTGGTTGTACTTTCATCCTGACTCTCTGCCAGAGTGGCCTGCAACAGATGTAGGTACACTCTTGGGGCGAGATGGCTGCCCTGACCAGGTCTCAAATTCCATTGGCTTCAAGACCGACTCAAAAGAAGTGTCAGGTCGAATGACATCAACATATTCTCGCAGTTTAATACCGAATGTCACCTGTGGTAGAATCTTCTCGTTTGGTTTATGTGGTTGGGTGGCTTAATTGGATCAAAAACATGCAAATACACATCTGTTTGAAATACATGGATGAATTTCTTACCAAACTCACTTTCCCCAATGTCGGAATAAATGACTCAGTGCAACGTTCTCATTATAAGTTCCGTACCACTCTGCAGTTGTCTCACGCTACTATATCATGCCATCATTCACCCAGGTTCGACAGGACTTTTCTCCGCAACATTACTGCCTTGTTTGGGATGGGCGTGTGTCAGTTCACAGTGCAGTATTGCCTTGCACCTGATCCTGGGGTACAGCAGCCTGTTGCTGGTTTCTGGGAGCTCGCTTTCCAAAACAGCTGGCAACCACGTAGGAAGGTAGCAGGATCCTGATAGCCTTAGGTAGTGCTGCCATTGTGGGATTACAAGATCCTGTCACCGGAAGTTCCACACCACAAAAATCGACTACCTCCATATTGTGATCTATGATATTGAAACGGAGAGGTTCTAATGTCTGGACAAAAACTGGAAGGACTACTAGGCATGTCAATGATTTTGTAACCATGAGAAACTGTAGAAAAATCTACCGTTGAGTTATGAGTTCGTTACGATGCTACACTCAAAATGGATCTTGCTAACAGGCAAAACATCAACTTGTTGATCGACTCGTGCATTTAATCAATTCTATTCGTCAACACTTGGCTCTGCAAGAAACCTATTAGAGATCCTGTTGATTCTTCACGCCTAAAGTTTGCTTTTTCATCCATTGTATTTATCACTTTTTAAGGGTTGAAAAGTTTGCATGTAATTCAAAGCCTTGTACAAATTGTTTTCTATATGCATTTAAATCATCAGTACCAAATGAGCCAGGAGGTATTTCCACAATTCTGCTGCTTCCTAGATGTAGATTATTGTTTATCTTTGTGATGCTGGACATGCTGTTGTATGTTCCTAGATTAACCAATGCGATTCTCCACTCCCCCTATATTTGTTCTCTTAGGGGAAATAATTTGCTCTTAATATCAACGAATGTTCCTCTAAGGTGAGAGTGTACAATATCACAGGTAAACCTGTGTTGATGTGTATGCTGCTAATATGTATGTGTTGTTCAGGAGAAACATTAGACCTAAATGATCACAGATATGTGAATTGAAGCCTTGGCAGCATCTAACTGTACAACATACAGATGTTGGTGAAGCATTAGTCCAATTCTTCAGATGTTGTTAAGTAGCAGAGTGACTCAAAACAGTGGATGGTATTTCGCTTTCTTTTAACATACGAAAAACCAGTGAGTAACATATCAATCTGCAACTTCTAAAATGACAGTTCCACATTTTTTGCATTTCCACATCATCTTTAGCAACGTATTATGCATATACTCTTCACGAAATTTTGGGATTTAGAGTTTTCTGATGAAGTTAAGCAGATCTGTATTTGCAGGCGGCCTTTTCAGTAGTATCGCTCCGAACGTTTTTTTATGAACAGTCCAAGCCTTTTCCTCTAATGTTTAAATGTAGTCCTTTAGCTATATTAATGACCGTCATTGCCCTATTATGCCTGTTAGCAAACTGTGATTAGTCCTCTGCGTTTTGTGCATTCTGCACTATTCACAATATGGAACCCACTCCTCCAGCGAAAGCAGCGACGGCTGGAAGCCCTGTGAGTGCTGGAATTAGAAATGAGATGATACTGTCAGACGTCTTAAGTATTGGCAGCACCCTAGGTATTTTAAAGTGTTTTCTTCTTCCTCCTCCTTTCCACTTCAAAAGACTTTTCGCCGCTGTTACTACTGACTGTGTGCAACTTTTAAACGTTCTAGAGGTTTTCTCTTCTGCTTCGTTACTGTATGATGAGCTGCATTCATATTTTGCCACACATTTATTCCAGAACCTAAGTTTGCCACTCATCAGTTTTTTAACTATGAAGGCCACAATACATTGTCCTATGACTATGTCCTCCGTTCTTTAACTGCTAGTACTTGATCTACAATGTGACAAACTTTATTTGCAGTCTGAGCAATATCTTGCTCCTTGTAAGCATTGTCTACTTCGCTACTTCCCTTATCACGATAAGATACATGATTTTTCAGCTTAGTTCCGGGTCCACAGTAGTTGTATAGAGGGATATGCATTCCTACTGGTAACTTATCGAGAAAAGCAACACTAAATCTGTTGCACTTCAAAGCCCTTATATCATGATAAGGCACGGTTTGAGGTTTATGTGACCTACTTATACACCAAATCATTAACGGTGATCCGATATTTGTGCTTTGATCACAAGTCGAGTCATTTAAATAAGCTCTGTTCTCTTGATGTCTTACAACATGCTTTATGAGAAACAAAGCTTTTCTGTAATCCTACGTGTAAAATCTTCCAGCAGTTTCTTCTCCTGCACCATCCTTTAAGATATGTTATCAGGTTTGAGCATTGAACTTTGGTGGCAGTGAGTATCTATATTGAACGATTTGGCAGGTGTTACTTCTCAAAAGGATTTATCTATTTCGAAATATGTACTAAATCACCTCCACTGAATTTCTGTTTGTGTGAATCTACCATTGTTGTTGTTTTGGTCTTCAGTCCTGAGACTGGTTTGATGCAGCTCTCCATGCTACTCTATCTTGTGCAAGCTTCTTCATCTCCCAGTACCTACTGCAAACTACATCCTTCTGAATCTTAATAGTGTATTCATCTCTTGGTCTCCCTCTACGACTTTTACCCTCCACGTTGCACTCCAATATTAAATTGGTGTTCCCTTGATGCCTCAGATCAAGTCCTACCAACCTATCCCGTCTTCTAGTCAAGTTTTGCCTACTTCATTTACTACATTTTTATATTTTCTCCTTTAATCTATTAAATTCAATATTTCTTCTGTTGCCCAAGGATTTATACTAGCCATCGTCTTTTTACCTACTTGATCCTCTACTGCCATCACAATTTCACCCCTCAAAGCTATCAATTCTTCTTCTACTGTATTTCATTCCCCCATTTCTGTCAATCGTTCACTTATGCTCTCCCTGAAACTCTGTACAACCTCTGGTTTAGTCAGTTTGTCCAGGTCCCATCTCCTTAAATTCCCACCTTTTTGCAGTTTCATCAGTTTTAATCTACAGTTCATTACCAATAGATTGTGGTCAGAGTCCACATCTGCCCCTGGAAATATCTTACATTTTAAAACCTGGTTCCTAAATCTCTGTCTTAGCATTATATAATCTATCTGATACCTTCTAGTCTCTCCAGGCTGCTTCCATGTATACAACCTTCTTTCATGATTCTTGAACCAAGTGTTCGCTATGATTAAGTTATGGTCTGTGCAAATTTCTACCAGGCGGATTCCTCTTTCAGTTCTTACCTCCAATCCACATTCACTTGCTACGTTTCCTTCTCTCCCTTCCCCTACTATCCAATTCCAGTCGCCCATGACTATTAAATTTTCGTCTCCCTTCACTACCTGAATAATTTCATTTATCTCATCATACATTTCATCAATGTCTTCGTCATCTGCAAAGCTAGTTGGCATCTAACCTTGTACTACTGTAGTAGGCATGGGCTTTGTGTCTATCTTGGCGACAATAATGCATTTACTATGCTCTTTGTAGTAGCTTACCCGCACTCCTGTTTTTTTTATTCATTATTAAACCTACACCTGCATTACTACTATCTGATTTTATATTTTTAAACCTGTATTCACCTGTCCAAAAGTCTTGTTCCTCCTGCCACCGAACTTCACTAATTCGCAATATAACTAACTTTAACATATACATTTCCCTTTTTACATTTTCTAACCTACCTTCCCGACTAAGGGATCTGACATACCACGCTCCGATCCGTAGAACGCCAGTTTTCTTTCTCCTGATAACGACGTCCTCTTGAGTAGTCCCCGCTCGGAGATCCGAATGGGAGACTATTTTACCTCCTGAATATTTTGCCCAAGAGGACGCCATCATCCTTTAACGCCGGCCGAGGTGGCCGAGCGGTTCTAGGCGTTACAGTCTGGAACCACGTGACCGCTACGGTCGCAGGTTCGAATCCTGCCTCGGGCATGGATGTGTGTGATGTCCCTAGGTTAGTTAGGTTTAAGTAAAAAAATGGTGCAAATGGCTCCGAGCACTATGGGACTTAACATCTAAGGTCATCAGTCCCCTAGAACCACTGAAGCCTAACCAACTTAAGGACATCACACACATTCATGCCCGAGGCAGGATTCGAACCTGCAACCGTAGCGGTCGCGCGGTTGCAGACTGAAGCGCCTAGAACCGCTCTGACACACCGGCCAGCTAGGTTTAAGTAGTTCTTAGGGGACTGATGACCTTAGAAGTTAAGTCCCATAGTGCTCAGAGCCATCTGAACCAACCATGATTTAACCAAACAGTAAAGCTGCATGCTCTCGGGAAAAATCACGGAAGTAGTTTCCCCTTGCTTTCAGCCGTTCTCTCTACGAGGACAGCAAGGCCGTTTTGGTTAGTGTTACAAGGCCAGATCTGTTAATCATCCAGACTGTTGCCCCTGCAATTACTGGCAAGGCTGTTGCCCCTCTTCAGGAACTTCACGTTTGTCTAGCCTCTCAACAGATACCCCTCCGTTTTGGTCGCACCTACGGTACGGCTATCTGTATCGCTGAGGCACGCAAGGCTCCCCACCAAAGGCAAGGTCTATATTAACAAGGTTTTCTGCTGTACTGTAACCACATACATCGATAGGTCACATTTTAATCGTGTGATATGTAGATTTATTATACTGTTCAGTTATTTTTGGGAGAATATTTAGCTATTTGTATGGTGCTGAAAGATTAACTCTTGTACAAATTTGATGTTTAGTGTCCAAACGTTCCAAATCGATTGCTTTCATGTCGTAGGACGTCGAGTAATGGTTTATCCACTTCGTTCCATTACTGACTGTCATACAATTCAACTCCATGGTCGGTCTGAAGATTGTCAGGAACCAGCCGGTGTGGCCTAGCGGTTCTAGGCGATTCAGTCTGGAACTGCGCAACCACTACGGTCGCAGCTTAGAATCCTGACTCCGGCATGGATGTGTATGACGCCCATAGGTTAGTTAGGTTTATGTTGTTCTAAGTTTTAGGGGACTGATGACCTCAGATGTCAAGTCCCATAGTGCTCAGAACCATTTGAGCCATTCTTTGATTATCAGGACACTCATTCATCCCTGTGAGCTTCAATTGTTCAGACTCCTGCGCAATATCCATCTCGGCGTTTGTGATCACACTGAGTGCCCTGGTGAATTGATTGCATATCTGTGACCATTAAAATATATTTGAAACTTTTATTTGATCTTGAATATTGATTCATAACTACGAGAACTGTCTCTCATAAATAATCTAAACCTTATACTACGACATATCATTGTGGATATGTTTTTCACATAGGTTTGTGAAGCTCATGAGTGCTGTGTTGCCCGAACAAGACACAGCCAGAGCAATAGCACCACAGGCGCTAAGATGTGAACTGGTGCCAGTGCCACAGAGACTCGCCACTTGCGCGAATTCTACCAGCGCCAAAGGCGGCGCTGAAGATGAAGATATCGACTTCGTCTCAGCCAACTGCCGGGCCAGTACAATCCGCTAATGACCAGACGACATCGGACAGAAGCTTACGCGGAAGAGAGAAGAGCAACTCCAGCCCACTTGTTTATAGATCACCATCCAGGGCTGACTTAGACGGGGATCTTCATTTAGTGAACTCTTAGAATTGTTGTACTATGCCGTCTACCTACGATTATTTGCACTTAGTCACTGAGTGCCTTTTTTGTGTTATATTACAAGCAGTGTTGCAGACTTACTCATTCCATAAGACACAAAGATAAGTAAACCATTTTAACTCATATGTGTGACTAATTTATTGGAGTGTTGTAGAACCCTCGTTCTCCTATCCCGCTACCGGACCCTGGCGTGTTATTGTTGTGGCCTTCAGTCCTGAGACTGGTTTGATGCAACTCTCCATGCTACTCTATCCTGTGCAAGCTTCTTCATCTCCCAGTACCTACTGCAACCTACATCCTTCTGAATCTGCTTAGTGTATTCATCTCTTGGTCTCCCTCTACGATTTTTACCCTCCACGCTGCCCTCCAATGCTAAATTTGTGATCCCTTGATGCCTCAAAACATGTCCTACCAACCGATCCCTTCTTCTAGTCAAGTTGTGCCACAAACTTCTCTTCTCCCCAATCCTGTTCAATATCTCCTCATTAGTTACGTGATCTACCCACCTTATCTTCAGCATTCTTCTGTAGCACCACATTTCGAAAGCTTCTATTCTCTTCTTGTCCAAACTGGTTATCGTCCATGTTTCACTTCCATACATGGCTACACTCCATACAAATACTTTCAGAAACGACTTCCTGACACTTAAATCTATACTCGATGTTAACAAATTTCTCTTCTTCAGAAACGATTTCCTTGCCATTGCCAGTCTACATTTTATATCCTCTCTACTTCGACCATCATCAGTTATTTTACTCCCTAAATAGCAAAACTCCTTTACTACTTTAAGTGTCTCATTTCCTAATCTAATCCCCTCAGCATCACCCGATTTAATTTGACTACATTCCATTATCCTCGTTTTGCTTTGATGGTGTTCATCTTATATCCTCCTTTCAAGACACTATCCATTCCGTTCAACTGCTCTTCCAAGTCCTTTGCTGTCTCTGACTGAATTACAATGTCATCGGCAAACCTCAAAGTTTTTACTTCTTCTCCATGAATTTTAATACCTACTCCAAATTTTTCTTTTGTTTCCTTTATTGCTTGCTCAACATAAAGATTGAATAGCATCGGGGAGAGGCTACAACCCTGCCTCACTCCTTTCCCAACCACTGCTTCCCTTTCATGCCCCTCGACTCTTATAACTGCCATCTGGTTTCTGTACAAATTGTAAATAGCCTTTCGCTCCCTGTATTTGACCCCTGCCACCTTCAGAATTTGAAAGAGAGTATTCCAGTTAACGTTGTCAAAAGCTTTCTCTAAGTCTACAAATGCTACAAACGTAGGTTTGCCTTTTCTTAATCTTTCTTCTAAGATAAGCCGTAAGGTTAGTATTGCCTCACGTGTTCCAACATTTCTACGGAATCCAAACTGATCTTCCCCGAGGTCCGCTTCTACCAGTTTTTCCATTCGTCTGTAAAGAATTCGCGTTAGTATTTTGCAGCTGTGACTTATTAAACTGATAGTTCGGTAACTTTCACATTTGTCAACACCTGCTTTCTTTGGGATTGGAATTATTATATTCTTCTTGAAGTCTGTGGGTATTTCGCCTGTCTCATACATCTTGCTCACCAGATGGTAGAGTTTTGTCATGACTGGTTCTCCCAAGGCCATCAGTAGTTCTAATGGAATTTTGTCAACTCCCGGGGCCTTATTTCGACTCAGGTCTTTCAGTGCTCTGTCAAACTCTTCACGCAGTATCTTATCTCCCATTTCATCTTCATCTACATCCTCATCCATTTCCATAATATTGTCCTCAAGTACATTGCCCTTGTATAAACCCTCTATATACTCCTTCCACCTTTCTGCCTGGCGTATAGCTGTGTAATAGAGGCACGGATAAATTGTCTTACCAGTGTACTGCACCATAAGCCGTTTCATGAAACCACAAGATCGGCCTACCGTAACAACAGTGGCAACTTGGGCTCCACAGCAGTAGCAACGAAGCTTTACAAAACTGCCTACGAGGCCTTACAAAAATGACCATCTGTCACCATAATTCCACAGTGACAAATTTTTCTCAAACTTCTGAAATAACTGATATGATTTTATTCACATGAGCTATATACCCTGCTGAGTTTATGTTGTGTGTAGTCATAACTATCCCATGATTTTTTTTTTGTCTTCGCGGTGTACGTACTCCAGAGATAAAGTGTTCAGTCTTTTATGTTGAGCCGGCCAGAGTGGCTGAGCGGTTCTAGGCGCTTCAGTCTGGAACCGTGCGACCGCTGCGGTCGCAGTTTCGAATCCTGCCTCGGGCATGGATGTGTGTGATGTCCTTAGGTTAGTTAGGTTTAAATAGTTCTAAGTTCTAGGGCACTGATGACCTCAGAAGTTAAGTCCCATAGTGCTCAGAGCCATTTGAACCATTTTATGTTGAACATGAATACCTTTGTCTGCATCAATGTTGTTGCTGTGGACTTCAGTCCTGAGACTGGTTTGATGCAACTCTCCTTGCTACTCTATCCTGTGCAAGCTTCTTCATCTCCATGTATCTACTGCAACCTGCATCCTTCTGAATCTTCTTAGTGTATTCATCTCTTGGTCTCCCTACAAGATTTTTATCCTTCACACTGCCCTCCAATACTAAATTGGTGATACCTTGATGCCTCAGAACATGTCCTGCAAACGATCCCTTCTTCTAGTCAAGTTGTGCCACAAATTCGTCTTCTCCCCAATTCTATACAGTAGCTCCTCAGTAGTTATGCGATCTACCCATCTAATCATCAGCATTCTCCTGTAGCACCACATTTTGAAAGCTTCTATTCTCTTCTTGGTCAAACTATTTATCGTTCATGTTTCACTTCCATACATGGCCATACTCCGTACAGACTCTTTCAGAAACGACTTCCTGACAGTTAAATCTATAGTCGATGTTAACAAATTTCTCTTCTTCAGAAACGCTTTCTTTGTCATTGCAAGTCTACATTTTAAATCCCCTCTACTTCGACCATCATCTGTTATTTTGCTCCCCAAATAGCAAAACTCATCTACTACTTTAAGTGTCTCATTTCCTAATCTAATTCCCTCAGCATCACCCAACTTAATTCGACTACATTCCGTTATCCTCGTTTTGCTTTTGTTCATGTTCATCTTGTATCCTCCTTTCAAGACACTGTCCATTCCGTTCAACTGCTCTTCCTGGTCCTTTGCTGTCTCTGAGAGAATTACAATGTCATCGGCGAACCTCAAAGTTTTTATTTCTTCTCTACGGATTTTAATTCCTACTCCAAATTTTTCTTTTGTTTCCTTGTCAGCATCATATATACATTTTAAAGCACGTTTAATAATATTATTACATTTCCAACTGCTACTGCCTTTTATTCATCCTTTGGGATGTACACTAATTATACTCAATATTTCAACATATACTAGCATCTCTTAGGTAGATACTAGTCAGGACTCGAAGTTTTCATGAATATGATCGCTAATAAACCTATATTTCTCTCAGATTTATTATCGTCATGAAACCATGTAGCAAATTGCTGGCACTTTAACCAGAGGAGCCGTTTACAACAGTTGTTTGTACACACTTAATCTTTTTCTCAGACTATGAAGCATTTGGTTTTTTACTTTCATATTTACAGGCCAACTGGAAAGAAACCAAGAAAATGTGTATTTCCAGAATTTATCAGTAAAGCATCAGTTAATCTAATAAACTGACTTAGTAGAACAGCCTCATGTGTACGGGGTGAAATAGCCCCATATGAAGACATTTCAAAAGATGCGGCAGATGAGGCCTTTGTGGAAAAGGCCAGTAATGTTTGTTGATACACACAATACATATCCTGTGTGGTTATACAAGTAACAATATGAGTTTAATATGTCACATTATGGTGCATTGTACACCTTAATTTGTTAGGCTGTATTTTTAAATGTGTTAATAATCCATTTCAAATCTCTTACCTCTAGAGGTTGTTCTGCCGCCCTGTCACTTGTGATACAGAAAACACCCTTACTAAACCCATACATGGCAACACAGAGATACTGGCACACACTGAAGGCAAAACGACCTTGATTCTGTAACAAACTAGGGCACTGTTGGAACATTTCTTATTTTAGACGGATTTCCCTGTGAAAGGAATGGCCATGCTGTACCCTATCCGCTAGGAGCATGTTGATTTCTTCAGTTCTGCCATCAAACATCACATATTTTCCTGCTATTGTCTCGATAAGACTTCCAGTTCTGTTAATTTTGCATTGATTGCCTCAAATTTTCTATTAACGTGCAGACATATTTTTGGTCTGTGTTTTATGCCCTCAGAATGAGTAATTTATGTAACATTGTCAGATTTGTTCATAGTCTACAGTATACTGATATAGTAGTGTATTTGTAAACAACCTTTTAAGCAGAGATTCCTGGAAGATTATCTCGATCATGATTCAGTTTCCTCATTTTACCAATCACCAGAATACTATACTACATGTGATCCGTGAGTGTCCACATTATGGAATATCACTTCGGTTCCTTCATGTGTTTGGTAAATATATTTTAAATTCACATTGTCCTGTATGAATGCAAATTATCCCTTATCAACTGCTTTCTTTCGTGTGATGGTATAAACAAAATTATTTGCTTATCTGACTCTGGCTTTTCATGGTGACGTCATCAAATATGAATACGGTGTTTCGCTTTACTCTCTCAGGTGGTGGAATACTGCTGCTTTTGTTAAATGTCTGGCAGGTTACTCCATCAACGCTGTGCAATATCTCCTGTAATATCTGGTATTTTGGGTGAAACAGGGTTTTGAAAATATAAATACATGATCAAAACAAATCCCCACAGCATGTGTTAACAGTAACAGAACAAGAATAGTCTTCTCGCAGTCTGATGGTCCAACATTCAAAGCACGAATGTAATTGTGGATTAATGAATCATTCACATCTCCTCATATTCTTCTCCTCCTGGTTTTCGTACCACTGTAGACGTAGGCACAAGACCCTTGTGACGAGTTTGTTTCACCCACTCGGTCATGTTGATGACTATAAGATGACATACCGAGAGCATTAATAGGAAAACACTATACTTATTTGTTTATAATTCTTACACATAGCAGGGTGTATGAAGGTACTTAAGTTAGATCGTAGTTCTGTGCCTACATCTACTTCAAACATTTCATCTTCCCCTTGTACTGATACACAACGTGAATTGTGGAGCTCAGTGGTGGTTTCTTCTGATAGCTTAGGAGTTTTGTGTGCCTTCTCCATATTCTATTGTAGAATCGATAGACATGTGACTGCGAGCTTCGCTGACAGTCTAGAGCATACTGGATTGCCTAACTGGAATAAAATAGGATCTTAAAAGTGTGCTCCTGTAGATGCGCGCACACTTTCTCTTTAAATAGTTTAACTTTTCACAGACAGTCTCCTCCTGTGATAGTATGATCACGCTTGATGTCACTGTATCCTGGATTTTCGAATACCATCACACACTTGGCGGCTGTGATCAGTTTACAACATATTTGCATTTTTATGAATATCCGCTATTAGAACCGTAGAAAATTTTCTTCTTCTCATTACAGTTGTTGGAAAAGAGACAGAGTTGCTTACTGTCATCGTCTGCACTCATTGTCTACATCAGGGGCTCTGTGACACACGTGTTCCTCTCAGCCAAGATCACACCGATGGCGTTTACAGAAATGTAACAGCAATGTAGCCACGATGGGGAAGTGTTGAGAGCAGGTACAACACATGGACTCTTTATTAAGTTGTTAAGGTTTGTCTCATTTTCTAGTTCCGAAATTGCGGACGCAATGGAATTAATTGTGTTAAGGGTAGACATTTTCGAGAATATACTATGTCGTCATCAATTTAGAATGGGACGCTACCCCTTCACCACAGAGTATATAAATGCGGGAGGTGTTTGAATTAATTTGTTACTTCACTGTCAGGCAGGCACACGTGAGCATTTTTTGTCCTTTTTGTCCTTTCGACGAATTTCTACGGCTGCATTTTGTCCTCTCAATTTCAAACAAATAATTTTATGAATGTTCCACTATATACACTAATGTCGTGACCAAAGAATATTGCCTATTCAGCTTGATGTGACGTATATTGGCAGTTTGGTTTGTCTTTTGCGTATACTATGTTCATTCACCTTACCGAGCTATTATTATTGGAATATATAGCATAGAATATTATTATTATTAATGCATTCAAAACAATTAGTCATATGTAAGTAGATGGACACAGCCTGTATTAGCGTGATACAGCAATAAAATTTGAGTAGTAATAACGCCAGAAGCTGGCAGTTACATGGCTCTGCTACTGCACAATCTTCTGAATTTTTTTAAGTTCAACTGGCTATTGCTGCTGGTATACTGTTTCCTACTTCAACCCGCGTTTCAAAATGAAAGTGTGTGCTCCGTTATTGGTTAACGGAGTTGAATATGCAGAAGGCTGGAAGGCTGTGAACACACACTTTGTGAGGTGTTGCTGCTGCTGTGAAATGTACATCAGTGTATGGAATGTCTTCAACTCCTGGTTCTGCATGAGATCCGGGGGTTTCGTTGCGATGTGGACTGTTGCTTTTGTTGTAATGGTTCAGGGAATAGTAGGTCGTGGAATACCTCCATTAGTTCTGCTAGCAGTGTATTGATAACAAAGCCCTAAGTATGACGACATACACACTTAGTAATAATAATAATAATAATAACAATAATAATACATTTGGACGAATACTTACAAACAGGTACTGCAACGCGCTGTCTTGGAGGGTCTCATCAGATAATGTGTTACCACTATTGATTGAACGAGATATTCCAGCCTTTCTGCGCAACCGATAGCCGCTTCATGTGTGGTGGGAGACTGGACAGAATAAAAAGGGATGCAGTTCCAACAAATGCAATACGTTGTGTTGAAAGATACAGTCGGGTAATGCATCTTCTTGTCATTCCGTTGTGTTGCCATTATTTGTTGAAAAATATTACTCTTGGTTATTTCAAAATACATTCATGTTAGACTACATTGCATGTATGACAAATATTGCGCTTTATATTTGCTTTCACGGTGATCAAGGTGGCGAGTTATATTATAGTTTCTGTCATAACTGGGTGTGACAGAAATAAGGACTTCATTTTTAAAAAGGTTAGTTGCGTTCTTTTATAGATTTCCTGTGCATGGTAAAGAACGATGCATAGGATCAAGGCGCTTATTAGTGAAGATTAACGTTGGACTTGTCCACGATGTCTTTAAGAGAGCTTTAGCTCAGCTGTGGAACTTTCAGTGAGGTTTACGAATGTCTGTGCAGCAATGGTGGTCCCATCTCCTTCAAGAGCTGAAACCAGTGAAGGTAGTGATGTAAGATGCTAGGGTCTAAAACGATATCGACTTTCTGACTCATCCAAAAAGGTGTTCGCTTGGAGCCAGGTCGGGACTCGGAACGGGCTAGTCCATTTCGGAAATATTAATATTAATGCCCACAAACAATCCTTGTGTCGATACAATTCCTCTACTGTATGCAGTACAGCAGGCAGGGGTGGCCGAGCGGTTCTAGGCGCTACAGTCTGGAACTGCGAGACCGCTACTGTCGCAGGTTCGAATCCTGCCTCGGGCAAGGATGTGTGTGATGTCCTTAGGTTAGTTAGGTTTAAGTAGTTCTGAGTTCTAGGGGACTGATGACCTTAGAAGTTAAGTCCCATAGTGCTCAGAGACATTTGAACCATTTGTAGGCAGTACATAGTGCTGCAAAATGTGTTCATATCCTTCAATCGATATTTAGTGTTTTCTTTAGCACAGTAATGGTAATACATCCTAACCGTGGAAAACACTCCATCCAGTAACATCACCCCCTTCGTACTTCTCCATTGGCATTACACGACGTCAGTAACGTTCTCCACGCTTTAACGAAGCGCAAAGATTTTCATCGTATTGCCACAGGGCATAACGAGAGTCATCACTCCAGATCACTTGCTGCCAGTCAGCCACTGTGCAGTAGCGTAGTTCTTTACAACACCTCAAACGTTGTGTAGGATTGACTACAGATATGTGTGGAATATACAGAGAGAATTACCTAAAACTTTCACCGCAAATATTGCCGAAATCGAAGGTGCTATAGATGTACGGTTTTTCACAGTTTGGGTTGATATTCAGGGGCACGTATTTATAGCAAATGAACAGACTGCAGCAATACTTAGAAAGTGTGTTTTTGTGCGAAAATACACTTTTTAAATTAAACAATGCCTACTGACCATAATAAACTAAAATTAGTTTTCGTTAGAATGTGTGAGCATTGCCATCTCGTTTAAATACATGGCCGAAAGAATCAGCATATAGAAATTGTGAAACGAACCCTGTCGTCCATAACCGCTGCCACAAAGGGCGCTGATTCACCCCGAGATGGGGAATCTCACAGGCATCTATTGTCTATTGAGGCTGTAGTCTATTGAGACCGTAGTGTACGAATGAAACAGACGAGAACCTACGTCATAGGGAAACCTACTTGGAGGCTTTTGTGGCTAAGGAGACGTAGCAGTGTTAAATATGGCGGACCTAAGACTGGCCATAAAGGGAAACATTTATGAAAACTATTTAATTCTGTAGCAGTGCAGGGAATCAAGCCAGTCTAATTTTAATCTGCCATCCTCCATGAATTTTCATGGTGATCCAAATAAAACTTGAATATTAAACATATCTGTAATAGTTTAGGATTTACTGTTAAAGTGAAATTCACATGATTTGTAACAAAGACCTGAATGCTAAAATCTGAACGCTTAAGTCGATCTTAACGAGCGAAATTTCATATAAAAGCGCAACATTAAAATGACAAATGTTGTAAACATCAACTCTTTAACTCTATTTGTTTAAACGATATAGTACATTTAAATTATAAGTATTTTCAATCAACCATCAGATCATCATTTCTCCACACAAAAGACATTGAACGATGACAGCATGACACCTTATAGAATCATTAGGTAAGAGAATATATGTTGCAAAGTTTAGTGCATAATTGTTACTTTTGTTCTTTATTTATTTATCAGAAAGCACAATGGTGCAAGGCTACTGGCCGTGACATTCAAAGTTAAGAAGGAAATTTTATTGGTTTTATTTTAAGAAATTTAACGTTTATCACGTTGTTGTTGTTGTTGTTGTGGTCTACAGTCCTGAGACTGGTTTGATGCAGCTCTCCATGCTACTCTATCCTGTGCAAGCTTCTTCATCTCCCAGTACCTACTGCAACCTACATCCTTCTGAATCTGCTTAGTGTATTCATCTCTTGGTCTCCCTCTACAATTTTTACCCTCCACGCTGCCCTCCAATGCTAAATTTGTGATCCCTTGATGCCTCAAAACATGTCCTACCAACCGATCCCTTCTTCTAGTCAAGTTGTGCCACAAACTTCTCTTCTCCCCAATCCTGTTCAATATCTCCTCATTAGTTACGTGATCTACCCACCTTATCTTCAGCATTCTTCTGTAGCACCACATTTCGAAAGCTTCTATTCTCTTCTTGTCCAAACTGGTTATCGTCCATGTTTCACTTCCATACATGGCTACACTCCATACAAATACTTTCAGAAACGACTTCCTGACACTTAAATCTATACTCGATGTTAACAAATTTCTCTTCTTCAGAAACGATTTCCTTGCCATTGCCAGTCTACATTTTATATCCTCTCTACTTCGACCACCATCAGTTATTTTAGGCCCTAAATAGCAAAACTCCTTTACTAATTTAAGTGTCTCATTTCCTAATCTAATTCCCTCAGCATCACCCGATTTAATTTGACTACATTCCATTATCCTCGTTTTGCTTTTGTTGATGTTCATCTTATATCCTCCTATCAAGACACTGTCCATTCCGTTCAACTGCTCTTCCAAGTCTTTTGCTGTCTCTGACAGAAATACAAAGTCATCGGCAAACCTCAAAGTTTTTACTTCTTCTCCATGAATTTTAATGCCTACTCCGAATTTTTCTTTTGTTTCCTTTACTGCTTGCACAATATACGGATTGAATAACATCGGGGAGAGGCTACAACCCTGTCTCACTCCTTTCCCAACCACTGCTTCCATTTCATGGCCCTCGACTCTTATAACTGCCATCTGGTTTCTGTACAAATTGTAAATAGCCTTTCGCTCCCTGTATTTGACCCCTGCCACCTTTGGAATTTGAAAGAGAATATTCCATTTAACATTGTCAAAAGCTTTCTCTAAGTCTACAAATGCTAGAAACGTAGGTTTGCCTTTTCTTAATCTTTCATCTAAGATAAGTCGTAAGGTTAGTATTGCCTCACGTGTTCCAACATTTCTACGGAATCCAAACTGATCTTCCCAGAGGTCCGCTTCTACCAGTATTTCCATTCGTCTGTAAAGAATTCGCGTTAATATTTTGCAGCTGTGACTTATTAAACTGATAGTTCGGTAATTTTCACATCTGTCAACACTTGCTTTCTTTGGGATTGGAATTATTATATTCTTCTTGAAGTCTGAGGGTATTTCGCCTGTCTCATACATCTTGCTCACCAGATGGTAGAGTTTTGTCATTACTGGCTCTCCCAAGGCCATCAGTAGTTCTAATGGAATGTTGTCTACTCCCGGGGCCTTGTTTCGACTCTGGTCTTTCAGTGTTTTGTCAAACTCTTCACGCAGTATCTTATCTCCCATTTCGTCTTCATCTACATCCTCTTCCATTTCCATAATATTGTCCTCAAGTACTTCGCCCTTGTATAGACCCTCTATATACTCCTTCCACCTTTCTGCCTTCCCTTCTTTGCTTAGATCTGGGTTGCCATCTGAGCTCTTGATATTCATACAAGTGGTTCTCTTCTCTCCAAAGGTCTCTTTAATTTTCCTGTAGGCAGTCTCTATCTTACCCCTAGTGAGACAAGCCTCTACATCCTTACATTTGTCCTCTAGCCATCCCTGCTTAGTAATTTTGCACTTCCTGTCGATTTCATTTTTGAGACGTTTGTATTCCTTTTTGCCTGCTTCATTTACTGCATTTTTATATTTTCTCCTTTCATCAATTAAATTCAATATTTTTTCTGTTACCCAAGGATTTCTATTAGCCCTCGTCTTTTTACCTACTTGATCCTCTGCTGCCTTCACTACTTCATCCCTCAGAGCTACCCATTCTTCTTCTACTGTATTTCTTTCCCCCATTCCTGTCAATTGTTCCCTTATGCTCTTCCTGAAACTCTCTACAACCTCTCGTTCTTTCAGTTTATCCAGGTCCCATATCCTTAAATTCCCACCTTTTTGCAGTTTCTTCAGTTTCAATCTGCAGTTCATAACCAATTGATTGTGGTCAGAATCCACATCTGCCCCTGGAAATGTCTTACAATTTAAAACCTGGTTCCTAAATCTCTGTCTTACCATTATATAATCTATCTGATACCTTTTAGTATCTCCAGGAATCTTCCAGGTATACAACCTTCTTTCATGATTCTTGAACCAAGTGTTAGCTATGGTTAGGTTATGCTCTGTGCAAAATTTTACAAGGCGGCTTCCTCTTTCATTTCTGCCCCCCAATCCATATTCACCTACTATGTTTCCTTCTCTCCCTTTTCCTACTGACGAATTCCAGTCACCCATGACTATTAAATTTTCGTCTCCCTTCACTACCTGAATAATTTCTTTTATCTCGTCATACATTTCATCAATTTCTTCATCAGCTGCAGAGCTAGTTGGCATATAAACTTGTACTACTGTAGTAGGCATGGGCTTTGTGTCTATCTTGGCCACAATAATGCGTTCACTATGCTGTTTGTAGTAGCTAACCGGCACTCCTATTTTTTATTCATTATTAAACCTACTCCTGCATTACCCCTATTTGATTTTGTATTTATAACCCTGTAATCACCTGACCAAAAGTCTTGTTCCTCCTGCCACAGAACTTCACTAATTCCCACTATATCTAACTTTAACGTATCCATTTCCCTTTTTAAATTTTCTAACCTACCTGCCCGATTAAGGGATCTGACATTCCACGCTCCGATCCGTAGAACGCCAGTTTTGGTTCAAATGGCTCGGAGCACTATGGGACTTAACAGCTGAGGTCATCAGTCCCCTAGAACTTAGAACTACTTAAACCTAACTAACCTAAGGACATCACACACATCCATGCCCGAGGCAGGATTCGAACCTGCGATCGTAGCGGTCGCGCGGTTCCAGACTGAAGCGCCTAGAACCGCTCGGCCACTCCGGCCGGCAACGCCAGTTTTCTTTCTGCTGATAACGACGTCCTCTTGAGTAGTCCCCGCCCGGAGATCCGAATGGGGGACTATTTTACCTCCGGAATATTTCACCCAAGAGGACGCCATCGTCATTTAATCATACAGTAAAGCTGCATGTCCTAGGGAAAAATTACGGCTGTAGTTTCCCCTTGCTTTCAGCCGTTCGCAGTACCAGCACAGCAAGGCCGTTTTGGTTAATGTTACAAGGCCAGATCAGTCAATCATCCAGACTGTTGCCCCTGCAACTACTGAAAAGGCTGCTGCCCCTCTTCAGGAACCACATGTTTGTCTAGCCTCTCAACAGATACCCCTCTGTTGTGGTTGCACCTACGGTACGGCTATCTGTATCGCTGAGGCACGCAAGCCTCCCCACCAACGGCAAGGTCCATGGTTCATGGGGGGGGGGTTATCACGTAATGGATATTATTGTTACTTTATTTAGAACGTGAAAGTGGTCGAGCTTTAATTATTTAAATATGTTAAAATGTAAAATAATGTAGAATAAGCTGTAGCCAATCAGATGGACGGCTTCAGGAAAAGGAAGTGCCCTAGTCAGTTGAGTGAGGAAATTTGGCGTGCGGGAAACGCGGCCGGGGACGAGCAGAGCGCTGGTGCAGACGCGAAGGCGGATAGTTGGGCTGGAGACACCAAAGGGTGAGACGCGAAAGCGGACAGTCGGTCTTTAGGCAGCTAGGAACTCAAACGACTTAGAAAATTTCGCGTTGTGTGGTATCGCGGGAGTTTTAGTCTCTGAGCGGTGAGCAGCCGCGCGCCTGGTGTGAATTCTAACTTTTCGTGTGAATATCGAAGTTGAGTATTTGACTTGTTTCGCGATGAGATTGTGAATGATCGAAAAGTGTCAAATGGATATGCGCTCGGGTATAATAGTAATTCTAAAAATGGCTCTGAGCACTATGGGACTCAACTGCTGAGGTCATTAGTCCCCTAGAACTTAGAACGAGTTAAACCTAACTAACCTAAGGACATCACAAACATCCATGCCCGAGGCAGGATTCGAACCTGCGACCGTAGCGGTCTTGCGGTTCCAGACTGCAGCGCCTTTAACCGCACGGCCACTTCGGCCGGCGATAGTAATTCTAAATACAACCACTTTCGTTATTAGTTTTCTTTCTGAATAAACATTATTCTAACCAAATCACAACTGTGTGGCCTACATCATTTACGGGTCGTTAATTTCGTTCCAGATGTTATTATTACTGTTATTATATGTTATATTAACTGTGTGTTTCGCAAACTTGACATCAGCCAGACAATTTAACCAAGGGGCCACAAGTGTTAAATTCAGGGGCTGTAAGGCGACATGTGTGGTTCGACCCCTAGACGAGTTTGAGCCAAGACATTTCGAAGAAGAGGAACTGCATGTGAGCTCGAACAACTTTTGGATGTTAGCTCGCAAATGTCCGTGGTGTTGCTTGCAGGAGTCTAGAGCGAGTCGTTTACGAGATAGCGTATTCTAAAGAGTTTCCATACCGACACTTGTTTGTGCCGTTCATCCTGCGTACTTCCTCGATACGATGTTGCTATATTTTCTTACAATGAACTTGTATATTCGTTGAGTGCATTGCTACTTGCTCGCTACTTAGTGTCTGATACTTCAAGCAGTAGGTCGTGAGTGGACTATTGCAGAAAAATCCGACATGCTCATGCTGTATGGAGTTCTTTCTTGTATGATGTATGTGGCGAGATATCCCAATAGACGTCAACCATCTTAGCAATTATTTATCGACCTTTTCAACCAGTTACTTGAGAGTGGTAGAGTAACACCTAGACAAAATAACAGAAGGAAACAAGTAGAGACAGGAGAGGAGGAAATTAAAGTTCTTGCTGCTGTTACAGTTGATCCACACGTCAGCTCCCGTTAATCGCACGAGGAAGTGGCATGATTCAGGTAAGAGTCCTACACATTCTCCATCGACATAGCTTCCATCCCTGTCACATCAAAATGGTTCAAATGACTCTGAGCACTATGCGACTTAACTTCTGAGGTCATAAGTCGCCTAGAACTTAGAACTAATTAAACCTAACTAACCTAAGGACATCACACACATCCATGCCCGAGGCAGAATTCGAACCTGCGACCGTAGCGGTCGTTCGGCTTCAGACTGTAGCGCCTAGAACCGCACGGCCACTCCGGCCGGCCCTGTCACATCTCTCTCCATCAAGAGCTGCATGGAAACGATTATAACTTCTGTACATGGGTTTCACAGCAAGACATTCCAGATTTATCATGTATATTGTTTAGTGTTGAAGACACATTTACCAGTCATGGTTAGGTAAATTGCCGAAACATGCGCTATTAGTCTGTTGACAATCCTCGTTGGCTTCGTAAGGTTTAACGTCAACGCCCATGAAATGTAAATACGTGGTGTGGGATAGTGAACCACCACCTCATAGGCCCGGTTTTCACAGACGGAACGCTGAACGCGGGGCAGTATTGAGGCCTTCTAACAACCATATTCCGCGGATGTTAGAAGACGTTCCTCTACAGACCAGGAGGAACCAGTGGTAAAAGATGACGACTGTTCAGCCAATAGTGCACAAAATACTACAGTATATATTCACTAATTGTTTCCAAATCGTTGGACTGGACGCAGGGAACCTGTAACATAGCCGGCTCGTATCGGATTTGACGCCTGTGGACTTTTTTGTGGGCAAAGTTGAAAGACGCTGTCTACAAGGACATTCCAAGTACACCCAATGATATGCAGCGACGCATTACTACAGCCTTCTTGTGCATCTCTGCTGAAATGGGAGCACGTCTGCAGCAGTGGTTCCGTACCGGACTGGAAGTTTGTACTGCCGCTGCCGGTGGTCAGTTTGAACACAACTTGTAAGGGTTTTGAAAATTTGAAATTTGTCGTAAGGTCTTATGGGACCAAACTGCTGAGGTCATCGGTCCCTAAGCTTACGCACTGCTTCATCTAACTTAAACTAAGTTACAATAAGGACAACACACACACCCATGCCGGAGGAAGGACGGAGGGAGCCGCGCGGACCGTTACAAGGCGCCCTAGACAGCGCGGCTACATCGCGGGGCTGTTCCATTTTTTTTAAAAAAGTATCTTTACACAAAAAATACACTTTCTAATTATTTTTACAATCTGTAGATTGGCTATCAGTACGAGCCCCTGGCTACATCCTCATTCTGTGAATATCGCACATCAACAGCAGTTTCCATTTTCACAACATTTGTGGTGTACATTTTAGTA
The DNA here is from genome assembly GCF_023898315.1 of Schistocerca nitens. NCBI lineage: Eukaryota > Metazoa > Arthropoda > Insecta > Orthoptera > Acrididae > Schistocerca > Schistocerca nitens. Next base: position 394,442,260 of record NC_064616.1, read on the forward strand.
TGTGGAGCTGCCCGACCAATGTACCCCATTCTTTTTAACTCCCTACGTTCTGGAATTGTGCTAACTGCACTGCTGGCAGCACAGTGGAGCTCACGAGTGACTCGTTTGAGCGATTTTGTTGGATTCTTTACAACCACCATTTGGAGTGCTCGAATGTCCCCCGTGCATCCTTTGCGTTTACACTTCACTATTACTTCACCAACAATCGATTTGAGCAGCTTGTTACTCAGGTGACATTCAATGACTAGTCCACGTTCGAAGTCACTCAGCTGTTCTAACAGAATCACTCTGCTGTTACTTCTTCTCTACTGATAACACAACACTCCATCCTTTTTACTGGCTTGTCTGGCTGATGGCCCACTGAACAAGACCAACGAAGGTTGAATGTGGGGAAAATCATTTGGTCTCTTATTATTACATAGTGCCAGTAGCGAATGTGAAGACCGTACTAAGAAGCTTGTGTGTGAACGTTGGATTGGGGTGGGATGGGAGGGCGTGGGGGATGGTTATAGGCCACTTTTTTAAGTTTTCCTGGAATAAATCGAAAACTCCGGCTTAACGCGAAATTTTTTTAGGTAAAAAAAATGAAGATCATTAAATTTCGTACTAAGAGGTCATATTAATGTTACCTCTACGACTAATAGTTTCCGTGCTGCGGTGCATGGAAAAATCACAGTTTACTAAAAATAGTGTTTTAATGGCATAAAACCATTGTTTACTGTTAAATGAAGTAGACTAAGAACATGTATTCAATGTATGTATCACATATAACAGCACTAGAGCCTTATTAATGCATAATTTATGTTCTGAGGATGTTATATGGACGATCGTGAGGTGGTGGAGCGTAAAAACGTGAGGGAAGGTACGTCGCTGGATTGTGATCATGAACTTTTCTCCTCCATACGTCAGCAAACTGAAGAACTAGATGCTGATTCTCCACTCTTTTTACCCACTTCACAGCAAGATGCAACAACAACGTGTTTGACAAAGGTATATCGACCCTCCGGAGGACACCGATTGCGACGCAGTGAGCAGACATGCCCGGTGGATGTTTATTACCTACAAAATGCGTTAAACCAACGTGGAATACATATATATTAGTTACTAATAATACTACCGCTAGAAAAGTACACTACTGGATATTAAAACTGCTACACCAAGAAGAAATGCAGATGATAAACGGGTATTCACTGGACAAATATATTATACTAGAACTGACATGTGATTACATTTTCACGCAATTTGGGTGCATAGATCCTGAGAAATCAGTACCCAGAACAATCATCTCTGGCCGTAATAACGACCTTGATACACCTGGGCATTGAGTCAAACAGAGCTTGGATGGCGTGTACAGGTAGAGCTGCCCATGCAGCTTCAACACGATACCATAGTTCATCAAGAGTAGTGACTGGCTTATTGTGACGAGCCAGTTGCTCGACCACAATTGACCAGACGTTTTCAATTGGTGAGAGATCAGGAGAATGTGCTGGCCAGGGCAGCAGTCGCACATTTCCTGTATACAGAAAGGCCCGTACAGGACCTGCAACATGTGGTCGTGCACTATCCTGCTGAAATGTAGGGTTTCGCAGGGATCGAATGAAGGGTAGAGCCACGGGTCGTAACACATCTGAAATGAAACATCCACAGTTCAAAGTGCCGTCAATGCGAACAAGAGGTGACCGAGACTTGTAACCAATGGCACCCCATACCATCATGCCGGGTGGTACGCCAGTATGGCGATGACGAATACACGCTTCCAATGAGCGTTCACCGCGATGTCGCCAAACACGGATGCGACCATGATGATGCTGTAAGCAGAACCTGGATTCATCCGAAAAAATGACGTTTTGCCATTCGGGCACTCAGGTTCGTCGTTGAGTACACCATCGCTGGCGCTCCTGTCTGTGATGCAGCGTCAAGGGGAACCGCAGCCATGGTCTCCGAGCTGATAGTCCATGCTGCTGCAAACGTCGTCGAACTGTTCGTGCAGATGGTTGTTGTCTTGCAAACGTCCCCATCTGTTGACTCAGGGATCGAGACGTGGCTGCACGATACGTTACAGCCATGCGGATAAGATGCCTGTCATCTCGACTGCTAGTGATACGAGGCCGTTGGGGTCCAGCACGGCGTTCCGTATTACCCTCCTGAACCCACCGATTCCATATTCTGCTAACAGTAAATGGATCTCAACCAATGTGAGCAGCAATGTTGCGATACGGTAAACCGCAATTGCGATAGGCTACAATCCCACCTTTATCAAAGTCGGAAACGTGATGGTACGCATTTCGGCTCCTTACTCGAGGCATCACAACGTTTCACCAGGCAACGCCGGTCAACTGCTGTTTGTGTATGAGAAGTCGGTTGGAAACTTTCCTCATGTCAGCACGTTGTAGGTGTCGCCACCGGTGCCAACCTTGTGTGAATGCTCTGAAAAGCTAATCATTTGCATATCACAGAATCTTCTTCCTTTCGGTTAAATTTCGCGTCTGTAGCACGTCATCTTCGTGGTGTAGCAATTTTAATGGCCAGTTGTGTATATAGACTGAATCTATTTAAGTCTGTACGCTCTGGTCTAAAATGGTGGAGGGGAAATTCATTCTCTCTCATCCTATAAGTTATCTGTAGCGTTCTTCCAGGAATTTAACTTCCGCCACAACCTCTGCTCACCATACATTTTGCAGAAATATCCCCAGCAGTTCCTATCCAGTTCTGTTTTGTGAATAGACAAAATAACTTCACTGAGCTTATGTATGCAGTGGAGTTATTTTCAGTTTATTGAATGAGTATTTATGTGTGGTTGTTATGAGAGGTATTATGTAAAAAAGGTTCAGCAGCTGGAGATGTCAACTGTCTCCCACACTGAGGAGACTGTCGCTGGTGTAATAAACTGTCATCATTTGTGCGACAAAGTCTACTTCATTATCTCCTAAATAACTGGCTTCAATACTTTTTAGAAAGTGAGGTCTGGCACGAAGTCGGCGTTCCAAAACATCCCAACGGTGTGCTGTAGGACTTAGGTCAGGACTCTATGCAGACAGTCCATTACAAGGATGCTATTGTCGTGTAACCAGGCCACAAGCCGTGCGTTATGAACAGGTGCTGGATCCTGTTGAAAGATACAATCGCCATCCCAAAATTGCTCTTCAACAGTGGAAAGCAAGAAGGTGCTTAAAACATTAGTGTAGGCCTGTGCTGTTATAGTACCACGCAAAACAACAAGGGGTGGAAGCCCCCTCCACGAAAAACACGACCACACTATAACACCACCGCCTCCGAATTTTACCGTTGGCACTACACACGCAGGCGGATGACGTTCACCGGGCACTCGCCATACCCACGCCCTGCCATCGGATCGCCACATTGTGAACCGAGATTCGTCACTTCACATACCGTTTTTGCACTGTTTAATTGTCCGATGTTTACGCTCCTTACACCAAGCTAGGCGTCTTTTGGCATTTACCTGCTTTATGAGTGGCTTATGAGCAGCTGCTCAATCATGAAATCCTAGTTTTATCACCTCTCGCCTAACTGTCGTAGTACTTGCAGTAGATACTGATGTAGTTTGGAATTCCTGTGTGATGGTCTGGATAGATGTCTGCCTACTACATATTACGAACCTCTTCAACTGTCGGTGGTCTCTGTCAGTCAACATATGACTGTACGTTTCCCTTCACGATTCCACTTCACTATCAGATCGGAAAGAGTGTACCTTGGGATGTTTATGAGTGTGGAAATCTCGCGTGACACCCAATCACCTGACCACGTTCGAAGTCCGTGAGTCCCGCGCAGAGCCCCATTCTGCTCTCTCGCGATGTCTAATGACTACTGAGGTCGCTGATACGGAGTACCTGGCATTAGGTGCCAGCACAATGCACCTAATATGAAAAGGTATGTTTTTGGGTGCGTCTGGATACTTTTGATCACATAGTGTACCATGGGTGTGTGGCCAAGTGATCCCGTTCAATGTAACCACTCCATAAATTCTAGCAGTTCCTGAATGGAAGAGATTTATGCAGTCTACCACGGACACAGTTAATGTGACGTTACGTGGAGTAACTTTCTTGTATTACATTAATTCAAATAAAATAATTAAATCATAATTACACAGCCCTAAAATATACTACCAACAATAAACAGCAGCAGACTGAGACTTTTACCAACGCTATCCCATTTCCACTAACGCTACAAAAGTCACTGACACCATCACACTAATTCTGCACTTCTCAGCCATTGATCATAGGAACGTATTTTACACTGGAGATCACTTAACCACCGCCAGTAAATATTCATTTACTAATCAGAAAATAACTTCAGTGTGGGCATGTGCAAAGTGAACTTATTTTGTCTACTCACATAACACAACTGTACAGGATATGTTGGGAATGCACGATCTCTCTACACAACGTAAAGCGCTCACCATTTGTGGAGGAGGTTGTCTTTTTGTCTTCCCCGGAAGAACGCTGCAGCTGACTTACAGAATGTATGAGAATGAATTTCCTCTCTAGCACTGTACACCAGTATGTACAGGGTGACAATTATTGAACAATATGTAAAAAAAACGTAAATTAGTTACAAACTGTAGCGTGCACTAACTTTGTTCAATGTGTAAAAGTCATTACAGATATTCGGATTTAAGTTATGACATGTTCATACGCCTACCATCATTGGTGATGATGTGGCACAAACGAAGAGCGAATTTCTGCATGACCCGCTGCAGTGTCGGAACATCATTGCTGTCGATGACTTCTCGAGTGGCTGTTTTCTGCTCATCAGTGGTTTTGGGGTTATTGCTGTACACCTTGTCTTTAATACAGTCCGGCAAAAAGGAGTTGAATGTGTTCAGATCCAGAGAATATGGCGACCAATCGAGGCCCATGCGAGTGGCCTCTGGGCACCACAGAGCCAGAATGCGCTCTCCAAGGTGCTCTTTCAGGACATCAAACAATCTCCTGCTCCGATGGGGTCGAGTTCCGCCTTGCTTGAACCACATATTGTCGAAATCAGGGACACTTAGGTTAACGGGGATGAAATCATCTTCCAGAACCTTCACTTAACGTCCTATAGTCACTGTTCCATCAAGGAATATCGCACCGATTATTCTGTGATTGGACATTGCACACCACACATTCACACAATCAGGGTGAAGAGACTTCTCTATCACGAAATGCGGATTCTCGGTCTCCCAAATGCACCAATTTTGCTTATTGAGGAACCAGTCCAAATGAAAGTGGGCTTCGTCGCTAAAGCGAACCATACAGTGCATACTAAAACACCTCATGCCCCGCGGCCAATCGTGCAGTTTGAACGTCCTAATGAAAAGCGTTCAGAAGTTATGACGATTTTATTTCATATAGTTCTATAACTGTCACCCTGTAGATCCTATCCATATACACTGAGGCGACAAAAATCACGGTATAGCTGTAGAAACACACACACATGGCCGTAGCATCGCGCACACGAAGTATAAAAGGCCAGTAAATTGGCGGAGCTGTCATTTTTACTCAGCTGATTCATGTGGAAATGTTCCCAAAGTGATCATGGCGCACCATGGGTTTTAACAGACTTTGAATACATGGGATAGTCCATTTCAGAAATGTTTAGAGAATTCCGAGATACACAGCGTTAAGAGTGGCCGCGAATATCAAATTTGATGCGTTACCTCTCACCACGCACAACTCAATGGCCGTTAGAACAGTGGGGCAAAATTTGACATTAAACGGTTGTGGTTCAAATGGCTCTGGGCACTATGGGACTTAATTTCTGAGGTCCTCCGTGCCCTAGAACTTAGAACTACTTAAACCTAACTAACCTAAGGACATCACACACATCCATGCCCGAAGCAGGATTCGAACCTGCGACCGTAGCGGTCGCGTGGTTCCAGGCTGAAGCGCCTAGAACCACTCGGCCACTCTGGCCAGTTTATCGGTTGTGGCAGCAGACGACCGACGATAGTGTCTTTGCTAACAGCACGACATCACCTGCAGCGCCTCTCCTGGGTCATTACCATATGGGTTGGACCGTAGGCGACTGGAAAATCGTGGCCTGTCAGATGGGACCCAATTTCTGTTGGGAAGAGCTGTTCGTAGGGTTCGACTGTGGCGAGAAGCCATGGACCTAAATCGTCAGCAAGGCATGGTGCAAGCTGATGGTGGCTCCATAACTGTGTAGGCTGTGTTTACATGTAATGGACTGGGTCCTGTGGTCCAATTGAAACGATAATTGACTGGAAACGATTATGTTCGGCTACTTGTAGACTATTTGCGGCCATTCATGGACTTCATGTTCCAAAACAACGATTGTATTTTTATGAATGACAATGTTCCATGTAAGAGGAACACAATTGTTCACAGTTGCTTTGAAGAACATTTTGAGCAACTCGAGCCAATGATTTGGCCAATCAGATTGCCCTACATGAATCCCATCGAACATGTATGGGACATAATCGAGAGGTCAGTTCGTGCACAAAGTCCTGAACCGGCAACACCCACCCAATTACGGACAGCTGTGAAGGCAGCATAGCTCAGTGTTTCTGCGGGGGACTTCCAACCACTTGTTGAGTCCATGCCACGTCGAGTTGTTGCAATACGCTGTTGTAATGGAGGTCCGGCATGATATAGGAGGTATCCCATGACTTTTGTCACCTAAGTGTACGTTTCTTGCGTTAGTATTATTAGTACCTTACATCTGTATTCCATGTAGTGTTAACGCATTTCGTGGAAAATAAACACCTCCGGGCATGTCTGCTGACTGCGTCACCAATGATCCATAATGTGTCCCCAAAGGGTCGGTAAATTTTTGAGAAACACTTTTTTGTTGTTTCTTCTGATGAAATGGGCTAGATAGAGTGAAGAAGCAGCTGATAGCTCTTCAGTTTGCAGATACGTTGAATATTTGTGCTTATACCACTGCAGTTAACAGTAAAATTATTTTGTACCCTTAAAACATTGTTTTTTATTTTTTAACTGGGATTGTTCCATCCCCTGAAACGCGTACACTATTAGTCTGAAAGAAAACTGAGTGGGACGTTATTTGTATGAAATTTAATTTAACTGAGTTTTGTACTGGGAATCATTTTCACTACATGCCGCTGTTTTAGAGTTATTCAAGAAAGACTAAAACAGTGACTGTTAAAGAACCCCTCACTAATACGCTCACACCCCACCTGTCAGCATTTTTAGTACGTTGTTCATGACACTCGCTCCTGCCACAGTAGAAAGTTTGCGATTACATTATTTTTCTCTTGATTTTGCTTCGTTGACTGGACTACCTCGCAACATCCAGTGGTCAATTGCGCATTACGTAAGGGTTTCCAGACACTTTTGATCAGATAGTGTATGTGTTATTGTGGAGCTCTTAATCATTAGGTACAAGATCTTCTAAACCAGTAACAGACAAACTTCATCAAAATTTCACACTAAAATTTATTGGTTGCGGACCTATTCGTATATTTAGAAAGGTATTGCATAAGTTGGACCTGTTAATGTAACAAGCGTTGAAAGGGGGCAGATTGAACCTCCATTCACACAAATGACATTTATTATATTTCCTTTACTGTGAATGAACCAAGCAGCTTTGTTTTCTGTTATATTGTATCATTCTTCCATCCTATGCTTGGAGAAAGAAGTAGTACGGACCAATTTGCTTTATTTGGCTCTCGCATCAGCAACCTCTATCCCTTTTCTTAATTGATGTCATGAATCAGCTATGTTTTGTGTGGATGAGTGGATAATAGAGTGTGCATATGTACCTGCAGAAATCAAAGCAGCTTATTTCTTTCCTCTGCAAAGTGATGCAAATTTTCCATAGAGTTAAGGTAAAACGTGCCCTGATGTGATGTAGAGCAACGATCATCCCGAATTTTCTTATCGTCATTCGAGTGACTAAGCACCCACCAGCTCTTTTAGAGCAAAGATTTCGACTGGTCCAGCTGTCTCCTACTTGGTAAAGAAGTCAGATGCAAAACCTGGTGGCCAACGGCTGTCAGAAAGTTTTTTGGAAATACTTCCTGGGGTCGTTGACGTTATCTCGTGCTCTACGCAGAACGGTAGCCATAAATATCCATTTTGTCTGAATTAGCTGAATTTTCTTCCTGAAATGCACACAGTTCCCGCATTTACTTGAATTGAGAGTCAAAAGATTCATTCCGGAAAAGTCATAATATAATTCCGAGGAGATTCTCAGTTTACCTTAACTTTGAATTTCATGATTTGTGAGCGGTCTGATGCTGAACCCGCGCATTCAGCACAACCCTTGAATTGTGCGAAGTGAATACCTATAATCACTTTTATTCTCTATGTGATCTATGTGTGTGACCTTGTACAGAGTATTTATTGTTTAAATTTCTCAACTCATTCTGTTTATTGTTAGCAAAAATGGCTCTGAGCACTATGGGACTCAACTGCTGTGGTCATCAGTCCCCTAGAACTTAGAACTACTTAAACCTAACTAACCTAAGGACATCACACACATCCATGCCCGAGGCAGGATTCGAACCTGCGACCGTAGAAGTCGCACGGTTCCGGACTGCGCGCCTAGAACCGCGACACCACCGCGGCCGGCTATTGTTAGCATTCACCGTAGTATTTGTAACTCTATTTTTCCACACTGTACAACATAATTAAATGATCACTTTTTCAAACCCCGTTATCATTTCCCATTCCGAAGCATAAGGCTTAAATTTGGCTGAAAGTGTCTACAACCGTCCTCTGTAATGATGCAAAAGCGTTGCGCCCTGCAGTGTCACCGTCGGGCTCGTCGACACTTCAAACAGGAAGATGTCGACACAAGTGAGAAAAAAAGTTGTAAAGTGTTTTAATGATGTCACATTGGCACCAAATTTGAACACAATTCTGTCCAACACCGCAGTGGACGTGTCACAAGTTGAGAAGTTCACGCCTTATTTCGAAGCTTCCGAGATGAACGTTAGAAGCGCAACGTCCTGCATTGAAATCATGTGATTTCTTATGTGTGGTTGGGAAAACATTTCAGACATACCACCGCTCAAAATAGACACGAGAAAGCTTCAGAGGGTGGCATACAGGGTGTGACTGAATCCGTCCCATTCCATGAGGCTTTGATTCCCACACATTTTTCAGCCGAAAACAAGAGTTCACAGTGAGAAGAGCTAGAGGACGACGGTCTTGCCAACCTTTGACACTGTGACACACCTAGAACGCTTTAACACTTGTCGAAAAGCTTCATGGGCCAGCACCCATACTGAACGTTATCGCATCCCTTTGGAGTGCAGTGCGACCACAATTTTTGCATAAAATGTGGAACCACAGGGGATTGTTCAAAACTATTTGACGAAATTTGAATGCCACTTGGGCAGCAAAGGGTGCTTATGTTTTTCCAGCCGTCTTGTTCGCCCCGTCCTCTGGTGTGACCTCAGAGGAGTGCAACATTGCCATATTCCCGAAAAAAAAACGGCAAAGAGACCGTCTTCGACCCACAGCCGTCATTGCCACCCGTCCACGATTGTTGAGCACTTTAAATATGAACCTGCACGAAGAATGATCGTGAGGGAGTCCTGGTTACTTCCTAGTTGGCATGCCGGAATGAAGAGGTGTATTGTGGTTTCTTACCTACATTCTCTTAGGATTCTCGTCATAGGTTTTTCCAGCACAGGTACATTTTCAAAGTGCTCAACAAACTCGGGCATGTGGCACCGAGATTGTTGCCGAACTGAGGGACCTTAAAGAGGCCCTTCGCCGTTTTACTCACTCATGTGCCAATGTCGAAAGCCTCCATGATGAGACCACATGAGGGTGCAAAGCAGGAGGGATGAAAAGCATAAGCATCCTTTACTGCATCAGATTTTCTTCAAATTTCGCCGAATGATTTTGAACGGTACCTTGGGGCTCCACATCGTACATGAGAGCAAACCCTGCGCTCGCACTTCGATCACATTCAAAAGGTTGCTACTCATGATGTCATTAGAGAAGAGTTTAAGCGTCTGCGGCATGTCATCAGTGTGAAAGATTGTCAATAACATCGTCCTGTCCGTCATCGCACCGTGAACGGTCATTTCCGACCGCAAACTGTGTGGGAAACAACGCCTCAGGGGATGGGGAGGTTTCATTAACTCCTTTTCCGCCACCCCCTGAGGCCTTTTTGTGTCGACTCTGTACTGCGGTACGTCTGAAATGTTCTACTTTGCCGCACATAAGAAAATCGTTTGATTTCAACGCTGGACGCCTTGGGTCTATCTTCCACCTCGGAGGCTTTAAAAAGAAAAGGGTCAAATGTGGGCGAGAGGCGATGCGACGAACCTCCCATCGTGTGACACGAACGTGGTGGTATTGGGCATAATTGCAGTGAAATTTGGTGTCGAAGTGTCATCATTAACATGTCTTACACCTCACATGAACGTCAGAGCTATGGGCATTTTTTTCGCATGTGACGACATCTTGATGTTTGAAGTGTCGGCAAGCCCGAGTGTGATGTCGCAGGGCGTCACGATTTTGTCACTACTGAGGAAGGCTGTAGGCACCTTTCGGCCAAATTTCAAACTAATACGTCTTCATGGGAGACAAATATGCGGTTTCGAGAAAGTGGTAATTTAATTCAGGGCGCTCGAAACATGAAGACGAGTCGTCATGTCTTCGTTTCACGAGCGCCCAAGGTCATTTAACCACCGGGGCCCCCGGGGTCAGCATGGCGGCGGTCCCTGTCTCGCTGAGATAATTTGTCCTTTTAGGACAATTATCTGAGCAAGCACCCACGCCAGCAAAAGGTTGGCACGTGTAAAAGTTTTCTTTTTGGAGTGACGACATATGAGTATTGATAACTGAAGTTGGTTAGCAACCACTCCAGTATATAAGGGGCATGGTATTGTTGTCTGTACATTATGTCCTCTGAATCGACTTCTAGAACTTCTATTGTCGCTAACGAGCTGCCAGAAATAGTAAGTACACTTCTATTACAATGGAAACTTTGTACAAACTTGCACGAATTGCTGTTTGTGGAAGACTGCAAAATGCATTGGATGTTTTTCAATTAGATGTAATGCAAACTATACGGGAAGATATTCTGTTGGAATTTCGTGTTTCGAAATTTAATTTCATGTTAAATTCGTATAGGTTGCCAGAATGTTATATATTTAATAAAAGTGAGAATGTTCCAATGATTTGTGAGATCGTAAATGATGCATTAGAAGCTTGTGCAAAAATATGAGCAGGAATTCCAATTCCATGGGAAACACTTGGTTTAATCACAATGTCTTCTTTTGTCATTTGTACATTCTGGCAAAGTAGATTCAAAAATAAAGTATTTTTTTACGAAGTAACTTACAAGCATTTTGTATATACTGTTTGTGAGGACTGTTTATATAAATTATCCGATTCGTGGCAAAACGTACCAACCACCACGTGTATTTGGAGTACAGCTTGTTCCACTATTATGTTGCCTTCTCGAATAGTTCACAATTCAGAACTTCCAGATGGATTAAAACTGTGTGTTGAACTTGGGCTACTGCCCTGGATATTTACCTTTCACGGGCTAGTGATCTACCAACTGAGCTAACCGAGCATGATTCACGACCCGACTTCACAGCTATGTTGCTATCAGTACTTTATCAGCTACTTGCAAACTTCACAGAAGTTCTCCTGCATAGCTTGGTGGACTAGCGCTCTTGGAAGAAAGGATATTGTGGAGACATGGCTGTGAGGACGGGATGTGAGTGGTGATCAGCTAGCTGAGTTGCTACAGTAATTGCCTGTGAATGTCAAAGTTCCCAGATTCAAGTATGGTGGCGACCTGTGGGGAGGTCTCTTTCGTAAAATGTTCTGGAGAGGCACAGTGGTTTTTCTCCTGGTGGCATGACCTGGGACTCCATTATATATGGTTTCAGGTTTTTGCTGGTAGTGATTCAGCAAAATCATCGTGGACCATCTAAAGGGTGTTACAAAAAGGTACAGCCAAACTTTCAGGAAACATTCCTCACACACAAATAAAGAAAAGATGTTATGTGGACATGTGTCTGGAAACGCTTAATTTCCATGTTAGAGCTCATTTTAGTTTCGTCAGCATGTACTGTACTTCCTCGATTCACCGCCAGTTGGCCCAATTGAAGGAAGGAAATCTTGACTTCGGTGCTTGTGTTGACATGCGACTCATTGCTCTACAGCACATCAGTACGTAGCATCAACAGGTTAGTGTTCTTCACGAACGTGGTTTTGCAGTCAGTGCAATGTTTACAAATGCGGAGTTGGCAGATGCCGATTTGATGTATGGATTAGCACGGGGCATTAGCCGTGGCGCGGTACTTTTGTATCGAGACAGATTTCCAGAACGAAGGTGTACCGACAGGAAGACGTTCGAAGCGATTGATCGGCGTCTTAGGGAGCACGGATCATTCAAGCCTATGACTCGCGACTGGGGAAGACCTAGAACGACGTGGACACCTGCAATGGACGAGGCAATTCTTCGTGCAGTTGACGATAACCCTAATGTCAGCGCCAGAGAGGTTGCTGCTGCACAAGGTAACGTTGACCACGTCACTGCATGGAGAGTGCTACGGGAGAACCAGTTGTTTCCGTACCATGTACAGCGTGTGCAGGCACTATCAGCAGCTGATTGGCCTCCACGGGTACACTTCTGCGAATGGTTCATCCAACAATGTGTTGATCCTTATTTCAGTGCAAATGTTCTCTTTACGGATGAGGCTTCATTCCAACGTGATCAAATTGTAAATTTTCACAATCAACATGTGTGGGCTGACGAGAATCCGCACGAAATTGTGCAATCACGTCATCAACACAGATTTTCTTTGAACGTTTGGGCAGGCATTGTTGGTGATATCTTGATTGGCCCACATGTTCTTCCACCTACGCTCAATGGAGCACGTTATAATGATTTCATACGGGATACTCTACCTGTGCTGCTGGAACGTGTGCCTTTACAATTACGACACAACATGTGGTTCATGCACGATGGAGCTTCTGCACATTTCAGTCGAAGTGTTCGTACGCTTCTCAACAACAGATTTGGTGAACGATGGATTGGTAGAGGCGGACCAATTCCATGACCTCCACGCTCTCCTGGCCTCAACCCTCTTGGCTTTCATTTATGGGGGCATTTGAAAGCCCTTGTCTACGCAACCCCGGTACCAAATGTAGAGACTCTTCGTGCTCGTATTGCGGACGGCTGTGATACAATACGCCATTCTCCAGGGCTGCATCAGCGCATCAGGGATTCCATGCGACGGAGGGTGGATGCATGTATCCTCACTAACGGAGGACATTTTGAACATTTCCTGTAACAAAGTATTTGAAAACACGCTGGTACATTCTGTTGCTGTGTGTTTCCATTCCATGATTAATTTGATTTGAAGAGAAGTAATAAAATGAGCTCCAACATGAAAAGTAAGCGTTTCCGGACACATGTCCACATAACATATTTTCTTTCTTTGGGTGTGAGGAATGTTTCCTGAAAGTTTGGCCGTACCTTTTTTTAACACCCTGTATATGTCACAGATATCCTGCTTCCTCATGTGTTACCTCTCGTGCGAACGTATCGTGGTGAGATTTTTCAATAGGGCAGTTTGATGTGGTACTCTCGAGGCGAACAAAATCCCCCAGATGTGTTCCTAATAGAACATGTGAGACCAACTTAAACTTTAGTTCCGTGCCACTTCCAGTATCCAGGATATCTAGGAGCAGTTCTGCAATTTTATGGAACAGCTTGCCCCAGGAGAGTATGCAGCGTCTTAATGACCACCTTCCACACCGAAACAGTGCATGCATAAGGCCAGAGCGGGTTCAACGTCATACTAATAAGTAAGCTCTAACTAGCATGTCCTTTGAAATTTTAACTCGATTTTGTAATTACTGAAATAACATCAGATACCCTCTCAAATGGGTTAAGTTACAATCTTTCTCCGCCCCCCAACTTCCCTCCCCCACATCTCGTGTGCGACTTTCCGATAGTTGCCTCGATATAGACGATGCATCGTGACTGGGAATGGGAGAAGAAGCCACTCTCGAGTCCTGGTGTGATCAATCCACCTTGGATGCCATTTGAATGTCTAGTGGATGACCGTCCTCGCAGCGTATTGTTGCCAGCAGTGGCTGACACGCACAGCTTATTTAGTAGCCAACACTTGATTAGGTGTCCATCGCTAGTACAAATTTCTATGGCTTCATTTAGTATGATGCAGAGCTCTGTCGTTCCTTCAGAGTGAAACAGATGGCTTTCTCACATAGTATGGTCTCCGACTACCAATTTGTCTTTCGCCCTCAGGTGAAAGAAATGTCGGGCTTCAAGCCGCTCTGCAGAACCCAGACTTGTGTTTGCCCGATTTACTACTGCCTGTGCTTATATAAGATACTGCAGACGCCAGACGCGCGCACTCCCACTGGACCCTTGGCCGAGCCAACTACATCATTAATCTTCGGCGGTGGTAGGAAGATTATTTTAACATTTACCTTTATCATCCTTGAGATCTTGGTTGTCGACAGTCTCAGCTACGGAAGAAACGCCAGTCGTTTGCCTTTTCCTGCGTTATGTCGGAGCTGCACGTTGTTCGCATTGCGTTTTTAATTTGTGCTTCACTGGAATAATTGGTCCACAAGACGTTACACAGGTCTTGTGGTAACGTACATAAAAAGGTTTCGTGGTAACGAACGGTCCGGGACCTGTGGACAAAAGTTCTCAAAATAGGGCTGCAGTGAGTTGACCATTGGCAGCTTTATGCACGTGAATATAAATTCGTGTAGGTTGGTTTCCTGCATACAGTGTGCTCTCATATAGCATGTTGCTTCCTCTGTACATAGATTTAAAGGAATGTGAACCGCCACCTTTCAGCAACTCAGTAGTGGAGTGGGTTGATATGTCCAGGAAATACACCTTGTACTCCTTGCCACGTGGCCACACAATGAAAATGTTACGACGTATCTATAAAGTGTTCGTTTTTGAGGCGTGCGGTCTCTATAGAAATATGCTCAGAATGTTGTTCTTCCTTACTCCAGAGAAGATGCCATAGCCACACCATCGAGGTACTCTTAAAAACGCCCATTTCCCTCAAAGCAAGTAGTATAAAGAGCATGTGGGAAAATCTCACCACATATGGCTCGAAATTTAGGCAGCGGGGTCACCAGATAAATCAGGTACACTAGGATGAATAACGATGTTAAATCGCGGCTCACAGTCGGGACATCGATACGGGACAAATGCCCTTCATCAATTTTACGCAGTCGTATAGGTTCTTAGCCCAATGGACACGATGCCCCAGTAAAAGCTTCAGTAATTCTATTACATATCTGACCAGACCATACGCTGGGTGTGAAGGTCCCGTAATACTCATATCCTTAGAGTAAAACAATCTAAAATTCTCTGGAGAAAGTGATTTTCGTTTCAGGTCTATGTTTCTGACTTCCATGGAATATATTCGTTGTGTGACACCAACAAGGACACAGCAGTGAGGAAGTATGATTTCGAGCCTATCTTGTTTGGTTTGTGGATAACGCTGATGAAACATTTCGAATCAGATACAAGTATTTCGAGAAACAAGGGCTCTCTTTTTCTTTCACCTATTAAAGTCCGACATGCTTCTGGTCAGCCATTCTGAAGAGTTACGTGATGAAGCCTCAGAAGGGTATAACTTATTATTCGAAATGAATCTGGACGCTGCTTGGTCTGAGATACGTCTCAGAGCAAAGCATTGAAGAGTCGATCACAGAAAGAACCTTCGCGACTTTTTCATATCTTGGTATTAGCTCAGTCTGATAGCTATAATCCGTGATGCACCATTTTCATTAATCAAATATTATAGAAACAGCCCTTCACATGAGTTACTGCTGTTCTAAAATAGACTTGGTAATTTGACAACGCCTATTCTTGTGTGGAAGTTGGTAACAATGCGATGTGAATGTTTATTGCTGCCTTTCTACAGGGCATTCAGATTTTTTTGACAATTTTGCTGAAAGTATTTTATTTGGTGAACGGAAGTTGCGGGGAAGTTTTTTGAGAAGAAAATTTCGATACTAGGGAAGTTGGGGAAGAATTTTATTGATCTAGCCTTACTACTAACGCTGTCTCTGGTATTTTAGTTCAGACAACATATACTTCGTTTTCTAGATACTCAGTAAACTTTAATCTCTCTTCAAATCAAGTGATGCACGTTTCCTTTTGTAGGGGACGTTAGGCTCACCACAGTGATACCTCACCGTGACATCACTATGGCGTGTGCATACCCAGTTTCGACCGTCTGGGATGTTTATCCACATTCGTGGTCGTATCGTTGTTGAGGAGAGGGCACATTGAATTTCGTCGTTTTAGCAGAAGATTATAGTTCACGGTTTCTCATTATAGAGAATGTCCTATGAGTATGTGTTGTTTCAAATATTGAGGCTCTCTTGGAAACGTGTCGGTATTTGTATGATTTGCTATAATTAAACACAACGTAATGACTTATCAGCGGTTAAGAGCATTCAGTAGATGTAAGTAAAAAATATCGGCACAGATTATGCGTGTTCACCTTTATGTAGTGGATAGAGGTATATGTGTGATGTACCTTTAGGTGGTACGACAATGGTAAATCAACAGTTCACCACAAAAGGAACGAAGAAAGCAAATATGGCATACTTGCAGCAGGTTTTTTTATTCTTCTGATCAGGCTGTTGTTGTTATTTACACGTTAAAAATTTTAGTTTCTGTACTATAATTTTTTGATGAGCGCGATAACACAAAATCCCAACTCTTCGAACTGTCACCACTGACAGCAACGAATATTTTAAGGGAATAGGTAGGTTTAAGCTATTTGGAGAAAAATTGTCGAAGTGGTATCAATTTGGGGAATTTTTTTATGTCTTATGGGGGAATTTTTAAAACTCCATCTGGAAACGCTGCCTTCCTAATAATTGATGAAATCTTCACGGGCGTGCATCCGGATAGCTGCGTCGAAAATCCGCGACGTTTCGATGAGTGTCATTCTCATCATCTTCGCCAGAAGATTTCATCAGCAGTATTCACCGAGAAAGCCTACATTCCAAATAATTGTTGGTTCTTTCAGTTTAGTTCTTGCCAGCGTTAATATTTAGTGTCTATGATTTAATAATGAACTCAGAAAGCGGTGTTCTGTGACTTAAAAATCTGGATCGTCAAAAAAGAAACTAAAACGTCATAAAGAAGACGAAGCCGAAGAGCAAGTAACACGCAAATCATGTTGGTAGATGTGTTTCCCTCCAAATGTGTTGCAGATAACTGAACGTAAGCACTTTTTCCATTCTTTATCTTTTCTCACCAGTAAATTTTCCCATCAACTCTTCTTGACAGGTAAATTTGTAGGCGAAATGATACCCACTACCTTTGGCTGCAGATGCTGGGAGGAATCCAGCGCTTTTAGTTGTCGGTGGATAACCAAAGGGAACTTCTTTTTTCAGAGCTCAGTTGAATGTACTTAACAGTTTCACAAGACACTTATCTCGTCGATCTTACCAAGGTTGGTGATCTGAAAAAGCTGAAGCCCCAAAGAGCAGAACTTGATGAAGTAGCAAATGGCGATGATACTGCAGGTACACTATCAAGTATCCATTTTGTATGATACCTGTTTGTAATATAAACTGCGACGGACTGCTGATACTAGTATACCAGAGGTGCCCGTCGATAGATAGACATTCGTAGCTTTTGATGCACTCTGGAAGCCAACTACGCACCGCAGTTCTAATCTCAGAAAACAGTTTTCCAGAGGATATGAGAGGAAAACACCATAATATGTATCGTGCAGGGCCTTGGCTGCACAAAGACCTTATTGAAGACCACATATATCTAGTTAAACACAGGATTTGTTACAACTCAAGCCATATCAGTACAGGTAGAAATGATCAGAATAAAATTTCTGTCATGATATATGTTCTGTATGTGCTGGTACACAGGCTGAAATCTGTGAAGAAAATGAAAGAAGAGTTTCTCGAGTAGTCTCAAATTAAAGTGCCAAACAAACAGTTCTATAAAGTTTTCAATATTTTCTTATTTTTTCTTGTTCCTGTGCATCGCATTGGCGTAGGGTCGGCATAGTTATTGAGGCATTGGGTATGGTTAATTTAAGGGGCGCATTACGCTCTTCCTGTCGGCATAATGTTATCCCACCGAGACGGAATATGTGTACTCCAATTGTCTGCATGTAGCGTTTTTAATGTGAAAGTGAGCGAGAGTTTCCTAATGATTGCGAATCGTATGACTGAAGCGGGACTTTGGTATTAGCCTGGTATTCACCTAGTGGGATGCGGGAAACCCACTAAAAATCAAATGCAGTTTGCCTGGCACCCAGATCTTCTTCGTTAATCGGCCGAGTGGAATTGATCTGGGGCTGGCGCTTCACCTCACCCAGCAAGCGGCGCTTTAACACACAGGGATATGCGGGCGTATAAAGAGTTCAGTACTTTCAGAGAATCAGTTAGATATACACTCCTGCAAATTGAAATAAGAACACCGTGAATTCATTGTCCCAGGAAGGGGAAACTTTATTGACACATTCCTGGGGTCAGATACATCACATGATCACACTGACAGAACCACAGGCACATAGACACAGGCAACAGAGCATGCACAATGTCGGCACTATTACAGTGTATATCCACCTTTCGCAGCAATGCAGGCTGCTATTCTCCCATGGAGACGATCGTAGAGATGCTGGATGTAGTCCTGTGGAACGGCTTGCCATGCCATTTCCACCTGGCGCCTCAGTTGGACCAGCGTTCGTGCTGGACGTGCAGACCACGTGAGACGACGCTTCATCCAGTCCCAAACATGCTCAATGGGGGACAGATCCGGAGATCTTGCTGGCCAGGGTAGTTGACTTACACCTTCTAGAGCACGTTGGGTGGCACGGGATACATGCGGACGTGCATTGTCCTGTTGGAACAGCAAGTTACCTTGCCGGTCTAGGAATGGTAGAACGATGGGTTCGATGACGGTTTGGATGTACCGTGCACTATTCATTGTCCCCTCGACGATCACCAGTGGTGTACGGCCAGTGTAGGAGATCGCTCCCCACACCATGATGCCGGGTGTTGGCCCTGTGTGCCTCGGTCGTATGCAGTCCTGATTGTGGCGCTCACCTGCACGGCGCCAAACACGCATACGACCATCATTGGCACCAAGGCAGAAGCGACTCTCATCGCTGAAGACGACACGTCTCCATTCGTCCCTCCATTCACGCCTGTCGCGACACCACTGGAGGCGGGCTGCACGATGTTGGGGCGTGAGCGGAAGACGGCCTAACGGTGTGCGGGACCGTAGCCCAGCTTCATGGAGACGGTTGCGAATGGTCCTCGCCGATACCCCAGGAGCAACAGTGTCCCTAATTTGCTGGGAAGTGGCGGTGCGGTCCCCTACGGCACTGCGTAGGATCCTACGGTCTTGGCGTGCATCCGTGCGTCGCTGCGGTCCGGTCCCAGGTCGACGGGCACGTCCACCTTCCGCCGACCACTGGCGACAACATCGATGTACTGTGGAGACCTCACGCCCCACGTGTTGAGCAATTCGGCGGTACGTCCACCCGGCCTCCCGCATGCCCACTATACGCCCTCGCTCAAAGTCCGTCAACTGCACATACGGTTCACGTCCACGCTGTCGCGGCATGCTACCAGTGTTAAAGACTGCGATGGAGCTCCGTATGCCACGGCAAACTGGCTGACACTGACGGCGGCGGTGCACAAATGCTGCGCAGCTAGCGCCATTCGACGGCCAACACCGCGGTTCCTGGTGTGTCCGCTGTGCCGTGCGTGTGATCATTGCTTGTACAGCCCTCTCGCAGTGTCCGGAGCAAGTATGGTGGGTCTGACACACCGTTGTCAATGTGTTCTTTTTTCCATTTCCAGGAGTGTAATCGGTCGGACACTCTTTCTAATTGTGACGCATTAAAGGAACAGGCATCTGCTGATCGTGTCAGTGATTATTTCGGACTGATGGTAGAAGAAAAAGTTCTTTTAATACAAGTGGAAATCTTAAGCAGAATACTCAACATGGATTAGTGATATGTAAAACCTTTATCTAACTCAGCTAACAACTAAACGAATATTTTGTGCGATATGTTGTTGGTGTTCGCGTCCTGTCCTGGGATGAGGGCGTAATGTTCACTTATCATAAATGAGTTGCCGAAAGGCGGCAGAATGAAGCGAGCAATCTATTGCTTCATTACTTGAAAAAGAAAGCCAACCTACGGTCGCAGGTTTGAATCCTACCTCGGGCATGGATGTGTGTGATGTCCTTAGGTTAGTTAGGTTTAATTAGTTCCAAGTTCTAGGGGACTGATGACCACAGATGTTAAGTCCCATAGTTCTCAGAGCCATTGCCCGCAGAAGTTAAGTCGCAGAGTGCTCAGAGCCATTTGAAGCCAATAAAAGTGTTGTCATGTTCGTTGTGTAGGGTATGCCGGTGCGAAACCAGAGAAAAAATCATCAGAATAAGACCGTTTTTGAGTGTCATATACATACCCCCATTACCACCTTCAAGATCGGTCTATAATCTATTACATACTGCCCTGTATCGCTCTGAGTTGTTTATTTATGACATATACCTGGTTTTGCTACAACGGGGCATTCCCTCTTTACCCAATGATAATGAACTGTCATTAATTTCAATTAATAAACAGAATTAATTTATAAAAGTAGCCGATGACTGGGACATAGTCTTTACATATTCTACACAACATCAAGCACCTTTAAGCTTATGCGAGGTAGACCATTCGTTGATATTTAACATTAAAAAAGTGAAGAAAACAGTTAACTTGAAGGATTAAGAGTGCATAAAGCCGAGACACCAGAAAGATAAATATTGGTGTGGGAAATGGTGTACATTTGCCTTTGAAAGTAAAATGAAGGTTCCACAAGTGTAGAGTTCCACTGAGATTTACGACTGTCTAATCAAGATTAATAATTCAAAAACTCAGTACGTCACGTCTCTGTTTCCTTTCATGACGAATGAGGTCAGAACATTTTTAACGCACTGGTTTACTGTAGAGATGATAAGATGTACCAAGCTTGGATATGACTGAATGTGGAGACAATATCAGAGATGACTAGTGGAAGTATGACTTGTTCGGTTCTATGTATCTTTGATGTAACTTCAGCTTTTTATCTGTAATACACTAATTTGCAGTGTGTGTGTGTGTGAAATTGAAATTCTCACGAAAACATACGAAGCAAGATCTCCTTTCACTCCTGGATGAATTGGTTTGAACAAGCCATACATCGTTTTAGCGCTTAGCTCAGCATTCAAAAACGTCGAAGTTTTACCGTTATAATATTTCTTTTTGATGAGAAAATTAGCGCAATTGCGGAAAAGACGACATACGACAAGGTGCAACGTCCTGAAAGCTGCAGATATTTGATATGGTGTATTTACGTTACAGACGCTTCAGTTGTATGAAAGTTTAGCTGCTTCAACAAGTCGTAAAACTCTCCGAAAAGAGCTGTCGCTCTGAGCGACAAGAGATTGAAAGTGTGGTCACCAAGAGGCTGACCTGCGTCGCAGTATTCTGCTGGTCACAGTGGCCAGTATTCTTAGACTCGACCGATGTAAGGGTGTCCAGGATGCATGCAGTATGACAAACTGACTAAAAAACGGTATGGGAAACGAGCAGACCGTTCAATGACAAGGAGTAATTGGTCACAAGTAGGGAAGATAAATGCCACTGTGATTTTTCATCTGGCGTAGCCTGCTAAGGAAAGGTTTAAATGAAACTGCTGCCATCAGAAGTGAACGAAATAAATTATCTTGCAACAAATGAATGAATTTATATCTGATGTTAAGTGAAATACAATTAATGAAGGCCCGCATCTCGTGGTCGTGCGGTAGCGTTCTCGCTTCCCACGCCCGGGTTCCCGGGTTCGATTCCCGGCGGGGTCAGGGATTTTCTCTGCCTCGTGATGGCTGGGTGTTGTGTGCTGTCCTTAGGTTAGTTAGGTTTAAGTAGTTCTAAGTTCTAGGGGACTGATGACCATAGCTGTTAAGTCCCATAGTGCTCAGAGCCAGCCAATTAATGAAGTACAAAAAATAAGGTAGATGGTAAACGATGAGTTCAGGAGAAATTCTGAAGATTGTTATTATAATAGTAGGTCGATGCTAACAAAACTGGCATAAGGATATACATAAAAAATATAGTTTTTTAAAAGTTGATATTGCAACGAAGTATAATATTTGGGGAATTTATAAATATTCAATGAACAGAAAACTATTATGTGAGTCTTTTAAATCGTGCGTTGTCGCTTGATGCTTTAAGTTCAGATATGTTCGACACTGAATACCTTCCTTCAATGGTATTCACAACGGTTCTTTGGAAACCAAACTGAGAGATGACTTTGCTTAACGATTGTAGACTTCCTTGCTTGAGATCTTCCCAGAAAGTAATCCACTTCTTTTCTAGATCCCGCTTCCTACAAATCACTTCCGTTCTTTCTCGATATGCTGCAAGTGAGACGACTATAGGCCTAGATTTTGTAGGAACTTGCTGCCGAGAGTCCTCTGTTAGATAGTATCTATCAACGTCAGTGAAGTTTATCTTCACGACAAGTTTACAGTTCCACCAATTAAACCCCAAGGAGGATCGAAGTTAAGATCAGGTTGAAAATGTGATGCCTAGAAACCTATCACCCGATGCCTTCCGATCCATTCCCGAAAATTTCAATCGCATTTTAAGGGCTACCAGCTTTGTCACAGAGTGCAAACATGCGGAGGTAGTTCTCATTCCCAAACAAGAGAAAGACAGAAGACTGTCGCAAAAATGCAGATTGATCTGACTGCTCACAGTTATTTGAAAAGTCTTCGATATAATCAGCATCAAAACACTTTTAGAACATATAAATGCCGAGAATCGCATTCGAGAGGAGGACACTTCAAATCCCCATCAGGAACTCTAGCAGGGTATCCATGAACCTCCAGCAAGTGCGGATCACTGGAGGCCCTATCCCATGGTCCCGAACAGCTAAATGTTTTAGAGTGATGTAGTATGTAGTATTGGTACCTCAGCTGGAAGCAGCATATCGCAGAATTCCGAAGTAAAGCACTTAGCTGTCGGCAAACGCCTTACCCAATCTACATCTACATGATTACTCTGCAATTCACACTTAATTGCCTGCCAGAAGGTTCATCGAACCACTGTGAAATTATTTATCTACCGTCCACTCGCGAACAACGCGGTGGAAAAACGAAGACTGAAATCTTTTCGCGCAAGCTCTGATCTCTCTTATTTTATTATGATCATCACTTCTCCCTATGTAGAATTTTCACACTCCGAGAAGAAAGCTGATGATCGTAATTTCATTACAAGATCGTGCCGCAACGAAAAACGCCTTTGTTTTAATGACTGCCATCATATCAGTGGCGCTCTCTTCCTTATTTCGGGATAATATAAAGCGGGCTGTCTTTCTTTGAACTTTTTCTATGGCATCCGTCAATTCTGTATGATGCGGATACCACAATGCATAGCAATACTCCAGAAGAGGACGGACAAGAGAGGTGCAGGCAGTTTCTTTAGTAGACATGTTGGATTTTCTAAGTGAATTGGTGAATGTTAAAAGGCTAGTAGTCCATGTTTATTCAATATTCATTTGTTTGCATTTTCTGGTTCTACATGGGAAGCCGCGTCGTTTCATGCTGAAAGGATCATTGTCCCACACCTCCTGGAGGCGTAGAGGCCCCTGAGAAGTACGAATTACCGAGGTCAGCAAGTTAAAAGGGCAGTGGTTTGGACAATGGCCCCTTTGACATGTGAGAGACGATGAGGTTGCCTGCCAGCTTACCATATGATGACCTCGTAGAAGTAGTTGCATGTTTGTGCAGACTTCGTTTGTCTCTAGTTGGTATGTATCTCATTCTCACCCCTCCATCATCGCAGTTATTTGACGTTCAGTTCAATCGAATCTGTCGCCAGAGGAAGTGCTAATGTTGTGTAATAAAAGTGATACAACAACATGTGATAGTGATTTCTTATATAATCCGTCTTGTGGATGTAAAAAAGCAGACCCAAGTGCTTACGCCAGGGTAAAAATTAAAATGAGCATAATAAGTGGAGAAGAGTGTGTGAGCCACAAAAATAAACTCGTACCAGAAAAAAATAGTAGGACCTCCTTGCTCGTTAGTAAAGACGCAATCAGAAAAATGCCGCCTTTCTCATGCTACACAAAGCTGACAATGATTTGGGTCGATCTTTCATTTTTCAGGTGCAAGAAACATTGTTTCGGGCGACTTAAAGGGGATGAACGAAACAACATTTTGAAAGGTTTTCACACAAACTTTGCAACCAAGAACGAACAAGATGTCTATCTCCAAGGTCTCATGGATCCACAGCCGATCGCGTGACGTCGGAGCACGAAAACAGACTCATCAGGGGAATTATCACATATTACGAGATGACTCCCGAGTAGAGGAATGTTTGAACGCATTTTTATCCATTTACGCTCACTCCAACAAAAAAGCTTTCAAGGGAAAACTCACATCGAGAAACGAGGTAAATATGCCAGTTTCACTTTACCTGCTGAAACAAAATTGAAAATTCATCAGCACATTGCTAGCTTTCTCACCAAACTGACATAGTATAGTGGTAAGACTTCAACGTTTCTTAATGCTGTGCTAAGCGTAAAAATTGTGATCGGCTTGCTCAAAACCCTTCATCCGGAAGAGAAAGGAGAGTGCTAATTATCTTATTTGACATATTTTCGTGAGAATTTTAACTTCAAGTTTGGGCAACCACAAGTTGACGTCTGCTGCAACCGTGAACATTTTGAAGTGAAAATAAAATCTCCGCATCCTTCTGAAAATGTAAGAAGGGCAGCTGCTTCAGCACTTTAACTTCACAAAAGGAACAGCAAGAAATTTTACAACGCGTTGGCGGCCGAAGCACAAAAAAAAAATGAAGCACATCCTCGCTTTGTGTTGTGATTTGATGCAAAACGTCCACCTGCCGAAATTACCACTGCAAGGTATATGGCTAGGGAAAAGCACAAACATCCTAAGATGAGATAAGCTCCTTCTTTATGCATGTTATTGATCAAATTATACAAAACTTCTCTGAACTTCATTTGTATTCAGTTAACTGTTCCTGCCAAAACAAAAATAATGATTTGGTTCTTCTACTTCTAGCTTTATCGGATACGAATCGTTTCTAGAAATACCCGTTCACTTGTTTCCTGTCCCGGGCCACAGTTCCCTCCCTTGTGATCGCTGTTTCTCCACGGTAACGGAAAGAATTGAGGAAGAATGACAGAATTTCTTTACTCCGTGAGGTGACTTAATTGATTGTGGGCAGCAGCCAATCAATGAAATTCGTGGTCAACGAGGTTAACGGCTCTTCCATCACAAAATATTATTGACATGAAAATTGGTGGTCACCCTGCTACGTAAAACATAGTATTTTTGAGGAAACGCCGAAGAAGAGGAAATCTTTGCGGGTCAAGTTTTCGATTTCGCGACTTTCCCATTTCATGTAGACAGCTAACTCAAAAAGTATTACTGAAACTCGCGAATCCATATATTCAGAGGTAAAACACGCCTTCATCCTTCATCATCGTCCCAGGGACCACATCATTCGTCTTTCTGTCGGTGCAGGATATCCCACTGGAAAAGTCCCAATAAGGCTAAGAATACATCAAGATTTAAACAACTCCTCGCGTATTTCCCAGAGGAAGTCCGAGAACAGTTGAGGAAATCGCCTTCCGATGGCCCACTCGAGACGGCCAACGAAATGAATGCCGTGATTAAACAACAATGCAGTTTCTTGAAGATTTTCAACTGTCTTGAGGTATCTCTCATATTTTCAACCGTCTTTTCAAGTAATAAACGTTCCATTTCACTTGAACAATGTTGTTTTCTCATAAAAACCTTCGCTTTCCAGTAATTCACCGGAAACACCAAAGAAAACTGATTTGATTTCTTCGTGGCGTGTTAAATGCGTCCTTAAAATAGAGAACTAAATTAAAATTACAATATGTTTTCTCATCAGGTATCTCTCTAAACGCTGGTTCCGCAGATACGTACTGCGCAAGTGAGAAATATGCCGATATTTTCGGAGTCTGGCTGTTTTTTTTTTCTCTTGTATAACGGTAAGTAGGCCTCAATTGACTCTGAACATTTAACATACATCGATTGAAGTCGTCTGCCAATAAATCACAGTCTTTGGTTTGCTCTCTTCACACTGGTATATATATGATCGTTCCAGTTTAAGTTATTCGTAACTGTAATCCTTGAGTGTTTAGCTGAATTGGCAGCCCTTAGATCTGTGTGATTTAACGTGTTACCGAAATGTAGCTGATTCCTTTCAGTACTCATGTGGATTACTTCACACTTTTCATTACTCAGAGTCAATTGCCACTTTTCACACCATACAGGTATCTTGATCAATCATTTAGCAATTGGTTTTGGTCATTTGATGACTTTAAATGACAGCACCACCTGCTAATACACTAAGAGGGCTGCTCAGTTAGTCTCCTAAATCCTTTATGTAGATCAAGAACAGAAGAGGGCCTATAACCCTTCTTTGGGAAACGCCAGATATTATTTCGGTGTTTCTCGATGACTCTCCATCAGTTGTTACGAAATGTGACGTTTCTGACAGGAAATCTCGTATCCATTAGCACAACTGCACGCAATTTGATTAGAAACCGCTTGTGAGGGACGGTGTCAAAAGCCTTCTGTAAATACGAGAATATAGAATCAGTTTGACGTCCTCTGTCAGTAGCCGACACTACTTCGTCAGAAAAAAGAGATAGAAGCGTTTCAGAAGAACGATATTTTCTGAAATCATACTGGCTGTTAGTCAATAAATACTCAATCAACAATCCAGTTTGTCCTTACACTGAGGTGTTACGCTACATCTGGCACCGATTCGAACACTGTCAGAAAATGTCACCGTAGTGTGAGGAAACACAGCAGACAAGCACATCCGTCTGCTCTAAGGATTCCAAGGCACAGTACTCTGATTCCCAATGTACTAACCCCGTGAATTTCTGACAGGGGAATTACACGAGCTCAGTGGAACCGACTGCTTGACAGTTTTATGAAACACCGTCGCAGTTAGAAAATATGGGACACCAGATGTACAGACAGGGGACCAATAGGCGACCCAGCCTGCTTCGAGATAAACTGCTCCTGTGGCAGAATGTGGTTCAATTACATAAAAGGAACAGCTGTAACGAAACTAATAGCTAGGAAATAACTTTAGACAAATACAAGCACAAAGTTAGGAAGTGCACGAGCTTAACTGCAAAAACATAGCGGTAGAAACTACTGCATCCTCAGGAAAAGAGCGGGATCACACTATTCAAATGAACAAGTGCAAGCTATTCTTTTTTTGTTATTACTCTTGTTAAATTCTGGGTGTGGACGGTTTATTATGTAAAACGAGACACAATTTCTTCGTATTCAGCCAATACCCTTATTTGATCGGATTTTGGTATTATGATGTAAAATCGTCTCTGGGATATTGTCAATGACTGCCACCGTTACCGCATTCGTCATTGCTTGCGCTATGAGATCTAGCATATCAAGGCTTCGCTGCGCGGCGCTTACCTGTGACTGGACGAACTCCACGATATACTCACCTCCCACCACTGACCACGAGTCCGCACTGCATTCGTCGCTGCCACCATCTTTGCTGCTACGTCTTTTCTTTTTCGAAATTTCATGCAGCTGGTATTCTTCATATGTAACTAAACGTAACATAGGCAAAAGTTCTGTCAAAGTGACACAAGCAGTGGTTATTATGACCCTTTTTTTCTGTTACCACAAAAATAAAACTTTTTGCCGTAGAATATAATGGCAGTCCGTTAACCGTGTAAGCATATAAACTACTTCTTTCAGTCTCCCAGATGTAAGATGCCTCGTTGCGGATTTTATTTCTTTCCATCTGTTGTCGTCTTTGCCTACAGTGTATAATACGAAAAAGTTCTACGTCACATCGCTCCTTTTCTCCTTCGTATATTTCTCGCCTCCCCGCAATTTCATTTGGCCATTATAATTTTGAGGGCGTCACATTACAGATATACGTCACTGGACACATTTGAGCACGACGCTGCCTAACAGTTAATGTTGGAGTATGAAACCGAGGTAAGTCAGAGGACACCAGAGTGATCCGTTAGTTGTTTACCTCCAGACAAGTATAAGTTAAATTTCTCTAAAGATTTTAGAAATCCGGCGGATGGTTGCTATCACGTTCCAGGCTCTGAGAAGGTGCACCTATTAGGAAATTTTATTTGAATATAAAGGGTAGATCATATTAATCCATAATGGGAAATAAATCGGGTAGATATGAGATATAGCAAAATGTTTTAGATAAAAATTGTAGGTGGCAAATAGGCTCACGCATTGCTGCTAATGGCCGTGTACATGAAGTTATTTTTCCAGGGGATTTGGACGTTAAAGTGATTTTTTTATAGTGGGAGCCCTAATATTTTATTCAAGATCTGTAAAGAGCGACAAACTTTACATATAAAATGATACATTAGTCAAGGCCATTTCTAGATTCAGTCAAGGTCAAATAAGGAAATATGTTTTTAGTTCTAGTAGGGATTTACTCGGAATAAAGGAGGGACACGACGTTAGATGCGTATCGGAAGGGGCATAATGGTTCACTTATCATTATCAATAACTATGATTTTAAAGGTAATTGTCGAAGATTATTCGAAGGTAGGGATTTATTTCATGGAAACCCGTACTTGTGACGTCGGATTTGGAAAGAGTCAAGAGATATTTGAACTCTGAGCTTTAATTAACTTGTTCACTGGCAAAAACAACGTATAAATGTTACTGTGGCATTTGTAAGACAGAACCGACATAAATAAAATGCAGATCATTGATTTACATGTCGCTGAATCTGTCCCACGCCTCTCATTCCTCTGAATGCCCTTTCCAGTTTGTATGTAACATTGTATTTTACTGTATCCCTCTTCTGTTCTAATTTATTCCCTACTAGAACTAAAAACATATTTGAATATTAGACCTTCACTGAGCTAATCATGACCTTGAATAATGTATCTTTTTATGCATGAAATTTGCTGTTCTTTCCAAATCCTGAATCAAATATTAGGATCCTCATTTTAAAAATCACTTTAACCTCCAAATCACCTTGAAATTCACGTTCAAGGTCACGATCATTGGTAGCAATACGTGACTCTCTTTGCTACCTACAATTTTTATACGAAACATTTTGCTGTATCTCATCTCCATCCTGACTTAATCCCGATTATGGATTAAAATGATCCACCCTGTATACCATAAGTAATATCCCAAAAATAAAGGAGAATACATAAATGGAATGAAATCCAAGGGAAGGGTGAAGGAAAATTGTGATCTTGTGGATACATGCGTTATTAAAATGTTGTGGACTGATAAAATTTCCTGAATGCCTTTACGAGTATTTTTGTTATAAATGACACATGGGTACGACTACAATGTAGAACAAGGTTTCAATCGATCGCCACTTAGAGTGATGTTTCTTTTACGATACCAGATATATTTTAGTCGTCAGCGACGTAAATCCATTATTTAACAAATATTTACTATAAATTAACAACTCAGGACGATGCGGGGCAGTATGTAATAGCTATAGGCACATCTTTAATGTTGTGATGGTGGTGGTAGCTATAGGACGTTCAACAGCGCGGTCATTCGCGCCCTAACCAAACTATTTCGAGTCTAATGTGGTTATAATTTCTTTTAAAGTCATGTTCCCAAAAGTACAATGTAAAATCTAATTCCCACCCATCTTGCTATATCGTCTGTCACTCGCACTGACAATTTCACACGTAAGTCCAAAGACTTACGTCTCAAGTCGATTTATAGTTAAAATTCAAAGACTACAATAGCAGAGCAGCTATAATAATATAACAGGGAACCGTACATGGTTGATCAATGTCGAAGAAAAGGATGATAGCTTTAAGATAACACTGCAATCATATTTCTATCTGCAGTTGTATGTCAATTATGCTACGTGTAATTACATTAATTATTGATTATGTTCATTTTATAAATGTTTAAGCAGGTTATCACGCTACGTTAATTCCCATAACTTCACTGCGTAATACACAAAACACTAAATTATTTTGACGCGCCACTTGCATGTGCAGTTAACAATTCAAGAATGTTTCTGTTGTTAGTACAAATATACGTAACTTTAAAATTTATAAATCAAGAACATATTCATGAGCGGTTCAGGCTATAGAAAGAAACATTATATCAATAATAACGTGCAAAAGCAGCGTGTGCAATGCGCATCTATTTATGTAGGTTCCTTATTTAGTGAGATTTAATTGAAAAACTGCTATCAAAAATCAACACGATACAAGTATATTAAGTTATTAAGTGAATTGGCGCTTCTATGAATCGGATGTGAGATGATTGGTCCAGGAGCAAAGTTACAACGAGTATTAGCTAGTGGAAAAGACTGTTGCCGAAGTTAATGGCTTTCTGACCTTCAGATGAGTTAATTTCGAGCTTTATATCTACATCTACATGTACATCCATACTCTGTAAGACACTGTGATGTGAATGGAAGAGGCTACTCTCCATAATACCAGTTATTAGGGCTTCTTCCCGTTACATTTACTAGGGAAGAATAACTGTTAAAATGCCTAATTTTGTACTCAGGATCCCTGCGGGAGTAATATACAGGACGTTGTAACATATTCGTAGAATCGTTCTTTACAGCTAGTTGTTGAAACTTCGTACGCAGGCTCTTTGCGTACAGCTTGTGTCTATCTTCAAGCGTTCTTCAGTCCAGTTTCTTTACCATCTGTGTGACACTACACTCTCCCATGGGTGAAATAAACCTGAGATCATTCGTACTGTTCTTCTCTGTATACGTTCAGCATACCAGGTGAGTCCTATACGGTACAGATACCAAACATTTTAACCATAGTTTAGGGTGGTTGCATGGTGATTTGTAAGAAATCGCCTTTTTAGGTTGAATGCATTTCCTTAGCATTCTTCCAGTGAACCGAAATCTACCATCTGTTTCACCTACGAATGAGCCCAACTGATCTAGTGACGTATCCCTTGCATATCCGTAGTACGAAGTGTTGTACCCAAGCATTTGTATAAGTTCTCCAATTACAGTAGTGATCCGTTGATACCATAGCCACAGAATATTTACGTTTTTTTTATATTTTTCAATTGCACCAAACCACATACGTATCTAAACACTTAAAGCATGTTGCCAGCCTTTGCATTACTTTGAAAACTGGTTAAGATATGACTGAATATTTTTGCAGACTTTCCCATACAGTAATTCATTATAGACAACTACATAATCCCCTTCAAGTCAGAGGTTACATTTGTCTGCAAGGTCATTGATATACAACAGGAACAACAAGTATGCCAACGCACTTTACTGATGTGCACTCAAAGTTATCTGACGATGAAACTCCGTCCCAGATGACATGCTGCGTGCTCCATACGAATAAATCGTCAGTGCCGCTACAAATTTCCCTTGATAACCCACACCGTCACACTTTTCATAAATAGCATAGACATCGTACTAAGTGAATTTTTTTCGAAAATCAGGGAATAGTGCATCTATCTGACTGCCTTGCTCTAGGACGTTCGGCAAGCCACGTGAGAAAGTGCGAGCTATGTTTCACATTAACGATGTTTTCGAAATTTGTGCAGCTTGGCATGGAGGAAGTCATTCTGTTCAAGATACCTAATTACATTTGAATTGAGAATAGTTCCAAGATACTACCACAAATGGGTGTCAAGGATATTGCACGGTAGTTTTAGTAGACGAGTGTGACCTGTGTTTTTTTTTTGCAACCACTGGGCACTTCTTTTGTTCAACATATCTACAGTAGGTTACGGCTGAGAGACGGGCTATATTTGTCGCAAACTCTGTACAATCTGATAGGGATTCCTCCGGATAATGGCGCCTTGTTCTATTTTGACGATGTCAGCACTTTTTCAACTCCAGTGACACTAATATGTATATCACTCACCTTGGCAGTGCTGCGAGATTTAAGATGGCGCAATACCTCTGGATATTCCTTTGTACAGGAACATTTGAAGTCTCCGTTCAGCATTTTTACTTTTTCCTTCCTACCCTTAATTTCAGTTACTGTTGTCCTGTTCAGCGTCTGTATGTGCTGGCATAAGCTGTTGCCAGCACACCAGGTGGCAAAGAGGTTGCGAGAAGTTCGATAGAGGCCAAAGGCAGACACACAAGAAACGTGCCAACAACGCCGTCTCAGCCGCCAGTACTTAGATCACATCCGCGGACCGGAGGCCCAGTCAGTTGTCCAGTGAGTCAACGAGTCGAGTCATCAGTCGCAGCCCAATAACTTGCAGTCGCAGACAGTCGAAGCGACCAGAGTAGTGTACATAGCGGGACTTGTACTTCAGCAGCAGAGAGGCTAACGTGGACTATCACGGAGGGCTTGTACCACAACACCTGGACTAAGTACCTTTCTTTTCTGGTAATAAAGAACCCTGTTAATGCATGCGTGCAGTTTGTGTTATAGAAAGAGGATACCAACCAACATACAACATCCTCTCCTTGCTTCCCGTGGTACAAGCCTACAGTGATAACGAGACGACACAAAACGGTCCACCAACTTTTCAACGACTTTTCTTGAAAATGGGAATGACCTGTCCATTTTTCCTAACATTTATAACACTTCGCTCCTCTAGAGACCTACAGTACACCGCTGCTGGAATATGGGCAAGTTCTACCACATACACTGTGCAGAGTCGAACTGGTACCTTGCGAGACCCAGTGGCCACTTACTTCAATATCGGCCTTTTTGTCTCTGGTGCGACGATTTAATGAAGGAACTACAGTGCGCTGTTCCTCTATGAAACAGTTTTGGAAAAATATGTTTACTATTTCGGCCATCTATGTGTCATTCACTGTTTCTATGCCATTAGGGTCACAGAGTATCTGGAAAGATGGCTTCGATCAATTTCCTGTCTTAAGATAAGACGTGAAATTCTTAGGATTTCCTATCAAGTTAGTAGGTGGAGTTTTACTTTCGCATTAATTGAACGCTCCATCCATAGCCCTCTTTAACCTGATTTTGGCTTCGTGAAGTTTTTGTTTGTTTGTGAGGCTCTGGCTATGATTAAATTTGCAGTTAATGGCTGTGTACCATACACGAACACTATTATCATTGTCTGTTATGGAACTGTTCTACTCGGTACTGTCATACGCGAAAACTTCCGAACGACCTTAACTTAGTAGCGCCTGGTTTTTACGACATCCAAATGACGTAACTTCCTTGTAGGTCCCCTAATCTCTTTTCAGTATAGTCTTTTGCCTGTTAAAAGAAAAGAGTGTGGCTCTGTATGACTATGAAACCAGATGAAAATTAATACCACGATAACGCAAATATAAGTAGAGACGTTACTGAGAAGGAAAATACCTTCATGCTTGTAAACTCAAATTTATTGGAATTTAAAAAAGCTAGCTTCACCTTGAAATTAGACTACGAAACATTCTGTGCTGGACCGGGACCCCTGAACTCCTATGCAGCAACTACGTTCCTAGATAACTAACCATGAAATATTTAAAATATGTTTTCTATTAGAAGCAAGTAAGTGTGTGAGTGTTTAAATGTGAAATGACGTGAATTAAAGTCTGTGTTGTAGTGGAGTCTGAACTTGATACCTAGGAGGACGAATAACTTCGCACAATTAAATGATATATACCGATTTTTTCACTAGTAGTGACGTGACAAACTAAAATGACGAGAGGAAATGTTTTTCCTTACTACGATTCGTAACCGGCACATATCGCAGTCATTTTCTAGCCAGGAATAGAAGTTGCATATCGGTTTATTTCATCAGTGGCTGAATGTGTCCATATCTGAAATTGAAATAACGAGACGAGAAGTTCAGTGCTGAATGAGAATCATACACCTCACATATCATCGCTGTTTACTACACTCTAAGGTAGGTTATCTATTGAATACTTTGCCACCTGTTGTTAGTACTGGCATGTCTGAACCCCAGATGATGCCATGAAAAGTTCTTTGCCAGAGTAGGAGTCGAAACAGGTTCAAAAAATGGCTCAAATGGCTCTGAGCACTATGGGACATAACATCTGAGGTCGTCAGTCCCCTAGAACTTAGAACTACTTAAACCTAACTAACCTAAGGACATCACACACATCCACGCCCGAGGCAGGATTCGAACCTGCGACCGTAGTGGTCGCGGGGTTCCAGACTGAAGCGCCTACAACCGCTCGGCCACCAGCGGCCGGCTCGAAACAGGCCCCTATAGTTGTTGTTCACGACGTAAGAAGACACATAGGAAATCATAATTATTTGTTACTTGTAGTTTGGTGTGCGTGCTACAATTTGAAATGAAACGATGAAATTTTTTGTGCCGGACTAGGACTGAGACCCATATACTCGTCTTTCGTGAAGACAGGATCAAATCCCAGTAAAGGGAGATCTGCGTTGGAATCCAAGTCAAGAACCAATATTTTCATACTATCAGTTTGAAATACGATAAGAAATAAGTGCTCAATGATGATTAGTTAGTTAATAAAATAAAATATAAGGCGTAAGAAAGTTCACGGGTGACTGAATTTCTAGTTGCCGTGATTTCCGCCTCAATTGTGACCCAACTTGCACCGAAGCTCCTCGTCTAGGCAGGAAAGGACCTTTAATATGGATTTGTAACCATATGCGCATCTACGTTGTTCAGCTGGCGTTATCAAAGATTAAAAGGCTCTTTTCATGTTTGTTTAAAATGGTTACTTGAAGAATGAATTGAACCCACATCGTAAGCGTACGAGGATAGAATTATTTGAATAAACTGCCGAATACACGTATGGCTGACTCCTGATTATCTAATAACGGAAGATGCTGCACACTGGATGAGAATTCTCAATTCCTGTATGTGGTTTATAGTCTGTACACAACCTTCATTTCCTTTTTTGTCCACATCACCATTCATCAATCGGGTCGGCTACCGTATACATACATTGGGCGTGATTTAGTAACCACTCAAATGAATTCAGGTAACGGCCATTTGCAAGAACAGGCAACACCCTAAGTTTCCTGCAGGAAGTGTGGCTTTGTACTTTAGGTGTTGTGATGCTGTATATTTTTATGGACTAATGGTAAACATGATGCAGTGTAAATGCAAAAAAATGAAAGCGACCACATCCTTATCTTTGTTTTCTTAAACTGGATTTCGTCTCATATAATTTCGTAGGCACGAGTAATGTGACCTTTCCTGTTGTAGCACATGATGTGAACAAAATTGGAGTGTGTTATCTACCAGGGCAAAATATACCTTAAAAAGGTAGATTGGTGCGTATGTTTGTGAAAATTTTGTTTGGTATGTCATCAAGGGGGCAGCAGCCTTTTCAGTAGTTGCAAGGGCAACAGTCTGGATGATTGACTGATCTGGCCTTGTAACAATAACCAAAACGGCCTTCCTGTGCTGGTACTGCGAACGGCTGAAAGCAAGGGGAAACTACGGCCGTAATTTTTCCCGAGGGCATGCAGCTTTACTGTATGATTAAATGATGATGGCGTCCTCTTGGGTAAAATATTCCGGAGGTAAAATAGTCCCCCATTCGGATCTCCGGGCGGGGACTAAACAAGAGGATGTCGTTATCAGGAGGAAGAAAACTGGCGTTCTATGGATCGGAGCGTGGAATGTCAGGTCCCTTAATCGGGCAGGTAGGTTAGAAAATTTGAAAAGGGAAATGGATAGGTTAAAGTTAGATATAGTGGGAATTAGTGAAGTTCGGTGGCAGGAGGAACAAGACTTCTGGTCAGGTGACTACAGGGTTATAAACACAAAGCCAAATAGGGGTAATTCAGGAGTAGGTTTAATAATGAATAGGAAAATAGGAACGCGGGTAAGCTACTACAAACAGCTTAGTGAACGCATTATTGTGGCCAAGATAGATACGAAGCCCACACCTACTACAGTAGTACAAGTTTATATGCCAACTAGCTCTGCAGATGACGAAGAAATTGAAGAAATGTATGATGAAATAAAAGAAATTATTCAGATAGTGAAGGGAGACGAAAATTTAATAGTCATGGGTGACTGGAATTCGAGTGTAGGAAGAGGGAGAGATGGAAACGTAGTAGGTGAATATGGATTGGGGCTAAGAAATGAAAGAGGAAGCCGCCTGGTAGAATTTTGCACAGAGCACAACTTAATCATAGCTAACACTTGGTTCAAGAATCATGATAGAAGGTTGTATACATGGAAGAACCCTGGAGATACTAAAAGGTATCAGATAGATTATATAATGGTAAGACAGAGATGTAGGAACCAGGTTTTAAATTGTAAGACATTTCCAGGGGCAGATGTGGACTCTGACCACAATCTATTGGTTATGACCTGTAGATTAAAACTGAAGAAACTGCAAAAAGTTGGGAATTTAAGGAGACCTGGATAAACTGAAAGAACCAGAGGTTGTACAGAGTTTCAGGGAGAGCATAAGGCAACAATTGACAGGAATGGGGGAAAGAAATACAGTAGAAGAAGAATGGGTAGCTTTGAGGGATGAAGTAGTGAAGGCAGCAGAGGATCAAGTAGGTAAAAAGACGAGAGCTACTAGAAATCCTTGGGTAACAGAAGAAATATTGAATTTAATTGATGAAAGGAGAAAATATAAAAATGCAGTAAATGAAGCAGGCAAAAAGGAATACAAACGTCTCAAAAATGAGATCGACAGGAAGTGCAAAATGGCTAAGCAGGAATGGCTAGAGGACAAATGTAAGGATGTAGAGGCTTATCTCACTAGGGGTAAGATAGATACTGCCTACAGGAAAATTAAAGAGACCTTTGGAGATAAGAGAACCACTTGTATGAACATCAAGAGCTCAGATGCCAACCCAGTTATAAGCAAAGAAAGGAAAGCAGAAAGGTGGAAGGAGTATATAGAGGGTCTATACAAGGGCGATGTACTTGAGGACAATATTATGGAAATGGAAGAGGATGTAGATGAAGATGAAATGGGAGATACGATACTGCGTGAAGAGTTTGACAGAGCACTGAAAGACCTGAGTCGGAACAAGGCCCCAGGAGTAGACAACATTCCATTGGAACTACTGATGGCTTTGGGAGAGCCAGTCCTGACAAAACTCTACCATCTGGTGAGCAAGATGTATGAAACAGGCGAAATACCCTCAGACTTCAAGAAGAATATAATAATTCCAATCCCAAAGAAAGCAGGTGTTGACAGATGTGAGAATTACCGAACTATCAGTTTAATAAGTCACAGCCCCAAAATACTAACACGAATTCTTTACAGACGAATGGAAAAACAAGTAGAAGCCGACCTCGGGGAAGATCAGTTTGGATTCCGTAGAAATACTGGAACACGTGAGGCAATACTGACCTTACGACTTATCTTAGAAGAAAGATTAAGGAAAGGCAAACCTACGTTTCTAGCATTTGTAGACTTAGAGAAAGCTTTTGACTATGTTGACTGGAATACTCTCTTTCAAATTCTAAAGGTGGCAGGGGTAAAATACAGGGAGCGAAAGGCTATTTACAATTTGTACAGAAACCAGATGGCAGTTATAAGAGTCGAGGGACATGAAAGGGAAGCAGTGGTTGGGAAGGGAGTAAGACAGGGTTGTAGCCTCTCCCCGATGTTATTCAATCTGTATATTGAGCAAGCAATAAAGGAAACAAAAGAAAAATTCGGAGTAGGTATTAAAATCCATGGAGAAGAAATAAAAACTTTGAG
Source organism: Schistocerca nitens (assembly GCF_023898315.1). Taxonomy (NCBI): domain Eukaryota; kingdom Metazoa; phylum Arthropoda; class Insecta; order Orthoptera; family Acrididae; genus Schistocerca; species Schistocerca nitens. The sequence goes on from NC_064616.1 coordinate 394,479,911, forward strand.
GTTCGCCGATGACAATGTAATTCTGTCAGAGACAGCAATGGACTTGGAAGAGCAGTTGAACGGAATGGATGGTGTCTTGAAGGGAGGATATAAGATGAACATCAACAAAAGCAAAACGAGGATACTGGAATGTAGTCAAATTAAGTCGGGTGATGTTGAGGGTATTAGATTAGGAAATGAGACACTTAAAGTAGTAAATGAGTTTTGCTATTTGGGGAGCAAAATAACTGATGATGGTCGAAGTAGAGAGGATATAAAATGTAGACTGGCAATGGCAAGGAAAGCGTTTCTGATGAAGAGAAATTTGTTAACATCGAGTATAGATTTAAGTGCCAGGAAGTCATTTCTGAAAGTATTTGTATGGAGTGTAGCCATGTATGGAAGTGAAACATGGACGGTAAATAGTTTGGACAAGAAGAGAATAGAAGCTTTCGAAATGTGGTGCTACAGAAGAATGCTGAAGATTAGATGGGTAGATCACATAACTAATGAGGAAGTACTGAATAGGATTGGGGAGAAGAGGAGTTTGTGGCACAACTTGACCAGAAGAAGGGATCGGTTGGTAGGACATGTTCTGAGGCATCAAGGGATCACCAATTTAGTATTGGAGGGCAGCGTGGAGGGTAAAAATCGTTGGGGGAGACCAATAGATGAATACACTAAGCAGATTCAGAAGGATGTAGGTTGCAGTAGGTACTGGGAGATGAAAAAGCTTGCACAGGATAAAGTAGCATGGAGAGCTGCATCAAACCAGTCTCAGGACTGAAGACCACAACAACAACATGTCATCAAGAAGTTTGCTATAATTCTGTTTATCAAGTGTAAGTTAATAATTGAGGTTCAAGACTTTTCCTTGTGGTGCTCTAGAACAATGCACATTTGGCGGTTATTTAGATCATTCTTGAAGCGTTAGAAAATGAAGTGTGAAACGGGATAAAAGTCTGATATTTGTGTCTATTGTTGCCTTTAGATTTAATAAAGAGTTGACACCAGAGGCAACAAGAAACATACGTGCCATTTATGCGGGAAGTGATTCGAAAAAATCATGTCAGAAAATAATATCCCATTGTAAGTAGGATCGACTGGACTTGATTTACTTGCTACAATCAAAGAGACCAAAAGGTTTTTAAGAAGGACATTTTTAAAGTTTTCGTTTCTGGTCCGCCTGGTTATTGGCAAATGTTATGAATGCCGACCATTTAAACTTCGTGAGACCCTTTCATTCACCAGGCAATGTTGGACAAAAAAGAAAGGAAGGATGACTAAGGTCAAACCTCATGACGACGATGAGGTCATTAGAGGTGAAGTAGAGGCCAAGGTTGGGAAGGATGGGGATGGAATTCGACTGTGCTCTTTCAAAGGAAACATTCCAACATTTGCCTTAGTAGATTTAAGTAAATAACAGAGTACCTCAACCACCTGCCACTAAACAGTATCTGAACTAAACGCCAGTCCGAGTCTTCAGAATGTAACGATATGCATCTGGGCGCACAAAGAAGATTTTCTTTTTTTTTTACGAAAATATTTCAATTGCGTATAGAGGAAATGGTGGCACTATGCTGTGTATGTGCCAAAAAAAGAAGTTATCAGTGGCCGGAGAGAGAGAAATTTTTGACATGACACTGCAGACTGAATTCACTAATGTCAACGAAAAGAATGTCTGTGACCTCTGAAACTCTCATTACGAGGATCTGAGCAACGGAGATATGGTACTTTTCAAGGCGAACAATAACAAAGAAAAAAGCGAAATCTTGGAAATTAAGCCTGTTACAAAGCTGAAAACGAACAATATGGAGGAGGCCTTCACAAGAACTCTGCAATGACAAATTTTATAGCACATGATCCTAAGGAATTAAGAAATGAAATAGTGAAAAGAAAATTCACAAACTGAACCCGTCATGGAAACTTATCTAACTATAACAGAATCTGATTATTCTTACGCACGTAATCCAGAGGTTATTCAGGATGTAGATGGACTTGATGAAAATGATTTTACTATAGTAATGTGTGTTTACGTATTAAACTTTAAGTGTATGCGGAGGTGACAAAAATCATGGGATAGCGTGTGCACATATACAGACGGCGCCAGTATGGCGTACACAAGGTATAAAAGAGGAGTGTATTGGTGGATCTGCCATTTGTACTCAGGTGATTCACGTGTAAAGGATTCAGACCTGATTATGGCCCCACCACGGTAATTAACAGAGTTTGAGCGCGGAGTAGTAGTTAGAAGTAGACGTATGTGACAGTCCGTTTCGCAAATCATAAGGGACTTCAATATTCCGAGATCCACAGTGTCAAGAGAATTCCGAGAATATCAAATTTCAGTCATTACCTCTCACTACGGAAAACGCAGTGACCGACGTTCTTCGCTTAACGACCGAGAGCAGCAGAGTTACCGTAGAGTTTTCAGTGCTAACAGATAACCAACACTGCATGAAATAACCGCGGAAATCAATGTGAGATGTACGACCAACGCATCTGTTAGGACAGTGGGGCGAAATTTGGCGTTAATGGGCTACGGCAACAGACAACCGACGAGAATGCTTTTTCTAACAGGACGACATCGCCTGCAGCACCTCACCTGGACTCGTGACAATATCGGTTGTGTCCTAGATGATTGGAAAACCGTGGGCTTGTCATATGTGTCCCGATTCCAGATGGTAAGCGCTGGTGTTAAGGTTCGAGTGTGGCGCACAGCCCACGAAGTCATGCACCTAAGTTGTCAACAAGAGACTGTGCAAGCTGGTGGTGGCTCCATAATTGTGTGAACTGTGTTTACATGGAAAGAACGGGGACCTCTGGTCCAACTGTACCAATCATTGATTTTAAATGTGTCCAGCTACTTGGAGACCAATTGCTGCCAAGCAGCGATGCAATTTTTATGTATGATAATGCGCCATGTCACCGGGCCGCAATTGTTCGCGGTTGGTTTGGAGAACATTCTGGACAGTTGGAGCGAAAGATCTTGCAATCCAGATCGCCCGACATGTATCACATTCGAAAGGTGAATTCGTGCTCAGAATATTGCACCGGAAACACTTCCGCACTTATGGACGGCTATGGAGGCAGCATGGCTCAATATATCCGCAGGGGACTACCAGTGACCTGTAGAGTCCATGCCACGACAAGTTACTGCACTACGCAGAGAAAAAAGAAGTCTGACACGATACTAGGAGGTATCCCATGTCTTTCGTCAACTCGATGTATAAAATTTACATTACAGTGCATTTCAGGAAGATGATAATGGTTATTTTTCGTAATAATACTTAGAAACTCTGCTTTTTTAAATTCAATGTGTGACTAAACGAGAAGAGAACCTCATATTTTACATGTAAAATGACTCTCGATGTACACGATTTCGGTATAGGCGCCGATTAAGCGTCACATAATCATCACGTATAATTAGATTTACCCACACTTGTTCTAGCAGGTTTCTTTGCTTGCCAAAGAAGGTGGTCACACATAGATTCTGCACTTTGGAGAGCTGATCTACATGCGGATATGTGTGTCAAATAATTCGCCAGAGTCAGATGTTCCGCTTAGCTGCGTTTTGTACTTATATTTGACCTGCTCTTGTTGGAACTTTAGCAATGTTTGAGCAGAACTAATTGCTATGATTCCTGTATAGGAGAGTTTTCTTTTGAAGCCCTTAAGCTGACATTGTTCGTGTATTTCTATAGAGTCGGATATACGTTGACTCCTGCCAGGTTTTAATTTGCATGGTATATTAATAACAGGGTTTTCATCTATAGTTGCAGTGAACATTGATACATGGTCTTCAAAAAAGTGCTAGGAGACAAACTTTATGTGGCTTAAATACGATAATCCCTCGAATAGAAATATCGTTCCTGTCAATTTATTACAATAAAACTTGTTGTTCAAAATAGACATGGTCATCTTTGCGACGTAGTACACTACTGATCCACCCCTGAGAGAACCAACCCTAAGTTTTAATTGGGTCCACGTAATCCTGTGGACCATCCACTTATTCAGAGTAGTCTCGTGTCGCTTCTTGTGTGTAGCTTAAACTAAGATTCAAATGGTTCAAATTGCTCTGAGCACTATGGGACTTAACATCTGTGGTCATCAGTCCCCTAGAACTTAGAACTACTTAAACCTAACTAACCTAAGGACATCACACACATCCATGCCCGAGGCAGGATTCGAACCTGCGACCGTAGCAGTCGCTCGGTTCCGGACTGAGCGCCTGAACCGCTAGACCACCGCGGCCGGCCTTAAACTAAGATATAAGTACAAGTTCACCGTGAATGTTTGTTAGGTGGGTGCATCCCCGCCATTTCTTGCGCCTTTTCTGTCGTTCGTAAGCCCGTGACTCCTAGTATACGGTCTTCTCCATGTCACCTAATGACCTATTAACTGCAAAAATTGATGTTTCCGATGTTAATAGAACTAATACGCATTGCATTTCCATGGGAACGTTCAAAGTTGAAATTAAAGCATCACAATATTACACATGTGCATCTGAACCTACATCGTTACACTGCAAACCACTATCAAGTGCATGACTTAGGATTATTCTCATTACACCACATCATAGAGTTTCATTTCATTACGTTGGAATATGTACAGCGGGAATAATGACTGTTTCATTGAGTTTACACGGTTTGCAATTAGTCTTATCTTGTCATTGTGCTCCCCATATTAGAGGTAGTAATATATTCCTAGATTCTTCACTTAATACTACTTCTCGAATGTTTGTAAACAGGCTATCCTGGGTACGTTGAAGTCTTCCTCAATTCCAGTTTTTGAGCATTTCCGTTACTCTCTCCAGTGTGTCAAACAAACGTGTGATTTATATTGGTGTCGGACGTTACAGGAAAAAACGGAAATTTTGCAAAGTTGTGATTATTTTGCTACAAAACTGTATAAACAGGTGATAGCAAAGTAGAGACAGCCTAAAGGATACAAAACGTAAACAACTGCAACATACGTAATAGTAGAAGAAAATGTTTTTTCCATTTTTCCAAATTAACATATTTGCAGACACATTCTTACAGGTGCTTAATGTGCTCGCTATGGGATGTGACCACCACAGGCAGTAATACAGGTCTGGCAACGACGGAGCATGCGAATAACGTCATGAATGTCATGATGAGCCAATACTACCTATTCTTCCTGCGGAGCTGCTCGCAAGTCTTGGATAGTGGTTCTTGGATGTTGGCCTGATGCAACCCGTCTCCCTAGTGTATCCCGGTCATGCTCTATGAGATTAAAATCGAGAGAGCGACCAGGCCACGCCAGGCTTGCAGGATCTCCCGTATCCAAGAAAACATCAACCATTTTCTTTCTGTGTGGTCGTGCACTATCGTCCATCAATACGAAGTTTGGGCGAGCAGCATATCGTAACAACCGTACATGAAGTCCCAAGACCTCACCAATATACCTGACAAAATTAAACCTTTCCCATTCACCCGCATAGTTCCATGAAGAGATGTTCGAGTGGTCAACACAATTTCTGCCAACACCATCCTCCTAGATATCGGTCTCTTTCCACAACGTTCGGGTGGTCGTGCGGTAGCGTTCTCGCTTCCCGCGCCTGGGTTCCCGGGTTCGATTCCCGGCAGGGTCAGGGATTTTCTCTGCCTCGTGATGGCTGGGTGTTGTGTGCTGTCCTTAGGTTAGTTAGGTTTAAGTAGTTCTAAGTTCTAGGGGAATGATGACCATAGCTGTTAAGTCCCATAGTGCTCAGAGCCATTTGAACCACAACGTTCGGTCTCGAAATTTTGTTCAGATGCGAATCTGTCGAGAATCACTCTCGAGACCAAATCGGGATTCATATGTGAAAATAATGTTGGCCCACTGTTGGACTGTCCAGGTGACGTATAGACGACTCCACTCTAGACGTTCCCTTCTGTGAAGACGCGTCAGAGACACACATACAGCTGGTCTCCGACATTAAAGGCAGTAGATGCTGAGAGGACAGTTGTCAGCTGCTGCGCAGTACTAAGGCGGTACGGACGTGCTCTTACAGCCAGATAACGGTCCTCTCTTTCTGATGTCTCAGGTGGTCGGTCCTGACCTGGTCTTCGCGATACAGTTTCGCTCTCTATGAACTGTCGCCACATCCGAGAACGACGGAACGATTCACGTTAAGCCGAGACTCTGGTAGGCGTCTTCTCTGTGTCATACTGCACCGTCTGTGACTGTGTACGCAGCGACTGTGGATGTGGGCCTATCCGGAAAATACTACACCGTTTGATAGGTTCCATGGCGTCATCGTTAACGTGGTTTTCGGTTGACCGAAATGCCATCTTCCTTGCAAAATATGATCTTATAGGACATCTGTTGACAGTTTGTACGATTATATCGTGAATTAGGCACAGGACGGGGAAATAGCGGTTTGTTGCTTTAATTTTGGACACCAGTGTATTTCGGCTGCCATTCTTTGCTGTTATTTAGTATGGGCTCCATACGGTTGAGCGGTTGTCTAATATTGGACGCTCGAGTGCTTATAAGCAACCTCCTCTGTAGTTTGTTTCAGTTTTCTGGTATCCTACCAATAAACAGAAGTCTGATACATGTTTTACCTACGACTGAGCTAGTGTTATGAGACAGACAATCTGCTAAATCTTGAAATTTATTTGAGATGAGTGGCCACACTTTTAATCCTCTGACACTGCAGTCATCAGATACTATTCTTTCGTGTTTTGTGTTGCCCATAGTTTTAAATTTCTAAATATTTAAATCAAGTTGCGAATCTATTAATTGTTTCTATATCTTATCAAGCCTTATGCAACTTTTTTAAAGACAGAACTTCACTATGGATAATCGAATTATTTGCAAAGAGTATGACGTTACCATCAACGTTGGCTACCAGGCTATTAATATACAACATAAACAGCAACACTGACAAGTCCGTTAATAAAAGGCACCTGGCCGAGTGTGTGTAATTAATTCTGTGACTACTGCTGACCTCTTTCATAAACTTACTTCTCGTCACAGTTACTTGTTGTAGTTTCGTCATAATCTCCGGACTTTCAAATTTATTACATTAATCAGTGTCCCCATTAATTTAACCTGAATTGTGCATGATTCCTTCGCAGGTGTCGCTCATAGATCCCTCGATTCTGAGCTGTCTATTATTAAGAGACATTCAGTCCCTTGTTATTTATTTTCCTTCAGAATGAGATTTTTTGTGTGTGGGGGTGGGGGGGCGTCGCAGTTACTTTCTTCTGTGGCACAGTCCTTTGATCAGTTTCCTCCCAAAAGACCTCCATATTGATCGAACAACGTCTTTGGATGGATAAAACATGCACTTTTTTATTTTAGTATTCATACGTTTGGTTCTAGAACTAATGGCCATGGAGTTTGAGTTTATGTGATCTAATATCTGAGTCAGCTATTGATATCAAACGTTTCAGTGACTGCAGAAAATTTTTTTTATTCGAGTTGTAGCTTAATCAGCGATCATATGATTTGCGTTACGCTACTGTTCCTTGAAATGACTCTTGAGCATCTTGCTTCCAGTCATCCAACTATCGAACTTCATCACCCCTCTCGTCTGAATTCATGTTGATTTCTGTTCCTGACATCATTGTGAGCTACGTTCCTTTTTAACTTAACTACTATCTGACCTATTAAACTGTATACGCTTTTGCCATTTCAAACCAAAAAATAATACTGTCTCAGCATGAATTCAGTCCACAAATTTACTGCTACCTACTTGCCATACCAGTTTATGGTTCCACAAGTTTACACTATTTTTAGTATGAATGATCTTAAAGCTAAATGAAGGGCTTATTCAGTTGAGAAACTGAGTATCACTTCAACACAATCAGTACTCTTAGTAAGACGTCGATCCCAAATTAGAAACAACTTTCTATGCAGAGACACAGTCTGTTAGCCCCACTTTAGACGTCATTTTACATAGTGATGCTAGGTTTAAACTTAAAGTTCCATGGCTACTCTACGTAAAGTAAATCTTCATAGGATAGGTTATTCATGTCATTGCTGTTGTATTGCGTAAACCAGATGGGGAAACTATTTTACGTAACTTGCATCTAACAAATAGAAACACTTCCCTTACAAAGAGAGTTTCTGCTTAATAAAATCTGACAGATTAGAAGTGTCAGCTCTGACAATGCATTTAAAGTAGATCATAGCTGATGTCGTTTCCCACTGACGCAGATCCGGGTGGGGTAACCTCCCGGTCTGAGGCGCCTTTCCACGGTTTGAGCGGCGCCCCCGTCGGAGATTCGAGTCCTCCTTCGGGCATGGGTGTGTGTGTTGTCCTTAGCGTAAGTTAGACTAAGTAGTGTGTAAGCCTAGGGACTGATGACAGTTTGGTCCCATAGGAACTTACCACCTCCACTAATGCAGAGTGTTACGGAGGAGATATTGAAGCGATTAATGCTAACCTTGCCTCGGTCCCAAGTGAGACAGCTATATAGCCGGCATGTGATATCTGAAAAGTGTGAAAATGGACTCCACACAACCGAATTCCATTAATGTTACGTTTTGTAATGTTAGTGACGGTTCTCTTAATTTTAACTGACAGCGTGGTGACCGAACTAAACTCTGTTGTCGCTCTGGTTAGTTTACTTGATCTAGTCTGTAACATGGCAATAATTACAAATCTCTGTTACAAGTTGAATGCGTCCCAAATAAATTAAGACGTGCCATAAAAAAGTAAGGAGGCTTTTATTTTATCTTCAGGGAAGAGCTCATTACAGGCAAAACATAAACTCGAATACGATAACAATGAAATTGGACCTAGTATTTGCCAAAGGAAGCACAATGACGTAGGCCTTAATCGATTTAGAGAAACCACTGGAAACTTTTATCTGGTTCGATGGGCGAAAATTTAACATGTGCTCCCGCCAAATGTACAATATTTCGCAGTAACAGTGTTGAGATATGAAGAAAACCTGCCAAATAAACTCACCTGAATGTGTAAGAACTAAGCTTTGTTTCACGAGTAGATGATTGATAACCTGCAGTGTGTCTGTGAAAATGGTTACTTAGAAATGATTTGTTGTTATGAAATTCCCCGAACCAGCTTTCATGGGAAACTCTATCGATATTCTTCATCTCTTTACTCAGCAGTTTTGGTAAATATCTTGAAGACAAAATTAGACAAACGACATCTCGCGCTGGACTGTAGTAGTAATAATCCGTCCAATATTCCCTTCGTGATTGGAACGGGATGAGACTCTAATACTTCGAGAAAAAGGAGAAACCGCCTGGGGCATACTTCCGAGTGACTGGTCTTGCATGGATGTAAGACAATTGATTCCGCACTGCATAAGAAAGTCAGGTATCGAGAAATTCTGTTTGGAAGTAACAAAAAGCCGTTCAGCATACTTCGTTTACAAACCGATTTCTTAAATCAATCTGTAAGCCGACATATATCAGTAAGTGAACAGAGTTACCATCAGTTTAGTTTCAACGGTAGGAAAGACCAAATCGGAAAGGAGCTTTTAAGCCACACAGTAGAACTACAAGTCCAGAAGCAGATGGCTGAATTTTCGAAATATTTTATCGTCAACGACTTTTCGATAAATATGCGACATACCTTAGGTTCCCAGACGTCTTATGACATGTATTACAATGGTTTACTGCATTCTGTACCTGTTCCTGTAAGTCTTTACGGAAAGTTACCGCTCAAACTACCTATCAACGTACAGTTTTTATGGTTTAAGAATAAATCTACCATCCATAACAAGAATTACTCAAATACCTTACATGATGTTGAATAAAATGTCGTCAGTTTGGCAACGAGTAGGAAATAAAATTTGTTACATCGGACACCGTACCTCTCACCAACTGATTTACTCCAGCATCTATTACGGGTCACGGAGCAGCTTCGATTTCTAGTTCGACAAGCTTTTGTTTGCCACTGAACGCTGTATCCATTTATTTTCCAAGTGAAAGCTCCAGTTCAGTCACATTCAAGTTCTCTCTCGCCATTGGGGACGTGCTCTTTAAATGTATTTTCTTAGTAAATGAAGTGAAGCGGGAAATGGAGGAGGGACCAATTCATCTTCAGACAAAGCGGTACACGCTGAACTGATGTGCACCTTGACGGCGATTGAAATACGCGCTGCGAGAAAGCGAACACAAGTTTATGACGCAGCATAAATAAAAGCAGTATTCAAAGCACCGCTGCAAAGCAAGAATAGGTGGCTCATTTGAGGAAACTACCCTGTCATGATACTTTTTTCTCTTTCGTTCACACCTGGAAGCAACATAATTAATTTCGCCGAAGCTTAAAACTACGACTTAAACTCCGGGGAAAAGCGAAGGTTACACCAGCGTTTCTCACGATTACACTGAAACTTCATTGGAAGTATAAATACCTGATGATATGTGAACCCTATTTTATATAAATTACTAATTCTGTAAGAATGTACGTTGTTTGGTTCTCGCTTTTATCCAACAGCTCTTTTGAAAAGCTCCTCCTTTATTCTGGATTTAGCATATCATCGTAATGCAGCAAAACAGATTCTTATATTAGGACGTAGTCTTTGATTTTATTCGTCAGTTGCACCATCCGTTTAAAAAGTACATCTCTGCAATGAAAGCATGTTACATTTGCTGCCTTACATTGTAAGAGAAAGGCAGATAAGGTAAAATCCTATGTTCCTGCCCTCACAACTCATATGGCTGTGAGCACTATGGGACTTAACAGCTATGGTCATCAGTCCCCTAGAACTTAGAACTACTTAAACCTAACTAACCTAAGGACATCACACAACACCCAGCCATCACGAGGCAGAGAAAATCCCTGACCCCGCCGGGAATCGAACCCGGGACCCTCACAACTGATGACTGACTTGGTCGAATCACTGGCGTTACTTTATATAAGTCACTTCATTGTGTCATGAAAAATCAATTATGTGTACTAAGAAAAGTGAATGTGTACTGGTTATTACCACAGGTTCGTTTCTGTTATATTTGCTGTTATTCCCATTCATCACCGTCCAAACAGAAGAAAAATAATTTTAATGTGAATAATATCCACTACGTAAAATTATTTGACTTTATAGATTCCGTGTTGGACTGTGATATTAAGAAAGACCATTTAATATGTAAAAGACAATATATGACCATTACAGACGCAATTAAAGAACTTACTATTTTGTAATGAGTATAAGTGCTCATATTTCCGAAACCTCTTGAAACTGAATGTTACGTCAGACAAGTTACTTCGTGGAGAAGGGAATGTAATTTAATTCACTGATACAACTGAATACGAGGGCTAGCGGCCCTGAAACGCGACCTTGAAGAAAATAAAAGTGACCTGAGACAGATGATTGTTTTATTTTATGTATCGTAAAACCGTCTCGTGACATCAGTCGTCCCGTTATCGTGCAAGGTCAGGTGTACAGGGGAGAGTGTTGAATCTTTAGCATAGTGTATCTAGGACCACATGACGATGACGGTTGTTGGTCGGTGTTTCAATCTAGCGTTCGATTTTAGAATCACGCTAATAAATGTGCACTAGATACCACCATTAGCCTATTTTACTTTTTTTTTGTGAGCCATGAGGCCTTGTTTCGTGCATCGTTTACAAATAATATCAGATACACACATTAGGTGGTGTATAATATATTAAGAGTATTTGGAACGTACTGATGATTCATAAGTTACTGAATCTTATGGTGAGTAAAAAAGAGAAATCTATAATTTTCAAAATGAGTTTTACGAGGGGCGTTCAATAAGTAATGTAACACACTTTTTATATCAACCAGTTTCGGTGTAAAAAATGCGGAATTTGTTGTGGGACATCATGGAATATTCCCGCTACAGCCCCTTTAGTTTCATTAAGTTCCGATACGGGCGGCGCTATGTGTAGCCTTCAAAACGGTGTCGGTAAGGGAAGTGCGTTCACAGTAGGGAGCTGTCATTGAGTTTCTTTTGGCAGAAAACCAGAGAATCGCAGATATTCATAGGTGCTTGCAGAGTATCTGCGGAGACCTGTCAATGAGCAGAAACGCTGTGAGACGATGGACGAGGCGTCTGTCGTCATCCCATCCAGGTCGCGCAAACCTGCCGGGCGACCGCAAACACCTATGTCCCCTGTTACGTTGGAGCGTGTGGGCATTTTCATTCGACGTGATCGATGGATCACAGTCAACGTCTCCCTGGCAACTAGACGTCTCTATTCGTAGTAGCGACATACTTACTCATCTTATGGTGCACTCAAAGGTGCGTGGCCGTTGGGTTCCTCGCCGGCTAACAGAAGACCAAGAAAAGCAACCAAGAACCATTTGCACGTAACTGCTTGTACGTTACCAGGCTGATCGACACAATTTTTTGTCTAACCTTGTCGCAGACGATGAAACATGGGTCCATAACTGCTGAACCAGAAACAAAACGGCAATCAATCTCTTCCCCGAAGAAAATGTTTAAAGCCTCGCCCTCAGCTGGTAATATCATAACAACGGTCTTCTGGGGCTCTGAAGCGACTACCTTTTTGATGTCCTCTCTCATGGTGTTATGATCAACTTTAAAGTGTATTGTGCTACCCTCAGGAAACAGAAAAAACGACTTAGCGTGTTCGTCGGCACAAAAATGTAAACGAACCTACTTCTCCAAGACAACGACAGGCCTCAGAAAAGTCCGTGCACCCGAGAGGAACTCTCACAAATCTTCATGGGACTGTTCTTCCTTATCCGACCTACATCCTTGATATCACATCTGACGACTTACATCTGTTGGGCACAGTGAAGCATGCAGTCCGCGGGAAGCAGTGCGTGGATGATGGAAAGGTTATTGATGCAGCAAGACGTTGCTTCCGACGTCGACCAGTAGAACTATACCATGCCAGCATAAGGGCCCTCTCAATAAGGTGGCGTAAAGCTGTCGCGTTGAACGGAGATTATGTTCAAAAATAGGATTTAGTAGCATAAAGGAGTGTGGAATAATATGATGTACTGTAATCCTGAATAAAACGAACCTTCTTCCAGAAAAAAAAGTTGTATTAATCAGTGAACGCCCCTCGTATAATACGTGGACGGTTAGGCCATACTTTGTTGCTCTGCACCATCTTGTACCTTCTACAATGTACCGTTTGATATTTGTAAATAAACTGAGTTCCTACACTATGCCCACAAGTATCCCTCCCTCGAAAAAGGAAACTTGTGGTTGTTTTCAGTACCTTCAATTTCAACATTTGTTTCACTGGAATATCGTTTTTTATAATACTCATTCTTAAGCTGATCTCACTTATTGATTATTGGAGTGCGTTTGCGTAATAATGTAACAGATAGGCTATTAATACAGTATTAATAACATTTTCTCTATCACAGTACTTGTAAACTTCAGTAGAGTATGTGTATCTAGATAGATTATAAGTCTACCAGGAGTATTTCATGCCGCCTTCCCATGAGGCATAGAATATAATTACGAGAACCTGTGAATAATTTGACGCAAAACCTTCGTAGAAATGATCACTGCAGCGCATAATGCTACACTGGACAGGCACTAATCTGACACATCCGTAATACATAGATACCTACATCACTCGTCGTTCACAGAAATAAGGATGGCACCACTGAAGCACCTCCATTGGGACCTTGCTAAAGGTTGGTGGGCGATTTCCGCTAAAAACCGCAACATGATAAGCTATCTATGAACATTTTTTTTTCACATTTGGAAAACCGTTACTTTTCTGGAGTAATTTTTGTAATATCAGAAAAAATCTGCAGCAGACAAAAACTGAGGGGCATCAGTTAAAAATGCAATAAGATTCCCCAAACATCCGACACGAAGTTCATTAGCATTATCTCATGCCGCCTTCCCACAAGGCATAGAATACAATACCAAACTGAAAACGTATGACTTGTTTGATACTACATCATCTCTCTCATGTACACACTGTCGATAGCCCTCGACGAGGAAACTCAAACATAATGCCGCAGCTGACAAGCGCTAATCAAATTCATCCATAAAACATAGAAACATACCTCACACGTTATTCACAGAATTTTGAAGGGCACCAGTGAAGCACCTCCATGAGGACGTTGCCAAGAAAGCAGTGGGCGATTTCTGGCAGAAACCACATTGTTAGATTCTTGGCTTTCATTCCTTACACCCAAGGTGCTATTGTACTCGTAAATACCGGACGTCCTGAGCCCCGATGCAGCATATGACTGTTTGACGAAAAATTATGCTTTGGAATTACGTTAGATTAAGTTGAAAGTAAAAAAAAAGCTAATTATTATGACACACAATGTGCAGAAAATAGTTATATGTCTTTTAAAGAAAAGAGAATACGGTGTTCTTTTAGTTACATGTTAGATGAAGCTTGTAATAGTAAGGTAAGAGAATTCAACCGCAAAATTACGACCTTGAAATAATTTTTCAGACGTGAAATGCAACTATAAAACTCGCTCAATATTACCTAACTGACAGAAAATATTTCTGCACAATAAAAGTTTTCATCAGATGTGTAAAGACGTTTGTATTTCCGTTTTCTTTTTTCCTTTGAAAATGAAGAGCTGAAGAAACATGCTATATCACCACCGTATCTACTGTCCGCCTTATTTCTTTCCTTGGTTTGGTGTACAACATACTACCTCCATTTACCCTGCTAGAGCGTTAATTTTAATATGTGTCAAATGCTTAGAAGTATTTAATTTCATTATAAAGTGCTTAATGATTAGATAGTTGATCAATATATAGCTATAAATAAAATACTGTGATGGTGTTGCCCAAGTTTAAGGTATTTTGGAGAATTTCGCCATCATCAAAAGTTGATAAATAAAAATTAAAGGAAATATTTTCAGTATCAAACAGTGTTAGCTTCCATAAGTCCTATATCAGCTGGCGTAACTATAACCAGAAATAATGTGGTTAAGGAGATGACTGCACCGAGTTTCTTCTTTACATGAAGCTTTTACTGCTGATGCTAATCGCTAAATTGTCGGCTAAAATTGATGCGATACTGACCACTTACTGGCGTGCACGTGAACCGCAGGAACTTTCTTACCTTTGCTTGAAAATTTTATGTTGTATTACCTAATTCGTAACTCAATATTCAATCAGTGAACTTCACCTACGTAAATAAAATGACCTACTCATCATTATAATATCCAAGAAAAGCATGTCCTATTTTATAGCAGTTGTTGTCGTCAGCATGTAGTTCGTTTCGGTATGCAGTACAAAATTTCTTAGTTTTGGAACATACACGAAGTATTCGTCAGTCGTGCAACCAACGGCCTCTATGCGAAAATATATTTCATTTGCTTTGTTTTGATAAACATATTAGAGAATTTGTACGTCTGACTCCATTTCGGCTACATACAGTGTGACTGACATGGGAGTGAAAATCGCAATGCTACATTTGACTTAACATATTTCATTAAACAGTTCTCGAATGAGTTTTCCGTATAGCTATTACTATCATGGTTCCTGCAGGCAATACTCTTCGTGTAAAAACGGCACCTGAAGGGAAACAAGAGCATTAAATGGTTTAATTTGGTAGTAGGATAGTAAAGATAGCTTACCACATGTGTGCCGGCCGGTGTGACCGAGCGGTTCTAGGCGCTCCAGTCTGGAACCGCGCAACCACTACTGTCGCAGGTTCGAATCCTGCCTCGGGCATGGATGTGTGTGATGTCCTTAGGTTAGTTAGGTTTAATTAGTTCTAAGTTCTAGGGAACTGATAACCACAGAAGTTAAGTCCCATAGTGCTCAGAGCCATTTCAACCATTTTTTTACCACATGTGTAACGATGCTAATATATAAATATTAATGAAAATAATAATTTTCAGATTAGAATGATAAGCTATCGAGTTTATAGTGACATCTATTCTGTTATAATTTTACAAATAGGTAAGCGGGCCAAGACTCAGACAGGCAAACTGTGAAAACCTGCCAAACGAAAATGAGACAGACGCAAAGAAAAGCAAGTAAACTCTTTGTTATTTCAAAAGAAATCGCCATAAGTGGTTATAAATTTATCCCATGAGACAAAAAGGTCAGTGTCTTCATTGAACACTTTGGCGCTGGTCCACGGAGCCTTGATCGTGTGCAGTCGTGCCCCTTTTCATCCGAAGTAAATCAATGACTCCGAATGCCGTTCTTCATGTCTCCAAAGCATGGAAACGGCAAGGGTAGAGATTGGTACTGTATTAAGGGTGTGTAACGGTTTCGCAGCGAAAAGCATAGTCCAAACAACAAACATGCCAGATCTTAACAGTTCATGATGACTTTTTTCTTTAAGTGTAAGGGCCTGCTGCTCATTGACTTTTTGGAACAGGACAACGCAGTTAATGCACAGAAAAAGTTGAAGCGTCGCATCAAGTCGAAATGTCCTGGAAAGTTTACAGACGGCATTAGTATGGTGCAGGACAATGCGCTCTCACTCGTGGTCAAGGTTTTTTCGACTAAGCTGCATACGTTTCGCTGAGAAATCCTAACACAAACTCCATACAGCCTCGATCTCTCTCCATGCGATTTCCATAGTTTTGAACACCTGAAGAAAGACGTTAAAGGATGTCGATTTCCTTCGAACGAAGAGGTGTATGTGAGGGCTCAACAACAGTCCCTTTACTGTAACCGAATTCCCAGATTTCTTGTATGACCGATTTTTTTCAATCATGAAGTACACGAACTGCATGTAATCAAACTTTTTAATTTTAATCTTATGGGGAATTAATATCTTTTTCAGTAATAAAGTAGTAAATATTAGGTAAGATATGCGTTAGCTGTGTTTGCATTCAAAGGTATTAATTTGCTAAAGAAAACATTTTTTTTTCACAGCAGAACGGCTTGCAATCCAGCCGCTGCCTTGTGTAGACACATAAAATTATCTAATATAACGCCCGATTGGGGCGGGACGGCTTATAACTTACCATACATAACATTCAGTCCATCTACCTCAACAGACTTCTTAGTGGCTGTCGCTTCACTCAGAGACGATAGGTACTGGTTCAGCCGACAAATGCAGCGTTGAAGAAAAATCGACTAAATATCTGTCATATGTTTGTTGTTGTTGTTGTTGTTTGATGCAACTCTCCTTGCTACTCTATCCTGTGCAAGCTTCTTCAGCTCCACGTATCTACTGCATCCTTCTGAATCTACTTAGTGTATTCATCTCTTGGTCTCCCTACAAGATTTTTATCCTTTGCGCTGCCCTCCAATACTAAATTGGTGATACCTTGATGCCTCAGAACATGTCCTACAAACGATCCCTTCTTCTAGTCAAGTTGTGCCACAAATTCGTCTTCTCCATAATTCTATTCAGTAGCTCCTCATTAGTTATGCGATCTACTCATCTAATCATAAGCATTCTTGTATAGCACCACATTTCGAAAGCTTGTATTCTCTTCTTGTTCAAACTATTTATCGGTCATGTTTCACTTCCACACATGTTTACGGTCCACACAAATACATTGAGAAAAAACTTCCCGACATTTAAATCTATACTCGATGCTAACAAATTTCTCCTCTTCAGTAACGTTTTCCTTGCCATAGCCAGTCTACATTTTATGTCCTCTCTACTTCGACCATCATCAGTTATTTTGCTCCCCAAATAGCAAAACTCATCTACTACTTTAAGTGTCTCATTTCCTAATCTGATTCCCTCAGCATCACCTGATATAATTCGACTACATTCCATTATTCTCGTTTGCTTTTGTTGATGTTCATCTTGTATCCTCCTTTCAAGACTTTTCCCATTCCGTTCAACTCCTCTTCCACGTCCTTTGCTGTCTCTGAGAGAATTACAATTTCATAGGCGAACCTCAAAGTTTATATTTCTTGTCCATGGATTTTACTTCCTACTACATATTTTACTTTTGTTTCCTTTACTGCTTGCTCAGTATACAGATTGAATAACATCGGGGATAGGCCACAACCCTGTCTAACTCCCTTCCCAACCACTCCTTCCCTTCCAATCCCCTCGACTCTTAAAACCGCCATCTGGGTTCTGTACAAATTGTAAATAGCCTTTCGCTCCCTTTATTTCATCCCTGTCACCTTCAGAATTTGGAAGAGAGTATTCCGGTCAACATTGTCAAAAGCTTTCTCTACAAATGCTGGAAACGTAGGTTTGCCTTTCCTTAATTTATCTTCTAAGATAGGTTGTAGGGTCAGTATTGCTTCATGTGTTCCGACATTATCTTCCCCGAGGTCGGCTTCTCCCAGTTTTTTCGTTCGTCTGCAAAGAATTCGTGTTAGTAGTTTGCAGCCGTGGCTTATTCAAGTGATAGTTCGGTAATTTTCACAACTGTCAACACCTCTTTCTTTGGGATTGGAATTATTATATTCTTCTTGATGTCTGAGGGTATTACGCCCGTCTCATACGTCTTGTTCACCAGATGGTAGAGTTTTGTCACTGCTGGCTCTCCCAGGGCTATCAGTAGTTCTAATGGAATGTTGTCTACTCCCGGGTCCTTGTTTCGACTTAGGTCTTTCAGTGCTCTGTCAAAATCTTCACGCAGTATCATATCTCCCATTTTAACTTCGTCTACGTCCCCTTCCATTTCCATAATATTGCCCTCAAGTACATCGGTCTTGTGTAGACCTTCTATATTCTCCTTCCATCTTTCTGCTTTCCCTTCTTTGCTGGTTTTCCTCTGAGCTCTTGAAATTCATACAAGTAGTTGTCTATTCTCTAAAGATCTCCTTAGTTTTCCTGTAGGCAGTATCTATCTTATCCATAGTGATATTTGCCTCTACATCCTTACATTTGTCCTCTAGCCATCCCCGCTTATATATTTTGCACACAATTCAGTGAGTTTTTTCTGATGCTTCTTGGCATCCACTTTCTCGCTGTTTTGTGAGTCCATAACACAAACTTAAAATTTATTGTTTTCCTTTTTAAGGTTGTTCTCCAAAGACAGAATTGACGTACTTGCTTGTGGTATGATATTAGTTTTATCTTAAACTTGAAAAACTATATTTAGACAATGTCCTTCATCGATGAAGTATACATATAAAACATTATATTCATGAAACACTGATTAATAAAATAAATGAAACACAAATTAATAAATCACAGTTACTTCCATTTTTTTGTGTTACTCTGGCATAATTTAAATACACATCTATTTTAGGCTACCTTTTACGCCTGTAAATTATTATTTTGACTTTTTCGTTTGTATTTTCTTAAATCTACAACGTTTCCTACTCCTTAAACAATTTCCACGCATTGTAAATTCTAGGAACTAGGTATTAGTATGAGGTGTACTTACAATTTTGTATGGTCCATTATAAATGAACTGGTATCTCAACATTAATTTCACTCACTTTCTCACAAAGCTTCAAGATGAATGTATCACCCACTTTAGAAATTTCAGTTTCTCACCATGCCAATGACACCTACTTCCATGTTATTTTTGCATCTTATTTCTAAGTAGTTATTTTTTATTATCTATTGTAATTTCCTTCTGAGGAGGAAAATCTAGAAAATTTTACGCCCGACCTCTTGATTTTTCCCTTTCTAATATTTCTTCTGGAGTAATACCTGTACTTCTGTGAGTTATTGTGTTCATTATTTGTCTGAACTTTGTTAAATAATTGCCCCAAGGTCTGTGGTTTCTATCGCAGAAAGGTCGACATAATTCCACCATTGTTCAAAAATATATAAAATTTGTATACTAGCAAAGAACTAAAGTAAATATGACAAATAATCTTGAAGCTTGCCCATTTTTAGTAGTTCTTACACTGGAAAATATATAAATTGCACATGTGACAGTTACAGGTTTTCTTGGCCTGATTTTGTTCTAAGTGGCTGGTCTTCAAAGAGTTACATTAACTAAATGAGTATGTTCCATTACTTTCCTCAATTTCATTTGGGTAATCTCGACAATGCATGAGTAAAATAATTTTCTGCATCCTTAACGTATTCCTATGTTCATATCATACCGTTGAAGGGACAACATCCACATTATGAGCCTGTTATACAACAGAAGACAATTCTTTATGAGAGTCAATGTCTCAAGATAGGTGTAGATTACGGTTTTATTTCCCCAAAAATATTCTTAATCTTCCTGGACCTTAGAGAACGGCAAACACATACTTCCTAGACTCGACATATTTTTCTCAAAGGTAACCAAGATACGACTGGGAAAAAGCAACAGGTTCCTGTACTACCTTACCATCTGCTTTTTTCTGCTGAAATAGAGCTGCTCCTAACCCATAATCCCATGTATCTGTCCTCATGTGGAAATGTGCACTTCATTTGGCTCAAATGACTGAATTTTTCTAGCCAAACTCTCTTTTAAGTTATTGAAGCTTGCCTCATACTCCTATGTCAATTGAAAGCACTGTTCTTTTCAAACATATGGTTCAGATTTGGATAGTTAAACGCTTGGATGTATGTATATGTATAGTAAAAAGAACACATGTCTATAAAAACTTTTAATTGCTTTCTTGACTCTGATCTGGAAATGTCTTACATAGCCTTAATCTTCTAGGGAACATTCTCAGTGTCTTTTACATTTATAATGCGCTCCCAAAACTTTGTCCCTTTCTCCATGAAATCCCATTTCTCCTTGTCAACGTCATAACCCCCTTTTATCAGAGCTCTAAACACCTTACACAATAGTATTAAGCCGGCCAGTGGTGGCCGAGCGGTTCTAGGCGCTACAGTCTGGAACCGCGCGACCGCTACGGTCGGAGGTTCGGATCCTGCCTCGGGCACGGATGTTTGTGCTGTCCTTAGGTTAGTTAGGTTTAAGTAGTGCTAAGTTCTAGGGGACTGATGACCTTAGAGTTACGTCCCATAGTGCTCAGTGCCATTTGAACCAATAGTATTAATATTTCCGACAGGTTTTAGTCGCAATCATTAAATTGTCAATGTACATACATATCTCAGAATTTAATTTATTACCGATTACTCGATCTAGAGTTCTGATAAATACCCAAACAGAAGTGTTCAATACAAAATTTACTTTGTAATGGTAGCACTTGTTAGCGAAAAGAAATGCAGTATACTTACGTAACTCATGATCCACAGTTACCTGCCAGTACTTAGAATCTAAACTGGTCGTATATTTTATATTATGAAATTTCTGGAGTAATTTGTCAAGATCTGCAGGACGATCCATCTCGCCTTTTACTATTTCGTTTAGTGTTCAAGTGTCGACAACTATCTGCACCCTACCATGTCATTTACTAACGATCACTAGTGGGTTGTTATACATTTAGTAAACACCTACTAAATCGTTCGATCTATTTCCTTCTGAAGTTTAGCCTTCCCGGATATATGGGAATGGCATAAAATGTTCTGAAAGACAATTCATGTTCTTCCTCATACGGGTGATGTTCATAACCCGCAACCGTCTTGGGCGTAATTAATGATGCCTTTTTATTCTCTGTTAGTTCTTTAAAGAGTTCTTCCTTTTGTCCTACAGATATTTCATCAGTTAATCCTAATATCCAGCTAAAAACCTCTTCTTTGTTGTCATTCTCCTCCATAGTTCGTATATGATGTTTTCCGTCACTATGTACTATGCCATCGTTCCTTCATAAGTGATTTACTTCCAGTAATGTTAACTGACATCCTTCTAATGAATTGACTGTTTCAAATGGAATCTGTAAATATTTCCCTTCTATTTGGCATGTAATCATTTCCTCACCACAAACAATTAAACCTCACTGTTAAATTAACCAAACAATGCCCAAAACTATTTCCATACTCACATCTGGTACTACTAAGAATGCGTGGATGAAGCATTGCTCTTGAATTTTGAAATCAAACAATATTTGGTATTTCACCAGCTTGGTCGCTTTTCCGGTGGTTTCTATAACTTCTACTTCTTGCGTGGGTGTGTATTCCATGCCTGGGCTCTATTTGATCTTTTAAAACAATGAATGGGAAATGGCGCTATTTGCATTCCTGTATGTAACAGTACATGCAGAACATGACTTGTACATTTCTACAGGAACGATGGCACCTGTTCTTGTTTGTTCTCTGCGCTCTCTTACAACAAATCGATTTCAGTAACGAGGTTTTGCTAAGAAATCTGCACTATTTTGAACTGTCTTCGGTTGTATGGAAGTTTTCTTTCCTCTTCTCTTCTACGTTTTTAATTACTTTTCCCTTCTGTTACCCGTCTTCTCTACCATCTTTGTCTTCTACACTCTCATAATTTAGTGTTACTTGTGTATCGTGTGATGTTTCAGTAACTTCATTACTGGCGTCATCCAGTAACACTACCTTCTTACTATTGGTTCCACATAGGTCATTA
This sequence comes from Schistocerca nitens, assembly GCF_023898315.1. NCBI lineage: Eukaryota > Metazoa > Arthropoda > Insecta > Orthoptera > Acrididae > Schistocerca > Schistocerca nitens. Next base: position 394,502,080 of record NC_064616.1, read on the forward strand.
CTGCTTCCATTACTATTTTCCTTATACAGGAAACATAAACTAGGCATTGATACTGGTTTCAGGTGCATTCTTCTGCAGATGTAACTGGGTTTTAAATTCCTTAGCTCGACATGCTGCTAGAAATTCCACACTCAAGTGATAAACCTGTTTGTCTTCTTATTCCTCTCCAACAAAGTTCCCATTTGAATCAAGCATGTAATCTTCCACTTCATCCTGCACTGATTCTTTAAGATTTCCTGCAACTTCAGTGAAACTACTATTGGTCTCATGCGCTTTTACTTCATTGGGTACAAACCTTATCATACTACTGTTATCTAGGAAATCATTTGTATCATGACGATTACTCCCTCTATTGGATACAGGGGAATGTGAGATAAAGTGGCCACTCCAAATGAAATTGAATTTTCATGAAACCACGGCCATTAACAGAAGACTGTGGCATATACATCTCAAATTTACATACTACGAAGTGTCATACCAAATATATAGAGCTATGGTAAGAGTATATTTTACAGGATATATAAACGATTTTCTCAATGCTTACATAGTGCCCACTTTTTCCTACGTAATGAGGTAAAGTGGTTAGTCCTTTGCTACCACTCCCAAGTAGATTGTTTACTTAAAAAATGCGTAGGCTTGTAGTTTTCAGGTCACCAGTGATCATTATTAGGAGAACAACAACAGGTATCACAAAGAAACGTGTTGCAGTACATTGTTGGCACAAAAATGTCAACAGTTCCTAATAGTATAAATAGAGATAAACAATTAATTATTGCTTACTATTTCAATCTAATACATTCACAATTTATCCGCTCAGAAACAGTGTTAAGTCATGAACAAAATTTTCACGTGAAAGTCTCATCTTCCCCATCACATCCAACCCACAGTTCATGAGCTCAGCGTTTACAGCTCCGACAACTTAATCCACCCAGTCTTTGCCTGCCATTTCAGACTCTGTTGAAACGATGTGGTATTTTGTTATCCTCTGCCAACCGGAATGCTAATAGCCGCAGGTCATTCACTGTAATGAAATAAAATTGCTTTTCTATTCCAAAAATGTAATTAAGGATTTCTTCCTCTTGTTCTTCATTGAACGCTGCCCTTAAGCTGCACATGATCTTTTTACTGCCAACTGCACCTCTATTTTTCACCGAGCCAGTTGGCGCAGTGGTTGACACACTGGACTCGCATTCAGGAGGACGACGGTTCAAACACACGTCCGGTCGTCCTGATTTAGGTTCTCCGTAATTTCCCTAAATCACTTCAGGTAAATACCGGGACGGTTCCTTGAAAGGGCGCGACCAACTTCCTTCCCCATCCTTCCCTAATCCGATGGGACCGATGACCTCACTGTTTGGTCCCCTCCCCAAAAAAATCAACCACCCAACCTCTGTTTTTCCCTAGACTCTTCGTTTTATCGCCTTACCTAGCATACTGAATTTGTGACTTCTGAAATTTTCCCGGCAGATTTCTTTTTCCTGTAATTTTCGGGTTTGCAACCGGATCCCATCAACATTTGGCCACGATATTTCGAACGAGAGACGTCCGGCCATCCTCAGGTAAGTAGACGAAGTATTTCGGACGTCTCTGGCCGAAAGACCGTGGCAGAATGTTGATGGGATCCGCCTGCAAATTACTGGAAGAATACTGAATTATTTTTCAAATATCTTTTGCATCGCAACACGGTCCTACATTTGTTGATTTATTTTCCGGATGTATTTTCTTGGCATCTCAAAGCTATGGCAAACCCTTGCAGAGCAGCAGTATAACGAATATTAATTTTGCGTATAAAATTATTTCTAATGTTTTAATTTCATTTGTTAAACTATGCATAAAATATGGAATTAGCTGATTCACATTGCGACAAACAGATTAAAACAAAATTCTTGCTAACAGTGTCAATGTTTGCGAAAAGTTGCCACTTTTCCTGATCGAACGCCATGTCTGTATCAGTGGCTCACACGCCAAACAATATAACCGAAGGAAACGACAGTCACTTATATTAGTAAGCCAAAAGGCATTGCTTGTATCGTGATATCGCAAAAACCTACTGCTCTACATAAAAGTGAAGTAACTAAAGTAATATAAGTTACTTACCTTGCCGGCCGTTTTGGCCGAGCGTTTCTAGGCACTTCAGTCCGGAAGCGCGCTGCTGCTACGGTCGCAGGTTCGAATCCTGCCTCGGGCATCGATGTGTGTGTTGTCCTTGGGTTTAAGTAGTTCTAAGTCTAGGGGACCGATGAGCTCAGATTTTAAGTCCCATAGTGCTTAGAGCCATTTGAACCATTTTTGACTTACCTTACACCAAACAATCGAAAAATGATTCCGCAGAAAGATAACGGAGCAAGTTTCCTTAGTGAATGTCACTGACAACATTAATGGTGTAGATTACAGCTGGTTTGGCTACTTCTCGGTAGGAAGCACCAGTGCTGAAGACATGAAATAGGCAGTGGGCACTTTTCCCCACCTGGCCACTTTACCCTTCTTTAACCTACATCAAAATCGGAATGGATTTATATCAATTTACTCTAAGATGATCTTCATTTTCCCCACTGAAATTTATCTTCCTTTTGGCGATATTGTCTAGTTACTGTTTGTATTCGGAGCATTGAACTATCTCATCAAAATCTATTTGCACATGCATAGCGTGCAAGGCTCTATTCAGCTCTTTCAATTTTGTAACTAAGGGTCACTACCTCTCGTATTTTGCTCGATTCTCCAATTCTCCATTCTGTCATATATTTAACAAAGTACTCCAAGCCATCTAACATTATCCGACGCGTCTCCTTGGCTACACAAATTGTTACGTTCTGCAACAAGATATGCCTCCTTCGATACATCCGTACCATCATCTTCCTGATCATTTCTGTTCCTCCTCCTCTCACTGTACCCCATTCTGTTTGATCATTTTCAATTTCATCTACACCCTTTTTGATCATTTCTTCTCTAATTCAATGTGTCTTTATCGTCTGCATCTACATACATACTCTGCAATCCATTCCTGTTCCTCTCGCAGATAGAGTGACTAAAAAACGACTATCTATATGCCTCCGTATGAGCCTTAATTTATCATATCTTCTCCTCCTGGTCCCTACGTGAAATGTATGTTGGCGGTAGTTGCATCGTTCTGAACTCAGCGTCAAATGCCGGTTCTCTAAACCTTCTCAGCAGTGTCCTTCCCTCCTGGGACTCCCACTTGAGCTCCCGAAGCTTATCCCTAACACATGCATGCTGATCGAATCTACCGGTAGCAATTCTAGCACCTCGCCTCTGAATTGCTTCCATGTCTTCTTTCATCCGACGTGGTGCTGATCCCAAACACTAGAGTAATACTCAAGAATATTTTGCATTAGCGTCCGATGTGCGACTCCTTTGTAGATGAACTACATTTTCCTAAAAATTCTAAGAATAAACCGAAGTCAACCATTAGCCTTCTCTACCACAATTCTCATATGCTCGTTCCATTTCACATCACTTCAGAACGTTACGCCAGGATATGTAAACGAAGTGACTGTGTCAAACACGACACTACTAACACTGTATCCGAACATTACAGATTTGTTTTCCTACTCATCGTCATTAACCTACCTTTTTATATATTAAGACCCAGCTGCCATTCATCACACCAACTAGAAATCTTGTCTAGGTCATCTTGCATCAGTCTACAGTCACTTACCTCCGACAGCTTCCTGTATACCACAGCATCATCAACGAACAACGCAGATTGTTGGCCGCCCCGTCTGCCAGATCATTTATGTATACAGAAAAAAGCAGCCGTCCTATCACACTTCCCTGGGGCACTCCTGATGAACATTCCCCGTCGAGCACAACACACTGGGTTCTATTGCTTAAAAAGTCTTTGAGAGAGTCACGTATGTGGGAGCCTATTCACGTACGTTCGTAAACAGTCTGCAGTGGGGTACGGTATGGAATGCTTTTCGGAAATCCAGAGATATGGAATCTTCCTGTTGCCATTCATAGCTGGCAATATATCATGTGAGAAAAGAGCAAGCTGAGTTTCGCACGGGAGATTCTTTCTAATGCCGTGGTAATGAAAATGAGCGTTTGGCGACATTGGCCACGAAGCCCCTTACGGGGCAGGTCCGGCCGCCTTGGTGCGGGTCCTATTACGTTCGACGCCACATTGGGCGACCTGCGCTGTAGATGGGGATGTAGTGATGATAAAGGCAACACAACATCCAGTCCCTGAGGGGAGAAAATCCCCGACCCAGCCCGGACCCCTTAGGACGGCAGTCCGTCACGCTGACCATTCAGCTTTCGGGGCGGACAATGCTGTAGTGATTCGTGCACATGTGCTTCTCGGTCTCTACAAAATTTATTATTCTCTAACTCAGAATATGCTTTGGAATTCTGCAGCAAACCGATGTTAAGGGAATTGGTCTGTAATTTTGAGGGACCATTCTTTTACCCTTTTTATATATAGGAGTACCTGCGCTTTTTTCCTGTCGCTTCGCTATTTTCGCTGGTCGAGAGATTCGCGATTAGTGCAAACTAAGTAAAGGGCCAATGGCGTAGTGTACACTTTGTAAAACCGAACTGGAGTTCTATCTGCAGCCGGCGACTTATTTGTTTTCAACTCTTTCAATTCTTCCTCTACGTCAGGGTTTTTTATTGGTCTGTCACCCATACGAGACTCAGTGCGATGGTGAAACGACAGTACGTTTGTGTGATTCTCCTGCGTGAACAATTTCTTAGATGTAGAATTTAAAACTTTGATCTTTTGTTTGCTATATTCTACTGACAAGCCAGACTGGTCAACGAATGACTGGATGTAGGCCTTAGATCCGCTTAGCTATTTTACTTAGGACCGGAATTTCTTCGGTCTCTCCACCAGAACTTTAGAAAAGGTATTATGATAGTAGCTGTTGTATGTTTCGCGCATAGATGTTTTCACTGACGTACGAATCTCCACTAATCTTTTCCTGTCGTCATTTGCGCGTCCTCTCTTGAACCGAGAGTGCAAACATCCTTCGTTTCCTCAGAATTTTCCGAAATTCGATCTTAAACCAAAGTGCGTCTTTTCCGTCCTTAATCCACTTATTAGGCACATACTGGTCAAGGGCACAATTTATAATCTGTTTAAATTTGCTTATAATTCTTCTATGTTCATCATTCTGGTACTAAATGTTTGCAGTTCATTGTCTAAATGAGATGCTAACAACTGCTTATCTAATCTTTCTAGCAGAAGACTCTTCTAGATTCTTGACTTATTTATTAATTTTCGTAAGTATATTCGCTATGATGTTATCATGATGACCAATCCTCTTCTCTATACTGACACTATCGATAAAGTACGAACTGTTTGTAGTTACGAGGTCCAATACACTTCATTTGCGTGTGAGCTGCGGAACTAGATGTACAAGACAGTTTTCGGAAAATTGTTCAAAGGTAATTCACAAGCCTGTCTGTCTGTACCCTCTCCAATGAATCAATACAGGTCGAGAAGTTGCAGTCAAGACCGTCAACAAAGACGACGAAGCCTTTAGCTGAGACCCTTCACTCGGCTTCAAACCAAAAGAGCCCGATCAATTCTGGGAAAATTGGTGCAAATCGCAAGCTCTGCTTACACCCCGCGTGCGAGGCCAGCAGTCTTCAATACCTCCACCAGGCGCCTATAAGAACTGAGGATGGCCTCAGAACACGTGCGACAGGCGTCGTTGGTAGCTTAAATTCACTATCAATAAGTGTTGTACGACGTGGGTAATTATGCACAACTGACCGTAGGCTTTCTTGGAATGATTGTAGAACCGTCACAGTGGAGTCGGCTGGCCGGTAAAAACAAGGAGCAGTTAACTTGGTTTCACCTAGACCTGCTTTGTGCGACGAGATAACTTCACTATCACAGTCAATTTCAACCCCAGAAGAGACAGTATTTTGGTCGACTTCAGTGAACACTCCCCCTCCTTCAGCGCCTAATCTGCCTTTCCGATAAAGATTCAAAGACTCGCTAAGTATCTGATTGCTTTCTACTTCGGGTTTTACCCAGATTTCAGTCCCAAGAATAATATAAGGTTGAGAACTTTTTTCGAGGGCAGTAAATTCGGTAGCTTTGTTTCGAATACTTCGACAATTTACTGATAAAATTTTTATGGTGGAACTGTCTTTACTCTCAGCGCGGCCCGATTTCCCTGTATGCATACAGACCTGCGAATGTTCATGAGAGTACCTCAAACTACTGGCTAGCCTAAAAAAAGTATGTGCACTCCACAAATACTCTGCTACCCTAGTATCTGCTTCCTTTGTGTACAGCACCCCTGACTTGTCACAGGGAGTCCGATAAATTCCCATTCGATAGCGCAGGTCGAGAAGCTGCAGTCAAGACCGTCAACAAAGACGACGAAGCCTTTAGCTGAGAAAATGGCTGCAAATCGCAAGCTCTGATTGCACCCCGCGTGCGAGGCCAGCAGTCTTCAATACGTCCACCAGGCGCCCATAAGAACTGAGGATGGCCTCAGAACACATGCGAGAGGCGTCGTTGGTACCGATGTGAGTCACAAATTGCAGACTGCTTCATCTTATTCGCTCGATAGCCGCGGACCTTCAAGGCCGCCTTCACACCTCGGATAAGGCCCCCTGGCACACATAACGAGTGCACATTGGCTTTCTTTGCAGCTCTGAGTGCTATCCTCCTAAGGGACTCTGTAACGCGCCTAATACTGGAGCTCCCAATAACTGGCAAACCCGCACCCACACGTCCCTGCTGGGGTCCTGTCGAAGGAACGGCCAACTGATCACTCGCAGGGTGAAAAGGCAAGTCCATACGACCAGTCTCCACACTGGCTCTCCGTCTTGAGCGACGCGAACGCGTTACGACCCGCCACTCACCCTGCGGGTCCACCGCGTCGGGTACACTAGAATGTGCCTCTGTAGTAGAGCCCTGGGCGAAGCAAGCGACACCTGAGGTGACCCATGCGACACTACAGAATCTCCGCCACCGCTACACTCCGAGGCGATGGCCTGAAGGCGACTGATAGCAGCCAAATCCACATTCAACTGTTCGCGAACTGTCGCCAGCTTCTCCTCCATCCGCACAGAGCAGGCACGCATCCTACCCATCCTAGCAAGACTATCTGAAGAGTAATCTGGCAGAAACATAGATAAGCAACCTCTTACCCGCCCGACGTGTAACTGCCGGCTGAAGTGACCGTGAGGTTCTAGGCGCTGCTGTCTGGAACCGCGAGACCGGTACGGTCGTAGGTTCGAATAGGCCTCGGGCATGGATGTGTGTGATGTCCTTAGGTTAGTTAGGTTTAACTAGTTCTAAGTTCTAGGGGACTAATGACCTCAGAAGTTAAGTCCCATAGTGCTCAGAGCCCTTTGAACCGACGTGTAACCAACGGATGCGGATGCCTCACTGAACTATGCAGATTGCTGCTGAGAAGAAACGACAACTGAGCTAGAGACTGCTTGAATTTACACAAAGAAAATACTAAAACGTGTAAGCAATTAAAATATATACTACTAAGCTATTAAGAAGACACAGGAGGAGCTAAATACGTAACTTGAGGCCCTGGAGATGTGTCACAGGTGATAAGGTGATAGCTGGCACCGCGCTGAGCGGCTAACTACACTGATTAGAATGGTCTCTACAAACAGCTCAGTAGCTACTGGGCTACTGACCAATTGAATATACACTTATAAAACGCGAGATTAAACTCTGAATATCTGAGGCTGGAGGTCTACTGAATATTTACTATTTGCAAAGGTCGTGAAATGAAGTAAATAATGCGACACTAAGGAGCGACTTCTGCGGCAGAAAACTACACTACAAAGTAAACTCAATCAAGATAAAATATCAAAAATTTACAAACTCTTGCAACAGAAATATATAGCACTACTGGAAACAGCTAAAAACTCAGATACTTACTATTCACTTGTGTTCGAAAGTAAGTTAGAATATCTCTAAACTAAACGATGTAAAGAAACTGTGTACAACCGATAACCAGTTGCTGCTCTGTTCTGAGGCTGGAGGTCATGATCTTTACCATGTTATTGATTTGATTGCGAAACTTGTTTCCAGCTAGACCATATTGTACCTTTCTGCTCCCTTCTTCATGCTTATAATATTACAGGTGTCGTTCTTTCTTGGGCTAATTTCTACTTTCCACCATCAAGAGACCCAAAATCGGAACAGAACTCAGTTTTCCTCCTCTGCATGCCCCCTACAATTACTGAAGTTACTTCTACCACGACTGGAAAAATTGCCTCTAAAGTGTTCTCTCATCTTAAATAATTGGTTCCCATTCTAGCGTTCTCTTTCCAGTAAATTTTAGTTCTGAAAGTTCTTTGATAGCGTGTTTCCTGCTACGAACCTTCGTCTTCGGGCTTTTCTGAAAATTCTTCAACCATTTTATTCTTGCATCTGATGTGTCTTTTTGAACCTTAGGGCAGTTTCTTCCACAGCTCCCATACTGTCTCTGACTCTGAAGACCTGTCATTTAAATATTCTATTGTATCAATGTAGGACTAACAGTAGTCCTTCATAGTATTATGTCCATGACTCACTGAAACCTCCGCCGAAACTTATCTTGTCTCGAATTTCTCTTTGAACTCCGAAGCTGTCATACTTCTAATGTCAAAGTTGAAACACAATCTCTTTGCACTACTTGTCATTGTGTCAATTGTAAAATTAATTTTTGTCAATGTCTCATCTTATTAGGTAGAACTCATTCCCAATTCTCTATTAAACCCGCCGATACAAAAGCCCTTGCTTCTCTTTAGCATCGTATTTCTCGTATTTGCTCAACAGCTCTCAATTTTGCGAAGCTAAAGTAGTGCACCTATCGTTATTCTGGAATTCTACGCATGATGATTCTACTTCATTACGAATTTATGTTGTTACGACACCTACCCTGCTTTGTACTTTTGGAACCTGATTTTTACTTCGTGTCAGTACCGTTTAGAGCCACAAAGTCAGCTATCGTTTCGCCCGCAATTTCGGTCCGTATTGATGGAACGATTTCCTGTAGTTTATTCTCGACCATCGGTTCTACACTTTTTTCTGTCCTTTGCGTTTCAATATCAGATCTGTCGTTGATACCTGCCACTTGCTTCTAGACTTTCGTTAAGTCACCTTTTCCTGGAGAAATGCAGCTACTGAGTTCAGCAATCCTTTTGCTCTGTAAATTCAGAATAGCAAAATTCACACGTATGTTGGTTATTGAGTACCCATATAAATCAGAGACTTTAAATTCTAATTTGGGGTTCTCAGTTCTAAGATTAGTTTGGATCTGAGACGTAATATTAGTTGCGAAATCAACTGTTACCCGAATCTGCACAGATTTAGCGCTCACCAAGATATTAACGTCCTCATACGTGACATACGTACATCGGCATACAGGGCTATCCTGCCTGCTACTCTCACCTTCCCTTTATTTCCGGGCCACTCGGCTCCAAACTCATCCACACAAAAAGGATTAAAAACCCGCAGTGGAGCTCTTCCTTTCTTATTAGCTTACTCAAAAATTTCGGACATTTGCAAATAAACTCCGAATATTACAGTTTTTAAACTACTAAAACATTCCTTACGGCGCTCTTGGTATCATTAACACTCATTAATCATTTATGTCCTTTTCATAGGTAGTCAAAGGCATTTAACAAATGGTCATAAAATCGATATCTCTAGAATCTTTGTTTACAGTCACAGATTAAGTAAAAAATTGTAATGTGTTTCATTCAAATTTAAGCTCGTACGTTACAGTAAGAATAGAAAACAATGTTCCATGAAGTCATCGACCATCTCTTTTCACACTGCGATAAATGTGTTAGCAGTTATAGTGATAAATGTTGAAATAATAAGCAATTGGCATAGTTTTCTTCCATTTGTCTCGTTTCCATTTCATTGTCGCTTATAATTTCTAAGCTATAAAATAATTTTAAGTAACCAAAGTTTGATTCGAATGATTCTATCTATAACTTGTAACGGACTATTGTGAGTTTAGTTTTAGTTTAATGAGGGAAAAGATAAATGGTGGAACCACAAAAATAGGTTGTGGCAAAACAGTGTACTGACTACAACTGTGTTTATTTTGAGCATAAATGGTCAGTCGATGCTCCAAAATGCAAGACATATTCTTTATGAAAATCATCTTGCTCTCGCCATAAAAGATCCAACGTTGAAAGAGGCCAAAGACAAAAGTATCACGTCTCTAAATAGCTCTTCACATTTTACAGTAATATTTCACTGACTTTAGTACCTTTAAAGAAGGGAAAATGTTATCTGTCTGAGCATCGGCATCAAAGAAACGTTATGAACCACCTTCTAAAACATTTGAATGCCATCATGTACTTGGCCACTGTGTGTGACAGCGCACTCACTTACGAAGCTGTTGTAATTTTTCGGTCAAGAAAGCAGCAGAAGGCATAATAGCTTTCAAAATTTATTTTAGCAAATAGGGTAAAAATCCTCCTGTCCCCAACGCAGAATAATAGCTGGTTCCACGAAGACCACACGTTTCGTGGAATAGCTGAAAAAAAAAGATTCGGCTACGAGCAAGCGTTGGCGAAACTCATTCTTGCAAGATGGGACTTGAACGATGATGACATTCTTTTGGAAAGTTGTAAGGTGCTAGGTATGAAGCACTCTTCTAACGACGTCCCATAGCCGTTGTCCCGCTCGGTTTCTTCTCCGGCGGTCGCAAACTCTACGGGTAACGCTTGTGCCATAAATAGTGCATAATTATGTGAGAAGTAGGTGGGTTCAGATGCTAAGCTCAATATGAATCGTAAAATCTTAGGATGCGAATTAATTTTGTTTTCTTTCATTAATCGCAAAACTAGTAAAAGCATTTCTAGATATAATCATCATGGGATACCTCAAATATATTTTCTGAGGCAACTTCAACAGTTAATTCTGTCTTTATACAATAGTTCGAGTGTTGACACATCGAAAACCGATCGTAACATAACATCGCACAAATACGTCATCCGACGCAATTTTTTCAACAAAAATGTTCTGTCTTTATAGGAGATCAGATTTTAAACACGGATCCTTGTATTACCTTTACGGAAACAGTTCTTAGACTAGTACTGAGCTACCTTTGAAGTTCTGTGTCTGCCAGCATAGGACATACGTGTAACTGGCCCAGTCTTTCCATCAATAAGCACTGACAGCAACTAAAATTTGTAATTATAATTTCCTGATGAACTGAGTAATATTGAATTTATTATTAACAAGGTGTCACTGCAAGTAAAGTTACCAGCACAGTTGGAGTTATAATATTTTAATAACTAAACAGCAAATATAAATAATAAAAGACTCTCTTCTTGGCCCCTAGGCTGGTAGGCGAATCGCCACTGTCTCTCTTCGCTCCAGTACGACACGGCCGCTTTCTCGCTATGTGACTATGTGGCACATCGTTCGATTAGTCTGCCTTTCTATCCGATCCATTCTCTAGCCTTTCATAGCAAAATCTTCCTACTCTGTGCATTAACACATAGCAACAAAATGTAATAAACGTGGGCAGTGATGTGACATAAACTCCAGAAAGTGAATTCTTCACCTATAAATAAATCAAAATAAAAGAATAAAATTAAACTGGCTCCATCTACTTAGAGCGTACATGAAACTTAAAGTGTAGGATTGCTGATATTCTTCCATATATTCTGCCAATCTCTGGCTGGGTATTTTTGTTCTATTGGGCTCCGTGGAAAGTGTTTCGTTAATTTAGTGTATAAGAATTTCACGGTAATTTTTGCAAATAACTAAGTTCGAAGAAATATCACCGTACGTAATTTCGTTGCGAATTGTAGTTTCTGTGAAAGGGCTATATGAACTTCCTTAAAAAACAGCTGTAGCTTGTGGCTTGACGTTCTTCATACCTAAGCCTCTGTCTAACCGATTTAAGGTGGTCGTGTTAAAGTAAGTCTTAAAAATGTTACCTCGCTAGACGTACCATCACAATAGACGTGGACTTTTTTGAGCAATTAATGTTGGCATGGGTAAGACAGATGCTAGGTAATATCTCTTACTAAGGACATCGATAAATCCACTGTTTGAAATCTTTCGAACTTTCTTGCTTTATGTTCCCTAACTGTAACATAAATAACGTTAAGCTTATGTGTACAATTGCCGATGCTTGTGTCGTTCGGTTTGGAAGATATTTTTAGTCCCAATACAGTTCTGTTTATTGTTGTCGCCAACCAGATGTGTGCAAATTTTGTAGCACTTGGACCTAGTACCAGTAGTAGAGATTTCTGACAATTTATCTGTTCTCTTGCCACATTACAATAGCCCGCGATAACACGTTTGGTGTCTGTATTTCCTCACTGTCGTTTACTATGAAACTAACGTCATCCGCATAAGCTTGACATACTGTCTTCGTATTAAAAGTTGGAGCCCTATTAATGAGAGATATAACGTTCTGAGTAGTGGTTCCACACATAGTGCGTATAATATTGTTGACGGTTGACACTCTTGGCGGATTCAACTTTCAGTAGAAATGGAATCTGTAAGCTGTTTGTTGATTCTGATTCTTGAAAAGGACTTATTAAAATGTTTTGAATAATTTTCGTAAAATGTTCACTAAAACCCTTCTTCTTTAAAATAATTAGTGAAAGTAAATGGTTTATTCCGTCATAAGCTTTGTTAAAACCAAGGCAAACGAATGCTAATTTGGCCCGACATACTGAAATGACGTGTACCATGTCTCTGTATTCCGACAGCATACTTGATATAGAGCGGCCAGTTCCACCACTCTCTTGATACAAACCCAAAAGTTTGCTAAGTGCCGGTTACAATCTGTCGTTTAAAAGACGGATAAAACATTTAAATTCGGCATTTATTAAAGTTATCGATCTGTAGTCAATTACTTGTTTAGCATCACTTATCTTGAGTACCTGGACCACCAGTCCTGCAGTGAAGATGTCGATGAACCAAACCTTAGTAACTATCTAATGAAACATTTCAGTAATTTCATCACCAGTAACACCCACATCAGAGCACAAAATTCTAGAGGAAACCCGTCTATTCCAGCGGCCTTGTTTCTAGGTGCTGCGTTGATCGTTAAAAGAATTTCTTGTGAGGTAAAACGTTATAATAGGCCCTCATCGTAGGCTACGGTTACCTCAGTGCGAACCGAAGACAAAATGTTATGTCTCTGATTAGAGCATGTTGTCAGTTCCTGATACAGTTTAGTAAACTGGCCTGATACATGCAGCCTTATGGTTATTTTTGTGGCAGTGGTGGTGGTTAGTGTTTAACGTCCCGTCGACAACGAGGTCATTAGAGACGGAGCGCAAGCTCGGGTTAGGGAAGGATTGGGAAGGAAATCGGCCGTGCCCTTTCAAAGGAACCATCCCGGCATTTGCCTGAAACGATTTAGGGAAATCACGGAAAACCTAAATCAGGATGGCCGGAGACGGGATTGAACCGTCATCCTCCCGAATGTGAGTCCAGTGTGCTAACCACTGCGCCACCTCGCTCGGTGTTGTTTTTGTAAAATAAGTTGTGCATCAGTTGGACGATTATGTCGCAGGTAAAAAACTGGCTTCTGCACGACCTATTATTTGTTCTCAATGGAACGTAAACACTGAAAAGTGACGTGTCCTAGAGCTGGACGGCAACGCCCCTTCCAATGTCAAACGGACGCCTGTACTAGCTGCGTCGGGGAAGTAAACAACCTACGCGTACTCGCGGCTGCGGACGGGACGCAAACAAGACACCCTCGCCGCTGACCTGGCGAAAGCAGACTGGTTTTCGTGGGCAAGTGTCCTACCTTCTGAGTTGCCCTGAGGACAACTCACAATCAGTCCTCACAGCCTTTCTTCTCCCATTACCTCGTTTCCTACCTTTCAAACTTCTCTGATAGTTCTTTTGCAAAACTAGGACTAGCATTTCTGGAAGAAAGGATACTGCGGAGACATGACGAACTCAAAGCTGGGTAGTGTTTCCAGAATTCTGGAAACAGCTCCCAATCTATGGCGAAGCCATGTCTCAGCAATATAATTTCTTCCAGAAGTGGTAGAGTTGCAAGTACTGCAGGAGAACTTCTATGAAATTTGGAAGGTAGGAGACGAGGTACTGGGAGAAGTACAGCTGTGAGGACGGATCGTGAGCTGTGTGTGGGTAGCTTAGTCGGTACGGCACTTGCCCGCCAAATCCAAAGGCCCCGAAATTGAGTCTGGATCCATCACACGGCTTTAATGTGCCTGGAAGTTTCATCAGTTAGTCCCATTTCTGTAGTGCTTTAGACAGTCTAGTTATACTCAACAGTTATTTGTGACAGAATGTCTATCCACTTGTATGACCCCCGAAGATTAAATATAATCCACATATGTAGGAATATGTCAAGTAGCAGTGTATTCCCTATTGTTCCATTACTGACTTGAAATATCTATTTTAAAATCCGCCTCTGTATCCTACTGATTCATAGCCATCTCAAGCAATTGTTAAAACACCTGCAGAGCTTACTTCCCTGTATTTACTTTCGTAGGCAGAGCCACGTGTATTTGGAATATGAAACCGAAAAACATACACACACACTGTAAGACAAAAACTGTCTCACCTTTCTAAAAATTATCTGAATGGAATAGAAATCGGGTAGATGAGACGTAGATGTACAGACAAACAAATGATTATAATTTCAGAAAATTTGTATGGTTTGTTCAGGATAAAGAGCTTCATAAATTGGACCAGTCAGTAAGAAATTGGCTCACGTTCGCCATTATGCAAGATGTTTTTCGGTTAGGCATTCATTGATAGATTTGTTGGAGGTTCACCTGCGGGAAACTGTGCAAAATTCTGTCCAGTTAGCGAGTTAGATTATCAAAATCAATGATGTTTGGCTGCCCCTGCCCGTGCTCCAAGCATTCCTATTTAGAGAGGGATCTGGTCACCTTGTTTGCCAAGGTACAGTCTGGCAAACATGAAGACTAAAAGTAGAAACTCTCGCCGTGTGTGGGCGGGCATTATCTTGCTGAAATATGAGAGCAGGACGGGTTTCCATGAAGGACAACAAAACTCGTGTGACGTTGCTATGGACGACAACTGAAGGTGTCCTGCTATGAAAAGAAATTGCCGCTCATACTGTCGCTCCTTGTAGTCATACTGTATGGCAGGCGTCTCTTTCAGGGGTATCTCCAGACACATCTCTGGCCTGTAATCTCATTGAATGGAGTAGAATTGCCTTGAGCGTGAGTCCCGGTTCGAAATGAGTTCCGATGAAGAGGGAAGGCGGGTCTGGAGGTATCCAGGACAGCAGTGAGATACCAATCTGACTGTCGCCCACCATACGACCCGACAGCAGGGAGTGACGCTCTGTGGTGACATTTCTGTTCGTAGCAGGACCCCTTTAGTTTGTCATCTTTGGTACCGTTACAGCACAGCGGTATGCGAACGATATTTTACGCCCCTTTTTTTGCCCTTCAGGACAATCCATCCTGGACTTATTTTTCAGCAAGGTAATGCCCGCCCGCACACGGCGAGAGTTTATACTGCTTGTCTTCGTGCTTACCAACCGCTACATTGGCCATCAAGGTCACTGGATCTCTCCCCAGTTGGGAATATTTGGAGCATTATGGGCAGGAGCCTCAAACTTTCACGGAATTTTAACGGTCTAACGCGCCATTTGGGCAGAATTTGGCATGATATACCTCTGGAGTAAATACAACAACTGCATGAGCGGCAAGCCAAATAACTGCTTACATGAGGGTCACGGGTGAACCAATACGTTACTGACTTTCTCAATTTGCGAAGCTCTTTCTCTTGAATAAATCATCCATTTTTTAAAAAAATAGTAACCACTTCTGTGTCAGTAAGTATGCGTAACATCAATTTCTGTCCCTTTCGGATAATTCCATGATACTTCTTTTCTGTGTTAGAGTTTATATAAAGCCTTTATTTGCATGTGAAGATTGTTTCATGTCTACGAGATTGACCTGCTGTGCATCATCCAAATATCGTATTATGATGCGTTTATGAGCGACTACTTCGCACGCAGGTATGTGAAGCTCATTAAAGTACCGAATAATCCATCTTTCTGGAAGAACTGAAATGGTTGCTATGAATATTTAGTCATATGAGCTGTAATTCCCTGTGGCAGCTGATGATGTGAATAGTCATAGCCATTGTATGATTTATTTTGTGCCATTGCAGTATATGTACTCAAGATGAAGAGTGTTCATTCTTCTAAGCTGACTGTCAATGCCTTCTCCCATGCTATTTGCAGCACCTAACACAGGTTTATAAGAACCTTGTATTTTCTACTGTCTGAGCCTTTTCTTCGTCCATTTTGTGTGTTGTTTTGCCTATGTGCCTTAGTCTTACGTAACACTTCAGCATATATTTTCTATCTCTGTCAGGAAGTTCTTAACTGAGTTACAAATTTTTAAAATTAAAAGATTCAATAAACATGGAGTTCTGTCAAATTCCTTATTCCCAACCTGTACTGCGTGCTGAGTTAAACATATGGGGTGCTTACCTAAGGTATATGGTTAATCTCTGCTGACTTCATATGTCATGTGTAACTATCTCTTACTGTAACGATTAATGATACCAGTAATAGTTTGTCAGCCTTCTTCTTGTATCCCTCTTCTGGCTCCATTCGTAGTGTGTGAAAGCCCTGTCAGACATACCCTTTCCAGCATTTCAGAGAGAGTATTTCTGCCGAATGCCATAGTCCACATCGGTAACTTTACATACTGTCGGCATGCTGTCACATACTAAAGCAGTTTTCATATCATATATGACTTATATATACTCTGAGACTACTAGTGGTGATGGAATGTAGCTTCCATATCTTTTGCCTTGACAAACCAGAGCACACCTCTTATTGTTGCACTGACTGCTTGAATTATCTCACTGACATGTAGTTCACGTAGCTGGATTCTTCTCTGAATTGCTCCAACATCTCATCTTTTCTGCTACTGCCTTGATATGACCACCCTGTTCCGTTAATTTTGTGTCGACTGTCTCGAATTTTTTATCAACGAATAGAAGTGTATTTGTGCTGTGCTTCACATACTTGGAATGAGAGGATGACATGCATGCAAATTTTTCCATAGTCTACAATGCACCGATATAGTGACATATTGGTACATTACCTTTTAAATGTAAAGTATTTAAGTTTCATCTGTATAGATCTTCATTCAGTTTTCTTGTTTATCTGTAACCAGAAAGCCATAATGCGTGCGATTCCAGCAAACCTGAGACATGTTAACAAAGTCAAAGAACATCATGTCGGTGTGGGCGTGTGCTTAGTAAATAGGTTTTAATTTAATACAACCATATTTGAAACTAATAATAAAGTTAGCTCTATTTCTTACCAACTGCTTTGGATTTCTGGAACGTATCTTCCCTAAACTAAAGAAATCAGATTTCATATGATTACCAAAATATTTGTGTATCTGATCAAGGTTCTTCAAAAAATGGTTCAAATTTCTATGAGAACTATGGGACTTACATCTGAGGTCATCAGTCCCCTAAACGTAGAACAACTTAAACCTAACTAACCTAAGGACATCACACACATCCATGCCCGAGGCAGCAGAGCGGTTCTGGACTGAAGCGTCTAGAACCGCCCGGCCACAACGGCCATCCATGGTTCTTCACTACATCGTCGTCAAGTATGAATACACTGTTCGGCTTTACCTTCTCAGGTGGCGGAATATAACTTTTGCTAAGGACTGGTAGGATACCCCATACGTGTTGTGCCAAATCTTCTGTGATGACAGATATTTGGGCACAAATAGTGGTTCCTACAATCTATACACATGCCCAAAGTGAATCCCCTCAGAATGTTTTAACAGACACAGAACATGATCAACCTGACTCAGTCAGATGGTACAGAAATCAAAGCACGTATATTTTTCCCAGTTCCTGGTGCCATTGCAGGTCCAGCCGGTTACTACTAGGCCCTTGTGCCGAGTGTGCTTCGTCCACTCGGATATGTTGACTACTACTTGCTGACATTAGTATACACGGGGCCTTGTAGAATAAAATTAAAAAAAACACACAAAAAACGTATTTGTTTATTTATTTTGGTGCAGTTTATGTAGATACTAAAACAAGGTCATAGTTCTCTGACTTCATATAGTGCACCTAGTTACTTGTGCCGATGCACAACGTAACTTGTAAAGTAGAACAATGGTTTCTTCTGATAGTTATCGTGTACCATCTCCAACAGCTTGCTCCACATTCTCTCATAGCATCTATAGACATTTGATTGACAGTTTTGTAGACAATCTAGATATTGATGGAATGCATAACTGGAATAAATTAGATTCTTAAAAGTATGCTCCTCTAGTTGATTGCACTCTCTCTCCTTAAATATTTTCACTTTTCACAGAAAGTCTCCTACTATGATAGTACACACATCAAAAAAAGTTTAGCATCACCACAAGTCCCACAACTCCTGAAGATAGACGTTGACTGTGGATGTTATATCACAGGCATAGTCCCTTTGAGTGTTCAGACATGTCACTAAACCCTCCCAAAGATGTAAACAACCATGCATGAGCAGCGCCTATTAGACCGAGGGTGTCCGACAGCCGATCGGTTCCAGGAAGGAGGTACACGGCTCGTGTTGTCAGTAGTTCAACTATTCCTAGACGGTCAATACCGCGGTTCGAACGCGTCCGCATTGTTACCTTCTGCCAGGAAAGACTCTTAACAAGGGAAGTGTCCAAGCGTCTCGGAGTGAACCAAGCGATGTTGTTCGGACGTGGAGGAGGAACAGAGAGATAGGAACTGTCGATGACATGCCTCGCTGAGGCCGCCAAAGAGCTACTACTGCAGTGGATGACCGCACACACGGATTATGGATCGGAGGAACCCTGACAGCAACTCTACCACATTGAATAATGCTTTTCGTGCAGCCACAGGACGTGTTGTTACGACTCAAACTGTGCGCAACAGGTTGCACGGTACGCAACTTCACTCCCGACGTCCATGGCGAGGTCCGTCTTTGCAACTACAACACCATACAGAGCAGTACAGGTGGGCCCAACAACATGCCGCATGGACCGCTTAGGTCTGGCATCACGTTCTCTTCACCGATGAGTGTCGCATAAGCCTTCAATCATAGAATCGCCAGAGACGTGATTGGGGGCAACCCGGTCAGGTTGAACACCTTAGACACACTGTCCAGCGAGTGCTGCAAAGTGTAGGTTCACTTGTTTTGGGGTGGCATTATGTGGGGTTGACGTACACTGCTGGTGGCCATTGAAGGCGCCGTACCTTCTGCACGATACGTGAATGCCATCCTCCAAAAAATGGTTCAAAATGGCTCTGAGCACTATGGGACTAAACATCTGATGTCATCAGTTCCCTAGAACCAGAACTACTTAAACCTAACTAACGTAAGTACATCACACACATCCATGCCCGAGGCAGGATTCGAACCTGCGACCGCAGCGGTTGCGCGGTGCCAGACTGAAGCGCCTAGAACCGCTCGGCCACAACGGCCGGCTGTCATTCTCCGACAACAGTGTAAACATATCGGCAGCGTATCGGCAGCGCCTTCGTCTTCATGGACAAAATTCCCGCCCCCATCGTGCACATCTTGTGAATGACTTCCTTCAGGATAACGACATCTCTCGACTAGAGTAGCCAGCATGTTCTCCAGACATGAACCCTATCGAACAAGCCTGAGATAGATTGATAAGGGCTGTTTATGGACGACGTCACCCACCAACTACTCTCAGGCATCTACGCTTAATCGCCGTTGAGGAGTGGGACAATCTGGTCCAACAGTGCCTTAATGAACTTGTGGATAGTATGCCACGACGATTACAGGCATACATCAATGCAAGAGGACGTGCTGCTGGGTGTTAGAAGTACTATTGTGTACAGCTATCTGGTCCACCACCTCTGAAGGTCTCGTTGTATGGTGGTGCAATATGCAATGTGTGGTTTTCATGAGCAATAAAAATGGCGGAAATGATGTTTATGTTGATCTCTATTCCAGTTTTCTGTACAGGTTTCGGAACTCTTGGAACCGAGGTGATGCAAAACTTTTTTTGATGTGTGTATAATCACCCTGTATCACGAGGGAACTGTTGGCATTTCTCTGGAATAAAGCAGAAATATCAATTGAAGCGTCATATAATTAACCCACTCACCTAGGGATAATGTTACATCGACGCACTATAGTAAGGATTTTCGAATACCACCTTGGATTAGAACTCACTATCCGACATCATTCCCATGCTGACGTGCTCACAGACGCTCTTGTCCAAGCTGTGAATGACCTTAAACAGCCTTATTTGCTCGTCTGCGGACCGCTGCTCTGATGAATTCGCCACACCTGTAACGAAAAAGAAGGAAATAGTTGTTGTTGATGTTTAGGTATTTTTCCGCCTACATTCTTAACCATCGGTGCTAATACTTCCAAGACAATTGGCCAGCACCGGCCTTGTTGCTATACGCTCTCCCCAACTGCGTTACACCTTCACAGTTCTCAAACGATTTGGTGAATGATTTATCGGGAAGTGTTACATAATCTTTTAGCAGCAATGTTTGAAATCTTTAAAAAGTAATTTTTATCACCTTCTGTTTTCAGTATAAAAGAGTAAATACTCCGAGCTCTACAGTTAGAACATCATTGTCACTCATGCAAAAATGAACAGTGCTGTAATCCTTGACTCTAAACTCAACAAATGAAGTGTGACACATCTCATTTTACACTTGTGTGAGTGCAGTGAGCATATAGGGCAAGTTAGGACCACTGATGCATGTACTTGTACCTAAACATATTCATTAACGGGTTCCTAAAAGAGTATGATGACTGCACGACATAAGCGTATACAAGAAACCCACATATCCCAGACGTCATAGATATTCTGGAACAAATTATCCTAAAATGTCGCAGTATTTCAGCTGGAAAACTATGGATTTTATGCGGAAATTTAAGAATAGGATCGTGTTAGTACTTATTACATGTTCAAGAAGTTGAAATCTAGAAACATACACTCCTGGAAACTAAAATAAGAACACCGTGAATTCATTGTCCCAGGAAGGGGAAACCTTATTGACACATTCCTGGGGTCAGATACATCACATGATCACACTGACAGAACCACAGGCACATAGACACAGGCAACAGAGCATGCACAATATCGGCACTAGTACAGTGTATATCCACCTTTCGCAGCAATGCAGGCTGCTATTCTCCCATGGAGACGATCGTAGAGATGCTGGATGTAGTCCTGTGGAACGGCTTGCCATGCCATTTCCACCTGGCGCCTCAGGTGGACCAGCGTTCGTGCTGGACGTGAAGACCGCGTGAGACGACGCTTCATCCAGTCCCAAACATGCTCAATGGGGGACAGATCCGGAGATCTTGCTGGCCAGGGTAGTTGACTTACACCTTCTAGAGCACGTTAGGTGGCACGGGATACATGCGGACGTACATTGTCCTGTTGGAACAGCAAGTTCCCTTGCCGGTCTAGGAATGGTAGAACGATGGGTTCGATGACGGTTTGGATGTACCGTGCACTATTCAGTGTCCCCTCGACGATCACCAGTGGTGTACGACCAGTGTAGGAGATCGCTCCCCACACCATGATGCCGGGTGTTGGCCCTGTGTGCCTCGGTCGTATGCAGTCCTGATTGTGGCGCTCACCTGCACGGCGCCAAACACGCATACGACCATCATTGGCACCAAGGCAGAAGCGACTCTCATCGCTGAAGACGACACGTCTCCATTCGTCCCTCCATTCACGCCTGTCGCGACACCACTGGAGGCGGGCTGCACGATGTTGGGGCGTGAGCGGAAGACGGCCTAACGGTGTGCGGGACCGTAGCCCAGCTTCATGGAGACGGTTGCGAATGGTCCTCGCCGATACCCCAGGAGCAACAGTGTCCCTAATTTGCTGGGAAGTGGCGGTGCGGTCCTCTACGGCACTGCGTAGGAACCTACGGTCTTGGCGTGCATCCGTGCGTCGCTGCGGTCCGGTCCCAGGTCGACGGGCACGTGCACCTTCCGCCGTCCACTGGCGACAACATCGATGTACTGTGGAGACCTCACGCCCCACGTGTTGAGCAATTCGGCGGTACGTCCACCCGGCCTCCCGCATGCCCACTATACGCCCTCGCTCAAAGTCCGTCAACTGCACATACGGTTCACGTCCACGCTGTCGTGGCATGCTACCAGTGTTAAAGACTGCGATGGAGCTCCGTATGCCACGGTAAACTGGCTGACACTGACGGCGGCGGTGCACAAATGCTGCGCAGCTAGCGCCATTCGACGGCCAACAAGGCGGTTCCTGGTGTGTCCGCTGTGCCGTGCGTGTGATCATTGCTTGTACAGCCCTCTCGCAGTGTCTGGAGCAAGTATGGTGGGTCTGACACACCGGTGTCAATGTGTTCTTTTTTCCATTTCCAGGAGTGTATGTAATGTGGTTTTTAAATATTTATAGGAAACTTACAAAAAGGCACCACAGTTTAAGCCCTATTGACAATTATATGATTCTTATCATGATTATACTTTTCCTACGTGATATTTCACACAGTTTTAACTGTTTGCCTCAAATACTGAGTGATGCACTTCTTCCAAAGTATAAGCCCTCGTATAAATATTATGGTCTTATTGTGATGCCAAATTGATGGTCCTCCTCTAGTTAAATTGCGCTCTGATGTTTGCAAAAAGTAGGAAAGAACAAATAAATGTTTTTATCCATTATATATAATATCTTTCTTAAATTAATAACAATATTTGTAGTATCTGTGGTTTAGTAGGTTCGTTGGTTGTGAAACTATTTCAGCCAGTAGAGCATTCAAACATGTAGATTCAACAACGAATATATCTATACGATCCATGAATTCAGCTTCTATGGACTTGATAACTATAAGATCTACATTTGTACAGTCTGACCCTGGATGTATACGAAAATATACATGCAGATCAAATTGCTTAATGTTTTCACCACTCTGCTGCAAATGGTTCACAAAGACATAGTATACACCTCCGACATATGACGGCAGTGGCTCAGTCTGTCGATACGAATCATTAACACATAGTACAGATCATTCTGATTCATTACACCTAAATGGTGTATATAAATCCGTGTATCCCCTGAAGTTAGTTCAAGCACAATTTCGTGGAATGCTGGCTGTGGATTGTGCTGACGTCAGCGAAGCTTTTCGAATGCTGAAACCAGAAGATGCTGATTTTATGTGATTTGATCCATTATAAATGGTTTTTGAAAGCCTGCGACTGTAGAAACAATTGGTTTGTTTATAAATAAATAAATCTTCTGCTTTTAGTCACGTTTTTCTTTATTTTACTTTAACTCCCATTTTCAAGTGCGTTTTTTTGTGTGTATTAAGCCATTAATTTTGATGTTGTCAGTGTGTGAGTCTGCTTCATTTCGTTGACTTTTACTGCAATACCTAAGAAACACGCGATTTCTTTGTTTGGTTTCAATTCTTTTTATGAAGTTGGTGGTGAAGTTTAGAAGAATTTGTACTTACAGTTTTCTAATGGTCCATTTGTGCAGAGTCACACACACACTAAACATCACACACAACTTGTTGTACATTTTACACATCGATATTATCTTATACAAATCAAACAGGTACAAAGATCTTCTTACAGATTCTCCACAGAGATAACATTATAGGTCTTCCACAGATTATGATATGCTTTTGTACAGAGGTTATTTATCTTAACAATTTGGCACATAAATTACTTATATTGATTTTACAATTGTGCTTATTTCTATGTTTTACAAATTTTATTTAAGTATATTATCGAAATGTCTGAAGAAATTCACTGATTCACTTTCAAGTTTTTCATTTAGTTTATATCTTCATATTTTTGAAATGTGAATATATCTCCAGTTCTTCAAGCAAATCCGCCGGCCGCAGTGGCCGTGCGGTTCTAGGCGCTACAGTCCGGTACCTCGAGACCGCTGCGTTCGCAGGTTCGAATCCTGCCTCGGGCATGGATGTGTGTGATGTACTTAGGTTAGTTAGGTTTAAGTAGTTCTAGGTTCTAGGGGACTGATGACCTCAGAAGTTGAGTCCCATAGTGCTCAGAGCCATTTTTTAGACTTCAAGCAAATCCATTTTATGTCATTTACTTAGTCGGTGGAGTGCTTCGACATTTTGCTCTATTTTTCCAAATGGGTATCTTGTATTATGTATGTGTGTTGCTATTGCTGATGTAGTGTGTTTGTTGTGTGTGTATGCTCTAATGCGCTCTGTGTACTTGGTGTTGAAATTTCGGCCTGTTTGACCAACGTAGAACTTGGGGCACTCCTGGTATGTTACCTTGTATAAGCAGAGTCTGAATATGGATCATGATTACACCTTATATTATATATTAGTTTTTGCTGTAGTTCATTAGATGTAGAAAACCCAATTTTTACTCTGTGATTTTTTAAAACATTTGTAATCTTCTGTGATACACTGCCTATGTATGGAATACTAGATATACATTTGTTTTTCTCTTTTTCTTCTGTTGTGCAGTTTGTACCTGGAATTTTCTTCACTTTGTCTAAAATTGTGTCAACCATGAAAGCTTTGTAACCATTGACAGCTGCAATCTTTTTCACTGTGTTTATTTCTGGTTACATATTTTCTTGGTTCAATGGTATTTTGGTTGCCCTATGCATCATTGACCTTAATGCTGTCTGTTTATGGATATTTGGGTGACATGAGGTTGCAGAGATAGTGGTGTCAGTCATTGTGTTTTTCTATAAATTCTGAATGTGCATGTGTTGTTGTGTCTCGTAATATTTAGGTCTAGAAAGTTGATACTTTTATTTTGCTCATGTTCCACTGTAAATTTGACTTTCTCATTTAGATTATTGAAATTATTTAGAATGTCTGTGATGTCTTTCACTAAAAATACTGTGTCATCTACATATCTCCCATAAAATTCTATTTTCTTTGCGCAAGGTTCTTGGCTGCTAAATAATTTGTGTTCTAAGTGATTTATGTATATGTCAGCTATGATACCGGATATACATGATACCATTGCTAGGCCATCTGGTTGTTTATAAATGTTGTCTTTAAAGGTAAAGTAGTTGTAACTTAGAGTTAGCTGAAGGAGTACCATACATTCGACAATCTCTGTGTGTGAAAGTTTATTGTGTTGCGTAAGGTTCTTTTGTATTACTGTTAGAGCTTCTTGGATAGGCATGTTTGAATAAAAGTTGGTGATGTCAAGTGATATAAACTGTGCACCTTGGGGGAGCTTTTTGATTCTTAGCTCTTTAGCTAGAATCATGCTGTTTTTCATAGAATATGTTGTTTCATATGTATAATTTTTCATCAGTATGTTATTCAGTTATTGTGACAGTTTGTATCCTGGGCTATTCATAGAGTTGACCACGCGACGTATTAGGTTTCCACTTTTGTGTATTTTTGGCTGTGCTCTTAGGCATTGTGCTTTTGGATTCATACATGTAAGGTATTTCTTTTCAGTTTCTGTCAACAGGAAATGTGTGTTTTTTAATTTTACTTTGAAATTGTTTGGTTGGGTCTGTTTCAATGTCCTGACTTTTATTATCAGAAAAAAAATCATTTGTTTTGTCTATGTATTCTTTTTCTTTCATCACAACTAATGTATTGATTTTGTCTGACTTTACAACTACATAGTATAAGGTGTAATCATGATCCATATTCAGGTCTGGTAAAAGATCCTGCAAGAACGGGACCAACGACGACTGAAATAATCGCTCGACGTGACAGAAGTGATAACATTCCGCAAATTGCTACAGATTTCAATGCTGGGTCATCAACAAGTGTCAGCGTGCAAACCATTCAACGAAACAACAAAATATGGGGTTCCGGAGACGAAGGCCCACTAGTATACCTTGATGACTGCATGACACAAAGTTCAACACATCTCCTGGGCGCGTCAACACCGACATTAGACTGTTCACTACTGGAAACCTGTTACCTGGTCGGACGAGTGTCGTATCAAATTGTGTCGAGCGGATGGACGTGTATGGGTATAGAAAGAAACTCATGAATGCATGGACCCTGCATGTCACCAGGGGACTGTTCAAGATGGTGGAGGCTCTGTACTGGTGTGGGCCTGTGCAGTTGGAGTGATATGAGACCCCTGATAAGATTTCTCACACATTTCTTTTTGAACTTCCTTCAAGATAACATCGCTCGACTACAGTGGATAGGACGTTCTACAGACATGAACCACATCGAACATGCCTGGGATAGTTTGAAAAGAGCTGTTTATGGACGACGTGACCCATCCACCACTCTGCGAGATCTACGCTGAATCGCCGTTGGTTCAAAAATGGCTCCGAGCACTATGGGACTCGACATCTGAGGTCATCACTCCCGTAGAACTTAGAGCTACTTAAACCTAACTAACCTAAGGACATCACACACATCAATGCCCGAGGCAAGATTCGAACCTGCGACCGTAGTGGTCGTGCGGTTCCAGACTATAGCGCCTAGAACCGCTCAGCCACCCCAGCCGGCATCAGTAGCGAAGTTAAATAAGGTTCGTAGACGACCGTAGCGGTAGAGCGGTTCCAGACTGTAGCTCCTAGAACCGTTCGGCCACACCGCCTTGATGGACTTGTGGATAGTATGTGACGACGTATACAGGCCTACATCAGTGCAAGAGGACGTGCTGCTGGGTGTTACCGGTGTGTACAGCAGTCTGGTCCACCACCTCTGAAGGTCTCGTCGCATGGTGGTACAACATGCAAATGCATCATGAGCAATAAAGAAGGCGGAAATGACGTTTATGTTGATCTCTGTTCCAATTTTCTGTACATGTTTCGGAACTCTCGGAACAGAGATGATTCAATTTCTTTTATGTGTGTTTCTTGTGAGATTAAAACTATTTGTGCAAAACTGTACTACAAACGCTACACACTGTTGTTAGGAGGTGTGACCTAGTGGTGCAGCTGGTCCCTAAACGGCATATGATCTGCAATACCCTTAAATCACTTAAAGCGATTGCCGAGTGTTTCCTTTGATAACGGACGTCTAATTTGCTTAGTTATCTCACGCAAATTCGAGTCTGTACTGCGTTTCAGAGGACCTTTTCTCTTTGGATTGTCAGTCAGTTTCTCAGTGTTGTCAGAGTTTAGTAACATCTGTAGTGACGGAAAACTACACTTCGTCTCAGGCACCTCTCACGTACTACGACGCTGTAGGCTAGATTGTTACTAAACATATCACTAAAAAAAGTGCTTTTTCTTCCACAACACAAAAATCTAGATGAAATAGCATTACCGTTCGCATCGAAATCTAAAATTAATAATTCACCGCTTTCACTTGCATTAAAGTAAAATATATATAAGTTTTACCTTAAGTTAATTCGGTATTGGAAACAAATGCTTACGTTAATTCAAGATACCAGTGCCCTTTGCAAAACCATGGTACACAACAAGAATGGTAGGGTACTGCTGGTCCGTTATCAAAGGAAACACTCCGCAATCGCTTTAAGTGATTTAAGGGTATTGCAGATCATATGCCGTTTAGGGACCAGCTGCACCACTAGGTCACACCTCCTAACAACAGTGTGTAGCGTTTGTAGTACAGTTTTGCACAACTAGTTTTAATCCCACAAGAAACACACATACAAAAATTGAATCATCTCTGTTCCGAGAGTTCCGAAACATGTACAGAAAATTGGAACAGAGATAAACAAAAACGTCATTTCCGCCTTCTTTATTGCTCATGATGCATTTGCATGTTGTACCACCATGCGACGAGACCTTCAGAGGTGGTGGACCAGACTGCTGTACACACCGGTACCTCTAACACCCAGCAGCACGTCCTCTTGCACTGATGTAGGCGCTACAGTCTGGAACCACTCTACCGCTACGGTCGCAGGTTCGAATCTTGCCTCGGGCATGGATGTGTGTGATGTCCTTAGGTTAGTTAGGTTTAAGTAGCTCTAAGTTCCACGGGACTGATGACCACAGATGTCGAGTCCCATAGTGCTCAGAGCCATTTTTGAACCAACGGCGATTCAGCGTAGATCCCACAGAGTGGTGGATGGGTCACGTCGTCCATAAACAGCTCTTTTCAAACTATCCCAGGCATGTTCGATGTGGTTCATGTCTGTAGAACGTCCTAGCCACTGTAGTCGAGCGATGTTATCTTGAAGGAAGTTCAAAAAGAAATGTGTGAGAAATCTTATCAGGGGTCTCATATCACTCCAACTGCACAGGCCCACACCAGTACAGAGCCTCCACCAGCTTGAACAGTCCCCTGGTGACATGCAGGGTCCATGCATTCATGAGTTTCTTTCTATACCCATACACGTCCATCCGCTCGACACAATTTGATACGACACTCGTCCGACCAGGTAACAGGTTTCCAGTAGTGAACAGTCTAATGTCGGTGTTGACGCGCCCAGGAGATGTGTTGAACTTTGTGTCATGCAGTCATCAAGGTATACTAGTGGGCCTTCGTCTCCGGAACCCCATATTTTGTTGTTTCGTTGAATGGTTTGCACGCTGACACTTGTTGATGACCCAGCATTGAAATCTGTAGCAATTTGCGGAATGTTATCACTTCTGTCACGTCGAGCGATTATTTCAGTCATCGTTGGTCCCGTTCTTGCAGGATCTTTTACCAGACGCAGCAATCTCGGCGATTTGATGTTTTACCGTATTCCTGATATTTACGGTACACTCGCGAAATGGTCGTACGGGAAAATCCCCACTTCATCCCTATTCGGAGATGCTGTGTCCCATCCCTCGTGCGCCGACTATAACACCACGTTTAGACTCACTTAAATCTTGATAACCTGCCATTGTAGCAACAGTAACCGATCTAATAACTACACCAGACACTTGTTGTCTTATATAGGCATTGGCGACTGCAGCGCCGTATTCTGCCTGTTTACGTATCTCTGTGTTTGAATACACATGCCTATACGAGTTTCTTTGGCGGTTCAGTGTAGATACGAATGTAGCACAAGAAACGAAGTGTTTAAGTGGTATCATTATTTAACTACATTAAAAAATGTTGGTGCACCTCATTCATTAATTTAGCACAGTTATGAGATATGATCTTGCGTTTAACTAGTAAATTCAGGATCTTGTATACTACGTGCTTCCATTTTATCATATTTCTTGAAGGGGCTCCGGAAAGGCTCAAAATCATGAAAAGTTCAATTTTTACTTTTTTGCGTTTTCTGAATCTGCAGACTATTACCTTTTAATAGATATATAATTTATTCAATTCCGAAGACTACAACTATTTTTAAATTTTTTTTAAATGTGTTCTACATGGGCGTGACCCACTGTGGCGCTGTTAAACTGCTGTCAAATGGTGTTATTATTAACGTCCGTGTTCATCAGGTACATTTTAGTGATGTGAGATAAAGTATGTGTTGTGGCTAACCTGCGATGGTTCAGTATATATCGCTGGTGTGATTGTCGATTGTTTCATGTTTATTTACTCTGTCGTTATCTCGAAAATATTCGTAATTAATTCTGTTTTTTGAGTCTCTGTTTTGTTGAAGTATAATAATGAGTAAATGTAAAGTTATTAGAAATCTTCTGAAGGCTTTTAAGAAAAGGAAAAATGTTGGAAAGCCAAAGGTATGTGTTATTACTGTAAACAATAAAGACGATGAAAATCCCCAACATAGCTTGTGTCCCAAAGAAGAAGACAGTTGGTATAAATATAACAAAGGATTGCTAACTGGTGAAGTGTACACTCATAAGCATAGTCTGCCTCATGCAATAATGGAGGTGATAAAACCTATTTTCAGAGACTTAGCAGCACCTGAACTGTTGAAAAAGTGTATTCACGGAAAAACTCAAAACCCCAATGAAAGTGTAAATAGGGTTATATGGTCGAGAATCCCCAAGACTGTATTTGTTGCAATAGAAACACTTCACTTTGGTGTGTATGATGCTGTTGCGACTTTCAATGATGGCAACATTGTAAGGTGCAAGGTATTTAGAAATATGGGAATGAAGATAGGTTCTAACATGGTACGAGCGATGCTTGCTTTAGACAAGGAACGCCTTCGGGCTGCAGACACGGCTGTAAAGTGTCTAGAAATACAAGCAAGAGTAAACAGGAGGAGGAACAAGAGGAAGCTGGAGGAGGAGTTTGCAGAGGATGAAGATAATCCATCCTATGGACCTGGAATGCACAAAAAAGTTAATCCAATCTTTGTCGCTCGATTCCCAAACTTTTATTTTCTCATACTAATTACATGTTTTCTAAGGATCTTCCAAACATATTTGTTTCAAACTTTCAGTAAATGTTACACAGTACCTTCTGCATAATTTAACACAGCCTTTTTCCAAAAAACTGTATATTTTTGAATATATAAATAAAAAATTGCAAAAAAATGTTGTGAATTTTCATTACAATTGAAAAAAAATCATCTTTAATAACTGAACTAAAATTTTGTAAAATCCCTGTGTTAAGTGGTAGCCCATATTCCAATAAATAATATGTAAAAAGTTCAACTTCCTACCTCAAATACTTTGTGAGGAAAGATGTAATTTATAAGCGTTATTTTAACATTGCAAGTATAGGGCGTTCCGGAGCCCCTTAACGCATGGAGGTCACCTAGTTGAAATATTTATAATTTTGTGCAGCAGCTTTCTACATTTTCCCTCTGCCTCCTTTGTAAAATGCGTGTTGTTAGGGTGCTCATCTTGGAATACGCTTAGATATCGCACTTTTGCTATACTTCACACCGGTTAACTTTATTTTCGGATATTTCGACAGGTTTCCTTTCAGAAGAAGTTATTTAATTTTCTGAGTTGCATATGACACTTTGTTTTTTCACACAATCGTTTAAGTTCATTAAGTGCAGCATTACACATTCTACAACTCTTCTTTTGTCATCCCTCCCAACGATCAACACGTCATCTGCAAGGGCTATCGGGACACTTATGTTAGTGCTCACATGTAACTTCTGCTAAATCCCAAAACAGTTTACCAAACACTGACCCCTGCGGCTAGACTATAGACGTCCTTCTCATTTCCTGTCGGTGCACGTTATGGAAGCTTCCTGTGGGTATTCTTAAGTTCCTGAGTCGACCAAAGAGAGACGTCTATCGTAGTTTATTGAAAGCTCCGGTAATATCCTTTTATCAATGCATGAGCGGGCGTGTAATGATTATCCGCCGTAAGCATGATTACTTTACTTACTGCGTCTTTTGAGGACTTACCTCTCTTAAACCCTTAGTCGGTTAATCTCACACTATAGTTCTTTGACCTCTTACTCAGAACGCTAAAGAGAAAAATACGTCTGTAAGGTATAGGTATTATCGGACCTTTGTCCCACTCCTTACTGATAATTGCAGCACAAGCATTCTTAATTGGCGTAATGCCCTTCCCTGGAACAGAGGGTCATTTTGATGTTCACACACTTCTATATGGAACTGATCGATTAAGGGTGGTATCACTTTTGGAGGAAAACAATCTAATCCTGGATATTTTGTTTCTTCTTAACAACACTCCTTTCTGACTAATTTCTTCTTGTCGGAAAGGTTACACATGGTTGTTATTTGCATAGTCTTCCGATAAAACTGTTTTTAACCTACGCCCATCTTCCGTCTGCCTATATTCTGCGCCGTCAGGAGGTTGTACTTACATTAGCAGAAACGTTACTCTACCCACTTTTCCGTAGACGTACCTCAACTCATTTGAGCATGAACGAACCTTCTCGCAGACTGTTTCACATGGTACTCCCAATAACCCAGTCCTACGTTAATATTCCCAAATTTTCGCCACTTTTGCATTTGTCTTCTCCACTATTTTTCTCCGCCTTTACATTTTTGTTACCGGCAAAGAGACGATGTTTAACTTGTATGTAACTATAACTATAAAGGCTTCGGATTCCTTCCACTATCGTCATGGAGCTCTGATAGACCTTTTTGCCTTTTCTTCTTTCGTATCTTAGTTTCCGATATGCATGGGTCCAGATAAAGGATGATACTCAAAAACGGTGTCTTACAATAGGTGTTCTATGCGTAATCTTTTGATGTGCACATTTTCCGAGATGACCTGAGGCTGATATTATGTAGCTCAATGTCATTCCATTCTCAAACCTCCAGCCTTTCACACAGTTTGCCGCTTCTAAGTTTACTGTAATGACGTCAACATTAGCAAATACCCCTACATCCTTGCTAGACTGTAGGATTACGAGGTATGTGCATTAAGTGCTACAAGATACATTTTTTATAGTTGCCTTCTAAGGTCATTGGTCAAGCGGCGATGTCGCAGTATGGGTATATTTCGCGAATACATTGATAGTACAACCACGAGAGGTAGTCCGTCATTGGTGATTGACATCCTATTCTCCTTATTAGTTACATTTCAATCTCATGACTTAATTAAAAAAAAATGGAATTCAGTATCTAACATTTCTTCCTGTTTAACATATCCACACAAATTAGTACAATACTGTAGAGTATTGCCACTCTAAGGGTTTTATGTATGGCGTATCTACGAATCTTCTCCGTGTCAATATACTTTTGTAGGCAAATCAAATACATCGATCCTATGCTCTTCAATCATTTTCGAATACTATGACACATGCATCCTCTTTGAATAAAGTTGTCCTACATTTAGCTTCGTTAGTGATGACGTGTATGTATTAGACACTCTGAACATGTTTCCCTGAAATCCCATACTACGTTACCAAGTATTCCCACAAAGTACTTGTACATAGCATCCAGTAAATATAATGCGTTTCTACTCGTGTAAACATGTTAGAATAAGTTTTCCAGCTTGTCGACATAGAGCTGTAACGAGCTTCTAATAAGCATAAGCGACTTATTTTTAATTACTTTGTGCATTCAAGTGTAAATTCTCAAATTTCTTGCGTGTTTCTTTATGTAGGAATCACAGTGCTACTTTTTTAGTAACTGTGTTGTGTGTATTTCCGCCGTTTGTTTCGCGATAGTTGTTTGTCTTCATGTGAATAGCCAGTTATTCTTGAACTCATTAGTTGAGCATAGCTCCCATCTCTGCAGCTGCTGCTGTTTATAACCACAGTTCTGCGCTTAAGTAATTGTCTAGTCTATAGTTCTTTTGTTTTTAGTGTAGATAGAGACTATGACTGCAGCGTTTAGATGGGAGCTTAGGTGGTGACACTTCGCTCACAGCTCCAAGAGGTGCTGGCTTCAGTTACGCACCTTGAGGCTGCTGCCATGGGTATCGCTGTGGGGGGCTAGACATGGGGATGCAGAGTAGGTCCAGCACATTCCTCGTGTCCCTGATCGATCAGCTACCGTCACCACTCCAGTAACTGCCCGCATTGATAATGATCCATCATTCCAGGACACCAATCGAAAGACCTCCCCAGTTCGTCTGACAAACAGGTATCCGGCGGTATCTGCTGCTTACGAAGATTTAGAGCCAATACGAGTACAATTACTTTCCTTATTCCAGCGGAAGCATCTCATCCTGTAAGAACTGTAAATTCACAGAGGGTCGGGTACTAGTAGTTAGGAGCTCTAATTCTGGACACGTAGTGAGGCGCTTTAGGGATATAGCTGCCAAAGGGGAGGAAGAAATGCAGTGTACACTTTTGTGAATGCCGGGAGGAGTAATTCCAGACGTGGAACGGGTGCTTCCAGAGGACTGAATAAGACAGGGCTGCTACTAACACTGGTGGTGGCTCATGACAGTACTGACAATTTGTGTCGCATTGCGTCGGAAGACGTTCTCTCTCTAGCTTCGGGCGGTTAGGTGAAGTGTTACAGACAGACAAACTTGCTTACCACATGAAGGTAGAGCTCAGCCTCTGTAGCATCATTGACAGGACTCTTTGCGGACTTTGGTACAGAGCCGAGTCAATGGTCTGAATCAGAGTCTCAGACGGTTCTGCGATAGAGGTCAGCAAACTTGGCATTTTGCTCACTCATGCTCACACGAGCCCACCAAGCTCGGTCATTGCTTGGCGGAGTACGATTGCTTGAAGTGGACAGTCTATGGTGGTCGAAAAGACGCCATGGGGAGGGAGCGCTGCTGTTACAACAGTTTTTGTAGCCGCTTTGAGTGTCTGTGTGCTGATGTTGCTCCTGACATA
The DNA here is from genome assembly GCF_023898315.1 of Schistocerca nitens. Classification (NCBI taxonomy): domain Eukaryota; kingdom Metazoa; phylum Arthropoda; class Insecta; order Orthoptera; family Acrididae; genus Schistocerca; species Schistocerca nitens. The sequence continues at coordinate 394,536,045 of NC_064616.1, forward strand.
CTCCCACCAGTTCATGGAACTATGCACATATCAGTTTACCTACAGTGTATAAGTATGTTCCCGGGTGCTAGTGTCTAATCGCGACACCTATCTGCTCCAAAAGAGACAATAGCTTGTGTTGTGTTGTTTTATGCAGTAATGAAAACTTAGAAACAATTTGAAAGTTCATACACAAACTATGTACCTACAAACTTTTGTAATGATGGTAATGAGAAATCACATTCCTGTTTTTTTATAACACCATCCGCTTTATTGATTCAAATATACTTAAGTGGACTTGACGACCTAAGAAATTGGTAATGTAACAGGAACAAAATTGTCTCCAAATTTTTCCTTCTTACCCTATTTACGATTAATTGACTCCTTCCTGATCAAGCCTGCTCCGTCCGTCCGATGTAAGGTCCCACGCCGCACGGACGTTGCTTTCGCAAGTCGCATTTCAGGCTAGATTACAAAACATTATTCTAAGTTAAAGTAAATAGCATGGGAAAGAGACTACTATTACCCTTTTTTCATCTCTGAAGCTGGTCGCTGTCGTCACCAGTATCCATTCGAGTTAACAAAAGACAACCTCATTGATGGACTGCTTATGACATGGCCCACATTATAGTCACACCGAAAACAGAGACTTAAAATGTTTGCTTGCTGAGCGCGGCTGACAACAGTTCAACCGCCTAAATTATTTTCTGGTATCGCAAAGACAGAGTACGATATTACTGCCGCGTTCTAATTTTATTCTAACTTATCGGGAACTGATATTTCGTCACACTATCTTACGCACAGTATTTAGTGTCTCACTTCTATCAGAAACAGACATTTTCAATAATCGTAAGGGTGGCCACAGAAATGTTACTGATCTGTGAAATGTCCGAATTTCGACTTTCTTCCCTACGGGACAAAGACCGCGCTCATTCAGCGCTCGTGGTGTCGACAGTTAGTAGACGGTAAAACGGCAGTTATTCTGTAGTGCCAAAATATCGGTGACAGTGAGATTGGCGTTTTGCAATTAAGTGCAGTTTCCATTTCCCGGACACACAGTACTTATTACACAAGAAATCTGGGTCCAAAGTAAAAACGTACATCTGTATCTTCTGGATTTCTATTAAGATGATTTTTCTTTTTGTGCATACCTAACAAAACAAACCGAATTGTTGGAAATTTCTCACCATTCAGTACTCCTATTGCATTTCTTAATATCTCTCAAAATGCCACCTGTTCTTTAGGAGTATTGTTGTGGTAATTAGTAAGTTTTTCAGAGACGCATCTCTTCGTGTTATACCTTTGCATAAAAAGGGGGATGGATCTGATGTCAACAATTACCGTCCAATCTCCCTTCTAACAGCTTTATCCAAAATTTTTGAGAAAGTAATGTATTCAAGAGTAGCTTCACATATCTGTAAAAATGAAGTACTAACAAAATGTCAGTTTGGTTTCCAGAAAGGTTTTTCAACAGAAAACGCCATATATGCTTTCACCAGTCAAATTTTGAATGATCTGAATAACCGAACACCACCCATTGGGATTTTTTGTGATCTCTCAAAGGCTTTTGATTGTGTAAATCATGAAATTCTGCTAGACAAGCTCAAGTATTGTGGCATGAGTGGGACAGTGCACAAATGGTTTAATTCGTACCTAACTGGAAGAGTGCAGAAAGTTGAAATAAGTAGTTCTCATAACATGCAAAGATCAGCACATTCCTCAAACTGGGGAACTATCAAGAATGGGGTTCCACAAGGGTCAGTCTTGGGTCATTTGTTGTTCTTATTATATATTAATGACTTGCCATTCTATATTCATGAAGAGGCAAAGTTAGTTCTCTTTGCTGATGATAGAAGTATAGTAATCATACCTGACAAACAAGAATTAACTGATGAAATTGTCAATACTGTCTTTCAGAAAATTACTAAGTGGTTCCTTGTAAACGGACTCTCACTGAATTTTGATAAGACACAGTACATACAGTTCCGTACAGTGAATGGTATGACGCCATTAATAAATATAGACCTTAATCAGAAGCATATAGCTAAGGTAGAATATTCCAAATTTTTAGGTGTGTCCATTGATGAGAGATTAAATTGGAAGAAACACATTGATGATCTGCTGAATCGTTTGAGTTCAGCTACTTATGCAATAAGGGTCATTGCAAATTTTGATGATAAACATCTTAGTAAATTAGCTTACTACGCCTATTTTCACTCATTGCTTTCATATGGCATCATATTTTGGGGTAATTCATCACTGAGGAATAAAGTATTTATTTCACAAAAGCGTGTAATCAGAATAATAGCCGGAGTCCACCCAAGATCATCCTGCAGACATTTATTTAAGGATCTAGGGATATTCACAGTAGCTTCTCAATATATATACTCTCTTATGAAATTTGTTATTAACAATCAAACCCAATTCAAAAGTAATAGCAGTATGCATAACTACAATACTAGGAGAAAGGATGATCTTCACTATTCAAGATTAAATCTAACTTTGGCACAGAAAGGGGTGAATTATACTGGCACTAAAGTCTTTGGTCACTTACCAAATAGTATCAAAAGTCTGACAGATAACCAACAAGTATTTAAGAAGAAATTAAAAGAATTTCTGAGTGAGAACTCCTTCTACTCCATAGAGGAATTTTTAGATATAAATTAAGAAAAAAGAAAAAAACAAAACAAAAATATTAAATAATATAAAAAAATAAAAATAAAAGTAAAAATAAAGAAAAACAAAAAAACACACAAAAAATAAAGTTGTTATATTAACTTAAGTATGTTGTTAAATTAACCTAATTATGTCATGTATTGGAAAATTCGACTCGTTCCACATCATTACGAAATATCGTATTCATGATCCATGGAACTAGTATTAATCTAATCTAATCGGAGGCATTTCCATGATTTTACCGTACCGCTTTACTAAATATTGTAGCATCCTAAACAATCTGTTCCACCTACTCTACGTTTCCTGCATTTGGCTCAGTACAATTGCTTCCGCAGTCAAAGTGGCTCTATCGACATCTACCAGACTTACGCGGAAATACATACACCAATTACAGCGGGCATACACGTCAAATACAGACCTCAAATTTGTGATCATGTAGATTGGAGGTTTCTCGACTTGTGCCACAGGGTAGTCGGGTTTTAGGAATGTCGGAATTTAGGAATGTCTATGTTTTAAACTTATCACAATTCCTGATGTATTATAACTCCTCTTATCCCCAATGCCGCTACACAAGATTGAGATGCTAACGTAAATATCAGTGATCACTTGATCTTCAATAATGCAAATTATCTCAATTGGGTTTGACAGTTCTAATTCATCTATGCAAATAAGTTGCTAATGAATTTTATTTCTTAGACCTCGAGTATTTTGAAACAATAAAGATAGCTAAAATTTCGCAGTGATTGAGTTAAAATTGGTTATACATAACATTTTTGGTGATTGACGAAAATGTTTAACAAACAGCTGATTGTGCTGGTGCAATATGGCAGAATTAAGTTGTTTGGTTTTTTCTCAAACCGAAGGTTCTTTTCAGTACTCACCGCTCTTAACATATGGCTTCTTTATGTACTTCTTATTCTGAAAAGGTGCTGTTCCTGACTCTGTAAGCACTGATATATTGTCACTCATGGCAGTTACCCCACCCTTTCTTGTTGGTGTGAAGGACATGACGAGTATAATCACATCTACTGAGAGAATTCACATGAAACACGCCAGTATGTGACACTACGCCACACATAAGCAGCCATTCCAACTCCAAATTGACTCTCCTCAAAAAAGAGTTTAAATGAGGTGGGCCGTGGCGTCTGAGAGCAGATACAAACTCACCATTGGTATATCTTAACTCTGATGCAATCTTTGCCAGGTCAAAACTACACTCCTGGAAATGGAAAAAAGAACACATTGACACCGGTGTGTCAGACCCACCATACTTGCTCCAGACACTGCGAGAGGGCTGTACAAGCAATGATCACACGCACGGCACAGCGGACACACCAGGAACCGCGGTGTTGGCCGTCGAATGGCGCTAGCTGCGCAGCATTTGTGCACCGCCGCCGTCAGTGTCAGCCAGTTTGCCGTGGCATATGGAGCTCCATCGCAGTCTTTAACACTGGTAGCATGCCGCGACAGCGTGGACGTGAACCGCATGTGCAGTTGACGGACTTTGAGCGAGGGCGTATAGTGGGCATGCGGGAGGCCGGGTGGACGTACCGCCGAATTGCTCAACACGTGGGGCGTGAGGTCTCCACAGTACATCGATGTTGTCGCCAGTGGTCGGCGGAAGGTGCACGTGCCCGTCGACCTGGGACCGGACCGCAGCGACGCACGGATGCACGCCAAGACCGTAGGATCCTACGCAGTGCCGTAGGGGACCGCACCGCCACTTCCCAGCAAATTAGGGACACTGTTACTCCTGGGGTATCGGCGAGGACCATTCGCAACCGTCTCCATGAAGCTGGGCTACGGTCCCGCACACCGTTAGGCCGTCTTCCGCTCACGCCCCAACATCGTGCAGCCCGCCTCCAGTGGTGTCGCGACAGGCGTGAATGGAGGGACGAATGGAGACGTGTCGTCTTCAGCGATGAGAGTCGCTTCTGCCTTGGTGCCAATGATGGTCGTATGCGTGTTTGGCGCCGTGCAGGTGAGCGCCACAATCAGGACTGCATACGACCGAGGCACATAGGGCCAACACCCGGCATCATGGTGTGGGGAGCGATCTCCTACACTGGCCGTACATCACTGGTGATCGTCGAGGGGACACTGAATAGTGCACGGTACATCCAAACCGTCATCGAACCCATCGTTCTACCATTCCTAGACCGGCAAGGGAACTTGCTGTTCCAACAGGACAATGCACGTCCGCATGCATCCCGTGCCACCCAACGTGCTCTAGAAGGTGTAAGTCAACTACCCTGGCCAGCAAGATCTCCGGATCTGTCCCCCATTGAGCATGTTTGGGACTGGATGAAGCGTCGTCTCACGCGGTCTGCACGTCCAGCACGAACGCTGGTCCAACTGAGGCGCCAGGTGGAAATGGCATGGCAAGCCGTTCCACAGGACTACATCCAGCATCTCTACGATTGTCTCCATGGGAGAATAGCAGCCTGCATTGCTGCGAAAGGTGGATATACACTGTACTAGTGCCGACATTGTGCATGCTCTGTTGCCTGTGTCTATGTGCCTGTGGTTCTGTCAGTGTGATCATGTGATGTATCTGACCCCAGGAATGTGTCAATAAAGTTTCCCCTTCCTGAGACAATGAATTCACGGTGTTCTTATTTCAATTTCCAGGAGTGTATATTGTACTCAAGACCTCTGTCAGTGCTGTTACGTGGCCCACCCACTATAACTAAGAGGCCTTCCTTTGTGTAGTCTTTGCAAAATAATGCAAAACATTCTGTCATCTGCTCCAGACCAGTACTAGGTTAAAAAAAATTGATGACCTGCTATTATGACCCAAGTTCATCCTGCAAAAGTTGGCCAACACCTCTAGCATGAGGCATACTTAACAACACTACTGTCTTTCTCTTCGCTGACTTCCCTACAATGTTACTTTTCTGTTTAATAATGATAGTTCGTTACGCCCTGTGTACACTTACATATAACTGAGGCTCACCGGTTTCTAACTGAAGTAACAGGTTAAACGTACATGTATGGTTCTCGGGCGAGGCGTCGGATGTTATAGTGAAAACTCCACAATATTTCGTCAGCACAACTGGCCGACATCTTCAGGTGCGACGAACACACTGCTAAGGCAGCACCAGGGCCCCCTATTTATGCCAGTTTTAGGCAGGAAGTGCGCATGCGTGGAGGTGCCAAATTCGATGGCCAATAGCGACGATATCAACTGATAGCTGGAAGGACAGTAACGCCACCTACAGGATGAGGGACCAAATACTTCGGCGCACGCGCGGAGGCTGCCGCCGCTGCTCTGCACTGCCATCGGCAGCCCCAGCGACCTCTGTCGGAAGCCGCAAGGGCGGAGGCTGCCGCTGTTACTCTGCGCTGCCATCGGCCGCCCCAGCGGCCTCTGTCGGAAGCCGCAAGCAAAACTGCGCGTCCACGTAGGCGCCTCGATTATCCTCCCGTTGTCAACAGAATATTTATGTTGCTGGCGAATCGTCGTCCGTCTTATGACCAATAGTATTCCTCTCTGCTCGAAGCGATTTCAATATGGCCAGTGCAGGATTCCATGCTGAACTAAGCTGAAAGCCCGTGTCTCTGTTTACAAGATTCGTCGAGCTACGTATTTCCACTGCTTCCTTAATTACACTGTCCCAGTACGAACTCGTCGATGCGAGAATTTTTGTATGTTGATAGTTCATAGAATGTCCTGTACTGAGACAATGCTCGGCCACTGCTGACTTTTCTGGTTGCTCCAGACGAGTGTAGCGTCGGTGTTCAGTGCATCTCTCTTCCACAGTGCGACAAGTTTGTCCGATGTACGACATGCCGCAGCTACAACGAATCTCGTAAACACAGGGTCTTCTTAGGCCAAGGCTGTCCTTAGATGAGCCCAAGAGAGCTCTGAGTTTTGCTGGCGGACGAAAAACACATTTAACTTTATGCCTCTTCAATAGTCTTCCTATTTTTGAAGAGACACCGCCGATGTATGGCAAGATGACCATTCCCCTTTGTTCTTCGCCTTCTTCCACTTCCTCACGTTGGGTAACCCGCTTTGGTTGTAAGGCACGGCGAATCTCCCGTTCGGAATATCCATTTTGTTGGAAAATGGTACGCAGATGGAGTAGCTCATTGGATAAGCTGTCTGAGTCTGATATGGGTCGTGCTCTGTGGACCAACGTCCTCAGTACGCCACTTCGTTGCGAAGGATGGTGACAGCTGGTGGCCTGTAAGTATAAGTCCATGTGCGTTGGTTTACGGTACACTGCGTGACCTAATGTGCCATCTTCTTTTCTCCGTACCAACACGTCCAGGAATGGAAGTTCGCCGTTTTTCTCCATCTCCATCGTAAACTTGATGTTGGGATGAAGCGAGTTAAGATGCTCAAGAAAAACATTCAGCGATGCAATGCCGTGAAGCCAGATAACGAAGGTGTCGTCCACATATCGCCAAAAACACGTAGGTTTCAAATCCGACGTCTGAAGCGCTCTCTCCTCGAAGTCTTCCATGAAAAGATTAGCCACAATGGGTGACAGGGGACTACCCATTGCGACGCCGTCAGTCTGTTCAAAGTATTGTCCATTAAATAAAAAGTATGTCGAGGTGAGCACATGTTGGAATAAGTCTAAAAATTCCCCATCCAGCTTCTCGCTAATGAGCAACAACGATTCCTGCAATGGTACTCGAGTAAAAAGTGAGACTACGTCAAAGCTCACGAGTATATCTGATGGTGCGAGACCGGAGCCGCTACTTGTGACTCAAGTAGCTCCTCAGTTTGCCTCACAAGGGCTGAGTGCACCCCGCTTACCAATAGCGCTCGGCAGACCGGATGGTCACCCATCCAAGTGCTAGACCAGCCCGACAGCGCTTAATTTCGGTGATCTGACGGGAACCGGTGTTACCACTGCGGCAAGGCCGACGGCATACATCTTCCCTAGCCTTATCTAATTCCACCTGAAGGGCTGCAGTTTCCCCCTGCTGCTCCACTATCTTCCTATCTCTACTATATTACCTACAAAGCCTAATATATTTTTCAGTTTCCGAACCAATTGCAGTCAGCCACAGGGAAAAACTGCAGCAACCATTATACCAAAGCTCAGACTTTCCAATTCTACAGCAACTCAGGCATATTGCAGCCAAGATAAATATAATACTTCAATGAGAATAAGTCAGTTACATTATAGATACACAATAAAAAGGTGTTTACCAAAATTAGAGCCGGCCGCGGTGGTCTCGCGGTTCTAGGCGCGCAGTCCGGAACCGTGGGACTGCTACGGTCGCAGGTTCGAATCCTGCCTCGGGCATGGATGTGTGTGATGTCCTTAGGTTAGTTAGTTTTAAGTAGTTCTAAGTTCTAGGGGACTGATAACCACAGCAGTTGAGTCCCATAGTGCTCAGAGCCATTTGAACCAAGTAAAGATTCTGAATCAACAACCTAATATTACCTCTACTTTTCGGAAATGTGAAGTAAATAACGAATAGATACGCTCTACGTAAATTGTTGGAAAGAGAAAAGATCAATTAAACGAGATTCTCTAACTTTATAATGTCAAAACGTCAACTAAAGTACGATATCAACCGGCGTGGCGTAGCGGTTCTAGGCGCTGCAATCTGGAACCGCGTGATCGCTACGGTCGCAGGTTCGAATCCTCCCTCGGGCATGGATGTGTGTGATGTCCTTAGGTTAGTTAGGTTTAAGTAGTTCTAAGTTCTAGGAGACTGATGACCTCAGATGTTAACTCCCATAGTGCTCAGAGCCATTTGAACCATTACGATATCAATCCGATTGTACGATTAAGCAAGAAAAAGTGAAACCTTTAACAGTACGCTTAAAAAACGCTCTAACACACGTATTATTACTATCTAAATATCTTATTTTTACGACAACACTAAACTCGTTCTTCTTGCCTGGCGAAGTGCTCCCAATTACAATTAGTTCAAAATGGTTCAAATGGCTCTGAGCACTATGGGACTCAACGTCTGAGGTCATCATTCCCCTAGAACTTAGAACTACTTAAACCTAACTAACCTAAGGACACCACACACATCCATGCCCGAGGCAGGATTCGAACCTGCGACCGTAGCGGTCCCGCGGTTCCAAACTGTAGCGCCTAGAACCGCACGCCCACTCCGGCCGATTCTCAATGGACAGATGAATATTTGAAACTCATTTTTGTGTATTCAAGTGTATTGTGCTAACCAGTCACTGTTCCATTTCTTTCGGTACCCACCGTACTTACAATTACTCTTCAACCGTTTTTTTCTGTCTGTATGTGAATGCTAATTTCACTACCTACTGTACAAATAAAGTATTGGTTTTAGTCTAGTGTCCGAAACTTTTATGTTGCGTGATGGCTACCGGTTTCAGTGCACAATATTTTAATGTGGCACTCGATACAGTAAGTTCACTGTCATAGGAAGAACATATTTTGTCGATTTGCTTGCATTACTATTTTCGCTATGTACCTACTGATATCACAGAATGGCCTGAGGGTGGTACTGTGTAGCGAAACAGACTAAACCAAATTCTTTTTTATTGTGTTGGTTGCTGTTGTAACCGGCAGTTAGTCGGGATCATGTAACTCCTGTAGGGATTTCGATACGGTTTTCACTAATAGGTAGACTGATTCACAAGGATAATTTGTATGCCTAATTTATAAATATTCCCTGTAAATTTGTTGAACGACACAAGTTCCCCAGTTTGCACCGTATATTAACGTACAATTATCAGACTACTGCTGTCTGATTAAAAGTCTCAGTTACAAGCAAGTAATGTAATATTTTACTCAGCACAGACCTGTGGCTAATTTGACAATGTTATGGTAGTTAAAGTCGAAATGTTATTTTTAATTCCTTCTCGAGCAGTCAGTTGTCGTTCCAAGCCATTATTGCCATCATCCTACGCTAAGCAAAAATAAATGTACTGTCTCAGTGGTTGCCTAGGTATGCGTTACCTAACTGTCATATATTTCCAAATAATTTATACTAATTGTTAGTTGTTGAATGAAAACACACGGAACACATGTGCTTATCCCGCTTTGGCTACGTTCACTCACAGTGAGGTCATTATTCAAATGAGTGAAAAGCAATCGCAGAATAGATTTGTTCTATAGAAGCCTTTCCATTTGTCGAATTTTCTTGACTTCTTGTCACAGCTACAGTGAACTAAGTTCCTAGCTAATGTTTTGGGTATTAGAAGTGGTGAGAGCAACAGAGGAGCATTACTTGGCGCAGAGGAGGCCAGAGAAAAGCGGAGCTGGTAGGAGGGGCGAGCTTGAGTGCCGGAGCAAACTTGCCACTCTGCGCGGCTGATTTATTTTACTGGTGTTCCAGCACACTCCCGTAACTACAGCACGCTACTGCCGCTCTTCCCAACTTCCACGCCAGGTACGGACTCATATATCTATGAAAGTCTGTATTCCTGGACATTCATGTCCTCATTTCTACCTTTGATATATATAACTATAGGCCATTATGGAGAATGTTCTTTAAAAAGGGCATCGTTCCGGCCAATGTCCTCTACTCATCATGCTACATTTCCGATTTCACCACACGGCAAGGGTGCATTGCTAAATCTGATTGATCGTTTCAGCAATTATAAAGCCCAGAACAATAATTCGATTATTTACACTCTTTCACCATGTATGATTTAATACTAATCTTGCTTCATTATAAATGAAAATCGCTTTTTGTGGGTGGGGGATCTAAGCACATATTTACAGCTAATATTATTGAATGGTAAGTAATAATTAGTAGTTGTCTGCTGGAAAGCGTTTATCAAGCTTTCGAGTGAAGAGTGTCACTTGCGAAGATCTAACTTAAACTTGACGGGCTGACACTTGTGTTCAGAGCTCTAAAGCTATTTCTTGAAGAAATTTTGTGGTGGTATGTACTTCTTACTAGCTTCATATGTTGACGGAAATATTACAGTCTGACCATAAGTCGTATCTACTCGTATTTTGAAATGCACCAGGAATTTACTTTGCCTGCCTAAGTGTATGAAATTGACACGGATTAAACGTTGAGGGGCAAGTGAACTGAACAACATAAGCTTACATACTTATGTACTTCACATTTCGCCCTGGTTACGGCAGCCGCGCTTCATGTCATTGCATTCTTAAGACAACGAGATAATTGGGAAGACATTCCCATCCATAACCACCGTAATTGAACCCACTACTCGTGAAGACTGTTCGAACAGGACCAACCCGTTCATTTCACGCTCTTTGGCGTTTGTGGATGTGCTCAATGGGATTGTGGCGAAGTGAACTTGGAATGCGGGCATACGAGCCCATCATGTTAGCAGAATATTCCTTCATTCACATTGTCAGTTCAGGAGCATTATGTTGGTGAGCATACTGGTCGCGGGCAGAGTGCTACATTCACAACAGCTAAAACATTTCATTGGAAAATTTCGTGGCCAGTGGCAAAGTATGGTGGGTACCGAAAGAAATGGCACAGTGGCTGGTTAGCACAATACACTTGAATACACAAAAATGAGTTTCAAATATTCATCTGTCCATTGAGAGCCGGCCGGTGTGGCCGAGCGGTTCAAGGCGCTTCAGTCTGGAACCGCGCGACCGCTACGGTCGCAGGTTCGAATCCTGCCTCGGGCATGGATGTGTGTGATATCCTTAAGTTTAAGTAGTTCTAAGGTCTGGGGGACTGATGACCTCAGGTGTTAAGTCCCATAGTGCTCAGAGCCATTTGAACCATTTTCTCCATTGAGAGTTAGGCTTACTGTAGGTTCCCTATATTGCTTTAATACAAAATCCGGGGTGATTTTTCGAAAAGAATGCTGTTAATTTTAATTGCCACAATGGCCACCGAAACGACTGTCGATTCACATCAATACGCACCGAAACGACGCTCTCGTGTTCTAATTGCCGTTATGGGCACCCGATGCTTGCAAACCTTATTCTTGCGCGTTTATTCAGATGATGATGATGATGATGTTTGGTTTATAGGGTGCTCAACTGCGTGGTCATCGGCACCCGTACAAAGCTCCAATTTGTACACACTCGAATTTTTTTCACAGTCCAATCTAGCCACTGTGACGAATTATGATGATGATGTTGAAATTAGAGCACAACACGAACACCTAGTCCCCGGGCAGAGAAAATCCCCAACGGTGCCGGGAATTTAACCGAGGACCCCGTGATCCAGAGTCAGCAACGCTAGCCACTAGAGCACGAGCTGCAGACGTTTATTCAGAGAGATATTGCGTGCAAATAAGGCAGTGTTACGGATTCAAGGTTTGTGTTGGTCCTTGATCTACGTCTTCACATAAATTCCGCAAGATGCCGTGCAGTGCGTGGCGGAGTGTACCATTTTGGTCCTTCAGCAGCCACCTAGGATAAAGCCTCAACATTGAACATTTGAAGCTATTGTGCTGTTGCATATTGGATATAGTTTGGAAGTACAGCGTATGAAGTTCGTTTCGTGGGCCAATCGTTCCCATAAGATGAGGTGCAGTACCTAAATTTAGCAGCCTAAAATCTGAACCGAAAATCTTTACGTGAAACGTTGGCACGCTTGGTTTACAAAGAAAATAGCGCCGCACCTAATCAGTTCAAACGGTTTCTAAACTGGTATAGTGTGAATGCAAAATGTCATACCAAAACTGAAGAAGTTTAGACTGCTATCTAAGGGTGTCATTGAGTGAAGAAAGTTTACTTTCATAGAAGCTATTATTAAGAGAAACATTCACTAGTGTACACTGTGGATAACTTGGCAGTTGATCAATCATAGAACGTAACTGTACTAACCATCATGATTTTCCCGGCACTGTTCCCACTCTGATGCCTGCCCTATATCATTGTGTACGTCATCATCTAGGAACAAACATAATGAACATCGTAGGCTACTCTTGGAGAAATCGCAACTGAAATGTGTTTTAACAGAATGTATAATTAATCAAACGGAGAGTTTGAACAATGTTTAATTCAATTAGTGTGTGACCCGAGAGGGGAACTAAGAAATATGAAATGGATTGCGAGGTGAAAATTAAAAATAATGAAAATTCGGTCGTTTCTTGCTTGTTACTTACTTTACACACCGAAAAGTTTTACTATTTAGTTGACCAGCGACCCGCGCCACCTTCAGCGGATAGCAATAACTACCTAGTCGGCTGTCAGTCTACCTTCATGTCCATACACACCATTGGTGGGTGAGTAATTGATTAGAGTTGCAGTTCTCTGTGATCGGTAGAATTGGCACATGAATGCATTAGTATTTCTTATGTTAGTATGTATTATGTATTAAACGAGGGACCTAGAAACGACGGAGAGGCTTCGTCCCGCCGTAGCCCTCAGTGGTTCACAACCCCACAACAGGCACAGCGATCCGCCCACCCCACCACCGCCCCTCGCCGAACCCAGGGTTATTGTGCGCTCATACCAGACGACCACCAGACGAGAGTGTAACCTCAAATGTTTGCGTGCTGAAGTAATTATGGTGTACGCATCTGTGGAGACAGTGGTTGCGCAACAGTCGCCGACATAGTGTAACTGACTCTCTGTCGCTCCATTATGGCCAGGAAAAATCGGCTGGTACGTATTTCTCGATTCAAAAAACTTTGCCAAAAGCGGTATATTTTGGGTTATTTTATTTTATATACCAAATGCTACCAATTGCGGCAATTCAGTATTCTCATCTTCAGACCCCATATGATTTTTTCGTATTAACAAGCTTATTTATGTTCGAGGACTGTATGTGAGCTCAGTCGGTGTCTCCCTTTCATATAAATCAGTTGCATAACGGTTCGGATTTGCGGTTCCAGTTTTATGGCACCATAACAAGCTTGTTAATACAAAAAAAGCGTATGGGGCCTGAAGGTGGCAATACTGAATCGCCGAAACTGGTAGCATTTGATATATAAAATAAAATAACCCAAAACATACGGCTGTTGGTAAAGTTTTTTTTAAATCGAGAAATAGTGTAACTGAGGGGCAATAAGAAGAACCAGCCCGCATTCGCCGAGGCAGATGGAAAACCGCCTAAAATCCATCCACAGTCTGGCCGGCACACCGGACCTCGACACTAATCCGGCGGGCGGATTCGCACCGGGGCCCGGCAGGCCTTCCCGCTTGGGAAGCGGCGCGTTAGGCCGCGCGGCTAGCCGGGGGGCTATTGCTTACGTATACTGATGTTAACAGGCCTGGTATTGTATGTAAGTGGTGTGCACAGCATCATTCGTTAAGTTATGACTTAAGGACTCATATGAGACAGCGTTATCAGCACCTGACAGAGTTTGAAAGGGGTCTCATTGTGAATCTCCTTTAGATCGGGTAGTCGAATTACGCACCATCACTATTTACGAGGCAGTCGGATATGATGGCTGCATGGGAAAGTGAAGGATTCGTACCCCTTGCAAAGGTTCCATTCGACCACGTCTGAACTCCACAAATACTTCGTAACTAATTCATACCCGCGCCTGCCATCTGCGAATAAGTAACTGCCCCTGCGTAACATTCTGTGTCATCCTGCACCATTGGTCGGAGACTAGCACTAGCCATAATAGGAAATTACTGTCCCATATGCTGTTAACACCACAAAACAAACGGCTGTGCTTGGAGAAGTGCTGTGACTGGAATGCATTGGCTGCTGATAAATGACGTCGCATTGTGTTCAGTGATGAATTGCAGTTCTACACTAACTCAGATGACCATCGTCGGCGTTTATGCCAGTGACTGGAGAGAGATCCAACTTTCCCAATATTTTAAATAGGCACAGCGCTGTTAATCCTGGCATCAAAATATGAGATGCTATTGGGTGTTTCATCATGTCACAGCTGGTAGTGATTAAGGGACCTCTGACGGCACAGCGGTAAATCACAGACATGTGGCGTTCTTATGTATTACCTCACATTCAACAGGAACATGGTATCATTTGTCAAGAAGACAATGATCGTCTAAACATGACACACATCTCTATGAACTACGTGCGAGATCTTAGAGTGCTCACGTGACCAGCAATATCCTCAGATCTGTCCTTGTACATACATGAAACCATCTCGGATGTCCATCACTTCACAATCCTAGTATCCAGGATATCAAGGATCTGTTAGAACAGTTGTCGACTGCTTGCCTCAGAAGAGGAACCAATGGCTTTGTGATACCTTTCTCGACCGCAAGAGAAGTGGGCTAATTCTGGCAAGTTCTCTGCAAATTTTAGTCGCTATTGTAACCACTGAAATAACATCACGTACCCTCTCTATCCGTGAAGTTTCTCTGAAGAATGTCAGTTGTATCTATCATCTTAAGTACAGAATAAACTTAAAAATCCCATGAACACAAGCGATTTACTTTTAACTGTAAAAGATACGCATCGCTGCACCCTCATAAATGCTTCTGCACCACGGCTACGAGCACAGCTTAAAGTCAACAAACAGAATGGCCCATTACCACTTACTGTACATTCACATAGCATTCCAACTTACCATATCAGGAAAAAACTGAATTACGTTCTCATCAGTACATACAAATACGAAGAGGTATACAGATTACAGAATAGTTTTGACTTAATTGCCTGCATAAATGACGTTCAGATTTATAAGACAGCAAAGTTTGCCTCGTCTGACAGCACAAACCTCTACGCAAACATACGTGTCCTGACAGCACAAACCTCTACGCAAACATACGTGTCCTGACAGCACAAATCTCTACGCAAACATATGTGTCCTGACAGCACAAACCTCTACGCAAACATACGTGTCAAAGAAACAATAGAAATAATTGAAAATAACTTGCTTCAAAACAAAAACAAGTTGACTTTACCATCAGTTCACTGACCCAATAACATCAGCACTACGAAATCACTACTTTTCTTTTAATAGCAAAATATGCCAGCAGTATTATGGTCTTTCCATGGGAAACTGTTTTGCTACTTTACTTCTGATATTTTCATTAACAGCTTAAAATGTAAATTCTATAATGAAAACCGCCAGATGGTTAAAAAGGTAATACATTACAAAAGATACTTTGAAGATATACTAAGCTTATTTGATGGTAAGGTATCAGAATATCGTTTTCACTGTTGAACACCAGACAGTCGAATTCTATATCTCCTGGGTTTCTCCATATTTATCTCAACTAATCTACATAAATTTCAGGTATACAGGAAACCAAAATATACCAATGCTACAATCAAAAAAACTACACGTAGCACAGATAAACAAGCACGTGGCAACCTATAGGGCAATGCTCAACATAATCAACAAAATCCGTTAGGAATAGCTGGCGAAATTGATGAATAAACACCATTGATGGAGGTGCTTACAATAACGACTATAGTTCAAACTTAATAAAAGTGTTAAATTTTGCAATCTGCAGCAATTTGTGGAAGGGTTTCACTTCTGTTATGTTAAAAAATTCTTTTTAGTTGTCATTGGTTCCGTTCTTGCAGGATCTTTCTCCGGTCGCAGCGATCTCGAAGATTTGATGTTTTACCGGATCCCTGATATTCACGGTACACTTGTGAAATGCTCGTACGGGGAAATTCCCACCTCACCGCTCTCTCGGAGATGTTCTGTCCCATCGCTCGTGTGCCGACTATAACATCCCGTTCAAATTCCCTTAACTCTTGATAACCTGCCACTGTAGCAGCAGTAACCGATCTAATAACTGCCCCAAGCACTTGTTGTCTTATATAGGTGTTGCAGCGCCGTATTCTGCCTCTTTACACATCTCTGTATTTCAATACTCTAGCCTATATCAGTTTCTTTGGAGCTTTAGTATAAGAGACATGCACAACGAACAAGTAAATATCACACTGATAATATCCCTGGGTATTATAAACATGGTTACATAGACTTCCTAATGAGACTCCAAGGGGTCAGTAAATGTAAGAGTCAGAATGCCCACATACAGATTCACGTACATGGGCAGGGTGAAAGCTGGTAGGCGTTAGCAACATGTTGATTTGTTTATGATTACTCGTGGTGAGAAAAAACATTACTGCAGCATCAAAAACATGTCCTGCCGTATTTCTCTGCGGAGTGAAAAAGATCATGAGTGTCATTTTTGTCCTAGGTGGCTGAACTCGTGTACTATGACGAGCATATTAAAAGAGGATCTACTGGATAGCTCTACTGAAGACTCCGTACATGTAGAGATGCCTACTGAGTCTGATAAGTTCTTGAAGTTTCAGAACATTTTCTACAAGAAGCGTGTGCCGTTTGATCTATGTGCTGACTTCAAACACCTTCCCGTTCCTTCACCGTGTGTGAGGGAGATTCTATTCTACAGCCTCTCTTATCACTCTCCCAGATGTGTACGTAACGTCTACTGTGGCCTGTTATATGGCATATGCATATCCTGTGGGATGGTTGCTCTCTGAGTTTTAACAACTTGCAAAGAAATATGATGTGATTCATCGCAATATCTTTGGCATGATGTCACGTTGGAAGGTAAGGCATTGTATCAGAATGTAGCTGATTGGTATATATTTGTGCAGCCATTAGTTAAAGAAACTGAAACACAGCAAAGGTTTCCTTGCCATCTAACCGGCTTATGATATGGTGCTGCTTGCAACAATTCATGCGATTTGAGCTATAAACTCCCATAACACATACCCATTTACTTTCAAAAGTCGAGCGAGTATGATGCTCATTTCCTTGTTAAGCCCCCTACTGATTTCGGTCTGTGCAATGATATGATTATAGTCCTAGCTGAAAGAATAGAGAAATATATTTCGTTTTCAAGGAGGTTTACCAAGAATATCACACTGTGCATCCTGGACTCACTACTATTCGCGTAGGCACCACTTCAGAAACTGTTGAAACAATATGTCAGAAGGATATTCATCTCACTCAAGTTCCACATCCCTATGATGCGAAGTTTCAGATTTTGGCAAAGAAAGGGGTCTTCCCATTGGTATATCTGGATTCGATTGAGAAAATGAATGAAACCAAGTTGCCATACATTGCCACGATATGGAGTGAGAGAATATATTACCACATCAAATAATGAAGGGCCATAATCATCAATAAAGTATTCTTGACTCTGGAGATGGCTAATGGCCCTATGAACTTTCTTCATGAGCTTGGCGTACTTCTGTGGCCAACAAGATCATCAGACAAACCTGATAGAACGAGCGTTGAACCAGCTCGGACGACAATTCAGTTCCGGAGCCATTATACTGATTATCAAGGACCAGTTACGACAGTTGTGGAGTATCTTGCCCCAAGAAAGGATACAACAGTTTTATGACGCCCGCCCGAACCGAATCAGTGCTTTGATCCAGGCCAAAGTGGCTGCTAAGTCATACTGATAAGTGGACTCACACGACAAAGACATTTTGTAATCATCCAAGTCACATACCTTCCCACCCCTTAGCGTTTCATTTGTATGCTCCTCCTTTCTACGTGCTTCACCTTCTGCGGGCAGTGTACTTCCCACAGGGGCAGCTGATGCAAATGCGAAGTGAGCCCTATGACACAGCAGTATTGCACATGAGAGAGGACTACCCTCGTGGGAGGCTAGGGACAAGACCAATTCTGTAGTCCTGAAAGCAGAGGGACGACACACGTCATATAGTGGGAGAGCAGAGGTAATATCTGTTGTAGAATAACAGTTGCCAACAATGCATCAGCAACGATATTTAAGCAGTGGAAGGGGCTTCTATACATAATCACGAGTGACATTCAATGTAAGGTAGTATGAGCAAGTATCTACATTAGTGAATCGAATACAGATCAAACCACCAGGCTTGGCCTTTATAAAGTAGCTTGGGGAGGACACTGAGCTGAGGTTTCTGCCTCTGAGTGACTGGTGTTTCTACACATAGAATAACGTCCGCAGCTGTTTACACAAAATATTAAAAAAGCTCAGAAAGTCTATATTCCCAGGAAACGAGTGGGGGTACCTTCTAAACTACCATAGAGCACAGAGCCGTCGCACTTAATATTGAGTCTTAGGCTCACGTGGAGAATGTATCAACATTCAATAGGACAATATGAAGGAGCTACAAAATTGGGGCGTTGAGATCAAAAGGGGAGTAGTTTTGAGATATCGTGAAAAAACTGTGCAAACTTAAATGGTATTACTCCCAGACTTTATTGTTATTAGCACATGCTCATCAGGAATAATGTTGCCTCATACCAAAATCTCGCTTTAAGCAACACTCATTTTATCATAAATATTGTGTAACTAAAAAGTATCATGTTTTGAAGAAGAATACCCATTTTAATCATTTCGACCTGTTCATACACATACCTGTTGTTTGTGCCATTCATAATTAAACCATAGATATCAAAGCAGACAATATAATGGGTGTCAATATCGTTTCAGCGCCTTGGCTTGTAACATGGGAGACGTACACCACATCTTTTACTTACTAAACAATCCTGTTTATTTTGACAGACACACATATTCATAAACTTGTCATTCTTGATCAAGATCCCAGATTTATGCTCCACATTCACTACCTTCCATTGCACCAGTCACTGAAACATTTCTTTAGAATATGATCAAAATAGTCACGAAACTGCAAAGAGATAACGTCAATGATGCATGGAACATCCTGCAGTTCCTCAGGTTTCATAGGAATTGTGACATTTATCTTCTCGGCACATTATGAAAATAGGGAGCTATCCCAGTCTTAACCAGAAGAAATTCGTATTTCACCATTCCACTACTGCTGCTGGGCGAAATAAAGATGCATTTTGGCTAAACAACGTACTCAAATGTTTTGTGTAATGCTGCAGCCGAATTTATAAACATATTTTTTTCTGCACAACTTGCTTCTGCTATTATATTACGTACAGAGAATACAAATAATGAATATTATATGACGGTTTACCTGCACTCTACATCTGTTTACTTTTTAGAAATAATGTTTCCTTCCCAGCTCATACGTGCAAAACCATTGACCTTCTTTTGTTTAATCACATTTATCTTTCACAATTCAGGGCGTCGTTTCTTCCTTGTAAATTCATGTAAATCGTCTCTGGACTCGTCTGAAGGTTCCATGAACGAACGCATTTTGAAATCTCACAGCTGTTGACTGCGTCGGCCTACAGTGCTATTACCACGCCTCAAGCTCTTCCGTGTAATATCGGGACTTGTCCCTGTGACAAATTCTCCTTCTGCACGTAAAGAAATTTCAACACTGGTTTAGGCACGAAAAAATACCTCAAGAAGTCGCATTTTAGAACCAACAGATGTGGCATCGTGTGAAAATAACAGCCACAGTAATAACTCATATCTCCCAAAAATGATGACAAACCCCGCTTTTGATCTCAGCACATCAATTTCAACTGTACAGAAAAACTGCAGAACAGTACAAAACAGTGCTGACAGAATCAAAATGGCCACACTGGAAACAATACGTGAGGGAAAAACTTGAGTTCACTTTGTGGGTCGTTAGCCTCACGAATAGAAGTTCCTGTAACTTGACAATATATTTTATTAGGTAAATTCCTACTTCTATAATAAATTGATCGTCGTTTTGCCAGAAATTGTTTGTTGTTTGTTTTCTGGACATTGGTAAAACATTGAGGCTTTACTCAACTGTTGTCCGACACGGCAATTGGTACGTGTTCCACTTAAGTGGCGACTTGTCTACGTCCTTATTCCCATCCAGCAATGCTCCGTCATTGTATCACAAGAAATGCAATGTCAGATATACCCTAATGGGCATTACTAGGTAACGCAGTTACTTAACTTTCGCTCTGCTGCTTTTCACTTAGTGCAATCTATTACAATAGTTACTCAGACTATTTAGGGTTTTCTGATTTGTTGATTGCACCAAATTGCAAAAATTCTCTGTTGTACCAATTTCTTATGTTCCAGGAGTTCCATGTGTAACACTGCCATTAATAGATACTCCCTCTAAAGAAAAGCTGAATCTGGTCCAATTCGAGACGCTTTGCGTGTGCCAGTATGAGATCATAGAGGATACTCTCCTGGACTTAGGCCACAGTGTTCATAATGCATGTATGTTTATAGCAGTTTTATCGTCATTATGTTTAATAACGATTGATTTCACCGTTTTCCCGATCTCCTTCATCCATCGTGAGACCTGTCACGATGAAGGACGTATCGCCAGTGAAGCTGCACGCGCCAAGATTTCTGTATAAATTTTATCAGCGCCTAGAACTACCTTGTTATCCGTCTTAGAGATTCATGAGGGCACGTTTTCCTCCGAATAAGTAAGCAGAACACCGACTACGTAATATTAAATATGCCTTTAGAAAGTACATGTGATAAGCATTGTCTTAAGGACTGATGTCACCCGACTCTCTTCATCACTTATTCAGGGTTGTCTATAGTTCCCCTAGCTTCAAAATTACTACCGTTGACCTTTTATTTTCGCACAGCTGTCGTGTATAAGTGCAGCTGAATATGAAAATAATTTTTTTCATTTCAAATTTTTAAGATAGCGATTATTGTCGTCTGCTATCTCCTAAACCGGCGGTAACTCTGTCAGCGTAGCTAACATTTCAGTCATCCCTGTGATCGATGCTTAACTTTCCGCGCTATGTAGCATTCTTTAGAAAACCGTCACACGTCTGAAGAGATCGTAGGCTACAATTACTCGACTAACCGCACATCCATCTTCTAGGGACCGTACGGTGCCAAGTGGCGCATTGTTTAGAGACTGGACTCGCATTCAGGTGGGGTTAAAACCCCGTTATGGTATTCCATTGTTTCCTAACTCGTTTAATGAATATGTCGAGATAGCTCTTTTAAACAGAACACGACCAATTACCTTCACTTATCCACCAACATTACGAGCTTTGACTCCGCCTCTAATGATCTCGTCGTCGGTGGGACTTCATGGCCTAATGTTCCTTTATGGGACCAACTGAATACTTTCTAGGATTTCAGGAAGAACATCCTAATGATGAGACAGGTCTCCCATATTCCTGTTTCTCGAGACTGTCCTATTACTGGGGTGTGAGCATGTGACGACTGCTTCACGCGTTGAAACGTAGATGGTTTTGCATATTGAGTGCGCTACTGTTTACAACGCATTTTGCACATGGTCATCACTCTCCATTCTCAAAAGAAAACACTTTTAGATATCGAGTACTTCCCCTTTCTACGGTACTTCACGGAGTTGATGCAGTTTACCTTGTAACGACCATAACGACCATTACGAGTTCCGCATGAGGGAAGTAGTGAAAAGCCCATTTCGTGTATAGGATCTCATATATCGCCAAAATGGCCTACAAAAGTAATCGATAAAGTACCAACTCCACACCTTTCCATACCTTGATGCTCGACACAAATAGTCACAGTTTCATGGTGATGCAAGTTCGATTCTTTTACTGAAAATGGTGGGCAGATAGATTTGCGAAATATTATATACACAGTCCAGTCACATTAAAGTGATGACCACCTATCTTCCAAATCGACGTAGAATACCACTCACAGATGGCAGGCTGCAGCACTAGCAGTGAAGAGTATATAAAGGGTGTTGCGGGCACGCGGGAAACAGAGCAGTAGTTGTCGGAATGCGGAAACGGAGCGGCGTATCTGACGTCTAGAAGGCCATGGTCATTGGCTTTAGGGACAAGGGTGGAAGCGTTTCTGGGACGGCTAAGTATGTAAACTTTTCTCATGCGGCCGTGATTAAAGTATATCGAGCGTGGCGAAATAGCGTTATCTAAAATCGGTACCGAGACAACCTTGCGACACCACGGGCCATAGATGAAAGTCGTGAGCGACGGCTACGGAGATGTGTACAAGTGAGCAGACATGCAGCTGTTGAGCAGCTGACCGTCCAGATAAACCAAGGGGCTATCAACAGCGTCTCCTCAACGGCCGTTCAACGGACACTGCTGTGTAAGGGCCTCCGCAACAGGTGCCCGGTTCATGCACCATTGCAGACTGCTGTTCATCTGCTACGAAGCCTCAAATTTGGGCGCTAGTATCGCAACTGGACGTCCACTGAGTGGCGACAGATGGTCTTTTCAGATCAATCACATTTTATGCTCCATGAGGCAGTCGGCCGTTGGGGTGTATGGTGTGAAAAGCCTCCAAGCAAACAACGTGCAAACAAGAAGGGAGCGTTGTCGTCTGGGAAATGCTTTCGTGGAATTCCCTGGATTATCCAGTCATTCTGGAATATATCAGCATAACTATTTCTGTCCTTGGGGACTACGGCCACCCCTACATGCAGTTTATTTTTACTCATCACGATGGCATTTACCAGCAGGACAATGCAACGTGTCACTCTGCACGCAGTGTACGTTCGTGGTTCGAAGAGGACGAGGGAGGGTTTACAGTATTCCCTGGCCACAAAACTCCCGAATTTAAACCCATTCGAGAATCGGTGCGACCACTTTTATCGTGCCAATGAACGTCAACCGATAAACCTATCGCAGCTTGTAACGCCGGAAATGCATATCCTCCTATTTCCATCTATTGTACTATACATTTTTTCCTTATTTTGTTACCTGAAGATATAACATTTCTGTGTCTTTATATATTGTTATTGTTTTACTATTTATATATAAAAAAATGGTTCAAATGGCTCTGAGCACTATGGGACTCAACTGCTGTGGTCATCAGTCCCCTAGAACTTAGAACTACTTAAACCTAACTAACCTAAGGACATCACACACATCCATGCCCGAGGCAGGATTCGAACCTGCGACCGTAGCAGTCGCACGGTTCCGGACTGCGCGCCTAGAACCGCGAGACCACCGCGGCCGGCTATATATATATATATATATATATATATATATATATATATATATATATATATATATATATATATATATATATATATATATATATATATATATATATATATGCATTTGGGCAACGGCCTTGCCACAGTGGATACACCGGTTCCCGTGCGATCACCGAAGTTAAGCGCTGTCGGGCGTGGCCGGCGCTTGGATGGGTCACCATCCCGCCGCCACGTGCTGTTGCCATTTTTCGGGGTGCACTCAGCCTCGTGATGCCGATTGAGGAGCTACTCGACCGAATAGTAGCGGCTCCGGTCAAAGAAAACCGTCATAACGGCCGGGAGAGCGGTGTGCTGACCCCATGCCCCTCCTATCCGCATCCTCACCTGAGGATGATACGGCGGTCGGATGGTCCCGATGGGTCGCTTGCGGCCTGTAGACGGAGTTAGAAAAATATATATGCATTTTTGCCGATGTGTAATAGGTTTGTTTTGTAAATATTATTTGTATTTTTACGCTGGGTCTGGCCTAGGGAAAACTATGCTATCTAATGATTACATCGATGGGTCGTGTGGAGAACCAAAGTGTTTAGGATCTTTGGTAGTGTTAACTCTGCCGGGTGGAGAGTGGGCAGAGCGGTGTCTGGCTGGAGTAGGGCGGTGGAGCAGGTGTGTTGAGTGACGTTCCCGCGAGTTGTCGCACTTCCGGGGTTTGGCAGCATGTAACTGCGCTCGACTTGCTATGATAGGTTCAAGTGGTTCAAATGGCTCTGAGCACTATGGGACTTAACATCTATGGTCATCAGTCCCCTAGAACTTAGAACTACTTAAACCTAACTAACCTAAGGACATCACACAACACCCAGTCATCACGAGGCAGAGGAAATCCCTGACCCCGCCGGGAATCGAACCCGGGAACCCGGACGTGGAAAGCGATATCGCTACCGCACGACCACGAGCTGCGGACGTTATGATAGTTTCTGGCACGGTGTCGCGGACGGGAAACATTAGCAGGCACACATCAAGAGCCCATTTCTCCTGCTGACCGTGTCGAGAAGAAGGCGCGCCAATATCAAGCTTCTGCAACAGCTACGGTTGACAATAAGTTATTGTCGCCACCGCCTCGATTGACGACTTCGAACCTTCAATCAACCAACAAGGAAGACTGAAAGCACGTAAAGTTTTAGAACTGTATGGCACACCTCAGCTTTTCAAACTAATCCATTAGCATCACTAAAATACAGCGACTTAGCATGAACCATTGTTACTCATTGTCCCAATTGCATTACCAAGCAGGGTCCCTTCCTTTTCCAAAATGAACTCGAGTGTCGTTGAAATTCAAACGCCAGCATTAAAGTAATATCATTCGATTTCACTGCTTTCATTTCAAAGGTCAGTTAAGGTATTCATAGGTGGCTATTATATTTAGATTACACAAGCATTAATTAAGAGTGCGAGTTTTGTTACCATATTTTAGCTTACCTGTGACTGCAGCTCAGCTTGGTACGTACTAAATTTTACTATTGTTAATTGTTTAGAATCATTTAATTCAAGTTCAAAGTTAAATCTCTTACTTCGAAATTGCGTAGATTCAAGTAGCTTTTGAAATGATTGTTGAGGTAGCCCAAGACTAACCTTATTTTATTGAATTTCGTAGTGCTTCAGAAACAAAGTTCACTATTAATTTCAGTCACTAAATGAACTTCCAATTTTCCGGTTTTATTAATTCTAATTAAGTCAATGTGTAGCGAAATTTATTACTTCTGACAAACATTCAGTTTTCACACAACACGTGTCAACCTTCAGTTGCCTCGCTTTTAGTGCTAATTATATGTGGAATAAACTTTCTTTTTCAGTTATTATAGTAGTTGTCCATAGGACTGGCGACTGTAATTTTCCCCAAATCTCAAATATCTAATTAACGCCAGTTAATTGTTAACGTAACCACCGCACATTTACTTTCTTTATTAACTTTACTCATTTTCAAAATTAATTTCCACCAGTTTCACTTGCATTTTGCCTTTCATTTAGATTTAACCCTTTCCTCCCTCTTCACCGACAGATTAACTTCGGTGACGATTGCTTTTCCCAAATTTCCATTAGGTACACGCGGTTTAATTTTTACTGTCATTAAGGTCGATAAGTGAGGGGGAGGTTACAAGCTGGCTACAGCACTGGAATCGGCATGACTCCGCATCCCTGTCGATATCTTTCAGAAACTCGCTGACCCTGTTCCTGCCCATCTCTCAGCGGTCCGCGCTGCACAGAGCTGTGATTCAGGATACTGACAGGTGGGTACATTAATGAGACTGGACGGTGTAAATATAACTGTTTGCGTTAAAACAGTATTTCATTATCGATAAAAGGAAGCCTGAATGTCAAATTAATTCTCTTTATGTTCACTTTAAAATGTGTTTGTATACGGATTAATACCTGATTACGACTATTCAAACTCAGTGACAAACGTGGAATGTTATATGTCACGGTTCATAACCTTACAGAATGTACGGTACTGCGATCACGTCGTAACCGGCCTCGTAACACTAACAAGAAAAAAATAAATGATGTACATTTAACAAGGAAACAGTTTCTACAGGAGACATTGTTTAAAGCATATTATAGTAAATGTTCTTGAAGTTTTTGAAATAATGCAACATTTAGAAGTGTAAAGCCGCTAGCTACATTTATGTTATATGGCACTGTTTCTCCACCACTTGCTGCTTCTATACTCTTAAGATTCATTGTCCTACAAACATCGACTGTCACAAATTCAGGGATTAACGGATTTTTATTGGTGTTATAAAACTACGGCTTTGTACTGCAAAATTATTCTGATTCGATTTTGGCCATTCGAGCTGGTGTATTTGCTTCGTAAATTCATTGTAACTTTCTGTCCTCATTGATAACAGTAAGTCAATTTTCCCAAAGTTTCCAAAGTGTACTCGTCAATTCTGACAAGCGCCTTGAATGGGCGCCAGCTTCTTCACCCACCGACCTCCAGCTGACGGATGTAGATTCCACCTACGAATATTTAAAACTCGATGTGTCCGGCGTAATTTAGCTATTTATATGCTAACCATCTTCTTCCTCCTATAAAACTGAATTAACATTTACTTTATGCTACAAAATGGGAATTGATTAAAAAATCGCAGTGATTTCAGTAGGCACACACACTGTATAGACGGCGATCAAAAAGTTTCCGTTCGAAGGCCGTACAATCCATAATCGGTATGCCAACCGGACAAAATCGCCTTGATGAATGAGACAGTCATCCCACTGACGTGCCAGGTTCAGGACATCCGTTTGGTAGAACACCGTGTCGTGATGCGTGAAGAGATCCGTAACTGCCGGCTGCACAACCTCGTCCGACAAAAATCGTGGACACATCGAAGCCTGTTTAAGGAACCGAAGACGTGATATTCGCACAGGGAGAGATCACGACTGTAGGCTGGCTGCTCGAATGTCTCTCTGATAGACTGTCGTCTCTTGTCGAATCGCAACCAGCACGGAACTTGGCGTATTCAGTGGTTCTCGACAGAAATGCTGCCCTATACGTATTCTTCATTCTCCGATGGATGTATACTAGTGTTTGTCCTTCGGATAGCAAAAAAAGGAAAAGAGCGACAGCGCGGTGTTCTTGTTCGGACGCATTTGGTAATAGCGTCGCCATAGTTCACGTTTCCGCATTTATTGCATGCACTTTGAAAACACACGAATGAATCACTGATACCACGCCCACATGTCAATGTTTATATTCCCACACTGGAGTCGCGCTACATTGCGAATACGCTGCAGCAACGTACTCAAATGGAATCTTTTTTTAGTACCGATTTTACACTTAGGGTGTCCCTTCGAAGAGTAACATTTAAGCACATTTTATCATCTGTTTCGGCTAATATTGCCAATTTCGTTTTTTCTATGTGTAGATAGAGACTGGCAATTGGTTTGTACGTGGGGAGCTGACACCATCAGTTTCAAATCAGGCGAATTTAGTGGTCGTTATATCAACCTGAGTCCACTAGTGTCCTCTTCAAACCATTGTAGAGCGCTTCTGACTTTAAGACACGGATAGTTAGCCCGCTTGAAGATGCCGTTGCTGTGAGTGAATACATCTAGCAGGAATGGATGCGGGTAATGTGCGATAACGTTCATGATGTCCACATGGTGCATTACATTACTACCATATGTCCAAGGGAAGCCCAGGTGAATATTAAAAGGTATCTTCACAATTATGGAGTATCTTTACAACTAATCTGAATATGTGGGGTAAATTGGGGCCTCAATACAACTGTCGCCAAATTGGAATGCTGTGGGATATGCCGTACATCAGAGCTGGCTGAAGCATGGGGTGGAATTTTAGCAGTGAGAGCGCAAACAAAAATTATGGCAAAAGAACATTTATTAATACTTGTTTTGTAAGTAAAACTGCCTTTTCCTGCTGCTACTTGATTTATTTATCCCATACGCGTTTTTCCTTATCTTGTTCTAAGGCATCATCCGTGGGATCTATAAAGATACAATTTTTGTTAGTTTTAGATTACTAAACAGTTCACGTGGCGATTGTTTTTTAATTTTTGTATAAATGTAATTACTTACGATTTGCTGATATGCGTTTCCTCACATCTGGTCTGGAGGTCGCACTACTACTTTTATTACTGCCATATAAGCACAGCTTTGCGCTCTAACCTTCTTCACACTGTTCTCCATGTTTCTCACTCTTTTTTGTGGTGTTCTACACTTTCTGGCACTATGTATAACTATTTCGATGGACACTGCTTTTCACAACATAAATATTGCGACTCCATTACTTGTTTCTTCCTCTTTGGCGTGTTTAGCTACTTGTTGCCAACCTAACGAAGTATGAAGTATATGTTTAAGACTAACTTCTGTTCATGATGTTTATACCGTGAGTGTGAATGAGAGAGAGAGAGAGCGAGGTTTTTTTTTTAGGTTGGTGGTTTAAATTGTATGGTGGTGTACTACATTTATTAGATCAGTAAATTTAATGATAGCGTATAGTGAGTAATATGATGGTTGCTGTTGAATGCAATCTGTTAATTCGCATATTAATTAACCCCAGAACTTAAATTCGTTGTCCCCTGCAAGGTCCATGATCCATGGAAGAGGAATGATCAAAGGATGGTTTAATCACGCACACTTACATTCAACGCACATAAGAGACTAAGAAGGAAAAGAACTAAAAACCTTCACCACAGCATGCGTGGGTAACAAGAGGGGTTGTTCCCTTCATTTTAACGAGCAGGATAGATGAATAAAATTTCTATTAAAGTGAATTGCTATAAAAATGAGGAATAAATAAGAATCACCATTGATTCGAATATTCTACAGTGGAAGATCTCAGTGGACTTGGCACTTGTGGACTTTCTCATTATATTACGACCACCTGGTCCTCACAAACAAAAGCGTGCACAAAGAAAGTTATCAAGCGAGACGAATTGCATAAAATTCGGTCATAAAATCACGGGAATCATACGCAATATACATGCTCCAGCGAAAGGGATACTAAAGAAAATGAACTGAATCACAAGAAAATCAGCACAGCTCCAGGTGTTTGATTAATAGTTTAACTGAACAATAGCCTAGACCGTCCCTGGATATTAACGCGTTTAACACTCGTGAATTAGCAAGTAAAATTTGTCACACACATAATAAACTACTAACGATGAAAGGAATCATATATTTTGACTAGCTCTGAAAAACTTACGTTAAACACAACATTAACTTCTCATCGAAAAGGCACACTTACCGCCAGTAGGTCTCACCCGTCTCACGTCCCACGGAATACTCCACGAGCATTCCCTCTCCAGCCAAAACCGCCTCCGAACTTACGGAAGTGGCCAGAGAAACCCCTATTGTGGTGCCAACCTATACAAAATGTTCGTACAAGGCAAACAGAAACATCTTTTATATCTGGTACGTGTTTCCTACAGTTGGTTATTCTGATACGGTGGCAGACTACTACACTCCCACGGATCTACACACTGAAATACTTACACACTCTCATTCTTACATTCAACTGATCGCACAAGAAGAGGAAAGAATAGATACATTGAAATACGGCACTTAAATGTAGCAAACATGCGTGTGGGGCTCCAACAAGTACCAATTACCTAATGAAATGTTAAAACTAACTATGGATAATATACTGTGGCCACCACAAACACACTCAGCTGCTCAGTCTTTTCCCTCTTCTTCTTTGCATCTAGGTTACTAGACCACTTGCACCAACAGTTGTGAACAAATCAATGAGGATTTGCAGAAAATAAAATGCGTGGTGTAATGACTGGTGGTTATCTCTCAATATTAGTGAGTGTAACCTGCTGCGTATAACAAAGCAAAAATCCCCATTAATGTACGAGTACAAAATAAATGCCCAGTCTTTGGAAGCGGTAACATCCATCTAGTATCTGGGTGTGACTATTCCAAATGATCTCAAATGGAACGATCAGATTACACAAGTAAAGGTAAGGCAAACTCTAGATTGAGGTTTATTGGTAGAATTTTGAAGCGATGTAGTTCTTCAAGAAGGGAAATAGCTTACAGTACTTTAGTTCGTCCAGTAACCAACTCTATGGGACTCTTATCAGTTGGTGTGATTCAAGAGATTGAGAAGGTCCAAAGAAGAGCGGAAAGATTCGTGACTGGTACATTTACCAATCACGAGAGCATTACGAATCTCATAGACAGTTTGAAGTGAGACACACTTGAAGATAGACGACGCTCTAAACGGAAGGGGGCTGCTCACTAAATTCCAAAATCCGATCTTCGCCGAGGATGTAGAGCATATGTTATTACCACCAACTTTCATATCGCGCAATGATCACCATTCAAAGATATGGGGGAAATTAGAGCTCGTACTGAGGCGTTCATGCAGTCGTTTCTCCCTCGCGCAATTCGCGAGTGGAACAGAGGGGGTGGGATATGACTTTGGCGCGAATAGTGCCCTCCACCACACACCGCTTGGTGGCTAGCGGAGTATATACGTAGATATGTAGATACAGTATTAGCGTCGTTTTTTGTAGTAGCATAGATGATAGCGCAATAGACTGCTCAGACAGCCCCGGTTAGATCCTTACTACCCTCCCATGTTCAATTTTTATACCTCCCTCTTGTTCGGTTTTAGGAAACCAAACGAGGAACACAGCTGGTGACACCGCCTCCGCTAAACCGCTTGAATTTGCGTGCGATACTTCCTGACTGGCTCACTTAAATGCTAATTAACTCGTGTAAGGCGCAACGTAGCGAATTTTTTCTTAATAATTAGTTGTCAGCATAACCTAACTTGCATCACTGCTACCAGTTTTTCATACTGTTTCTGATCATCCTTTATACAAACAGAGCAGATGGAAATGGGAATTATTCTAGTGACGATACGGACCGTAGATCAGGTAACCCAATGACATAAGCGAGTTTGACAAGGGGCAGATGGTTACGGTGCGGTGCCTGTGATTGAGAACTTCAGTAACGATCATTCTGGTCACCTGTACGTGTGCTACTTTCTTGCGTATCAATGGAAAAGTAACTAAAGGACGCTGAAATGGCAAGTAGGCAGCAAATGGTTCAAATGGTTCCGAGCACTATGGGTCATCAGTCCCCTAGAACTTAGAACTACTTAAACCTAACTAACCTAAGGATATCACACCCATCCGTGCCCGAGGCAGGATTCGAACCTGCGACCGTAGCGGTATCGCGGTTCCAGACTGAAGCGCCTAGAACCGCTCGGCCACCACCGGCCGGCTAGGCAGCAAGATGTGCGCGTTCACGCCTCATTACAGAACGAAGGTTCGGAGGTTTGCCCGTTCTGTAAAGTAGGACAAGTGGCGATCTGTGGGAGGTCTGTCGACAGAGTACAATTTTTATGCAGGTATAAGCGATTTCGAGCACACATTGTTGAACATGAGGTTATGCCGAGAGAACCCCTGCTCGTTCCACTGTTATCTCGTCGCTAACTATGATTACAGTGGTTGAGAGAAAATTGAAACTGGGTGCGTGCCTTTGAGACTGGGTGTTGGACCCATGGAAACCTGTCACCTTTTCAGATGAGTCGCTTTTATTCGTAAACCATGTCAATGGTCGTGTCCAGGTACGACGTCGCCAGGTCGAATTGCTGCTCAAACCATGGTTCGCGCCACAGTCACCGGCTAGCGGTGTAATATATCCTATGGGTAATATTGAAGGGTCTCTGCATGAGCCTCTTCATGATTCTACAACAAATCGATGTCAGTGGAATTGGCCGGTAATTATGTGCATCCGATTTTCTACCCTTTTTATAGATTGATATGACCTGTGCCTTCTTTCAGTCCCGTGGAACTGTGCGCTGTTCGAATGACCTCTGATAGATGGTGGATACGAATGGTGCTGTATTTATAGCGTAGTCAACATAAAATCTTACGGGGATGCCGTCTGGGCCAGATGCCATACTGACGTCTAAGGATCTTAACTGTTTTACAATCCCTGATACACTTAACACTATGTCAGCCATCCTTGCGCTTGTTTGATAACTGAAAGGATGAATGGTGCTGCAGTACTTTAGCGTAAACGAGTTTTTGAAAGCTAGGTTTAGAATTTCGGCCTTCTGTTTATCATCATCCATTACATTACCCGTAGTAGCAGCAAGAGAGGGTATTCAATTGTTTGTAGCGTTCGTAGATTTTACGTACGACCAAATTTTTTTGGGGGCATTTGTAGAATTTGCAGATAAAATATTGCTTTCAAATTCGTTAAAAGAATCTCTCATTTACCTTTTGACAGCTGCTTTCATTTCGCATAATTTCTGTTTTTCAGCGGCAGAGACTACGTTTAAAACGACTGTGGAAAATTCTTTGCTTTCTCAGCAACTTCCTAATATGTTTGTTGAACCAATGTGGATCCTTTCCCTCCCCTATATTTTTGTTAGGCACATACTTCTCTAGCACGTGGTTAACAATATCTTTAAATTCCGACCAAAGATGCTCAATATCTTTGTGTTCCACGGTGAATGCTGACAGTGAAGATATCCATTGATGACACTTTTATTTGCTTTCCCAAACAAGAAACCTCCACGCTGTTTCTTTGGTTCTTTTGCAACTTCCACTGACGTAGAAGCCAGTATGGTCGCTAATATCTTCTTCTACATTAACTTCCGCAAAAAGATCAGGTCTGTTTGCCGCCAAGATATCTAGTATGTTCCCATCTCGAGTTGGTTTTCTAACCAACTGCTCAAGGTTGTAGGTTGAGAGCGCTCCTAAAATAACTTCACACTAGTCTTTGCTTCTGCCCCTGTGATAAACGTGTAATTTTCCCAGTCAGTGGATGCCAGATTAAAGTCTCCACCTATAACTAATGGATAGTTTGGATAAATCTGCAGGCCTCAGTGGCTAACTTATGTGCTAATTAACTCGGAAAGGGTGCAACTTATAGTTTTCTTTTACAATCAGTTCTCAGCATAACCTACCCTGAAACACCATTACAAGCTTTTCGTACTGTATCTGACCGCCCTGTATGAGGGACAGTCATATGAAAGTGAGACAGATGGAAACAAAACAAAGTAACTAGTTTATTATCTGAAAAGTAATCCCTATAACTGTTAACACGTTTATCACACTCGGAGTCAACACGGTCAATGCCTTCGTGGAAGAAAGGTTTACGGATGCAGCTGAGGCGAGATCGGGGCTGTATGGAAGATGTGTAAGGGCTTCCCAGCAAAACTTCTGCATTGTAATAAAAAGAACCTGGCAACATGTGAGCGGGCATTATCTTCCAGCAGAGTGAAGACGGCCATCAACACTTCTGGGCGTTTGGGCTTGATGGCACGCTGTGCGTTAACTATGGCGCCGTGTTCCAGAAAGTCAGCGAGTAGCTGGCTCTTGGAGGCAAAGAAAAATTCAGTATGACTTTCCCGGAGTTGGCACGTCTGTTGTTTGAAGTACGCTTGGAAGCCTATTCACATCCATCATACAGTCCCGATCTCTTCTCATACGAGTTTCATATTTTTACGTCATGAAGAAGAACACTCGAGGCTGTTGATTTGCCTCGGACGAAGGTGTACACACCTGGGTACAATCATAGTTCTGTAGGCAACCGCAAACATTTTTCCATGGAGGCATTGACCGTTTTATCTCATTCTCTGTCTGTCCATTATGGCCTGGGGGATATAGGCTGGTACGTATTTCTTAATTCAAAAACTTTACCAACAGCCGTATGTTTGGGTTTATTTTATTTATATCTCAAATGCTACCAGTTTCAGCAACTCAATACTGCCATCTTCAGGCCCCATACGCTATTATTGTACTAACAATCTCATCGAGTGGTGCCATAAAACTGGAATCGTAGATCTGATAGTTATGTAACAGATTCCTGTGGACGGGTGACACTGACTCCTTTAACATGAATCTGTTGCATAACGATCGGATTTACGGTTCCAGTTTTGTGGCACTATTCGATAAGATGGTTAATGCGATAAAAGCGTATGGCCCCTGGAGGTGGCAATATCGAGTTGCCGAAACTGGTAGTATTTGAGATATAAAATAAAATAAACCAAAACATACGGCTGTTGGTAAAATTTTTTGAATCAAGAAAAAAGTCTTATCTCATGGTTGGATAAGTCTATTAACAGTTATGGCGATTAATTTTGAAATGTAAACAGTTTACTTGCGTTGTTCCATCTGTCTCGTCTTCATTTGACTACCATTATACTTCCACTACCGTGAGACATGCCCGCAACGCCACCAGGTGGCACTGTATCTGGTGATGGAGAGAGACCACAATGTTTTGGCCCATCAGTGTGTGTGTGTGTGTGTGTGTGTGTGTGTGTGTATGTGTGTTAGGAAAACTTTAAATTTATGAGAAAATGACGAATTCTTTAAACCTGTGTCAAAATGCATAGAAATAAAAGTTAAATGTAACCTCATGCAAGTTTCCGCCTTACACGGTATGTGAAGGAGGGCACCTGTTCGTGAGACACATTTGAAAGATGGTAACATGTTGCTCAACTATGCTTTTAGCATAAACATTTGTAACTCCAACAGTAAATCTATCTGTTGCGAAGCTCAGCGTCAATTTTAGTGTTTATCACAGAGGCCTGATAGAAGATCCAATGACAAAACGCGCCACTGTTATTTTTATATTCTCTTTATGTCCTAATAAACA
Organism: Schistocerca nitens; assembly: GCF_023898315.1. NCBI lineage: Eukaryota > Metazoa > Arthropoda > Insecta > Orthoptera > Acrididae > Schistocerca > Schistocerca nitens. The sequence continues at coordinate 394,570,452 of NC_064616.1, forward strand.
GTCCTTGTAAGCCTTACAGAATAATCATTCATTCGCAAGAACCTTTCCAATGGTGCTACACTTCTTTCGTTTATGATTTTCATTTCGCTAAATTTATATCCCCTCTTTCCCGTAATAACATGTGGTGAAGTGGCGTGTATGACTCTAAGAGTAGGGTAACCGTAACGTACCCTCGGCCTGATCGAAAGGAATTTGAAAAAAGGGCAGACGAATTTTGTCTGGATGAAAAGCACTGGCTTGTTACCGTGTTACTGCGAGCGGTTGAAAACAAGGGGACGCTACTGTCGCCATACTCCCCTAGATGGTGCAGCTCCACTGGATAATTATTATGTAACCTCGTCTTTGGGAAAATATTCTGGAGGTAAAATATTCTCATATTCGTATCTCAGGGCGAGTATTATTCAGGAGCATGTTGTCATCGGGAGATACAATTCTAGCGTTATATGGATTAAAATGAGAAGTGCTGGATTCTTCAACGTGGTGGGAAGACTAGACAATTAAAAAAAAGAATTATATGGCTTCTACAGGACTGAAGCTGTAAATTTGATGTGAATTTTAACTTACGCATTTTTAGAATTATTTATCTTGTCCATTCATTACATATAACCTTCGAGATCCTTTTACAATTAACTTATCGTCAAGGTTCTCATCTATTTTTCCAAATTATCTTCTACCATCAAAGGATTATATAATTTGTAACACAAATGCCGACCGCGGTGGTCTAGCGGTTCTAGGCGCTCCGTCCGGAACTGCGCGACTGCGACGGTCGCAGGTTCGAATCCTGCCTCTGGCATGGATGTGTGTGATGTCCTTAGGTTAGTTAGGTTTAAGTAGTTCTAAGTTCTAGGGGACTGATGACCACAGATGTTAAGTCCCATAGTGCTCAGAGCCATTTGAACCATTTTTTTTTGTAACACAAACATCGCCGTCAGGTTGCGTGTAGATGTCAGTGTAATGCATTCAACAACTTGCACGAGAACATGGAAACGACTTAAGGATTTCCATAAACAGCCAGTGTCTGGAAACAGCCGAAGCATTCATCGAATACTTTAAGCTGAAGGAGATACATTGCCGTACTCTCGGCTAAAATCCCGTAACTTTGCTCAAAACGAATTATACCTTTTATAACGCCGACCGCCGAACGCCATACGGCCATGTTATCGTCATTTAGACTACTCGCTTGTTAGATAATGAAACAAAGATCGAGCGAGCAAAAAAATGGCTCTAAGCACTATGGGACTTAACATCTGAGGGCATCAGTCCCCTATAACTTAGAACTACTTAAACCTAACTAACCTAGGGAGATCAAACACATCCATGCCCGAGGCAGGATTCGAACCAGCGACCATAGCGGTCGCGCGGCTCCAGACTGTAGCGCCAAGAACCGCTCGGCCGCACTGGCCGGCTCGAGCGAGCTACCTGCACCTTAAGACCTCTACTGGCAGGGTCATGAAACGCAACTCATAACTGATGCCTTGGTAAAATTCTAAATCCGATGCTTAAATGAAAACTGACCTCAATTTTCCTTCTTCATTCATGTAGAAGATATAGTCTTGTGAAACTGGATACCTCTTTCTCAAACAGCCTTTAACGTATGTTGGTTATAGTGAGATTTGTAAAACAGTAAGGTCTTTTTCAGTGGCAGATGAGGAGACTGTATCTTGGATCTCTTTTCTCCAAGCTGAGTTGCAATAAAACAGCGTTGTATCTCCAGTTTCTCGTTTTTCGTGCACAATTGTAGTACTCAAATGTTGACAGGATCAAGCAACAGTGGGTCTCTTTCACGATTGCGAACAGTGAAGCATAACGTATGTGGATAGCTGTAGTAGGAATACAGCTACTTTAAGACTTATATGTACAGTAATATTTGGAAGGTATTATGAGGCGATATTACCTTTCAATATTTTGTAAAGTATAGTTACGTAAATTACGGTATGGTAGATTCCGATCATTGTGTATATGAAGGATTTTCTAAACCCATATGAGTAAGCAGTTTGTAAAAGTGTCTACCCCTATGCAAGGGAGACCATATGTTTTCAGTCACTCTAATGACTTTAAAAAAAATAGCTTTAATAATTGTCCTGATCGCCTCTCTAGACTCTTCTGATGTGCGTGATGTCCTTAGGTTACTTAGGTTTAAGTAGTTCTAAGTTCTACGGGACTTATGACCTCAGAAGTTAAGTCCCATAGTGCTCAGAGCCATTTGAACAATTTTGACTCTTCTAAGTTTTGACATTACTAAGGCGTTCATATTTACATGCACTGGGTACCACACTTGCTAATATCTGTTCGATGTGGGAGCGTTGCACTAATCGATTCACGACAAGATTAGGTTACACGTGTAGATGCATGAGCATTGCTGATCTCAGAAGGAAGGGTGACGTTACAAGATACATGTAATATACATGTATAGTGTAAAACAACGATACCAGTACAATTTTGCTTACTCTTTTAGTACAAATGCTCCCAGCAATATATCTACTAAAGTGAGAAACAGCAGTACAAATTTTTTAAAAGCTGTCGGCCGAAATGATGACTGTAGCTCCCACTTTATTCGTTTTGTTTGTCTGAATGACTTTAACTTTTTTCGTAAAATACAGAGACGTACACTAAGGACTGTGTAATGGCAGTTTAAGCATATATGCAGTATAGTGAAGAGGAGGAAACTGACTTATGCTGTAGGGGGAACCATTAAACATATTTTCAGTATTTCAGCACTTAGAGGAAGTAATAAAATTCATTTATTACGTGGTGGAATTAATTTTGATGAACCAGTAATTTTAAGGAGCTAAAAGCCATTTTCGAATACTGAAGTTAGTATAAATGACGTGCTATCACGTGCCGAGTGTTGTGTTTCTAGTGGGAAAAGGTGAGTCCCTTTTCGCATTAGAAACACCGCACCTGGAACGGGACGAAACGTTCCCAGCAATAAATGTCAGTTATATTGATTGAAGCGTTCGCAAACAACGTGCAGCTTGTTTAAGCGATTGCGTCAGAATTCCTGGTGTGCAGCGAACGACACAACTGATGCATTGTTTAGATGCCGCGTTTACTGCGCATCGTAGTATATTACAAGTGAAGAAATGGTGGAAATAGTCCACAGTTGTCGGCTTAATACTTATGTGTCAGTCAGGAATCTTTAAAAACGAATAAAATTTGAAATTTTTCAACTTCTTTTTTGACAAGTGTTAAAGTTAATTGTTCCTTTTACTTTACGTGATTGTACTGGATACCGTCTGGTGCATTTGTAAATATTTCGTTTTCTAAATGAAGCAGCGTATTTACGTCTGCCAAAAGTATTAGCTGATTGTTCATTTAATATCTGCTATATACCTATTTTTGACTGGACGCTGAAGTATGAACGTTAAAATAAAAAAAAAAACCGTTAGAGATTTAATGCGGAAACCAATGGTAAATCGACATTCCAGTGGACTGACATACTTTCTCCAAATCTCTAGTGACTTGTTGCTCTGTTACCGTTGCAAAAATAAATGAAAATACTTCACAAAAGTAGAATATTTAATAAGCATAATATAGTATGACACACTTTCAATGAAGAAGGCACTGATATGATATCTTAATTTAGAAAGTCTTGTTTGTATGCAACTGTTTAGACTACTTACGGAAATCTTTCTATTCGTCTGTATTTCGTTGCCGTAAGGTCTTTCGTCAAAACTGAAAATTGTAAAGAACATATGTCCATAAATAGTTTTTGTCCTATAAAGTGTTATCAACTGAAATAATCGCTGATAGTTATTAAATTAATTACTCCCGATATAGCAAGCAACACCTGCTAAAATACCTTATCACACTCGCTCTGCTGTAGTCTGCAAACTAAACTGACAATATGTTGGCCGACACATCCGTTCTATCCCGTCTACGATGAAGATGATCAGACAGGGCCATAGAACAGCGCAGTTAGTTTAATTATGCATATAATTTCTACACACACACACACACACACACACACACACACACACACACACACACAGATAAATACATATAGGGTGGCGCAAAATAGGTGCCAGAGGGTACCTGTTTACTGTGGTTTACTTGTAGGCCGGAAATGATTTTCCTTGTGGTATCGTTGCATCGTAGTTCTGAAAATTCTGTTGCTCTCTCACCGATGTGTCAATTCACATTTCAGAGTGGAAGCGTTAACATAGGAACACCGTTTGTTGATCGTAAAGATATTGAACGCTAATTGTGGACGCATCTTTTTGGTGTGAAGCGCATTCAATAGCTCATTTTATCCGAGAACAGCACCATCCGGAATGTCTGTTTCTTAGTGAGATTACAGTACAGAACTGAAGTCAAATTGTGATGACAAAATTTAGCCATCCGTTCATAAAAATTTTGCGCAATACTTAAAAAGCTAGTCAGGATGACCAGCCTCAGTTGTAAGCCTGGAGAATAAGGAACGAGAGCGAACCTTATTCAGTGAGGAACCGACTACATCACGAAGACGCGCAGCACAGAAACTCAGGACATCACGACGGTCTCTCCTGCAGATATTGCAGGTGCAAATTAACTTTTTCCCTCATAAATGGAAAACTATCAACCTTTAATGGGCATGGATGCAGGACGAAGATGTTCTATTGAAAATGAGATGATTAGGGTCTTTGAAAATCGGATCATATCTGCTTTAGTGATGAGGTAGACTTCCACATCCAGGGGTACGTCAACAACTAAAACTGGCGCCATTGGGCTCTAGAGAATCCACTCTTTCAATCTGAAGTTACACCTCATAAAAAATAGTTACTGTGTGCAGCGCAGTGAGTGCACATTGCGTTATTGGGCCCATATTTATTAACGGACCTGTCATGGAAAACAAATACGGACAAATATTGTAACATGAATTTGTACTGGCTACAGAACTACTGGTTCATGCAGGATGCAGCTCGTCCACTCCACACTGCAGACGTCTTCTATTTCCTTCAGGAGACATTAAGATAGCATATCGTTGCTCTGGACACCTCTGAAATCCCATAAGAAAGAATCATATGGGTTGAGTTAGGATCTACTCGTATACGGGGACCATTCCACATCATGTTCAGTGAATCCTGAGGTGTCCAGAGCAACAATATGATCTCTGAATGTCTTCTGAAGGAAATGGACCTGTAATGGCAAACAAATGCTGACAGATACTGTAACATGAATATTATTGGCTCCAGAAAGTGACTGAACGCACCAAAACTACTGGTTCATGCAGGATGCAGCTCGTCCGCACCACACTGCACACGTCTTCTATATCATTCAGCAGACATTCAGAGATGATATCGTTGCTCCAGACACCTCAGGATTCACTGAGCACGATGTGAAATGGTTCCCTTATACGAGTAGATCCGAACTCAACCCATATGATTTTCTTATGGGATTATTTGAAGGACGAAGTCTTCAATGTTACAACACCCCAGGACATTGGAACTCCGTTTTCTAGGGAGATTCTGGCACTCTAAAACGATCTTCCTTAGAAAGTCATTACGGAAGTCAATTGAAGAGTCTCCACACTCATTGCTGCTTAAGGGAAGCACTCTGAAAACCTCATGTATTAAATTGCAGGTTGTCTGCTATGAGATTTATGTAATAACAATAATCTATCACTCTATATTTTGTCATTTCTAACACCTCTTTCTTGCTACCCGATTTACATATCCAGAACGGCTGAGATGTATACAGAGTGAACATTACTAAAACCGACAAACTGCAGGGAAGAATTCCTGAATGGAAATGGAGGAAAAAAGCTTCTATGAACATGTGTCCGGGAATGCATCGTCACGGTATATGGCGCTGACAATGAAATTTCCTCTGACCACATGCCGTACGTTCTATGTCTGTTGCAGTTGACAGGGACAGCAGCGGTAATCATCTTTTAACCCATGTTGGCGAGAAACTTGTATGGAGCTTGTATTATCATTCCGTCTTCAGGCCACAAGTGGCCCATCGGGACCATCCGACCGCCGTGTCATCCTCAGATGAGTATGCGGATAGGAGGGGCGTGTGGTCAGCACACCGCTCTCCCGAGCGTTATGATGGTTTTCTCTGACCGGATCCGCTACTATTCGGTCGAGTAGCTCCTCAGTTGGCATCACGAGGCTGAGTGCACTCCAAAAATGGCCACAGGTCACGGCGGCCAGGATGGTCACCCATCCAAGTGCCGGCCACGCCCAACAGCGCTTTTCGTTGATCTCACGGGAACCGGTGTATCCACTGCGGCAAGGCCGTTGCCAGCTTGTATTAGGGTTCGTCCCAATATTATATACAACACAGTCCTCAAAATCTGGTGTGCGCTACTTCCCTGCACGTTCGACTGTCTGAAAGGATCCGTGTTCGCACAACCACCCAAAAACGGTTTGAAATATTGTGTGGTGTGGTTGGTGTCTGTAAGGACAATTGTTTCGGTACAGCTGTGCTGCCTCTCGACCATTTCCATCTGTCTGGCCGTTTATACACCAACTCAGCCCGTTACCGCCATGAATAAAGGTTCATTCTGCTGCTTAGAGGATGATGTGTCAATCACACAGCCTGCAACATGTAAGGAACACACGGCACGAAGTCAAAGGAACATCATTTGTCTGCGCCATCTAGCATGGGAGTGATTCATTTCCAGACACATGTACATAGGACTTTTTTCCTGCATTTCCAGTGATGAATCCTGTTGTTTTTATTAATGTTCACGTTCTCTTCACCGATGAGATTCGCGTATGCCTTAAACGACACAATAGTCGGAGACATGTTTGAAGGCAACCCGGTCACGCTGAACGCCTTAGACACAATGTCTAGCGAGTGCAACAATGTGGAGCGGTTCCCTAATGTTTTCGGATGGCATACGCCGCTGGTGGTCGTGGAAGGCGCCGTAACGGCTGTACGATACGTCCTCCGACAGATTGGCGAGGCATTCGTCTTCATGGACGACAATTCGCGCCCCCATCTTGCACATGACTCTTGTGAATGACTCCCTTCAGAATAACGACATCGCTCGACTCGAGTGGCCAGCATGTTCTCCAGACATGGATCATTTCGAACATGTCTGGGATAGATTGAAAAGGGGTGCTTAAGGACGACGTGACCCACCAATCACTCTGATGGATGTACGCCGAATGGCCGTCGAGGAGTCGGACAATCTGGACCAACAGTGCCTTGATGAACTTATGGACAGTATGCTACGACAAATACACACATGCATCAATGTAAGACGACGTGCTATTGGGTATTAGACTGTGTCTGTGATACAATATCCACAGTCAGCGTCTATCTTCAAGAATTCTGGGAACCATGGTGATGCAAGCCTCTTTTTGATATATATATATATATATATATATATATATATATATATATATATATATATATATATATATAGGATGAACATTAATAAAACCGAGAAACTGTTGCGAAGGATTCCTCACTGGAAATGGAGGAAAAAAGTCAGTGTTCCACGACCCGATGTGCTACCCAGGGGAAAATTCGAATCAATTTCTTGCTCTAGAAATCTGGACCACCACCTCTGAAGGTCTCCCTTTATGGTGGAACAACATGCAATGTGTGGTTTTCATGACCAATAAAAAGGGCGGAAATTATTTTCATGTTTATCTCTATTCCAGTTTTCTGTACAAGTTCCGAAACTCTCGGAAGTGAGGTGATACAAATTTTTTTTATGTCTATATACATATATGGTGTAACGGTGTAGTGGGACGAAATTGAAGCGTCACCCATCCACCAGTGTCAGCCCAGTTTGCAGGTGAATATAAGTTTAATTTAGTTTTGTTTATGTATTTTTTGTAATATTTGTAATGGTTGTGAATTGTCTAAAGTTTTTTTTTTTTGTTTTTATGTTTCATGTACGGAGAGGGCGGCGCAACGAACGGAGACAGCATCTTCGCTGCCGGGACCAGAGAGAAAATTGCTGGCCACTATACGTCGCGGGTCGACAGCCAAAGAGCAACAGAAGATCCTGAAACCGAGTTGTTGCGTCGTGCTTCTAAAAATCAAATAAATGAGAATTTGTATTGTTTTGTACAACAATGATATCATAGGAAGTTTAATCTTATTGAAAATGTTAGTTTTGTCTCGTCAAGGCTCAGGTTCACGTCTGTATGTAGGAAGATAATAAACTAGTGGATGCTACTAAATTTGAAATACGTGTTCCGAGGATTTATTTATGAAGAATTATGTGAATGAATTAATAATATATTTGACAAGATTATTGGATTTTGACAGCGTTTATCGCGACTTTGAATCTCAAAAGTTTATTCAAAGTGGTTCTAATATCGATTAAATCAGATAACGTGTATCAATATAATTTCTGAGGAGAAACAAACGACACCTAAAAATTGAAAAAAGTTTACGCAAACCAATTGCCCCGAGTGACGTAATTCTGTGCATATGACTCAAATGATGTTTTGCAGTTTCGTTCAAGAACCATTCTGAGACAATTTGAAAAGAATATAAATAATTTTGAAGTGGGTTGTACCTGACGTAGGTGACGAAGTCTACACATGGTCATATGTCGAAATAAAATCATTTATAAGAAACTTACGTCGTTACACTACAACGGGTAAAAGTGCAGATATTTTTATGATTTTTGTATGTGTTACTTAATATGTACACACGTAAGTGAGTTATTTGTTCTTTTCCTGTGTCAAACAGTCTTCCCAAAAACACATTACCATCTTTATGTCCTGACGTATTCTGCACAGTTGTAGCTGCACCACTACGTGACCTTCAATTGTCATTATAGACCAACGATTTAGCGTCCACACTTCCTCACCTCAACACCTGATGTGCTACCCAGGGGAAAATTCGAGTTAATTTCTTGCTCTTGCCTTGTGTATTTCGAAGTGCTACCCAACCTAAAAACATGCAACTTGTAACAGCGATAATTACTACTCTTAGAATGGCGTAAATAATGATCTAATGTTGTTCAGTATGCCATCCTTAGTGAACAATATAAATATCTGCACTTATAACCATTACATCCTGTAATGTATAGAGTGAATCACCTAAGACTTACACCGCAAATATTGCTTAAGTGGAAAGTGCCATTGTTGTGCAGTTTTCACAGAATGGCTCGGTACTCACAGGTTCGTATTGTTATCCAATAACAGATTGTAATAATACTTTGAAAGCCATCTGCTTCCTATTATCAAAAGTTTCCTCTGTCCCTTCTTCTCTGCTGATGATCAGTTCCCAAACTTCATCCATCTACTATCCCAACAGCTCAACAACAGACATCATCCTAGCATCTCTCAACCTCCTTGAACACCTCACTGCACAAGCCACAGACTCACTTGGATGTGACAACGTACCTGTCCTCCTCACCTTGTCCTGCACACTACCCTGTCCCCATGTCTGGCTCGACCTAGAGAAAGCATACAACCACATATGGCATGCCGATCTCCTTTTCAAACTCCAGATTTATACACGTACAATCAACTATGTCCGCCTTATTGCATCTTTTCTCTAATTGCCCATCCTATGTCATTGCTAACAACACCAGTTCCTATACTTTACATCCCACTGCAGGAGTGTCCCATAGGTTCAGTTCTCTCCTCTCTCCTATACATCTTACACAATGCAGATATACCCAACCACATCCTTCAGTATGCTGAGGACACTGATTTTCTCACCCTCCATCCCACTCTCCGGAAATTCCAACAATCTCTCCAAATCTACTTCAGTCAGTTTACCTCCTGTTGTAACCAATGGCTCCACACCTTCCATCTCCAAGACTCTGCCTCACCATTTACGACCGTCCTATCCAGGTAAGTAACGCACTAAAATACCTTTAATTAACCTTCGAAAGACAGCTAACATGGAAACCTACTGACCATCCAAAAGAAAGCTTCCAATTGACTGAAGCTACTAAAACTAAATGATCAAACATGGGGACAATGATCCTCCATTGTCCTTCGCATATACAAATCGCTGATCCACCCCATGTTTTTCTATGGCAATTTTGCATGGATATCCACCACATGTAAGTTCTATAAGTCCCTACAGATCCTTGAACGATATGCTTTCTGCCCCCGTCCTCCCCTCCATCCTATCCATCCCTCCAGGGCTCTCTCCTTGTTCTCTCCCTCCAATACACCTCCTACCTTTTCCCCATCCCTGTCGCTCCCCATATCATTTATCCTTTCAGATTTATAGATTCAAATCCCAGCGACCCCTCTATCCTCGTCCCCCCAAAGTCACCATCGTTTCATCACCACCTCTTACGAATCCTCTCCTTATCACTAACACTCTCCTATCTCTCTCCATATCTACCTTTCTTTTCATCAACGATCTACCATTACAGGACAGGTCTTTTTTCAACTGTAGTGAAACTGTACAGTACTCCCTTTTTAATGGTCAGTGTCTCTTCTGTCGTGTTCCCAATTTTTCAAACGTTGTTGTCAAGTGTTTAGTGTCCTTCATGTGTTTTTCAAGTTTTTAACTGTGCTGTCTCTCCACATCTTCATCGTCGTTTTTATACTATTTATGAAGACAGCATTATTTCTTACATTCTCCCATTAACATCAAATTTTAAAATAACTTTAAATTCATGAGAAATATGCCTCCTTCTTTTTGTGTAGCTTGTAAGTTAGAGAATAATGCCTACAGGCTGAAGAGCGCGTTGTTTGTATCACTGCCAACCCCTCCTCCCAACCCCACCCACATGCGTCGTGGGGGGATGAAATAACAATAACGGGGAAAAAATCTCCAGTAGTCAGTTCCAGTGCAACGACAAGCCCAGAAAGACTTCATCAGGACATCACTCGCTGCAATGTAGATGCCTCTCCACTCTTCACATCACCGAGAAACCAGACCTCATCAATGCAATGATGCAGTGCGAGTAGGCCTTGGTACTCACTGCTTTCACTTCGTCGGTCTGAGTGCTGGTGATATTCATCAACAAATTACAGCCCCAAGAAATTCCATGTTTTGTGATTCTTTTACAGCTTTTGTACTTTACCATCTGCCTAAGACCCTAAACTTTTACTTGTGATTTGTATTTCAGAACGTAACTTGTTGAGCTGATTGGGAAATCTTACGTTCTACTTGAGACATAAATTTGGACGGAAGTATAAACTGTAACCTCGTGGAAATCTGAAGTTGTTTTTGTTGTTGATCATTCACTTCGAGAATACCCCAACTCGTTCCTTACGAATTTGTTGATTGCGTTACGATACAGCAAGTCGCTTTACCTGTGTGTCATATACTTTATTTACATCAAAAATTTTTAATCGCGCTTTTCATGTATTTTTTCATGATATATCACATGCCCTTCTCAAGTGGTTTACGAGCCAAAGTAACAATGTGAAGTGAATGCAATAAACATGAGGAATCGAGTACTCCGTAAAGGGCTAAAAGGCCATTGCTCACAGAATAACATGTAACTGCACGTCTTATTGGGTCAAACAACAAAGAAACCTGACAGCATCTGATTGGTAGCCAGTAGTTTGTTCCGAAAAGTTGCAATTTTGCCTTTATGTACACGATACTAGTCGGCGAGTCGGCTCACAGAAAAGTTAAGTACACACAACAGCACAAAGTATGGGCCACCCCTGAATTCCAACGTGTAGGTCGCACCTGAATGTACGCAACCAACATAGCATAGCTGAGTCGCAGGTCCTCTAAACTCACCGCAGTATAAACGTTTGACTATAAACAATGGGTACCACGAGACACTACTAGAGAACACTGCTCTTCATAGCATATAGCATATAGCATACAGTCCATATGTCTACCAATGCTATCATGCAAAAAGTATTAGAAAGAATAATATTAGAGTTTAGACATTCCTTAACGCTTCTAAATTAAACAACATTGCAGTATGTGGCACTGCAGAAAATCTTATCCCACTCATTACATGACATGACGAGCTGTGGTTTGTGATGAGAATTTCAACTCACTGTTAATCAAAACTTGGATTTCTGATCGAGACTTGACTAGCATAAAGAGACGTGAAACATTGAAGTGTTCACCAGTATCAGATTACAAGTGGAAATGTCCGAACCTGGAAACAAATGACGATACATTTAGCACTGCATCGGGAACCCCCCAGAAACTTATGTTGCCCCTGAGAAGTAACCACCAGAGGTGGCACAAGTGTGGAACGTCATGCAGTATGGTTGTGGTGGTGAACGGGAAGTAGAAACTAGTACCTATATGAATTGTTAACTAAGCACTGTAAGGTGTCAGATATTAAATATGTTCACCAACAGTGTGATACAAATGGTTTTTGCATGCCAGGGGTTCGAACCCAGCAACTTTCGCGTGTCTTATAGCTAAATATATATATGAAAGATTGATTCTTTCTTCATCAGTAGCGAGATGTGCACATGCTCAGCTAGAGGCAACGCATCAAATTGTTCTGTGCTTCCAGGAACTCCAACCCCGCACATACTGTCGTTGTTGACCCCACACAAGGAGGTATCTCCTATCAAATTTAAGAATTTTTAGCATATAGCAGCTCCGTCAGCAACTGTGATAGACCAATCTTTTGAGGAATCAGCCTCCGTTGCACAAATTTTCTGGTCTCTACAAGGTTTCGGCTAAATTAATCTAGCCTTCTTCAGTAATATAAAATAACTATAACATGCCAGAGTAAGGCACAGTCAACATTAAAATTAAAACCTATAGTACCGTGGTGCCACGTCGAATAAAACTACTTAGCTGAAGTCCAGCCCCGGCATCACTTCACCATGCGGTCGGTTGGCAGCGGCAACGAACGTTGGCACTGACCGTTGCACGCGGAATTGCACTGGCTGACGCTGTAGCACGGCATATCCAACCGCTACTAGAGGGGTTTATAGAAAAATTACTGAAAGGAATAATAGAGCATAACGATAGTCCGTATTCAAGCAATGTACTTCTCGTACCTAAGACAAGGAAATATAGGTTTTGTTGTGATTATAGGTTTCTGAATGCGAAAACCATTTCGGACGCATTCCGATTCCGAATATTACAGACATATTGGACAATCTGGGACAATGTAAGTATTTTACGACGATGGATTTACGGAGTGGATACCATCAGTTGGAAGTAGCGCCAGAGGATAGGGCAAAGACAGCTTTTACTGTTCCCGGAGTACACAATCAGTATATACGTATGCCGTTCAGGTTGACGAATGCGCCGGCAGCTTTTCAGCGATTATTAGACGGGATTTTTAGGTGATTGAAACCGAAGACATGTATGGTTTACCTAGATGATATTATAGTATTTTCAAAGGATATACCACAACATGTATCACGGTTAAGAGAAGTCTTTAGAAGATTGCGTTCGGCACGGTTAACATTAAGTTAAGAAAAATGTAATTATGCGCAGACGCAGGTAAAATATTTAGGTCATGTAATTAGTTATTGGTTATGACCTGTAGATTAAAACTGAAGAAACTGCAAAAAGGTGGGAATTTAAGGATATGGGACCTGGATAAACTGAAAGAACCAGAGGTTGTACAGAGTTTCAGGGAGAGCATAAGGGAACAATTGACAGGAATGGGGGAAAGAAATACAGTAGAAGAGGAATGGGTAGCTTTGAGGGATGAAGTAGTGAAGGCAGCAGAGGATCAAGTAGGTAAAAAGACGAGGGCTAGTAGAAAGCCTTGGGTAACAGAAGAAATATTGAATTTAATTGATGAAAGGAGAAAATATAAAAATGCAGTAAATGAAGCAGGCAAAAAGGAATACAAACGTCTCAAAAATGAGATCGACAGGAAGTGCAAAATGGCTAAGCAGGGATGGCTAGAGGACAAATGTAAGGATGTAGAGGCTTTTCTCACTAGGGGTAAGATAGATACTGCCTACAGGAAAATTAAAGAGACCTTTGGAGATAAGAGAACCACTTGTATGAATATCAAGAGCTCAGATGGAAACCCAGTTCTAAGCAAAGAAGGGAAAGCAGAAAGGTGGAAGGAGTATATAGAGGGTCTATACAAGGGCGATGTACTTGAGGACAATATTATGGAAATGGAAGAGGATGTAGATGAAGATGAAATGGGAGATACGATACTGCATGAAGAGTTTGACAGAGCATTGAAAGACCTGAGTCGAAACAAGGCCCCCGGAGTAGACAACATTCCATTGGAACTACTGACGGCCTTGGGAGAGCCAGTCCTGACAAAACTCTACCATCTGGTGAGCAAGATGTATGAAACAGGTGAAATACCCTCAGACTTCAAGAAGAATATAATAATTCCAATTCCAAAGAAAGCAGGTGTTGACAGATGTGAAAATTACCGGACAATCAGTTTAATAAGCCACAGCTGCAAAATACTAACACGAATTCTTTACAGACGAATGGAAAAACTAGTAGAAGCCGGCCTCGGGGAAGATCAGTTTGGATTCCGTAGAAATACTGGAACACGTGAGGCAATACTGACCTTACGACTTATCTTAGAAGAAAGATTAAGGAAAGGCAAACCTACGTTTCTAGCATTTGTAGACTTAGAGAAAGCTTTTGACAATGTTGACTGGAATAATCTGTTTCAAATTCTAAAGGTAGCAAGGGTAAAATACAGGGAGCGAAAGGCTATTTACAATTTGTACAGAAACCAGGTGGCAGTTATAAGAGTCGAGGGACATGAAAGGGAAGCAGCGGTTGGGAAGGGAGTAAGACAGGGTTGTAGCCTCTCCCCCGATGTTATTCAATCTGTATATTGAGCAAGCAGTAAAGGAAACAAAAGAAAAATTCGGAGAAGGTATTAAAATCCATGGAGAAGAAATAAAAACTTTGAGGTTTGCCGATGACATTGTAATTCTGTCAGAGACAGCAAAGGACTTGGAAGAGCAGTTGAACGGAATGGATGGTGTCTTGAAGGGAGGATATAAGATGAACATCAACAAAAGCAAAACGAGGATAATGGAATGTAGTCGAATTAAGTCGGGTGATGTTGAGGGTATTAGATTAGGAAATGAGACACTTAAAGTAGTAAAGGAGGATTGCTATTTGGGGAGCAAAATAACTGATGATGGTAGAAGTAGAGAGGATATAAAATGTAGACTGGCAATGGCAAGAAAAGCATTTCTGAAGAAGAGAAATTTGTTAACATCGAGTATAGATTTAAGTGTCAGGAAGTCATTTCTGAAAGTATTTGTATGGAGTGTAGCCATGTATGGAAGTGAAACATGGACGGTAAATAGTTTGGACAAGAAGAGAATAGAAGCTTTCGAAATGTGGTGCTACAGAAGCATGTTGAAGATTAGATGGGTGGATCACATAACTAATGAGGAAGTATTGAATAGGATTGGGGAGAAGAGAAGTTTGTCGCACAACTTGACCAGAAGAAGGGATCGGTTGGTAGGAAATGTTCTGAGGCATCAAGGGATCACCAATTTAGTATTGGAGGGCATCGTAGAGGGTAAAAATCGTAGGGGGAGACCAAGAGATGAATACACTAAGCAGATTCAGAAGGATGTAGGTTGCAGTAGGTACTGGGAGATGAAAAAGCTTGCACAGGATAGAGTAGCATGGAGAGCTGCATCAAACCAGTCTCAGGACTGAAGACCACAACAACAACAACAATTAGTAAACGAGGGGTTCAAACCGATCCTCTGTTAACAGAGGCAGTTCAAAATTTGCCAACACCACGTACAACGATGCAGTTACAATAGTATATTGGGTTTTGTTAATATTATTGTAAATTTGTAAAAGATTTGGCTAAAATAGCTGAGCCGTTAACAAAGCTTTTAAAGAAAGGGGTTAAATTTCAATGGACATAGGAATGCCAGCAAGCTTTCGATGAATTAAAAATGAGATTAGTTTCTGGTCCGGTGTTGGTGTTCCCGAATTTTGAAGAAGACTTCATCTTATCGTGTGACGATTCAAATGACGCAGTAGGATGTGTTTTGGGACAAATGGTGAATGGACAGGAACATCCGGTGGCGTACGCGTCCAGAAAGTTAAATAGGGCAGAGCGGATTTATTCCACAACGGAAAAGGAGATGTTGGCTGTAATATATGGAGTAACGTATTTTCGTTATTGCCTTTATGCTAGGAAGTTTAAGGTCGTGACAGATCATGCAGCGTTGATATGGTTACTGGGACTGAAGGATCCGTCTAGTCGGTTAACACGGTGGGCTCTAAAATTAAGTGAATTTGACTTTGAAGTAATTCATAAGCCAGGGAAGAAACACGGGAATGTAGATGTATTAAGATTCAAGTTAGACGCATTAGAAGTAATGGGTAAGAGTGTCACGGAATGGCAAAGAGCACAAGCAGAGGACGAGGAGTGCCAGGGTTTTAGAACTCAATCACATTTCATTGTGGAGGGAAATTTGTTGTCTAGAGTTACCAGATGTGGACCACGGGTAGTGGTATCAAAAAGATTGAGAGAGGAAGCTTAAAGCAGGTCCATGATCATGTGCTTTCAGGGCATGGGGGTCGTCGAGCAACGGAAAGACAAGTAGTAGAACGATTTTTGTGGCGCGCACGGAGAAGGAATGTGGAACAATACGTAGCAAGTTGTGTACCGTGTGCGCAACGAACGGATGTGACGCGTGTAGGAATTCCATTGCAACGGTTACCAGAGGCTTCGAAACCTTTCGAGTTGATCGGACTTGATATCTGCGGGCCATATAACAAAACACCGGCAGGGAATCATCACGTTTTAACTATAACTGATCACTTTTCGCGGTTTCTAGCCATGGTCGCAATACCAGACCAACAGGCAAGTACGGTAGAACAAGCTTTAGTCAATAACCGGTTATTGATGTTTGGGGTGCCTGATACCATCAGGGAACGAACTTCATGTCCGAATTAATGTCACAGTTGTGTCGGTTATTGAGAATTAAACAATTGCGGACCATTCCATTTCATCCGCAGGTGAATGGGAAAACGGAGCGAGTACATAAGAAAATTTTAAAAATGCTAAGTTATTATGTGAATGGAAACCATGATAATTGGGACGTTTACCTTCCGTACGTGGTATCGAGTTACAACACCAAAATACATTCGGGAGTCGGATTGTCACTGTTCGAGGTGGTCTATGGAAGAAAGATGCCATCACCATTTGACGTTCTAGGTCCGAAATCGGGAGCTAAAGGTGGTGGGGGGGGGGGGGGCATTGAGGAAATTTGCACGGACAGTACGGGAAGTCTGAAAGAGGTTACAGAAGGGCAATACGAAGGGAAAGACAGGTAGAACAGAATAAGCAGTTGGGACCTTTACCACAGTACAGGGTAGATAAATGGGTACTGATCACGAATACACGATACACCTAAGGGAAAGAGGAAAAAATTCTTGGCGAAATACCACGGACCATACCAGGTCGTGGAGATGACGTCTCCTGTAAATGTTAAAGTGCTGCTGCCTACAAAAACATCCATTTTCCAGTGAGTGGGATAAAGCCTTTTAAAGGAATAGTGGACGGATTACGTCAATTACAAGGAAGTGACCCAACTGCAGAGGCTAGGCAAAGCAAACGGAAGAGGGACAACAGTGGACGCATAACCTTCCGTATGCATTCGTTGTCAGAGCTATCCTACACTCCATAATACTTGATATTAGTACGACCAGTGCAGGTGAATTATAACTTGACGAAGTACCTCATAAATATATGTGTACAACCCATAACTTAACATTTTCGCAGTTGCTGTTGGCGAACAGTTCTCAGTTTCGATTGCGACCAGATTGTCACATTCTATTACACACCCATCTCTGTCTACGAGAAGACACAACCCTGTAGTGTTTAGCTAGCCAGTACTAGGCACTACTGACAAGGAGTCCACATGGCACTCTGACTTTTGCAGTTTTTTGTACTTATGGTACGTGAAGTTCGGAACTCAAATATCAATCGCAAATTTCAAAAGTTCTCGAGAAAATCGACTTTGAAGTTTAGGTGTTTCCACGGTGTCTTTAGTACCCTAAAGAAAGACTGATATTCCGACAAACAGTGAGACTTTGTGGTAGTCTGCCTGCGGCGGTCGGTGAGCGAGGACGCGTCCTGTTTACGGCCCAGCGGTGCAGCGTCGGCGTGGCGAGACAAATACATCGCCGGAGAACAATGACGCTAAATCGTTCGACTTCAGTAATTGTAAGTAGCTAGCATGGTATGTTACGAGCACGGAATAACTCCCGAAGGATATGATCAGATTAAGCTTCCCATATGTTTGCGTAAAATTGGCTCAAATGGCTCTGAGCACTATGGGACTTAACATCTGCGGTCATCAGTCCCCTAGAACTTAGAACTACCTAAACCTAACTAACCTAAGGACATCACACACATCCATGCCCGAGGCAGGATTCGAACCTGCGACCGTAGCAGTCTCGCGGTTCCGGACTGAGCGCCTAGAACCGCTAGACCACCGCGGCCGGCTTGCGTAAAATTGCGGGATTAATATTGGTTCACTGTGCAACTAGGTTTACCCGCAGAAGATATACACTTCAAGAAGAGAAAAAAAAGGACGTACCAGGAAAGAAATAACTGAAAGGGACGGAAATCGATTGATGTGATGTGCATGTGCAGACAAACAAATGATAACAATTTCAGAGAAACTGAATGATTTACTCAAATGGCTCAAAGCACTATGGGACTTAACATCTGACGTCATCAGTCCCCTATACTTAAAACTACTTAAACCTAATTAACCTAATGGCATCACACACATCCATGCTCGAGGCAGGATTCGAACCTGTGATCGCAGCAGCCGCGTGGTTTCGTACTGAAGCGCCTACAACCGCTCGGCCACAGCGGCCGGCAAAAGCAAGTTTTTCATAAATTGAGCAAGTCAATAACGCGTTAGTACACATGTGGACCTTATGCAAGCAGTTACTCGTCTTCAGATTATAGAGTTGATGGATGTCCTCCTGTGGCATATCGCGCCAATTCTGTCCAATTGGCGACATAGATAGTCAGAATCCCGAGTTGGTTGGAGGACCCTGCCAAATGTTGTCAATTGGGGAGAGATCCGGGGACCTTGCTGGGAAAGGTCGGGTTCGGAAAGCGTGAAGACAAGCAGTAGAAACTCTCGCTGTGAGCGAATGGACGTTATCTTGCTGAAATGTAAGTCCAGGAAGGCTTGCCGTAAAGCGAAACAAAATGGGCAGAGAATACCGTCAGCATACTACTCTGCTGTAGGGGTGCGGCGGATGAGAATAATAGGGCTCCTGTTATGAGAAGAAAAGGCACCCCAGACAGTCGCTTTTCGATGTCGGGCTGTATGGTGGGCTACAGACAGGCTGGTATTCAACAGCTGTCTGGGGCCTCTCCAGGCACTTCTTCGGGCTGGAATATCATTGAAAGGATTAAAGTCGTCTTGAGTGATGAGTTCCGATTCGTATCTGGAAACGCCCAAGAGAGCTGTGGGATACCAACTTGGCTGTCGCCCACCATTTGGCCGCACAACCAGGAATGATTGTTTGGGGTGAGATTTCTTTTCTTCGGTTGTCTTGCGCGGCACTCCCACCGCACAGCGGTACGTCGACAATTCTCTACGTCCCGTTATGTTGCCCTTCAAGGCAAGCCATTCTGAACTTACACTTGAGCAAGATATTGGCCGCTGACACACAGTAAAGGTTTCTATTACTTTTCTTCACCCTTCCCAAAACATACCTTGGCGAGCAAGGTCGCCGGATCTTGCTCAATTATTTTGAAATTATATTCATTTATTTTTCTGTACATGTACATCAGATGTACCCATTTTCGTCAAATTCGCATAATTCCATCGTAGTGCGTCGGTTTATACTGCTGGACGCAGTTTTTGTTAGAGTCAACTCAGAACTAATATTCCAACGGTATGTGGAAAAGATTAAAGGAGACATTGATTTTGTGGCTTTCTCAGGCGAAATTATCAAGGTACGAATATCGTTAGCTGGAATGGAATGACGCACCCCTACGGCACTTCACGTTCCCTTTCATATGCCAGACCATCTCACTGAGTCGATATTGATGGATTAAGGCACGGTTCTGGAAATGAAACAAGAGAAGTGGACAACGAATATCTACTGAAATGTTGTAATGGTGTTGGAGCGGTCTGCATCGATATGGAAAAACATGTCCCATCTCACATTAATATGAAACGTTTTTAGGCCCTACTCGCATATGAATGTCAACCCAAAACGTGTGCTCTATATGGACAAGTTTATCACTTACGTTGGCTTTGCACTCGCGTTCGTAGACTACTTCAACTATCATCAAGCAGAAGCATGGAAGACACCCACAAAATGAATCAAATTAGAGCAACATACTATTGACCAAACACAAAGACACGTAAGCCAAGAAAATTTAGGACGACCTACCACGGCTACAGTCGAACCACTTAGCGCTCAGGCGAACGAATCACTAACACCACAGCCCTCGTTCCATTTTCAACCGCAGTCACAGACGGGAGAATTTCAGCAAAGTCGGAAGACACTTCCTTTCGTGACGTAGACACGGCTCCCACTGAATGGTCGACTGAAGATGAATTGTGCATAACCACTGAAATTCAAATGGTGAAAACCCACCAAATAAAAAAACAAAGTCAGTTAACGATCTCTACAATGCTCCTTCTTTCTCTCATCCGGATACAAACCAGAGACAGTCGATAGGCAAACCAGCTCTGGCATCGCAATAAGAGTTTACTTTCAAAGAACACGGCAGAAGACAAATAAACATTAGGAAATCAAGTGAAACGTAAACTGTAGATTCTCAGATGTTACTTAAAGTTGTACCAAGTCCAATACAGTTGCGAATACGCATTCACTACGTGAACTACGACTAGAAAATTAATATGCACCCCTGGACTTACAGTATCAATCAAAGATGCCGTGGTCTGGTGGGCGGTTCACATATTAATTATTTCATCGGACTGCAACAAATTACGAGCAAACTACAGTTTATGGATGTGTGGCGTCAATGGCTCCCTTTGCAGTCGCCCTTCACGTACGCCGCTGGTATTACGATTAGTCGTCTTAATAGAATATGCGCTCAGAAGCAAATGCGGTCGGATCAGTAGACTGTGAAATACTGCTAATTAGTTTCTCGGATCTCTCCACGTTCTGTGGCGTCATAGGCGACGACCAGTTTACAAAGACAGAAACTCAGGGCGGCTAAACACAAGTTGCTTCACAGATGGATAACTGGGATAGTAGCACTGTGGGACTAATGCGTTTTCTCTCACGCTAGATACAGAAGTAGAAATATTTCCATATCGCTTATTTTTACATAATTGTTCCGCCTTCTCAAATGTTCTATAGCTAAAGATGGTTTAAAATATTTGTTCCAAATATTACATTCAACTTGTCTGTCTCGTGGTTTATTATTTGTATCGACAAAATGTCAAATGTAAATTTATCCTGTGCATTAGTCATATTTAAAGGATTAAAATTTAAAACATTATTAAAATTTTGTTCTATATAAATGGAAACAATTACATCGACATAAACAGCTGATACATCGACTACTGTTGCTGAATCATATATCATGATTATATTTGAATTTGTTAATTTTAAAAATTATCATTGAAATTTAGGTAATTGGTTTAAAGATATTTAGGCTCCATTATTCGATGAGGAAACGTGTTGATCACAAACGAAATTTTTTGTTTTATTAAGTTTGGAATTATAGGGCCGCTGAGTCAACCCTGATAACATTAAATGAATAAAAGGAAATTTCTTGATATCTTTAAATAATTACAATGTTGAATACAAAGAAATCAAATATGATAATCCACTAGCTTTATAATATCAATATATATTTAAAATGAAATTAAACAATTAACTCCTAGCAACATATTCAAAATTTAGAAATAACTATAACTGATTAAAATGACAGTTTGATTGACTTTAATGGTGCTTGTATAACAGTAGTTTTAGAAATGTCTTAATAAATTTTATTCATACTAAATCATGAACAAAATCGAGAATTGTCTGTTTTACACATTCCCTGTGAAGCAGAAGACTAAAAATAATCTAAATGTACCCAATAAGAACACAGAGATGAATATAAATATTGGAGATTGATGGATTCATCCACATCATGCTCAATTATATATGAGTTCTAGTATTATTGTAGCAGATGGTACAAATTATCCATCATGTGATGGAAAATCCGGAGATTGATCGATTCATCCAAATCATGCTCAATTATATATGAGTTCCAGTATTATTGTAGCAGACGGTAGAGATCATCCATCATATGATGGAAAATCCAATAAAAATTAATTCATAACTATGTGGCAAAGTTGTGTGGTGTCATTACCATGAAGAAAGATAATATAGTGTCTATATTGGAGCATCCATTTATTTCTTCATCTATCATTATGAGATTAACTTTGGCTATGGAACGTCATATCCTTAATAATGGTAAGATAAAAAGTAAGAAAATCGAAGTACTTTTTAGAATAAATTTTTTGGTGGGTTTTTCAAAGATTATAAAGAAGTGATGTGGGAAAGAGGCTTAACAGAAATTTTTACTGGGAGTTCAAGTGCTGGACATGCTATTCTTAGGCGGGCTGATAAAAATGATATAAGCAATGCACTTTCAAAAGAGGCAAAATTGTAGTAGAATCTACGGAGATTCATGTTCCTGTATTAAGGGATGAACCATAATATTCACTAGAGCTTGAAGAAGAAGGATTAAATAATCAAAAAATTCCAGTTTTTTTCTTTGGATCACAAACAGTTGAAATAGCCAGATTAGAAGGAAAAAGAAATTTGGAAGTAGATATTACTAATTATTATAATTCTTCAGAATCTGATATGCCTTACTTTATTTTCTTGGTTTTTCAAACTAATCGAAAAAATAATCAACTAATTGATTCTTCTATATTCGATCATATTAAATTACAAAAATCTATGTAGAAAATGGAAGAAATGACGTTTTTCCTCAAGAATTTTGGAATCTTCATCCACCAAATAATTATCGGAAAGCATATGATCCTTTCCTCGACTTTGAGAGAATCACTCAATTGAATGACGATGTTATGTAAATCCCATCAGCTTTATTGAGCTATTTTTGTTGTAAATATGTCTAGGAGAATGGATGTGTTAGCCACACAGAAAACGTCAATCAAATTAGTTGCCACTATTAATGATAAAATTCCGAAGTCATGTATGGTCAGAAAAATTTTACATATGATGCTCAGCATAGAATTTTGAGTGAAAATTTTTAATATTGTTATCTTTTTATTCTATATAAATGGATTCTCTACTGAAGAGGATAAATAATGCAAGCAATTCTGTTCGGTTTATAAATATCGGTGAGCTAGCGTAAAAGGAATTGTATTACATTATGGGATGTGAATATTTGAATACCAGATATGGAAGGAAAATTTGTATGGAGCTTGACAGTATATTTTTGCCAGACAGGTTTAATAATGTGATAAGTGAATCGAACTTTGAATGTTTCGAAGATGGTGATATTAAACTATAGTATAACGGGATGAAGAGAGGTCAAAATAATGATTACGTATTTCACAAGCTAGAGTTCATTGCTTGAATAAATTTTTTATTGATTTAATTTTTTATGTCTTATCTTATTTTATTTTTGTGGGTGGGTTGGTTTTGCTCATTAAGTAAACCCTTAGTGCGCTCAACGTACCCAGTTACTACCGTTGTGATTTGTCACCTTTGATGTGGGTAATGTTTTTGTGAGGGACGGTAAGTAGCTCTTTGATTATACACTATCCAGTCTCAATAATAAGACGGCTTGTCAAAAGCCTGAATAGCACCTTTTGCAACGAGGACCGCTGCAAGATACGCAGGAAAGGAGTCACAGAGGTTTTGGAAGCTACCGACAACGATGTGGAGCTATGCCGATTCCGATGCCGTGGCCATCTGCACTATGTTTCTCGGTTGAGGATCCATTGCGCAAACAGTCTGGTACAGGTGATACCACAGATTCTCGATTCGGTTTCAATCCTGGGAGTCTAGTGGCCAGAGAATACAGTACACTTATTCTGGTGCTCTCGAAACCACGCGCGTATGATGCGAGCTGTGTGACACGTTGCATTGCCGTCCTGGTAAATGCCATCGTGCTGAGGAAACACAAAATGAATGTAGGGATAGGCATGGATCTTAAGGGTAAATGCATACTTGTTTTGATGCTTTGCGCCTTCCAGAATGACGAGATCAGCCAGGGAATGTCTCCAAAACATTCCTCAGATGATAACGCTTCCTTCTCCGGCCATGACCCTTCCGACGATTGTTGCAGGGTGTTGGTTCGGACGTTTCTTGCCGTAAATGCCAACGGCCATCTGTCCGATCTAGTATAAAACGTGATTCGCCTGAAAAGGCCACCTTTCACTTCGCAGTGGACTTCCAGCTGCGGTATTGGCATGCAAATTCCTGCGTTCGTCGCTGATTGACAGCAGTCAGCATGGGTAGATAAACCAGATGCTTGCTGCGGAGGCCCATACGCAGTAACATTCTCTGAACGTTCGTTGAGGAGACACTGTTGGTATTCCCTTGGTTCATCTGGCGATCAGTTGCTCTACGTCGTCTGGTCGCCAGAACACTTATCCTCAGCTTTTGTTCACCCCTTGCGTCTACACTATGTGATCAAAAGTATCCGGACACCCAACTGAAAATTACGTACAAGTTCGTGGCGCCCTCTATCGGTAATTCTGGAATTCAGTATGGTGTTGGCCCACCATTAGCCTTGATGTCAGCTTCCACTCTCGCAGGCATACGTTCAACCAGGTGCTGGAAATGTTTTTGGGGAATGGCAGCCCATTCTTCATGTAGTGCTACACTGAGGAGATATATCGACGTCGGTCGGTGAGGCCTGGCACGAAGTCAGCGTTTCGAAACATCCCAAAGATGTTCTATAGGCTTTAGGTCAGGTCTTTGTTCAGGCCAGTCCATTACTGGGATGTTATTGTCGAGTAACCACTCCGCCACAGGTCGTGATTATGAAAAAGCGATTGATCGTGTTGAAAGATTCAATCACCGTCCTCGACTTGTTCTTCAACACTGAGAAGCAAGGATATGCTTAAAATTGAAATGTAAGCCTGCGCTGTGTTAGTGCCACGCAAAACAACAAGGGGTGCAAGCCCCCTCCATGAAAAACACGACGACAACATAACACCCCCACCTCCGAGTTTTACTGTTGGCTCTACACACGCAGGCAGATGACATACTGGGCATTCGCCATACCCTAACCCTGTCATCGGATCGCCACATTGTGTACCGTGGTTTGTCACACCACACAACGTTTTTCCACTCTTCAATCGTCCAGTGTTGACACTCCTTACATCAAGCGTGGTGTCGTTTGGCATTTACCAGAGTGATGCGTGCCTTATGAGCAGCCGCTCGAACATGAAATCCAAGTTTTCTCACCTTACGCCTAACTGTCGTAGTACTTGCAGTGGATCCTGAGGCAGTTTGGAATTCTTGTGTGATGGTCTGGATAGATGTGTGCCTACTACACATTACAACCCTCTTCAACTGTCGGCAGTCTGTGTCAGACAACAGACGAGGTCGGCCTGTACGCTTTTGTGCTGTACGTGTCCCTTCACGTTTCCGCATCACTACCACATCGTAAACAGTTTGCTTAGGGATGTTAAGGAGTGTGGAAATCTCGCGTACACACGAATGACACAAGTGACACCCTATCACCTGACCACGTTCGAAGTCCGTGATTTCTGAGGAGCACCCCATTCTGCTCTTTCACGATGTCTACTGACTACTGAGGTCGTCGTGCGGTGTAGCCGCGCGGTCTCAGGCGACTTGTCGCTGTCCGGTCGGCTCCTCCCGTCGGGGTTCGAGTCCTCCCTCGGGCATGGGTGTGTATGTTGTCCTTAACGTAAGTTAGTTTAAGTCAGAGTAAGTAGTGCGTAAGCTTGGAGACCGATGACCCCAACAGTTTAGTCCCAGAAGACCTTACCACAAACGTCGAAGACAACTGAGGTCGCTGATATGGAGTACGTGGTTGGTTGGTTGGTTTGTGGGGGTTGAAGGGACCAAGGGACCAGGAATACGTGGTAGCATGTGGCAGCACAATGCATCTAGTGTGAAAAAGTATGTTTTTTGGGGTGTTTGGATAATTTTTATCACATAGTGTATGGCCCGTGATGCAGCAAAGTGGCCTTGGGGGCGGTTTTGAATAACACAGTTTTGCCATGCACGGTGTGCTTTAACAACGGCTCCACGCGCACCATTTACGTACTTAAGCACCATTTGATAAATGCTTCCACCCTTCACCCGGAAGCCGATGGTGATGCCCTGTTGGACGTCAAATAATGCGTTCCAATTATGGCAATGACTGAACTGTTTCCCGCTCCCCCCTCCCCTTCCGACACGCTCTATATACCCTCCACTGGTAGTGCTGTCTCCTGCCGTCTTGGAGAGGTTCTTGCATGCTGACATGAAAGATGGGCAGTGGTCACAATAATGTAACTGGGCCGTGTAATATGTGGACCACTTCTGTTGACCATTGACAGCATGTTTCTGTAGGCTTTCGTATTGTTTACGTGCCTTCGATTTGGAAGGAATGTTCTAAGATGTCGGTGTCCTCGCAGGCGTAGTATTTCTCTGACAGCCTGACTTTCATGGCTGGAAGTAGTGCCATAGTGGGCACGACGTTGTTGACTGCTTTTGTTCCAAGTCCCCTTTACTTGGTACACGGAGAATTCGTAAAAATTTTGCCACACTTGTTTCTATTTGCGTTTAGGTTTCTTCGACTCAATCGTTTTTACGACGTGCTTAGGTTGGTAATTGCGTCGAAGAAGTATTCTCTTCGTAGGAAATATTTCGTTACGTATTTTAACCTATACGGGATATCTGTTATGTTGCAGCACCTTCCTAGGACTCTGGCCGGTACGAGTTTAACAGAGCGGTTGTCCAACTCTTGAGGTTTTCGCCGTGCCACTCATTCGGCGGATCAGCAGAGCCGCACATTTCCTCTGGAACGTCGATCGGACCGACTCCACCGTCCACGCCTAGTGTTTGCGTTGTGCGCTGCACTCTGAATATTTCGTGACGCTGGAGCAGGCAGTAAACTGCCTCTTTCACGGCCCTCCCGGGCCGCCCAAGTGGCAGGTAAGTACTCTACCAAAGCACCATTCCGCCTGCTGAAAAGTCGATCGTAATTTAGGGTATTAAAGACACTCGGAAAAATTTGAAATCGATTTTCTCGAAAACTGTTAAGAGTTACGTCGGACTGCTTGGTGAAATTGATATTTGAGTTCTGAACG
The DNA here is from genome assembly GCF_023898315.1 of Schistocerca nitens. Classification (NCBI taxonomy): domain Eukaryota; kingdom Metazoa; phylum Arthropoda; class Insecta; order Orthoptera; family Acrididae; genus Schistocerca; species Schistocerca nitens. The sequence goes on from NC_064616.1 coordinate 394,597,547, forward strand.
TTGCAAACCATCAATATAAAATATTATAAAAGTACTATTGCAGCGTGGTCTCGTCGTAAGCCATAAACGGGGAACACGAATCTCCAATTCTGCTACAATGAAACAAGCAATCCATTAATAAAAATATATATTGGATAAGAATAAACAAGAATATTATTAACAGCAGAATTAAACTCCTTGAATTAGTCCAGTTTTATGACTAATAAGGTCTAAATCACTTAATGTATCTTCATTTATTACAACGTTTAGGCCACTGTGGCATTAGACAGGAAATCCGAACTCGTAAAGCCAAGTTGTTGGTCATTTACAATGAAATCCATGGCTAAGCGGAACAGCAACCCAGTGAGTTTTGATCTAATAATGGCATAGCCAAAGCGCCATAACAAATGAAACTAAATTGAACAATATATGTCGCAGTAGTCACAAGAAAAGACTATCAGGATTCGCTTTATGTCCTTTCTCATCAAGCTTACAGCAAAGTATTCTGAAGAGGTCTTTCTCTTAGACAGTTATTTCTTTAGTGTGGAAAGGCCGTTAAATCATATTCTGCACAAGGTATGGGCAACCTTCGGTGACCGGTGCGCCTTATTCACATACTTAAGCTCGCTGGCAGCTCTCCTAGTGTATGCCGTAAAAATTTTAGTGCTCGTAACGTTAATTTCTTTCGCGCTAACGCACCGATGTGAACAACATCAATTTCCCGAATGGCAAAGCCAGCAAATTATGCCTCAAAGCACACGGTTTTGAGAGTACATTTATTTTATGTTCACCCCATCTTCAGACGTTTACATTTATTTACAAGTCGTGAACATTGTATCTTTACTTATGATATTTTACAACAGGTATCTCAACAACAACCGGTTGCAAAATTCTGCAACAAATTAAGTGAAAAAAATTTCACGACAAGGAATTAAAGAATAGGGTCTGAAGATGGGATGCCAGGCAACCTGATATGTCATTATGGAAAAATTAAACGCCTCTGTAAGTAACTGGTTGCAGCTAATTCATTATCAGTTACCTTCACTTTCAACAGCTGCAGTGTTCTAATACGTCCGCTCTCTCTCTCTCTCTCTCCCACGAATTTCTTCCACGAGCCGGACTGAAACCAATATTCTACACAGTGACAATGCAACGGCACTCAGTACATACAGACTCTTAAAAAAGGAATTAAATACTTCAGAGACAAATCGCTTTGGAAAACCCTGTTTTAGGCTACCCTGTGGCCCACTTCTTACATGTTTTTCCACAAATAGTTCACTTTATCCTCCATACACTACTGACACTTAGGTTCTGATTTCAACTCGCTCGTTTTAGCACACAGAAAAAAATTAATATCTACATAATTTTCCCGTACTCAGTGTCATCAAAATTTTAATGTAACTACTTCTCTACTTCTACGAACAAGGACTTACGATTTGGAACGGGGAACATTAGGACTTTGGTAACACTTGGAACCCACAATATTCTGTCAGAAGAAATCGACAGATATGAAATGGATTTTGTAGCACTACAACAAATTAGAGATCCAGGAACAGGAAAACTTTAAACGGACAGGCATATTCTATACTACAGTGGATCGGAAGATGCGAAGTCCTAGAAGGGAGCAAGTTTTATTGTCAGAAAAAGTTAAGCAACGGCAGTAATTGATTTGGAACCGATTGATAGAATAGCTGTCATGAGACTAAACTGTAGATTCACAAATACGACTATAACAATAGTTACACTCTATGCTCCGACTGAGGAAGCGGAGGACGAAAAGAAAGTTTTTTCGAAATTCTCGAAGAGGTAATTAGTAAGACACCAGGATATGATATGAAGCTCATTGTGCGAGATGACAATGATAAAATTGGAAGGGAGATCATCTGGAAAGGAATAGCTATGACTGAAAACCTACATGTTGAAAGCACTGGTAATGGAGTGAGGCTACTAAGCTGTGCAAGTGCAGGCAACCTAAGGTTTATGAGCACACTTTCCTCGAAAGGACATTCACAAGGTAACTTGGGTATCACCAGATGGAAGAACAAAAAACCAAATAGACCATGTGTTGGTAGATCAAAGGTATAAAAGCGAAATAATGAATGTGAAAACCATTATCTAGTCGTAGCAGAGGTACATCAAAGAATAGGCATAGAAAAGCCTGGAGATGGGGGGAGAGAATAAAAGACCATAACATCGATATGAGCAGATTGAAAGATAACGGAAAAGCACGGGAGGTCGTCATTAATTTTGAAAACAAATTTGCAGTTCTAACAATGGAAGACAATGTTGACACAGGAGACCACTGGGAAATGATAAAAACAGCTGTGGAAGAAGCGGCGCTAGAAGTATGCGGAAAAAGAAAAAAAAAGAAGGAAAATCCATCGTTTTCAGAAGAATGTGAGCTATAAGTGAAAGAAAGAAGAGCAGCGAAAGAAAAACACCTGCAAGAGGATTCCAACGAAATCAAAGAAGGATACGTAAATGTGAACTGAGAAACTAAAAATCTTCTCAGAAGGAAAAAGGAAGAAAACGTGGATAGTGTGGTGTCACCGCTAGACACCACACTTGCTAGGTGGTAACTTAAATCGGCCGCGGTCCGGTAGTACATGTCGGACCCGCGTGTCGCCACTGTGTAATCGCAAACCTAGCGCCACCACATGGCAGGTCACAAGACACGGACTAGACCTCGCCCCAGTTGTACGGACGACATTGCTTGCGACTAGACCTACCAAGTCTTCCTCTCATTTGCCGAGAGACAGATAGAATAGCCTTCAGCTTAGTCCATAGCTACTACCTAGCAAGGCGCCATTTGTATCAGTGCTTATAGCTTACTAATATTGAAGAGAGATGTATTCCAACAAGAGAATAAAAGTTAAGTAACATCTACGTACTTTTCTTCTTATTCATTAATAAGTCTCATGTTCCAGAACTTCAAGCCCGTCTCCGTTAGTTTAGCGTGCACCTAGCCACCTCATTGTGTCTATGCTGTATGAACTAGACACAACATTATTTGGCGACGAGCAAAAGAGTTTGTATTAATTCGCTTGTGTCATGGCTTCGCCACAATCTCCAGATGTACTGTCCGAATTTTTTCGCTTGCAGAATCAGCAGACGCAGGCGTTACTGGAAGCCCTTGGACAGATCGTCCAGGGTCAACGTGCGCTGCAAAACGATGCGGCAGCCGCCGCTTCTTCGCTACCGCTGCCACAAAACGCTGTTGCACCTCCCTTTCGGCCATACGTGGCGGCCGATGAGACCTGGCACGAGTGGTCTCGCCAGTTCAACTTTCATCTAGCAGCCTACAGAATTCAAGGTAAAGAGCGGCAGCCGTTTTTGCTTTCTTGTGTCGGTGTCTCTACCTACCGTGTGATTGTGAAATTGTTTCCCCGACGCGACGTAGCAACTCTGTCCTACGAAGAAATTTTGTCTGCTTTAGATGCCTATTTCAAAGAAACAGTAAATGTAGTTGCAAAACGGTATACGTTCTTTCGTACAAAACGTACGGCCGGTCAGACTAATAGGGAGTGGGTAGCAACTTTGCAAGGACTTACTAGGGAGTGTGCCTTTGAATGTGACTGTGGACTTCCTTATTCAGACACTATGGTGCGTGATGCAATAGCACAGAACGTTTCTGATGTTCGCATAAGGGAACAGATTTTGAAACTAGTTAATCCCTCCCTTCAACAAGTGATAGACATATTGGATAGGCAAGACACACTTGACTTTGCTCAGGAATCATTTGAAACTTCGCCAGCCGTGTGTCACATTAACCGGCCCGCCGGCCGCGCTGCCCGGGACGCTACACGGCCCTCGCGCCCGTCCGCACAGCAGCGGCAGCCTAGCTCGCAAACACGTGCGCCGCGTAAGCAAGCAACTGCAGTGAAATCATGCCCGAGGTGTGCAACTAGACATTCGCGTGAAAATTGCCCGTCACGCCAAGCTATTTGCTTTTACTGTCAAAAGAAAGGACATGTTCAAAGTGTTTGCCAGAAAAAGCTTAGATCAGACAATCACACAAATTCCAGGCCTTTTGCTTCGCGCCGGAATCGAACCCAGGACAATCGGGCTCGTGGACCTTCGCCCATGGACATTCATGTAGTTCATTCCCACCCGTCCAGTGACACTTTAGCTAACAGTGACTGTGTTCGTCCCACCACAAGTGTGCGTCGACGTCGCCGGAAATCCCGTAAAGTCGCAAGTGCTTCTGTACCTGTATCAGTTCAAATTGCACGTGACAGTCGCTCTTGTCGTCAGCAGGACAATAAACTTTTTGTGGACTTAGACTTTGAAGGAAAAGTGATACCATTCCAGCTCGATACCGGAGCTGCAGTTTCATTGTTCAATCACGACACGTACAAACAACTGGGCAAACCGCCATTGCGTGCCGCAAATGTTAAGTTAACTAGTTACTCAGGACAACAGATCCCTGTGTTAGGACAGTGCAGCCTTCTTGCCACATACAAGGGACAAACGAAACTTGTGTCATTTTACGTTCTTCGTTCTTCTAGTGCAGTGAACTTGTTTGGTTTCGATTTATTTCAATTGTTTAATATGTCTATAGTAAATCAGGTCCTATCAGTGAATCAGACTGAGCCTTCCGCCAGTGTTTCTAGTCTTTGTGACGAATTTGCAGACATTTTTGCACCGGGCCTTGGTTGCGCTAAGAACTATGAAGCACATTTGGAATTGAAAGACAACGCGCAACCGAAATTTTTCAGAGCGTGCAATGTTCCCCACGCATTGCGTGATGAGGTCGCAAGAACATTGCACGATTTAGAATCTCAAGGTGTAATTGAACGTGTGCAGGCTTCTCTCTGGGCCTCACCCTTAGTAATTTTGCCAAAACCTTCCGGAAAACTGAGACTTTGTGTGGACTTCAAGGCCACTGTGAATCCACAACTTGTGACTGCTACTTTTCCTTTGCCCCGCCCGGAAGATCTTTTTGACAAACTGTGCCCGGGAAAATATTTTTCCAAATTGGACCTCGCAGATGCGTACTTGCAAATACCTGTGGACGAAGAATCCCAGCGCGTCTTAGTGGTTAACACGCATCTTGGCTTGTATCGCTTCAAAAGACTGCCATTCGGGTGTGCATCCGCCCCTGCTTTGTTTCAGCAATATTTACAAACTGTGTGTGCGTCGGTCCCTACTGCTGCGAACTATCTGGACGATATTGTGATCTCAGGAAAGACAGAAGCAGAACATTTGCAAAATCTCCGAACATTATTTCAGGTCTTGCGTCAGAATGGTCTTCGCTTGAGGAAGGACAAATGTGTGTTCTTTGCTCGGGACTTACCCTACCTGGGGCATGTCATAAATGCCCAAGGTATACATCCGAGTCCAGAGCACCTCCGTGCCATACAGGAATTACCTGCTCCGCAGAATTTAAAACAGCTACAGAGTGTGCTGGGTAAAATTCATTATTATGCAAAGTTTGTGCGCAATGCTTCTTCCATTTCAGCTCCGCTTCATCGCTTACGCCGTAAAGGTGTTCCGTTCGTCTGGACGACGGAATGCGAACGCGCCTTTCGCCAGTTGAAATCGGCGTTACTTTCAAATACTTGCCTTACGCCATTCGATCCCCGAAAACCCCTTTTGTTGATGGTAGATGCATCGGATTTCGGGATCGGTGCTGTGCTTGCGCACAAGGATGGCTCGCATGATCGCCCTATTGCCTTTGCGTCAAAATTGCTCTCATCTGCGCAAAGAAATTATTCACAGATAGAGAAAGAAGCTTTAGCTCTCGTGTTTGGTGTTACCAAGTTCCATGACTTCTTGTATGGTCGTCACTTTACCATCATCACGGACCACAAACCTTTGACATCGCTTTTTCATCCGAACAAGACTGTACCTCCACGTACAGCGCAGAAATTCATTCGCTGGTCACTTTTTCTCTCGCAGTACCGCTACGATATCTTGTATCGGTCCACTGCTAAGCACGGAAACGCTGATGCGTTGTCCCGTTTGCCTGTTGCTGAGGATAAAGCATTCGATTCTTCCGAACTTGCTTGCATGTTCATTGATTCGGAAGCCGATGACGTGGTCGCATCGTTTCCGATTGATTTTCGTCGTGTAGCTACAGCCACAGCTGCTGACCCTGTCCTTGCTACTGTTTTGCGTTTTGTTGCTACGCAATGGCCCTTGTCCAAGTCCCGGATCGCGGATCCTTTGGTTCGCCGTTTTTTTGCTCACAAGGAGAGACTTTTTGTACGACGTGGTGTTTTGTTGTTGCGTTCCGATAATGATCAGTCCAGAGTCGTGGTCCCACGTTCGTTACAGTCCTCTGTCTTAAAGCTTCTCCACCAAGGACACTGGGGTATAGTGCGTACGAAACAACTTGCTCGTCAGCACTGTACTTGGTTCGGACTCGATGCTGCGATTACGAATATGTGCTCCTCTTGTGTGGCGTGTGCCGAACAACACTCCGCACCGCCGCGGAAGTTCTTTGCATGGCCGAAAGCCACTTCCCCTTGGCAACGCTTGCACATCGATTTTGCTGGTCCATTCTGGAATGCTCGATGGTTGGTTGTGGTCGATGCTTTCAGTAATTTTCCTTTTGTTGTCCGAATGTCTTCCACGACGTCTTCTGCCACAATCCAAGCCTTGTCTGCTATCTTTTGCATTGAAGGTCTTCCGCAGACTATTGTTTCCGACAATGGCCCACAAGTCATGTCCGCAGAATTTCAGTCATTCTGCAAGGCCAATGGTATTCAACATCTGACATCCGCGCCGTTTTCGCCTCAGTCAAACGGTGCCGCTGAACGATTGGTCCGGACTTTCAAGTCACAGATGTTGAAATTGAAAGAGTCGCATTCTCGGGAGGACGCTTTGTTGCTCTTTTTGTCTTCGTATCGCTCTCAGCCCCGCGATGGTCGCTCGCCGGCTGAATTGCTCCATGGTCGTCCTCATCGCACCCTGATGTCTTTGCTGCATCCGCCACATCAGGTTCCTGTGCAGCGGCAGACTCCTGCTTTTGCTCCTGGCGACGTTGTCTATTATCGCAACTATCGCGGTTCACAGCGTTGGCTCGCAGGGCGCATTCTTCGCTGCCTCGGCCGCGCGATGTATTTGGTTTTGGGGGCCTCTGGTGAGGTGCGTCGGCATCTCAATCAGCTGCGCCTCTGTCGTCGCCTGGGTTCTGCCGCTCCCCGTCTGCTTTCAGCGACGGAGCCGTCCGGTCAGCGCCTTGGGGACCCATCTCCTGGCTCGCCTCATCCCCAGGTGTTACCGACGCTGCCTTCCATTTTGCCTCATGGCGTCGCGCCGCCGCCGCAGCCGCCGCCGGCGCCGCCCGCAGTGGACGCTTCGCTGCAGCCGCCACGCGCCTCCCTGGGTCACGCGCCGCCGATCGCTTCCCGTGACCAGCCGTCCTCCGCCATGGACCTCTTGCCCGCTCCGGACCAGATGTCGTCTTCGCCCGTCGGGTGCTCCGACCACATGGAGGTCGACCCTTCGGCCCCTCCTGTCTCATTACGTGCGCATACACCCCATGTTGACGTGCACCCTGGACTAGGTTTGCAGGCGTTTCCTAGCTCCCCTCGGACCGAATGGCCGGGTGCGGGTGGCACAGCCTCGCCTGTTGTTAGGCTCCCCACCTCATCGCATACGTCAACATGGGGTCCTCCCCACGGCGGGCGGAAGCCTTATCTCACGACCGTTCGCCGATTTGCGGGGGAGGAATGTGGTGTCACCGCTAGACACCACACTTGCTAGGTGGTAACTTAAATCGGCCGCGGTCCGGTAGTACATGTCGGACCCGCGTGTCGCCACTGTGTAATCGCAAACCTAGCGCCACCACATGGCAGGTCACAAGACACGGACTAGACCTCGCCCCAGTTGTACGGACGACATTGCTTGCGACTAGACCTACCAAGTCTTCCTCTCATTTGCCGAGAGACAGATAGAATAGCCTTCAGCTTAGTCCATAGCTACTACCTAGCAAGGCGCCATTTGTATCAGTGCTTATAGCTTACTAATATTGAAGAGAGATGTATTCCAACAAGAGAATAAAAGTTAAGTAACATCTACGTACTTTTCTTCTTATTCATTAATAAGTCTCATGTTCCAGAACTTCAAGCCCGTCTGCGTTAGTTTAGCGTGCACCTAGCCACCTCATTGTGTCTATGCTGTATGAACTAGACACAACAGATAGTTTAATCAAAAGGAGGATAAAAGTGCTGGGAATACAAGAGATTGTTACAGGTCAGACAGATTTTTCAGAAAAAGATGTATACCACGGATTAATGGCATTAAAGATAAAAGTGGCAATACAATTCTTGAAAGATCCAAAGGTATGGGAATATGAAGGGAACATTTTGGGGAGCTTATAAATGTTAAAGACAGAAGTGCAGAAATGGATCAACAACATGATAATCAGGGTTTAGGTCCTTTCGTGGAACCGCCGACAATGAAAGAGACAGAAATATAACAGCTGAATTGTTAAAAATTACAAAACAAATACACAAACTTGTTACGAACATCTGGAATTCAGAAATAATGTCAGTGGAGTGAACAGAAGCGATAATAATACCAATTCATAAAAAGGAAGACAAACAACAATGCAGGAACTACAGAGGCACCCCATTAATGAGCACCGCCTATAGTGTGTTCTCCAAGATCCGCCAGATAAAATGAGAACCATATTTAAAAGATATACTAAATGAGAAACAAGTGGGATTTATGAAAAATCGTTCAACTACTAACCAGATATTCATACTGAAAGAAGACATATTCAAATATTGGGAGTGTAACAAAACAATGGCAGTACTATTTATTGATTTTAAGAAAGCCTATTACAGTAAATCCATAGATAAGTTATGGGAGAAAACGCAGAGTTTCGGAATATCAGGGAAGAAAGTGACACAGAAAGGCTTGAAAGGGATGGTGAAAATGGATGGTGAATATTCTCAGGTGTTTGACATAAAATCGGGAGTCAGGCATGGAGATGGAGTATCAGCCCTCTTGTTCAACATTGTAATATAGGAAGCGCTGGACGCAGCAAGTGAAGCAGAAGAGGGAATTAAAATTGGAGCAAAAGTAAACGTACTGGCATTAGCAGACGACGCAGCACTAATCCCTGAAAATCCGGATGACCTTAAAATACTGATAAAAAGACTCTTTCAAATATCAAAGGAAGCTAGATTAGAAGTAAATGATGAGAAAACAAAATTCATGAGTGCAGAAGGAAATTACAGAACAAAAAAACGGGAAATTCTGCGGATCGATAAACACATGTTTGAAGAAGAGTTTAAATATCTGTGGGTAGTAGAAAACTACAAAAACGAAGAAAAGCAAGAAATTGTGGCGATGATCAAAGCTACATCCTGAGCGTCATACTCAATAAACTACTCCCATTTAAATTTTTTTCAAGAGGGACCACAGTAAGAATATATAAAACCATAATCAGAACAGTATTACTATACGGGGCAGAAATATGGAGAATAGATAAATACATGGAGAGAAAGTAAAAGTTTTGAAAATAAAATCCCTTGAAAGATTTTTGGACCAATGTGTGAGAGTGGAGAATGGCGAAGAAGGAAGAATAGAGAACTCGAGGAGCTATACAATGAACCAGATGTAGTTTCGTAAGCCAAGACAAGAAGATTAAGATGGACCGCTTACGTCTATAGAAGAGAGCAGGGATCTTTACTGAGAGAAGTCTCAGAGAATAAACCGGAAGGACGAAGACCTGTAGGCAGGCCGAAAATTAGATGGAGACACCAGGTTGCCACGGATCTACAGGTACTGGGAGTAAGGAGAGAAGATACCGAAGACAGAATACCGTGGATGAGGCTATTTGACGAGGCCAAACACCGACTGCGGTTTGTGGGGCCAGGAGAAAAAAATGGTTCAAATGGCTCTGAGCACTATGGGACTTAACATCTATGGTCATCAGTCCGCTAGAACTTAGAACTACTTAAACCTAACTGACTCAAGGACAACACACAACACCCAGTCATCACGAGGCAGAGAAAATCCCCGACCCCGCCGGGAATCGAACCCAGGAACCCGGGCGTGGGTAGCGAGAACGCTACCGCACGACCACGAGCTGCGGACGGGGCCAGGAGAGTAAGAGCAAGAGTAAGTAAGTACCTCTATTACCATCACACACAAGCAAACACTCACATTGCTCAACAATACATGGAAATCACACTCATGAGAAGCACATTAACTCACATCTGCTCCAACAGTTTCTGCTATAAGTATGACTGCGTTCCATAACACATTGCACCGTCACTTAGTACCAACATAGACAAATACGACTGAGGTAGAAGTATAAAAACTCGGCTGGGATCCGAGAAGTAAAACCACAGCTTATTTGGAGTCACATATTAGTCTTCCGAAATAGGGTAAACTCATTGTCATGAAATTTCCAAAGCCTAATTTAATCTCACTCCTCCTTCCTTGGTGTCTCTTCTAAGAGTCATCAGGCGCTATTTCTCTTATGTTTCGCCAGATACCTGTAATTTCATTTTTGCATTGTGTAGCTACAGCAGCCCAAACAAACAGTGCTCATTACATTTTTCATGCAACGCCCGGGGTCGATGGAAAGCGTCGGTTCGTTTACCATTATAAAGGAAATTATTTTTAAAGCGAAATTCTAGATTCCCATTCGATTGAGTGGTTCCCAATCAATCTAGTGCGGTTTTTTGTACCGAGCGAGGTGGCGCAGTGGTTAGCACACTGGACTCGCATTCGGGAGGACGACGGTTCAATCCCGTCTCCGGCCATCCTGATTTAGGTTTTCCGTGATTTCCCCAAATCGTTTCAGGCAAATGCCGGGATGGTTCCTTTGAAAGGGCACGGCCGATTTCCTTCCCAGTCCTTCCCTAACCCGAGCTTGCGCTCCGTCTCTAATGACCTCGTTGTCGACGGGACGTTAAACACTAACCACCACCACCACCACCACCGCGGTTTTTGTTTTATCGATATGTATTGACAGATACAGTAAAAGTCAAAGGAAAACCAGTGCTCCACCAGCGATAGCAGTGTCCTGGTTTGCGCTGGTATCTACCGCCAAGCACGCAGCGCTACTGAGTAGCTCCTGCATTGCTGTGTATTCTTCGTGTTTTACTGTCTCTTTTCATGCATTTCCAATTAACATCTTTCACACTATACTAAGCTTGTATTGCTCTGTCGAATGGGCACGAAACATTTCTCTTTAAAAATCATTTTGTTTGTAACGGGAAACAAACCTGCGCTTTCCACCTGCACTGGACGTCGCATGAAAGACGTGATGAGGCCTATTTGACTGGGCTGATCCTGGCTACACAGTGCAAAAATGAAAATGCATGTATCTGCCGAAACATAAGAGAAATATCTGCTGACGATCCTCTATGTCTGTCATGTAATCAGCATTATGCATTAGAGTGGAGTAGTTCCTAATAGGAAATACTTATTTCTCGTACAGGTATTTATAACCTACGAAGCTTCTTGAATACGAGAGATCACAGTAGATGGAAATTACCTGAAGTTAGTACATTTCATGCAAGAAAAGAAGAGTGAGATTAAATTAAGCTTTGAAAATTTCTAAACCGTTAGTTTACCCTGTTTTGGTTGACTAATTTGTGTTTCCAAATCAGCTGCGGTTTTACTTCTCGGATCCGATCCGAGTTTTCCGAGTTTTTATACTTCTACTGCAGCTGCATTTCTCTAAGTTGGTACTAGTTGAGAGCGCAGTGTGTTATTAAACCAGACGTACTTATTGTTGAAAGTATATATATATATATATATATATATATATGTGTGTGTGTGTGTGTGTGTGTGTGTGTGTGTGTGTGTGTGTGTGTGTGTGTGTGTGTGTGTGTGGGTGTGTGGGTGTGTGTGTGTGTGGGTGTGTGGGTGGGTGGGTGGGTGTGTGTGTGTGGGTGTGTGTGTGGTAGGGCAGACAGAAAGGCAGAGAGAGTGAGAGTGAGAGTGAGAGAGAGAGATTACAGTGCATGGTAGAATTGCTGTTAGCTCGAGAATTCAGCGAAGTATGGTGCCAGAATCTCTATAAATCTAAGAATTTCATCTTAAAGCAAGTTTTCATATCTTCTCTGATGCAAGTAGTTCCAACCATTAAGCGCTCTCATGTAATTAATCAGTCGCTTTAAACGCTTGTAACAGATGATCCAGAAAATTCTTATTACAACATTTGTTTATTTTCATTTCACTTTTGCTTTCAAAGACAGTATTGTACTTTATGCATTAAATGCTGCCGTCTGGTGTGACTGAGTGGTTTTAGGCGCTTAAGTCTGGAACCGCGCGACCGCTACGGTCGCAGGTTCGAATTCTGCCTCGGGCATGGATGTGTGTGATGTCCTTAGGTTAGTTAGGTTTAAGTAGTTCTAAGTTCTAGGCGACTGATGACCTCAGCTGTTAAGTCCCATAGTGCTCATCTCCAATGAAATGGCTTCTGACGAACTTAATCCTCTAGTTTTAGTTCTAATCACTGCGATAGACATCTCCAAATTGTTCTTAAATATCTGCTAGTTGTCATGATAGAGTCGCGCGGGATTAGCCGAGAGGTCTTAGGCGCTGCTGTCATGGACTGTGCGGCTGTTCCCTGCGGAGGTTTGACTCCTCCCTCGGGCATGGGTGTGTGTGTTTGTCCTTAGGCTAATTTAGGTTAAGTAGTGTGTAAGCTTAGGGACTGTTGACCTTAGCAGTTGAGTCCCATAAGATTTCACACACATTTGAACATTTGAACATTTGTAATGATGTAGAGGCACACCTAAACGCGCTTTCTTACTCACACAGAAATGCCAGTTTTTACTCTTGTAGTCGACAGTCATATGCCTGACTCAGCATGCTTTTAATCACAGACAGCCATGGAGTGTGTCTGGGTGCTGAGTCAATACGCTTAGAAATGCAACCAACAAACATTAATTTATTTTAGAGCTCAAAACGAAAGACAGCATTACCTTTTTAGATCTCACAGCCGCCAAGAAAAATGGTAGATATTTACTTGGAGGCTTTTTAAACTGATGAAATCTAGTACAGTTATAATTATCGACTCTTGTCATCCAAGAAGATACGAATGAGCGTATTTTAGAATGAGATTTTAACTCTGCAGCGGAGTGTGCGCTGATATGAATGTTTCGGGCAGATTAAAACTGCGTGCCGGACCTATACTCGTACTCAGGACCTTTGCCTTTCACGAGCAAGTGCATTACCGTCTGAGCTACCCAAGCACGACTCACGACCGGTCCCCACAGCCTGCTTTAGTTTAGCGTTCCATACGTTCCTTAATCTTCCATTAAAATTATGATGAGCTTGAATAATAGTTTGCGTAATACTGCAAGTGGCAAAATCCAAGCGATACAAGCAAACATGTTCCGGAAAACTCACTGACAGAAGAAAATCGCAACGACAAAAAGTAATTAATGTAGAATAATGACATTTCGGGAATACATTTGTCTAGGTAATATATATAAGATTAAAATTTCAAAATCATAAGTTAATGTAAGAGCGACATAAACAATTGCAAATGTGGAATGCTGGTACATCAATAATCAGTGTAACCCCCAGAATGTTGAATGAAGCAAACGTGAATACATTGTGTTGTACAGGTGCCAGACGTCAGTTTGTCGGATGGAGTACCATGCCCGTTGCCCTTAGTCGGCCAGTACGGGGACGGTTAATGCTGTTTGTGGATGACGCTGGAGTTGTCGTCCGATGGTGTTACACATGTGCTCGACGGGAGCCAGATCTGGTGATCGAGCAGGCCAAGGCAACATGTTGACATTCGGTAGAGCATGGTGGGTTACAACAGTGGTATGTGGGCGAGAGTTATACTGTTGGAAAATATCCCCTGGAATGCTGTTCATTAATGGCAGCACAGCTCGTCGAATCACCAGATTGACGTACAAGTTAGGAGCCAGAGTGCGTGGGATAACCACGAGATTCTCCTGTTGTCTTACGAAATCGCATCCCAGATCATAATTCGAGGTGTAGATTCAGTGTGTCTGGCACACAGACAGGTTAGTTGCAGACTATCAACTGACCTCCTTCTAACCAACTGTTGTGTACATAGTTCCGCGTAGTCAGCGCGTACACAACTTTCCCACTAGAGCGCGCCCCGCTAAGCACAACAGTGCAGGCGCAGCGCTCGTCCGTCTCCGCACTACAAGATGGCGCTGTCTTAGAGACGGACCAAATTCTGCTTCCGCCGATCCGCGTATTAATATGTCACGCAGCCAATGGGATTGCTGCTAACGTAGAACCTTTTCACCTCGCGGATCACACTCGCGCAGTGATACCTGAACGCGCGAGGTATTATAACGAGTGTACAGACCTCCGATTAGTCAGTCTGCATTAGTCTGCATTAGTCTATAGTCAAGTTTCCGTCTGCGCCTAATAAGACTATCATATTCCTGTACATAGCCATGAAGATAAATGTATAGACACTTTGTCAAGTATCAGAGATATTTGAGAATAAGATGAACGTACCAAGACCAAAGGAACTTCAGATTGTCAATTGTAAACAGCATCCAGAATCAAGTTACGTACTGTCTATGTTTTTTTATTATTTTAATAAATGTGTGTGAAAATTAATCAAGTTCTGTTTAAAGTTGGTCACCGTCAATGTGCTACTCTAAGCGTGCAAGTGGCGTTTCTATCGTCTGACCTAACGGCAGAAGATAAACACGCCACGAGACATATTGCTGGCAGTCGCCTACTTCATTAGAGCGACAAGTCAAATAATCTGATGGTGTGTGTACCGGAAGTCTTACAGTACGCACACCACACCAACACACGGCCATCACTGGCTCCGAAGCAGAACCAGTTTTCAGAGAACACAACAGACGTCCAAGCTGCCCTCCCGCGTGTTCTCACTTGACACCACCGAAGTCGCAAATGGCGGTGGTTTGGTGTCAGTGGAACACACGGTACAGGGCGTGTGGCTCGGGACTAGCATTGAAGTATCTGATTTGTTACAGTTCGTTGTGTTACTGTAGTGCCAACTGCTGCGCAATTTGCTGCTGTATATGCATTACGATGCACCAAAGCCATATGCCGAACACGAGGGTTTTCCCTCTCGGTAGTACCACGTGTCGGTCTGTGGTGTAGTCTTCTCACGACCGTATATTCGTGTAACCACCGCTTCCAGCGATCATATACAGTCACTACATTCCCGCCATTCGCAGAAGTAATATCCAAATTCTCGTAGCCCTACAACACGCCCGCATCTCGTGGTCGTGCGGTAGCGTTCTCGCTTCCCACGCCCGGGTTCCCGGGTTCGATTCCCGGCGGGGTCAGGGATTTTCTCTGCCTCGTGATGGCTGGGTGTTGTGTGATGTCCTTAGGTTAGTTAGGTTTAAGTAGTTCTAAGTTCTAGGGGCTGATGACCATAGATGTTAAGTCCAATAGTGCTCAGAGCCATTTGAACCCTACAACACACCCTCTTTCAAACTCAGTGAGGTGTTGATAATCGCATCTTTGTCAGCCTAAAGGTATTCTTGACTAATATCAACTCACCACGTCCAGTCTCGAAGGTAACTTACGCTCTATACCGTTACAGCGTGTATTTAAAGCAAACCTGATGTGTGTCCTCGTAGTAGTGCTACCAGCGCTACTCTTACGCGACTGGCGCGAAATTCGAATAGGCGTCGTCTTTTATGTGTAGCAACAGCCCTACCAACTTTCGTTTACGTTCCACAACTCCTTCTTGGTGTCGTAATTTTCTTTCTGTCGGTACATGAAAAATGTAAGAGTTAAAAGATGCTCGCAATAAACAAGAAAAAATGAAACGACCGTGTGGCACTGCTGTATGGGAGGCCACATCCGGGGTAGTTGGGCTACCAGGTTGCAAGACTTCTTGCCGGCGACGCCACACTGGGCGACTTGCGCATCGGTGATGATGAGGACAACACAACACCCAGTCCACGAGCGGAGAAAATCTCCAACCCGGCAGGGAATCGAACCCGGGCCTTTTGCATGGGAGGCAAGCACGTAACCACTCAGGTAAGCTGGCAGACTCGTAATAAACAATATATTGCAGTGAAAGAGATTAAAAGACAGAATTGTTCAGATTGAAGGAAAGCGTATGTGAAGATAGCCTTTACTAACACAGAAGCAATGGGGTCGAATTTGTGACATCAGTTCGGCGCGTAACGTAGCAAATCAATTGGTTCGAGAGTTTATATAATTAACTGTCAAGACAGTGATACATTTTAATTATGTTCAAATGTGTGTCAGTTCTCAAGTGACCAAACTGCAGAAGTCATCGGTCCCTAGACTTACACACTGCTTAAGCTAATTTAAACTAACCTATGCTAAGAACAACACACACACCCATGCCCGATGGAGGACTCGTACCTCTGGCGGGAGGGGAGCATTTTAATTTTCAGTCGAGCAGCAAATTCGTCATTCGATTTAGGAAGCACACCTGTGAACTGGACAAAGGTGTTCTATGTAAGCCTGTGAATACCGATAAACACAAAATAAGCCGTATGTAAAGTAATTTACAATTTTTACATACGGCACCGAAAAACTACGCTTTAAATAAACTGGAAGATATGAAAACTTGTTTACGGTGAGACAAACAGACAGATAGATGGATAGAGAACTCTACATTAATGAACGAAATGATTTTATATTTAACTGTTTTTCGTCTTATCTTTGAAGGAAGGAATAGTTTGAGAAAGGATAAGGGAATAGGCCGTGCCATTTCAAAGGACCCGTCACGGAATTTACCTATAGTGATTAAGAGAAATCACAGATAACCGAAATTTGGGTGGTCAGACACAGCTTTAAACCGTCGTTCTCCGGAATGCGACTCCATTGTACTAACCGGTGCTTATCTTTGAAGAGCTAGTGAAGTACTGAAATGGTGCTAGTACATCAGTCGCCATCCATGGGGTATGGAGCTATGATTCCAGTGCCAAAACTAGAATTAAGCCATACGGGAAGTCCTTTATAGGTTTCTCGAGGTATGTAGCACCAGATATCTACACAAAGAAGCAAATACCGAACATTACGGCCTGGTTGTTTGTGGCAGTGAAGCTGTCGTCCGATAATGTCCCATATGGGTTTCATCGAGCTCAGATAAGGCGAATTTGGTGACTAAGTCTTCACCGTCAATTTATCGTTACAGTCCTTAAACCATTGTGTCAGGCTTGCAGCCTTGTGACACCGACAATTATACTGCCGGATAATACCATGACGTCAGGAAGAACCTCAAGCATGAAAGATCAATATATTCACAGAGTTGACGGCTATCATTGTGGCCAGGTTACTACCAGACGTTTCATGGAAGCCCCCAGTAAATGTCTTCCGTAGTATAACGCGGCACCAATCTGCCTGTATCCGTGTGCCGGTGCATGTTTCAGGCAGCCGTTTGCCTACATGACGGTTATTTGGTCACGATCATCGACCTGGTGTAGCAACAAAACTAACTCATGCGACCATGCTACATATTTCCATTGATCCCGACATCGTAATTTGCGAAGTCGTTTTGTCGACATGAGTAGAGTAGCGGTCGTCTGCTGCGAAGCCTTATTTCCAACAATTTGTCCTTAAAGGTTCGTTTCGAAAGATGTCTGCACCAGCACCGTACTCAGCAGGGATGCCCCCGACTTCCATGTTCTATGCTAAGGTGAGGACATAAACACCTGTCGCGTACATGTGGTTTCAGCGTCCTCCAACAAACTTCCATAGATATCCACGACTATAGCACGTGAATAGCCGGACACATTAGCCATATTTATCATGGTCGTTACCAGAATCCGGTGCACAACAATCTGCCCTTGGTGAAAGTCTCGGCTAGCATCGTCGCTAGAATACTTCCCTATTCGTATCTGCTCCGATTGTACAGTACACATACACGGGAAAAAAACGCATCACCTAGAAGGATTTGTGTCACATAAACAAAAGTTACCTGCGCGGGATAGCAGTGCGGTATTTGGCGTCTTGTCATGATTCGCGTGGCAGCCCCCCCTCCCCTCCCCTCCCCTCCCCGCCCGTCGGAGGTTCGAGTCCTCCCTCGGGCATGGGTGTGTGTGTGTTGTCCTTAGCGTAAGTTAGTTTAAGTTAGGTTAATTAGTGTGTAAGCCTAGGGACCTATAACGTCAGCAGTTTGGTCCGATAGCCCTTACCACAAATTTCCAAACAAAAGTTAGTAGGTGTGTTTCTACGTCTGAAAGATAATGTCTACTAAAATTTCGCACCAGTCGCATAAGAGTGGCACTAGTAGCGCCACTATGAGCATGTAAATCAGATTTACTTTACATAAACGCTGTAAAGCTCGTGAGCGTTAGTTAAGTTTGAGACTGGACGTGGAGAATTGATGTTAGTCAAGAATGCCTTTAAAGCGACAAAGACGCTGTTATTGACACCTCACTGAGTTTGAACGAGGTGGTGCAATAAGACTACGAGAAGCTGGATTTCCTTCTGTGAAATTGGAGAAAGACTTGGTGAGAACGTAGTCACTGTACATGATAGCTGGCAGTGAAGGTCACGAGAACGTATGGCTACAAAAAGACCGGGCAGGGATGGCCACGAGGCACTATCGAGAGGAAACCATCGTGTTCCGCTTATGTCTCTGCCGCATCATACTGTTCCTACAACAGCAATATAAGCAGCAGTTGGCACCAAAGGGACACAACGAACTGTGACAGATCGGTTACTTCAAGGACAGCTCCGAGCCAGACTCCCTGTAGCATGTATTCCACTGACCCCAAACTACTGTCATTTGGGACTTCGGTGGTGTCAAGCTGGAGCACATTGGAGGGCATAGTGTTTCCTGGTGACAACATTCCAAGGGATATTTTCCAACTGTATAAGGCTTCCCCATATATTGCTATTGTAACCTAACACGCTCTACACACTGTCGACATGTTGCCTTGATCTGATCGATCACCAAACCTGTCTCTAAGCGAACACAAATGGAACATCACTGAACGACAAGTGTAGCATCATCCACAAACACCATTAACCGTCCGTATACTGGCCGACCAAGTGCTACACGTAAGGAATTCCATCCCACAAACTGACATCTAGCACCTGTACAAAACAATGCATTTGCGTTTGCATGCTGGCATTCAACATTCTGCTGGTTACACTGGTTATTGATATACCAGCATTTCGCGTTTGTAATGGTTTTTCTCGCGCTTATATTAACCAGTGATCTTGCAATGTCAATCGCTTGTGTTACCTAGAAAAAAGTATTCCCGAAATGTCATTACTGTACGTTAATTATTTTTCGCTGTTGCTATTTCTTCCGTCAATGTACTTTTTTTTTACAGAGTCACGTTCCCACGTCACGCTATCGTATGGCTCAATAGTGAATAATATGTATTGAAGTCGTTCTTCAAATTGGGGTAAGGTACGTTACACTATTCTTTTAGGTTCAATTTATATGATATGTCTAATAAAAATTTATTATTTATTATTATAGTACTGTTAGAAATTTAACATGAAAACCCTACTGCACTAACAGGAAATGACGGACGCGAAGTATTATTTTTTAGTTATATTTCAGTGAAAGTGGCCTCAGTAAAAAAATTTGCATTCGTACATGGTACGGTTTTACACTGGGCTCTGCCAAGAATCTATGTACCGACGTTCTTTCAGTTTAGAATGTTTCAGTTCATTTTATACGTACGTAAAATTCTGTCTTTATAAGAATAAATACCATTTGTTTGTTTCTAATGTGACCTATTCTGATAATTGCTTAATTCGAGACGCGTGAAGACACACGGTTTATAAAATAAAATAGTGATGAAGACAGAAAATTATGTTAAATAACTTATGCGCTATACTACTTGGCCTTGCCCCTGATTAACAAGTCCTCCAATATTGTCTTAGCCTATGAGTAGCGGTTTTCATCCCACTGCTGCCAGTCCATACAGAAAACAACTATAATTCTCATCTGCACTTTACAGTGGTTCTCCACCGATTGGCAGTACTTTGAGACAAAAGTTGATTTACGTAGTCATCTGACAAACTCGTGTGGCTTACACCCATTCTACAACCACAAACAGCAACAATAGTAAGGCGAAGCAATAATTCGAATTTTTACAGTCACAAGTTTCAAACAACATCAACAAAGTTTGTATTGACGTTTAACGGTTTTTAATGATTCTGCCATACCAGCGATTTCGTAGTTCATTGCGTGTTTTCATAGAAAGTAGATGGAGCAGAATATCCTGTCACATGTGCGTACCGTCAGCTAAAGGGAGTCGAATAAAACAGCTGCACAACAAGCAAGGAATTAATGATACCGTTTGTGATACAGTAACAGATCAGCAAATTTAAATACCAAAAAATTACAACCATCGAGAGATTATTTGTACGGGATTTATTGTTCTGTACATCTAGAAGAATTTTGTGCTAAATTTGCAGGCACGGAGCACATGATGAAATAGGTAGTATGAACAGTAAATTTTCTAAAGTCGCAGCCGGCCGAAGTGGCCGTGCGGTTAAAGGCGCTGCAGTCTGAAACCGCAAGACCGCTACGGTCGCAGGTTCGAATCCTGCCTCGGGCATGGATGTTTGTGATGTCCTTAGGTTAGTTAGGTTTAACTAGTTCTAAGTTCTAGGGGACTAATGACCTCAGCAGTTGAGTCCCATAGTGCTCAGAGCCATTTGAACCATTTTTTTTTTTCTAAAGTCGCACGCATTATTACACTGTCAGTTGCAACAGATTTCGATGGAACTGAATGAAAAGTATGGACGCTTCATATGTATCTGCAAAGTAAGTTGATTAAGTCAAGTGGCATACCGGCATCGAATTCTTAATTTTAAATACGCTGTTGTTGACTTTATGAAGGAAAAAGGAGTGTAGGATCGAAACTTAGAACATTTAGAAGGAAACTCGTGTAATAGAGGGGACACATTATAACAATCTCAGACCAGTTCACTAAGCTCACTGCTATTAAAAGGAAACGCAAGGCTTGAATATCCATTGGGGATTTGAAAGAATTACAAGGATCATTTCCTAAACTTTTTGAGGATACTGCCGAATTTACATCCGTTTTCGAACTGATTGCGAAATCGTTTGCCGTATTAGTTGAACGCGCCCCTATGTGTGTGCAGATATAACTGATCTATCTCGAAGGTAAATCCTGTTTTAATAATGGAAGCTACAGATAATGGAATAGTGGGGAATTTTACCGTATTGGATGAGCATTCTAAATTAATGAACATCGTGCTGACTTTCAAACTGCATATTGACAGGTTGAAGTGGTGGCTGTATAAACAGCTGGTAGCGAAATCTGTATTTATACTGGCTACTAGGGATAGGGATTATGTGAGAATGAACGTAATATTACAAGTTTTGATCAACTATTGGCCTTCACATTAGTAACTCTGTGCCAGAGCAGATTCAGCAGCAGTATGTGTACAGCTAAAGTGATAATACAGTGCAGATATTTTAGCTAAGAAATCTTTTCCAGTTTTATAAAGATACACGTCACTACAGGGTGGTAGTGGTTCTAAGGAACTCATTGGGGTAAGTGAGGGAGTCAGGAAAAGGAACGAAACTACGCCGCAGCAAAATCTTTCTGCATTTCCTTAAGGTGACCGAACGACAATACTTTCGTCAGACAACAGTATCGTTAACGAACGCTGCTAATCAGATCTCATAAAACTCTTACGTATTTTGAGAACATTAGGAATACTCTAATAGTTTACGGCAAGAAAAAAGGAATAAAAGTGAGATAGTGTTAATACTTTCATCCTTCTTTACCTCCTCTGCCGCGCCCGGGTTCCCGGGTTCGATTCCCGGCGGGGTCAGGGATTTTCTCTGCCTCGTGATGACTGGGTGTTGTGTGTTGTCCTTAGGTTAGTTACGTTTAAGTAGTTCTAAGTTCTAGGGGAGTGATGACCATAAATGTTAAGTCCCATAGTACTCAGAGCCATTTGAACCATTTTTGAACCTCCTCTGTATTACATACACTGAGCACATTTGTACTGTGCATGCAGTACACGTGAGGTGCCTAGTCGTTTCCACTGCCCTGTGTGGAATACATAAGTTCTTGTACACTTCACTAACCTGCTGTCTTCATGATGGTGATGTGCCCAGCGCAGAAAACAACACGCAGGTCGTGGATTCTTTTTCTTGAGGCTGAAATTAACTTCGCAAGGAACTGCTGCAATCAATAAACTATAACTCATTTGGGATGCCACTAGCGTTTTTATTGATATAGACACGAGAAACTATTCTTGATCACAACATATTGCACATATCTTTCCACAGTCATTATATCTGACTAAAATAACATTAAATACATCCTGTCACAGGCAACATGTCTGTCTACTGGAACCGTCAGAACTGGAGAATACAATTACATGAATCAAATACTACTATTACAGACAACATGTCAGTAACCTAGCGGCGGTCGGAAGTGTAGTAAATAAAATTGCATGAAACAAATACTGCTACAACAGACAACATGTCTGTCTACTGGAACGGTCGGAACTGGAGAGCCGGACTGCCCGAGACACTTTGCGCGCCAAGCCAGCAAGGCGTGACCCGAACGCCACCGAAGTGCATCGGCAGTAATATCGTCAGTCTTTTGTTTTTGTAATACTTTGATTTTAATAATTTTGAAATGACTGATTGATAGCTGGCTATTGAGAGATGTTTATTTAAAAAAATGAATTAATTTGGATGACAGGTTTAATTAATAATAGCAACTAAAGTTTAACGTTTTGGCGCCCTACCGCCGAACACAGCAGCCAATCACAGAGCAGCAGCCGCATCATGCAGGCGGTGTTTCTCACGGGAATGGTACCGAATCTAACAACTGTCACCGGTACCTCATCCCACATTGTGTCATCTCCGCCGGCCGAAGTGGCCGTGCGGTTAAAGGCGCTGCAGTCTGGAACCGCGAGACCGCTACGGTCGCAGGTTCGAATCCTGCCTCGGGCATGGATGTTTGTGATGTCCTTAGGTTGGTTAGGTTTAACTAGTTCTAAGTTCTAGGGGACTAATGACCTCAGCAGTTGAGTCCCATAGTGCTCAGAGCCATTTGAACCATTTTTTGTGTCATCTCCCTTCCTTCTGAGATTTCCAAAAATTGGGGTGTTCTCGAAGACACCACTCAATTTTGGAAATATATGAAAAAATAGAACCAAATTTTGATAAAACGGTAAACCAATAGGTAATCTCTCAAGAGCCAAGCTATCCACTGTCCCTACTTTAAAAAATCAACCTGTATACAAGAACCTTGCTTTAACCAATCTGCCCTAAAATCATTATTAAAATTCCAAAATCTGAGAAGAAGGAAATAATGTGATGCCTGCCATAAATTCCAAAACAGTAACACCCTACACCACAAACATTGTCAACATAAAGTTACATCTTCAGCTCCTAACACAATAATATGAAAAATAAATAAACCCTTTACAAATAGTATATCATCATGTGATTACACAAAACATGTGAGAAGTAAACGAATTTTCAAAGTAAATCACATAGTTATCTGAAACACAAGAAAACATAAGCTTATAGCTGTCTTTTAAATTTACCCAAAAAAAGTGTGAAGTTATCTAAAAAACATTAACAGCACACAAATGTTCACATTATTATCGGTTCATTGCCGTCAATTGAAACTCAAAAGAATTTACAGCATTACAAAAATTGTATTAAAATAGAGAGACCTTCTTGGCTCATTGCCAAGCTCTCCTGCGAAGCTTGCAGTACTAGCACTCCTGAAAGAAAGGATATTGCGGAGACATGGCTTAGCCACAGCCTGGAAGGTAGGAGACGAGGTACTGGCAGAAGTAAAGCTGTGAGTGCCGGCCGTGAGTCGTGCTTCGGTAGCTCAGTTGGTAGAGCACTTGCCCGCGAAAGGCAAAGGTCCCGAGTTCGAGTCTCGATCGGGCACACAGTTTTAATCTGCCAGGAAGTTTCATATCAGCGCACACTCCACTGCAGAGTGAAAATCTCATTCTGGAAACGCATGTGGCTCACATCAGCAACGGGGGCTTCCGTTGTCCATCAAGTGGTCTTGCATTGCGTAGTTCATCTCAACAGGTGCTGGGTCTGACAAGTGACTGTCCATTCTCAGTCTCCAACTCCAGCATACAGGACCGGTACATTTCATGTAACAATACAAAATGCCTTATATTAAGTTTCTAATAAAACTTAACTAATCCTGAAATAAACTTTTGATTATACAATACAATGAATATGTACATGAATAGACCTAAAAAGTAAACTTCATTCTGTTTGAATGCAGTGCCACTGCTTATAAACAGTGACTGCTATCATATGGCTAGGGCGTTGCCCACAGAGTATGATGGGTCGATGTCCATTCACAACATGTGACGTCCAGTACTAGCGCCGTGACTCATTCATACAGACGCCAGCTGTTGCCGTACGCTTTAACTCTGACAAATAGCTCTGGGCCGTGTAACTGTTTCATTACGCAGACTTATATGACTGCACCTCCAACTCATTCTCATACGTTATTTCTACATTTTTCAATACAGTATCATTTTAGATATTACGTAAACAGTTTTCTTAATCATTAATAGGCACACAGTTGCGATTCACAGATACTGAGAGAACACTTCGGAATAAATCTCTTAATGAAAATTTTGGCTGTCAGAAACGTTGCGTCACTCAACAGTAAAAGTTACAATACCTTTCTCTTCTCGTGTAAGCGTTGTTACTATTTCTATAACCAGTGGAACTGTATTAATGTGTTCATATGTGTACACTTCTGTAATCATCCCTGTGTCAAAAGTCGTATGTAAGTACGAGGGGCGTTCAGAAAGTAAGCTCCGATCGGTCGCGAAATGGAAACGACTACGAAAATCCGATAAAGCTTTGCACAGATGTGTTGGGTAGTGTCTCTAGTATAACCCCAGTTAGCATCACGTCACTTTTCTTATTTCTGAGCTCGCAGTGAGTGCGTAAAGATGTCTAGAAAATAGTGTCTGCCGCCAAGTACGAGGGCCTGGTGAGAAATTTCGCCTGAAGCTATGCAGCTAACATTACATAACTGTCGTGCTGTTTCTTCTTCAAGACAATTCTCAGCCGCATTCTGCAGGGGCAATGAAGATGCTCCTGCATCGTTTTCAAATGGAAATGTGAGATTACCCACAATACAGTCCGCAATTGTCTCCCCCTGAGTTTCATCTCTGGTCACATGAACCGCTGTCTTTGAAGACAACATTTTGACACAGACAACGAGGTGTAGGCCAGCGTGGAGAATTGGCGGAAAGCACTGGCGGCTGCCTTCTATGATGAGGCTATTGAAAAGTTGGTACAACGCTATGACAAAAGTCTAAGTCAGAACGGCGACTACGTAGAGAAGTAGCTGAAAGGTGTAGCTAATTGTTACAAGTAAAACATTTCTGATGTTCACTGTGGTTTCAATTTGGCAATCAATCGGAGCTTACTTTCTGAACAGGCCTCGTATTATGTGAATTCATGCAGGGGCTGTGTGAACTATTCATTGCTAGCATTGTAGTTTTCATACTTCTTATTATAAACCAGTGAGCTATTCTCCATATCTTATATAACGTGGCTTTATCTTTAAATCGTAATTGTATTGTGTCTGTGTCCCTTGAGATGTTCGTGCTGGTGTTGTGTCGTGCTCATGTAAGTAACAATACGTCCATTCGCTCGTACTTCATAACCAGTTGGCGGAACCACTTCGCCAGTAAATACCTCCTTAATAAGGGCCGACTCACACGTCGCCTTCTACCTCCACTTCCTCATACTTCATAAATAATGGGCAGACTTACACGTCGCCGAATAATTCTCATCTCCTCACTTCTTCATTTACAATTGGCCGACTTACCTGTCACCTAATAATATTTTTCCACAACATAAACCTCTTTGGCAGGACCATCCCTTGCCTATAAATACATACTCTCTTGCCTCAGCGGAAATTGCGTCGCTGGCAATTCATACTTAAGAATATAATACATTTATTTCCACAAAACTTAGCACAGCTTTTGCACTAATAATCTCCTGACATCGTTTTCTGCCACCAAATCTCATTCTTTCGTCATGTTCACTTACCTGGCTTAGCGTCGTCCTCTTCTTTAGCAACTGCTAGCTTAGGTCTGTAATAAGAACCCATATTTCACTTATTTGCTACTTTTTCCAGATTTTTCAAACACAATTCGTGATGTGTAGTACTTACTAGTTCTTAAAATTCAAAAATAAATCGTTCCACTGTATACTTTGTAATAGATGTAATATCATTAAAAGCTTATACTGATGTTTCTTAAGGCAACGTAATACTGTGTTCCTTAGCTTGGGTATCTGTGATGCTATACTTTGGTGTTATAAAACTCGCAGTTCACATATTTTCCGTCAATTCCTGTTTTTCACCCTTGCAATGCAGATGTTTATACTGCCAGGTTACTATGCTGTCACTAATTATGTTTGTTGTCACAAATCGGGTAAAAAATTGTCATAGCCGTGGCTAGAAAAGAATGTAAAGAAGACAGAATATAGCTCTGAATGAAAGAAGAGGAAGAACGAACAGCATGAAAGAAAATGAAGTTAACTTGGGTACCTGGTAGCAGTCATCTACCTAACAATGCAAAGAACGCTATTGCCCCCTGAGGGTTACTAATGCTCATAGTATTCTTTGATGTCTACGATATTGTAGAGTACTTTGCTTACTCCCGTTTTTATGTTAGCTACTTCCACAGCATTTATTTTTTGTTGTTCTGTTAGATTCTCAGGAAGTGTACCCTCGAACTGTTTAATAAAATCAGCTGGATGTATGTTACCTCTACTAGAGAAAGGATGGTAAACAATAGTGGGATTTGTTACATCACTAGCATGTACACACACTCTGTCCTTACTTTTGTCAGGAAATTGCTTAATTGCTTGCTCAAATTACTTCAATTTATCTTGAATCGCATCTGCTACCTTTACAATGAGCACCTATTTGTGAAACCTTACGACTAAGTACCTGCTGCTCATCTTTGATGTCTTCTAACTCACTTAACTGCTGTTCATGTTAATCAGTACATTCTTTAGCAGCCTTGCTTTGCTCGTTTATTACTTGGCTAACATTACTACTTATTGTTAATGTTACACAATCCTGAGCCCCCATATCATCACTCAGCTTTTTAATTTTACAATCAAACTTCTGATTTATCTCAAGCTTACATAATTCTAATTTCATAGCCAATTATTTTGTTTCTCGATCTATTTTACTGGAGCAAGCCTCAGTTTTAGCTTCAAGTTTTGATACCCTTTGTTCTAATGCCTTAAAATTGCTATCGATTTGAGTCATTACTGCATATGCTTTCCCGACATCACCTTTTGTTTCGCTTAACTCGGCTTTTATCTCTTCTTTAGTGTCATTTTGCCCTTTATCAGTTTTATCTATATTTTCGTTAGTTTCTTTTAAAAGTAATAATAACATAGATAACGTATTTTGCTCCTTGCTGATTTCTATCTCCCCATTATCTACTGTTGGCAATGTGTCAGCTGAAGCAGTACCATGCCTTAATCTGCGTGACTCCACTGTTGCTCATTTGCAATGTTGATGTCAGATTCAGTTTGTCTGACGTCTTTATCCAAATCTACTACGTCGTTGTGGTCAGGAGCGACAGTGTCTACATTTTCAGTACGATCATTTAACACAGAATCAGCATTTTCCGAAACATTTTCAGTTTCATTATCTAAACTTTGCAAATTATCTGCTAGATCATCAACAATGTTATCTATTTGCAAGTTTTGTGGCTGATCTGAAGGATCATTGCCATCAACATCTACTTGATCTCTTTCCCTACTTCTAAGAGGATATCATTTTTCAGTTTTGTCAGAAATTTTATACTTAATATAATTTACAAATTTCAGCCAAATATGTTTAAAGGGACAAATTTTAGACTCTGAAGTTACAATATTATTCTACCGTCCGTTACAGAGATTACTATTTGCGCCAGAATAACACTTACTCTTCGATGCTATTCTGCGTGCTGCCGTCAAGAAGCTCCATCTCTGCTCTGACTGCTGAAGCGTAAGTGTCGTACTGCTGTCCGGACTGCTAGAACACCCTGTTCAGCTGCTGCTACTGATCTCGCCCGCTGCTGGCTGCCGAACCTCGCACCTGACGCGGAGAACTGTGGCCGCTGGCTCTGCCTCCCCGCACTGCGTTCCGTCGCCTCGTAGCACGTCGAAATCTCGATGAAAATTAAACGTAATCCCATGGACCCCGCACACGTATTTGATTTTCTGTCACTTGCTCTTTAACACTTTCAGCATCTACTATACACGGACGTTATGTTCTCGTGAATAAAAAAACTTGTCTGTGGCATCAAACATCGAAGTTCAACTAAAGTTCAAAAGAGTTCAAACACAGTTCAAAAATCATTTGAAACAGATCCTACACATTTCTGTTGTCATGTAGTAGCAGAACAGTCACTTTAGGTGTTATAAATTTTTCCAAGAATTTTTCACAGTTCACAGTCCTCGCTAATAAACAAGCCTCATATCTCCAAAGCACTCAAACATCGAAGATATCCACGCAAGGGATGCCATGTACGGCAAGAAAAAAGGAATAAAAGTGAGATAGTGTTAATACTTTCATCCTTCTTCACCTCATCTGCATTACTGCAGATGACGTGTCACTGAGCACATTTGTACTGTGCATGCAGTACACGTGAGGTGCCTAGTTGTTTCTACTGCCCTGTGTGGAATACATAAGTTCTTGTACACTTCACTAACCTGCTGTCTTCATCATGATGATGTCCCCAGCGCAGAAAACAGCACGCAGGTCGTGGATTCTTTTTCTTGAGGCTGAAATTAACTTCGCAAGGAACTGCTGCTACGAATAAACTATAACTCATTTGGAATGCCACACGCGTTTTTATTGAAATAGACACGAGAAACTATCCTTGATCACAACATATTGCTCATATCTTTCCACAGTCATTATATCTGACTAAAATAACATTAAATACATCCTGTCACAGGCAAAATGTCTGTCTACTGGAACCGTCAGAACTGGAGAATTCAATTACATGAATCAAATACTACTATTACAGACAACATGTCAGTAACCTAGCGACGGTCGGAAGTGTAGTAAATAAAATTGCATGAAACAAATACTGCTATAACAGACAACATGTCTGTCTACTGGAACGGTCAGATGGCTTGGTTCAAATGGCTCTGAGCACTATGGGACTCAACTGCTGTGGTCATAAGTCCCCTAGAACTTAGAACTACTTAAACCTAACTAACCTAAGGACAGCACACAACACCCAGCCATCACGAGGCAGAGAAAATCCCTGACCCCGCCGGGAATCGGAACGGTCAGAACTGGAGAGCCGGACTGCCCGAGACACTTTGCGCGCCAAGCCAGCAAGGTGTGACTCGAACGCCACCGAAGTGCATCGGCAGTAATATCGTCAGTCTTTTCTTTTAGTAAAACTTTGATTTTAATAATTTTGAAATGACTGATTGATAGCTGGCTATTGAGAGACGTTTATTTAAAAAAATTAAGTAATTTGGATGACAGGTTTAATTAATAATAGCAACTAAAGTTTAACGTTTTGGCGCCCTACCGCCGAACACAGCAGCCAATCACAGAGCAGCAGCATCATGCAGGCGGTCTTCCTCACGGGAATGGTACCGAATGTAACATCTGTCACCGGTACCTCATCCCACATTGCGTCATCTCTATGCTTCTTGCATCTCCACTACCCTGGGAATAGCTTCCTGGAGCCTAATATGATGGCTGAATAATCCAGAAATATTACAAGTTCCTTGTACGTTGGGTTCAATAGTTCCTTGGCTCGCCTTGAAAAAAGCATTTAAGCTTGTTATAGGAAACATTATGAAAGATACCAAATTGACCCTTTATTCGTGCATAAAAAATCTCATTGCTGTATTTTTGGTGTAAGTATTATTCGCACCCTGTTTTACGTTTAAGAAATCATGCTAGTATGACAGTGAAACCAATAAGCCAATAAGAAGAAGTTATGCATCATGTGAATTGCAAGACAAAATCATAAGAGCTCCTGTAGTTTATTGATAATTCGCAACTATAGGACTTGACTGATGTAACATTTGCTGTTCTATCAGGCATTCTGAATATTAAATTTATACTGATTTAAGTTGCAGTGGTTGCAGCATTAGTAATGACTATCTGATGGGGCAGTAAAAGTATTAATATGCATGTTGAACATTGAGAAAGCCGACAAACTGCAGTAACTGATTCCTGACTGAAAATGGAGGGCGAAAGGTTCTATGGAAAAGTGTCCGGAAATGCATCGTGGCGACAGTAGATGACGCTGACGAATGAGTACTTCTCTGACCACGTGCTGCGTGTTCTTCTTGTGTTATAGGCTGTGTAATTGACGCAGCAGAAATGTCTGGTATTCATGTCGGGAACAAGCCGAAATGGTGTTTGTGTACGGCCAAGGAGGTGGAAACTGTCAAGAGGCAGCACAGCTATACCAAAACAAGTACGCTCACAAATACCAACCTCGATACACAACATTTCAAGCCTTTTATGGGCGTTTGCGTGATCATGGGTCCTTTCAGACAGATGAACGTGGAGGGAGGCGGCGGACTGTGTGTACACCAGATTTGGAGGACCGCTTTGTACACGATATTGAGACTAACTTTATTACAAGTTCCAGGCAAGTGAACCGCCAACAAAATGTACGCCAAAGCACGATTATGTGTATCCTACACGTCAACAGCCAATATCTCCATCACCTGAAATCACGTGAATGGCACTATGAAGATTGGTTGTGACGTGGATGCGATACACCTCTGTACTGCGTTCCGGGACGATTTGTTGTTGCGCGCACACCGTAAATTTCCGGTTACATGTTCTTAGGACCTTTTTTCCTCCATTTCCAGTCAGGAATCAGTTCCTGGAGTTTCTCGGTTTTATTAATGTTCATCCCTTATACGTCTCAGGCGTTCTATATGATACGTCAGTTGTTCTCTATGAAGAAGACGAGAGAGTGCACCTTATCTGAACTTGAGATACCAATATTAACACAAAACTGACATCTGACGTCCAATGTGTTGTTTGAAAGAATGGAATAAAATTCCACACATTCAACCTATTGAAATTCAGTTATGTGTTCGAGCTAAGTAGGTCCTACTCTGTGTCGACGTCGTCCTTATCTGTCTCCAATATTCACTAGTTCAGAGAGTAGCTCGATGCAAGTCTCTAAATTTATAACACGTCAGATATATTTGTAATATGGTTCTTCTCCATCCAAAGCACCGCTCTTTTAATAGCACCCTTTAATTGTCTATCACTATGTTCCATATAAATAAGTATTGCCTATTTTATTTATCGTTAAATAAAGGTTGGAATCGCTATTATTGTGATTAATACTTGATGGGTTGCTATACATTTGGCACTTTTCGTTTTACAACACAAAATCTGAATGTAAAAGACGTTTATATTCAAACATGCCAATTTTATGATCTGTAAGCGTATCGCAAACAGTATTTTTAATACCATGTCTGCTGTGGAGTTATTATTTGCGGCTTTGTTCAGCTGATAGTACGCCTGTATGACAGGATATCCTACTCCTTTTAGGAGGATAGCATAAAGAGTTTTACATAGTCCGGATATGAGGATATTGGTAGCTGCTTCAGCTGCGCAGTTGACTTTTTTTTGTCATTTCTTAGCCCAATGAAGCTTAACACCCATATCCAGCAATACAGGTAGACAGCTTATAATTTTGCATGGTTGTGTGTGAATTTTCGATGGTAATTTTCCAGATCGAGAAAGAGTTTCAGTACCCTTGCCACACTATGTACCGGCAAATTGCGCCCACTTTCCTAAGGCTGTGGGTGGGATTCGATAACTTTTTGGTTAGTGATAATGATGTAAACATCATGCCTCCCCAACAGCGAAGTGATAACCTACTAGATTCAGAGTACGGCGAGTGGTCCGCACCACTAACTGCAGTCATGCAATATGCTCGTTCATCTTTCTGTAGGAAAAATTTGTGTCGTCTAGTTATACCACACAATGACTGAGTTTGAGCCGTAGCAGCATACTCTGTAGGAGATACTGGAATGCCAGCATCGCATTTTAAATCTGTGTGACGTGATTATGATTGGTATTTTAGGGCTGTAAACGTCAAGCTCATCAACGCCTCTGCGTGAAGTAAATAGTGAGGGGAGGGGGGGGGGTGAAAATCTACTAAAAATACCAATAAGTTTTAAAGTCAAGCTTCATCAACAAACAAGCGGTTAAACTACAACACTGTCATTAAGAGATAAATGCAAGACCAAGTGTTAAAGGCCATGCGGTTCTAGGCGCTGTAGTCCGGAACCGCGCGACTGCTACGGTCGCAGGTTCGAATTCTGCCCCGGGCATGGATGTGTGTGATGTCCTTAGGTTGGTTAGGTTTAAGTAGTTCTAAGTTCTAGGGGACTTATGACCTCAGATGTTAAGTCCCATAGTGCTCAGAGCCATATTTTGAACCAAGTGTAAAAGGCGGCGGAAAGGGGGGACGGGTGGTTAGCACTCTGAGAAACACTAAGATAGCTTACCCAATGGTTTGGGAAGGTATCCAGACATGGTAAAAAAAAAATTAAAACGCTTTCCACATTCGTCTTATTACCAGGTGTAGCGTAGGAGAGGTCCTGTCCCAAAGGTCGTCATATAAAAAACACTCAACTAAAATATATAGTTCAAATGGCTCCAAGGACTATGGGACTTAAAATCTGAGGTCATCAGTCCCATAGACTTAGAACTACTTAAACCTAACTAACCGAAGTACATCACACATCCATGCCCGAGGCAGGATTCGAACCTGCGACCGTAGCAACAGCGCGGTTCCGGACTGAAGCGCCTAGAACCGAAAATATATAGTCTCGACAGCTTTGCACCACCATTTTGACACACTGGTAGCTGCTAGTGACACAAGAAAACGCCATTTGATGCTCTGAGCCTTAGAAGTGCTGTTTCTTCGACTCGTCTTGATCGGTAGGGAGTAAGGTAGGGGCACACTAACGGTTTCACTGCCCACTGTTTATTGCTCCAGGCTGCCAGACACTGAGCCTCCCACCAACACATCGTCTTACAGGTCACTCAGGTCACTTATGTGGAAAACAGTCTGTATGTGGATTGTAGGGAGACGGTACAGCGAGCAGGATATGGACGGGAGCAAGTCGGCTTGGCAGCCTCATGAGCGAGTTCATTTTCCTGGATCCCTATTTGTACTGGAACCCAGCAGTAAGTTCTTTGCTTTTCCTTCAATTGTTAAAGAAGTAAAGTATCCTGGACACGTCGCGCTATCGTATCCGCTGAACAACAGCAGGAAAGGCACACTGGGAGAACATACGAGGAATTTCTTGCCACAGTGCCGCCTCATTTGTTCCTATGTCCTTAGGATAGCAAACAGTTCCGCATAATAAACGGTTCTGGTAGCCCTATTCTAAGAATAAAGCCGGTAAACACGCGGAGCAGCCGATAAAATTTCCCTTTCTATATCCATCTTTCTAAACACTAATAAACGTCGGACAGCGATTTAAAAACTCGTAAAATTTAGTTTTTAAATTTTAATCTAGGGTACAGTTCTTCTTGTACTGATTCAGTTCATAAGATAAACAGGGCTCCTTTAATAGCCAGAGGAATCCCCTACTCCACCCCTGGTTTTGGACCTTACTTTCATTCACCTACAGTAACTCATGATTCTCCCTCACACTGATCCCAAATGTCCTTGTTGCTCAGGAATGGTTACACAACAGAGGTTACAGTGGGAACAGTTAACGAATTTGCATGCTGGCGATTCTGGAACAGTCAAAGCTCTGTATGATTGGCTTACCATCGTGAAAAGACGTCTAATAGGCAGTGGAGGCTTTACAGCCTCTGTACACAAGCTGGAAACTGGACTTGTCCGATAAGCTCATGTTGGCAACCTAATGCTCTCGTAATGAATCACAGCCAGCATTTTGAAGCATGAAGACCTTACTTATCCATAAATAGGGCATCTGTATTTAAAGGGGGGCCAAACGAAGGCTTTATAAAACTGGAGCGGACGTGCCCTATTTTCTCATCAAACCCACGACTGACGCATTTGAGAATTCTTAAATCTTTGAGGCATCGTAATTTTAGTTCCTTAAGGTATGGCAGCCATGTTAGCCTGGTATTTTACCTTGTCCTTAAAAGTGAAGACAGAATCCACTAGTCTTAAAAAAGTGTGGGGCGATTACAATCAACACGAACAGTTATTATCGAAAAGAATTTGAAACCTGTGCTGTTTTTCCACTCTTCCAATCGGCTGGCGTTAAATTTAGCTGCCGAGTAGCCGTTGCTAGGTTGGGGGACACACAGAACGTAGAGGGCTCGTTGACGAACAGGGAACACTGTACTGGACTGCTCACCATAGACGTGATACAGAGAGAACATTAGCGATCCTGTATCTAAAATATCAATATGAAAGGAAGGACTGTATAAAAGGGGGAAGACATGCATTGAAATCCCATCTGAAGTACTGAGAAAATATTGTGTCTCCATGTAGTACCGTGAGCATTCTCCAAATGGAAGAATACACCGACATAAATGAGGAAACTTGCTTCTAGAAGGATCAGGTTGTCAAGTGTGGAAGGATACCTGTCGAATGCTCACATGGAGTGACTTAGTAGCGACCTAGTTTCGAGAATCCACATCAAGTGCCGGTTGACCTTACGCTCGTGTCTGTCCTGCGCAGGTAGTGAGTCTGACTCTACGATAGCTACTGGGGTTAGTATGATGTTCCCCTGGATCTGAAATCTGGTCTAAAATAGCTTCTTTCCACGAACCGAGGAATGCTCATGTCCCCAAATATCTTTGAAAAACTGGAAGAGGAACTCATTCGACTGCCGGTTCAACTGATTTAACATGCTGTGCTTCTCCAGGTCGTGAGTGGGCTCAGTATCACGAACTATTGACAATCCAGAATCCAACTCCCAAAGAGAAAGAGGAAGGTTGTGCACGTCGGTGGAACTTAAATCCCATCCACCCGTTTCCTCTGATAGCGAAGGAAAACTGCACCGGCGCTATAACCAGCGGCAATGTTGGTATTACATTCAGCCATTGTCGAAGCGATGTCTCGAAGTGGTGTTAGAGGAAAGCAAGAAAGGAAGATTATAATTTAACGTCCCTTCGACAGCGAGGTCAATAGCGAAGGAGCCCAAGTTCCGATTAAGAAACTACAAGGGAGGAAATCGGCATCACCGTTTTCAAAGGAACAATTCCGCTAACTGATTGGTGTGATTTAGGGAACTCACGGAAAACCAAAATCTGGATTGTCACACTAGAATCTGAATCTTCATCTTCCTGAATGCGAGTCCAGTGTGCTAGCCACTGTTCCACATCGCGCAGTATCTTAGGAGATATCAATGTACTTCTACAGCTGTTATTGGCGGTCATGAGTTCCTCCTGGAAATCCTCCTAATAGCTTCCCATACGTTATTTCCGGGTGTGGATATCCAAGACCTCTTCCTACTGTCCGTAATTATTCTGCTCGCTTTTGCCCTCACCACACGAAACTCTTCAAGATGCTCATTCTTAGGGCACCGACTCGTCTGTTGCACAGCCGCTCTTCTGTCCCTGATTCATCATTCCACCAACGGACAAGCTGCATCCTTGGCGTTCCTGACGACTTGAGGTTGAATTCATCAACGGCTTGATGAATTATGGCTCTAATACGGTCCTCTCTGTCCTGGACGCATTCACACTGCTAAAAAAACAGGTAACTGGCTGTAAGGCATCCAGTTAGCCACTCTGAACAGCGATCTCGGGGCCTCCATTCCTCAGCTGAGCGTCACTATGCTGCTGAAATAGTCCCTAAGAGCTACATGCGAAATGTGAAGGGTGTCCAAAAAGTTGCCTATCACAATAGCGCTCAGGACGCAGTGACTGGATGCCTCCAGGTGTCACAGAATTTGTTGCTGTTCTGGGCTATTTTATTTGCTCGTGTGCCAGTGTACTACCTCCTTATACACACACCACATCAACATACTTTTCTGCCTCAGACCATTTCAAATATCATCGAATGGTTTTTAAAGGTCCATAATTGTTCCACCCAATATATCAACCCAATAAGTGCCGTCACACTGCTCTCAACTGGGATGACATCACATTCAGTACAGTTGCAACACTGCGATGTCGTTAGAGAAGGGTTCAATCGTCCGGAAGGGGAGTGTCGTAAGTGTCAGAAGTTGTCAAGAGCGTCGTCCTGTTGCACATCGCACTGAAAACTGTCGTTTCCTCTGTGAAGGGTGTGGAAATGAATGCCTCAAGAGAAGGGATAGATCATTTATAACCTGTAAGGTGTCAGGCAAATCCAACACCTTCCATGAAAACCCTGACATGATAAGCAAATCCAGTAGTATGTTACGTAGCTCCGAATAAATCGTGACATTAAATTAACCAAAGTAATACGAGTAACGAGTGAGCAAATGGAATACCACAGACTAACACAAGAATGCCTAAATGCATGTCATACCTTCCTACCATGAGACAGACGCAGTTCTGAGGGGAGAAACGAGAACAGAAGCAGAGAGCAGAACCGTGTTAAGCTAGAAGGCCCTACGATAAGGGACGGACACCCACGTCGCCAGCTAAACGACAGGACCACCCCCCAGCCCATGTTAAATGCTAGAGGCCTCTGAAGAACAGTATAGATCTTACGATTACACTAAAAGGGCCACACCAGCCGCAAGTTTTAGCGTGAGACTTTTTCGCGTCTCTGTTACGTTGCAAACTTTAAAAACATTGCCCCACCACGAAAAGGAACCGACAGGACCACCCCTCAGCCCATGTTAAAAGATAGAGCCCTCCAGAAGAACAGTATCGATCTTACGATAACACTAAAAGGGCCACACCAGCTGCAAGTTTTAGCGTGAGACTTTTTCGCGTCTTTGTTACGTTGCAAAATTTAAAAACATTGCCCCACCACGAAAAGTATAACGTTTCTCATTGGATAGACAGAATTTTTGTAGGCGGAGCTTAAGGTTAACATTGAGACCCTGATTGGTCAGATGAAAACACAACCAGATAGTTTTTTTTAAACCAACTTCGGTAAATTGTAGTAACGAGAAGTTAGGGAGGAGTTGCTTCGGAGACGGCGAGCTGTACGGAGCTGCGCCGGCCGCCGCCCCCTGACGAACACCGACAAGGTAATGAACGCACGCGATGCCGCATTTTTGAGCGCATAATGCTTCACTCAGAACTGCAGAAGTCTCATCTGTTACGTCCCCTTTTTATGTAATACTAGTGTCGATCGTCAATTGAAGCTCATGGTATTCACATTTGCTACGTAAATTAAAATCTTAAACGCGATAATTTTTCTGTTATATAATTATTGCGAAGCCACATCAGCCAATATAATTTACGACAAGTTAGATAAGTAATTAAAGATAATTGAGGGTCACTGTAGACCATTTTGATAGTTTTCTCTTTTGTGAAACTTAATTTAAACCTAGATTATAGATGTGATATGGCATAGGTCATCCTTCGATCCATTGTAGAACTTGAAAACCCATTCAGGGAATATTCGTTCACATTTTTGTTGAACGCAGTTGGTTTTTATCATCCTGTATTAAACCATTTCCTTTTATCAATAGTGCAATTTATAAACAATGTTTTGTGAGTAGAATTAAATTTCCAATGGTAAACTTAACTGCTTTTTCGACGTTATTTTACCAGCTAACTAAAAATAGGAAAGCCTTGAACCCCTTCCACTAAATTTAGTTAGTATTAAGATTCTTTTACAGGGAGTGCAGTGGAGCTGACGCTGAAATCAGTAAGTATTTGGTTATATCATCGCTAGTCTCACTGAAGTCTTCTGAACTCTACATGTCATGTGTGGTCTGGCGTCGCCTTACCACCAACAGGTCCCAGGTTCAAACTAGTCAATTCCCTAAAAAATACACTCAGAGCGTCGTTGCACGAATGTGGTAGGGAGACACGACTTAGAACAACAGACACCACGCAGAATGTTAGAAAATGGCGATGCTGCCAGGATGGTAAAATACCATGATTGAAGGTCGACCACATGCCTCACTAGGTCAGAAAAATATCCTGTTAAAAATTTTCGTAATAAAAAAAATTTTTTTTGAAAGGCATAAATAGTTGAAAACAGTAGCTGCAGCGATAGATAGTAAGAAAGTATTCAATAGAAAGTGAGACATTCTAGCAGAGACAATAGCATAATTAAGTTGTGAATTTTAAAAATTGTTAGAATGAAGTTTTCTCCTCAATGCAAGCGCACAGGTGGCAGATACATCGTTGACAAGTTGGTTCTGACCCAACAAGTAAGTGAATGGATTGTCAGTCTTGGGTATAATAAGTGTCACGTCGTGTGTGCAAAAACTTTATGAAACGCGTGAGATCGTATGAGCGCATGTTGACGCGAAGTAGGGCGCGTGAATTGCTTTTAAAACAGAAAATAAGGGATTCGGAAAGATTAGCTATGGCAGATCGAGACCTTGACCGAATTGAGGTAGAGACCCAACATGAAGATGGACAGAGAATAGAGGACAGTACAACAGACGATGCAGTATCGCGATAAATAGGACAGATAACGCACCATAACGAGGATAATGTACGTCAAGGCATAGAAAACGTAAATCAGCATAAGACAGAGGAGCAGGAAAGTAGAGACACAGTCGATGAGGATTCGAACTTGCGTCTTGAATACGTAGAACCCATAGTACAAGTAATCAGAGCTTTCTCACCACAGAGTATAAGGAATGCGAGCAGAAACGTGTCACAGCACAGTTCAATGCAATCGGTTGCGAACCAACACTTGGGCAAAAACACAGCGCGTAGGACGTCGGAAGAAGACGCAATAGGACCCACCAATCTGGCAGAATTATTACAACAAATTACGGAAACCACGACAAGCCAAAATAAAGACATAGCGAACCAAATTCAAATTCAGAATGCAGAAACCACGAGACAAATGCGTGAGATTAAAGTACAAAACAAAAAAATTCAGTTACACCTAAGTCATATTGAAGACGAAGCAAAAGAATCTCGAGAAGTGATAGGAAACTTAATAACAGTTCACAATCAATTGAGAACAGACATTGACAAGGTACAAGTGGACGCACAAATATTGCGTAATGACACTCAGGACGAGATCAAAACATTACGTAACAACACCCAGGGAGAAGTCAAGAAACTAGAGAAACAGATAAACGTAAATACTAGACAAGCAGCAGGTACAGCGCCTGAAATTGTTGAAAACAGTGTGTTACACAAACGTATCACAAAAGCAGCGCTGAAAAGATATGATAACCGCACAGTCAAAATAGAAGCGCAAACGAAGCGAAAATTTCAGAAATTGCGAACAGAGTAGTTGCAAACCATTGAAGAGCGTAGTGAACAAGATCGAACAAGCACTGAGTCTGCAACCACATCCGTATCTGTAACAGCACCGGAAAAAAAAAGCAATTAACGAAGATATCATGCATTTTCGATTCCAATCACAGGCGGAAAGTAACATACGTGAAATCAGACAGCCTGCACCGCGGGTACGCGAACGTTACAGTGGACAATATCCAATGGATCTACCACAACCGGAAAGAACGACGGGGAAATGATCAGAAACAAAAGTGGCGAAGAATCGCGAATTTCATATGGAACTATGACGAAGTACGACAACGATCATTTCCTCACAGTCAGAAAATTTCAACACTTTCGAGAAGGAAACTCATTACATCCACGAACTTTTATTGATCAATTCCGAGTAGGATTAAAAGAACACTGGACGCTAGCACACAAATTAGACTTTATATGTGCACATTTGTCAGCAACAGTCGCAGAAACCATGCAAAATGTTGCAGCGACATGCCGATCGTACGAAGATTTCAGAGAGTAGTTTCTCTCACGATACTTGTCCAGCGAAGCACAGAACAGAGTGAAGTACGAGTTATTGCAGAACCCATATTTTGAAAATTCAGGAGAGAAGAGTCCCGTGAAATTTTTCGAATTAATGGCAAAGAAAAATCAATGCTTAGATGTACCATACAGTGACGGAGAGTTGATTAAATTATGCGCGATGAAGTTACCATTGAAATACCAGCTATCATTAGTAGGTCGCGGAGGCAATGACGTCGAAGCATTTGAAGGTATTCTAAGGGAACTAGAGTTCATATTTTCGGAAGATGACGCAAGAAAAAGACGAAGCGCACGTGAAAACGAAAGCAAAAAGCAGTGGAATCCACAAGACACAGTACGAAGAAACAATAATTACGAACCACGTGATAACTTCGCACCAAGAAACGACAATAGATTTCAACAAAGAACCGGTTATGGATTTAGAAGAGAATATGGCAATAACTATAATTCACCTAGGAACGGCAACAACTATTACAGAGGGAATAACGACAACCGGAACGGGTATTGGAGCGCCAATAGACCGACAAATTATCAACAAAGAAACCAATATCAACAAGCGGAGCAAGAAAAGAGAATACAGATAGAAGAGGTGGCAGAGACACTGAATACCAAGATAGGAGTTCGGCATTTGTGAAAATGCACTACGAGTCTTCAAATGAAGAAAAGCTTACGGCTAATACCGTGAAATTTTCCGAAGGATCTTCTTGCGTTAAGTAATCTCCTCAGTCCACGCACGTATGATAGATGGGAATTAATCAGAAAAGACAAGAGAATCGTTTAATGTTGAGGCACTTAACTGTCCTTTGCGACAACGGCAAGTAGGAACGGGCACCCACATAGTGGAAGACTGTACAAACTGCAAGGTGTTATTCTTTTATTACAGGAGGACTTCGGAAAGGTTCAGTGGGAACAAGTGGTGCTATACGTTGACTGGAAACGAAGGTGAGGATTGTACGAATTCCGCTGTCATGTTTTCTACAGATTGGTAAGTGAGCGGACGGACAGACGGCCCAGATAACTGGAAGCAACAGAATGCGTCCTCCGCGGAATCGGAGACGTCAGGTGAGCTTCCTAATGAAGTGTTTCAATGTTATAACCAAACCTATAGAATTTGTATCAAAAATATGTAAGGACATTGACAGTAGCCTCCAGAAACGTACTTTCAGACATTTTCTGGACGGACCTATTGTACTAAGGTTCTGCAAAAATTTTAGTCTTTACCTCCATAAGCATTTTTATCCACCAACGTCACGTTTTACAACGTTTTAGCACAACAAACTTTACTAAATGTGACTTTTCTGACAATAGTTTTTGTGTGGCTTATCACTTAAGCTACAATTCGCAAGTAGAACTTCGAAAATCACTAAATACGACGTGTTACCTTCATACCTCTGTTTACGTCAGAGACAGTTATGGACAAGGTTCCACAAAGATCTCTGACCGTGAACGAAAATTGTATCTCTGAACCAAAATAAAGTAGCACATGAAATGTCCTGTATTATTTGTCAAAATACGTAAAGATGTGCTTGAAAGTCTCACGGGCATGCACCAACATATATTGATCGCTATCGAACGAATTTTCTACAGCGTAACGTGCCATCATCATCAGGTTACACCTACAGACTGACGTCCTGGACAATGAGTGGGATATACCGGGTGATCAAAAAGTCAATATAAATTTGAAAACTGAACAAATCACGGTATAATGTAGATAGAGAGGTACAAATTGACACACATGCTTGGAATGACATGGGGTTTTATTAGAACCAAAAAAATACAAACGTTCAAAAAAAGTCCGACAGATGGCGCTTCATCTGATCAGAATAGCAATAATTAGCATAACAAAGTAAGACAAAGCAAAGATGGTGGTCTTTACAGGAAATGATCAATACGTCCACCGTCATTTCTCAACAATAGCTGTAGTCGAGGAATAATGTTGTGAACAGCACTGTAAAGCATGTCCGGAGTTATGGTGAGGCATTGGCGTCGGATGTTGTCTTTCAGCTTCCCTAGAGATGTCGGTCGATCACGAATCACTTGCTGAAAGTGCACTTGTCAATAAGAACAACTCAGTTTTAGTACTAAACGTCAAATAAACCGAAATCTGACTATTTAATTGTTCCGTAATCACAAAAGCTTGGTTTTTAGGCACTACGGGTCTAATTTACGGGTTAAGATACACTTAGTGAGGTATAACATACACTGACCCACAGCGGAAACGTCGATATACATGAGAAAAGAGTGATGTAATACTTTCATCTACCCACTTTCTACCACTTCTCTAACTCACCCAAGTATTATACTGAGGTCTTAATTTTGTCGTATATTTCGGTAGTTTCTGTCACTTTCGTAAATTCCCGTTTCATCTAAATATTTCTACTACTATTAAATAATATGGTCTCTTCTTCTGTTCCCATAGTGAAATAGCAGTTAAGAGCCTTTTCTGGTCTTACACCTTTTTATAAGGGATTTATCGCTTTAAGAGTTATGTACACTACCAAGTGTCGTGAATTAAATTGGAAACCTGAAACTGGGACGTTGAAGACCAAAGTGGATTAGAGAAAAATCTTATGAAGGATGCACTGCTTGCTGCTTGTCTCCTAACCCATCAAGACTTATCAAGACACTTTTCTATTGAAACTAATGGTTCAAGGCCTGGCTATGGTACGCAATTCTTCTAAGACTCTGAGAAAGGTAACATCATCTGTAGTAATGTTATTACTTTTGCTATCTAAGGGATGTCGAAGTGTGAGCGCAGCAGTTCAGTGACTAGATTCTGAGCTCTTCATACTATAATCATGAAAATAAGTTTTTCATCAACCCGGTTCCCAGAACTCCTGAAGATAGACGTTGACTGTGGATATTGCATCACAGACACAGTCCCTTTGACCGTACAGAGATGTCACTAAACCCGCCCAAAGATGTAAACAACCATGCATGAGCAGCGCTTTTTAGACGATGGGGTTCCGACAGCCGATCAGTTCCTATCATTCCGCCAGGAAGGACGTACACGGCTCGTGTTGTCTGTAATTCAACCATGATTAGACGGTCAATACCACGGTACGATCGCGCCCGCATTGTTACTTTCTACCAGGAAGCGCTCTCAAGAAGGAAAGTGTTCACGTGCCTCGGAGTGAACTAAAGCGATGTTGTTCGGACATGGAGGAGACATAGAGAGTCAGGAACTGTCGAAGACATGCCTCGCTCAGGCTGCCCAAGGGCTACTACTGCAGTGTATGAAGGCTACCTACGGATTATGGCTTGGAGGAACACTGACAGCAACGTCACATTGTTGAATAATACTTTGCATGCACCCACAGGACATCGTGTTACGACTCAAACTGTGCACAACAGGCTGCATGATGCGCAACTTCATTACCGGTGTCCACGGCGAGGTCCATCTTCGCAACCACGACACCATGCAGTGCGGTACAGACAGGCCCAACTAAATGCCGAATGGACCGCTCAGGATTGGCATCACGTTCTCTTCACCGGTGAGTGTCGCATATACCTTCAAACCATACAATCGTTGGAGACGTGTTTGGACGCAACCCAGTCAGGCTGAACGCCTTAGACTTACTGTCCAGCGAGTGCAGCAAGGTGGAGGTTCCCTGCTGTTTTGGGGTGGCATTATGTGAGGCCGACGTACGCCGCTGGCGGTCACGGAAGTCGCCTTAATGGCAGTACGATACCTGAATGATATCCTCCGACAGATAGTGCAACCATATCGGCAGCACATTGGCGAGGCATTCGTCTT
The DNA here is from genome assembly GCF_023898315.1 of Schistocerca nitens. Lineage (NCBI taxonomy): Eukaryota > Metazoa > Arthropoda > Insecta > Orthoptera > Acrididae > Schistocerca > Schistocerca nitens. The sequence continues at coordinate 394,641,068 of NC_064616.1, forward strand.
CATGGACGACAATTCGCGCCCCCATCGTTCACATATTGTGAATGACTTCCTTCAGGATAACGAAATCTCTTGGCTAGAGTGACCAGCATGTTCTCCAGACATGAACCCTATCAAGCTTGCCTGGGATAGATTGGAAAGTCCTGTTTAATGACGACGTGAACCACCAACCACTCTATGGGATCTACGCCTAATCGCCGTTGAGGAGTGAGACAATCTGGACCGGCAGTGTCTTGATGAACCTGTGAATAGTATGCCACGACGAATATAGTCATGCAACAATGTAATAGGACGCGCTACTGGGCATTAGAGGTACTGGTGTGTACTGAAATCTGGACCACCACTTCGGAAGGTACAACATGCAATGTGTGTTTATCATGAGCAATAAAAAGGGTGGAAATGTTGTTTATGTTGATCTCTGTTCCAGTTTTCTGAATAGGTTCCAGAACTCTCGGAACCGAGGTGATGTAAAAACTTTTCTTCATGTGAGTATATTTTTACCTCTTTGGTCAAATTATGAGTGACTGCACTTAACACAGTGCATTACAAGCTTACGATGTCTAAGCAAATCATGATTGTCTAGCACACTGATTTTTTGTTTGCAATGTTAAACCCTCAGATTTCTTCCCACCACGCAGGAATTGTTGCAATGGGACAGAAATCGGTAGAGGACATGTACATGTGTAGGCAAACAAATGATGAAAATTTCAGTAAAATTTTATGATTTTATTGAAGAGAAGGTACTTCACAAAGGAATCAAATCAGTAACACGCCGGCCGGAGTGGCCGTGCGGTTCTAGGCGCTACAGTCTGGAGCCAACCGACCGCTACGGTCGCAGGTTCGAATCCTGCCTCGGGCATGGATGTGTGTGATGTCCTTAGGTTAGTTAGGTTTAATTAGTTCTAAGTTCTAGGCGACTGATGACCTCAGAAGTTAAGTCGCATAGTGCTGAGAGCCATTTGAACCATTTCAGTAACACGCTGAGATACCTCTCGCCATTATGCAAGCAGTTATTGGGCTCGGTATTAATTGACAGTGTTGTTGGTTGTCCTCCTGACAGATATGGAGCCAAATTATGTGAAATTGGCGCGTTAGATCGTCAAAATCCTAAGCCTGATGGAAGTCCCTACCCATAATGCTCCTAGTTTTCTCCGTTTGAGAGAGATCAGGCAACATTGCTGGTCAAGGTAGGTTTTGGTAAACACGATGACAAGCATTGGAAACTCTCGCCGCCTGCAGGCGGCCATTATCTTTGTGAAATGTAAGCCCAGCATGGATTACCATGAAGGACCACAAAACGGAGCATAAATATTGCCCACATAACATTATGTTTGAGGTTGCGGTGGATAATGACGATATGGGTCTATGAAAAGAAATGGCACTCCAGACCGTCAACCCTAGTTGTCGGGTAGCATGGTGGGCAACAATCAGGTTCGTATCCTACCGCTGTCCACGACATTTCAGCAGGATAATGCACGTCTGCACATGGCTAGTGTTTCTGCTGTTCTTCTTCGTGCTTATCAAACAATAGCTTGGTCAGCAAGGTCGTCGACTATCTCTCCAATTGAGATCGTTTAGAAAATATGGACTGGGCTCTTCAACTAGCTCGGGATGTTGACTATCTTACGGTCCAATTACAGAGACTTTGGTATGATAACCGTCAAGAGGTCATCCAACAACTCTGTCAATCAGTAACAAGCCGAATAACTGCTTGCGTAAAGGCTAGAAGTGGACCACTGCGTTATTGGCTTGCTCACTTCAACTTGTGATGCTCTTTCTCTTGAATAAATCAATCATTTTTTTAAAATTGTAGTGATTTCTTTGTCGGTACATTTACATTACATCTAACGATTTCCGATTCATTCGGATAATTCCTTCATGTTACGTCGCTTTTTTGTCTTAGTGTGTATTTGCACGAATTTCACTTCACCGCTTTGTGTGTTTTAAGTGCGAAAAATATTGTTTGTACATTCTTTATCTTGGGCTTCTGTTCAGTAAATACATACAATTTATTTAATGAAGGTCCCCATAAGAGAGTACTTTAGTATTCTTTGTATTAAACTATTACTTTATGGAATCACATTGCTATATCTTTCAATGGCTAGTTCTTTGAACAAGATACCCATCCCATATTACCAGAAATAAAGGTAAAGTGCGCCAAATCTGGCGTTGAGACAGTAGTATTTGGTGAGGAATACTATTTTATTCAGACGCAGAGTTCTTGCTCATTCCCAATGAAGTAACAAAAAACTGATTTACTATACTCATTAGAGCTTTGATCACTTGGGTATTCATAACTACTTTTACAAGCTCGGTGAAACCTACCATTTTTATCGACAATCAGAAAGAATCCATAGAGAGCTTTCGTTGCACTAACTATGCTGAAAGCGGCCCCCACCACCTACCACGTCATCCCTGGCTCATTTGTTTCAAGTCAATTGTACAGCATTGCAGTCTCTGCCCCTAACGAATAAATTAGTAGCCTATTTTTTGTGCTCTTCGCTTCAAATATTTTTTGTCTCACGCCTTAAATACGCTTTCAGCAAAGTCACCGTCAGTGACTTTAGAAAATCTTAGCTCGAGTGATATTTGTCGCATACTAACACCTGATAATGGTCCTTCATATTTATTCTCGTCATCGGACATGAACTTTAAGTCATTGGACAATTAAAGTCATCTTTATTTCCACCTATCATTCCGTCTCAACACCTCTGGAATGTGTGATGGAAAGGGTCCGATGATTGTGGAGACATTATTTTTATTGGGAGCATCAGATTAGGGATGTTTATCTGAAATGTTTCCAGATTGTCTTAACTGAGTTGCTCAACGACTGGACTTCTTTGATATTCATCTGGCTCCGAAGGATAAGAAATCTACACGTAGGGTGAAAGAACTGGAGAAAGTTATTTAACCGATATGGCTTTCGACTCACCTTTGATGATGTGTCACTCGGTAATAATAAGAGAGCAGTCAGAATGTGAGAAACGTGAACCAAACATGTTCGAATATCAAGGTACTGCGTATCAGTCAGACAGTGTTGGTGAGGTTGTCTCACCTCTATAATAGACACTAATGTGTACAGTGCCCCGTTACGCTAATGACGTGATGGGTTTCCTCACACAACTTAAGCATGGACAATGAACGCACAAACCATAAAGTTGCCACCATGTATCCATTGTGAGACTTTTCACTGAATTGAGCTTCTGCCTATAACGATAGTGAATACAAGTACTCAGTAACATAACTTAGTTTTGGTGGCAGTGCGGTAAGGAAATGACTATAGACGAGATTTGTGTGCATATGTACATTGTGAAAATCATTGATCTATATGAGAAGAAAAGTAAATTAGTTACTAATTACGGCGTGCACACGCTTTGCCGGTCGAAGTGGGCGTGCGGTTCTAGGCGCTACAGTCTGGAACTGCGAGACCGCTACGGTCGCAGGTTCGAATCCTGCCTCGGGCATGGATGTGTGTGATGTCCTTAGGTTAGTTAGGTTTAACTGGTTCTGAGTTCTAGGGGACTAATGACCTCAGAAGTTGAGTCACATAGTGCTCAGAGCCATTTGAACCATTTTGCACACGCTTTAATCAACATATAAACGTCACTATAGATATTCGGATTTAGGTTATAACATGTTCGATACGCCTGCCATCATTGGCGATGATGTGGCGCAGACGAATAGCGGTATCCTGCATGACTCGTCGAAGTGTTGGAACATCGATGCTGTCAATGACCTAATGGATGGCTATTTTTCGTTCAGCAATGGTTTTGGGGTTCTTGCTGTACACCGTGTGTTCGCTATTGCCCCATAAAAAATGAGTCATATGTGTTCACATACGGAGAATATGACGGCCAATCGAGGCCCATGCCAGTGGCCTCTGGGTACCCCACAGCCAGAAAACGGTCCGCAGAGTGCTCCTCCACAATATTAAATACTCTCCTGCTTTGATAGGGGCGAGCTCCGTCTTGATCGAACCTTGTCAAAATCAGTGTCACTTTGGATAATGGTTATGAAATCATCTTCCAAAATCTCCACGTGCCGTGCGGCAGTCACCGTGCCATCAAAGAACGTCGCACTAATTATTCCGTGACTGGACATTGCACACTACACAGTCACCCGTTAGGGTCAAGAGACTTCTCGATCTCGAAATGAAGGTTTTCAGTCCCCCAAACGGGCCAATTTGCTTATTGAGGAAAGCATCCAAATGAAAGTGGACTTCGTCGCTAAACCAAACTATGCATGCGCATACTAGTTCCCGTCATGCCCCGTGGACAATCATGCAGTTTGAACGTCCAAAGGCAATCCGTTCAATAATTCTCACCCTTTATATGGGTGTCATACGTAAGTTGAAAGACTGAAGGCCCTTCTGGCCCATCCGTCTCCCAAATGGATGGCCCTTCAGGCCTATCCGTCTTTCATTTTATCGGTTACACCAAATTTATTTATTGTGTGGGGCGATCTTTTATATGTAAACACAGAAACTGAGCTCTATGTACTGTCACGACTTAATATTGCAAATAGTTTGGTATTGTTTAACTCTCTTTTTTCTGTTGCTATTTTTTTTAATCCGTGGCCACTTGGTCCAGGAGAGGCAGGCAGCAGGGGGGTACATTAGAGAGTCGAGGACGTCCTCCCAGCTTCTGGAAGGGCTGGAGGAACGAACAATAGCGTACCTACCGGGCACCCAGGTAATCATGGCCGCTGTTGTACGCTAGCCGGGGCATGTGGCTGTGAGATTGTGCTGGCCACGCTGCCCTGGCGCCTTCACTAATTGTCTTACAGAGGCGATAGCTTATTCTGATGGACGCATGGTTCTTGTGTGCGAAATGAGTGAGCTCCGCCTACAAAGTCAGCAGACTTTGTTTGTTGGCTTTCCTAGAACTGTAGGTCCGGCGCCGCAGAGTACGTGGCCCTCTGGCACCACACGTAGGCCACCTTCTTAGAATATTGCTTGTACGTGCTCCCACGCCTATGGCTTCCCACTCAGGCAGTCGGTGAGCATGGGGATTGGTGGTCTGGGGGTGAGGTCAGCTCACGTCTGCAGGCACCATTTACTCTGGTGGGAAGCCATTCAATTGGAGGATGTTGTTTTACTATAATATGTGTGTGTAGTGGGAGTCCATCGCATTAGTTTCGAAGGCGTAATGGGCGTGAAATATACTGCTCACCCACGATTGGCATTTAGGGCAGGGCTATAGGTATACCCAGTGATGGAATGCTGTTTTATCTCCTGGAGCAGTCAGGTGTGGCCACCAATGATAATCAAATATTACAGGACGATGATGACGGTTGCGAACAGACAATTGTTATGAGAGAAGTACTGATACAAGGTATGATAGGAGGCATGTCGAAACAGTGGTCACAGAAGGATTAGGACAGACCCACCAAGTGAAGCCACTGCAGAAGTGCACGGGGACCGCGGGTCATATCACCGTTTAGCAACATGCATCACGAGCAGCAGCCAGACCCAGTGATCGCACTTCTGATAAAGATGAAAGATAGGTTATAAAAGACAGAAAATAAATTGGAAGAGGCAGCGAAAGATCTAAAACTGAACATGGAGGAAACACTAAGGAGATTGACAAAAGATTCGAGTAGTCAGAATAAAAAATAAAGGCTAGTGTGAACAGCATCGAGGAGCATGTTAAGGAAATTGCAAAAAAATCTGTGGCAAGTTTTGGCCTTACTACAGGCTCAAACACAGGATGTCGTTAAGGCAATCTCGGGGGACGACTTCTTAACTCATGTGGAACAAACACTGCGGAAGGGAGCATCACGATCAGACCTAACCAGTCTTGTATGTAGATTTGTGTTTTCAACGAAACGGTCGATACCTGCGGGCTCCACACACAGCAGCGAGGTGCAAACTACGTGCCGCCGGGGCACGGCGAGTGAACTCTCACAAGGTCGCATCCAGGTAACGAGGGAAAACTCTCGAAATACTTACAATGGCGTTATGATGGTCACCAGACACATGAATTCTCACGCCAAGAGGAGTAGATACATGTGACCGATTCCGGAACGTGTTCGAGTACCAGGGATGAACCAGGATACGACCACAAGCAGTTCCTTTCGGTACTGAAATTCCAACATTTTCGAGAGAAAGGGATCACACTTCATCAAAAAATTGGCATACGGTAATTCACCAAATCGTTACCTTCACTGTCGCCTCTGAGTGCTAAATTCGAATTCATTGCGGGCACATTGAGCGTACGGCAGGAAGATACACGATGTTGCAGCGAGGTACATTCTTACTAAGAACTGAGAGACACATTTATTTCCACCTACTGGTCCCGAGAATCGCAAGACAGGATCAAGCAGGAAATAATGATGTGGCTGAATCTTGAGTTGTCGGGATTCAGGGGACCCGTCAAGATGTTCGAGGTACTTCTAAAAAGTATCAGTGGTGGTACACGCCCTACAGCAGAAACCAAATTATTGGATTTTGTTTCTCCAAACTTTCGACACATAAGAAGGACGCACGCGTGGGGACGTGTGGGGCAACATAGACACGTTCAAGAGTTTGCTACAAGAGTTTGAGCTAATTCATAAAAGGCGGAACGCCAGGGACCAGAAGAAGAACAATGAGGAAGATAACCAGCCACCCTATAAAAAAATGACGGTAGAAACGACAGAAACAGTGCGCATGAAGAACCAAGGAACGAGGGTATCAATATGACCCGAAGGATAACTAAAGTAATGGTAATGGAAGTGATGACGGTTGCCGTTACGATCGTAACTAGGGCGATTCTGACCAAAATCAAAATGGAGCCAACAATCGGCGAGCAACAACCCGAGACCAGCAGGCGGACGAAGCAATTCAGATACGCCCATGAAACCCCACCAACACACAGCGAAATCGCAGTCTGGTGTGTAACTGACGCCAGCAACGAGCACGAAAGGCTCATCTAATTTCCGCTTCCACTTTCGAATAAAGCCATATCCACATGGTGGGCTCAGATCATTCGTACAACAGATTCTTCGAGAGTAAGCCCTTTGTGCTAGAATTAGAAGAGTGATAATTATTTGTATCCGTACGTAAATGAAGATTCCTTATAGGATATTGTTGTCCTTCGCCGTATACCGCGCATACGCACTCGATGAACGGCTGTGGCGAGAGAATGTCGTAATGGAAGGAAGATTACAGTGATGCGTCGAACCTATACCAGCAGACTGACTGTTACGTGGGAATATTTGCCATAGTGTCTGCAGTGTAGAAATCGGATTCGTTGATTCTCGCCACCTCGCCTGGACTTACGACGTTGGTTCCGTTGTGGAGGAGCTAACTTAGTTCGAAAGATGTTTCGACAGTGTATGGGCAGGCCTCCCTTTTGTTACGGCATTATTCATTGGAGTTTTCGAATTCATTTTGGCATACCTCTAAGCGTTGCACCGTTTTTCGGGAGAGTATTTAGAAAGAAGCGTGTGATGCTAAGAAGGCCTCCGTGCCCACCCACGCCACAGCTGTGTTCGGTCCATCCGCAGGAGAGTCGTGAGATGGCCGCAATATTACTACGTCACCGAACGTTTGTGCTAGCTTCTGCTGTACTGTACACAGAGGACGAGGAGTCAAGAGCAGCAACTCCACGACAAAACCATGACAAAAGTGTTGGCTAAGACTGGGAAGCTGGCAGATGGTGGTTTCCACGTCAGGATAATTAATTCAACTATTTTTCAGCCTATCATGTAGTAGGGAATCTATAATTTGATTTGTCCTTCGGAAAATCCTGTTTACGTAGTATTTTCCGTTCGATTAACACAAGAATACAAAGTCCCGATAATGTACACGGGAGAAAAACTCCTGACTAATCAGTGATTCATGTCTAGTGTTTTGCTGTGCTGTGAAGGTTCTTTGCAGGTGCTCCCGCCGAGAAACCACTCCAGGATCTTCACAGGCCACCTATTGTAGCTAGCATAGTCTTAGCCACAGCCATGAAAAAAAGAGTTCACACCAAGTAGACGTTCGTTATGCCACCCGTATTGCACGTCAAGCTAAAAGTTAAACTTGATAAGTTATAATGATTGTATTCCTAAATTTCTCGTGATCTGTAATTCTAACAATCTATTTAGCATAGGTGCATACTTTTTGTTATGGCTCAGTTGTAGCTGGGCCAAACACATCAAATTTCGTGTATTCAAGTCCTTGCGTAACACTTTTATGTGCAGTCATTTAAGGGAGGTGTTTATTAATCAGCTCAGCTCTGATACTCATTTATTCAAATCAGGGAGACCCAGCTCTTCTCCACGGTGTCTCCTTCCAAAGTTTCTTACGTAGGACTTTGATATTTTTCCGTTCCTCGTTTTTTACAGCTGAAGGTAGTGGTCTCTCCAACTGCTTAGGTTGGAATGATATAGTAAACATCTGGTACGCTAGTGTAATTAACATATGCCAGTCCTCCTTTCTAAAACAGATGGGAGATATGCGCATACATGTAACTAAATGCATACAACGTGATTCCGTGTTGCGAATAAAAACTTTCTGCGATAATGGAGAAGGCTAAATGTACAGTCGGGCTCAAAAGTATCCGAACGACCTGAATTGCATTTCGCCTTATTCGAATGCAACCCACATATCGTAGCTGTCTAGCAGGTCCTCTAATCGCTCCTCGGTACAGTCGTTCGACTATTGAAAATGGTTCCAACACGTCACCACTAAAAAACACTGCTCTGTATCGCAATAACTCAAGATGTAAAGTAATACCAAGGTACTACAAATATCAGGGAACATCTTATCACAGATGAGACGGTCCTTAAGGTTTGTAAGCTCACATTTATTACAACAAATGACATACCTGAAATGTTACCACTCTCACTATTACGCCAGATAGGTAATTCCCGTAGTAAGTTCGTCGTATTCGTGATTTCCTCTTCAAAGTAACATTCCGTACTTATTATTTAACACAAAATTACATTAAAAATTTAAGTTATTCACGAGCAGCTAGTTGAGAATATGTATGAAGTTCATATGACACGACAAGCCCTATCGTTCTGCATATGGATTCAAACCCAGGACATGCAGATTAAGCAAAGACTTTGTGACTGACGGAAACTAACAGTCATTCCCGACTAGGCATATAGAGAGTGATATAGCTCGATTCTAGACAGTATCAGTTAGCAAATATTAATTTTAAATTACATAATGTAAACATTTTTAACGGACGTGAATTCCTACCCAGCATCTATTGTCCTTGTTAACGAACTACGAGAGATGTTAAATATTGCTTCTTCACAAGTAACTTACTTGAAATGCGGTGAGGTAAAGCTTTTTGTTGGACAGGTATTCGAATCCAGAACCTAACTGGATTGTCATCGAAGCACAATCAACTGTGACATATCGGATTTTCTCGGCAGTAGCTCGATGTTTTAACTGAAATGACGAAACGAAACATTAATGTTTTCTTTCCCAGGACTCGAACCTGGCACCTATCGCTGTTGTATTCTAGAGAAAACGACGTTAAAAATGGGTTTGTTACAACAGCAGCGACATGTGAGCATGTTTGAACTAGAAATAATACGACGAAGAGTTCAGTGCTGACTGGGAATCGAACCCCACACGTTTCGTTTTTGACTGCACACAAAGAGACGTCAGCTTGGAATTTTTCTCCACCAGCAGCTCGGAATAACATCCTTGAACTTACAGTGATCTCACAAACAGTTCTGTGTCTCACTGGGACTCAAAAAGTCAGGTATCGTTAGTGTTGACAACGAATGAAAATACATTAAAAATCAAAATTATTATCCACCAGCAGATAGGTGTTCTCATGCTAGAGCTTGATAATACATTATGAAAGCTTTAGTGCCGGGCCAGGATTCGAACCCCTTCACGCGCAATATGTGGAGATGTTGAGGAATCTGCAGTTTTGAACAAACAACAAATTGCAGTCGAGCTGTATTGTCACGAAGGCATCAAATTCCGGGTTAAGGGCGGTCTGAGTTGCATTCCCAGTTCAGAACCAATTTTATCGACATACAGAAGCTCAAATAAAAGATGGAATAAGTGTCCTGTGACCCTGCATAGCATTTGTTTCGTCACTAGAAATAAATAACTAGTATAAGAAAGGTTACTGGTGATAGAGTGTCTACATGTCGCCACTCCTGACTTTATTGTGGTTCAACCTAACGTCTACTTGGTAGAAAAAAATGGTTCAAATGGCTCTGAGCACTATGGGACTCAACATCTTAGGTCATAAGTCCCCTAGAACTTAGAACTAATTAAACCTAACTAACCTAAGGACATCACACACACCCATGCCCGAGGCAGGATTCGAACCTGCGACCGTAGCAGTCCCGCGGTTCCGGACTGCAGCGCCAGAACCGCTAGACCACCGCGGCCGGCTCTACTTGGTAGAGAAGGAATATCATGTTTAACATGAATGTCAGACGACAATGCCATTGTACCTTCTTCACTTGGCGTAGCCAGAAGAGAACAGAATCTGTCTCTCCTTATCAAAAATCGTCAGCAGAAGTTGGAATCGAACCCAGACCATAAGTATATAACCCTAAGCATCAATCCAAGAGAACACCAAATTCTCCTCTTTATCATTCATTTTTCTATCATAACAATGTTTCGCCACACTGGATGAGAATTCTGACACACAGGCTCCCTGTAGCGGTTTGCAGCATGTTCAGTACATTCATTTACTTGGTTGACCGAATCGTCATGAACTAGCTGCCTCGGCTACCCAATGCATACATTCGACTCTATTTTGTAATCACTGAAACAAAATCATGTAACTGACACCTACACAGAACTGCCAACAGTGTAGGATGCAGAAATTTAAATAGGAAGTGTTCCTTTCGACTTGAGCTGCTCTATTGAGCTATCTGTATGTTGAAAACGTCGTGCAGTGCAAAAGAAAAGGTGTAACTGTCTGTCTCTCAGAAGTCTAGATTCGGCCATCAGCATTACCTCATAGCACTGTGGAATGCGGAAGTTCTGGAGGTATTGTTGTTGACTTCTGGAGGTGTTATAGTTACGTGTCAGCTAGTAGCGCAACGGTAAGCGTCGCGCACTGTTGATAAGACGTCGCGAATTCGGGTGCATTCACTGCTACATTTTTTAACACGCAGTACTGCTGTCAGCTGAAGTTTTCGATCTAATGTAACTTTGAACATAATTCCCTTCACTTCTCAACCCAAAATAGTCGCATGTGGAGAAAGGGCTAACTTCTGCGACATTTTGTGCTTTTCAGGTTTAATAGATGGCCAGGCTGCAGATGCATCTCGAAACTTTTGGATTATGTATGGGGAGGGCGCATCCTGCCAAAATACGTCAGAAAAGTACATTACAACTACATTAGCTGTAGTGTGGCAGTGGCATTTTATTTTTCATCAAACCTTGTTTGACAGCTTTAACTCAGAACAAGTTTTCTACATGCATGTAATCAATAAACTGCATGTGCATTGTCAGACTGTTATAGATAACATCAGAGAATTCGCATACATCGTTGATGATTAATTTCTCTCTCATGTTAACTAATGTTTTAATAACACTAAAAGAAACCGAACGTAAAATGGTGCACTGTATTACAAGAAATGAAACAAAACTACCCACGATAACCTTACGACGAAAGTCTGTTTCAATAAAACTGAGTATCTGTACACAAGCGAGCCTCTATCGGCAGGAATTAGTAAAATACTACTCACTTAGACTTCGATTGGGTCTGTGTTTGATTGGTATGCTGTGTGATACTCAAGTGGTATGCAAATTTGGCATTTCATAAATAAAGTTACGTATTCCTAGAAACCCAAAATTTGCTTGCAGCAGCGGAAAGAGGCCTTACCTGTTGTGCACCATTGTAAGTTTTTCACCATTGCACTATGAGCCGAAAGTATTTTCTTGCGATTTCCTTATCGATGTGTGATCTGACTGTTTGTAGCTCTTTCATAGAAGGGATAAACACGCTACAGTCAGCAATACTGGAACCGCAAACCCCAACAGACGCTTTCCCACAGGTGAGCACGTTTCCACAGAGTTAGCGAAGAGGCACGCATCTAGGTTTCCTCTTACGAGACCAATAGTGGCTAGAACTCGTAAACCGCTATTTAAAGGACGAGATTAGATGCGATTTTTACGTGCAAAGACTTTCCTGGGCTGAAAACCGTAAATTTACAATCTTTTGTTACAGCTCAAGCGATAATAACTCAGATTATTCAATGGAAATGACAGGAAAAATCAAGTGAACTTTGAGGCTTAATTCCGTGCACACCAGGAAGTAACTCGTCGAACACAGAGTTGCCAAACATAACTTGCCTTGTTGCCAAATCTCAGTTACAATTTCCAGCAGGAAGAAGACGAAACGATGTCATCCTACAGTGGACTGGGAAGTCACGTGACGTCTTAAAGACGCGGCTGCTACGGCCTGGAAAACGTACTGCGTCTGATTCGCATTTCTGTAACTGGGTTTAGGGAGTGCAGCGTAGTTACTAATAATGCTCAGAACTGACTGCAAACTAAGCTTCATAAATCAGTAACTCTCATAGTTGTTCTTATATTTCTTTTGTAAGTGTACTCAAAACTAAGAAACTCATTGACGGACGTTTGCGTGCCACGCCGATAATCGAGCACAACAAACAAATAAAAATAAAAAAAGAACGCGTGTGTGTGTGTGTGTGTGTGTGTGTGTGTGTGTGTGAGAGAGAGAGAGAGAGGGGGGGGGGAGAGAGAGAGAGCGAGGGGGGGGGGAATGAGGGAGAGAGATAAAAATAAAAAAGAATGAGAGAGAGAGTAAGAAATTGTTGCAAAGAAACTGAATCATGGTATGTAAAGAAATCTTTCATTAAGATGACACGTTCCACATCATTACGAAATGTCGTATTCATGATCTATGGAACAAGCATGTAATTTAATCATATAATATTGCTGACTAGTGAGGAAGAGGCATGAATTACAGAAATTTTCGCCAACAGCAGTAACCAAATTTAAACTTGAAAATAAATACGACAGTTTTTGTAATAAACCGGGACTCTAAGGACCCTTTCGTCCCTTTTAACTAACCACGAAAGACGTATGAAATACCTCCATTCAGAAGTAACAAAGTGTTCATGGATTTAAAGATGAAGGGCATGATATGAAGTTCTGTGACGGAGATACGAACCCAACACGCTGTCGGATTGTTAACTAAGTAAAATCAAATGTTACGTATCGGTTTTTCCTACCAGCTGCTAGGACCTTCCGTCCTACTTTATCATCCACGAACATAGTTTAAGTAACACTTGCTTACTCACCAACAGTAAGATGTGTACGTGTTTGACCAGAAATAACGACACCTATTGCGATTGTTGGCAACACATGAACAGACATTAAAAATGCACGTTAATTTTCACTAGCAGACTGGCGTGCACGTGATAGGGCTTGAAATGAAATTATGAATATTTTTGTATTGGATCAGGATTCGGGCCCACATACTTACCTTTGGAGGAGACCTAGAGAAGATTGCAGTCTTGGGGAAAGGAACGAAATGATTGAACTATACTGTTCCGAGAGATTAAGATCCTCGAAACAGGAGCTACGAATTCGAATCACAGTCCAGTACCAAATTTTTCAACGTCTCTAGTTCAATCAAGTACAAGTAAAATAAGGGCACTGTTCCTTTCAATGGCTATCGGTTCATCAAATAAAATAAAATTTTCTAATGTAAGTAAGTTTACTGGCGACTGTATTTCTGTTTGCCAAGACTTCCGCCTATGTCATTTCCCAACGTAAACCGGCTCTGCCCAGTTGGTAATGAAGGAACGTGATGTTTAATGCGGATTCTGGATTATAACGTCTTTCTCATGAGGTTACCAGAGGTAAAGTAAATCTGTTTGTGCCTCTTAAAAGCAAATGCCTGAACCCACGCATTGCGCCTGTGATAGTTCGTTCCACCAGACCATTGTGGCCACATTTCCCAGCCCCAAGAATATGCTGTAACGAATGATGTGGTTAGCTTACAAAATTAGTCACGGTGGAAAAAATGCGAGTCTATTAAATGGTTAAGTATTATGCTATTCTCACGTCAGCAGGATGTAAAGACTCTTCTAGGCATCATAGCCTCGATGTGAAGCCACTCTGAAGTTTCCACTAATTCAGTAAACTTCTTAGTTCGAGAAAAATCCACTGTGAAGTGTGAAGTTACCGGATAATTCGATTATTACCGTCATTATTACTATCATTTTCTTCGTACCGTTGCTGGAACACATGTGCTTGAAGATCATTTAATGCCTTTGGGCACTATAGAAGTAGTTACACAAGAAGAGGTTCTTTCCCTGTTTACGGAGTCCTTTTCATGTTAATATCAAACATCAGCAATTACTCGCAGATTAGATTAAAATTAAATTACTTGATGAAGACGTTACTTGATAACAAAAACGCGCTGCCTTTCTTCATTTACTTGCGCCTAGAAATGGCTGTCGAATACTGCCAAACCAAAAGCCAAGGGATTTTACTGCCTTCCGTTATACGTCGCTGTCAGTTCTTCCACATGATTTGGTCGACGTGACCTGTTTCAAGTTGTGTATGGCGGAGAATGCTTTAGAAAATTAATTGTTTTCCTTTGCAATAAACAGAACGATTTTCATTCTAAGCTATCCAAGTTCAAAATTTTCGCATTATTAGTTCAAATTTAATATTCGCTTCTATAATGTAGGAAAGTAATTCACAGTTGCAAAACCCGCATCCGAGTCATTGTCCTTACACTTAGTCGCTGACCATAAATTCTAGCTCAGAGTGACAACAGTTTAATTAACCTAATGTAGCGAAGACTGTTTGCCAGTGCTCTTTCTCATCGGAAAATATGCAAATCACTCATTGGGATCCAATAGTACACTGTAACAGTAATTTCTGTGTGTATGCAATGCATGCGGATTGTGGAATTTAGTGGTGCTCTCTCTTCCACTTCTGTATACAATATGCCTGACCTAAACGGGCCCTTTATCATTACTGGCCCTGGGCAGTGCAACATCATACTGACAACAGTAATCTGCTTATACTGACAGCCTCACTGTTCGTTTTAGCTGATTTGGTAATCATTTAAATAAAACAACATGACCTTCCAGGGGGAGACATTTCGTCCCCCTTTTCCTTGTGTGAAATTTGTCAGTAAGCTTTTTGCCTTCCAACCAGCGGAATGCGGCAGAGTACGGCCGATAAACGATTCACAAACCACGATTTAGTGCCGTTAAGACGATTTCTTTAAACATTGTCGTAGCTGAAGGAATTTAGTTTCTTCTTAAATCGTCTTATGCAGCAACTTTCACAGATATCTCAAATAGGAACACCAATGGGTACAGTACTGCCAAATATTCAAAATGATTATCAACCTAAGTCTGAGTTCATCCACAAACTGAGGAGTATTTATAATACTGTAGCTAGACTGTGTATCCTTGTCTTCTTTGAGTGGACATTGGAAGACATTTACACACACGTATACAATAGTATGAATATTTCGAACGCTGCCTAACTGCAATAGTACTTGCAGTGGATCCTGATGCAGTTTGGAATTTCTGTGTGATGGTCTGGATCGATGTCTGCCTATTACGCATTACGACCCACTTCAGCTGTCGGCGGTCTCTGACAGTCAACAGACGAGGTTGGCCTGTACGCCTTTGTCCTGTAAGTGTCCCTTCACGTTTCCACTTCACTATCACATCGGAAACAGTGGACGTAAGGCTGTTTAGGAGTGTGGAAATCTCGCTTACAGGCGTACGACACAAGTGACACCCAATCACCTGACAACGTTCGATGTCCGTGAATTCCGCTCTCTCGCGATGTCTGATGACTACTGAGGTCGCTGATATGTAGTACATTGCTGTAGGTGGCAGCACAATGCACCTAATATGAGAAACGTAGGTTTTTGGGATTGTCCGGATACTTTTGACCACATAGTGTAGCTTCTTCGATAAAGAGAATTCCTTGGAGAAAGATAACTATTATCGTGATGTTGATTAGAACTGGTAGACAAAATTCGATCAGTCTTTTGCTGGTTAATCTGTTGATGAAGTTACTGGTGATACAAATGCAAACTTTTTGCACGCAAAATTTAACCTCGCTAGGCTGATTTTTTCCTGATGCCTTGCAATTTCTCTGCAGTTAACACATGGATTGTGAACAACAGCTGCCAGAAAGTCTATATCGTTCTCTCTGCTCGTCTTAGGTCCGTTCCTTACAACCTGCCTTACATTTCAATGCCCTTCCATTACCAATATTTTACACATATACTGAGTTATCATTCTTGTTGGACACAGTATGTCGGGATACCTTTGTGCGTATAAATCAACGCATATCTTCGCGTTCCTCTTGCATTCTTCGTGAAGAAGTAACACATCTAATTTCTCATTGTTTGGGAACATCATTAATTTTGCCGTGCTAACGAGCTTTTGATGTACGTGAACGGCGCAGATAGAATGAAAGCTACATTTCTTCTGTTCCCTGTTATAACAGTATAGCGACGGGACAACACACTGATTCCTACATACCCGACGACACTTATTTCGTTGTTTGGATATGAAATCATGATTTTTTTAAAAATTTGTTGGCTCTTGGTACGTGTCCATACAGTCAACTCTTCAGTGGAAAAAGTGATATGACAGTGTGCTTTAGCAACTCAGATCGTTCAATAGGGCAACCCGTACCTTGGTACAAGATTACAGAGGCTTAGACTTGTCATGTGGCCGCCCGTAGTGGCCGAGCGGTTCTAGGAGCTACAGTCTGGAACCGCGCGACCGCTGGGATGCATGTGACACTTTGCTTTTTCACACAATCGTTTAAGTTCATTAAGTACAGCATCACAAATTCTACAACTCTATTTTTGTCATCCCTCCCAAAGAACGACACGTCATCTGCAATGGCTGTCAGGACTCTTATGTTAGCTCTCATATGTAACTTCTGCTAAATCCCAAAAAAGTTGACCACACACTGACCCGTGCGACTATAGACGTCCTTCTCATTTCCTGTCGGTGCACATTAAGGAAGCTTCTCTCCCGCAGAAATTGTCTCTTCGGCAGTTTTACAGCACCTCTGGGCATTCTTAAGTTCCTGAGTCAACCAAAGAAAGACGTCTATCGTAGTTTATTGAAAGCTCTGGTAATATCTTTTTATCATGGCATGAGCGGGCGTAAAATGATTATCCGCTGTAACCAAGATTACTTTATTTACTGCGTCTTTTGAGGACTTACCTCTCTTAAACCGTTAGTCGGGTATCTCACACTATAGTTCTTTGATCTCTTACTCAGAACGCTAAAGAGAAAAATACGTCTGTAAGATATAGGTAATATCGGACCTTTGTCCCACTCTTTACTGATAATCGCAGCACAAGCATTCTTAATAGGCGTAATATTCTTCCCTGGAACAGAGGGTCATTTTAATGTTCACACATTCATATGTAAGTGATGGATTAAGGGTTGTATCACTTTTGCAGGAAAACAGTCTAGTCCTGGATATTTTATTTCTTCTTAACGACACTTCTTTCTGAATAATTTCTCCTTGTCGGAAAGGTTACTACACATTGTCGTTATTTCTATAGTCTTCCGATAAAACTGTTTCTAACCTACGCAGATCCTCCGTCTCCCTATATTGTGCGCCGTGACGAGGTTGTACTTGCACGCTACGGTCGCAGGTTCGAATCCTGTCTCGGGCATGGATGTGTGTGATGTCCTTAGGTTAGTTAGGTTTAAGTAGTTCTAAGTTATAGGGGGCTGATGACCTCAGCGGTTGTTCCATAGTGCTCAGAGCCATTTGAACCTTTTTTTTTTTTTTTTTTTTTGAACTTGTCATGTGACGCCATGCATGTGATTTTCGTGACAGTTACGAAGGTACCAAAGTATGAAGATTAGGACGACACAACACCCAGCCCCGAGCTGAGAAAATATCCGAACGGGCGAGGAATAATGAAATTATGAACTTCAATGTAAAACAACAACTGGATTCCTCTTCAGTATGGATAAATGCTAAGTAACATATATTGTAATTACTCTCGAACATTAATCTTATTTTGAAGAGCAAAACGCCGTTGTATTGATGTCTTCTAGAACTACGAATTTTGCACCAGTGGGTTCTGGCCAGGAATCTGCAATCATCAGCAGCAGCATTCCTACAATCGATGACATAAGCATCAACAATCCCGTAATTCCCTCCCCATTTAGCAAAATTACTTCACCCCTCCCTCTTCTACTTGCCCATGGCCAATTACGTCAAGTATGTGGGTCGATATCATGTTTCTCTCAGCCAATTGCGCTGCGACGTATGAGCCCCGGATCACTGATGTTCCAGCTGAAAGACGTACAGTGTTTGTTGAACTTCTTTCACAATTGACCTAACCCAATAACTTACCTATCTTTATCTTTTTCATCTTTCAATTCTGTTGGGTAATACCGATGCTCAGAGGCAGTGTCTTCCTAACCGGCTTTTTATTTTATTTTGAAGAGCCTTTTGATCAGCCATTTCCTCTGTGTGCCTGTTTACTGCACATTGTTACGCCGGGTCTTCGGACGTATTTCTTCTCTGCCTTGGTGCAGGAAGACAGGGAGTATCTGATAGTTTTCGTGGCACAATGGCAGGACGGAACCGCTAAAAAAGAAACGGATGAACGAACAACGGCACATTCCTGCCATGCCTACACGACTTGTATTGCAGGCCCAGATGGAGAAATGGTCCTTCCCTGAAAACATTTGGGTGAGAACTTTCGCTGGCACTTCAGATTTCTCGGGAGAAGCTTAGCGAAGCATCTTATAGCATTCTCACGGAGCAAGGGCGAGAAACGGATGTAGTTCTGCGCCCTCTGCTCTAGGTCAAGTAGGACTAGACCGTCACGCAGAAAACCGTGACAGACGAGTGATCATTGAGAACTGCGAAGAACACGGATCTTCGTCTGATGCAGCAGACGGGTGATGGAAGACAACAGAGGCTTCTGCCGTGATGAGCTGCTTGATTCTGGAACCTGAAATGGTAAGAAACATGTAACTGTAAGTGTGATTAGCGAGGAGTTTCAGGTCTTGGTTTCTTTATTGCCTTCCTCTGTGTATCAGATTTTATCTCTGAGAGACCATGTAAATAACGAGTAAATTTAGAGTTGTTCTTTCAATTCGCGAAGTACCCGGTTTGCTCTTTCAGAAAGAAAGAACCCACAATGGTCCATCCTGCTACTATCTACCAAAGCTTTAATTAGCTTTGCTTTAACTAGCCATTCCATAAATGTGCCTTGTATGCTCTGTGTATTCCACTCAATTGCAGTATCCATTACCTTATAACACAGAGTCCACCACATGCTGATCTCTCTTCCTCGGCGTTCACTCGCGTAAGAATTCATACGATGCAGTAATGTGGAGTACTCTCCCATAATTGTGTTGAACAATCCAATGCCAAACGTTCTAGAGAATGTTTGAATTGCTATGTTGCTTGTAAATTAGCTGTTTCCTAATCCCAACATCATAATATTTTGTAGTATAAATCAATAAGATACGAGTTACTTACAGTGACGAAGTGGTCGTGGTCATGAGGCTGTACCAGGTAAGCATTACCGTTCCTTGGGCTAGACTGAGGATTCTCTCTCTTACATTCAGGACTTGGATGAATAATATTGGATAGAACCCGGTATGTGCACTATACTTACGACTGATGACCAATGAAATCTGAAAAAGAGTAGATATCTCGTGAGGGAAGTTGCTTATTTATTCTTGTAGTAGAGGACTATCAGCTATTACTAAGTCACAACTCATTACTTATGATAAACCCTAGATGTTTCCAAAGATTTATACTACCAGCAACCAGACTAAATCAAAGAGTACATTTCATCTATGGCGTCCCTTTCAGAGAATAGGGCTTTGCGGCTTATTTCAATATCCGCAGTCAGAACAGGGAAAGTGGGATATCTTAGCTTTAATTTACGGTTGTAATTGATGTTTTTCTTTTCAACGGACATCGGGGAGTTCTGTTTTGCTTAGTTTTTGAATTTTTCAGGTCTTAATACACCGTTGATGACTATGCAGCTTTGTTGGTGATTTTCGTTTTGTCAGTCATTTCATGGCTTTTACGTAAACTAGTGGTAGAATTGGATATTGATAGCGGTTTCATGTTCAAATTGACTGCACTCTGAGGTTTAAGTTATGGAGTGAACACGAAGAAGTGGTTCAACAGTAAAGACTAATCATTACCGTTGACACGCAATCGCAAGCAAAATGCTCCGCTTTCTGTGCAGACAGAGCCTCCGCTAGAAACGACGCCAGCTTAGAATGCTGAGATCGAGGACATGGCGGAAGCCAGTTAAACAGGTTTCTCACGGACTGGTAGCGAGGGAGATTCCCTAAGGCAGAAAGACGATCACAAAAGTCAGCAGCAACAGGCTAGCGCGCAAATATCTGTTTCCCCGCAGGCACAGCAGGAGCCGAAGGATAGGTTACGGCCCGTTTCTGAGAATCAGCAGCAGAAGAGGAGAGATCAGGCACGGAATAAATTACAGTTCCCGTCTTTGCTCTAAATAGTTTGCAAGCCTTTGTAATGGGAATTAAATTACAAGGGGAAGGGACTTCCAAAAAAAAAAAAAAAAAACCAGAGAACTAGCATTAAACCGATGGAGATGCATTAATATTTCACAGTAAAGGCGTAATTGAAAACCATCAGCAGGAGCTGAAACGCTTGAAATCTGTGTTAGAAGCGACTAATCAATAGCAAGGTAAAATGATGATAGATATTGCGAAGGCAGTAGAAAATCTAGAAAACCGATTTTCAGCTATCGTAGGTAATGAAGGAACCCATGCTATTAACGTAGCAGTTGATCTGGCCATTGTACAGGAAGGACTGGAGGAATTAAAATATGGCCGAAATGAATTGTCTCTCAGAAAGTACCGAAATGTGAGCAGGTCTTAAACCAACGTAATGGAGCAGTACGCTAGGTAAGCAGCCAAACTGAAGTTCTAATAGCAGCAGTTGAACAATCATCTGCTCCTGAGGAGAATAATTCCGTCAGGATTCGTTCGGTAGACGTAGCAGAAACAGAATCAGATTGACATTAATAGGAAACACCCCAAAACCCATGATGAATTTCTTAGATTAGCCATTCATTGTGACAAATTGCAAGAACCGCAGGGGGTAGTGCGTTCCAATAACGGTCATACGGAGAAGAGGAGACGGCATCCTGATGAGCTCAGGGAGGTTCAGGAGTGACTGACGAGAATTCAGAGTTCGGCAGCATATGACAGTAGAGCTCTAAAATGGTAGATTGATGAATTAGAAGACGAAGAAAATAGGAGACATTTCCTGATGGTTCAAAGTTATAGTCAGTTTCCTGATCCAACGAACAGCTTACGCTCCGTATGTTTTATTGATCAACTTGAGAAGTCGATTCCCCTTACGTGGAGTCCGGCATTAAGGACGATAAGCTTTGTGTGTGCCCCTGTGAAGTATGAGGCACGGATTCGCATACTCATGCAAGACTGTAAATTATACAAATAGTTCCGAAGTACGCAGGATCAAATCAGATTTGTCATCCTGATGACTGAAGCTTATCATGATGCCAGACAACAGACTCTGATGCTACAGTTGTGGAACTATTCATTGCATTACCGATTATTACTTCATAATTTTGTCTTTGGTGTCTGTTTGCTTCACATTATACAGATCCATTGCTGTTAAATTGTCGGTTACGTATGCTCGTCTTTATTGTCTCACTTACTGTCACTTTTTCCAACAACATCCAGTTCCTTCTTGCCACTGCTGTCATCTACATTGAAGTAGTATTAATACAGTCATTTTGTGTTGACACGTTGAAATGAAAAGATTAGCAGGTGATTTGAATTAACGTCAAAGAAGAAATCTGCTACACTTGCTTATGCATCATTTGGTCACAGCACAAGAGAGACATTCTCTGAGACAGGTTTTAATCAGTCTACAATTTTGTGGTTACTGAAAAGATACAGGCAGAAATGGAATTTTGATCGTGAGAACGGAAAAGGAAGAAACAGGGCGTGTATTGTCAAACAAAATAGGATACTGAAAAGACTATTTCTCATGAATCTCCTCCTGTCATCAACTGAATTAAAAGAGACGGGGAAGATATTTGTGATATCACTATATGAAGAAGAATTGCTAGAGACGGACTGCTGGAACGTGGACTCGCTGCCCGTCGACATCAAAAGAAGCCCCTATTGACAAAGTTAATGCGACGACAGCAGCTAAAACTGGCAAAAGCACATTTGATATGCACACCGGAGACAGGGAACGGGGTAATGTTTCTAGATGAGTCTAAATTTAATGTTCATGGCTCCAATGGCAAAGTAGTCATGCTTCACAGAGTACGTGAAAAATATTTGTCTTTGTGTATAACACAAACAGTGAAATGTCCAGGAAGACAGGTGGACTGGAACACATTTCTACCCACGGAGTAGGTCATCTCGACTTTATAAATATCACAATAAATGCAAATGTATACATCAGCGGCCTTGAAAGGAAACTTATGACCACAATAAGAGACCAGTTTGGAGATGTTTCCAGTTGCATTTTGCAGGAAGATGCTGCTCCTAGCCACGGAGCTTTGAAGGTAAATCCTGTGACCAATATTTGGATCGAGCATGAAGCAGATGATGTTCAATCTTAGTGTTTACGCATTTCTACATTACAGGTAAATACTTTCCTTAGGCAAAATATAGTGGAGTGTCCTGGAAACAGCGCCAGTCTCAGTGCTACAGAAACCTGTTGGAAGGTTTTGGGAAATGCAGTCGCTAACATAAAGCCACGTAACAGACATGAACTGTTGAGATTCTTGTGTGGATTCGGTTTCATGACCTGAATGAGGAATACATTAAAATGTTAACTCCGTCAATACCTACAAAATGCAAAGCGGTGATTAAGGACCGTCGAGGACCGACGAAGAACTAAATGGCAACAGTGAATACATATGGGGTAACTGTTTATGCGCAAACACTAAAAACGATCAGTGTTGCGTCGTGAAACTAATATTTAATGTTTCTTCCCAAATTAACACTCACAGGTAAGAAGAAGAAAACAAATTATATGACATTTGCACTTCCATCCGGTTTCTGAAGAATATATCGTTTTACAGAAATTAATCAACAGAAAAGAAACAGATGGAAATCGGGCCAATTTATTGAAGATATTGAACGATTGTAATAAAAGTACTAAATTATAGAAGGTGATGCAATAAATAATTCCACTACCGTATATTTCGAGGGTATGGGGCAACGAAACCAATATCTCGACGCACCATAACATCTGCTCGAATTGATTAAAATTTGTTTGACGAAGCTGTCTCACAGGGTGCAAAGAGAAATCATGATAGCTGGCAGGAATATAAGCGATACTTAAGACTCTGAGTCTCTATTGCAAGCATTAGGCTACGATCGTAAAACAGTACCGTGATCACCACCACCAGGAAGAAGTTAGCTTAGCATTTCCAGTCAGTTCCACAAGACACAAAGGGGTTATTAGCCATATTATTCCAGACGTAATAGTGGACGAAAAAACTAAAATGCATAGAGGGACGCAGGTCCGCCGTGGAACACGTAAAATGAGGAAAGAAACTTTGGCTGACCTGGTCCAGGGCAAATAGTGGAAGTTGGAGAGAGAGGAGCAGACATTCGAGGTGGAGAACCCCGTCACAGTGTCCTACATGAGAGAGAGACACATAATGGCAGAATTTCCCTAGAAACATTAGAATATGGAGTTCGTAGTTCTGAGGAGACTCCACGTTTTGTTTCATATGGCTCAAATGGCTCTGAGCACTATGGGACTCAACTGCTGTGGTCATAAGTCCCCTAGAACTTAGAACTACTGAAACCTAACTAACCTAAGGACATCACACACATCCATGCCCGAGGCAGGATTCGAACCTGCGACCGTAGCGGTCGCGCGGTTCCAGACCGTAGCGCCTCGAACCGCTCGGCCACTCCGGCCGGCTTTGTTTCGTACACAGACCTTGAAGACATAGGGGAAACCCTTTAGAGGGAGGACAAGTATGTTATCAATAGTAGCTACACGATCTTGTGTGTGCATAGTGGGGGAAAGCTGTAGAGTAGACTGTAGACACTGACTCCCACGCTTCTGCAATGAGAAGAAAGCTATTTGAAGATTGTGGAAGGAATAGTCAGTGGCCTGTCTTGTCTTCGCAGCACACAAGAATCAGAGGAGCAGAGAATGACAAATATGTGACAGTAAAGAAAAAAGCCGAAATCTCTTGAAGATGCCAGTCACTAGACTTTACAAGCAATTTTCTAATAGTACCCCTGGTCAACTTAATTCTGGGCCTAGACTTCCTTACACGCTACTCTGCAGTCAAAAAATCTAAACGAAAACTTCACAGACGTTCACGTAAAAGGCTCTGCTAAAAGATGTGGGTTTGATGGCTGCCCTGAAGCAACAGAATCAAGAGAGATGGGTTACTTAGGTTTTGTACGCTGCGATAGAACAGAAATAGGAAACCTGATAATGAGTGGGCCTGACAAAGAGATTAGGGCAATGATCAACACCAAGCTTACTCATACTGTCGACACTGAACACAGGGAATATTTAAAATACATTCTGTACGCACAGTGGACACTCTTCTCTGAGAGACCTAGGATAGTTTCCCATTTCTTGTATAGATTGAATGTGAAGGAACACTATAGGTTGTCCTACAGAACATATGCCATTCCTCTGTATTCTCGGAAAAGAGTAGAGGTGAAAATTCATGCTATGCTCGCTCAAAATGTAAAACAGTGGGCTTCTTCATCATATAACATCACCATTCGTTGTGTGAAGAAGAAGCACAGATCGATACCTTTAGTAACAGATTCTTGTCAGACGAACAATATAATCGAGACAGAGACAGATCCACCTAGGACCGTTATGGAGTTTATTCAGTGTTTTGGTGGTGCGAAGGTCATTACCTCAGTATATCTCAGGTTCAGCTTCTGGCAGATCGAAGTTCATCTGGAATGGCTGGCCGGAGTGGCCGTGCGGTTCTGGGCGCTACAGTCTGGAGCCGAGCGACCACTACGGTCGCAGGTTCGAATCCTGCCTCGGGCATGGATGTGTGTGATGTCCTTAGGTTAGTTAGGTTTAATCAGTTCTAAGTCTAGGCGACTGATGACCTCAGAAGTTAAGTCGCATAGTGCTCAGAACCATTTGAACCATTTGAACCATCTGGAATGCTGAAAGTGTGAGCCCAACAGTTTCTCTGTTTGGCTCACTGTTATCATTTGCACAAATTGCCGTTCGGTCTAAATGTGTCGTCCCTGGCCCTTATAAGAGGTCTAGACAATGTCATTGTATAAGATCTTATAAAGAAGATCACTGTTTATGTGGGTGGCGGGCTTATCGGTAAAAAGTCATGAAAAGCACACAGTGAAACACTGTACCACTCTTGGACGTTTTCTGAGAGTATGGAATCACTATTAACCTATCAGGACCCGGTTTTGGTTGTTCTGAGCTAAAACTTTCGGGAGACATCGTCCATACTGCTGGGATCAACCCAGACACTTATAAGCTTCGTTCATTAAGAGACTATCCAGCTCCAACATCAAACCAAGTAGTCTGGGAATATCCCAGTTTAACAAGTTTTTTAAAAGATTCATAAATGATGTAAAAACGCCAGGGTTGTGCCACCTCACAGGCAAGGAATCTGTATGGGAATTAAATAAAGAGGCGCAATGGAAATTTGAATTACTAAAGAGGCTCCCTTGAAGGCACCCATTCTAGCCCACCTGGACTTAATAAGGGTTATTACCTTAGCATTGACAGCTAACAGATCGGTCTTGGTACACACATGTTCCAAAAGGAGGCTCAGGATGGACAGGTTGTGCAAAAGACCATCACATTTGCAAGCAGAATGTTAAACAAAGCCGAAAGAAACAACTCACAGAGTTAGAGGCTCCAGCAGTAGTGCCGGTTCTTGATCGTTCGTTTTGGTTATTTTCTCTTTGGAAACACCACGAAGTGGTATAGTGAACATAGTGTTTTACAATTCCAGATGTCAGTGAAACTGGTCTTATGCTACAAGCTTATTCTCCAAGAATTTAGGTTTACATTATATTACATTCCCCGGAAGGATAACGTTATAGCCAACACTCTGTCACGTGCTCCAACAGGTCTAACTCAAGAGAATGTTGTGGCTTTCAGAGATGACTGTGTCGATGTTATGGAGCTCTAACTAGTCCCATTCTAAATCTTTGTTAGTACGATTCAGATGAGTATAACTAGGGAACAACAGAGAGATCCTGTACGCAGCGCAGTGAAGGAGAAGTGGTATGGCCACAACCAGGCCAGCATCAGGACTTCCTACAAGTTAAAGAACGGTATTCTGGTCCGTGGAAGGGACATAGTTAGTGACGATTGGGTGGTTTCCATACCAGAAGGATTTGTTAACAAACTTATCTGAAATGTACACCTGAGCCATTCACACTACAGACCTTTTAAAAAGCTAAAGGAGTCAGTGTACTATCGCAAAACACAGATTTTCTTGCAGAGTTTTGGCATCACGTAAGACCTGGCAATTGGCAAAACCTACAGGCTGAATTATTTCCTACTGTTCCTAACAGGCTGAGAGAACTAGCCTCTCGGGGCCAGTAGTACGTACACCATGTTGATTTTGGCATATTTTAGGCTGTAGAACTTTCTTCTAAATACGTGAAGTTAGCTCCTTTGATGTTTGCAATGACAGGACTAATCGTAAAGGAGTTTGTGAACAAATTTCTAAGGCAAATAACTGTTTGAGGAATGTTATTTCAACCAATGTGTAATTGATGATGTTCAGTTAAGAAAAATTTTATTAGTTGTAGTTGATCTTATTTGCATCACTGACGTTCGTCCTTTAGCTGGAATCCTTAACTTTATTGAGTCAAGTGTCGCCCCTAAATGTTCACAGTTCCAATTGTGTTTTGGGAAGCTCAAGCATAGAGGTAGTGGCTACAAGCAAGGTACTTTGTAAGCTGACACTCTAGACTCTAGGAAAGGACTAATGATAATAAAGTCGACGAATAGTCTGTAGGATGAATTTGTGTCCTATATTAGTGGTGGAAGTTGAGCTCGCCCCGTCTCCGGCCATCCTGATTTAGGTTTTCCGTGATTTCCCTAAATCGCTTCAGGCAAATGCCGGGATGGTTCCTTTGAAAGGGCACGGCCGATTTCCTTCCTCATCCTTCCCTCACCCGAGCTTGCACTCCGTCTCTAATGACCTCGTTGTCGACGGGACGTTAAACACTAATCTCCTCCTCCTTGAGCTCGCCGTTATAGTAAGGAACGAGTACCCTGATGTAGATGAGAACAAATGCCTCGAAGGATTGACAGTTTTCAGTATGGCCCTAACCCACGAATTAACGAATGTGCTGAGAGACTTACAATGATAACAGGTTAGCACAAATGCATGAGTACTTAAATGATGGAAACAGGTATGTCTCGGCCCTCACGTTAGCAAAATGCCAAGAGAATAATGTGTATTGCCATTTTGTCATATTTTAAGTACTTCGATTTTGCTTTAAGTTCACCATCCATATGCATTCTTTGAGAAATGAGCTAACTTTACAGGTCAGATACTGAGTCAGTGGTTCAAATGGCTCTGAGCACTATGGGACTTAACTTCTGAGGTCATCAGCCTCCTAGAACTTAGAACTAACTAACCTAAGGACTAACACACATCCATGTCCGAGGCAGAATTCGAACCTGCGACCGTAGCAGTCGCGCGATTCCAGACTGAAGCGCCTAGAACCGCTCGGCCACACCAGCCGGCTGTCATTTTGTGATGGTTTCTGTTTTTATCTCACTAACCTATCTTGTGTATTGTGTATTTAACAGGGGACCTAGAACCAATGGAGAGGTTTCGTTCCCCCATAGCCCTCAGTGGTTCACAACCCCACAACAGGGCACAGCAGTCCACCCACCTCACCGCCGCCCCACGCCGAACCCAGGATAATTGTTCGGTTTGGCACCCGGTGGACTCCCCTGGGAACGTCTCACACCAGACGAGTGTAATCCCAAATGTTTGCGTAGTAGACTAATTATGGTGTACGCGTACGTGGAGACAGTGTTTGTGCAGCAAACGCCGACATAGTGTAACAGAGGCGGAATAAGGGGAAACATCCCGCATTCGCCGAGGCAGATGGAAAACCGCCTTAAAAATTATCCACAGGCTGGCTGGCGCACCGGACCTCGACACTAATCCACCAGGCATATTCGTGCCGGGGACCGGCACACCTTCCGCTCGGGGAGCAGCGCGTTAGACCTCGTGTCTAGCCAGGTGGGCTCACTAACCTACACTTTTGGCTCACTTGTTTTGTAGTTTAAGATCGTACAAATCATAAGTTTCTCTCTCATAACAATATCTTTGATATTGTAAAGTAAGAGGGCAATATATATTGTAAAGCATACTGTTCCCATCGTGTTTTGTCGAATTTGGCTTTAACATTTTATTGGATCATGATAATTTCTTTTATTTTTGGTAAATGTAAGGACACTAAGAGCTTAATTTTCAAACTTTTAATCACTGTAATTTGTAAGAGAGGTTTCGAGGCACTATTGACAATGGAAGCAGCTGGAGCTAAAACACTTTTTTTAATATTCATGTTTCATATTGTGTTGTTATGACGCAATAGATAAACTACTAGCATCACAAGGGCTGACTACCAGTCTCAGCAGGCATGAGGTAGTAGACACCGATGTGACGAATGCTAGGTCCATTCAGCCTTGCTATTCAGGTGATGACATTGAGGAGGGTATCAGCTGCTGCCCCTGCACCAGCGCTCGCAGCACTTGCTCAGGTGAATACACCACGTTGACAGTCCGGCTCACCTCACAACCCAGAGCACCCAGGCAAGCTGCATCAGTACCACCATTACGAGATGGGCCCCCTTGGGACCAGTTCAGCGAGCATTCTTCAGAGGAACCAGCCGATTACACTCCTCTGTCTTCTCGCAACAAGAACGAGAACCAGCACTCAGTGGATATTGGTTGTCAGCAGGCCTGCGGTGGACTCAGAACCGTCCCACTTCACCAACACCACAAGGGTGACAGCCCTAATTAACGACGTTGGTTGTATTCCATCTGGCCCGAGTTAAGAGTGGAAAGGATTATATAACTTGTCTCTGAATGAACAGCTGGCGTATTACGAGACACTTTTGGTGCACCGCAAACACGTGGACGTTTAGTGGTGACAGACATTTTTCTATTGCTTTGACCAGTGGAAAGAATATTATCTGAACTTTACTGTTCTTGAACTGTGTGGTTGCACACTTTGAACAATTACTCACTTCGAGTATGGTTAGGCTGAGCGTGATGTGCGACAAGAAAATTTGTTTCATCCAACAACATAAGGTGATGGGGTGCACACAAATAGACTTTCCCATAATTACATTTGGGCTGATGGGACTAGACTGCAGATTCAGTCGATTTAATTTACTGTCTAGTACATGGACATGGGTTGTTTCTCATACTATAGCCTTTAGTAACAAGACCACACACTCACTATTCTTGAACGACCATGGTTGGACTTATAATATTTGCTGTGGCTATGGAAACATAGTCCACGGTTAGTTGTAACCGCATGGAATAAGGGGAGAGACTCTGTAACCAAGGCAAACTTTTGGTCTCTTACGTGTTGATCAACAGTTAGACTATTGAACACCTGTCTGTCAAAGTGGCATTTTGCGAATGACTGCTTGCTCCAGGACTACCAACCACGACATGCCATGCTTAGAACGGTGCCATTTAATACTTATTTTATGTGTGTGTTTACTGTTGTTGTTATTGCACATGCTTTGGAACACTTCTCAGCCACATTCCCTTTAACGTCGTGTGTCGTTTGCGGTGCCTCTCACTGTGTTCTTCATTTCTTTATATCCGCGTCTTTCTCTTTATTTGTCTTTTCTCCCCATATCTTAGAAGCAACTTTAATTTTAATATGTGTCTACCGTTCTATGTCACTTGTTCCCACTTCATTAAGCTTGATCCATGGTAATAAATGTTTAATTAGACTACGTGCCAGGTAGTTGTATAGTATCTTGGTTTTATAAATATGCACATATTCATTTGAATCTCATTTTTAAAATGTTTATACTCTGAGTTACTCTTAATAAACTGAACATGATTTGACACAGAACATAATGTTACACATGTGAAGGTGCTGCAAGTTCCTGCTATGACCATGGTAACTTGTATGTCGTGATTTAATCAGTGTTACAAATTGTTTACACTATGATTTATCCACCATTCTTCCGCCACATTTTAACTATACCCATAGTGATATGAATCCTATTACTGAGCATTGTAGAGCCGATACAAAAATCTACAAATGTTTGGACCTCTTTGTGTTAGACTGTTTACAATATTTGTTAATAATATATTTTTCAGCTTAGCCTGTACTAATAAAATATTGTGACGATATTAACGGAAATAACCCTAATTTTTATGTATTCTTTATCTTATGTGATAGTACTAATGAAAAATCTCCCCAAAATGGTATATAATATTAGCTTATCAAGGCTTGTTTGAGTCAAGTCTCTGCCTTCAGCAATACTCTAGTCTTATACTCATTAGCTATCCCTTTGGGTAATATCACGAGCATCTTAATGGTCAGTACACTTGTAATTATACTACCTGAATTTGTGTTATCTGGATTTATGGGCAGTTAAATGAATGATATAATAACTAGAATATGCACATAATTTATTCTTTTACAAATACTTAAGGAGGTACGTTTTGAATAACTGGGAATATTCAGTTTGTTTGGACTGGAGCTAATGTACCCTCCCGTGCTATTGTTTATGTAATGATTTTTCTCGGTCTCTTGAGCCTAAATTTCCTTGTTCCTTATCCTTTTATGGAAAAGTTGATTCCCTGCTGAAATTTTATCTGGGCGAGAGAGCTACGTACGATTTGCGGTGTTTTTTGTTATTGTTTCATAGATTGAAGAATCCATTAACTTAACCAGGAATCATATTAATTTCAACCTTTCTTTTAATTTTATGGGTAATGCCGATGTCAAGAGCAACTGTCAGCATAACCTGTTTTTTGTTTTACTTTTAAGTGCCTTTTCCAATCTTCATTTCTACCCCATGCGTGCCCACTGAAATGAACGAAAACATAAGTTGAGCTGGAAGTTGTGAGATATTTTTGCTGTGTCTTGGTGGCGGAGGAAAGGGAATATCCGTTAGCTTTTGTGGCACAATTGCAGGAAGTGCGCGCTAGAAAAAAAGTGAGTGAACTAGCAATGGCACATTCCTGTGTGGCGTACGCGACTCGTAGTGCACGCGCAGATGGAGAAACGGTCCTACCTACACAATTTTTATGTGAGTTGTTTCAATGGCTCTTCCGATTTCTCAGGAGAAGCGTCTCAAATCACTGTCAGCCTTCTCTCTGAGCAAGGGTACCAAATGAATGTATTCCTGGTTGCTCTATTCGAGGTATGACTGGATTAGAGCGTCACGTAGAAAAAAGTGACAGGAGATAGTAGGTTAGGACTGCGAAAATCGCAGATCTTTTACGGATACAGCATATGGCTGATGGAGGACAACACAAGTTGCTACCATGCAGAGCTGTTACCGTCTGCAACCTGAAATGGTAAGAAATATTTTATTTTAAGCGTGATTACCAAGGGAGTTTTATTCCTTGGTGTAATTAATATCTTCCTCGATACATCAACACTTCTCTCCGGGAGATCAACTTAATAATGAGTAAGTTTAGAGCCATCCTTTCGGCTCCCGTAAATGCCCAGTTTGCGCTTTCAGAAAAGAGTGGTCTCAGAATGGTCCAACCTTCTCTTATCTCCCAAAGCATTAATTAACTGTGCTCTCATTGGCCATTCCATGATTGTATCTTACATGCTCTTTAGTATTTTCTGCTAAAGTACAGTGCTCTCTGTCACTTTCTATGATTCATTTAACTGAGCATACTTATGCTTGCTTGAGTAATATATTTAAAAAAAATGTTCAAAAGTGTATGAAATCTTATGGGACTTAAGTCCCTAAGCTTACACACTACTTAACCTAAATTATCCTAAGGACAAACACACCCATGCCCGAGGGAGGACTCGAACCTCCGCCGGGACCGGCTGCACAGTCTATGACTGCAGCCCCTTAGACCGCTCGGCTAATCCTGACTAATATCCCGCTCAAATACAGTATCCGTTTCCTTATGGCAAAGAGTCTGTCCAACGCTGATGTATCTTCCTCTCACTTTTCACTCTTATAGGAATTGGTATGGAATGATAATGTTTAGTAATTTTCCATGGTTCTGTAGTTCAATCCAACGTCAATAGTTCTAGAGAACGTTAGTAAATGTCAGAGTTTTCTATGCTCCTTTGTAAATTACATATTTTCTAGTTCCAACATCATCATAGCCGATAGTATAAATCAGTGATCAAATGGTCGTCTCTATAAGGGGGTACCAAGTTAACATTACCATGGGTACGGTTGGATTGGGAATTCTCTCTCTTATATTCAGGACTTAGATTATTCATTTTGGATAGAGCTCGGTATGTACACTACATTCATGGCGGATGACCAATGAAAACTGGGAAAGGTGTGATATCTGGTGAGAAAAGTAATGATTAAAATAATAATTATATCGCTATCAAACGTAATAAATATTAATTTTATTAAATTAAGACACCCCTTTTCTTGGCATTCTTAATCCAGTTACAGTCAGCACGGACACGCCAAAGCAGCCGAGTACAGTCCCATTGGCAACATAAATTAAACCAAAAATGGTATGCTCCCCAGCAAGCTGAATTTAAATGTGCTTGCATCCATTACGAAACATTTTTGTGGTAACATTATGCTTGTCGAAATCTGTGATCAAGTGGAGTGTCAGCAGTGATTAGAAAAGAAACAGTCACTAATGTTGAACAAGGAGTCGTGTTGTTCATTTAGCTATTACGTAAGTAGTGAATTCTCTAAGTTCGGGCAAGCTACCGTACCACTTGCGCAGGAATGACAGTGTGATAGCAAAGGCACTCTCAGAATGAGATTTTCACTCTGCAGCGGAGTGTGCGCTAATATGAAACTTCCTGGCAGATTGAAACTGTGTGCCGTTCCAAGACTCGAGCTCGGGATCTTTGCCTTAGGCGGGCAAGTGCTCTACCATCTTATTTTTCTTGTTTTCTTTTATTTTTTTATTGTTTTCCTCGAAGGCGCTACCCCTTTTTTTATTTTTTTATTTTTATTTTTGTATATAAAGAAAATTACCTCTTCCACTTCAGTCGTTGGCCCCTATCACCCATACTAGCCCCAAAAACCTATCTACACTAAAAACAAAAACAAAGCTAGTGCCTCCGCCACTTTCACCACAAAGCTAACTAGGAGGGTCGTACGCCACCACTTCAGGTTCCTCCCACGAACAAAAATTAAATATGCCTCTGAACATTTTATTAAAAAAGAAAAGGATAAAGTAAAGGGTAAAACATTTTATGATATTTTATTTGTTGTACATTTTGTTCTTATGTATTTATTTGTAATTCTTTTTTGTTCTATTTTTTCTTTTTTTTCTTTTCTCTCGTGGGTGTCCACAGCAGCCAGACTGCGGGATGTCCTGGTCGTCTTCTCGTTCAGCGAGGGTGAAACACCCTATAATTACCGTTAATATTTCTCATCAGTCCATCATGTGCACTCTCTCAGTCTCTTCTCACATCTGGTACGCCCCAATGGTCTGGAGGGCGCGTAAACAACGACCCCAAATAATTAGCAAAGAGCGTACCATACGACGCATTGGGCCGTAAAATCGTGTAGTTACTCGTCAAATAATGCCATAAATCTAACAACCCTGCAACGCTCTCATTAAAAAAGTGTGACAGTGCCATACCCTTAACCCACACCGTGGCGCTACACCGAGTACCAGGGAAGTAAGTGACGTCGGGATGTATCAGCTCTGTGGGCTCTACGCACTGAGTCGTCCGTCGCAGCAACAATGTCAACATGCGCCGTGTGAGGAGCCAGCAATCTGTAGCCGTACCACAGATGAAACGGTGCATGTCCGGTGTCGCCAGCGGCGCATCTGCGGCAGAGAGGATCCTCGGCAACATGAGTCATGTGTAAACGTTGTCGGGTGGGGAATTTTTCAGTCGTTATCACATACCACAGCGCCCTGACCGTGGTGGGAGAGAAAGAGGAGTGTATGTTACTCCACACACGTCTCCAGCCAACCGCCGGATATCGGCGTTCAACCACATTAGTAGGCAGCGTCCGTTGAAAGTAACGGTAGAAGTCCTTGGTGACAGGATCCTGCGTGTTCGGCACGACATCCAACAGATAACTCATGTCGACCAGATGGGTGTGAATGTGGCACAGTGCTGGCGTGATATGTCCAACAGGAATCGGCGGACAGACGGATTGAGGCAACAGCTCCTGAATCAGTGTACCATGGAGGGTGTCCCTGTCCGAAGTACGTAGGCGACGCATCGTCTACAGAAAGAGAGCGCGAGGCCTGTTGTGCACGTTTACCATTCCAATGCCGCCTGCGTGTGTGGGCAACGTTAGCGTCTCGTAGCGGTTCTTGAACACCCTACCCTCGCTGACGAAATGACCGAAGGCGGCCTGGAACTTGGCACCTACCTTAGCGGCCATCGGGAGAACGTGTGTGTAATGATTAAGTTTCGGAGCGAGGAAAACGTTGACAAAATGTACCTTCATGATCAAGTCAATCGGTCAAATGCGTGGTCTAGGTCAATCGCCAAGAGGGCGCCTTCTAAGCGGCATGCCAACATGAGCGCCACAACATCTCTATAAGAGCTTAACGCAGTGTGTATATTACTGCCACCTTACAGACGTGTTTGGTCGGCATGAATGGCATCTTTGACAATAGCGAGGAGGCGAGCACGAATAATGCGGGCGAACAGCCGGAAGTCTTGCGGTCTGCACCCCCCTTTTGGTTTTGGCACACGGATGGTCATGCCCTCCAAAAATTCGGATGGGTTAGGGGTGGGGGTGGGGGGGGGGGTGGACGCGGAAGTCCGGATCCAGGAGTTCCCAGCATATCTGCCGCTAAGCTTCCCCTATCAGGTCAGAAAAGGTGCTATAACATTCAAGCGGAACACCATCAGGTCCAGGCGATTTGTTTGACGCGCCCCGCGAGAGGGCCATGCGGCCTCCAAGAATATGGCGTCGCCTTGCACCCAAAAAAAAAAAAAAAAAAAAGGTTCAAATGGCTTTGATCACTATGAGACTTAACATCTGAGGTCATCAGTACCCTAGAACTTAGAACTACTTAAACCCAACTAACCTAAAGACATCACACACATCCATGCCCGAGGCAGGATTCGAACCTGTGACCGTAGCAGTCGCGCGGTTCCAGACTGAAGCGCCTAGAACCGCTCGACCACAACGGCCGGCCCTTGCCACCCGAAGGTGGCAGGTCGTGCAGGACGTCCACAGTGTCATTATCACGCCGGTGATCTGCTAGATAGATAGTGCGGTAATAATCTGTGAGAGCACGGGATAGGGTGTTGCGTTTCTCTACGCGTTGCCCGTCCGCAGAAAAAACTGCCGTGATGAGTCGTCTCTTGCGGTGTCTCCGTTCTCTGACGATGTGATAAAGAGAGGCATGTTCCTCTGGGACGGAATCTTGAGGTATCGATCGAACCCGCGTGCCGTCCAATCTGTCAGCCGTGATCTTCAGAAGCCGTGCCTGTGTCCGGTGGACGGGCGTTTGGCTCTCTGGCGAAGGTGTTTGTGACGCTAGTTTCAACAAGACCATGTAGCAAAAGTCAGAGGTGGATCGGAGCCAGAGCGCCCTGTCTCGTCCATATGCCATGAGCGTGCGGCGAAGAGCTGGTTTTGGCGCAGTATGTCCACCATTGTGTCGTGGAATCATAGGTATGGTGCCGTCGATCAAATTTGTGCCAGGTATCCGTGACGGCTACACGGCAAGCCTCTTCCCGGAGAATGATAATGTTAGGAGTCCAAGGTCCTCTACTAAGGCTCGTCTGTTGTCGTGGCAGAGTCACGGCGCAGATGAAGGCCTGATGGTCTGTGAATGCAGTGGGCCACAGCTCAGCACCGACAGTTGCTGCCCGAAGACCTCGGGAGACATAAATCCTGTCCAAGCCGCTGGCCGAGTGGCTGGTGAAGTGTGTATATCCCCGTCGGTCTCCTTGAATTAGCGTCCATGTATCATGCAAAGCGAGATCTCTGACCATAGCATATAGGGCTGGTCATGGGACATGGTGAGGGATCTAATCCTCAGGGCGTAAGACGCTGTTGAAGTCCCCGCCCATCACCAGCTGCTCTGTAGCACCTTGAAACAATGGAGCTACCTCAGTGGAGTAATAAAGTGTTCGCACTCGACGCTTCGCAGTACCAGACTTGGCATACAGATTCACAAGACAGACTGCGGCGATGATGGGAGCAAAGCCTCTCGCTGATGGCAAAAACTGAATATCCGTTGGTTAGATGCCATCGCGTAGTACTGTGGCCGTACCACCATCATCGTCGGAAGTTGGGTTGACGTAAGACGCGTATTCATAAACATCCAAGCGCAGATCAGGCCGTACCTCTTGAAGAAACACGATATCAATGTCCGTCGCTCGAATCATGTCCTTTAACAACTCAGTTTTGATCGTGGAGGTAACGCCGTTGACATTGACTGTACCTATCCGATACACCTTCGTTATGGGCGCCGAAACCGGGCCCGCGGCGGTCGACAACTGGAACGGAACAACGTTAGCGTCCGACATGTTGTCGTGGCGTCTTTGCAGGCATTCAGAGCGTACATGCCCTTCCTGCCCGCATCCTGAACGAGTCCACGGTTGACCGTCATAAATGACGATCGCTCGACAGCCACCAACGGTCACGTACAATGGGATGTGCTTACACAGTTCGATTCGCACCTGACGCACTCCATTTCTTCCACGTGACTTAATACTTCCCCGTAAGGCCGCAGCGCGTTCACGTCAAGCGTGGCCGGAACTTCAAACGGCAGTTCGAAGATTCATATGTTCCGAACGCCGAGTCCTGCATGGTCGACAGTCACTACACCCACTTTGCCGTCCAAGTGGTGGTAACGATATCCATCGGTGGAACGTCGAAGAAGTCGTTCGCATACTGCTTCATCGATAAGTTTCATGTAAACTGTACTGGAGATGATCGAAAGACGTATACCGATAAATTCCTGTGGATCAACGTGCATTACTTCACGCAGGAAACGCTCTACTTCGTATGCCTTAGGTCGTGCGTACTTGGCATCGATCGTTACTTTAATCGTGGCCTTTCTATAAGAAAATGCCATCGTTTATCGAGGTGATCTGTTTACACTGCAATACCACTACCCACGCGAGTAAACAACGGCGCACTTGCGCCTCGCCGAGCCCCGTACGTCCGCTTCACAACACGGCTGAGAGCCGACTGTCCATCTGAGCGACCCAAGCCCGACTCACGCCTCGTCCTCATAGCTTTCCTTCTGCCAGTATCTCGTCTCCTACCTTCCAAACTTCACAGAAGCTCTCCTTGGAACGTTGCAGAACTAGCACCCCTGGAAGAAAGGATATTGTGGAGACATGGCTTAACCACAGCCTGGGGGATGTCTTAGAATGAGTTCGTGTCTTCAAATGGCTCTGAGCACTATGGGACTTAACATATGAGGTCATCAGTCCCCTAGAACATAGAACTACTTAAACATAAATAATCTAAGGACATCACACACACCCATGCCCGAGGCAGGATTCGAACCTGCGACCGTAGCTCTCGCGCGGTTCCAGACTGAAGTGCCTAGAACCGCTCGGCCACCCCGGCCGCGTACCAACGGGATAAGAGACTGTAAGACCACAGCTCTTATGCTGTATGGATTTATTTTTTTTTTTTTTGCTTTATATAATGTTACATTGTTGATCGTCTGTAAATGTGTTTGAATCGATAACATAAAATTGTATACTCTTTTCTTTGTCAAGCCTTTGATGTCGTGATTTGATTCTATGCAAAGTAGTGTATCTGTAATTTAAAATTCTTTGTCCCATTTGGAGGGAACAAAACTTACTGTATATAATTGTAATTTTGTGTGAATAATTTTTTGTAGAAGTGCCAATATGTGAAAATGTTCTGTCTTATTTAATGTATTTGATTGCTGTTATGTAAACTGCTGATCCTCACTTAGGGCTCTTAGTTATTCTGTATGTAAACGGTGTAGTGGTTCCCCTCGGGAACGGAACTGTGTAGCGCGCGCAAATTGTGGTTGGCCTAGGTGGAAAAGGTGGAACTGATAGTCAGTCGGGGACGAGCAGTCAGTCGGGGACGAGCCAGCAGTCAGAGATGAGCTACGAGTCCGTGCACTGCTGTGTAAAAGTTGCATAGTGCTGTTTTCGAGAGAGGCTTTTCTGTTATTTTCCAATGCCTCGGATGGATGGATAAATAGCTGGGCTATTCTGGAATTTGTATCTATCATCGCCACCAAGAAATGACAGAGTCCAGCAATTCTGCCTGCAATTCCACCTACCAATATGCAGTTGCCACCACATTGCGCAATCATTGTAACGTAATACTATAATGATGTACAGTGAAGGATCAGCTTAATGGATGTGTTATTGTGCTGAAATATAAGGTAATTTATATCTGAATTAATGTACCTACCTTGACTTTTCTCCTCATCATAGCACCTCTCAGGGTCCTTTCCGTTTGAACTAAAGTAATTACCGAGTGTCCCTATTGAAAGAACTTTTATGACCAATGTTATGCTAATTAATGTCTCTTGTACTTAGTAAAAAGAAAGTTAAAGTTAATGTGGCAAGAAAGTGGGTTAAAGTAAATGTTGGTTGATGAAAATAATTTTCCTATTAATACTGCTTATTAAAGTGCTGTTGCCAACTGCAAAATTAAAAGTTCTTAAGACTCAGGCTTATAAAGTTTTGCTTAGTAAATGATCACATTACTGCCTGTTGTAAATCGCAGAATGTGAGTCAGTATCCTACATAAATGTTAATTTTATGTCTCACGGTAGTAAAAGTGGAAAACTGCATAGTAGGAAATTATATGTTCATGATTACTAAGTGTTGTCTCTCTTGTGTGCATATTTACAGTATAAAGACCACTCAGTTTGTGTAAGCCTTGAAAGTGATAGTGTTTTTCCTGTACGTGTTATAATTTTGCAAATAGTTTGTGCTACTCCAGTGGGTAGCTTCAATCTTAAAACATATGTGTGTCAGAGTTCATTGCACTCGCGTGTGGCCAAGTCTAGGTTGTGTTTGTCCGTTATAGTTACTTATACCTACTTTCTTAAACGAGAATGTTAATCATTCTCTTGCCTAGTTAGGCTGGCGGCCGTTTTCCTTATCCGTTGAACAGTGCAGATAGGCAAAATTATGTTTGGTACTATTCAAATATTTACGTAATTCTGACTTTCATTTCCGATAAGCCACTTCCGTTAGGAACAACACGGTCA
This sequence comes from Schistocerca nitens, assembly GCF_023898315.1. Lineage (NCBI taxonomy): Eukaryota > Metazoa > Arthropoda > Insecta > Orthoptera > Acrididae > Schistocerca > Schistocerca nitens. Next base: position 394,680,381 of record NC_064616.1, read on the forward strand.
ACTTAACAAAATTCCTCTCAGAGGGTAACACTGCTCTGTTGCTTTATACCATAATCGTTATAACAAAATAATTCTGTTTTGTAAACTGCCCCCAGTTTTGAGGTTAAGGTATAGCAGTAGCAGACGGGAGTGTTATACGTGGCTTTTCCGTGACAGGACTATTTGTTCTGTTGGGGACATACTACGTAATAAACCAAATTTGGTATTTGATTACGTAAGCTACGTAAATACGCTGTTGAAGTGTTATACGTGGCGCCGCGTGACAGGACATTATTCAGCATTTTACAAACATAGAGTGAACATAAAACGTCCAGCGGCACGAACCTGTACATTACTTGACAGAAATGGTAGTGAAAGTCCAGCTTAAATTGAAAATAAAAGGTATCGATACTTAACAGTAATTAAAATGGACAGGAAAATAGAAATAAATCTAGACACGCGAGAGCAGAATGCAACCGAGGGCAGTTCAAGCAGCACACCAACAGATGGCATGACGCGCGAATTAAATTACGTACGATACCATGCCGATGTCCATAAACTGATAGAAGCTATGAATGTCGCTCGTACTATGCAAGGCAATATGAGCGATGTTGTGGAAGACAGTGGCTATGTTAATGAATCGCGGGATATGTTCGAATCACCAGAAACTGAGAGGGGTGTAGAATCTGAACACGAAAATGCAGTTGAAACCAAAAGTGAAAAGAATCCAGATATGTTAGAATTGTTAAAAATGTTGTCTGCACAAATTGCAGCACAGGGACAACAAAATGCTGCGCAAAATGACAATATTAATGCACAAATCGCAGCACTGGGGCAACAAAATGTAGAACAAAGACAGCTAATTGCAGCACTGGGGCAACAAAATGTAGAACAAAGACAGCTAATTGCAACACAGGGTAATGATATTAGTAAACAGATTGAGAAGGTTGATGTAAAAGTAGACAGTGTGAGTAATGATATTAAAAACCTCAAAAGCGAAATTACTGTCATCAATGGTAATATTGCCAACATACAGGGACAAATTGATGACATTAACGAAAGATTTGACACTGAAGTAATTAAAATCCAAGATCAAATAGAACCCTTAGTCTGTACTAAAGTGGATGAAAAGGTATTCGGTATTAAATCCGAAATACAAACCGAATGTAACGAGGAATTTGCACAGATCAAACAGTCTGTAACAGAAACAAGCAGAGCTCTAACCAAACAGATTCTTACTTGCGAAAAGAAGTGTGAACATAACACTTCACAAATTCAAGGCAAAATGTATGACTTGGAAAGAAAAATACAAACCGGACCTACACATATTACTGAAAGAATGCCTCTCAGTAAAATATTAGAGGGCGAAGAGAAATTCGACCCTGTAAAGAGGCATAACGGATGGCACCCCCTAGACTTTATAAAGAATTGCGAAAGAAATTTTCCTGAATATTTATCTGACCAGGAAAAAATTAATGTTGTAATCAGTGCATTAACGGGAGAGGCAAAAAGGTGGGGGTTGAATCTGGATAATAACCAGATGTCTTTAGAGACCTTTAAACAAAAATTTATTGAGGAATACTGGTCAGAACAAAAACAAGACCAGTTGTGGCGTGAATTTCTAATGGCCAGACTGTATGATGTCAGAGGTAGGCAAACCATGAAAGAATTCTGCGAATCATGGTACAGAAAACTGATACATTTGAAGGCTAGAAGGACTGAAGCTGAGATCGTTTGGGTTCTCTGGCAGAAACTGCCTGAGGATTCTAAACGATATGTTGGGAATACACACAGAAGTTTTTCTGCGTTTCTGGAAAGAGTAGAGGATGAAGATCACTGGCGAAGGAATCGCGAGTCCCGTCCCCATCATAACAACAATTACTCGCGCGAAAGCAGTGACCAAAACGAACGACCTGAAAACGATAGATATCGTGTAAACACGATTCAAAGAGGTCGTGCGAGAGGCAGGGGAAATTATACTACGCGCGGTAGAGGATACATGACGCGGAATTTCCAAAATAGAGAAGAAATGGAAAACTGAAAACCGCGTGTGTTACGGGCCGGATTCACGCGTAAACCGGTTTTGGGCCCAAAGAAAAGATGTCAAATATTAGATTCGAGAAGGAAAGAAGTAAATTACGGGGCAGGAAGGTTAAGGGCGCGCCTATAGCAGACGGGCGCGGAGTGATACATAGTGGCGTTCCCAGTGCGAAGTCACGTGACCGTTCGTGCTCGGGCCAGCGGTTGCCGGAGCAGCGTACATTGCACTTGGCAGCACACACAAATGGCAGACGTCAGAACAAGATGGCTGCCGTAGAGAGAGACAGAAGAGGCGGGATCGGACACTTCCGATGGCCGGTTTCAGTAGTAAATGAATATAAAAATGGAAATAAAGTTAATATGTCATATGATAAAGATAACTCAGTATCGGAATCGTGCGAAAAGACTTTATTAAAGAATGAAAGGGAGACAGAAAAGGCGAGTGAAAAGGGAAATATTGGCACTGTTAATGATGTGTATGAGATAAAAGACGTAGATGTGGGGAAGGCTATGATGAATAAAGAGGAAATGGAGGTAGAATATGCCACGCAAAAGACGTGTGCCTGGTTAAAAATAGGTGAAAATGATGTAAAGGAGGACGTTAGTGAACATTGCATTATAAACAGTGCCGACAAAATTATTGTTGATGGAAAGGTGTTTTATGGTTCTGGTGCAGAAGGGTCTAGTAAGAATTTCGCACGATTACCTGAAAATGACAGCATGGAAGAAAATGAAATGAAAGTTATCGAAGTATATGACGATTATACTAAATATGAAGTTAAGGCTGAAATCGTTCAAAGTGATATAACAGAAGTGCCTGACTGTCCAAACGATGTGCATTGTGTAGAAAATGATTCGAAAAACGAAGTGGCTGAAACATCTAGTAATAATCTGCTCCACTGTCTAAAAGTTGCTTTCCTGCTAGAATCTGATGACGAAAATGAAATCAGTGATAGTTCAGATGATGAAGGGTATATGAATATAGATAAGAATGAGTATACTAACTTTCCCTGTTGTTCAAAAGTCGCGTACTTAAGTGAATCTGATGGTGAGGAAGAGAGTAGTGATAACTCTAGTGCCGATGAATTTGCAGGTGTAAACGAAAGTGAATATACATTTACTGAAAGAGGGTATGAGAAAATTAGTGACATTTTTCCAAAGCAAGATACAGAAAGTAGAACTGGGCCAAAACCGAATGAGTTATTTAGTAATGTAACACAGGGGCATAATTTGCAGGAACCTCCAGATGATACTATACTGTAGTTTTCCCCTCTGTCTGCTGCCTCTGATTTCTTCCACCACGTGCCTGCTGATCTGGCCTTCTTACCGCAATAGTTCCCCATACCACCTCAGAGTCCTCTGTCTAATCACGGTCACTCTGTCCAGTGACTTATACATGTCCCGCATTTCGCAGTTTTTCCTTTTTCTCCAGGCGTCTCCATCCTTCATTGGCCCAAAAATCTGTCTCAGAACAGCATTCTCAAATTGCAGCAGTTTTCTTTCTATCTTTTGTGTCATGGTCCATGATTCTGTTCCGTATAGGACGACGGGTTTTATTACCCTACTGCAGATACTAATCTTTGTGGATCTCGATAGAAGCCAGGACTTCAGCAGCTTTCCGAGTGAAAAACCTGACCTGTATCCTGCCTGTATTCTTTGCCGTTACTTCCTGGTCTATCTCATTCCTTTCACTGAGTACCGCCGCCAAAGATATTTGAATTGTTTTACCCTTTCAATAACTTTACCATCTTCATCTAAAGTTCTGTATTCCCGTTTCCAGGTTTATTACATTCGTCAGTGATAATTTCAGAACCAGATTAATCAGAAAAGAGGGAGAGGTAGTATCTCTGTCACACTCGTCTTCACCTTGAATTTCACTAACATATTTCCATTCAAATTCACCGTGCATGTCGTCTCTTGTATATAAGCTTGTGCTATTTTTATCATTTTTCTAGGAACATGCGTCCTTTCTCTTCTGACCATTTTACTTGCCTGTTCAACAGTCATACGCTTTTAGGAAGTCCATAAAAAGACAGTGAACATCTCTGCGAATTTCCCAGCTTGTTGATAGCATTTGCCTTATTATATGTAGTTGGCCTACGGTTGTTTTTGCCTTTCTAAACCCTGCTCGTTGGTATCCCAGTGCATCCTCAACGTATGGTGCCAGCCGCAACAATATTCTGCTGCGATCCTCTCTCTTCTCTAAATCAAAATGATTAGATGATATACTCTCTTGTAGAATATCTCTTCCCTCTATGTGCATCCCTGCGGGTATGCTGTCTATTCGTGGTACCTTTGCTGTCTTCAGCACTTTTTATGACGTCTTACACGCTTGGCAGTTCATTCTCCGTTGTTGGTACTGTTCCTCTATCTTCTTCGTACAATTCCTCTACTTTTGATGCTACTGCTGTCGCAACTGTTATGATGGCGTCGTCCACATTCATGAGATGTCCAAAATAGTTTTTCCATTCCTCCATACCTTTAGTTTCATCTGCTATCAGATGTCGTGCTCGGCATTTGATCACGTGATTCCTCGCGTTATAGCTTTTCTCGGAGAAACTGACTGTCCTCTACAAGTCTCTTGTATTGACTACTGTTCAGTCCTTTTCTGCCAGTGTTATCTTGCTGTTTATATACTTTCGCTTTTCTGTCCAAATGGTTTTTCTTGCTTCTCTAGCAGCCTCCATGTATCCGAAACGTAATATTTCATCGTGTTCCTTTGTCAAATATAATATTTTAACATCTTTTCTCTTTTTGACTGCATGTCTACACTTACTGGTAATCCATTCTCTGTTCCTCGTTCTTCTCTCCAATAGTTTCAGCACCTCATCTGCTGCGTGTCTGAATTCGATCTTGAGCTTGAACCCTAACTTATTTACATCATCTCCCTCTTCTTCCAGGGAAGCAAATTTTTTCGAATTTCAATTGCATATCTAGCCTTAATATGATCCTCTTTCAGTATATCTTTGTTTATTTTTCGGTCTACACCTTTTCTCTTGTAGTTTCTGCACTCTATCCTTTCACGTCGGCCACTGTGGCCGAGCGTTTCTAGGTGTTTCATTCCGGAACCGCGTTGGTGCTACGGTCGCAGGTTCGAATCCTGCCTTGGACATGGGTGTGTGTGATGTCCTTAGATTAGTTTGGTTTAAGTAGTTCTAACAAGGAAACCTCCCCATCGCACCCCCTTCAGGTTTAGTTATAAGTTGGCACAGTGGATAGGCTTTGAAAAACTGAACACAAATCAATCGAGAAAACTGGAAGAAGTTGTGTGGAACTATGAAAAAAATAAGCAAAATATACAAACTGAGTAGTCAATGTATAAGATATGCAACATTAAGGGTATAATAAGGTCTGAAGCGCCGTGGTCCCGTGGTTAGCGTGAGGAGCTGCGGAAGAAGAGATCCTTGGTTCAAGTCTTCCCTCGAGTGAATATTTTAATTTTTTATTTTCACGTTATGTGACAAACTCTTATGTTTTCATCACTTTTTTGCGAGTGATTACCGCGTCCACAAGAAAACCTAAATCGGGCAAGGTAGAAGAATCTTTTTACCCATTTGCCAAGTGTACAAGTTAGGTGGGTCGACAACATATTCCTGTCATGTGACGCACATGCCGTCACCAGTGTCGTATAGAATATATCAGACGTGTTTTCCTATGGAGGAATCGGTTAACCTATGACCTTACGATCAAATGTTTTCGGTTCCCATTGGAGAGGCACGTCCTTTCGTCTACTAATCGCACGGTTTTGCGGTGCGGTCGCAAAACACAGACACTAAACTTATTACAGTCAACAGAGACGTCAATGAACGAACGGACAGATCATAACTTTGCCAAAATAAAGTAAACAAACTTTTCATTCGAGGGAAGGCTTGAACCACGGACCTCTCCTTCCGCAGCTCCTCACGCTAACCACGGGACCACGGCGCTACTGTCCTCACATTACCCTTGATGTTGCCTATCTTACACATGGACTACTAAGTTTTTTGGTTATTTTTTTCATAGTTCCACACAACTTCTTCCTGTTTTCTCGATTGATCTGTGTTCAGTTTCTCGAGGCCTATCCACTGTGCCAATGTATAACTAAATCTGAGGGGGGTGCGATGGGGAGGTTCCCTTGTAAGTCTAGTGGACTGATAACATCAGGTGTTAAGTCCCATAGTGGCTGGAGCCACACCTTTCACGAATATTTGTCAGTACAAGGTAGTGATCTGATCCTATTTCTGCACTTCTTTGAATAATTAAGTTTTCAGTAACACCTCTGTGCCTAGCAGCAACTAGTATGTGGTCTGTTCGGTTCTGTGCGTGTTGTTATGGTGATTTAAAGGTTGCTTTATAAATATTTTGGCAAGGAAAGTCGATACATATAATCCTTAGAACTTCTTGAATTTGCAGATTGACTAGTCCAATTCCGTTGCTGTAGGAGGAATTGCGTAGACTATGCGGCCAGTGTATGGTCTCAGAAAGACTTGTTTTCCTACTTTCCTACTTTGGCACTGGCATCACCTAGGAACATTTTCACGTCGTTCGGTGGTGCGTCTTCATATTATTCGTAGAAACTATCTTTTTCATTATGGACATTGTCTTCTGTTGGTGCGTGAAATGAGACCATTATTAGGTTATAAAATTTTCCTTTCATTCTGATCCAGCATATTATTTCGTTGACAGCCTTAAAATCCACGGTATTTCTTCGTATTTTGTTGGCTACAGCCACCTCCAAGTTGCTGTTTACGTTCTGTATTTTCACTACACAAGCTGCTGCAGAACTTATCGTTATGCATCCATGCTCCAGACCATCTCGTCTCATGTAGTGTCACTATGTCTAGACTTTACCTTTCCAGTTGATCATCCAGCAGCTTCACCGCTCCAGGAGTGTAGAGTGATCTTACATTCCAAGTGCCACATTTTAGTCTGGGACTGTCCTGTAATATTTTAGTATTAACCTTTGACTCCTCCCCATGAACCATGGACCTCGCCGTTGGTGGGGAGTCTTGCGTGCCTCAGAAATACAGATAGCTGTACTGTAGGTGCAACCACAACGGAGGGGTATCTGTTGCGAGGCCAGACAAACGTGTGGTTCCTGAAGAGGGGCAGCATCCTTTTCAGTAGTTGCAGGGGCAACAGTCTGGACGATTGACTGACCTGGCCTTGTAACACTAACCAAAACGGCCTTGCTGTCTGGTACTGCGAATGGCTGAAAGCAAGGGGAAACTATAGCCGTAATTTTTCCCGAGGGAATGCTGCTTTACTGAATGGTTAAATGATGATGGCGTCCTCTTGGGTGAAATATTCCGGAGGTAAAATAGTCCCCATTCGGATCTCCGGGCAGGGACTACTCAGGAGGACGTTGTTATCAAGAGACAGAAAACTGGCGTTCTACGGATCGGAGCGTGGAATGTTAGAGCCCTCAATCGGGCAGGTAGGTTAGAAAATTTAAATAGAGAATGGATAGGTTAAAGTTAGATATAGTGGGAATTAGTGAAGTTCGGTGGCAGGAGGAACAAGGCTTCTAGTCAGGTGAATACAGGGTTATAAATACAAAATCAAATAGGGGTAATGCAGAAGTAAGTTTAATAATGAATAGGAAAATAGGAATGCGGGTAAGCCACTACAAACAGCATAATAAACGCATTATTGTCGCCAAGATAGATACGAAGCCCATGTCTAACACAGTAGTACTAGTTTATATGCCAACTAGTTCCTCAGATGACGAAGAGATTGATGAAATATATGATTAGAGATAAAAGACATTATTCATATAGTGCAGGGAGGCGAAAATTTAATAGACAATGGTGACTGGAACTCGATAGCAGGAAAAGGAAGAGGAGGAAACGTAGTAAGTGAATATGGAATGGGAGTAATGGGAGTAAGGAATGAAAGGGGAAGCCGCTTGGTAGAATTTTGCACAGAGTATTACTTAATCATAGCTAACACTTGGTTCAAGAATCGTAGAAGATGGTTGTGTAGGGAAGTAGCCTACTCACGCCTTATAAAATTCACATCAGTCTTTCCATTGTGTGCCAGCAAGTCCGCTGTAACTAGCTCTGACGTCATAAATGTTGAGTAATACTTTAAAAATGAAGTAAATAACCTGAAACGTTTCTAGCATGTTAGAAGTAATACTAAATCAATATGTGTTGAATATCAGTTCAATAACTTTAACCATTTTCGAAATTTGGACGTTTTTCTGTAAAAATCATTGGCGCAACAGAAAAGAGCTAGAAACTTAAAAATTTATATTTAGATTCCTTTTTCATAACAATTTAGTAGAAACAGTGTTCTGGATTTCACAAATTAAAATTTTAGTTGACATTCATGATTTTCTGGTGTTTGTCTTAGAAATTAAGGAAGCAAGATAGATTAAGTAGGCGAATAAATAAAGCTAGGATGTTTAAATTTAAGTAGAAGGGAGATCCGCTATAATCATAAATATGTGAGAAGTTTCAACTGAATAACTATAAAACTATAGCGATAGCGTATCTCCCAAGGGCAAGTTCAGAGCTCGTCTACTGTGTGTAGTGTAATTAAATTAATTATCTCGCCCAAAATATTTGACTTAGCCACATCAGACTTTTATTATGATTACTCACCTGTGTGCTGATTGCACGTTTAAATTGAGAGCTTCATCGACCATCTGCAAAGGAAGCAATAATTTATTCGATAACTTAAAGTGATGCATTACTAGCCCAGCGGCTAGTCGGGAGAGCAGATTTGATCAGGCGTTCCTCTAGCCGTCCGCACCGCGGCTTAATATGTAAGAAAGCTGCGCGAGAGAAAAAAGGCCCCAGTTCTCTCCAGACGCTGATTAGCGCACCACCTGTGCCGGGAGTCGCGTCGCGTCCGTGTCGTTGATATAAACAGCCTCAGATGCAGTAATAAGTTACTTGGGATACGCGTAACCATGAAATCGTTTTCGAATGAAGTGTTAATTTTGGGATGACGTTAATGATCTATCTTTAGTTTGCGTATGTCGTATTTTCACGTGCCGCCGCAAGACAGTCATTCTACCATTATTAGCGTGGCGTTTGATGAACATCATCATCAAATTATGGCGATAATTCACTTAAAAATTGAATTTGAACAGTTATAGTGGCATAAGTGCATTAGACTCTGAACTGCTCTGGTAGTTGGATTGTGTGGATTTATTTTGGTCTGTGACTTTCAGAATATAGTGAACATTTTAGAGAGAATGTCTTTTGATTATGAATCCCAGACCATCTCCTAATTCCTCAGAGCTATAAGCTGTAGCTATAAATGTATTTCTCAGATAAAGTGGGGACTAGGAATTCTAATTACAGGCTTCACGTTTTGCTAATCACTTTCTGGTTGCCAATATTGTAGTTAGAGAGCCAGTGTTGAGAACGGCAAACAGCATAAATACAAAACATTTATTCTATTATTCCACCCGCCGCCCCACAGTTGTATACATGGAAGATGCCTGGAAGTACTAGGAGGTTTCAGATATATTATATAATGGTAAGACAGAGATTCAGGAACCAGGTTTTAAATTGTAAGATATATCTAGGGGAATATGTGGACTCTGACCACAATGTATTGGTTATGAACTGTAGATTAAAACTGAAGAATCTGCAACAAGGTGGGAATTTGAAGAGATGGGGTCTAGATAAACTGAAAGAACCAGAGGTTGTAGAGTGTTTCAGGGAGAGTATTAGTGAACGATTGACAAGAATGGGGGAACGAAATACAGTAGAAGAAGAATGGGTAGCTTTGAGAGATGAAATATTGAAGGCAGCAGAGGATCGCGTATGTAAAAAGACGAGGGCTAATAGAAATCCTTGGGTAACAGAAGAGATGTTGAATTTAACTGATGAAAGGAGAAAATTAAAAAATGCGGTAAATGAAGCTGGCAAAAAGGAATACAAACGTCTCAAAAATGAGATCAACAGGAAGAGCAAAATGGCTAAGCAGGGATAGCTAGAGGACAAAAGTAAGGGCTAGAGGCGCATATCACTAGGTGTAAGATAGGTACTGCCTACAGGAAAATGAAAGACACCTCTGGAGAAAAGAGTACCACTTGCATGAATATCAAGAGCTCAGATGGAAACCCAGTTCTACGCAAAGAAGGGAAAGCAGAAAGGTGGAAGGAGTATATAGAGGATCCATACAAGGGCGATGTTCCTGAGGACAATATCATGGGAATGGAAGAGAATGTAGATGATGATGAAATAGGTGATATGATACTGCGTGAAGAGTTTGACAAAGCACTGAAAGACCTAAGTCGAAACAAAGCGCCGGGAGTAGACAATATTTCATTAGAACTACTGACGGCCTGGGGAGAGCCAGGCCTAACAAAACTCTACCATCTAGTGAGCAAGATGTATGAGACAGGTTAAATACCCTCAGACATCAAGAAGAATATAATAATTCCAGTCCCAATGAAATCAGGTGTTGACAGATGTGAAAATTACCGAACTATCAGTGTAATAAGCCACGGCTGCAAAATAATAACACGAATTCTTTACAGACGAATGGAAAAACTGGTACAATCCGACCTCGGGGAAGATAAGTTTGGATTCCGTAGAAATGTTGGAACAGGTGAGGCAATGCTGACCCTACGACTTATCTTAGAATATAGATTAAGGAAAGGCAAACCTACGTTTCTAGCATTTGTAGAGTTAGAAAAAGCTTTTGACAATGTTGACTGGAATAATCTGTTTCAAATTCTGAGGTGGCAGGTGTAAAATACAGGGAGAGAAAGGCTATTTACAGTTTGTAAGGAAATCAGAAGGCAGTTATAAGAGTCGAGGGACATGAAAGGGAAGCAGTGGTTGGAAGGGAGTGAGACAGGATTGTCGCCTATCCCCGATGTTATTCAATATGTATAATGAGCAAGCAGTAAAGGAAACAAAAGAAAAATTCGGAGTAGGAATTAAAATCCATGGAGAAGAAATAAAGACTTTGAGGTTCGCCGATGTCATTGTAATTCTGTCACACACAGCAAAGGACCTGGAAGAGCAGTTGAACGGAATGGACAGTGTCCTGAAAAGAGGATATAAGATGAACATCTACAAAAGCAAAACGAGGATAATGGAATATAGTCCAATTAAATCGGGTGATGCTGCGGGAATTAGATTAGGAAATGAGACGCTTAAAGTAGTAAAGGAGTTTTGATATTTGGGGAGCCAAATAACTGATGATGGTCGGAGTAGAGAGGATATAAAATGTAGACTGGTAATGGCAAAGAAAGCGTTTCAGAAGAAGAGAAATTTGTTAACATTGAGTATAGATTTAAGTGTCAGGAAGCCGTTTCTGACAGTATTGGTATGGAGTGTAGCCATGTATGGAAGTGAAACGTGGACGATAAATAGTTTAGACAAGAAGAGAAGAGAATCTTTCGAAATGTGGTGCTACAGAAGAATGCTGAAGATTAGATGGGTAGATCACGTAACTAATGAGGAGGTATTGAATAGAATTGGAGAGAAGAGATATTTGTGGCACAACTTGACTAGAAGAAGGGATCGGTTGGTAGGGCATATTCTGAGGCACCAATGAATCACAAATTTGGTGTTGGAGGGCGGCGTGGAGGGTAAAAATCTTAGAGGGAGATCAAGAGATGAATACTCAAAACAGATTCAGAAGGATGTAGGTTGCAGTAGGTACTGGGAGATGAAGAAGCTTGCACAGGATAGAGTAGCATGGAGAGCTGCATCAAACCAGTCTCAGGACTGAAGACCACAACAGCATCCTTTGACTTTATGGGGTCGTTTTCATTGTCGTTTTATATCGATTCAGGGTTATTTCTTGGCGTTTCGTAACATTTATGTTTAAATGGCGTGAGGATGTTGCCCGAACTCCCCACACCCAACTTGGAGGACCAGGGTATCGGAACATCACCTTTGATCTCGCTGACTTGGGAGCCCCTACCAGCAGCAAAGCTACCAGCGTCGTAGCTCTCAACATCATTTAACTATGGAAGCCTCACCACCAGACGAAGTAAGTATACGAACGGGGGGACACGACAGCTTAAATGTGTTAAACACCAGCTAACGGTATTTAGAATGTGCTTCACTTCAGTCTTTGCCAGTTTCTGCCATGTGACATAAGTTAACGAATATCTTGCATGACAACTGCTTTGTGACGTTTAACGAGTTTCTGAGGTATATCTATTAGGGTTATAAGAATACAAGAGAATCGGTTGGTGAACAAGTAAGCTTCGCAGAAACTCACAACCGAGAAAAACTTATAAAGTGTTTTCTTGCGGCATACTGTTTCAATTATCGACCTGTAAACTATGTGGAGATTCCTAACACTGACGCTAGCAAAGAGGATGCAAGTGATACACAGAAATGCTATGTTAAAGAGGGGAAACACATTTCTTTCAATCTAGGCCACTGCAATCTATAACACCTTCAAATAAAGATATTGCCAAAGAATGACTGCTTGCTACTAACATTATTACCCCACACGTCTTAAAGAAGGAAATAAATTTGTCACTCAGTCTTAAACCATCGCCCTTAAATAAATTGCGACTTCAAGTGCAGTCAATACGTCACGCGATCAGAAAAGAAAACTGTAAATGGAAGAGATCGAAATAAAAAAGCGACATGTACAAAATTTTGAAATATGCCGTTAATCAGGTGGTTATAAAGAATTGGCTCGTCAGTGTAAGGGTTGCCTTTGACAGTTAGTACTGCGTTAAATTAACATTTCGAACAAGTACAATTTTTTGATGCTTTGTCTGGATGGCCAGAACATCAACACAACACCAACAAGAAGAGCATAGACATTTATATACACACTATTTGTTACGCACTTTTAGCAATGGGTGGTGTGTGTCCTTACATAAAATATCACGATCCTTATGTTTTATAGCAATTCAGATTCCTGTTCCACTCGGAAATGGACTGTACTCGGCAGCGCTGGCGTGTCCGCACTGACTGTAGCTGTAGGCTGAAATTAGCGAAATACTGCTGCGAATCAACTTATGAAAATCGGCTGGGCGATGTAGCTGCGTGTAGTCTAAGATTCCAACTGAAACCGATCTTCCCTCATCGAGTTTCCTAATAAAATGTATATTTTATACAATGTTCTTTCTGTTGTTGTTGTGGTCTTCTGTTCCAATACTGGTTTAATGCAGCTCTCCATGCCACTCTGCCCTGTGCAAGCCTCTTCATCTCCGAGTTACTACTGCAACCTACATCGTGCTTCTGTATGCATCTATCGGTCTCCCTCTTCGACTTTTACACCCCACGTTTCCATCCAGTATTAAATTAGTGATTCCTTGATGCCTCAGAATGTCTCCTACCAATCGATCTCTCCTTCTAGTCAGGCTGTACCGCAAATTTCTCTTCTCCCCAATTCTATTCAATATGCCCTCATTAACTACGTGATCTACCTACCTAATCCTCAGCTTCTTCTGTAGCACCCCATTTCAAAATCTTCTATTCTCTTCTTGTATAAACTATTTATCGTCCATATTTCAATTCCATACATGGCTACATCTCGTAAATTGCTTTCAGGAAGGATTTACTGGAAGTTCAATCTATAGTCGATGTCACCAAATTTCTCTTCTTCAGAAATGCTTTTCATGCCACTGCCAGTCTTCATCTCATGTTCTCCCTACTTCGACTATCATCATTTATTTTGCTTCCCAAATAGCACTTCACATCTACTACTTCAATTGTCTCATTTCCTAATCTAATTCTCTCAGCGTCAACTGGTTTAATACGATTATAATACATTATCCTCGTTTTGCTTTTGTTGATGCTCATCTTATATCCTCTTATCAAGACACGGTCCATTCCGTTGAGCTACTCTTCCAGGTCCTTTGCTGTATTACAATGGCTTCGGCAAACCTCAAAGTTTTTATTTCTTCTCTCTGAACTTTAATTCCTACTCCAGATTTTTCTTGTGTTTTCTTTACTGCTTGCTCAATATAGAAACTGAATAACAGCGGCGATAAGCTACAAACCTGTCTTAATCTCTTCTCAACCACTGCTTCCCTTTCGTGACCCTCGACTCTTACAACTATCATCTGGTTTCTGTATAAATTGCAGTTAGCTTTTCGCTCCCTGTATTTTACTTCAGCCACCATTAGAATTTGAAAGAGAGTATTCCAGTCAACATTGCTAAAACTTTCTGGAAGCCTACAAATATTATAAACGTAGGTTTACCTTTCCTTAACCTATCTTTTACGAGAAGTCGTAGAGTCACTATTGCTTCGCGTGTTCCTACGTTTCTCCGGAATACAAACTGATCTTCCCCTAGCTTGGCTTCTACCAGTTTTCACTTCTTCTTTAAAGGATTCGAGTTAGTATTTTCCCACCGTGACTTATTAAACTGATAGTTCGCTAATTGTCACACGGTTCAGCACCTTCTTTATTTGGGACTGGAATTATTATACTCTTCTGAAGGTCTGTTTCACCCATTTCATACATCTTGCTCGCCAGATGGAAGAGATTTGTCATGACTGGCTCCCCCAACGCTGTCAATAGCTCTAACGGAATGTCGTCTACTCCTGGGGCCTTGTTTCGACTTACGTCTTTCGTGAGTATGATATCTCCCCCCTCATCTCCATCTACGTCCTCTCTCACGCCCATAATATTGCCATCAAGTACATCTTCCTTGTATAGACCCTCTATATACTCATTCCGACTTTCTGCTTTCCCTTCGTTGCTTAGGACTGGTTTTCCATCTGAGTTCTTGATATTCATACAGGTGGTTCTCTTTCCTCCAAAGGTCTCATTCATTTTCCAGTAGGCAGCATCTATCTTACCCCTAGTGATGTATGCTTCTACATCCTTACATTTTCCCTCTAGACATTCTTGCGTAGCCATTTCACACTTCTTTTCTATCTCATTTTTTAGACTTTCGTATTACCTTTCGCCTGCTTCAGTTATTGCAGTTTTATATGTTCTCCTTTCACTGATTAAATTCAATATCTCTTGTGTTACCCAAGGATGTCCACGAGCCCTCGTCTTATTACCTACTTAGTCCTCTGCTGCCTTCACTGTCTTATCTCTCAAAGCTACACATTCTTCATCTACGGCTTTTCTTTCCCCTCTTCTTATCAGTCGTCACATAATGCTCACTCGGAAACTCCCTACAACCTCTGGTTCTTTCAGTTTACCCAGGTCCCATCTCTTTCAAATACTGCATCTGCTCCTGGAAGTGTCTTAGAATTTAAAACCTGGTTCCGAAATCTCTGTCTTACTATTATATAATCAGTCTCAAATATTTCGGTGTCTCCAGGTCTCTTCCACATACACAACCTTCTTTCATGATTCTTAAACCAAGTGTTAGATACGATTAAAGTATGCTCCGTGCAAAATTCTACCAGCCGGCTTCCTCTTTCATTCCTTACCCCCAGTCACCTATTACTTTTCCTTTTCTGTCTTTCCCTACTATCGAATTCTAGTCCCCCATTACTATTAACTTTTCCGTCTCCCTTAACCATATGAATAATTTATTTCATCTCATCTTAAATTTTTTCAATCTCCTCCTCACCTGCGGATGTGGTTGGCATATAAACTTGTACTTCTCTGTGGGTGTGGGCATCGTGTCTATCTTGGCTACAATAATTCGTTCACTATGCTCCCTAGTAACTTACCCGCGTTCGTATTTTATTATTTATTGTTAATCCTACTCCTGCATATCACCTATTTCATTTTGTAGTTATAAACCTGTATTCATCTGACCTGAAGTCCTGTTCGCCCTGCCACCGAACTTGACAAAATCCCATTATATGTCATTTTAACTTAGCCCGTTCCCCTTTTTAAATTTTTTAACCTACCTCCACGATTAAGGGATCTGACGTTCCACGCTCCGATTCACAGAGTGCCAGTTTCGTTTCTCCAGATAACGACATCCTTCTGAGTAGTCCCCGAAGATCCGAATGGGGGACTATTTCACCTCCGTAATATTTTACACAAGAGGATGCCATCTTCATTTAACTATACAGCAGAGCTGCATGCTCTCGGGGAAAATTACAGCAGTAGTTCCCCTTTCTTTCAGCCGTTCGCAGTACCAGCAAGCAAGGCCGTTTTGGATGATGTTACAAGGCCATATCAGTCAAGCATCCACACTGCTGCCCCTGCAACTACCGAAAAAGCTGCTGCCCCTCTTCAGGAAACATACGTTTATCTGGCCTCTCAACAGATACTCCTCCGTTGTTGTTGCACTTACGGGGCTATCTATAACGCTGAGGCACGCAAGCCGCCCCACCAACGGCAAGGGTCATGGTTCATTGAGGTGGATTATAAAAATTTTATGCATTATAATGTATTAACTTCAAGCAATTTCGTTAAAAAATTACCATCAATCAAGACAATCTGCATAAAATGTAGATAATTTCATTCTGAACACTATGGTATAGGACTGCTTAGCCAAAACATCTATCTTAGGGTTGTCGCGATTTAAGTTTAAGTACCTGAATACGAGAGCGTGACGTGGCGGAGAAACAGTGAATCTCGAGACCTATTCGATAGAGAAAGACGAAGAATAATAGCTCCGCGTGAGATTGGACACGATAATTTCTCCGTGTAAGGAGCCTTAACAAAAAAATTACTGTTCGCATTTCCATTACCACCATTGTCGTCTGCTTTTCTCCTCGTTACCAGCAAACTGAGGAAGACAGATAAGTCCAGCCACGACATTCAAATGTGAAATCAGGATGGTTCAGCTAACACAAAGAAACGTTGAAATTGGCTTGGTTCAAATGGCTCTGAGCACTATGCGACTTAACGTCTGAGGTCATCAGTCGCCTAGAACTTAGAACTAATTAAACCTAACTAACCTAAGGACATCACGAACATCCATGCCCGAGGCAGGATTTGAACCTGCGACAGTAGCGGCCGCTCGGCTCCAGACTGTAGCGCCTAGAACCGCACGGCCACTCCGGCCGGCAAACGTTGCAATTGTAGATACATTTTACTTCTGATAAAATATCGGATCCTCTTCGCCACAGGCCTTTCATAAAATAGCTAAATCTATTCTCATCAAACCAATTAAAGCTACAGAGATAAATATTGTATTTGATCGCTATTTAGCGGCTTCAGTCAAAGATTCTGAACGTCAAGATCGACAAGGGTTTGATATTGTTTATAGAAGGACATGACCTCTACAACCCATACCTAACGCTTTTGTGGGATATCCTAAGAATTATCATTTTAACGAGCATTTGGTACAGTTCTGGTCAATTATTTGGCGTATGACCATTAGGCATCAATAATGCAAACTAAGGAAGTATTTATAACCGTTAGAAGACAGTGCTGTTCTTATCAGCTGTAAAATCTGAAAAAATTGTTTTGAATGCCAACATGAAGAAATGAATACACGAATTATGTTTCGTGTTAGCAAAGCGCCAGCAACCTCGAAATTTTTGTTAAAAGTCTCTGACACTGTAATATAGCTGGTGAGTATGCATAAAGTTTCTGAATCTAAAATTTGATTGGCAAGTTCAGCGCCTAAGGCTAAAAACAATAAAGAAAGACCTTAACTGCATCAACTGCACAGAGTAAGCATTGAAGTTGGGACTCTCATACTACCAACATTCCACGCATTTACAGGCTACGATTATACCACAGCTTTCTAGAAGAAGGGGAAAGTCTGACTGGTCAAAATTTTAGTAAAAAACTAAATACAAAAAAATAGTGTTTACGTCATCAACCGATAATGCCGACGTTTTCACTGATGAAAAAACTGAGATGTTTCAAGAGTTTACTACTCTTATGTATGATATAAAGCAGTGTGAAAGTGCTAAAAATGCAAGACTTTGCATTTTCCAAACGAATTATTCCGCCAAAACAGATAATGAACGATTTATGGAAAAAGTAAAAAGTTTAAATTCAAATATGATTACACCATTATAAAAATCGCTGAACAAAAAACTTTACTCATAATATCTGCAAATTTTATGCGGTCTAATGCCTCCGACCCTTACTGTATGAAACTAAAGCATGAATCAGTGATTTGTACATGAATGACTAAAGCCAATCGTCGAGGACCCAACGGTCTTACAAGTCGGCGAAATTTTGCAAGTTACAGACATAGATAGTAATGACGACAAACCCTCAGAATTTGATTTCAATATTTTAAATACTGATGCATCAGATTCTGAATAATTATTAGTACTTGAAATCTTTGCATTTTAGTTTGTTCAATAAATTAGCTTCTCGGTTTTTAAAATATTGATTTATTTCCTTCATTTATTAACCCTTCTCCATAAAGAAATACGTAAAATGTGAAAGGTAGGTGAATATTCATAATTATTACTATACTGTGTGTTTATGCAGTTGAAATTATTAAATCTTCCAAATCTCAAAACACAGAGTGAAGATTTGGGTTTTGAGCGCGCTTGTACACTCCATGTATGCAATACACAATTATTTCGCAGTGTATGCTTGTCAGCGCTGGAGTAGCAGGTGCAATAAAACGGTGGGAGTTTCGTGACTCATTGTCTTGGACTCCTGTTACACGGAAAAATGAGCATACCTAGCCTGTTTTCGTCGGTGACTGTCTCACATGATGCTGTTATTCTGCGTCTGTCTCTGTTGCATACGTTTCGATTTTTCAGTGTTTCTCCACTGCGTCAGGCACTCGTATTTAGTTATTGAAACCTAAAACCGCGGCAAACTAAAGAGAGTCTCACTTTTACTGAGGCAACCTTATACCATAGGGTTCACAATTAAGTTATCTACGGTTTATATACGACTGTATAAGGAAACGCGATGAGGGTAATTTACTCCTACCTTCTTTCCTTCTGGCACCTAGCGATCTTTCATTATTTCCTGGTAAAAGGTAGGTAACTTTACTTCGGTGTTTTATTTGCTTCTTTTACCCTTGATTGATGGTAATTTTTTTAAGAAACTGCTTGAGGTTAAACACTGAAAAAAATCAGCTAAACAGTTTTTAATTAAAATTTACTGTGCAAGGATATGGTGCAGCAACTGAAGCACATCTTGTTTATTTATACATTGTACTGTAAAATATACATTTTATTAGAAGACTCAGTAAGGGGAGGTCGGTTTAAGACGAGCTCCTAGAATACTGCGCTGGTTAGCGAGAAGCGACCTGCAGGCTGTGTAGTGCACATGTCGCTGAGCAGCAACTCGTGTCGCAGCGATGTGACTTCCTCAGTACGTTGGTACGTTGCAGGCGAAGGTAGCGCCTCGCGAAATGCACTCAAGAGCAGAACACGGCAGGTGCCGTAACCCGATTTTCCAGAAGCTCCACTCAGTGAAAGAGGAGCCAAAATAAGCGAGAACGTGTTTCGGCTTCTCCGTAGATACTGGACCGTTTCTGAGAAAACAATCGTCAAATTAAGACGTATTTCTGATGCCTTTGTGCTCGCAACAAGCTCGGTGTAGCTCGAGTCACAGTTGGTAGTGTCGCGACCCCTCGCTTTTTGCGTCCCGTAACCAGATAATGACTTTTAGTTTTTCCCCATTCATCTATTCATATCCATAGAATATTACCACACGAATCGTTCTTATGAAGTTAAGGAATACAAGAGCGTTATAGTAACTGTAAGATTACAACTGGGATTCACGATAAGTATCAGATACTTATTACTTAAAATATGTGTGTATGTTATTTTCAGAGGTTCCTGTCCTTTTCAATTCTCATATTCTTGTATTTCATTCTTATATTAATTCCTAATTCTTTTATTGTATTCTTCTGTTCATGCTTGAGAAATATTTTGTGAATGGCCGTGGATTATACCGATCCTAGAGATATTCGATACATAGAAATTCGGAACACCGCGATAATTGCGCCCAGGCTTGTTTTCCACAACGATATTTCTTCGTTTAAATCTCACTCAGAAAAGAAACGTTAACACTGCTGAAGATTTCGCGCGTTGGATGCGCCAAATCACGCATAACGGATCACTTTACCACAGGGAGCCGCTTGCAAGTGATTACAGATCAAGAGACATTACAGTAATTTCACGGAAAATTTTTCAGATTATTTTTTCATTCATTTTCTATTTTTTAATTCGTTCACCAGACATAATATTAGTAATGGCATAAGGAAAAATTTGTTTCAATATACAATGGGAAATCATAAATTTAGTTGTCTTCTACGGACCTGAGTGTATGAGCGAAGAACAAAAATAAAGGTAATAGTCGGTTTTCGAAGGTGAGGGTGAAGGGGGGGGGGGGGGGATGTGTAAATGCTTTCCGCTAGTCACTGTGCCATTTCCCCAACCGAACCACTCACTCTCTGAAAGGCACATAATATATCTCGAAAAATTTGACTACCGCTTACTCAGAAATGGTTGAGTCTCTACGAATAAGACGAGAATTGTGTCGGCTTATTCTGACCGCTCTTCCACTGAGCGAAGTGTCTGTAAACTAATGTTATGGTATCTGACGTGTTCTCCTCGCTAGTATAGCGCTAACCTACTGCGTGACATCCTGGTACGGTACAGTCTCTTTAGTTCAGCTTGTAGGTTCAAAATGGCTCTGAGCACTATGGGACTTAACATCTGTGATCATTAGTCCCCTAGAACTTAGAACTACTTAAACCTAATCAACCTAACGACATCACACACATCCATGGCCGAGGCAGGATTCGAACCTGCGACCGTAGCAGTCACGCGGTTCCGGACAGAGCGCCTAGAACCGCTCGGCCACCGCGGCCTGCTCAGCTTGTAGGTATGCGTTACGTTATGCTGCTGACATGTGCATAGATGTAGAATGACCGTTATTACAGCGTTCCAAAACCGCAGGATCATATTAATTTACCTAACTGCCGCTTTACAGCATTCGTCACCAGTATAACGCCCAGACATTGCTTTTGGTTGATCATGCTCCTAGTAACTAAGTTTATAAATGTGCATTAAAGTCATTCGACTCCAGAAAATTACAAGGTAAAAAAAGGAATAACTTTTTTCTTACCCTTCTGGAAGGCTGTTTAGTGTGGGTAGCTCAGCTGGCAATTTTGAACGGCGAGTTGATAATTTTCCTGATGGGGGTTGTCAAGTGACAGGGCAAATCACAACAACTAAAAACGTTGGAGATACGTGGAACTGTTTTGCTGTAGGTATCGCATTACTGTGCTAAGATGTAATATTAACCTAGGAATATGTAATGAAAAAGTGACGGGTGGTGGTCATGCGTTTTACTGTTTCTGGATGACGCATAGGCTCTTTCCTGACCAATAAAAGCTTGTCTATTCTTTCTGAAGCACATTATAATAATATAGGGGAGACAGTGCCGCTAATCGCATTAAAGAGGGACACACAGATGTTGAATCCGAGATGTATTATTGAACCTCGTGTAGTTAATTCTACCAATTTTTTTAAGCATGCATTTTGGTATATTCCACCACTGATTTGCGACTGGTCGCACTTGACGGAGCAACATGTGAGCGATTCCCTCGCTACAGAATTTAAACTACACGTGGGTTGATATTAGTCTGCGTACGAAACACTTTTTCCCTTTCTGAAGACCTACGAAATAACATTGCTTGGTGGTACTGTTTTAGAAAGCAGTGTTTCTCATACTGATTTAATATAACGCTTTCGTAGTGGCATAGGCGCTGATTAGGACGTAGTTGTAGACAGAATGTTAATCTTGACAAGCTGGGACTTAAGACAGTACCTAGTCAATACTTTCAGTAGTCACCAATTCGAAAGGAACGTATATGTGTAGAGAAAGCGAAAATGCGAGCTACCTTATTGACATGTGTGTCAGACGAATACTGTGACAACTGCTGTTCCTAACACATAATCAAAGCAACCGAATATTTAACATAAATTGCAGGAAATGGGGAAGGGGAGGGAATTTCGGGAATGCTGAAGTCATCGATTCCAGGAATGCAGATCCTGACATCATTGATATCCTGGGCAGTACCCACAGTGCATTCCCACTTAAAGCTTACATTAATATAGTTCCAGTTGAAAAAGTGAAGTCAATATCGAAACCTTTGAAACAAATACGGCTATGACAAGAGACTATAAGTCATTTGTTGAGGACACTTTCACAATTCATGTTATTGAAAACTGAATAGCGATATCTTAAGCGCTTCTAGAGATAAACTATATGAAATAAAATCGTCATAACTTCTGAACGGTTTGCGCCAGGACGTTCTAACTGCACGGTTGGTGGCGGGGCATGATGGGTATTGGTATGCGCATGCATGGTTTGGATTAGCGACGATGCACACTTTCATTTGGATGGGTTCGTCAATAAGCAAAATTACAGCATTTGGGATACTGAGAATCCGCATTTTTCGATCTAGAAGTCTCTTCACCCTCGATGGGTGACTGTGTGTTGTACATTGTCCAGTCCAGTCCCGGAATAATCGGTGCAATATTCCTTGAAGGCACAGTGAGTACCGTACCTAAATGTTTTGAAAAATTATTTCATCCCCATTATCCAAAGTGCCCCTGATTTCGACAAGATTTTGAAGCAGGAGAATGTTTGACGTCCTGGAGGAGCACTTTAGGGACCGCATTCTGGCTCCGGGGTACCCAGAGGCCACTGGCATGGGGCTCGTTTGGCCGCCATATTCTCCATACCTAAGCACATGCGACTCCTTTTTATGGGCCTGTATTACAGACAACGTGTACAGCGATGACCGTTAAACTATTGCTAAGCTGAAAACATCGATTCAGTAGGTCACCAACATGATCGATGTTCCGACACATGCAGATGTTCCGATCATGCAGAATTCGAACATGTCATAACGTAGATCCGAATATATACTGGGTGGTCCACTTATAGTGACCTGGCCAAATATCTCACGAAATAAGCATCAAACGAAAAAACTACAAAGAACGAAACTCGTCTAGCTTGAAGGGGCAAACTAGATGGCGCTATAGATGGCTTGCTAGATGGCACTGCCATAGATCAAACGGATATCTACTGCGTTTTTTTAAATAGGAACCGACATTTTTTATTACATATTCGTGTAGTACGTAAAGAAATATGAATGTTTTAGTTGGAAAACTTTTTTCGCTTTCTGTTAGATGGCGCTGTAATAGTTACAAACGTGGTATCACGTAACATTCCGCCAGTGCAGAAGGAAGCTTCGTGATACATTACCCGTGTTAAAATGTACCGTTTACCAATTGCGGAAAAGGTCGATATAGTGTTGATGTATGGCTATTGTGATGAAAATGCCCAACGGGCGTGTGCTATGTATGCTGCTCGGTATCCTGGACGACATCATCGAAGTGTCCGGACCGTTCGCCGGATAGTTACGTTATTTGAGGAAACAGGAATTGTTCAGCCACATGTGAAACGTCAACTACGACCTGCAACAAGTAATGATGCCCAAGTAGGTGTTTTAGCTGCTGTCGCGGCTAATCCGCACATCAGTAGCTGACAAATTGCGCGAGAATCGGGAATCTCAAAAACGTCGGTGTTGAGAATGCTACATCAACATCGATTGCATCCGTACTATATTTCTATGCACCAGGAATTGCATGGCGACGACTTTGAACGCCGTGTACAGTTCTGCCAGTGGGAACAAGAGAAATTACTGGACGATGACAGATTACTTAGAGACGCTGGCCGAAGTGGCCGTGCGGTTAAAGGCGCTGCAGTCTGGAACCGCAAGACCGCTACGGTCGCGGGTTCGAATCCTGCCTTGGGCATGGATGTTTGTGATGTCCTTAGGTTAGTTAGGTTTAACTAGTTCTAAGTTCTAGGGGACTAATGGCCTCAGAAGTTGAGTCCCATAGTGCTCAGAGCCATCACTTAGAGACGAAGCGCCATTCACCAACAGCGATAACGTAAATCGGCATAATATGCACTATTGGGGCACGGAAAATCCACGATGACTGCAACAATTGGAACATCAGCGACGTTGGCGGGTTAATGTATAGTGCAGCATTATGGGAGGAAGGATAATTGGCCCCCATTTTATCGATGGCAATCTAAATGGTGCAATGTATGCTGATTTCCTACGTAATGTTCTACCGATGTTACTACAAGATGTTTCACTGCGTGATGGAATGGAAATGTACTTCCAACATGATGAATGTCCGGCACATAGCTCGCGTGCGGTTGAAGCGGTATTGAACAGCATATTTCATGACAGGTGGATTGGTCGTCGAAGCACCATACCATGGCCCGCACGTTCACCGGATATGACGTCCCCGGATTTCTTTCTGTGGGGAAAGTTGGAGGATATTTGCCATCGTGATCCACCGACAACGCCTGACAACATGCGTCAGCGCATTGTTAATGTATGTGCAAACATTACGGAAGGCGAACTACTCGCTGTTGAGAGGAATGTCGTTACACGTATTGCCAAATGCATTGAGGGTGACGGACATCATTTTGAGCATTTATTGCATTAATATGGTATTTACAGGTAATCACGCTGTAACAGCATGCGTTCTCAGAAATGATAAGTTCAGAAAGGTACATGTATCACATTGGAACAACCGAAATAAAATGTTCAAACGTACCTATGTTCTGTATTTCAATTTAAAAAACCTACCTGTTCCCAAATGTTTGTCTAAAATTGTGAGCCATACGTTTGTGACAATTACAGCGCCATCTATCACAAAGCGAAAAAAGTGGTCCATCTAAAACATTCATATTTCTTTACGCACTACACGAATATGTAATAAAAATGGGGGTTCATATTTAAAGAAACGCAGTTGATATCCGTTTGACCTATGGCAGCGCCATCTAGCGGGCCAACCGTAGCGCCATCTGGTTTCCCCCTTCAAGCTAGACAAGTTTCGTTCTTTGCAGTTATTTCGTTTGACACGTATTTCGTGAGATATTTGGCCCAGTCAGGATCAATGGACCACCCTATATATATGTATATATACTTTCATCCAAAACGGAGCTGTTCTCTTATATTATACCTGACAGACAGACATGTCAGTGTGGACTATGTAACTGCAATGACGGTGCAGTTTACTAAAAATTAATCTTCTTGGATCTGGCTTTGGCCAGATATGAGAGGTGTCTGCAGTGCAGTGATTTCTCAAGCACTAAGGGTACAAGGAAACAACATACAGTGATACACAACGAATGATTAAACACATATACCGTTCCTTCTTTATCTTTGTTACAATGTCTGCCTGTGGCCAGGGGACTATAGAACTGTAGATTGTTATTATATTGACAATTGACAGAGAAGTACTATAGGAAGTGATGGAGCAGTAAGGTGCTGAAATGTGGTAAGATAAATGCATGTGGGAAAGTTAACACCAAAATAGAAATTAATCGAGTTTGACCACATGCTGTAAGTCAGGTCATGTGTGAGACCAATATTTTTCCTTGTATTGTATAATATTCTGGAGAGGGTATTTTTGGTAATTTAGGCTTGTGTTTTTGGACCTTTCCTCTCGTTTTAATAAAATTATAGTGGCACTCGGTGTACGATTTGTTAAAAGTCATATTATTGTATATAGGAAGTGTATTTATGTCCTCATTGCCTAGATCGTTACTGACTGTAGGGCAGAGTGCTACGAACAATGTGTAGTTTGTTATGCGTCTTTTCATGTATGCCCTTACGTTCGTGGGCCGAGAAAGCGACGATCTCAATCCCACATCGACGCACATACCCGCGCTTTCAGTAGAATAGTTGGAGAATGCACGTGCGGAGGGAAAGCGAAAATGCGAGATGCCTAATTGTGTGTCAAACGCATACTGTAACACATGCGGTTGATAACGCACCATCACAGCACCTCAATATTTAATACAAATTTCGGGACATGTGGGAAGGGGAAGGGGAAGGGGAAGGGGAAGAGGAAGGAGAAGAAGAAGTAGGAGGGGAAGTAGAGTGCAAAACGTGAATCCATTGAATGTATTAGGGGGGCTGAGCGGTCTGTCATATCGCCGCCCGCGCAGACTGCTTCTGCCTGCTGACGTCAGAGGCGACTTCGACGCGCACGGCGCCCTCACTTCGCAGGTCAAACCGCTGTACCGCTGACCACATGACCGTGCGGTTCTAGGCGCTTCAGTCTGGAACCACGTGACCGCTACGGTCGCAGGTTTGAATCCTGCCTCGGGCATGGATGTGTGTGATGTCTTTAGGTTAGTTAGGTTTAAGTAGTTCTAAGTTCTAGGGGACTGATCACCACAGATGTTAAGTCCCATAGTGCTCAGAGCCATTTGAACCATTTTTTGCTGACCATAGGGCAGAACCGAGGCCCACCAGAAAGACCGGACGCGGCGTGTACGTCACGAAGGTAGGCTTGAGGCGGGTCGCTCGCTCAGCTCAGCAGACCAACAACGTTTCTACACCTGTTAACTCATAACTAGGTGTGTACGTGCAAACGAGAATTGCATATTCTACTGGAATCCACTATTATAGAGTCATACTGTTATTGGTCCTACAATGATGGAAGTCCATAGGCCTACTTATAATTCGTTACGCCGTTACTGGAGCAAATAAAATTAAAATCATGTCAAATTGATTATCAGTTCCCTAAGGCACCACTTTTGTATGGAATGAGGACTGTTACACACAAGAGACTAAATGTTATAAACGTTATATCATTTATATTTAGTATGGATCTTACATTAAATTCGTGATATCTGGGTGTTGTGTGTTGTCCTTAGGTTAGTTAGGTTTAAGTTGTTCTAAATTCTAGGGGACTGATGACCATAGATGTTAAGTCCCATAGTGCTCAGAGCCATTTGAACCATTTTTTACATTAAATTTTCTTGTAGTACAGTTAATCAGAAAGACTTCATAATAGGAGATTCCAGTAAAAGATGCATTCTCGTTAGGGCGTACACGCCCTGCTGCGAGTTAACAGGTTTAGAAACGCATTTTGTCTGCTGAGCTGCGCGAACGAACGAGTTTAGGCCTACCTTCGCGACATACGCGCCGTGGCCTGTCTGCCTCGTGGGCCTCGGGTAGAGGGATGTCGCGTCACTGTGTCACAAGCCCCTTCCCATGCACTAACTCGCGCCAACAGCATCTCGTAGAATCAATGGTTGCGCGGAGGAGAGATGGAGGCTATGAAGCGCGTGTCGGCGGGGAGACATTCGACCTTCAAAGGGGAGCGGACTCCTTTTCGGCGACAGCTCCGCTGTTGCTCTGTCAAACGCAATCACTCTGTACCTAATTATAGGATCTTCGACGGTGGACGCTGATTGAACCTTGCGACGTGCCACAGGCACATCACTTCCAGAGATTACTCATGTCCAAGAACCGTCCCCTCTCCATTAACAGGTCATCTGTAGCCTCGATCGTCGGCACCAAGTTGTTGGAAACTCTCCCCCCCCCCCCCCCCCCTGCCTAAAGTGTGCGAGGAGTACAACCAAACACAAACCAATGTTCCTCCAACGTTTACGTTTGTTCATGTGCTCTGCGTGGTAAACATTAGAGAGTTACGCAATTCTCCTCTTGCCTTGTGAGCAGGAAAATACTGCTTTCTCTCTCAATGTTTTACTTTGAGCACTGCTTTATAATTTGTTGTGGTATGCTCTCAGAAGGGACAAATACTTTTATTATTTTATACCATTGGTTTGAAGGTAAAATTTTGTTGTAGGAGTGAAA
The DNA here is from genome assembly GCF_023898315.1 of Schistocerca nitens. Classification (NCBI taxonomy): domain Eukaryota; kingdom Metazoa; phylum Arthropoda; class Insecta; order Orthoptera; family Acrididae; genus Schistocerca; species Schistocerca nitens. The sequence continues at coordinate 394,707,840 of NC_064616.1, forward strand.
GAGGTTATATACTGGTTTCTCTTCCCACGTTACTTAATAGGTCATTTGATTTCGTTAGAAATCTTTACTGTAGTCTAAAGTATGTGTAAGGATGTCGCTGTGCACCTATGCATGCCCTGCCATTAACTTCTTTTATTTGATGACTTTTTATTATAGTGTGCCTCAGTTATGAAAATTCTTTCATATTACTGTATTATATGCTGTTATTATGCTTAGATTGAGAAAGTAAGTTCTCTTTATAAATTTTCTTTGTTTTCATTAGACTCAACCGTTACATATTTTACTTGATTAATCACAACAGCTGTGACGGCCTTATATTATTGTAGCAACATTCGAGCTTATAAATTGCGGGCTTCTACAGACTAAATAACGTAACGTTCTTCGGTAGTGCGAACAGTTTTTGTTTTCATGCTCCTCACCTTTTATTGTATGTTTATTCAATTTACAATTTAGTGACTGGTGCACCACATATCACTTTCTTGTTCTGATCTCTAACATTCCGATTATGTATGATAATTTAGTCGATGGTGTCACTTATTTCTTCTAAGTTTCGCTTCTCGTTTTTTTTTTTTTTTAAATGTGTAATATTCCAGGTTATGTATGGAGGAGGAACATTCACCTCCATTCTTCCAGTGACAGTGACGGTGGTGAAACAAAACGGCTTTATCGAGACAGTCATACTTTCTTCAAGTACTGTAACATTACCAATGTAGTACTGAATTTTTTAAGTTAGTACTTTACTTTTCCGTGTCCAGATCAAATTTTATTTTTCCAATAGTTAGCCACCGCTACGGCTTTGTCCTTGGCTTGTAGCAGGTCACTAAAACTGCAGGGCTCCGGCAGTAGTCGGCACATGAGCAGATGTGCCTCGTCTTGTAACTCTCCGCATCCGCAAAGAGCGTCGTCATCGTTAGTCAGCAGTCCCCACTTGCGCAGATTAGTTTTGCATCTGGGTACACCAGCCCTCAGCCTATTTAGTGTTCTCCACACTGTGTAAGGAAGTTTGTTTCCAGGTGCCATTTGCTCTTTTGGTATTATCTGCAGTGCGGTTTGTTCATTCTCCCATTTACGGACTCTATTATCTTCCTGTGAACCGTCAAGGATCTTGGTTCTTGCAATAAAGCTATTTATAGACTTAAGCCTCCGAGCCTGAGTGACGTGCCCATTCATTGGGTGTCGAGAATCTGTTTCTTTCTTTGTTCTCTCAACGTCTGCTGCCACCTGCCTTCTGATCTTGGGTGGGGCAATTCCAGCAAGTAGGTAAAAATTACCCGTTGGTGTGGGTCTGAGACAGCCTGTAACAATTCGCATTGTCTCATTTACACTTGTATCAACCTGTTTAGCATGTGCAGATGCTTCTTATACTGGCGCTGCATAGTCTGCTTCAGAAACACACAGAGCAAGTGCTGATGTTCTCCGTACTGATGGTTGAGCTCCCCATTCATAGTATGTCAGCCTGCGGATGATGTTATTTCTGGAGCAGACTTTAGCCTTGGTGTTTTGGCAATGCTGCTTGAAGGAAAGCGTTCTGTCAAGTACAACCCCAAGGTATTTAGGTGTTGGACAGTGCTTTAGCTTCTTACCTTGCCATGTAACGTCGAGCTCAACACCAGCATCTCTATTGCGCAGATGGAAAGCACATACTTGGGTTTTGTCAGGGTTTGGCTTGAGGTGATTGGCGTCGTAGTATTGAGCCAGTTCTTCAAGCGCTCTAGAGAGATTTCCAGATGTTGCATCAAAATTGGACCCCTGGACCACCACAGCTGTGTCATCAGCATATACGAACAGTCTTGCATCTTGAGGTAAAGGTTGGTCATTAGTGTACACATTATAAAGGATGGGAGAAAGTACACTTCCTTGTGGTAAGCCATTCTTCTGCAGTCGCCATTTACTGTTCTTACCATTTAGGGACACATAAAATCTTCGATTCTGCAGAAGACTACCAATAACCATCGTCAACCTACAGTCCCCTGTGAGGTGATATAATTTGCGCAACAGCTTTCTGTGATTTACCGTGTCGTATGCAGCAGTAAGATCTATGAAAACTGCTCCAGTTATTAATTTTTTTTCAAACCCATCTTCTATATGTTGCGTCAGATTAAGTATTTGCCCATAACAAGATCTTCCCGGTCTGAAACCGGCTTGTTCCTTTATGAGCTTTCCATCTATAGTTTCTGCCACCCGGTTGAGAATCATCCGCTCCAATATCTTATAGAGATGGCATAGAAGTGACACTGGTCTGTAACTTTTGGGGTCCTTTATCTCCTTGCCAGGTTTTAGTATAGCCACCACTCTCGCCTGCCGCCATAGTTTTGGAATATTCAGCTCTTTAATACAGGTGTTCATCATTTGTAGTAACCAGTTCCGAGCTTTGGGCCCAAACTGTTTTATCTGCTCCGTTCTAAGGTCATCAGTTCCAGCGGCCTTATTCAGTTTCATACTCTGAATGGCGTCTTCCAGTTCGGTTGCTGTAAATGAAGCATTGAGGAGTCCGTAATCTTTTTGTTCTTGGGCTATAACTCTTTCCCTTTGTCTTTTCCCTTTGGTTTTCCCATTCTTCAGAAGTTGGCTAGCAATCTGATTTGCTGTTACCCCGTTGTTCTTCTGCTGGTGGTCAGTTAGATCTCCACTTACGTTTTTCAGTAATTTCCATGCACGTCTGCTGTTTTGTTTCATGTCAAGATTCTCGACTAGTTTGCACCACCGTGATCTCTTATCCTCAGCAATAGCCTGCATTAGTTCCTCCCCAGCCTCCATCGTATCTTCGCTGAAGGGGTCCTGAGTGAAAAGCTTTTTGTACCTGTCAAGTAAGACCTTGCTGCTGGCGGTCAGACCCTGGATGTACTGGGTACGGCAACCCCTTGGGATGTTTTTCCTTGAGATCCTTTTCATAAGATCCATAAATCTACCATACTCATCTGGTCGAGGAGGGATTTTCTCAATCTCTTCATCCAATTGCTCTTTAAATTTCTGCCAGTCTGCCTTTTTGAAATTAAACCTTCTTCGGAAAGGCACCTGCTCTGGTTTAACCATGACCATTCACAACACAAATGACGGGTCTGTGTTGTGTACTTGGGATAGGTTCTTCAACAAGCTTCATGCACTGTGCTGCCAACTTCCTACTCACAAAGATGTTGTCAGGATTATATCCCCTTCTCCATCTTCTGCTGTTGAACGATGCTGGCTGTTTTGGGTCATGAATGAGTTGTAGGTCATTAGTGTCAGCCCATGATTCAAGCTGTACACCATTCTCACCAGTCTCATTATATCCCCATGCTTCACCATGGCAGTTGAAATCGCCCATGACAAAATTATTATGGTCATATGTAAAATTGTTTGGTTCATGGAAAACAAAGTCCACATCTGGTGGTTTGTACACCGACGTCACAGAGAACTTCTGAGCGCGAATGGTAAGTACTTCAATGTTATTTACTTCTGTCATTGCGGCTGATGTTACGTTGAGCCCGCGTCTGATGAAAATCGCACTCCCATACTTGTCGTGAGGTCTTTCAATGGCCAAATCCATTCCTGCTATTTTAGGTCTGTGGCTGGTGGCTCCCCGGTGTGTTTCCTGCACCAACAATACGTCGTATTTATGCACAAGGGGTGGTCTTGATAAAGGCCGTTGCATCTTGATGTTAATTTGGTTTTGGACTTTAACTTGATCTGGTGTTAGAAGGATTAGCCGGTGAAAGTTAGTACTAATATTTCCGGCTGATCTTTTGTTGTCCATGTGTTGTCTATGGCCTTCATGTGTAGCATATATTAGACTCAATCTTTTCAGTGGATTTAAAGACACTACTGTAGCTGGCATTAACTGGGTTTCATGTACCACTATCTGACAAATCAAACTGTTGACGTCTGAAAGTGAGTTAAACAGTTTTTTGAAGTCTGACCAGAAAGAGGAGATTTGTGGTCTCTTGAATGTCAGCGAGGGACATTTACATCCACGTGCTAGAGGGACGCAAAGGGTGACTCTGGGACTGGAGTTCTGACGACAGTGCGCAGTATGTAACGACTGTTTCAGCAGGAGATAAAATAAGTAATTCTATCTATCGTTTACACAATCTCATTGCTTGTTGATATGACTATTCATCATCGCAAAAATTCTAGTTACTCGTCGATTGTGCTTCCTGATTAGAACTAGCAACTTTTCTGCCTTAATATTGTGTCCTATGTTCTTTCCTACTTCAAAGACTGTTCTATTATTGTTGATGTGAAATTTTAGCTTCAGCTAATGGCCATCTCTGTAGGTGAAATGAGTACTGACCTCAGCTATATTACCAGTTTATTTTGAATCATTTTCCTTTAGCAGAAATGTGTTGTTGTATGACATTTCCGTTTGTTGATTTCTTTTTCTGTATTTTCTGCCTTCTTATTTTCTCAGTGGTAATTACACCGCTATAATATCTGCATCACGTAATCATTAAGTCACCTTGCCCTTTTATGACGATAAGTACACGAGGGAAGCAACGGTGCCGGCCGGGGTGGCCGAGCGGTTCTAGGAGCTACAGTCTGGAACCGCGCGACCGCTACGGTCGCAGCTTCGAATCCTGTCTCGGGGATGGATGTGTGTGATGGCCTTAGGTTGGTTAGGAATAAGTGGTTCTAAGTTCTGGGGGACTGATGACCTCAGAAGTTAAGTCCCATAGCGCTCAGAGCCATTTTTTGAAGCAAATGTCCTTTACCTTGTTCTTTTAACGTAGGTCAAAATTTTTTCTATTATTTTTGTATAATATTTACATATAAGCAATCCGCTCACATTGTGAGTCCTTGAATGATTGCCTGTTAATGTGTTCAGTGTAGTTTGAGAACTTACTTCTCTTGCTCTGTAGCAGCCTGTACCCGTACAGCATTTTGATTTGTAAAATAAATTTATTTCATTTCGTATTCTTCTCCTTGTTTCCACGGGCCATGGGACATTTAGATCCCAGCACATTCCATGTACCGAGTGAGTCTGCGTAGTCGTCAGGACACTGGACTCGCATTTGGGTAGAACGAAGTTTGGAGCCCCGCCCGGCCATTAAGATTTAGGTTTCACGTGATTTCCCTCAATCCCTGTAGTAAAACGCCTGGATTTTCCATTTCAAAAGGGCACATCGTTTCTGATTCCGTGAGTGTGTTAATCTTCCATCCCTTTTTTACAGTCCTCGCTCTTGGATGCGCTGTAAGAATTCAGAATAACCTCAATGAAATTAATCTGAATGTTTGTATTCACGAATGTGTTTATTGCGAGGGAAAGTTAGTTCAGGCTCAATGCGGTGGTTGTCGGGACTGAGCAGCAAATTCAGCGCAATCGCCCACAGCCGGATGGGTGTACAGTGAAAGTGTAGAATAGTCTGAGTTGCTCTCAAATTTTAGCATACAGCTATGTGACATTCGCAGATATACGCTGCCTACTAAATGTATAACTCGGTTATCAGGAGTACTCAAGTAACAGTCATGCTTACATAGGAAAGCATTATTTCGCCATGGGTACAGCTGCAGTTGATTACTCGGGCCGCGACTGCCGCCTTCACATAGTGTTTAGAAAATCACAAATAGAGGGGTACAAACAATGTGTCACAATGATGTCCTGTTAGTGCCATACAGAAAGTACACCACGTTTAGCTTAAAGAGTCAGCCCACGTAATGCTTGGCGAAGACGAAGGTAAACAGGAAAGGCGGATTAGCAGAGAGGCCTGGCTGCCAGCCGATCCGGCGTCTCAGCAGGATAAATGTAGGGATGCAAAGAAAGATAAATTGCCTCTTGCAGCTATTCCAGCAACGACTGATGTGTGACTGCAGGTACTATTGTGCCTCCTGAGTACCCACGTTGCCTCACGACGAACGTTCTTTGCGTCAAATACGCTGAATATTCGTCATAGTATGACTCGTTGGATTCTGTCTACATTATGCTAATCACTTCGAAATGTACGTTGTCAAAATTCGTTTATGTTCAACAAGCAAGACAATAAGCTAATTCTGTTGACGTTCTCTTATTGCGTTACTATTATATCTTTCCTGAATGGTAGCTATACGCCAGCTCAAAAAAATGGTTCAAATGGCTCTGAGCACTATGGGACTCAACTGCTGTGGTTATCAGTCCCCTAGAACTTAGAACTACTTAAACCTAACTAACCTAAGGACATCACACACATCCATGCCCGAGGCAGGATTCGAACCTGCGACCGTAGCAGTCCCACGGTTCCGGACTGCGCGCCTAGAACCGCGAGACCACCGCGGCCGGCTACGCCAGCTCACTGATGAAAGTTTCAAGTTGAGAAGATTAACTATGATTACAAGAATCTAAAGTGCTATTTTTGTCGGCGATACCTTGAGTGAAAATATCACTTGCAAGTTTCTTCTGCATAAAATTGCAGAGCCTACATTATAAAATTCACAGACGTAATAATGAACCTGCAATCCAGGTGGCCGTATTATCAACACCTGCATTTCAAGTTTGTAGTAGATTAGGAATAGTATATTTATTTTGAACGCTTCAGTGTTTCTAACCTGTCAACAGCAATTGGACCTGCATTTCAAGTTTGTAGTAGATTAGGAATAGTATTTTTATTTTGAACGCTTCAGAGTTTCTAACCTGTCAACAGCAATTGGTTATTTTACTAACGCATATTCCCTTCTTACCCAAAAACCTCTAGAATATCACGACGTGTTATAAATGAATGAACAGGGGGGCTGCAGTGTTGTACGTAGAACTGCATAGGTATCGCTACCGACGATGTCCACAATGTTATTATGGAATGGGGGAAGTATGCATAACAGATCTTAAGGGTATTCTGGTACGTTTTCATAACTTGTATATGATCTGTGCCAATGACATGTTCTTGTAATTGTAAGTTACAAATTGGACTGCAACGACGTTCTCATTACGTGTATATGAACTGTAGCTACTACATGTTCTTGCCATTATATAATACAAAACTGATATATGTACAGGGTGGTCGGAAGTTCCCGTTAAAAGCTTCTAGGACTTGCAGAGGGGAGTGAGTACGTAATACACTCCTGGAAATGGAAAAAAGAACACATTGACACCGGTGTGTCAGACCCACCATACTTGCTCCGGACACTGCGAGAGGGCTGTACAAGCAATGATCACACGCACGGCACAGCGGACACACCAGGAACCGCGGTGTTGGCCGTCGAATGGCGCTAGCTGCGCAGCATTTGTGCACCGCCGCCGTCAGTGTCAGCCAGTTTGCCGAGGCATACGGAGCTCCATCGCAGTCTTTAACACTGGTAGCATGCCGCGACAGCGTGGACGTGAACCGTATGTGCAGTTGACGGACTTTGAGCGAGGGCGTATAGTGGGCATGCGGGAGGCCGGGTGGACGTACCGCCGAATTGCTCAACACGTGGGGCGTGAGGTCTCCACAGTACATCGATGTTGTCGCCAGTGGTCGGCGGAAGGTGCACGTGCCCGTCGACCTGGGACCGGACCGCAGCGACGCACGGATGCACGCCGAGACCGTAGGATCCTACGCAGTGCCGTAGGGGACCGCACCGCCACTTCCCAGCAAATTAGGGACACTGTTGCTCCTGGGGTATCGGCTAGGACCATTCGCAACCGTCTCCATGAAGCTGGGCTACGGTCCCGCACACCGTTAGGCCGTCTTCCGCTCACGCCCCAACATCGTGCAGCCCGCCTCCAGTGGTGTCGCGACAGGCGTGAATGGAGGGACGAATGGAGACGTGTCGTCTTCAGCGATGAGAGTCGCTTCTGCCTTGGTGCCAATGATGGTCGTATGCGTGTTTGGCGCCGTGCAGGTGAGCGCCACAATCAGGACTGCATACGACCGAGGCACACAGGGGCAACACCCGGCATCATGGTGTGGGGAGCGATCTCCTACACTGGCCGTACACGACCGGTGATCGTCGAGGGGACACTGAATAGTGCACGGTACATCCAAACCGTCATCGAACCCATCGTTCTACCATTCCTAGACCGGCAAGGGAACTTGCTGTTCCAACAGGACAATGCACGTCCGCATGTATCCCGTGCCACCCAACGTGCTCTAGAAGGTGTAAGTCAACTACCCTGGCCAGCAAGATCTTCGAATCTGTCCCCCATTGAGCATGTTTGGGACTGGATGAAGCGTCGTCTCACGCAGTCTGCACGTCCAGCACGAACGCTGGTCCAACTGAGGCGCCAGGTGGAAATGGCATGGCAAGCCGTTCCACAGGACTACATCCAGCATCTCTACGATCGTCTCCATGGGAGAATAGCAGCCTGCATTGCTGCGAAAGGTGGATATACACTGTAGTAGTGCCGACATTGTGCATGCTCTGTTGCCTGTGTCTATGTGCCTGTGGTTCTGTCAGTGTGATCATGTGATGTATCTGACCCCAGGAATGTGTCAATAAAGTTTCCCCTTCCTGGGACAATGAATTCACGGTGTTCTTATTTCAATTTCCAGGAGTGTATTTTGAACGGGAACACATGTCCGGAAAGGTACCGTTTTCGTGCTACAGCCGTCTGAAAACATGTTTGCTAGGTACGTTTCCAACAGGATAGTCATAGTGAACATCCACTTAGACTAATTTGGGAGAGCTCTGTTGAGTGAACAGGCAAAATTACAATTTAAAAATAATTTTGTTCCCAAAACGAAACTGCGAATGCCCGCCGAAACACCAGAATAATGCACCTAGTGTTTCGTGTAGAGACTTCCGCTACACACAAAGTTAACATTAATAAAACTGACCAAATGCAGGGACAGATTCCTGACTGGAAATGGAGGACGGTGTGTGGGCAACGACAGGAAATCATCCCACACCACAGTAGGGAGCTGCATCGTAGCCACGTTATGTTAAATGTTCAACTCCTGTCACTGATACGTATAGTAGTAATCGTTCTGCAGAATACAGTTTTTGGGCCGGCGGGAGTGGCCATGCGGTTCTAGGCGCTACAGTCTGGAGCCGGGCGACCGCTACGGTGGCAGGTTCGAATCCTGCCTCGGGCATGGATGTGTGTGATGTCCTTAGGTTAGTTCGGTTTAATTAGTTCTAAGTTATAGGCGACTGATGACCTCAGAAGTTAAGTCGCATAGTGCTCAGAGCCATTTGAACCATTTGAGCCAATACACTTTTTGGTACTTTGCCTTACGCCATGTTGGCGGGCCACTTCCCTGGTTTTTGTATTAGGGTTCGTCTCAATATCTTGTAGAACCTAGTCCTCCAGATCTGGTGTACACACAGTCCACCGGGGCGCTAATGACCATAGCAGTTTTGCGCCCTAAAACCAAACCAAAAAAAAAAAAAAAACACACAGTCCACCGCTTGCCTGCACGCTTGTTTGTCTGAAAGGACCTATGATCACTTAAACATCTGAAAAGGGCTTTAAATGTTGTGTGATGTGTTTGGTGTCCGTGAGGCTACTTTTTTTTATATAGCCGTGCCGCCTCTCGACTGTTTCCATCTGCTTGGCCGTACACAAACACCCTCTCGGTCTGTTCCCGACATGAATACCGGAACATTCTGCTGCTTATAGTACGCTCCGTCAATCACACAGCCTGCAACATGCAAGAAACACACGACGCGTTGTCAGAGGGACTTTCTTTAAAAAAAAATGGTTCAAATGGCTCTAAGCACTACGGGACTTAACATATGAGGTCATCAGTCCCCTAGACTTAGGACTACTTAAACCTAACTAACCTAAGTACATCACAAACATCCATGCCCGAGGCAGGATTCGAACCTGCGACCACAGCAGCAGCGCGGTTCCGGACTGAAGCGCCTAGAATCGCTCGGTCACGGCTGCCGGCGGACTTTATTTCGTCAGTGCCATTTACCATGACAACCATCCACAGGCTGGCCGGCACACCGGACTTCGACAATAATGTGCCGAGTGGACTCGTGCCGGGGACCGGCACATCTTCCCGCTCAGGAAGCAGCGCGTTAGACCGCACGGCTAGCCGGGCGGGCCTGTATACGTAACTGTGTAGTGACTCGCTCCGTCTTCGTAAGGGTAGCATTATGTATCTACGGCCAGACGACTTGCTAGGCGTAGCGGTAATAAAATATGTACAGAATTCTTCCTTGTGAATCAGCCTATTACTGAAGACTAGCTGCGCATTCAACGCTTCGGATTGCTTAGGGTACGTATATGCTGCTGGCACACGGCACCTCGCTGCTCGCCGGCAACCTTGTCGCATGTGTTCTGCAGGCACCTCGCTGGTTGTCATGCGTCTTACTGTTTACAGATGACGCATAGGTTCTTTACTGACCAATAAAAGCTTGTCTATTCTTTCTGAAGCACATTATAATAATATAGGGGAGACAGTGCCGCTAATCGCATTAAAGAGGAGCATACATATGTTGATTGCGAGATGTATTATTGAACCGCATGTAGTTAATTCTACCAATTTTTTTAAGCCTGCGTTTTGGTATTTCCACACTGATTTGCGACTGGTCGCACTTGACGGAGCAACATGTGACCATGCTAATGTCAGTTTCGGTGCATACGCAGTGCAGTAGTACAGCATGTAAAATAAGGCACTATCCAGTTAATGGCATCTTCATACGTGTTGGACAAATATTGTAGTTATAAATCGAAGCTTAACGCACGAAACAAATCAACCATATTCTGGAAGCCTTGACAGGACCTCCTATATTACAACGTCGCGATTCCCTCGCTACAGAATTTAAACTACACGTGGGTTGATATTAGTCTGCGTACGAAACACTTTTTCCCTTTCTGAAGACCTACGAAATAACATTGCTTGGTGGTACTGTTTTAGAAAGCAGTGTTTCTCATACTGACTTAATATAACGCTTTCGTAGTGGCATAGGCGCTGATTAGGACGTAGCTGTGGACAGAATGTTAATCTCGACAAGCTGGGACTTAAGACAGTACCTAGTCAATACTTTCAGCAGTCACCAATTCGAAAGGAACGTATATGTGTAGAGAAAGCGAAAATGCGAGCTACCTTATTGACATGTGTGTCAGACGAATACTGTGACAAGTGCTGTTCCTAACACATAATCAAAGCAACCGAATATTTAACATAAATTGCAGGAAATGGGGAAGGGGAGGGAATTTCGGGAATGTTGAAGTCATCGATTCCAGGAATACAGATCCTGACATCATTGATTTCCTGGGCAGTACCCACAGGGCATTCCCACTTAAAGCTTACATTAATATAGTTCCAGTTGAAAAAGCGAAGTCAATATCGAAACCTTTGAAAAAAATACGGCTATGACAAGAGACTATAAGTCATTTGTTGAGGACACATTCACAATTCATGTTATTGAAAACAGAACAGCGATATCTTAAACGCTTCTAGAGATAAACTGTATGAAATAAAATCGTCATAACTTCTGAACGGTTTGCGCCAGGACGTTCTAACTGCACGGTTGGTGGCGGGGCATGATGGGAATTTGTGTGCGCATCCATGGTTTGGTTTAGCGACGATGCCACTTTCATTTAGATGGGTTCGTCAATAAGCAAAATTACAGCATTTGGGATACTGAGAATCCGCATTTTTCGATCTAGAAGTCTCTTCACCCTCTATGTGTGACCGTGTATTGTACAATGTTGTGTATTCATCCTTGAGCTATTACATTACAGGAAAGTGCACAACTGCAGTGGCGTCAAGCGTAAAACATGTTCCCCACATCGTCTGACGACAGTGACAGTGGCTCTGGCTCTGAGCACTATGGGACTCAACTTCTGTGGTCATAAGTCCCCTAGAACTTAGAACTACTTAAACCTAACTAACCTAAGGACATCACACACATCCATGCCCGAGGCAGGATTCGAACCTGCGACCGTAGCAGTCGCGCGGTTCCTGACTGAGCGCCTAGAACCGCTAGACCACCGCGGCCGGCCGACAGTGACAGTGATTCGTTCGCTACAGAAATGTGGTTGTGGAAAGGAGAAGGAAGAGGAAGTACGGAGTGCACCCTTTGCATGCTGAATGTCGTCACTACGGATACTTTCTCAAGTATTACCAACAGTTCAAAAACTATCCGGTTCACTTCTTCAGACATTGACGAATGTCGCAAGAAACTTTCCAGTACATTCTAAATCTCATCGAACCAAGAATAGCCAAACAGATGAAGATTCGTTCCAACATTGTTAATGCAATTTCTGTGGAGGAGCGCCTGATACTCACTCTGAGGTAATATTCGTCAGATTTTACTTATGTCTACTTCATGTACTACATCTGCCATCTGCTTATGGTTGTTCTAATAGTAAAATTTACAGTTTAGATGTGACTATAACTGTAAAAAATATTGCACCTAATTACTAATGACAGATCCTATACAATATATTTTATGTCGCATGATTTTGAATTACAGGGATACGAAAGACTAACACGACAGCTACAAATAAAAACAATAATAAATGCATTTCTGATAGTTTTATTTTATTTTAACCAATTCTAACTACATTTCAAAAGTGCTTTATAATGTGAAAAGGTTTATTTAGTCCCATTTTTAAGCTCGGTTGTAATGCAGGTCCATGACATTCACAGCCGGCCGGAGTGGCCGTGCGGTTCTGGGCGCTACAGTCTGGAGTCGAGCGACCACTACGGTCGCAGGTTCGAATCCTGCCTCGGGCATGGATGTGTGTGATGTCCTTAGCTTAGTTAGGTTTAATTAGTTCTAAGTTCTAGGCGACTGATGACCTCAGAAGTTAAGTCGCGTAGTGCTCAGAGCCATTTGAAGCATGACATTCACAAAACTTACTTCCGCTTCACCTGGGCGATCGTAGTCTGTACCACCAGTTAGTTATCTTCTCACCTGGGCTTTATGTTTGTACACCATTAACTGCGCAATGTTGGTTACTAAGTACTGTTCCCGGTGCAAATCCGATGGGTCCATTCTCAGTGCTAATATTTGAAGTAGATGGATGAATATGTATACAGGGTGAGTCACCTAACTGGATATATTTCGCAAACCACATCAAATACTGATGAATCGATTCCACAGACCAAACGTGAGGAGAGGGGCTAGTGTAATTGGTTAATACAAACCATAAAAAATGCACGGAAGTATGTTTTTTTTAACACAAACCTACGTTTTTTTAAATGGAACCTCGTTAGTTTTGTTAGCACATCTGAACATATAAACACATACGTAATCAGTGCCGTTTGTTGCATTGTAAAATGTTAATTACATCCGGAGATATTGTAACGTAAAGTTGACGCTTGAGTACCACTCCTCCGCTGTTCGGTCGTGTGTATCGGAGACACCGAATTACGAAGGGATCCAAAGGGAACGCTGATGAACAGAAGAGACTGGAGCAGCACATTACGTCCACATGCTAACACCTTTTTATTGGTCTTTTTCACTGACGCACATGTACATTACCATGAGGGGTGAGGTACACGTACACACGTGGTTTCCGTTTTCAATTGCGTCAGTGAAAAAGACCAATAAAAAGGTGTTAGCATGTGGACGTAATGTGCTGTTCCAGTCTCTTCTGTACCTAAGGTCCATCACCGTTCCCTTTGGATCCCTACGCAATTCGGTGCTCTCCGATACACACGATCGAACAGCGGAGGAGTGGTACTCAAGCGTCAACTTTACGTTACAATATCTCCGGATGTAATTAACATTTTACAATGCAACAAACGGCACTGATTACGTATTTGTTTATATGTTCAGATGTGCTAACAAAACTAACGGGGTTCCATTTAAATAAACGCAGGTTTGTGTTAAGAAAAACATACTTTCGTGCATTTTTTTATGGTTTGTATTAACCAATTACACTAGCCCCTCTCCTCACGTTCGGTCTGTGGAATCGATTCGTCAGTATTTGATGTGGTTTACGATGTATATTCTGCGGTAACGTTAGGTGACTCACCCTGTATACCATTGCGAAGCTTCATCGTATCCTCTGTAACTTCGATCTGAAGATCCGTATACCCTTTCCATAACTGTTGCTGCACATCTATTCTGAACGACATTTTGTCGAAAGGAGTCATGCGTCTCACGTGTGGAAGAAGAGACATGAAGAAAGCTACATCTTCATCATTTTTTTCTGATAATTGCGACTCTTTTTCTTTGCGCATACGCAACTTCTCTTTTTCAATTTCTATCAACTGAATTGCAATTGGGTCTACAGGTCTTGGTGTCTTCCTATAGGCCCTACGTTCAGCAGGTGTAGAGTTTGTCGGTGTGTCAGCGCGATCAGAAGACACTTGTGAAAGTGGTGATGTTGTTGGTTGGCTATGACATTCATCAAAATGAGAATTACACTCGCTGTTGTGTTCAGTCGTATCGCTGGTTTCCACGGGATCCAAATTCCCACTAGTCGCTCTAGGTTCAAAACTATCTCGTAAGAATATCATAGTCTCGAAATATGGCCACTGTACTGGAGCCGTGTGAGCAGCGCGTCCTGAGGTGTGTCTAGAAAGCGTGTTCAGCCTTTCTTTGAACTTTTCCATTTTTTCTTAACATCGCAGACTGCTGAAATAAGAGGAAAAATATTGTTGCAGAAACATTAAAGAATAACTAATTCCATTAAGTACACAATGTAGTTACATAAATACACAGTGGAAAGTAACGCACCATTTTTTTTTTTTTTAATTTCAGCCGCGCGGGATTAGCCCAGCGGTAAGGTCCGGGTGGAGGTTCGAGACCTCCCTCGGACATGGGTGTGTGTGTTTGTTCTTAGGATAATTTGGGTTAAGTAGTGTGTAAGCTTAGAGACTGATGACCTTAGCAGTTAAGTTCCATAAGATTTCACACACATTTGAACTTTTTTTTAATTTCAGGTTCTTGGCAACAGGGAACTCGTATGCAAGCCTAGCAGGAGATCTTAGAGTAGGAATAACTATTGTTTCTCAAATTTTAAAACAGGTTTTATCAGTGTTGTGGCAAACACTACAGCCGTTGCATATGAAGCCACCAACGGAAGAAGAATTCAGAGAAACAGCTGAAATGTTTTACAAGAAGTGGAGGTTTCAAAATTGTCTAGGTTCTATTGATGGGAAGTATATACGAACTGTAAGCCCTAAATGGTCTGGTTCTATGTTTTTCAATTATAAAAAAATACTTTTCAATAGTTCTGCAGGCTGTGTGTTATGCAGACTGTAAATTTACTTTTATTGAAGTTGGAGCATTTGGAAAACAAAGTATCGGAGGCACTTTCAGGATGTCTGTTTTATACGATAAAATGGTGAAAGGCATGCTTCACATTCCTGAATACGACTTTCATCTACATCTACATCTACATGATTACTCTGCAATTCACATTTAAGTGCTTGGCAGAGGGTTCATCGAACCACAATCATACTATCTCTCTACCATTCCACTCCCGAACAGCGCGCGGGAAAAACGAACACCTAAACCTTTCTGTTCGAGCTCTGATTTCTCTTATTTTATTTTGATGATCATTCCTACCTATGTAGGTTGGGCTCAACAAAATATTTTTGCATTCGGAAGAGAAAGTTGGTGACTGAAATTTCGTAAATAGATCTCGCCGCGACGAAAAACGTCTTTGCTTTAATGACTGCCATCCCAACTCGCGTATCATGTCTGCCACACTCTCTCCCCTATTACGTGATAATACAAAACGAGCTGCGTTTTTTTGCGCCCTTTCGATGTCCTCCGTCAATCCCACCTGGTAAGGATCCCACACCGCGCAGCAATATTCTAACAGAGGACGAACGAGTGTAGTGTAAGCTGTCTCTTTAATGGACTTGTTGCATCTCCTAAGTGTCCTGCCAATGAAACGCAACCTTTGGCTCGCCTTCCCCACAATATTATCTGTGTGGTCTTTCCAACTGAAGTTGTTCGTAATTTTAACACCAAGGTACTTAGTTGCATTGTCAGCCTTGAGAATTGTACTATTTATCGAGTAATCGAATTCCAACGGATTTCTTTTGGAACTCATGTGGATCCACAATTTTCGTTATTTAGCGTCAACTGCCACCTGCCACACCATACAGCAATCTTTTCTAAATCGCTTTGCAACTGATACTGGTCTTCGGATGACTTTACTAGACGGTAAATTACAGCATCATCTGCGAACAACCTAAGAGAACTGCTCAGATTGTCACCCAGGTCATTTATATTGATCAGGAACAACAGAGGTCCCAGGACGCTTCCCTGGGGAACACCTGATGTCACTTCAGTTTTAATCGATGATTTGCCGTCTATTACTACGAACTGCGACCATCCTGACAGGAAATCACGAATCCAGTCGCACAACTGAGACAATACCCCGTAGGCCCGCAGCTTGATTAGAAGTCGCTTGTGAGGAACGGTGTTAAAAGCTTTCCGGAAATCTAGAAATACGGAATCACCTTAAGATCCCCTGTCGATAGCGGCCATTACTTCGTGCGAATAAAGCGCTAGCTGCTTTGCACAAGAACGATGTTTTCTGAATCCATGCTGACTACGTATCAACAGATCGTTCCCTTCGAGGTGATTCATAATGTTGGAATACAGTATATGCTCCAAAACCCTACTGCAAACCGACGTCCATGATATAGGTCTGTAGTTCGATGGATTACTCCTACTCCCCTTCTTAAACACTGGTGCGACCTGCGCAATTTTCCAATCTGTAGGTACAGATCTATCGGTGAGCGAGCGGTTGTAATTTTTGCTAAGTATGGAACTATTGTATCAGCGTAATCTGAAAGGAACCTAATCGGTATACAATCTGGACCTGAAGACTTGCCCGTATCAAGCGATTTGAGTTGCTTCGCAACCCCTAAGGTATCTACTTCTAAGGAACTCATGCTAGCAGCTGTTCGTGTTTCGAATTCTGGATTATTCCATTCGTCTTCCCTGGTGAAGGAATTTCGGAAAACTGCGTTCAATAACTCCGCTTTAGCGGCACAGTCGTCGGTAACAGTGCCATCGGCACTGCGCAGAGAAGGTACTGACTGCGTCTTGCCGCTTGTGTACTTTACATACGACCAGAATTTCTTCGGGTTTGCTACCAAATTTCGAGATAATGTTTCGTTGTGGAACCTATTAAAGGCATCTCGCATTGAAGTCCGTGCCAAATTTCGCGCGGCTGTAAATTGTAGCCAATCTTCGGGACTTCGCGTTCTTCTGAAGTTCGCATGCTTTTTCCGTTGCCTCTGCAGCAGCGTTCGGACCTGTTTTGTGTACCATGGGGGATCAGTTCCATCCCTTACCAGTTTATGAGGTATGAATCTCTCAATTGCTGTTGCTACTATATCTTTGAATTTGAGCCACATCTCGTCTACATTTGCATAGTCAGTTCGGAAGGAATGGAGATTGTCTCTTAGGAAGGCTTCTAATTACACTTTATCCGCTTTTTTAAATAAAATTATTTTGCGTTTGTTTCTGGTGGATTTGGAAGAAATGGTATTGAGCCTAGCTACAACGACCTTGTGATCACTAATCCCTGTATCAGTCATGATGCTCTCTATTACCTCTGGATTGTTTGTGGCTAAGAGGTCTAGTGTGATTTCCCAACCATTTACAATTCGCTTTGGTTCGTGGAACAACTGCTCGAAATAATTTTCGGAAATAGCATTTCGGACAATCTCGGAAGATGTTTTCTGCCTACCATCGGTTTTGAACAAGTATTTTTGCCAACATATCGAGGAAAAGTTGAAGTCCCCACCAACTATAGCCGTATGAGTGGGGTATTTATTTGTTTCGAGACTCAAAATTTCTCTGAACTGTTCAGCAACTATACCATCGGAGTCTGGGGGTCGATAGAAGGAGCCAATTATTAACTTAGTTCGGCTGTTAAATATAACCTCCACCCATACCAATTCGCACGGATTATCTACTTCGACTTCACTACAAGATAAACCACTACTGACAGACACAAACATTCCACCACCAATTCTGCCTAATCTATCTTTCCTGAACACCGCCTGAGACTTCGTAAAAATTTCTGCAGAACTTATTTCAGGCTTCAGCCAGCTTTCTGTACCTATAACGATTTCAGCTTCTGTGCTTTCTATTAGCGCTTGAAGCTCAGGGACTTTTCCAGCACAGCTACAACAATTTACAACTACAATTCCGACTGTTCCTTGATCCTAGCACGTCCTGTATTTGCCATATACCCTTTGAGATTGCAGCACACCCCGTACTTTCCCGAGGCCTTCTAGCCTAAAAAACCGCCCAGTCCACGCCATACAGCCTCCGCTACGCGTGTAGCCGCCAGCTGACCTATTCAGCGGAACCCGAAACCCCACTACTCTATGGCGCAAGTCAAGGAATCTGCAGCCAACACGGTCGCAAAACCGTCTGAGCCTCTGATTCAGACCCTCCACCCGGCTCTTCACCAAAGGTCCGCAGTCGGTTCTGTCAACGAGGCTGCAGATGGTGAGCTCTGCCTTCATCTCGTAAGCAAGACCGGCAGCCTTCACCAAATCAGATAGCCGCTGGAATCCAGAGAGAATTTCCTCAGATCCAAATAGACACACGTGTTTAGTGCCGACATGTGCCACCACCTGCATCTGGCTGCACCCTGTGCTCTTCATGGCATCCGGTAGGACCCTTTCCACATCAGGAATGACTCCACCCGGAATGCACATGGAGTGCACACTGGATTTCTTCCGTTCCTTAGCCGCCATATCCCTAAGGGGCCCCATTACGTGCCTAACATTGGAGCTCCCAACTACCAATAAGCCCACCCTCTACGATTGCCCGGACCTTGAAGGCTGAGAATTATCCTCTGAAACAGGGCAGGCAGCTGCATCTGGCTCAGCCAGAGACAGTACCTGAAACCTGTTTGTCAGACTCACCGGGGAGGCTTTCTGATCAGCCTCCGGGGACGTCTTTCGCTGCCTGCCACGCCTTGGAACGACCTACCAGTAAACCACAGGCGAGGGCTCAGCCCCACTGCGGGCAGCAACAGGTGCAACCAGGTACTGCTGTTAAAGCCCCCTTTGTCTTCATAGGAGATGAAGCGTACCCCATTCTCTGACACCTGATGAAACCTTTTGCCAGGAGAAATCTTGACTGCTCGAACGAAAAGTCCAACAAAGTTCTTTCACGAACTAGAAAAACTGTTGAATGTGCCATTGGAATTGCGGCTGCAAAGTGGCGATTACTAAATAAACCAACTGAAACGAAAGTAGAGACTGCAGATAACACTGTGAAAGCTGTTTGCGTTTTACATAATGTGATTGTGGACAAAGAGAATGTACTGAACAATGTGGAGTACAGAGACGTACTTCCTGGAGTTCAGGCAGCTGAAGCTATCGAGATAAGGAATCTGTTTAAGCGTTTCTTTAATGAATAAAATATTGTGTAATGCAACAAACTTACCAGGTGGGATTGACGGAGGACATCGAAAGGGTGCAAAAAAGGGCAGCTCGTTTTGTATTATCACGTAATAGGGGAGAGAGTGTGGCAGATATGATACGCGAGTTAGGATGGAAGTCATTAAAGCAAAGACGTTTTTCGTCGCAGCGAGATCTTTTTACGAAATTTCAGTCACCAACTTTCTCTTCCGAATGCGAAAATATTTTGTTGAGCCCAACCTACATAGGTAGGAATGATCATCAAAATAAAATAAGAGAAATCAGAGCTCGAACAGAAAGTTTAGGTGTTCGTTTTTCCCACGCTCTGTTCGGGAGTGGAATGGTAGAGAGATAGTATGATTGTGGTTCGATGAACCCACTGCCAAGCACTTAAATGTGAATTGCAGAGTAATCATGAAGATGTAAATGTAGATGTAGATAATATGCTGCTTATGTTTTACATAAATAAGCAATCTGTTTCAGTGTTCGTTTAGTGAAGAAAGTATTGTGTAATGAAATTAAATTGAAATGCAACTTACGTGTTCCACATTTTAATGCAACTTCTTTCCACAGTTTATCCAGTATGAAACGGTTGTGATGATCTGCACGCCTCTGGTCCCAGATGACGTTACGTTCAAAAACGGCTGAAATAATCATTTGCTTCAAATCTTCACTCGTTGTTTGTGGCCTTTACAGGAACAGCATCCAACAAACAATTTGTGCGCGATGGGACACGAAAGTACCACGTGCGCAACAAGCAGTCAAACAGCGCTCTGCTAGAGTGACCTTGAAGCAGCCAATCACAGTACAAGTTTCAGGCCGGGCGGCGATGGTCGTAGCGCGAAACCCAAACCAGCTTGATATCATCGCCTGGCGAGGATCGTAGCGAGTAGCAAGCAGCGAGCGGCGCGAGCTGAGATGGTGCACGCTAAATGGGGCGGTAGGGTTCTGTGAGTTTGATTCATCATCGCCGTGCCATGCCGACGAGCAGCGAGGTGGCAGCATAAACGCGTCCTAACTGCAATCGTAGCGTTCTCTGCTAGGCCTGTCCGTATCCTCTCCGAGTACTGAGTGGCCGAGGCTGGCAGAAGTGGCGCTTATATTCTCGTCTTGTAGAGGCCGCACCTGTCGTGGTGCGGTGCTAATCCGCGCACCATTGGCCAAAGTCGTTTCACCGCCTTCTCTTCTCTTGCGTTCTTCATCTCGTTCGGGCGCTTGTGGTTACGCCAGAACAATAACTATCACGAACCCTATCACGGTCATTCTCTTTTATGAAATAGAGATTTCTAAGCCCTTTGACTCTAAAAAAACCGTCGACGATTCGACATATCTGTATGAATTAAATACTCCTGTCGATGCACTATTACACTCTTTCTGTCTTAATTTTACACATTACTGTCCTCCGAGTTTTAAAATACATGTACAGCCGACCCACTGCTGGCATATAGTTGTTGATCATTAGCATTGTCGATCCGACACGACAGTACTCTACCCACCATAAAAAGCGAATGGCTACAAAATGTTTTAGAAGCAAAAGATAGCTAGCTAGTGCCTGGTAATGACATTAATCGTGGTATCCTTGCATCCTCACTTTTAATTGTTTTGCAAAGTGTCGATTTTTACTAAAAATAACACATCGAATACCTACGAAAATTCCAAACAACTCTTCTATATGAAGTAACAGCACAAAACACCGAAACACTGTACTAAACGTCTTCCTGTGTCCAGACTAAGCGCCTGCAACTCTTGCTTCCCGCTAAGCAGACCGGTACAGCGGGCCCCGGACCGAGTAGGGGTCAGCCTGGCCGGTCGTCCCAGAAAAACGGCGCTTCCCAGAGACCACCAGGAGGCGTCCACGGCGCCGCAAGAGGTCGCTACAGCCGCGGACTTCTTTCCTTCCGCTCGACAATTGACTGCAAATAGAGCCAGCCATATCCATGCGCCAAGCAGTATTTAGGCTGGCGCAGGAGGCTGGAGAGGCAGTTCACGCCGAGCGAGCCCACTGGTGTCATCGTAGCCGCCGCGTCATCGTCCACCGCCGCTAGCGCACCGGAGCCTTCCTCGCAGGGCCTCTACCCGTCCTCGGACTCAGGTGACGGCAACGTGGACTCCGCGCCGCTCTTCACTAGACGCCCGGGGCTTGGTTTGGTCAAGTTGTATGGTTACTACAGACAGTTTGTTTGGAAGAATCTCTGATTTAGTTATTGGTAGGCTTGGAGGATCAGTCCTACCTAACGAATATTGTTTTGTAAATTTTGAAGAAAGACTTTAGTTGAAATAAAAACGCTATAACTCACACTCTGAGAATTTCCTATCCGCGGACGGCGGATATATTACGTCTGTAGCTTTACTACATTTATCAATATAGCAACAATCAAACTCATTCACACACTAAACGTTTAATGAAATTTAGAAATTTGAGTGTGACTGATTTAGTTTACTGGTAGCCAAGAAGATATATTATTAAACGTATCAAGGAAAGGCACGCACTGTCATTAGCCTTTCGGGCAAGAACCTGGACGAAGGAGCCATCTCGACTGTTAATAAAGGATTGAATTTCGCTCCTAAGCCACGCACTTTATCTGTCATGGACTTCATCACTACCGTGGAAGAAGCGGTGCGGCATTTCTCACAAGACGACGCCGACGACGTAAGACTTACCACCAGTCTCATTTTAGCATCAGCAAGCCGCCTAAATCTAGCATCGTAGAGCAGAAACAGAGGGGCTCCGTGCATTGCGTAAAGGTGAAGATTTTGTGGCACTACCTGTTGACAAGGGAAATTACACGGTTATTCTTAATACCACTGAGTATCACAGCAAAATGGCATTGTTGTTGGACGGTAGCACATAGTAATGTGTAAAACTGGGCCCAGCTGTGTCCTAAGGCAGAAAACAGTGGAACTCCTGAAGAATTCTGGCCTAGAGAACGAGCTCCTAGACCTAGGCTGTACGGATCACCTGAAGTTCACAAGGAAGATATTACGTGAGGCCAATTGTTAGCATAATTGGTTCTCCGACTTAAAGGCTGGCCAAGTATTTAACTAAGTTGATGACTCGGATAGCTGCCAGCTGTGAAAATCAAATAAAAATTTTCAGATGTTTATTGAAAGAATTAAACAAATTAGAACTAGCCCAAACGATATTTTAGCCAACCAAGATGTGGTCTCACTATTTATAAAAGTTCCAGTGGGGGACACACTGAAACTGTTGGCAGAAAAGTTTCCTTCTGGAACGATAAAGTTGTTCTGACATGTTATGACGACCACGTAATTTTTGTTCGGCGATAAATTTTATGAAATGACGGACGAAATGTCTATGGGTTTCCCGTTGTCTCTAGCAATGCCCAACTTTTTTATGCAACAGTTTCAGCAACGTGCGTTAAATTCTGTTCCCCTTTGTCCATCGTCAGTTTATTGTTATAATGACGACACGTTTATGGTGTGGCCACACTGCCTAGAAGCTCTTGTGCACTTCTAGGAACATACGAAAAGCATGCATTCAAACATCCAGTTTACAGTCGAGAGAAACGAAGAGGGAAGGCTGCCGTTTTTAGATGTTAGGGTACAAAGAATGTCGGATGGGTGTCTCGGCCACTCATTGTACCGCAAGCCGACGCATACTGATTTATATCTTAGCGCCCAGAGTTTTCACCATCAAGTCCAGAAGAGAGCAGCTTTAGATACACTGGTACACAGAGCAAAAATAGTTTCTGATGAGGATCACTCTGATTCAGAAATTAGTCATCTGAAGTATGTGTTCCGAAAGAACAGCTATGGGTCACGTGCTATCAAGTCAGCGTTCTCCAAAGAAGGAAACGTGGGAATTTTGAACATTCACGTGATGATCCATCGAGTGCATTCCTTCTTTCTGCTGCGCGACACCAGCAAAATAGCCAGAGTCCTGGGAAGACAAGGTATTAGATTTTTTTTCCGACGTCCAGAGAAGATAAATCAGATACTATGTCCTGTTAAGGACAGTCTCGGTGTCCGGATTTCTGGGATTTACAACTTCCCATGTGAGTGCAGAAGTTATTACATCGGTGAGTCCATCCCCACCGATTCCGTCCGCTGTGCAGAACATCAACGTCACAATAAAAATCGAAATCTGGAGAAATATGCAGTTGCTGAGAACAGCATCACAGACAAACATAGAATACTCTTTGACGAAACAAATGTTTCGTCCTAGGCTCCCACATACTTGGAATCCATAATTAAGGAGGCTGTATAAATAAGAATATAAGAGAAACCCTCAACTGTTAGGACAGATAGTATCTTAGAGGTACATGGAAGTGAGCTCTCGATGCAGAGAAGAGCCAAAGAAATTCGTCACACTGTTTACGTTACGGCAAGAGCAGTGGCGCCACCAGCGCAGGTGTTGACACCATCTCGACAGCATGTCGTAACTACCGACCAATTACAGCAATCTTTGGTCTACATATGTCCACCATAGAAGCAGTCTTGACAGACAGTTACTCTTGACGAAGGCGATGGTGGAAATCGTCGAAAGCTCGAGGTTTTACCGTCTGACGCGGCAAGAAGTCGAAGAATGGTTTATACAACAGTGCCGTCACAAATGACTTCGCTTTCATTTTCCGTAGATTGTCGGGGACGAGCTCTTCCCTTTCTAAGTCTTATTCTCATTTTAGCAGCTTCCAGTTCCTTCTTTTTGAGAGAAAGGGTGAATTTTAAACGGTTTCCTCTTATAAATCTTACTTTTAATTTTCACACCTCGTTTTCATGGAACAAGATTTCCTTTCAAGTTACTGCATCCGTTGCTTGATTTCTAAATGTCTGATAGATCTGACTGTGGAGCCATACCATTTGCCAGTATTTGTGTGCAACACCTTGCCTAATGTTACGACATTTATCTTTTTCTCCTTCCTACCTGCTGTCTCTTCTTTAATTTCAGTTTCACGTACTAAAAATTCTGTTGTTGAGGTGGAATCCACAGCCTTGCTTTTCTGTTGCGATAAACTTTAGTCTTCCGCATGCACATCCACCACGACATCAGATAATGTTGCAATGTCACCCAGTGGCTCACCATTTGAAGTGCTTGATACTTCTAAAGCCTTTCGTTTGATACCCCTGGATTATTTTCTTTGGAGTTTTCCGCTTCTTTGTCTGAATCAGTCATAATATCTTCATTAACCATAAAATTCTCCGTAACTGACTGGGCTCTGCTACCACCCATCGCGTTTTCTTATACCTTAATCACTCTATTCCTTCTTTCTTCATTACTATACTCTGGCTACTTTGTGTTATACGTATCATCGTCTAATTCCTGAATTTCATTTCTCTGATGATATTTCATTTCCGAATTTTGTTCTCCAGGCAGGTGCCGAGCTGAAATCTATGTTTTCGTGGTTCACAGTTCCCTGTCTACTGTTTTCGCGACAAGGTCTGCGCATTTCTTGTGCCCCTTTTCTACATGACGTATTGCCTCTCATAATGTCTAAAGTTTCTGCATTTCATTACCAGTTCTCGCGGCGATCTTCATATCTTGCTGCATCCGCCAGATCTTTCGTTTCCCGTTAGTGCACGAGAAAACATGCAACGAAACTGTTATCGTGTCCACTAATGCCTTGACCATGGCTATTTCCCCTGATGTAGTCATATCGCTCTTCATCGCACCCGTCATTCTGCGTTTCTAGCTGCCGATTATTTCCGTGGCTTTGTTACTCTAGCTGTACATTTCTGTATTCGTAATGTTGATAGTTCGCGTCTACGAACCTTATTTAACTTCGCTACTGATGCCGGCTGGGGTGGCCGAGCGGTTCTAGGCGCTATAGTCTGGAACCGCACGACCACTACGGTCGCAGGTTCGAATCCTGCCTCGGGCATGGATGTGTGTGATGTCCTTAGGTTAGTTAGGTTTAAGCAGTTCTAAGTTCTAGGGGACTGATGACCTCAGAAGTTAAATCTGATAGTGCTCAGAGCCAATTGAACCATTTTTTTTTCGCTACTGATGTCTAGAAGCCAGTTATCATCGTGCTATGTTCTACTCCAAAACGAGGAATTGCTACGCTGTGGTGGACCTGCTGTTCGATGTTGTTTTTTTTACGCTCTGGACTGAGAATCCGAATGCTATATTGGAACTTGGACTTCAACCTTCAGTAGGCTTAGTATGTCAACGGACTTGTGATTGGCCTCGGAATTCTGCATTTCACTTGCACTTCGATGAAGTATAACGACCATCAATTTATATAGTTTTCCATATAGTGTTATCTACAACTTGGCACTTGGCAACAGAATTATATTGTATCAGTGTTGTGTAAATAAACCGTAGAACGGTGATGTATTTATTGTGTTATTCTTGGTTATAACAATTACGAAGCTAGACTAAATAATATTGTTAGTAATCACTGGTGTATGCAATCATTATTAACTCTGTCTTGACCTTGGCGATTTCTGCCTCAGTTCTCTTCCTGATTTCGGACATCTTTTCTGCTACGGCTTATGCCTCCTCTCGTACGGAGATTAGCTGTATGCTGAACTAGCTTGAATCCTCAGCGCAGTTCTTCACAACAGCTTCAGCTTGCAGAATTCTTGGTTCATGCACGTGAGACATTTCTTTGCCGTTTGCTATTCCCTCATTGTATTTTTGAAGTCAATCATTCCACTTTGTGAGAGATTTCGCTCTGAGTGATTACTTGTCTCATTTCGGCCGAAATTTCCTCTGTCATATCGAGCGAAGTGGCTCAGTGGTTAGCACACTGGACTCGCATTCGGGAGGACGATGGTTCAAACCTCATTTAGGTTATCCGCTAGTTTCCTAAATCGCTTCAGGCAAATGAGGTGATGATTGCTTTGAAAGGGCAAGCTGTGGCCGAGCGGCTCTAGGCGCTTCAGTCCGGAACCGCGCTGAGGCTACGGTCGCAGGATCGCATCCTGCCTCAGCATGGATGTGTGTGATGTTCTTAGGTTAGTTAGGTTTAAGTAGTCCTAAGTCTAGGGGACTGATGACCTCAGATGTTAAGTCCCGTAGTGCTTAGAGCCATTTGAACCATTTGAAAGGGCAAGGCCTATTTCATTCCCCATCCTTCCCTAATCCTAGCTTGTGCTCCGTCTATATGATTTAGTTGTGGAAGGGAAGATAAACATTGATTTTCTCCCACTCTGTCGTTTTATCAAGCTTTCGAGGGCAATAGTCTATCTTTTCCTCCATTGTAACTGCGTCTTTCTCCTTTTTAGCAGCGTTTTATTTTACCTCTTTCTCTATTTTAGCTGAGATTTCTTTCATCTCATACATTAGTGTTGCCAGGAGCATTAGCCTATCTAGACAAGGTGCCCTCCAGTACTTATCTGTGTGGATTCTCGTTCTGCCTTATTTCTCTTAGTTTGTGAGTTTTCTTGACGTGGTCATGAATTTCGTGTACTACTGTATTTCGGTTCCTCGGCCTCGTCCATGTAATAAGATTCTGTTGCACCAGTTACTGACATTTCTGTACTTTCGGAATCTGCATTTACCTCTTATAGGTCACGATTATTTCGGCTCCCAGCTTGTATAACCTAAAATTAGTTTCACTACCCGTCTCGATATTTTACTAAGTGGCTTCTTCTACTTCAGTCTCGTTATACTCAAGCTCACATTCTGATATGGTAAGTAAGTTTATTTACAACACTCGCAAAATACATTTCTACGGCTGCTCAATAATGCCCACAACTGCAATGATAAACGCAACACACTATGCCACTAAAGAATTTAGCTACAATTACTCGTTTTTTGCTTGAGAATATACACTCGTGGAAATGGAAAAAAGAACACATTGACACCGGTGTGTCAGACCCACCATACTTGCTCCGGACACTGCGAGAGGGCTGTACAAGCAATGATCACACGCACGGCACAGCGGACACACCAGGAACCGCGGTGTTGGCCGTCGAATGGCGCTAGCTGCGCAGCATTTGTGCACCGCCGCCGTCAGTGTCAGCCAGTTTGCCGTGGCATACGGAGCTCCATCGCAGTCTTTAACACCGGTAGCATGCCGCGACAGCGTGGACGTGAACCGTATGTGCAGTTGACGGACTTTGAGCGAGGGCGTATAGTGGGCATGCGGGAGGCCGGGTGGACGTACCGCCGAATTGCTCAACACGTGGGGCGTGAGGTCTCCACAGTACATCGATGTTGTCGCCAGTGGTCGGCGGAAGGTGCACGTGCCCGTCGACCTGGGACCGGACCGCAGCGACGCACGGATGCACGCCAAGACCGTAGGATCCTACGCAGTGCCGTAGGGGACCGCACCGCCACTTCCCAGCAAATTAGGGACACTGTTGCTCCTGGGGTATCGGCGAGGACCATTCGCAACCGTCTCCATGAAGCTGGGCTACGGTCCCGCACACCGTTAGGCCGTCTTCCGCTCACGCCCCAACATCGTGCAGCCCGCCTCCAGTGGTGTCGCGACAGGCGTGAATGGAGGGACGAATGGAGACGTGTCGTCTTCCGCGATGAGAGTCGCTTCTGCCTTGGTGCCAATGATGGTCGTATGCGTGTTTGGCGCCGTGCAGGTGAGCGCCACAATCAGGACTGCATACGACCGAGGCACACAGGGTCAACACCCGGCATCATGGTGTGGGGAGCGATCTCCTACACTGGCCGTACACCACTGGTGATCGTCGAGGGGACACTGAATAGTGCACGGTACATCCAAACCTTCATCGAACCCTTCGTTCTACCATTCCTAGACCGGCAAGGGAACTTGCTGTTCCAACAGGACAATGCACGTCCGCATGTATCCCGTGCCACCCAACGTGCTCTAGAAGGTGTAAGTCAACTACCCTGGCCAGCAAGATCTCCGGATCTGTCCCCCATTGAGCATGTTTGGGACTGGATGAAGCATCGTATCACGCGGTCTGCACGTCGAGCACGAACGCTGGTCCAACTGAGGCGCCAGGTGGAAATGGCATGGCAAGCCGTTCCACAGGACTACATCCAGCATCTCTACGATCGTCTCCATGGGAGAATAGCAGCCTGCATTGCTGCGAAAGGTGGATATACACTGTAGTAGTGCCGACATTGTGCATGCTCTGTTGCCTGTGTCTATGTGCCTGTGGTTCTGTCAGTGTGATCATGTGATGTATCTGACCCCAGGAATGTGTCAATAAAGTTTCCCCTTCCTGGGACAATGAATTCACGGTGTTCTTATTTCAATTTCCAGGAGTGTAGTTCGCTGAGCAGCCGTCGTTGCCGTGGCTTGATGACGATGTCTCGTTACCGCAGTAACCCGTCCTCTTTTCTCACGAGTGTGTAAACGCTACTGTTTACTCGCGGAGCGCGTTTCACATCGCTGTCTTTCATGGTTCAGTAGAAGTCCTTCCCAAGATAATCAAAGTTAAAGTTAGCTTTGTGGCGCAGTATGCCATGTTGAAGCACTCTCCTCAGTTGTAAGTAAACCGACCGTGTTTTTAAGGTTTGATATCCTCTATTTGAGGGAGAGACTTTCAACGGCCACAATCGCATACAAAATTAAACTGTAGGGTAACTGTGCTTAACATGTCTATTATCATCTACAACGAAATAAATCATAAAAGCTGTTAAGTTGTAAGTAGGCTGTTTAGGTTTTTGTATTGGTAACGCCACCTCTGTATGAAAATCACTGGCTGTGCTGTGTGCAGTCTGTGGCTGCTTTGCATTGTTGTAATACTCGCCATTGTAGTGTTAGGCAGCTGGCTGTGAACAGCGCGTAGCGTTGCGCAGTTGGAGGTGAGCCGCCAGCAGTCTTGGATGTGGGGAGAGAGATGGCGGAGTTTTGAAATTTGTCATGAACTGCTATATATATTATGACTATTGAGGTAAATACATTGGTTGTTCTCTATCAAAATCTTTCATTTGCTAATTATGCCTATCAGTAGTTAGTGCCTTCAGTACTTTGAATCTTTTATTTAGCTGGCAGTAGTGGCCCTCGCTGTATTGCAGTAGCTTGAGTAGCGAAGATTTTTGTGAGGTAAGTGATTTGTGAAAGGTATAGTTTAGTGTTAGTCAGGGCCCATTCTTTTGTAGGGATTATTGAAAGTCAGATTGCGTTGCGCTAACAAAATATTGTGTGTCAGTTTAAGGACAGTCGTGTATAATTCTTCTAAGGGGACGTTACATATGTCGACCCTTAGCCTAGGATACCTCACTGGAATCTTCTGATTTTTTTCTTGTGGTTTGTGTAATTAGTGTAGCTATTGTTTATTGCTGGCGCGTAATCATAGAGAGAATTTCCTTTGTAGTTGTAGTTTTTCATTGTTGTACAGTAAAACAGTTGTGGCATGCATGTAGATTTGCACCAAGAATTTCGCAGCTGCAATTAACTAGATATTATTTTCAATGCTATGTTAATGTGTTCTCTTGTTTTTGCTCTCCAAATTGTGCTTTTCTGTGTTATCGTGTGAAATATTGTGACAATAATGGCGTGTGAAAAACGTAACACTAGGCTACAAAGTAAACTGAGAAATAATAGTGACGACGAGCGTAGCTTATCAGCACCACTGTGTAATGAATTAACAGACATTCAAAGTAGTAATTTGGTAACTGTGCATAGGGAAATGGAGCGGGCGTCAAATAATGGTGTAGACAGTGAAACAGGTAGTGAACAGGGAAGCATTATCGATCGATCGGTCGGCAACAGCTCGCCTCAGGAATCGGGAATGACAGAACACAATATTGCAAATACTGTAGACTCAGGTTTTGGGTTCTCACCGTTTTCTCAAATGAGTCAAGACACATTCTCCGCTTGTCAAAATGTGAATGTTGCCGGTGCAAATTCGCTGCCGAAAAGCACTGAGGAACATGTTTCAGACACCAGTGCACTGTTATTACAGTTAATGCAACAAATGGGACAAAGTCTTCAAAAGTTAGACACCACGCTTGAACAAACACGTGAAGATTTAACTACTGAGTTACATAACATTGAATCGAAATGTCAGAAAGTCTGTAATGACGTAAAAACACAAATTTGTGAGCATTTCCAACCTATTTTTTCGCGTCATGAAAATGCATTACAGAATCACGAAGCAGCCATAAAAGAACTGCAAATTATTGTTCATGAAAATCATGAGACCTTGCAAGCTAAAATTGACTCAGTTGCATCTACCGATACGGTTACGCAACTTGCAAAAACTCAGGAAAACTTAAAGGATACAGTAGATACGATTTCAACACAAATGGACAATCTGAAACTTGGTTCAGAAAAACATACAGAGGAAATAATTTCACTACCGGATAAAGTAGCCGAACTTTCAGATCAGTTCACTAACTTATCTACAAAGGTAGATGATGATCTGAATGACACTACAACTGTAGCCTTCACTGACACTGAAGAGTATGAAGAAATTAGAAAATTCAAACAAAATCAAAATCAATTTAATACGCAACACAAAAGAGATATCCGGGATGTACAAGACCAGTTGGCACAAGTAATACAAAAATTACATATTTCAGAGGACACTCGCGCTCCAACACGGGAAGAGGGACTTAGAAATACGGAACAACCACAAAATAATAACACAGGACACTTTGGAAATTATGAAAGAAATTGGCAAGGCACACCGAATTTTGAGATGGAACCGCCGAAACGACGTAACAATGACCGACATGCGACTCGCCGACATGATGATTTTGACTATAAGCTGTTCATTACTACACGTAAATTCCAAACATTTAAGAATTCTGGCAACGACATTCATCCACAAGCGTGGCTCCATCAATTCTCTCATTGTTTTCCTCCCAACTGGTCGTTAGAACACAGATTAGAATTTATGTGTGGGTACTTGGAGAATGAACCAGCTGTAAGAATGCGATCGGTCATTCACGATTGTCACAGTGAAGGAGAATTTTACCATGCCGTCCTCTCAGCATATTGGTCTCAAGCTACACAAGACCGAGTAAAATATAGCATCATAATGATGAAACATTTCGAACAATCTGAATTTTCCAGTCTTGTGAAATATTTTGAAGACATGTTGCACAAGAATCAGTACCTGTCAAACCCATACAGCCCCTCAGAACTCATCCGCATTTGCTTAATCAAATTGCCTGAACATTTACGACATATTATTTTGGCAGGACGTTGCAAAAACGACATTGAAGATTTTCAGGGACTCTTACAAGAATTAGAAATTGACACAGACAGTCGCGGGATGCGAAAACAGGAAAACAATCACTACAGGTCACATTCGTCACAATTCCGTGACAACAGAAATAATAACTGGACACGACAAGGCTATTCTTACACCGAAAATCGTGAAAAAAACAGATACCACCCATATGACAACCACTGGCAGAGTAACAATAGTTACAGAGAAAGATTGCATTTCCGTAGTAATGAATATGATAGAGATTACCTTAGAAACAGACAATATGGGAATCAAAACAATTATTACCAAGGGAGACAGAATAACCTCAGACGCAACAGTTCAGCGCGCAGTTACGATTCAGGAAGAAATTCTCCACCACATGACCGACAAGAAAGAAATTATGAAATCTACCGACATGACGACAGACGAGATAATCATAACGACAGACCTGAATTTCATCAGAACTGGCGGGATTCAAACAGAGCAGGGCACTTTCGACAACGTGAATTTGTAGAAGCTAGGTCTCCTAATCCCAATAACGACGCGCGCCAGTAAGGGAACAGACAATGACTCTCACCGCAGGCAGCCACCTGCGCTGGCTGGCACAGAGAAAAAAATAACATAGACGCTAACCTTGAGAACAGTTCCAGTATTCTTTACCGACGTATACCGCATGATAATTGCGTTCAAGTTGAAAATCTGAGTACTATGAAGAGTAAAGGATTGCACCACATTTCACATGTAAAACCATTTATTGAAAGATAATCTGCTTTTTAACTTTGTCTTTG
Organism: Schistocerca nitens; assembly: GCF_023898315.1. NCBI lineage: Eukaryota > Metazoa > Arthropoda > Insecta > Orthoptera > Acrididae > Schistocerca > Schistocerca nitens. Next base: position 394,739,875 of record NC_064616.1, read on the forward strand.
CCATAAAACTTTTCACTTCACATTTCTAGTATGCTTTGCCAGACTTAGAAACTGTTAACATGCAACAATGTTTTGAAGTTAAATATCCAGTCTAGAACCTAGGGAACATTTTTAAACAGAAATTACGAATGCATTGTTATAGTGAACAGACGACACAGTGTTGTATTTGTACATTCTTGCTTGTTAGTTGCACGATTACGTAACGACTATAAGGCTCACATACTTAGAACATTTACCAGTACTGCTAATGAGATTTTAATGCAACATTTTAGTTTACTTGAAATTTGGTGTATCATGAGGTAAGTACATTGGCTTCTGCAGAACTTAGCTTTCGGAGGACGATAACTACGACACTTCCACAGAGATTATCTTACAGCAAGACGCACATTTAGCGCAACAGGACACGTATTTGAGTGATTAATTTCGCACTTAAAACATGTATTTTTTAAGATATTTGAAGTGCAATGATACAAAGGTTTTCCGTGATACATTTCATTCCACTGCTGTAATCTGTAACACCTGAGGGTATAATTACATTAATCCTCAGGGGGTACATGCTTACTTTGTGTACCATGTGTTTGGCAAGCACAAGGAGCCCTAGCTAATATGGTATTTGCTTATACAACTTTACACATCGGTACCATATTTCTCTAACACATAAATTACTCAGCTATCTGATTATTTAGCAGAGAAACAAACATTTTTTTATTACATCAATGACAGATGTTTACGCAATTACACAGTTGGATAACTTCACACTTATGAAACTGTATTTTGTCTGTACTTTGTAAACTGTTCATATTTTTTCGGAACCATTGTGATACTAAGAGAGCTTTGAATGATGTATTTGGTAAGGGAGCATGATTTTAAAGTACGTTTGAGGTAGATGACACTATTGAAATGAGCAGAGAATCTTTTTTAGGTTTTGACATTATTGCAGAAAGCTACAACGTTTTTGAGATTTGACTGAGGTGTTATGATGTTATTTTTACGATGACGATGTGTATTATGCTGTTGAGGTATGTTTATGATCAATAAGATGATGCTACCATATATGAGGAATTTAATTATGCTACGTATTTATTATGATGAAATATTGAAGAAGTGTCGACGAATATGTATATGAATAATGAGTAGTGGTTAGGGACTCTGATTTGTGGAAAAGGATGTTGGAAACCAAGAATCGTACTTTAAGAGTTATGAAATGTCTGTAAATGTGTGAATGTATCACAATGCCGACGAAAATTTTTTTGGACACTGTTATATCAATAAGATTTTGTTTCTACAGATTTGTAACGCTACTTCTTGACCTGTGAAATTTTTTATATGAGACTGCCACTGTAGCGGAAACTGCTGTCATAAATATTTCGTTAAGAAAGGTAAGTGACCTTGACGTAATGCGTTTTTGGCGCCCAGCTGAGAGGTAGTCGTCTGACAAAAGAAAGCCATTAGGTGGAGAAAAAAAAAGAGGCCATTATCCTCGCCATTGACATTCCTTTAGAGAAAGAATCGCAAATACGACATGCTCATTACTTGGAAAGATACATCCACACACCTGATTATGACAAGCGTCTTTCTACGAGAGTTGAGAGAATTTCTACTAACTTATGAAATGTTACATGACTATTGAATGATATTTTTATGCTTTGCTTTTCATAGTTGCTTATTTCATTTGATATCTAGTTTCCAGCTGTGTTGCAGCATTGCTTTTATAAAATAAAATGCATTTGCTAATGTGAACACTTTCTGTCAACAGATCTATTAAATAATAATTTTGTAATCCACATTCTTAAAAAAAAAATAAAAAGAGGAAGCACTTGGAAAGGAAAGAACAATAAGAAGGGACTAGTAACAGTAACTGCACACACAATTTTCTTTTCAAGTACATGGTAATATTTTTTTTACACTAAGTTGTTGTGGTGCACCACTTTAATTACATAGACATTAAGATGTGAATAGACATTTCCCTTGTCTGCATTGTTGTCTTTAGTGTAATATTTTTTCTGCTTGATCTTTGCCATGCTTAGGTATTAGTTATAGCATTTTCTGCTGCTGTTTTCCATGCATAGTGCTACTAAATTTCACTTTGTATTACTCTGTTAAGCTAGTTTTACTACTGATTTATTTTTCTTGTTTGCTGCACAGTGCATTATATTAGTTGTAATATTGCAATTGCTTTGCCTATTTAAATTTTTTGTCATTGATGTTTGTGTTAATTGTTTTGTGCTGCTGCATTGCCTCGTCCCTTAGTTTAGCATCTGAGCTCAGTAGATTTAAGTTAGCTTAAGAGGGGGTAGCCTATAAGAGAATGAGTTGCGATGAATTTGAAGAAATGCACCGAGAGGCTATACGAGAAAAGTACAGAAAGCAGGTATAGATAGGACTTTTGGAAATAATGAAGAACGAAGGGAGATATCCGAGAAGTAAAGAAAGTTTTGTTTGCAAAATACTGCAGTAAAACAAACCCTGTCCTTTCCTGGTATTATTCCGCTATATGTTTGTGTACCCTTGGGTATTTATGTTTTTCCTGTATTTATATGTTTATCTGATAAGACTTATGTTGTAGAATTTTTCTAATACTAAGCTACATTCACTATGATGAGGTATACTGTTATCCTCAAATATAATTGGCATTAATAATATGTTATTTACCTTGTGAATATGCTTAGACATTATTTATTCTGTTTTGTTTTAATGCTCATGTGTGAAATTGATGTTTCAAAATTTATTTTGATCTTTTATGTATCTACTTATCTCATAATTCCTGTAACATTGATGTATATGTTTATTTCTATTCTGTTGTAAAGTCTGTACTACAAATGTTATCTGTATCGTTATGTTCTTTAATGACGTATTTTGTACCTTTGTAATTGTATTCTTATGTTATAAAATTGTAATTGACACCAGTTCATCATATTATTAACTTGTAAGTTACATTTCACTGCACACGTTTCTGTTGGTCATAGTATATGGACAATATGTGAGAAGTAAGGACTGTTAGTGTTTGCACGTGTGTTAATAATTCAGCAAGGGACCGGATAACAGCATTGCTGGTTCTAAGGACAATTCCAAAAACTTTGTGAGTGCACAAGTGGTGGTTATGGACTTGCTATATTATCCGCAAGACTCTTCAATGGTGATTGTGCACCTGCACAGTCACAACAGATGGCTGCTGGCCATCTCTACAAGGACTAGAGTGGGTCTGCATCTTTGATGACCCACCAGTACCATTATCTCTACAAGGACTACAGTGGGTCTACATCTTTGATGATCCATCAATACCATTATTTCTACAAGGACTGCAGTGGGTCTGCACCTCTGGTGGTCCACCAATACCGTAATCTCTACCAGGACCACAGTGGGTCTGCTCTGTGATGACCTACCCACCAATACTCTTCAAAACTTCGACTGACTCCGCTGTGGGTTTACTCTGTTGCGACCCATGACCTGTCTGCATGTCGAGAGTCAGCACTGTCTTTCCGTTGGAAGGACAACGCTACTTCTTCAAGACTGCATGGAAATCCATTACTTCCGTGTGCATTTTCTTTTACTGCTCAGACTTTGAGAAAAACACTGCTATTTTACTGTGATGAACGATTAGGACTGTCTTTATGGACTGTGAGAAAGTTTAGCTTTTGACCAACATTGTATCAATAAGTGTGTGCAATTGATATCTTTGTTATTGTAATTATAAAAAAATTTTATCAAATCATTATTGGCCACTGTCCAAAACAATTTGTAAAATTTTTTGTGGGGAGCATGGGGGCTATGTAAGTAGGCTGTTTAGGTTTTTTTATTGGTAAAGCCACCTCTGTATGAAAATCACTGGCTGTGCTGTGTGCAGTCTGTGGCTGCTTTGCATTGTTGTAATACTCGCCATTGTAGTGTTAGGCAGCTGGCTGTGAACAGCGCATAGCGTTGCGCAGTTGGAGGTGAGCCGCCAGCAGTGGTGGATGTGGGGAGAGAGATGGCGGAGTTTTGAAATTTGTCATGAACTGCTATATATATTATGACTATTGAGGTAAATACATTGGTTGTTCTCTATCAAAATCTTTCATTTGCTAACTATGCCTATCAGTAGTTAGTGCCTTCAGTACTTTGAATCCTTTATATAGCCGGCGGTAGTGGCGCTCGCTGTATTGCAGCAGCTTGAGTAGCGAAGATTTTTGTGAGGTAAGTGATTTGTGAAAGGTATAGTTTAATGTTAGTCAGGGCCCATTCTTTTGTAGGGATTATTGAAAGTCAGATTGCGTTGCGCTAACAAAATATTGTGTGTCAGTTTAAGGACAGTCGTGTATAATTCTTCTAAGGGGACGTTACAAAGTCGTTGCCCGCATCTCGTGGTCGTGCGGTAGCGTTCTCGCTTCCCACGCCCGGGTTCCTGGGTTCGATTCCCGGCGGGGTCAGGGATTTTCTCTGTCTCGTGATGGCTGGGTGTTGTGTGCTGTCCTTAGGTTAGTTAGGTTTAAGTAGTTCTAAGTTCTAGGGGACTGATGACCATAGATGTTAAGTCCCATAGTGCTCAGAGCCATTTTTTTGTTAAGTCCTTCTGGAATAAAAGATGTCCTCCTTTACCGTAGTTTATTTAACTTCCAATTACTGAAGCTGTCCTAATTGTGTCACACTCATTCACTTCGTTGAAAATGATAAATCCCAAAAATTATTCACTCTAAAAAACTAACTGACGACTCAAAATTTTTATTTCAGTTAAGTACTCCTCTCAGTGCAATTTTGAACACTTTCAATGTTAATTTTCCGTATTCTCGTCTCTTGACTCAAATGGTTCAAATGGCTCTGAGCACTATGGGACTTAACATCTGAGGTCATCAGTCCCCTAGAACTTAGAACTACTTAAACCTAACTAACCTAAGGACATCACACACATCCATGCCCGAGGTAGGATTCGAACCTGTGACCGTAGCACTCGCGCGGTTCCGGACTGAAGCGCCCAGAACCGCTCGGCCACCGCGGTCGGTTAAATACTTCCGGTCCAGTACCGGGAATCGAACCCGGGGTGTCTTGACTCTTTCAATTTATGTTGACTGGGCCAACTTTGCTCCACTACTGGCTTGGTAAGCTCACGCTCACTAGCATTGTCAACCTACCAAGCCTGTTTCTTTTCCGCCGCAAAAATCGGTAGACTGCAGATAGTTCTCCAAGACAAGTCTCGCCAATAAGTGCCTGTTGCTAGGCAGCGCGTTGGTAAGGATATCCAACACGGCATCCATACAGCACGCGGTAATTTCTTGCGCGAAGATGGTTGTGAATGTCATGCAGTTGATGTGACGTCAAGGCGTTATTAAATTTTGGAGATGGAGCTGAAAAAATTTTAAGAGTGATGCCAAAGTCTCATACAGGATTAATCAACAGCAGTTTTACACCTTAATAACAAATAGTTAAGGGTTCTCTCACGTTTGATATCAGTTTGCGGCAAGAAGAATACATCCAGATGGTCTTGCAGGGTTTCAGTGAAACGAGACGGGGCCCTTAAAAACTGGGAAATTTGTATTATGAGTAAAGTCACGGGCATGAACTGGATCGCCATTGGAATATTGGTAGTGCGCTTTGCTTTAAAGCACTTAATATGGGTGACACTTTTCTTGTGTTTGTTGGGTGCTGTACATTCTTCTCGCATTACCGAAAATAGCACTCTTTGATATGCCTGGACCTATGTACCAGTCATATTCCGTAAGATCGGAGACATTGGATCAGTTATACTTTCGAAACGCTAGTATAGGAATATATGGGAGCTTCAGCAAGTAGTGATGGGTAAGAAAACAGAATGCTGATATCAAGGAAATTTTGTTACAACACATCGACGAGGTATGATTTTTCGGTATCTGCCGGTGCTAAGAAAAACTGAATCCTAGACCCTTCTCTAGTAACATGCAGTGGAAGTTCACACCCGAAAGTACCAGGGTGTGAAGTCTGTTAAGTAAATCTTTGATACTGGCGTCGGCCGAAGTGGCCGTGCGGTTAAAGGCGCTGCAGTCTGGAACCGCAGGACCGCTACGGTCGCAGGTTCGAATCCTGCCTCGGGCATGGATGTTTGTGATGTCCTTAGGTTAGTTAGTTTTAACTAGTTCTACGTTCTAGGGGACTAATGACCTCAGAATTTGAGTCCCATAGTGCTCAGAGCCATTTGAAACATTTTTTTATACTGGCCTTATTAAATTCCACCTGTTTTGCGCCTCAGTGTAAGGTGGGTGGAGAGTACATATTAACAAGTAGAAGGTCGTAAAATCGTGCAACAATTCCACACCTAAATTCGTAGATGTCGTGTAGGAGACAGTAAAGGCCTTATGTAAATCTGACTCCTGTGGAGAACTGATACTGACACTCCTTCTCTAGAAACGTTCGGAACCACGTATCAACACACTTCTTGAAGAATATCAACCAAAAACGGACGAAAACTTATCCTGTTCCTCAGAAAACGCTTAATGAAGATTGTGTGTTGCGATACGAGAAGTTTGCATGGCGTAGACATAGAAATGCAACGTGAGTGTGGCTGCAGTATTGAGGGCATCGACTGGTGATCCAATCGTTGGTGAGAATGGTTGGTGCGAAGTATATTCAGATTGGGTGTCTATTTTGCTCATTCGTCGGATGCATCGTCGCGTTCATTGAAGATGACGTTGTGAATTGGGGTAGCCATGTCTGTAACAAATCGTACGTACCGCTTAGTCTGTTAGCATTCCTTTGTGGCGTATCGTTTATATGGCACAATAGCTCCAATGAGAGATATCTGACAGATAGTGTCATTATGGAGGGATGACCTGCGAGATATTGGGCAAAGGCGTAATTGCTGTTGGTGCGGATAATGTGCCTTCGGATGACTTTGTCTAGTTTTACTAACAACTATAGATCTACATCTAGGCGTGGGGTATTGCCGATAACCGCGACTCATCTGTGAATACAGTCACCCTTCCTCTATATATCTGAACTACCAGACTATTTGAGAACAAGACGTTCCATATTACGCTGTTAGGCCTCTAAAGGGCATTACATGCTCCTATCGTGCTCAGACCCATCCAATCAACAGAGACTGAAAGCGTCGTCAGTATCAGTGGCATAATCATTGTAACCAATGTACATAAATCGTGAAAGAACACTAGCACGTACTTCCAGACAAAACAGTTCAAAGAAAATCGTACTTCGTGTACATGAAGAGCGGTTGTTTGCTAGCCATTTATTAATAACTGCCAATCGATGTGCCGTATCTGGCCGTAAGTCTAACCTGTCTGCAGGATGTTTTCTGTCGTTCGTGACCCTACAGTGTCAAGTAGAACAGTTCTCAAAATTCGGAATAGGATGGCGGAGCACTGAACCATTACGCACAACGCCAATGAATTGGAGTGCTGGGCCGCGATGGGTAGCCGCGTGGTCTGAGGCGTCTTGCAGGGTACGCGCGGCTCCCTCCGTCGGAGGTTCGAGTGCTCCCTCGGGCATGGGTGTGTGTGTTGTCCTTAGCGTAAGTTAGTTTAAGTTAGATTAAGTAGTGTGTAAGCTTAGGGACCGATTACCTCAGCAGTTTGGTCTCATAAGATCTTACCGCAAGTTTCCAAATGGGGGGTGGCGACAAATACCTTCGTCGTACGCTCCACGTCTGTCTAAACTAACGACTAGAGCTCCAATACAGCACGTGATCGACACTTAACCAGAGCACTTCAGTTTTCTTCAGTCTGAACTGTCGAAATGCGAGAGGAACTATAATCCAGGGTAGAATTTACTGAGGTAATAAAGTCTCATCTAGTTCACGATCATAATGGCACAGACTGTTGAAATCGCAGTTCTCCGCATAAAAGCATTTGAAACATCATTGGAGCGTTAGGCCAGTCATTAAACTGTCTTACCATACGGTTTTGCACATGACGTAATTTAATTATACCTAAAACTTCGTTTCAGAATGGTGAAGGACGATTGCATACGTCACAAGACTTGGGGACACTGGACTGCGAGGGCAAATAAGGAATAGGACCGAAATCAAATGGTTATCAACTGCTCAAGAAATCAGAAGAAATTGCAAAATGGTAGATAATTAAGGATAAGACTCCTGGATAAATTGTCGGAGTCATCCGCTGTTGTGCGTTTCGGAAGGAGCATTAGACAACGTTGGATTACAACAGAGGAAAGGAATACAATGACAGACCAACAGGTAGATCTGAAAGATGAAATAGTGAACTCCTCAGAGGATCACATGGATAAAAGACAGGACAGAACCTGGTAGAAATGACTGGGAATACAGGAAATGATGTTGTGATTTTCAGTCCGAAGACTGGTTTGATGCAGCCCTCCATGCTACCATATCCTATGCGAGCCTGCATCTCCGAATAACTACTGCAGCCTAAATCTTTCGAATTCTGCGTGCTGTATTCCTTTACTCATCTCTTTGTCTTACTCTATGAATTTTAGAACCCCGCCCCCTCTCCCCCCTTGTGCTTCCCACCAATACTAAACTGGTGATTCCTTTGATTTGTGGGAATGTATCCTATCAATCGATCTCTTCTTTTTTGTCAAGTTGTGCCACAAATTTCTTGTCTCCCCCACTCTATTCAGTACTTCCTCATTAGTTTCGTTATCGACCCATCTGATTTGCTGCATTCTTCTATAGTACAACTTTTCGATAAGTTTTATTCTCTTTTTGTAAATGCTGTTTGTCGTCCATGTTTCACTTCCATACATGGTTACACTCTAGACAAATAACTTCAGAAAAGACTTCCTAACACTTAAACCTGTGTTCGATGTAAACAAATTTATCTTCGACACAAATTCTTTGGCGATTTCCAGTCTCAAACAGCAAAACTCATCTACTATTGTTAGTGTTTCGTTTTCTAATCTAATTCCCTTAGCATCATCTGATTTAATTCGACTACGTTCCATTACCCTTGATTTGCCTTTGTTTATGTTCATCATAATACTCATTTTAAGACAGTGTCCATTCAGTTCACCGGCTGTTCAAGGTCCTTTGCTGTTTCTCAGAGAATTTTACTGTCATCGGCAAAACCTTAAAGTTTTTATTTCTTCGCCCTAAACTTTATTTACTGCTGCACATTTTTCTTTGGTTTCCTGTCCTGCTTGTTAAGCGTACATGATTTTGCCCTGACATTGGTGTTGTAGCGGCCTACACTTCAGCCACCACGCGCTAACGTGAAATTCATTAATGTACAGTGTACGGCCAACCATTCCTTCCGATGGTGCCGCGACTCCGCAAGGCGACGTGCTGCTGAGCTGATACCACCGCCGGTTCGATTATCATGCGAAGAAGTTATCATCACCGTGTTCTCACCCAAATGCAACCGGCAGTTCGCAGTGGGCGCAGCCGTTGCCAGACGTGCTGGAAGTGCCTGTTTGTCACCGACAGAGGTTTCAGCATGAAATTATTAGTGAATACCTGGTCGGATCTGCGTATCCTGTCTCGAACGTCCATGCATCGTTGCCAGCCGTCAACTAACTGCCTTCCGTCTGACGGCCGCTAAGAACTTTTCAGTAGCGATGTACGGTACTCAGTGGATGAAGCTCAACCTTGGACTGGGCTGCCCTTATACTTGCGATTTCACCATCGCAGATGTAACAGAGGCCATAGTCGGAAAAGACGTCCTGGCACAATACTTCCGGACGTAGCGAACGCTCGCTTGGTGGACGGAGTCACCGACTTAGCAGTCATCTGTTTCCACTGCAGTGCAGAAATTCACAGCGCCAAGTTTATGTAGGGTTCTGGCGGTGAGTACGCAGAGTTGCTGACCAACTGCGTGAACTTGACCAACCTCTCGGTGCTCCTGACGCATACCACATGACACACTGCACCACATAAAAATGACAGATGAACTCCTGGCAGTGTGTCGGTAAAGATGTTTGACTTCGGACCCTTTAGCATTAGCGAAAGCCGAACTTGATTCTGTGATATGTGAAAGCGTAATGCAACCGTCTAAAAGTGTGGTCCTGAGCATTACACTTCGTGCCAGAGGAAGATGGATCGTGGCACCTGCGGTGATTATCGTGTGCTTAATTTATTAGGTCTCCAGCCTAGTCATCAAATATATGGGGTCTAGGAAGCTGCTTATTCGGATCGCTAGACAGAATTGAAACAAATCGTATTAATGAGTTTTATTAGAAGGTGAAAAGATACAATACTTCATTTCGCAATTACACAGATGTATCGCAAGGAAAGGGCGACATACAAAATAAGCAATCTTCGTCAGTAAAAACAGCCCAAAGTCGCTGCTCTACAAGTGCCTAATCTTGAATACGCTATTTATCTGGGGTATCGCCGGTAGGTCACGGCGCTTATGCCCTCTTCACATAGGGGCCACTGCTGTCGCGTTGTCGTCCTGGAGAGGGGTTGATCAGTGTGCGATTGACTGACGTCTTCTTACAGACACCTCTTTTGTATCGTTCCCTACTGAAGTGCCGACGCTTGACTTTACGCCGTAAGGTAGGATCGTGGACGCCTTGATGGAATGGAAGCTGTGGCTGCAGGGGACGTCAGATTTCCTGTCGTAACCCGCCATCCGGCATTCGCTCTGGTGGACACGCCCCCGGAAAATGACTAGAAGGGTGGGCGGGTACGCGTCCACCTCCTGAGGCCCATGACAAGATGCAGAAGGCGTCAGCTGCTGCGGTGTGGGAGGGTCCAGCTCCACGGTAGGACGAGAGTAGGTGGAAGAGGCGAAGCCTCCGTCTCGATGGGGTCGTCCCGCGGTGTCGTGATGACACCCTCCGGTGGCTGCTGTGGCTGATCTTCCTCGAGATCCGTGAATATGGGGGAAGTGATACAGAAAGATCACAGTGCACATGACAGTGGCGAATCAGATTATGATGTCGGCGCTGCAGTCCTGTCTGGGCCTGAAATGAGATACATGTCTGCGCCAAGTCGACGTAGGATCTCGCCGCTAAAAACTCTGAAAAACGCAATATCATGCACCGCGAAGCGATAATTGCGGCATTTCTGCGACGCCGAATGCTGAGGAGGGTGGGGCAGGTGGAAAAATGTCCTATGGCGGCGACCGTGAAGCAATTCCTCAGGCCAAAGTCCATCTCGTGGATGCGGGGCGAAGTTTGGCCATCTGATGCTTGAAGCTTCTGCAAAATGTTCCGCTTCGCCATTTTACTGTGGATGAAACGGTGCACTAGTTACGTGTATGCCATTGAGTTCACGGAATGTTTCAAGTTCATTTGGGTGAACTGAGGTCCATTGTCCGACACTATGACTTCAGGCAAACCTTCGAGGCAAAAAATAGATGACAAGGCCTGAACTGTGCTACGTGACGTTATCGATTTCATTGGCACAGCAAAAGGAAACTTGCTGTAAGAGTCTACCACAATCAACCAACGAGAGTTCTAAAAAGGTCCAGCAAAGTCTATGTGCACACGTTGTAATGGTGACGGCGACTTGGGACAAGCAGAGAATTTATGTGGCCGAGCGCACTGAAGTTCCGCACATGCGTGGCTCTGTGAAGTCATCTGTTCCATCTGGGTGTCCATACCCTGCCAAGTGCAGTGTCGACGCACTAACTGTTTCGTCCGAACAAGCCCCCAGCATACTTGAAGTAACTGCAACACTTCTTTTTGCAAAGCTTTGGGGATCAACACATGTCATTGTCCACTGTCATTTTGAACAAGAATCACACCTTGCTGTGTACCGAGACTATGCCGACGTGCAGAGTATCGGCGCACTACACAGTTCTTCGTGCTATGGAATGAACGAGGCCCAGATGCGCGAATGTATTTTAGCAGAATGTTCAAATCTGAATCAGCTTCCGTGGTCTGTGCAATTTTGCTTTAGTTCAAAAGAAAGGATCGAAGAAATTCCGAATCGAGATCATCTATGTGACAACAAGATGCAGCAGAAGCGTTAAAGTCTGTATCAGGGTCAATCGGAAGACGTGCAACTGCGTCCTCATTACCATGTTGAGCTGTCGGGCGATTCAAGATCTCGTACTGGTATTGAGACAACAACAAAGCGGATGAAAGAAGGAGTGCAATGGCTTGTGGTACGTTACTAAGTAGAATTTTCTGACATACAAATAGTGGAGGAATTTAGTGACACTATACGCAATAGCCAATGCCTCTTTTTCTATTTGTGTATAGTTAAACTGAGCTTTCGACAACACTTTGACGTGAAACCGATAGGCCTATTTAGATCACCAATTCTGTGCGAAAGCACTGCGCCGATTCCGTAAGAAGAAGTGTCAACTGGCAACACAACTGGATTATCAGGATCAAAGTGGACTAAGCATCGGTCACTGAGCAATGCGTTTTTAAAGTTTTGAAAAGCTTCTTGGCACTCATATCTCCAAACAAAGGGAACGTACTTGCGACGCAAGCGATGCAGTGGAGCTGCGATTTGTACAGAATTAGGTATGGTCCGAATATAATAGTTCATTTTCCCTCAAACGGACTGTAGTTCCGTGACACTGCGAGAAACTGGCAGATCATGTATGGCTAGCAAATGCTACTGAAGAAGATGTACACCTTGTCTGTTTATGACATGGCCAAGATACTGAAACTTAGGTTTAAAAATTACACTTGTCCAGTCTACACTTTATACCTGCATCAGATAACACATGAAACAAAAAAGCAAATTTGCATTGTGTTCTTTAGGTGTACGACCTGCTACGACAATATCGACCAAATAGTTTGAACAGTTTGGCACTTGAGCAGTCAGCTGTTCCAATTACTGCTGGAAAATGGCGAGTGCTGAAGCACTGCCAAAAGGCAAACGCAAATATTTAAACAATCCCAAATGAGTATTCACTACACCCACGTTTTGAGATTCTTCGTCGAGCGGTATTTGAAGATACGCGTCGCGCAAATCAATTTTTGGAAAGTAGCGACCAGCGCCTAATCTGTCCATGAGATCCTCTGGGCGTGGCAATGGGTATGTATCAATCACAGATTTTGGGCTGACCATAGACTTAAAGTCAACGCAGAGGCGAATGCGACCTGAAGGTTTGCGGAGCAAAACTAGTGGACTTGCACACTAACTGGTTTGTATGGGCGCAATAGCTGCGCTGTCTTGTAATTTTTGAACTTCAGCAGCGAGTTTGTACCGTAATGCAATGGGAAAAGTTCTCGTCCGGACAGATTTGGGCTGAGCATTGTCTTTAATATTAATATGTGCAAAAAACTTGTTACCCTTGCCTAAACCTTGTGAAGAGAGTTCACGAAATCCTTTCTTTGGCACTGAATGCAGTCACGGGCAACACATTGTCCTGAATGTTAAAGTCAAACATATCAAACGAATCAAGGCCACATATGTGATCACAATCACGTGATTGTAGCACAATGAAAGTCACAATTCGAGTATGCGAGCGATACATGTCAGGAAAAGTACATTTTCCGAGAATGGGAATGTCTTGTCCATTATAAGCCGACACTTGCGTGCTAGTTTTAGACAGACGTGGGGAGTAACAGTTCATATGTGTTACGATTCAGCAATGTTACAGAGGCATCCATGTACAAATGAAATTTCACACGTTTTCCATTAATATGCAAATCAACGAAAACTTTGTTGCTCTGGAGTAGCACTGAAGAAACGGTTTGCTCGCTAGTTTTGCGAATGCCTGCAGCAGGCTTTGAATACACTGGACTGATTACATGGGCCTTGTGACTAGATTTCTGTGAGTGGGCAGAATTTTTATGTTTGTTCCATTGCAAACATATGGATTGTACTTGACCTGTCTTGCCACAAGCCTAACACTGTGCTTGTCTGGACTGGCAGTCTAGGCGTTCGTGCTGTGAAAAGCACCGAGGGCATGACTTAATTCTGTTCGCCTGTTTCGAAAACTGTTTACGTGGCCTGGCGCACTTGTGATGTTGCTGCCTAGGGGTCCAGTTGTAAGCAAAGGACGACTCAGCGCGACAAATTGGTGGGTGCTCAAATTTATCGGCCGCTACGACATCTGAATCATACTGATCAAGAATTTGCAGTATGTGCTTAAATGATGGATCTGTTTGTTTCAAAATCTGTTCTCTGAGTCTGACATCAGTCACACTGCACACGATCGCATCACCAACATCACCTCTGAATATAAAGCACCACAAGCACATCTGAATTTGCATTTCCTCATCATACCTTGCAAATCTGTTACCCACTCGCGGTGAGGTTGTTCTAATCATTTCTTGCAGTGATAGAGTTGGTACCTATCTGCCACCATATTCACTTGTTGCTCATAATAGTTAGCAAATCTACGATTACAGGGAATTTAACTCTGAATGGCGTTAGGGAACAATTTCTGAATGAGATGAAAGACTGCACGTCCTACCGTACTATAGTTTCACAGGACCTGATACGTCGTGAGAAGCGATGTGGGCTTCATACTGTTGCAACCACTCGAACCGTTCGTCTCCTTTTTCATTAAGCTGGTGAAAAGACGGTATGGCATTTGGAGCTACAATTGTTGTTTGTGGCGCTGCTGTACCGTGTTTAGTAGTGTTGAGATCTGCTCCGTCGGAAACTGAAACACCTGTGTTAGCTGCGTTGCATCTATCGCTTGCAGCTGAGGCGCCTGAGTGGGGGGTGGGAAAGGTGGGTTGCTCATTTTGGAATAGGCAAATTCAATAAACAGACAAGGCAAGCAATACAAAGAAGCAAACAAGCAAAGAAAAGTTCAGAAACGCCCACATGAAAAGACTGTTTAGCAAAGACAGTATAAGAGACACTGTTAAAACACGTAAACAAACTCCTCAAAGAAAAGACAGGGTGGAATTAAGGCGCCAGCAATACAAAAATCTGGCGACAAAACAAAAATTTTGGCAGCCAGGCTCTGGGTTCTTCTTACACCTCGTCGCCAAATATTATGTCTCCAGCCTATTCGTCAAATATGTGGGGTCTAGGAAGCCTACTTACTCGGATCACTAGAGAACTTTGAAAGAAATCGTATTAATGAGTTATATTACAAAGCGAAAAGGTATTTGGAACAGTTGACTGCTCAAGTGACAGACTATGTGAAGAAGATATAAGCGCTGCAACCGACTGACGACACCCCAGTTGAATAGCATCTTCAAGATGAGGCACTTGTACGGCAGCGTCTTAGGATTGTCTATACTGAAGAAGATTGCTTGTTTTTTATGTCGCCCGTTGCCTGCGATACATCTGTGTTCAAATGGCTCTGAGCACTATGGGACTAAACATCTGTGGTCATCATTCCCCTAGAACTTAGCACTACTTAAGCCTAACTAACCTAAGGACATCACACACATCCATGCCCGAGGCAGGATTCGAATCTGCGACCGTAGCAGTCGCGCGGTTCCGGACTGAGCGCCTAGAACCGCTAGACCACCGCGGCCGGCCACATCTGTGTAATTGCGAAGTTAGATATTGACTTAATTTCGCAATTACACAGGTGGGTCGCAAGCAAAGGGCGACATAAAAGATAAGCAGTCTTCTTCAGTATAGACAACCCTAAGTCGCTGGTATAGAAGTGAATAATCTTGAAGCTGCTATTTAACTGGGGTGCCGCCAGTCCGTCGCGGCGCTTATGTCCTTTTCACTTAGGGATCGCGGCTGTCGCGTTGTCGTCCTGGAAAGGGGTCGTTCAGCGGGCGATTGGTTGACGCCTTCTGTATCATTCTCGGCTGGCGCGCCGGCACTTGACTTTACGCCGTAACATACAGAGTGGCGCACGAAATGTGTTACCAATTCTTTCTTTCACAATTTACGACGCACATTAGATATCCCGCTGTGATCTCTACAGCAGTACCAGCAGAGCTTGGAAAAACAAATGAGTTACGAAATGACGTGTAATTCACGATACTGCCGCTAGGAGACTAGTAAGCAGCAGTGACTGACAATGGAAGACTGACGACACAGCAACGATTGGTGGTTGTGTTACTTTTTCACGAAACGAAAAGTCTTGTTGTGACTCAGAGGCGTTTTTGACAACAGTTTAACACACGATGGGTCCCTTGCAAGAAGACCATCCACAGGTTGTACGATAAATTTGTACAGGAAGGAACAGTATTGGAAGCGAAGCGACCTCGGCCTAAGCCTGTTTCTTCTCCGGAGAATATTGAAGCGGTACGAGTTGCTGTACAGAGAAGTCCCGGGAAATCGTGTATAAAGGCAGCAGTGCAATTGAGAATATCCAGACGCTCCGTTCAGTGCATTCCTAAAAGTGACCTCCGTATGTACCCATACAAGATGACCTGTGCACAGAAGCTCACTGAAGAACACAAGCAGCAGAGACTACTGTTTTCTCAGTGGGCGGAGGATAGGGAAGAAACTCTCAACAACGTTTGGTTCTCAGACGAGTCACATTTTCATGTAGACGGTGTGGTTAACAAACGAAATGTACGCTTTTGGGCCATTGAAAACCCACAAGTGCTTCATGAACGACAACATTATGCTCCAAGGATTACAACGTGGGCAGCAATTTCAAGTCACGGACTTATTGGACCCTTCTTCTTTGAAGAAACTGTGAACAGCGAGCGTTATTTGAGCATGCTTCGCAATAGCTTCATTCCACAGCTTCTTGCTACTACCTTGCCCTTCAACACTCAGTGGTTCATGCAAGATGGAGCAAGGCCACATACTGCAAACATTGTGTTGGACTTTTTACACGAGCATTTCGACATGTGGATCATTTCACTCAGGTTTCCAGGTCGCTTCAATGACGGACAAATTTAGCCCCCCAATAGTCCAGACCTCAATCCATATGACTTTTTTCTTTGGGGGTACCTAAAGGAAAAAATGTTCCCGAAACGTCCACGTGATTTAATGGAGCTCAGAAGACTTATTCCTCAAGCTTGCAGTGAAATTACGGAAGACATGTGCCGTAGGATAATCACTAACTTCAGTGTTCGTTTGAAGGAAGTTAGGAAACGAAATGGAAGTTAGGAAACGAAATGGCATGTGCTGAGTTAGAAGAAATCTCCATGGACGGCTCTTCATTGTAGTATATGTTACTTTCAGTTTATATCCAGAAACCAAATGGTACGCTACCCTGTAACTTACGAACACTGCCTGACAGATGTCCCATACCGATTTAGAGGTATTATGATTACACGCTACAAGGTGCCATTGCATTCTCTGTTGTGGACTGTGCATAGTTATATACTCAGATATCAGTAGCCACGTAAGACATACCCAAGACTGCCATAATAACGTCTTTTGGGTTATCTGAAAGAGCCCTTCATGACTTTCCAGTTGCGAAACACTGCTTAAACTCGGAAAAGATTTATAGACTCTGTTCTCCAAGGGCTACCATACTGCTTCGTGTACCTCGATGATGTTCTAGTGTTATCCGCCGACCGGAAACAGAATCTACAGCATCTCTGGAAGGTACTCGAAAGATTGGAACGATACGAAGTCGTCCCAAATGTGCCCACATGTGAATTTGTGCAGCCAGAGGTGACGTTCCTCGGTCATAACATCTATACTGGGGGGTCTCTTCCTTTTCTGAGAAGGTGGACGCGGTACTGGAAGTGCCTCGGACATCTACAGTCAAAGATTTACGGTGTTTCTTGGTTATGCTGAACTTCTAAAGAGACACGTTCCTCATGTTGTGGAGTTACAAGAACTTTAGACGTCAGGTTATAGGGCCCAGAAGTTAACAGCAATCCTCTCATGAAGTGAACAGACGATATGTGCTATGCGTTCGTGGCAGCAGAGAAGAGCTTGGCCGTCTGGTACAGCCGTGGCTCGATTCACTACTAGGTATAGTCACGGATGCTAGCCAGACGGCCGTCGGCGCAGCGCCACTACAGCGATCGATACGATGTCTGGCAACCACTGGCGTACTACTGACACTACCTGTCGCCTTCGCAGAGGAAGTGGAGCACATACGACCGTCAGCTCCTGGCTATGTACCAGGCGGTAAAATAATTTCGTGCTCAAGTCGAAGCGTTGGTGTTAACAATTTATACGGCGCAGTTCACAACGGCGATTAAGCATATATGTTGGATCAACAGTGGCTTTGTAGATCGTCTATCACGAGTCAAAAGTGTCTCTAGTTTAGTAGCTTTTTCCGCACTTGCACGAGTGTAGCGAGAAGACGATGAACACCTTTTGTACATCAACGATGCCTCATTAGCACTGAAGTTATAGCTCACATACGTTCCAGGGAAAGGAACATAACTATAGTGCGACGTCTCTCGCACTCTACCTCGGCCCTTTCTGTTGGCAGCGTTCAGAAGGCCAGCTTCTAACACTATCCATGAGCTGTGTCATCCTGGGCTGCGTTAAACCTTTCGTCTACTGACTCAGCTTTTCGTGAGGCCCTGTATGCAGAAGACTGTCGTTAATGGGTCAGATCTTGTTTTAAGCGTCAAACTGCAAAATTATCTTCCATTTTCAAGACCCAATTGGCGACTTCCCCGATACAATCACTCGTTTCGTCGATGTACATTTGGGCATTGTTGGACCACTTCCTCCATCAAATGGACAGAAGTACTTATTAACAATGATCGACCATTATACCTGTGGTGTCACCGCCAGACACCACACTTGCTAGGTGGTAGCTTAAATCGGCCGCGGTCCATTAGTACATGTCGGACCCGCGTGTCGCCACTGTCAGGATCGCAGACCGAGCGCCACCACAAGGCAGGTCTCGAGAGACGTACTAGCACTCATCCCAGTTGTACGACGACGTTGCTAGCGACTACACTGACGAAGCCTTTCTCTCATTTGCCGAGAGACAGTTAGAATAGCCTTCAGCTAAGTTAATGGCTACGACCTAGCAAGGCGCCATTTGTACCATTGCATGTATCTCAAGATAGTCTCACTTGTATCATCAGGAATGCTGTATACCAAAGGACGATATAAAAGTTAAGTGTTCTAGTGGCTACGTTCTTTTCTTTATCACATTCATCACGTATCCTGTTCCAGACTTCTCGCCAGTCGGCGTGTGTGTATGTGTGCCCTTTCGGCTACCCGTCTCTGTGGACTGGTTGCCTTGTCAGTCCACTACAATACCCGTTGGCCTGAAGTAGTACCGGTCTATAATATCACAGCCAAGACATTAGCTTCCTCCTTTGGTGGGATTCAGATGTCCGCCGCATATCATCACGGACTGCGGACGTCAGTTTGAATGAGATCTCTCCGCTCAGTTAGCCAAGTTTTGTGGTTATGCCCACAATAAAACCACACGATGGGCAACACAATGATGTGGCATGACGAGAACTGATCGTCAACACTACCAGGGGTACTACTTGGCATGAGAAACAACATTAAAGTCCACCATCAGCTCGACAAACCGCAGAACTGCTTTATGGTCAAACGTTGCACCTGCCTGGTGATTTTGTTGACACAGACGCAATAGAAACAGCAAAGCGAGATCAGCCAGATTTTTTGCTTGAGAGAGCGCGTTTCCATGATCCATCCTCCGAAAGCTTCGTGACAGGGCACACAGTGTTCCGTGTATCAAGATTTCGAACAATCTCCAGGTATTGTGCTCCACACGGAAGGCGTTCAACCACCACTAAAAACGTCATATTCCAGCCCATATACACTTCTCCACCGACATTCACAAGCAGTAGACATTCTGGTGAGCGGGAAGGCTACAACTATCTCATTTAACCGCGGTAAACCAGAGGATGCCTTATGAGACACACCACTGATAGCGGCTCAAGGGATGCATACACCCATCTCCGTTCGAGAAGCTACGTCCCAAGCGCCGCCACTGCAGCATCCGCCTCTTGACGCAGTTCCTCCTCCGAAACAGATTACTCGCTCTGCCGCTCTGGCTACCGGATGCACCTTCCGGCACGATTCCTCGATGTCAACACTCCGCATTCGCTCAGGGCCCTGATATAGCGGCCCACACATCAGCGGCCACGTACAAACGCGAAGTTCAGTGTAGTGTGGTGTACGGTACAGGCCAGCGTTCTTAGACATTGAATCGCAGTTGTCTGAGCAGATCCGTATCCAGCCGCGAAGGGCGCTGTGTTTTTCTTACGCTTTTGCATGTTTTCGGTGTGTTCTTTTCATTATTTATCCTTTTTTTAATTCGTTGGCAATGACGCTGCTTGCCAACTTTCTGTAACCGAGTTGTAACCTGTAATCAGTTCCTTTTTATTTCATGGATTAAAGTTCCCATTTACCGCATTTCTGTCCTGTCCATTGATTAGAGCGACTTCAGGCGTGCATTCCTAATAAAGTGTCAAAGAGTCAGTACAAGTGTCGCCCGCTTAGTCGCTATGAAAACGTCAAACTAAAGTCGATTAACCAAGGGTAGAGCTAAATCCGACAGTGTCATCGCTGTCTCTCATACGCGACACCGCCGAGATGCATGCTGACCACAGCGCCTTAACTGTGCTTTGCGTACAGCTTACGTCCTCAAGGCCTTGGCCTCTACTGGCATCGGTATGACTGTTGTACTAGTGAGCAATAAATGTGTAATCTGTCAATGCTGTTTCACTGACATGTCTTACGTCTATCAGTATCCACTTACCGCTACATTGGTATCCCACCTAGGTGCTGGACTACGAGCAGAGTCATCTCAGCGTAACACGTTTCACTGTCCGCCGTAGTGGTGGATCAGACCGGTCGCTGTATGTTGTGTCAGAGTAGTCACTGACGTCTGCAGCGAGGATCCAGGATCACGTCTCCTACTGCAGTGTGAAGCTCAGCAGTACTGTTTTGGTGAGTGAGCTTTTACTATAGTGGCATTTTGTTTGCTTTTGTTCAAGGGCATGATAAATTCATAGGATGTGCATAGAAATATAAAGCTGCTGTTTGTGAAACTGAAGGAACCTACGAGCATTTCACTGTTTAAGAGGAACTGTAAAGGTTATTTCTTAGGATCAGTTACATGCTTGTATTGTAAATTGGCATGCCATGGGTTACTAAGTACAAAGGCATTGTCAGCTACTTGCGGTTCTTACCCACATTATTGGCAATATGTACATTAGTGCTTGGCGTCTCGACTGTCGAAGAAATTAGTGTCATTTTCATGGTTCCTTTGAGCGTTTTGTGATAAACAACCATGCTTGTATTGTAGACAAATGTTCCACAAATGCCAATCACATGGGTAATGACAACGCAAGGAGCCGTCGAAATTTTGACGAAACGGATTGCCGAACTAGTGAAGGAAGTGCCATGCGACAAATGCAGTTAGACATTTCAATAACATCGGGGGCACGGACAGGCTGGGAGGATGAAGGCTAAATCTTCAGTCAGTACACCTATTTCATTTATGTTTCTGAGTGTGGCTCCTTTATTGGTTCCCCTTTTGGGTAAACCGAAGATGTATGTGTCAGTATTTGCTGACTAGTCTGGATAATTAGTCGTATGACATTGGTTTACATCTAGCAAGATAAGATTAGTAGACAATGCGAAAACATACGTCATGTATCATTTACCCCCCGCCACACACCGTCAGGTGGCTTGCGGAGTATGGATGTAGATGTAGATGTAGATGAGGAGTTAAAAAGGCGCGTTTGTTCCAGCAGTTAAAGAAAGGACTAAACTAGCGGAACTGTAAACAGAATACATGAATATTCTTCAGGAAACAACTTAATGCCTTGTCTTAGACATGTAATAAGTCGGGGGAGGCATTCTTAGACGGAATCAGGAAAACCAGTACACAACTTATGAGGCTAATAAGATTATTCAGCAGGAGGCAGAACACTGGGTGTTAATTGTATGTTTTAGAGTACTTCCGGCCGATATATCGTGGTGAATGGGGATGGAAGGATTTTGCCCCTGCCATTAACGTTGCTACACAACTTGAAGAGTTGGATATAGCGACTAAGGTGCAAGATGAGAGGAGTGTTTTTTCCTCAGAGGCAAAAGGCTACTGGTGTGGAAGCACCAGCTACTTTTGGAAACAAAGCAGCCAACCACAATGTTATGAATGTGGTATGGTGGGGCATCAGCAGCGGAACTGTTGAAACAGAAAATATTGAGAATGGCATCATAATAAACGTTCTTTAAATGCCAACAGAAATGTCCCAATCACCGGAAGGCATTCCCAGTAGAACAGAATGTTGCAAAAGCATATGCAGAGGCGTAGTGCTGTTTAGTGGGCGTGGTAAACTGTAGGGAACGCAGCTTTCTAGCTAAACAGGAACTCATGTGTCGTGTACTAGTCTAATCCCCTGAGTTGGAGTTCCCTCGATGTAGTTTACATAGGATAGGGGACAATGGTGTCGCACAATTGGGATCAGCACAGTTTAATTTTTGTATTTGAGCAGGCAATTTTCACGAATATATTGAAGTATTACCACATGTCAGTCGGTGGTAATGGGCTATCTTAGGGCTGGACTTTCTGAGTATCAGTCATCCCAAAACTGATATTTAAAACAGCATACTACCGAACTCAGAGGGAAGTTATTCCAGATGGCAACAATAACTGTGAGTGATTTACTGTTCCAACGTTCGTCAGTCATGAAAGTGGAAACAAACTGCGTATGCATTCAACAAAACTTAATTTCACATGAAAAGGTACAGAGGAGCACAAGAGATTTACTCTGGATTAGTGTGGGTGGTGACCTACTGAACAATGTATACTGTGCTGTAGAAGCATTGGAACACAATGAGGAACTGAATACTTCGCCTTGTTTTATGCATAGAAACATGGCGCCCGGGCAGGAAATAGCTGGAGTTCATACATCAGAGGTGAGGATGATTAGGACAGATCGAGTGGGAGACCTGTGCTGCAAGTAAACGATCAATTCATCTGCACTATGCTAGAACATGTAACATTTAAAATGTAAGGATAAGTCAGCAATGGAAACTTTATTGATACAGTTCGGAGATTTTTTTCAGTCCTAGTGGTCCATTACCAGCAACACCTGTGACTCAGCATAGAAACCAGACAAGGAATAAAGCCCCCCATCCCCCTAGTCTACAAGGATCTGTACAGAATATCCAGGAACCTGCAATCTGTAATTGAAGAATTCATCGAACAGTATTTGGTTAATAGCATTAGTGAGGACAGTGACAGTACATGGTAAATAGCCATTGTCATTGATCCAAGGAAATCACGGGATTGAAGAAAGAAATACAGGTTTAGTTGTGATTTTCTATACCAAAATGCAACAACAAACATGGTTGCATGTCCTGTATCGAACATACCCCTCATTTTGGTCAATCTAAGTCAATGAAGGATTTGATCAGTGAATATCCTGAACTGGAAGTGGATTCAGACGACTGTTTGAAGATAGTACTGACTGTTCCGTAGGGTCACAGTCGAAAAAATTGCTCTGAGCACTATGGGACTTAACATCTGAGGTCATCAGTCTCCTAGAACTTAGAACTACTTAAACCTAACTAACCTAAGGACATCACACACATCCATGCCCGAGGCAGGATTCGAACCAGCGACCGTAGCGGTCGTGCGGTTCCAGACTGAAGCGCCTAGAACCGCTTGGCCACGCCGGCCGGAAGGTCACTGTCGGTATCGATTGATGCCATTTGAGCTTAAGAATGCAGCAGCCACAGTCCAAAGGTTATTGACTGGAGTACTAATGGGACTGATACTAGACTAGGGTATGGTTTATTTAGTCGATATTAGTTTGTTTCCTAGAGATCTTGAGGTACATGTGCAATGTCAGGAGGGAGTCGTTAACGCTAAGTACTGAGAAGGGTCACTTAACATCAACATAGGTAAACTATCTAGATCATGTGATGAGCCAAGGTGGTGTAGAGACTTACCGAAGTTAAATATGTGCTGTTAGTGATTTCTTACCACCACATGCAATGAATCAACAGCAAACATTTTTTATAGTGTAAAGTCATTATAGAAAATTCATCAGAGAATTTGCTGAAATTGCTAGACTCTTGATGCATTTGCTGGAAAACGTAATGAAATTCCAGTGGTCAGTCGACCAGCAGATCAGGCCTCAGAAATTATAAGCGGTGTTAACGACTAGGCTGGTACTAGCATCTCCCAATTACGAGAACGAACTTGTCCTACCTCGTGACCAAGCAGTCAGGGTTAGATGGATCAGGCAATCATACAGATGGAAAAAGCACGCAGTACTGTATACATCAAGGCAGTTGCATAAAACTGAACAGGATTACTCAGCCACAGTAAATAAATGTTGAGTGTCGTTTATAGTATTACCTAAATCCATTGTTACCTTGTCAGTACAAAATTCTAAGTTGTAACGGACCTTTTGACAATGAAGTGGTTACTACCACTGAAAGATCCTTCAAGTAGAGTATCTCTTTGGGAACTAAAGTTGAGTGAATTGAACTACAAGGTGATACACGTACCCAGTGGGAAACATACCATTGCCGATGGCTGGAGCTGAGAGACTGTGGAAGTGTTGCCAAATGGGAAGAAACATAGACTGCTGATGTGGACTACCGATTGTTTAGGACACAGCTTTATTTTGGGACACGAAAGGATTTTTGCAGGATGTCGAATTATGGACCATCCAGTGCGGTACTAACAGCTTTGAAGGACGAAGATCTGGTGGATGCACACGGCAACAACATTCACTAATTTAATAAAATATTGTGAAACACTAATTGTTAAGTAAAAGACCGTTTTGTATTTTAAAATTTGGTTTCCATACGTATACTCTCACTACTGTAGTTAATGACCAAATATGAGTTTAAATATCGTCTAACATACAAGCGTTAACATTATGGTAACCACGCATTGCAAGAATAAATGGCACGTCTTGGCGTTGTGGGCGTGTGACAAAGGAAGGATTGTATATACGTTGAGCACAGACGAATTGGGATGCTTTCTAGTTATGACACTGGCCGCAAATGGGCAAACCCTCTCACAAGGTGTATGTCGTTAAGCCATGGCATCGGCGCACGGGCATTTCGGAAATGGCGAAGCTGGCCGGGTGCTCGTGTTCTACTATTCTGAGCACATAATGTAAGCTGTTGAAGGACAGTGAATTTGCTCAGTAGGCAAAAGAGGATAGGCAGCAATCGGTGACAGATATGCCGACAGAATACATAGCTAGTGCAGACGCAACTGTTTCAGAGCACACCATTCAGCGCACCTTTTCGAATATACGGCTCCGCAGCAGATAAACCGTTCGCTTTCCCATATCGACACCACGAAATTGTTAGTTTCAACTGCAGAGGACACAGGATCATCGAAACGGTACTAGCACTGCTATGAATGTGTCACTTGGTAGGATAAATCATGCTTCTATTTACACCAAGGTGATGGTCATGTCCGGATAAACCACCCTTCCATTGTCCAGGTGAACAGCTGGTCAAAATGTGAGCCATGCAATTGATGAAGGAGAATGTGGACAGCTTAATGTTGTAGGTGACAAACGCTTCGGCTTTGGTGGAACCTGTGATACTAATCGAAGACACAACAACAGATTTGGATCCTTGAAGACGATGGCAACTTCCTTCACGTTAACAATTTGCATCACCTCCCATAATTGCTTACAGTTGACTGAAGAGCTTGATAGTAAACTGACGTTGATATCTTGGCGATCTAATTCCACTGACGTGAACCCAATGGAGTAAATCTCGGACGCCATCGGTCACCAGCACCACTCCGACAAATCATCGGACTACATTTTACGGTAATCGCGTGATCTGCTCACAGACATGTTGTGGCAGATACCTCTAGAAACCTATCTAGGACTTGTCGAATCAATATCACACTGAATCGTACTGTATTTCGTTTCAAAGGTGGTTTAACATGGTATTAAGTAGGCAGTCACATTGTTTTGGCTCATCAGTGCAATTATATCGAAGGTTTCTAGAAACGTTACCAAGTTTTCTGAGTGTTTTAGTAAAGTATTTAGCAGCAGTATTTCTAGGTGTTATACATGATGAAATCCCTAGTGGTATTGCATGAAGCAGAGCCCTGGGCAGCCAGTGTTGCTGACAGCGTCTTAATGGATAAACATTACCACACACCATGCTGTACATGTCGCAAAGGTTGAGGATGAAAACACTCTTTCATTTTAATTATAGATACTGCGCATCTTTGATCCCAATGGTGAGTTTGTGAATTTGATCCTCAACTTCTTGGTTATCTATTTATTCTTCTTTGGTACAGTATAAAGCGTTGATAGTGGGAAATTAATGGTTGTATAAAATCACTCACAACATGAGCGTTGCCTTTGTTGTTAGGGTGTATAGGATCGATAAGATAATGACTGAATGAGATTCATTCATTCAGCGTTAAAAAAAGGTGCCTGATATATTCTTAGTAGGTTATCGCGTGAAATGCTGAAATTGTCTTACAGTTAATAGTTTTAAAGCATGTTTGTTACATTCCTCTGTTGTTCTAAGAAGCGTGACCATATTCAGACAAATATCACAAAACTGTATTTGGAGAATGTCGTGATAAAAATTACATTTTTTATAAATTCCTTTATTTACTGGACAATATTCAATGTTTTACTGCTTCAGTTTCAAGTTTCAGCTGTAATCTACAGTTGTCCACAGACCACTGTTGCGGCAGAACCCATAGACGCGTTTGCTGTTATGGCTAACGGTGTTTGTCCTCACTCTGTGACCTCTGTTAATCGGACCTGATGTTGGTCGCATATACTTGTGTAACGTCACGGTGTAGGCTGCAAGAAGACTTATTAGGCATATCTTGTGCAGATAAACTGCCATTTCCCTGTTTATTACCAATATATCGATCCTGCCATTTGTATAACTTCTATTGTATTTAAAGCAGATCGAAACTATTTCCAATTGTTAATTATTTAGTGAAAGTACCTACGTTTCGTGGAGATCAAGCCAATGAATTGTCTTCATTGAGAGCTACTTGACAGTCTTTGAATCAGACTGGTATTTTGTCAGAATTAATCTTCGGAATATTAAGGGGGCAGGGGCCTTTGTGACCACTTTTCGAAAATATATTATAGTTAGATATATTATATTTTAGAATTTTGAAAAAAATATTGTTTTTAATTACCTATGCTACCAGAATCCAAAAGTATTTTGAAGTTTTCAGTTAAACTTAACCCAAAAATTTAAGTTTTAATAACAGTTGTCATTTTCGTAAATGTAATACATTAAATGTATTCGAAATTGCGAATAATGACGACCATCAGTTGTAGAATGGAATGAGTACAATGAAAATTTGTGCCTAACCATGATTCGAATCCAGAGTTCCCGCTTATCGCGAGAGCTCGCCTTACCATTTGGCTATCTTTATGCGACTGTCGGCAAGCCGCAAACTTCCATATGTCGTCAACCACACGTCTGCGACCTGGACTCTGAAGTTGAAAGTTGCTTCCCGGTATCGGCAGAGAAATACGATATTTGCAGTACCGGTGTTATTCTGATTGTGATGCAAACTCCATTTGGACAAGTATGCGTGTCCAAAGGAACTTCACATCGTAGTTTGAATAATATCGTAATCATAGCAATCTCGTATTCTTAAATGAATGTGATTCAATTTTCAGGTTCAGGACCTTACTTATACATATCTCGTTAAAAATATTTCTGCGAGCAAAAGTCATCAGAAGTTGACGAAATTTCCATTTTTAAAGTCTTTCGCGGCGATCATAAACTTACCCCCCACCCCCATGGCCTTGTTAGTAAGCGTTATGGAAAATACGTTGGTATTACTAGGGTTACGAAGAATATTATTGTCACGTTTTTTGGATAATACACTGTGGGCAAAATTGTAGCAACATCAAGGGGTTAGCTAACAACGACATTTTACTTAATACGCATGGGCAGTGTAGCAGGGAGGCTACAAGATGACATTTGTAGATTATTTGGGGGTACAGATGATGTGAAATTTAATAAATATTACTTCCAGTTCTTATAGCAAAATGGCTCGTATCGGTCTCGGCAGCAATAGAACTGAGCGTGGATTAATGATACGAATAGGACATTCAATGCTACTTCAACTCTGTTCCATACTTTATCAGTCGTAGTGGCTACCGAACAGTGACGTGCTAATCCCTGGACAACCCATGACCTAATGTCTTCAGTAGGTAACATATGGAGTACCTGCAGGCCAGAGCAACAGTCGAGCATCCCAGCCATCGAGGTAAGTCCGTGCAGAACTTACGCTCATTTGTTGAAATATAAAGTCACAGAGACCTTGAAGATAGGGCTTTAACGCATTAGAAATTTAAAGGCTGCTGTCACGAGAATAGCAACCTGGCACCATCCATTCTTCTGGGAGCCCCCACACGCGGCTGCGTCCATTGGGTTGCTGTATACTGAATCGTGACTAGTTTGCAAAACCAACGTGTTGCCAAACTCGGTTCAAGTGTTCTCGCTGAACGCACCACCGTCGGAGTGCCTCTATCTCCTGCCACATCAAGGGATGCAGCAGCAATAATCACACTGCTGGAATTTTTTTTTAACTTTGTGGTAAGTTCCTATGGGACCAAACTGCTGAGGTCATCGGTCCCTAGGCTTACACACTACTTAATCTAACTTACGCTAAGGACAACACACACACACGAACTTAATTGGTACACTGAACGGTCCACAGTCCTCTCTAAAGCATCATTTGACAGCCGTAAAATTTTACCTGAATTGCACCGATGTTTCTTAGAAATTACTGAGATCCTTAAAATCATGTGCCGGGTTCGCAACTCATACTATTGCGACAAAGAACTGCAGTGAAGATATCCCTGACGAGTATATGTCACCATGATGGTCACCAATAAGAATAACAAAAGCCTTAACGAAGGGTCAGACTCTGGGTTCGCAACTCATACTATTGCGGCAAAGAACTGCAGTTAAGATATCCCTGAAGAGTATATGTCACCATGATGGTCACCAATAACAATAACAAAAGCCTTAACAAAGGGTCAGACTCGTGATATGGCATCGAGAATGTTAAGGTATGTGAGATAACAGATGACTAGTGATTTCCTGCTCCACAGCTACCAGAAGGCTGCCTGGGGAACAAGTGATAAACGGTCTGCCGAGAGATTTCTGCTGCTGTAAGCTTCTGCTGTGACTGTTTTTCCGCAACATTGAAAGCAGCGGTAGACACAAATGCCTGGGTCGTTGGAAAACACAGTCCCTTTTGAGGAAATAAATGATAGTGAAACAAAGATGAAAAAAATTCATAGCGATGGACCCTGAACACTTCCGATTGACTAAATATAGTCGTTTCCCATAAATTCATGAGGCAACCTAAAGTTGAGTCGATAAGTGGGTGTTAGTAACGCTGAATACGAGCTGGGAATCGAGGGCTAGATGACAGTACATCTAAGCACGCCTCCAGATCAGCCTCAAGTATCCAAAGTCAATGAAATTTGCAATTATTTGTTCCAAACGCTAGAATTAGAAACTGTCCAAGGGTGATTGTGTGAACAGCACATACTTACGTGTATCCGATGTGATATAATCAAGTTTTAATGTCAGGAAGTATTAGTTGGAATCATTAATAACTCATACAGTATAATGGTCAAGAACAATGCACGCGGTAAGTAAGGGATCAGGATTTTACTTATTGCCTGCTTATTAATTGTTATTCGTCACAACATATTCTTTAGACTGCAGAGTTAGCACTCGTCCAACGTAATTTCATTTCCTTGATTTCAAACACAAAGATTCCTATACCTCATTTCAGTGAATTTAATTCAGCTGAGAACAGCAAACAGTGTCTAATACAGCTTTACGAGCATACCGAATTGACATCTTTGGTTGAGGGATATTTATATTGAGACCATCCTATGCTTTCATATTTGTCATATTAACAAAGTCATTCATCTAGTGATTAAACATGTTGAACTCATCCGGAAAATCCACTCTTCGTGTCACTGATGTACACGTGAAACCTTCTAAAAATTATAGCTAATAACAAGTGGTCTGTCTACCAGGACATAGCTGAAGTCTGAAAATCTGTTAGTCGCAATAGGAAAAATTTAGTGACTCTAACTGTTGACCTCACTTTGATTTAGCATACGTCGTAGATTTCTACTGATTTTAAGGACTGTGAAGGCCACAACGTGAGACTGAAGATGAAATTAGGAAGTCGTACGTTGCTTGTATAGAAATGATGCAAGGGGATGTGAAATGAAAACAGACTGAAAGTAAGTAAAATATATACTATTTTAAAAATAATCGACGTATCCGTTTATATACCCGGAAGAGTCAAGAAACTCGTACGCTACGTAATATCGTGTAGGGCCCCCGTGAGCACGCAGAAGTGCCGCAACACAGCGTTGCATGGACTCGAACAATTTGACTGCTGAAGGGAATTGACACCATGAATCCTGCAGGGCTGCAGAGTACGAGGGGTGGATATTTCTTCTAACAGCACGTTGCAATGCATTCCACATATGCTCAATAATGTTCTTGTCTGGGAAATCCTGCGGTCAGAGGAAGTGCTTAAACTCAGGAGAGTGTTCCTGAACCACTCTGTAGCAATTCTGGACGTGTGGAGTGTCGCATTGTCCCACTGGAATTGCCGAAGTCCGTAGGAATGCACAATGGATGTTGTGTTGGCAGAAGAGCCAACACCGTGTTACTAGGGGAGGCCGAAATGCACGCGTTTTAGCTCACGCACGCTGGCGTGAGGAGGGAAGAACTATACTGACGTGAGGTCTGGAACATGACAAGATATTATAATTCAGAAAGCGGACGTGATTAGTTTGATACTTAACCTTAATCCATTAATGATGAACGTCGCTCTTGACGGTACATGATTCACATTATTATCTGTTCAGAATACATTCTTGAAGAATATGGCGCCATGCTAGGTCGTAGAAAATGACGTAGCTGAAGGCTATGCTAAACTGTCGTCTCTGCAAATGAGAGCGCATGTAGACAGGGAACCATCGCTAGCAAAGTCGGCTGTACAACTGGGGCGAGTGCTAGGAAGTCTCTCTAGACTAGACCTGCCGTGTGGCGGCGCTCGGTCTGCAATCACTGATAGTGGTGACACGCGGGTCCGACGTATACTAACGGACCGCGGCCGATTTAAAGGCTACCACCTAGCATGTGTGGTGTCTGGTGGTGACACCACAATGGACTCGAATGGATGAGGGTGATCAGACAGAATGCTTACGTGTGTGTCACCTGCCAGAGTCGTATCTAGACATATCAGGGATCCCATATCACTCCAGCTGCACGCGCCCCACGCCATTACAGAGGCTTCACCAGCTTCAACAGTCCCCCTACTGACATGCAGGGCCCATGAATTCATGAGATTGTCTCCATCCTCGTTCACATCCATCCGCTAGATTCAGTTTGAAACGAGACTCGTCCAACCAGGCAACACGTTTCCAGTCATCAACAGTCCAATGTCGGTGTTGACGGATCCAGGAGACACGTAAAACTTTGTGTCGGAAGTCATCAAGGGCACACGAGTGGGTCTTCGACTCCGAAAGCCCATGTCGATGATTTTTCGTTGAATGATTCGCACGCTTACAATTGTTGACGGCCCAGCATTGAAATCTGCAACAGTTTGCGGAAAGGCTCCACTTCTGTCACGTTGAACAATTATTGTCAGTCGTCGTTGGTCCCTTTCTTGCGGGATCTTTTTCCGGCCACAGCGATGTCGGAGATTGATGTTTTACCGAATACCTGATATTCACGGTACACTCGTGAAATAGTCGTACGGGAAAATCCCCACTCCATCACTACCTCGGCGATGCTGTGTCTCTTTCCTCGTGCGCCGACTATAACATCATGTTCAAACTGACTTAAATCTTGATAACCTGCCATTTTAGCAGCAGTAACCGATCTAACAACTGGGCCAGACATTTGTTGTCTTATATAGGCGTTGCCGACCGCAACGCTGTGTTCTACCTGTTTACATGCCTCTGTATTTGAATACGCATGTCTATACCAGTTTATTTGGCGCTTCAGTGTATTTATCCCACTGCGAGACAAGACTGTTTAATCCCTTCATAGGAAAATGTTTGAGGCAGCCTACGGCACCATGACTGTACCAACGCGAGACCTCTTCGTCCGAAGCAAATTAAGGACCACGAATGTCTTTCGTCAGAGCTCCTACATTGTGGAATTTACAGAGAGAGAGATTGGGACTGAATAGAGGATGTGTAAGGAATTCTGAGAGGCACTTCTGCATCGTAGACAAAATAACAGCCACTCCATCTTCGGGACTGGAAGGACCCGCCGCTCATTGACTTTCTGGAACACCGCGCCACAGTTAAAGCACAGTGATACATGGACACTTTGCAAAAACAGAAATACGCCGTCAAATCCCAATGCCCATGAATGCTGACGGACATCATCATTCTGTTTCAGGATAATAACCGATCACATGTTGCCGATGTTGTTTCAAGCACGTTGCAGACATTTCGCTCGGAAGCCATTAAACATCCTCCGTAAGCACCGATGCCTCCCCATGGACTTCCTTATTTTTGGAGTCTTGCCTCGCAGTGGGACAAATGTATTAAGTTACGGCGACTACTTTTGAAACGATAAACAGTTTGCTTACATTTTTGCAACTGTCTCTTTTTCATTTGATTTCCCCTTATACAATGACACAGAGACGTGAGTTTAACTCACTTCAGAAAAATGTGAATTTTGCTTCAGATTGCAATAAACAAACGGAGTCGCCCAAAAATAAAATCTGAAGCGATATGTCGAAAATGTAGCACAAATTACTTCGCACAATGAAACCAACTAGAAAAGAAAGCTACGATACGACAGCATTCTTCATACAGGAACGTAACAGTGTTTATGTTAGGTGCAGAGATGTCGAAATTCTCGCTGACTTTCATGAGTGAGAAACGGGCTTGCAGTTCTGTGTATCTGTCTCGTTCCAAATATATTTATCAGGCTTCCTGTTTTTCATTATCGCAAATTCCCAAAAAGTCACATTTCAGCATTACTTCTGGTTACTTAAGGTTTGAATATGTTCTTTAGAACACTAGGAACATTTGTAAGTTCCCTGCATGCTATGAAATTTGTAATCAATCGAAAGTAAGTTACACTCATATTATGCAAGTTTTTCAGTAAAATTTTAGTTTAGACAATCAATAATCACTAACCGAAAAATGCCGGCCGGGGTGGCCGGGCGGTTCTAGGCGCTACAGTCTGGAACCGCGCGACCGCTATGGTCACGGGTTCGAGTCCTGCCTCAGGTATGGGTGTTAGTTAGGTTTAAGTAGTTGTAAGTTCTAGGGGACTGATGACCTCAGAAGTTAAGTCCCGTAGTGCTCAGAGCCATTTTAACCGAAAAGTCAGTTTATATTATTAGAGTTACGTTTCCACCTTTAATCTCTCATTGTCCTATGACTAGCTAAAGTAAATTGCATTATAGACGAACATGTTCGTTATTCAGTAATTTCAAGAACAAGTGGCTATAACTTCTTAAACGAATGCACTTCTTTTTATCCGGCAGAATTGAATGTACTTGATTAAGGAATTTTTGTTTAGTTTTCAATGTTGCCATTACACATATTTCTTTCGCCTGCAAGTGTTTTTAACCTAGTTTACTATGTAAATCGTGAGTAAGTACGATTGTGGTTTTAATCACATCCTTTACGACCAAATTATCTAAATCAGAATTTCCCTCTGTGCGATGCTTTATCTCTTTCTCTGAAAACTGACTGTGACTCATAGTTCAGACAAGAACCTAACACAGAAAAAAAAGCTGAAGATGTAGGGGAACTGGAACAACTGTTCAAGCCTTAAAATCGGATATACCTTGCATAAAAATTACATAAAGTGGACACAGTTCATAATAGACACGGAATACTAAGACGCTTCCTAAGAAACAGAACCTACTGCATGAAGCTAAGTATAAATTTGCAGACAGACAGACGATAATTTCAACATGCCTAGATAGCCGAAGGCTCATGCGACAAGCTCAGATCAACTACCATAGCAATACACTGTCGCAAAACCTGTCTAATATCGCAACAAATTTGGTTCATACGTTAGGGTTATCAGTCGCACAAAAAATATGTGCCCAGATATTCGTAAGCAAGACACGAATCGAAATACATAAAAAAGAAACAAAAGTGAAAATTTTGAATTACTCGTTCAAATGGTCTTCCACAGGTTAATATTACGTTGTTGCCAATATGCAACAGCTACTTCTCAGAAAGCACGTAACGTGTAGCGAATATCAGTGTCGTTAAAATGTACATCAATTCGATTACACTTTGTAAGGATCAAGGGCCCGATGGAGTTCCTGCCATAGTGTACACTACTAAATTTGGGGAAGATGCAGCTCCACTATTAACTACAATCTTCGCAAATCTCTTGGACAGAGTTATGTTTCTGTCCTATACTAATGAGATCTATTTACAGCTGGCTATGTGAATACATGAAAATCGGCATGGATTTTGAAACTTGGTTCAAAAGAATTGCAAATATTACTCCTTGCACACAACATACTCATTACCATGGATAAAGGACGCTAGGTTGATTCAGTGCTTCCAGAATTTCGAAATGCTGGTAATTCAGTACCATATCAGTTCCTTCTAAAGAAAATTCCATGGATATTTACCAATCGTGACTACTAATCTGCGGTATGCTGTTGGTTGTACTATCGTCTAAAAACACTGATTTGATACCGAGTGTGCTTTAGGGAAGTGTAATAGAACTACAGGGACACTGGATGAGTGGTGCCCCAGTGGTGGAGAAGCGGGTTGAGGCGGCTGTGGTACTGGTCGTGGGTGGCTAGGGAAACTTCGCTGTAAGGTATAACATCTTTTACTTAGTCTTGAGCTACAGATTTGCGGTGCTGCGACATAAATGGATACGACCCGTGCAGGCGCGATCCACCGGCAATGAAGCTGGTGACGGAAAGTCACGGCGGCGGGATGGTCATTTGATGTCTGCCTCCTACTTTTCTCACAACGTTTATCCCATTGGCAGCACGTACTTGAGTTATCACTATGTGGCCTTGAGTCAGACGCACCAGTGACGCAAACGTCCGCTGATTCCTCCTAGGATTCCACCGCTAGTGCCCTGGTGTGGGCGAATGGCGACTGTACCGTCCTGTCTGTGAAACGCTGCCCTCCAAGGCAGGAGCCAGGTTGCTACCGTCAAGCATCTGTCTTATCGCTATAAGTCCACAAGTATGGACTTAGAACAGTGAACTGCTCTGGTGAAGGTGGCTGCCCTGACCGGCGTCAGCTACTGGCCGGCCCATAACACGATGAAGACTTACGTGGACCCGACGTCGCGGATGGTGCTACAGACTTCGCACAACTCTGCTTGAATCAGAGGGTGTACATAGCAATTCAGAGCACGCTTGGTGTGCCGATACATAGCTTTCAGACGCGTACAGATCAACACCTTCGTGTCTCAAAGATCTGGAAGTACTTCGCAGGCCGTTCGTAGTTGTCTGGTCTTCTACAATGTCACCACGATTGCGGGGATCGGCCCGGCCGCCTCGTGGTTACAAACAGGCGCGCCTGTGAAATTACATATCAGTGCCTCATGTGCGACTGCAGCGGCTGCAGTAATCCCCAAAGTTCACGATGATATTACAGAATAGTTACTCAATATGTTAAACAATAATAAAATGTTAGGTGCAAATTGAGGCTGTGATGAGGGACGCTGATGGTCTTTGAACCTGAAATATTATTAAAGTGGGATGCAACAGACCTCATACTTCGCAAAGAAAGCCGGCTGGAGTGACCGAGTGGTTCTAGGCGCTACAGTCTGGAACCGCGCGACCGCTACGGTCGCAGGTTAGAATCCGGCCTCGAGCATGGATGTGTGTGATATCCTTAGGTTAGTTAGGTTTAAGTAGTTTTAAGTTATAGGGGACTGATGACCTCGGAAGTTAAGTCCCGTAGTGCTCAGAGCTATTTGAACCATTTGACACAGAAATGATTACCAATTACAGGTAATCGCAATAATTGTGTAGAAAAGCCGACATCTACATTCTTTAAAAAATGAAAGGTCATGAAATGAGCCTGAAATTGAGATCACATACGAAATCTGTTTGTGAGAAGGTTATGCGTCGTAGAAGAAAGAGGAACATCATCTGCACGTGTCGGAATTCGATAGCAGCAGAACCGCGGCCTGTCGATAATGAGGTTAACCGTTCTGTGATACTGCTGCTCAAGTGGGTCGGTATCATGAGAATATACAGGGTAATTATAATTAACCTTTCGCCGTTTGAGAGGGCTCCATGAAATCGTGTGATCGTAGGGCTAAGAATCTTTGCAGGAATATTTGTAAGGAGATGGGGAAGAGATATGATGAATCAACAATAGAAAGGAACATATTTTAATTTCCACGTGAAAAAGTAACCTTTGGTAATTGCGTCTCATTTTAATGTCCGAGGTTTCAAACATTGCTAAATGAGACGAACATCTGCACCCACGACAGACTGGATATCATTCCACAATATTTCGAAGCACTTTTTCGAACGGTGCACCATGGAATGTTTAGCTGTTGTGCACTACTTGAAGATCGCACATTGCGTCCAGTATTTTCTGCGGTGGAGACAGTAGCTTATTCACTAATCTGTGGTGCAATTGGGCGTCGGCCTCTCCCAGGGGCAATTCCAAAATCACCAGTTAATTCGAAATTTCGATCACGTTCTTCGCCCCCGGTGCGGATAGAAGGCCTCTCCATACCGCTAGAACGAGACGATGCTCGCGAAGAGAAGCATGACTATTGCCGTTGTTTTGATAAAACAGCTCGACGTATGAAGTCCTGCTCACCTTGTCCAGACCCATATTGACTGTCTGCAACTGTAAGCCGCACTGATTCTTGTGTTTCAACCCTACGTCGCCCAACCAAAACAGGCGCCTAACAGAATGTCATGACATTATCAGTACCAACAACGCTAATGCTCCAGCGCCCAGTCCGAACAGCATTCCTAAAATGTTGGTACCCATTCGATAAATAGTTTTCCGTCTACAGTGTCCCAAGTAGCAGAAATTTAATTAAAACCATAATGTGGAATCAATGGACTCAGGAGTGCAATATTCAGCGTCATGCAGAATGTCGACCCCACGGCACTAGTGCGTAATAGGACAGACGCACTTGTTAGCTTGGCCGAGCAGAATAGTAAAGCCCCTTCTCGTATCTTTAGTCCTCAGATATCGTCTATTTTGCAGTCAGAAAGGTACCCTATGGAGTGTGTGGCGGTATCTGGAGCAATACGGGTTGCCAGCACTGCGGCCGAGCAGGGTAGCAGCGTGGTCTCGGCGCCTTGCCACGGTTCACGCGGCTCCCCCAGTCCTAGGTTCGAGTCCTCCCTCGGGCACTATCACTGTCGAGGACCTATGTCTAAAATTATTCGTTAAATTTTATGTACAGCTTGCTACACTAACTTTAAATTTCGAGCTAACGCTAAGTTAGTGACTGTGATACAGTCAAACGATAAACTGTAATGGAGGAGCAGTGGGGTATGACGGCCTACCGCTGTTGGTATAAAAATAAAATATTATCCGATGAAAACCTTCTGCTGTAAATTCTACCGTAAACTCATACCTCTCCCTTCACCGTGGCTATGTGTCATATTTCCCACACCGCTTCACATCTCATAATCACGATTTTGAGTTAACGAGACTATCTTCTTTAATGCTCATATTTTCATTATTTTCTCCGTTGGGGGAAGACTTTTACAGGCCCAGCAATAGCGTTTTCTTGTATTGCGTTATTTCAGCAATTCTCTTATCCGCCACCAATCTCATAGGGGTTCTGCTGGCCTCAGAGACACATGGTTGTGTTCAGACAGCAGTTTGTTAACTGAAATCTTCTCTTTATAAGTACCGAATTAACAGGGGATCCTTACCTAATGGTATGCCCCAATTAGACAAAAATGTCATCAATGTCACATCCATCACTTCTTGATGTAACAGCTTGATATTTATAAATGAAACAAAAGAACTTGAGAATTTTCTATTCTGTTGTTTGATTCAGTTATGCTGTGTTCAGCTTACAAAGTCACCATCAGATAGTAAATTAATATCGCCACGTAAAAGGATACATTACTGCTCAGGTATCTGAAAATGTATTACATTGTGGGAGGTAGATGCCGAAACAGGGTAAGTATTTGCTTTGATAGTGCGATGGTAACCAATAGACTATAGAGCACTTTGGAATACGTGATGACCATAATAAAATAAATGAATACAAGGCAAAATGGATTAATAGAATTTTACAGCAGTATGAAATGAATTGAAGAAATGTGACGCTTAAGCAAAGTGCAGGAGAAGTAGAGTATTAAGCTTAGTTTCATCAGATAATATTAAGTGAGGAGTTTGTACAAAATTGTTTAATAAACTCCAGTGTATACCACAGATTCACCCTTTGGCTTTTGGTTGGCACTTAGACATTCAATCAGTACATTTTCACGATATGTGACGTCACAATTCTGCAACCTTTACCTATGTTCGTATTCATCTAATCTAGCTGCTATGTTGGTATCTAACTGACCAAAATATACCTCATTACAGTAAAGGTAAGTAATAGTATACACATCACTGTTTGCTTGCCTTGCCTTTGATTCTTAAAAAATACAGTGCTGTGAATTTATTCACGTAATATGAAGTTATATTTTTACAGGAGGTCTGTGGTTCAAATGGTTCAAATGGCTCTGAGCACTATGGGACTCAACTGCTGTGGTCATTAGTCCCCTAGAACTTAGAACTACTTAAACCTAACTAACCTAAGAACATCACACACATCCATGCCCGAGGCAGGATTCGAACCTGCGACCGTAGCAGTCGCACGGCAGGAGGTCTGTGTCTTGGCTGCTTTCTGTGATACATGTCCTATATATGGGATACTACACCACTTTTTGAAAACAATTGAAAGAACAGCAAAGGAAGAATAGACGCAAAATAAAGTTTCAGTTTTTAATTTTTCGTAAGGTTTGGTGAGTCCGGATGGAGCAATATATTTTTCGAAACCTTCCTCTGTTTGAAAACTTTCTTTAAACATTGAGAGTGATTTGAGAAAGTACCCCATTCAAAGGAAAGCTGCAAGTGTGGTTGTCAATATCGTGCAATAGGCAAAAATTTCATTTCAGAAAAACTGTATGATTTACTCAAGAGAAAGAGCTTTACAAACTGAGCAAGTGAATGATGCACTGATCCATCTCTAGCCCTGTTGCAAGCAGCTATTCGGCTTGGTATTGAAAAAATTGTTGATGTCGTCCTGAGGGATTGTGTCCAGTTGGCACGTTACAATGTCAGAATCCCGATGTGGTTGGAGAACCCGGCCCATAATGGTCCAAATGTTCTCAACTGCGAAGACTAACGGCGATCCTACTGACCAGTGTAGGGTTTGGCATTAAGGGTAACAAAACGGCGTCGTCGACGATACTGAAAATCCTTCTTATTATTATATCTTAACTTACTTTTGGTAAAGTTGTTTACATATACAATCGGGCACTGAATTTTCGAGATCCCTCGTTGTTTCGTTGCTTTTAAATACCGAGCGTTACTCTCTGTAACATAGTGTAAAAGGTAAGAAGCCCAAAATAATGTTTAACAAAAAGAAATATTCATCCCCAGAACGTGGAAGGAAAAGTGTCATCTACGATCACACAGCCGATACTGCCATTATCAGTGATGCCCGAATTTTTATTGACATGATGTGCCACCCTACCATGATATTATTGCAGTTGGCCTCGTATGGTCGTTATCTGAAAAATGCGGTGACGTTACAGTAAATAAGTATATAGGCAACTAAGGAAAACGCATCGCATAGTGAATGATTGGAAGACAGTTTTGCATATACTATGAACTTGTTCAGGGTGTCCTTGCGAAATATCACAATAAAAACTCACAATAACCCAACCGGAGTGCCATCACTCCCAGGTGCAATAATACCGGTCTACTTGTAGAACTGGTAAAAGGGTTTGCTACACTGCCTGACAGGAAAAGGGAAGCACTCAGAAGATATTGTCGGATGTCAGTGTAATTTCGTACCCATACATCCCATCGACGGGCATGTAAACTATCATGTCTGCAATTCAATCTGAGAGGTAGAACGGCGACAAAACGCGTTAGTGGTGTTCGTGTTAAGTGATGTTAACAGGCCTGGCAAGGAATAAAACGAGCGTGAACAGCTTCAGATGTCGATTGATGGCTACAGTGGACACGGAGATACATAGTACTCGTATGAGCCAGTGTTCTCAGCACCTAACCCAGTATGAGCTTCATTGAGCCAACTGGTCGAATCGTACAAGATCTCTATTTGTGTGGCGTTCGGGTGAGACAGAGGCCCGATGTTAAACTGGATGAGAACGTGAAGGCAACCATACTCGTCGTCAACGTTCCATTCGACCACGTCTGATTACTGCATGGGAGATTCTCTACATTTTTCACTAGAGGTGTCGTGACCGCTTCGTAACTGTGCCTGCCAACCGAAAACAAGTAAAGGACATCCCGCCACATTCCGTGTTTTCCCGCACCACTGGTCGGACAGTCCGCGACAGCGTTAATGGCTTGTCGCCGCGCCGCGCAGCTTCCAAGCAGTGCTGCGTTGTCAACTGGGCGCTGGGCGAATTGACGGCAGCTATGCTACGGACAGCTGCTTTAGCCGAAGTTTCACCTGTCTCGCGACGGTCAGGTTCATGGTGCTCTACTCCCCGTACAGTGATGAATTTATTAAATGTACCTAATAACTGCGACATATACGTAACAGAATGGACTGTCTATTCAATCTTTCCCAGTCGTAACTACATAACGAAATAGTGATACATACTGTCTCACTGCAGAATGGATTCTATAATAAATTGCACAATACAGAAAGATTACGCCTTCCGTTCCTCTTGCTTTATAAATAAAAAGACGAAAGAATCAAATCTAAAATACCCACCCCAGTCCCCAGGGCGAACAGCATTTTAATCTACGTTCTATCGTAGACAGAATAGAGAGAGAAGTAAAATAAACAAATTTGTTTGAATGGCCATTATCCGCAGCAAGTATATAAATAATCGTTTTTTGAACTAACTCCTTGTCTAGCTGCAATCTGTTTTATTAATCCAGACGCGTTCCACATTTTATTGTAAGGCATTATCGGTGGATATCATCTGAAATAGAACACTGTGGCTATATGCCGTCATTGTAGATTTAAGAACAGTTCATGCCCTTATTTTTGCATATAATCGTAAGTAATAATTTATTTATGCAAAGATAAGGGTGTAAACTGTCTTCAAATCTACATGACGGCATATGATAGCTACAGTGTACTACATCAGATGATATCCAACGATGACTCCTTAAAATAAAATTCTAAACGCGTCTGGATTAATAAAACAGATTGCAGCATGAAAAAGCGTTTAATTTAAAGAAAAAACGAAGTAAAATAAAATTGTCATTACAGAATAGATATTCCACTGAACTACTTTCTACGGCACAGACAGCTTTAGAAGAAAGTAAATGTTCATGATATTTAGTGAGTAAGTTTATACTCCATTCACATACCTTTTCACTCTGAGCTTTCATTGTCGCTGCCTTCGGAACTGGAGTCGCTGGATGTGAGAACTAGACTGACGATCAACGAATCCATTATTTCGTCTCTGACAGCTTCTTTCTGGTAATCTTCTTCTTGCAGTTTGTCAGAGTGACGCACGCAAGCTTCCCAATCAGCAACGGTGATTTTCTCTATTGCTTCATGGGTGAGTCGTTCAGTGTCGGCTATTTTAAATGTAGTATTTTTGTCTGCCACGTATTTCTTCACCTGTGCCCACACCAGTTCAATGGGGTTATAATGGCAATGATAAGGAGGTACTCGTATCACTCTGTGTCCATGTTGCTTAGCTATGGAGTCAATTTCGTAGTTTTTAACGCTGGTCTTTGACATTTTCACCAGTTCCAAAAGCTTTGCTCTTGTTTGTGTTTCCCTGTGCGTTACATTATTATTTCGCAACCAACAAAGAATATCACTTTTCCTTGTGCTCGTAGTGGGAGGTCTGTTGAGAACAACAGAGTGATAGCTTGCATTGTCCATAACAATGACAGAGTCTGGATGCAAATAAGGCAACAGCTGATTCGGTAACCATTCTCGAAATGTTTCTCCATTCATTTCGGTATGGTGGTCAGATTTAGCTTTTGATTTCGATTTGAAAATAAGTTTACTTTCAGGCACAAACCCGGCAGCAGCAGAACCAGCGTGGCATATTATAAGACGCCCTCCTTTTCCCACTGGAACTTTCAAACCGCCTTGTTCATCTGTTGTTTGCGAAATAAATTTTCTAGTATGGTTTTGATTCACCCAAGTCTCATTCAAGTAATAGACAGTTGACGTTCCTTTTGATCTGATGTCATGCATTTTTCTTAGAAACGTAATCCTAGCAGCAGCAATATCATTACGCTCCATTAAAAATTTGCGCCCATCATTGGACTTAACATATTTAAATCCGATGTTCTTCAACATTCTTTGCATTGATCTTGCACTTCCATCAAATCCAGTAGCTTCGTGCATAACAGTGCACAATTTCGCTGCTGTGGGGAACTCGCCTCTTTCATAAAATTCGAAAACCTTGCGACGTAACACATTTTGATCGAAGTCGTCGATTCCTGTTACCCTCTTTGGAACGCTATGTTTCTTCCCTGGAGACCGAAACACCACATTGCCAACTGCCTGCTGTGACAGCTACGCCTCCTGTACAACTCGCCTGACAGTTCGTACACCAATATCGCCACAGGCCGCTGCAGTGCGTTTCTGCACCTTGGCAACCTCGCAGATCGGCTCGCCTGAAACTGCCTCACGCTTGAGGAAAGGGTACACTCTTAAAATAAGGTTTCTTGCCTGTTTGTGAAATACTTGACGACGTTTAGGTGTTTCAGCCATTAGGACAAAATTCAGAGAAGACACTGTATACAACAGAAACCGGCCAACCGCATTTTTCCGCACGTAAAACGGGGTAGAACTCTGAAAATGACGGAGCTTCAGACAGCACGAGGCACGGAAACCGAATGAGCGCTCATTGGCCAGCTGCGCAGCTGTCTACTGCGCATCGTCGGCCGGTGATGCTATCAACGCTGTCGGGAAGTATAACTGCAGCGTCCCAAGCGTTGGCTGTCTTCAACCCCACAACACAAGATGTTGCGTTTTGGTGGTGCCGTGTCTAGGAAGCACGGACTGGTTGGGCGAACCACAGAATGTGATGTTAGATCACGGCTCTTAGTGACTAAGGGAATTCTGACCACACAAAATGGTACGTTACGGACGTTCTGTGTCCTTCTACATCTACATCTACACCTACATGGATACTCTGCATATCACACTTTAGTGCCTGGCAGAACGTTCATCGAACCACTTTCACAAATCTTTATTATTCCAATCTCGTATCGCCCGCGAAAGAATGAACACCTATATCTTTCCGTACGAGCTCTGATTTCCCTTATTTTATCGTGGTGATCGTTCCTCCCTATGTAGGTTGGTGTCAACAAAAAAATTTCGCATTCGGAGGAGAACATTGGTGATTGGAATTTCGTGAGCAGATTCCGTAGCAACGAAAAACGCCTTTCTTTTACTGATGTCCAGCCCAAATCCTGTATCATTTCTAAGACAGTCTCTCCCATATTTCGCGACAGTAAAAAAGGTGCTGTATTTCTCTGAATTTTTTCGTTATACTCCGTCAGTCCTATCTGGTAAGGATCCCACAACGCACAGCAGTATTCTAAAAGAGGTTCAAATGGCTCTGAGCACTATGGGACTTAACTTCTGAGGTCATCAGTCCCGTAGAACTTAGAACTACTAAAATCTAACTAACCTAAGGACATCACAC
This sequence comes from Schistocerca nitens, assembly GCF_023898315.1. Taxonomy (NCBI): domain Eukaryota; kingdom Metazoa; phylum Arthropoda; class Insecta; order Orthoptera; family Acrididae; genus Schistocerca; species Schistocerca nitens. The sequence goes on from NC_064616.1 coordinate 394,783,380, forward strand.
ACATCCGTGCCCGACGCAGGACTCGAACCTGCGACCGTAGCGGTCGCGCGGTCCCAGACTGTAGCGCCAAGAACCGCTCGGCCACCCCGGCCGGCTCTAAAAGAGGATGGACAAACGTAGTGTAGGCAGTCTCCTTAGTAGGTCTGTATATAATCTCTACTGTGACAGTACGTTGGTGTCATTTCTTAACAAACAATTCTCGTCCACAAAAGGCACGTGTCTCTCTGAACTGTTTGCTTCATGCTTAAGCAGTCCCGTTGCCAACGAGATTCACAGACATACAGGACAGTTGTGGGACCAGCTTGGACGACAATTCTATCCGAATGCCAGTCTCCAGGATATCAATGCCCAGTTAACAACAGCTTGCCTCGGGAGAGGATTCAACGGCTTTATGACACCCTTCCCTACTGAATCCTAGATAGCATCCAGGTAACAGAAGATGGAACATTTTACTGATAAAAGAGCTTATACTACTAAGGTCTTTGTAAGTCAGACTCGATATTGTAATTACTGAAATCACATCACACACCCAGCCAACTAATGAAGAACCTTTCTCTTCTATGTGCTCCATTTTTTTTTTTTTTGAAAGACAGAGTAACTGATTTGAAATTTTATATTTGTGACCGCGATTTAACCTCCAGTAGCTGGCACAGTTTTTCCAAATCCATTTCATCGTTGTTTCGTCAACAGAGCGAACAATAGGACTTGATACATCATTCGGACGTTTCAGATAAATTAGGATGAATCAGTAATTACACTACAAGTAATTCCGTGAATTAATTAATGGGCAAAATAGTAGCTAGTACTGAACTTTTCTTTCATTTTGACAACAGCAGAATGGTATGATAGACTTTCGGTGCGTATACACTCTGATAATCATAGAGTCGGAGAGCGATGAAACAAAACTTGTAAACTTATATCTACACTGCCGAAAAAACTTATTAGACCCTTTTAGAGGTTTCCAATTCACAAAAGATTTATTGTTGCAACAGTGCATATGGAATACATAAAATGATTAGATTTGCAGAACAATATCACAAGCGGGTCTGACTCACCATGAATGGACCCCCGCCCCCCTGAAACATCTAAATTAGTGTGTGAAGTAGCCTTCACGGGCTGTAATGCAGGCACCGATCCTGACATCCAGTCAATCTTACAGATGGCAAACACTGTCCTGGGATACGTTATACCACTCCTGCTCGACCTGTTCACGTAGTTCTGAAAGAGTTGTTGATTAACGAGTCACACAAGTCTCTTATCGTCCCATCCTATCCTACACTTGCTCGATTGAAGACAAGTCCCGGATATCGTGCTGACCAGGGAAGTTGCTGCACGTCATGCAGAGCCATGTTCAGTTTCATGGACAATATGTGGGCGAGAGACCATAAAACCTTGGGTGGGGCCAGAGTGTCTTGAACGAATGCATTCTCTGGCACAGTGCTCACCAGGTCTAAGTCATACGCACAAACGACCATCACTTGCGTGCAGGCAGCCACGCCTCAGAGATGAGCTCGTGTTTCCTGCAGTATATGTTTCAAAGTCGCACCCTTTGTTCCATTTTCAGCTGCCACTGTTATCCATGTAACTGAATGATGAGTATGGACACTTCATGCCATCTACCACTGCTGCCCATACAATATGACGGTCTTGACAGACGTCTGTGCTGCGTGGACGTCAGCAGTTCTCCGAAGTACCATATTGACACTCGAAAGGCCACAATTTGACCCTTTTGAGACTGATTTAGTTGGCTGCAGGAAGCATTAGCTCATCTATGAAGCATGGTTGCCTGCTGCACCACAATGAACCTTCTCGCAGTGAGCATTTCCCGTTATAGGGTAGGCACAACTAGCACTCTGGTAGCTATGCCACAACGCTATCAGTTGACGGGCGACTTTGAAACCATAACCAGTATACCAATTATCCTCCAGGTGGCATATGCCGTCATCGGATCAAAATCGACGTCTTCTGTTCAGGTGTACTATTTTCTTTTTTCTCGCAGTGTATATAAGTACCATGATTTTACCCCCACATGTCTACCATATTAAGTCTAAACATAGTCCTCGTAGTTCTACTAAGATAGAGATATTTGTTTTCTGTGGTCCTAATTGTTAACAGAAGTTCAACTAAAACCAAAACCGGTAGTCAGCCCACAGCACACTTGGATGAGTGTGAGATAACGTCTGAAATGTTCAAATGTGTGTGAATTCCTATGGGACCAAACTGCTGAGGTCATCGGTCTCTAGACTTACACACTACTTACACTAACTTATGCTAAGAACAACACACACACACATACACACACACACACACACACACACACACACACACACACACACTCCCTTGCCCGCGGGAGGACTCGAACCGCGCGGCCACTCCACGTGGCTAACGACTCAAACCCATGCTCTAATTGACCAGCGTAATCAAATCAGACGACCTGGATTCTACACAGGCTGGCTTTCACCTACGCAGGCGAACTCGCTGGCACGATAAATGATGTAGCCACAACATGGAGTGTGCTTAGCAGCGGTCATCGTTTTGTTAATTGTCGCAGTAATTATCGCAATTGAACCACTCCATTAATATGTACTGCACATACGTGCTTGACGGACCACTACTAACAGCACTTATTTTCTGGTGTGACTGGCTACGGGGATCGTGCTTCACACCCTTTGTTGCGAATCACTAGAGGCCGCAGTGCACCACAATTTTCCGACTGGAGCGTCACAGTTTCTACCCAGCTGCTCTGTCAGGCACTAGGACGGCGGCAGCTGTGGAGTGTCACTGGATATTTTCCTCGAAATTGAAGATTTCATTGTAATTGTCGCATTCACTCACTAGGTTTGACATTTGATACAGACATAGTAGGCAAAATATGAATTTCGGTATATGGGAATTACAGGGTATTTATAACGTAGGTCATGACAATTTCCATTATAGCTACAATATTAATGCAACACTTACTGACCTTCGTAGGTCGGCATCCTTAGAAATATAAGTCTGTGTGGCTGCTTACAGTGCTTATTAGTTTTATTATAGAGGTCTACAGAAAGAAAGTATTTGTTGTTGTGGTGGTCTTCTGTCCTGAGACTGGTTTGATGCAGCTCTCCATGCTACTCTATCCTGTGCGAGCTTCTTCAAAAATGGTTCAAATGGCTCTGAGCACTATGGGACTCAACTGCTGTGGTCATCAGTCCCCTAGAACTTAGAACTACTTAAACCTAACTAACCTAAGGACATCACACACATCCATGCCCGAGGCAGGATTCGAACCTGCGATCGTAGCAGTCGCGCGGTTCCGGACTGAGCGCCTAGAACCGCTAGACCATCGCGGCCGGCGAGCTTCTTCATCTCCCAGTACTTACTGCAACCTACATCCTACTCACTCTGCTTAGTGTATTCATCTATTGGTATCCCTCTACGATTTTTACCCTCCACGCTGCCCTCCAATGATAAATTTGTGATCCCTTGATGCCTCAGAACATGTCCTACCAACCGGTCCCTTCTTCTTGTCAAGTTGTGCCACAAACTCCTCTTCTCCTCCATTCAATTCAATACCTCCTCATTAGTTATGTGATCTACCCATGTAATCTTCAGCAGTCTTCTGTAGCACCACAGTTCGAAAGCTTCTATTCTCTTCTTGTCCAAACTATTTATGGTCCATGTTTCACTTCCATACATCGCTACACTCCATACAAATATTTTCAGAAACGACACTTAAATCTATACTCGATGTTAACAAATTTCTCTTCTTCAGAAACGATTTCCTTGCCAATTTCAATCTACATTTTATATCCTCTCTAATTCGACCATCATCAGTTATTTGTCTCCCCAAATAGCAAAACTCCTTTACTACTTTAAGTGTCTCATTTCCTAATCTAATTCCCTCAGCATCACCCGACTTAATTCGACTACATTCCATTATCCTCGTTTTGCTTTTGTTGATGTTCGTCTTATATGCTCCTTTCAAGACACTGTCCATTCCGTTCAACTGCTCTTCCAAGTCCTTTGCTGTCTCTGACAGAATTACAATGTCATCGGCGAACCTCGAAGTTTTTATTTCTTCTCCATGGATTTTAATACCTACTCCGAATTTTTCTTTTGTTTCCTTTACTGCTTGCTCAATAAACAGATTGAATAACATCGGGGAGTGGCTACAGCCCTGTCTCACTCCCTTCCCAACCACTGCTTCCCTTTCATGCCCCTTTCATTGCCCTCTACTCTTATAACTGCCATCTGGTTTCTGTACAAATTGTAAATAGCCTTTTGCTCTCTGTATTTTACCCTGCCATCTTCTGAATTTGAAAGAGGGTATTCCTGTCAACATTGTCAAAAGCTTTCTCTAAGTTTACAAATGCTAGAAACGTAGGTTTGTCTTTCCTTAATCTTTCTTCTAAAGTCGTAAGGTCAGTATTGCCTCTCGTGTTCCTATATTTCTGCGGAATCCAAACTGATCTTCCCCGAGGTTGGCTTCTACCACTTTTTCCATTCGTCTGTAAAGAATTCGTGTTAGTATTTTGCAGCTGTGACTTATTAAACTGATAGTTAGGTAATTTTCACATCTGTCAACACCTACTTTCTTTGGGATGGGTAATACGAAAAAGCATTTTCTAATAACTGAAATGAGACAGAACTTAAGCTAGAAGCTTGTTTGTATTTTCCACATATTAACATCCAAAAGCAAAGATTTTAACATTCGATTGTGAACCTTTACAGACACAGCTCATTTATCCTGAGCTAATTAATGGCAATCGGACGATAGCATACACTACTTGACAGAAGTATACAGTCACCGTTTGTGTTCAGTTACAGTGGGAGTGTCCACCCTCCACCTCAATGACAGCTTGAAATTTGCTGCGGGCACTTTCAATAAAATGAATGTCTGTAGAAGAATTGTATAGCACTCCTTTGAACTCCCTATGCACGGTCATTGTACGCTCTCGCCTACTCGTAGCACTTTGGAATTCACACGTAATTCCTTCCCTTTATTTTGTGCAACTTTTTACAACCACCCTTCGCAATACTCGACGGTCCCTGTCCGTCAGTATATGATCTATGTCTGGTCTCGGTTTAGCTGTAGTTCTGTTTTATCTTCCACTCCTCACAATCTCATCACCATGAGTCGACTCAGCTTTGACAGTTTCAGGTGGGTTGAAATATAACTGTGGGATTTCTTACCGAGGTAACATACAGTGGCTACTCCACGTTAGAAGTCGCTGAGCTCTTCTGATCGACCCATTCCGATGTACTGCTTCTGTACTGATAACACAGTACTTTCCATCTTCCTTTAAGTTAACTGTTCTGCCTCTCGTGATATCTCTTGCCCAATTCCGCATTACAGAGCGGTGCCTGGATGGTTTTCATCAGGTGGAGTATTGGAACGTAATACTATCACATACGAACTGTTGCAATGGTAACTCAAAGGACCAAGTATTGTTAAAACGCAGGCATATATATCAACTCCGGAATAATGTTAAATGATTATTGTTAATTTCAACTCCTAGATTCAACACATGAACAGCAGCATAAGCAATATCAGCTTTCGAAATGGAAAACCTACAATTCGACTCATCCCTATGAATAAACTCGCCTTACTGTCTCAGTTTTCTAACAGTTTATCAGTCATCACAGGATTCAGGATTCATTAACTTGCATAGAGCGATAAATACACACCAGTTACCTCAGTTATCGAGTGCCGTTTTCCAGGAATGTCGGATAGAGGTGACTGGTTTCCTTTTCAAAGGAGAAGACCAGTTTGTTTTTCTGGACGTTGTTACACGTGATGCAGTGCGCCAATGAAATCCTGGTTAAAAATCGAAAGTCTGTTAAACGGCAGAATAATGAACAACAACTCACAAAGAAACAGAAACGAATATCTACAACAAGAAAGTTAAGTATACGGACCGACAGCACTCAGCAAAAGAGAAACACAACTAGATAAACACCACTAGCAAAGTTCAGCAGTAAAAAAGACTTTGCTCCAGCGCATCTCAAGCGGAACGGAGAGCTAGCGAACAACTAACGCAAACAACTTTCCCTCATTCAACTGTATAGCTAAGGCGGACAATTTGCAGTTTAAAATACGAGATTACTTGCAGTATCTTCTAGGAAAGAGCGTCCTGGACTCAGATACATACATTTTCTAACTCAACGTCTCCCTTAAGGTGCGAATCTTTTGGAATATTAACTGCAAATTATATATATCGGGATACGCTCACCCACTCCACGAAGAAAATCAGCCTCAACAGAGTTGCTGAACACGTTCTAGGGATGTTGCACATTTCAGGTACAACAGCTGCACGGAGAATATGTTTCCAGGCTTTAGCTATTTCTTGAGCCTCTCTTGCTAGCATTTCCAGGGTGCAGCATTAGCAAAAGCAAAGTTGACCAATTGGATAGGCTAATAAGTTTTATTTGTGCATCCGGAACTAGGATTCAAGGCTAAGGCTTAGTTATGAATAATATCCAGAATCACCAGCTGCAAACTTAAAACCATAATGTAGGAGAAAGGGAATTTTTTGGGTGGCCCTCCTCTTCAGAACATGTCCCAATTATGTTCTGCTTTTCTGCCTTAAGAGTGCTGCAAAGTGAAAAACTTATTCACCAGAAGATGTTCGCTGTTTATTTACTTATTTTCCAGCGTCATGAGTAGATTACACTATTATTTATTTCCAGCATAATAAAGTTAAAAATTATTTTTCCCTCTGAATGCTTTCATTGTAACTAAGCTAAAAGTTACGAATAATTTAAATCTAAGGTAAGGTGTGTAAAGTGGGCTCTAAACGTCCCAAAGAAATGAACATAGCTAGACGAGGCGATTCCAAACTCTAGTAACAAGAAGGGAGAAGTCGTTATCATAAGAAGATAAATAAAGGACCACTGAACACTGGCAGAGTTGTCTGGAATATTGTTTTGTTAAGCGAAACTGCCATTCAGTCTGCAGCGCTGAAACGATGGAAAGTTTCATCAACTTTTACAAATTACATAAAACTGCTGCTACTGCTTGGTGAATTAATGGGAAATGCGTCTGATGAGAGTACTTGTCAACCTGTCATAGTTGGACAACATTTGTATTTTTATTATGGTGAAACTTTAAACGAAATATAACCTGCTTATGGTCCCTGTGTGAAATAGTTAACTCTGTACCCAAGGGAAATTTTATGTGTTTGTGTTATTTAATCCGACTGCGTTTTGGATGAAGTCTGACTACATTTCTCTACTGAATGTAAGATACAGTTCCTGGAACATCCAAACAACTTGATATAATAAAATATCCTGAAGAGGCGTACTCTTCGTCTGGAGTATTCTGTGGTAACTCCTGTTAAGTATTAATCCGTTCTGTTGTTGCCTGTGATGGCTGGGTGTTGTGATGAGTGCCATCATTACAATATGTTGTCAGCGAACTACTGTGAAAATAAGAAAGACCTGTAAACGCTTCCGTTTATTATTCTTTTTCCGATTTCACAATACCTGTGACACCAACTATCACCAGACACGTTTCAGCTGTTAACGGATTTTTTACCTGATAGTAACATGTTTATTCGATAAGTCAAGATAAACTGGGTTCACTCCTTTTAAATCACACGTCAGTTCTCTCTTACAGATTCCTTATACAGACTTACCACTGTTAATTCAGCCATTACCTCTTCACTGTGGCCTAACCGCTCCCAATCACCTGCAGTGTGCTGTTCCACTATATCTACCGTCATCTGTCTCTCCTGCTTTCCCTAATCTACCTGCCGCTTTCTGCTCATGTCTGCCGCCTCCTGCGTTATATACACTTATAAGTCAAAACTTCATGACCACTGACCTGGTGGTGTCCAGCTACGTGACGCGCTAACAAAACAAAGTAAGCGGAGAGGACTCGGACGGGGTATCACCCAAGCGAAGATATGGGCTGCAAATTGGGAAATCCATTGAGATAACCGACTCTGACCAAGAGCAAGCTATAATTACGCGGAGCCTGTGAAAGAGTATCTCGTAAACGGGGAAGCTGGTTGAAAGTTTACGTGCTACCGTCGTGAGCATCTACGAAAAGGTGTAGGATAGTGAAACCACCACTAGGCGCTAAAAGGTTGGACGTCTACTGCTCTTCACTGAAAGTGGGTTGCGGAAGCTTGTCTGTTCTGTAAAATAGGATAGATGGTTGTCTGTGGCATCTCTGCCGAAGGAGTATAATGTTGGAGCACGGTCAAGTGTTTCGGAGCACACCCTTCGTCTTTCCTTGTTGAACACGGTGCTCTGCTGCATACCACCCCTATGTGTTCACATGCTGACCATATGACATCGTTAATTACAATGGCAGTGGGCATGGGACCATCGGGATTCGACCGTCGATCAATGGAAATGTGTCGGCTCTTCGGGTGAATCACATTTTTGGTATACTAAGTCAATGGTCGTCGCCACAAACGCCATCATCAAAATGAAAGCCGGCTCGAAACATGCAGTGCACCACGGACGATGGCTGGTGGGAACAGTATTACGCTATGCCGTAGATCCTAGAGGCTTCTCTAGTGTGAAACTGCCAGTAAAATGAGCACAGACATCACCAACTGCGAAAGATTAAACTTTCATAAAAATTTCATGTCCTTTCAGATATTGTGTCAAATTGAAAAAGAAAGAACATTCACTAACTTATTGGAAGAGGAAGAGATGTATCGTGAGAATACATATGGTAAATTCTTTTGTCTCGTTACACTTCTACTTACTGAAAAATAATATAGCTTTGCGTATATGAAGCATGATGTAAGACAAACCCCAACTGAAACACCAGACAAGGTAGTTGTTGGTTTAAAATCATTGACCAATCCGAAAAGACTATTATTGTTGGTAAAAGGCAGTGACTATACTGTCGCATAATATGAACAAACGTTGTGCATATGTGGAAAGCGACATGGATAGTGTCAGGAAGCTACCAGCAGTGTCACTCAAAACATACACTGATGAGCCAAAACAGTATGAGTACCTGCTCAATAGTTTATTTGTCCTCCTTTGGAACGAAATGCATCACTGAATCTGCATGTCAGGGACCAACTGTTTGTTGGTAGATTTGTGCAGGTATGTGGTTTAAGATGTCTACCCACAGGTCATGTAATTCGCGTAAATAACGGGCCGCTGATTTGCGTATGCAGTGACGGCCGAGAATTCACCTTGTGACACAAGCCCTGGTCCGAGTGTCATAGTGTTGAGCCTCTCTGGACACTTTCCCCACGCCCACATCATGCTGTCGGAGTGCATGGAGGCGGAAGATGGGCTTGGTTTTGTATTCCATGTTTCACAGATTCTCCCCCTTAGGTTACCACATAATCTTGGCTTATTTATTTTCATAATCGAAATATGTCTTTCACACAAATAAGTTGATCGAAATATTTTACCTCTTTTGTAACATCGTTATGGAGAAGTAGAAACTCTAGCCGAGGAAGGCAATGCAGAGGTCATGGATAGTTTTAAAGTTAAAGGATTTATCATGAAAACGAGAATTACCTTGCAGGTCAATCAGTTAAATCTGCACATCCGCAGGGAGCTTTCAACTCAACTGAAACGTGAAACGCTCTAGAAAACAGTTCGAAAGCTGATGTAAGATTGGCAACGTCATCTAAACGTTTAGGAAACTATTCATGGAGTTCATTCAAGGCCACAATGAATTCTTTAAACCTTTCGTTTTCTTTAACGACAGCTTAAGGTGATGGACTGTTGGTCAGAATGTGTCGTTTTATAATGCGATTTTCTTCTCAAATGCATCCCCATCAGATGAAAAAGAAGTTGTTTTTCATCTTGCTGTGTCGTATTTGTAGGCAGGGTGTAGTCAAATCCACTTAAAATGACAGGTCAGCAATCCATTCCGAATGTTCTAAGTTTCGTTGCTGCCCTCCTTTTTCCTTCAAAAATTCTACAATAGCACGTTTCAAATTGAAAAATCGTTCCAGGTATGCTCCCTGGCTTAACAAACGAACTTTGCAGCAATACATATAAAGTCTCCAAACTATTCGTTGAGTTTCATCGAAAACCGTTGCAAATGACTTTGGAATAATGCATGGGACTTCAGAAATTATTCCATTCATACCACCAATTTCTTCACCAGCTGCATGCCTTAGAATTTGGCACGAAGTGCTTTTCGTTGTGCAAAACACTGAATCCCGTCTGTCGGTAGTTGTAATTTTTTGTTCTTTCGTTGGCAACTTAATCTTTAAGCTCTTTCTTCATGTTAATGTAATATCGTTTCATAGCAAATTTGCATTAACTGTCACATATGTGACGGCATAGTATATACTGAAAATTCGTATTCCACTCTGCTGTCATTCCCAATCATTTTTAAGGACTTGTGATGAGAGATCGCAAGACTACCTCTCTTTGTGCAAACAGCCACTAAATCCGTGAACGTCCTTCGTACCAAGAACAAATAGTGAAGGGAAAATATGACTGCTACCATGCTTCTGCGAACTGAAGAGAATTGTGCCGACCGAAAAATTCTACTTCGTAACACTGACTGTAATGTCTCGCTGTATTGAGTATTTCCGGAAGGAAGGAGCAAAATTCCAGACGGGCCGAGTCTCGGTCCAAACGCAGCCAGCACCTCATGCCCTAGTGAAATCTGGCACCCCGTGACCGGCCAAGCTCTAGGGTATCTGAATATTTATATGAAACTTACCGGGGTGTATTTGTTAGAACAGAAAGGTACATTAAATAGTACCCAACATTTTGCTGAATACAAATATTTAAATTTTATTTCATCTGATGACATGTCGAATGAGTTCCGAACTGCTCTAAATTTTGTGCTGCCGGCGTCATGAAAGTCGCCAAGACAGTATGGTGTTGGGTGACAATCAAAACTGATTACACATATTCCTAAATATTTTTATTATAATACGGAAATAACCTTTCGTAGCAACTTGCTGCTCACTACAGTAATCTTTAAATCTACTAGCGGATTCAATGTCTGCATACACAGGTAAAGAAGTAAACTGTTGGAACTGGAAGCAGCGTTTCTGTTCAGGGTCCCGCAATAAGTAAATGTGGCTGTGCAAATGAGAAAACTGCGCCGGATATCATAATCACTTCGTGTGCCTCACTAGCTTGGTGCAAGTCTTCGAATTGGACGCCACTTCGGCGAGTTGCGCGTTCTTAACTTATCCCAGTTATCCAACCGGGGATAGGGAACCTACAGTTTCACGTGGAATCCGAGTCACATGTGATTTCTGGCGACTCCTCATGTCGTTGAGAGGTGAAGGCTAAGTTAAAACCTCTAAGTCCGACTCGGTTTCAATCCCGCGAACGCTTGGTTTCCAGTCACATGCTTTACCACGAGACCGCTTTTATTTTATTTCTTTTCCCGGCGCTCCGTTCTTGCGCTCACCAAATTATGGCTTCATCGCTTAGCTTACTTCCTCTGTATACAAGTTTCCCTATGTAACTAAATTATTCTTCTTTGAATTTAACTAAAACCTTCAATTTCCACTTGAAACCAAAAACTACTTCTTCTTACGGCTATGTTATTATTTAATCCGTGGCGTTTTAGAAGAATTAAAATTGTGTTTTGACTGTATGTGAAATAACGGAACTAAGTTATACTTCTACATAAACATAACACTTCGTCTGAAAAGTAATTTGGCCCCGGCCGAAGTGGCCGAGGAAAAAAAAAAAAAAAGAAAAAGCGGTTCTAGGCGCTTCAGTCTGGAACCGCGCGACCCCTACGGTCGCAGGTTCGAATCCTGCCTCGGGCATGGATGTGTGTGTTGTCCTTAGTTTAGTTAGGTTTAACTAGTTCTAAGTTCTAGGGGACTGATGACCTCCGCTGTTAAGTCCCATAGTGCCCAGAGCCATTTTTTTGAAAAGTAATTGCAGGTGGTTACCATTTTAAACAACTTTGGTTTTATAAAAAGCGTATAAAATAGGCCAATTGTTTCTGACAATTTTTGTGCGCTTCTTGGTGCAAGTACACTGCCAATTCATTTACAGATTCAACTCCATCGTTGATGTAATTTATATAGGAATATACTATATGCCACGTGATGTTTCTCGTCTTTGAAGCCAGAAACGTTCTGAAATCCGTGTACTTTGTTTTCTTGGTGTTAATTTCAGTTTTTGTTTTCGTTAATACCATTGCACATTTGCATTTAATGCACATCCTACTTTTCGTGAACAGCCTATTGTTTTGTGCAGCGCTGTATCAATCAAGCCACAATGTTCACAGTAAAACTTTTGCCGTGTGCCTAAGGTTGTGTTGCCGTGGTGCTGCCGGAAACAGATCGTTTAACATCATGTAAGCGACCGAGCGCAACGTTGAATTTATAGTCGTAACCGGTAAGTTAGGCCACACCATCTTTAAGTTAAGATCGTTATTGGGCCTTCAGAATATTTTCAACATGATTACCAAATTGGCCGGAGATACCTGGGTTTCCGGTTTTAAAAAGAGAAATACTAAAATTAGCTTAAGGAAACCATCACACAAAGTATTAACAGAGTTAAAGGTTTCATTTAAACTGAATTTGACTTGTTTTCTTTTTTTCTAACTTGAACACATTTTCGAAGAACATACTGTCTACATATTTTTATATACCTTCAAATAAGAAAATGTTTTACTTTCTTAGAATATGAATTTTACTCTCACTGTATTTCATATTGTTGGTTTTACCATGTACTCAGGACAAGGCCGACAAGTTGCAGACGTGAGTAAATATATGTATAGCACCGAAGCTGTTCAACGTTTTTCGACTTTCCTGTTACAGCTATGCATCTAACATTCCTGGGTGACAGAGTTCCATGCGTTTTTCCACGGAAGTAATATTTTACGAAACAAAATGAAAATTCTCTCAATTTGTCGGTATTCTCCCGGTCTTCCTGTTGCTTGAGATAGTTATAAATGGCTCTTTTCCTTCCAAGTTCTGTGGTAGATGAAGGTGGATCGCTTTACTGAACTTTTTATCTTTAAAATTCTGTTTTCGTTGACTTCTGTTTTCGGTGCAGTGTGCGCATCACTTTTTGTTTTCTGTATTGTGTGGCGCGAACTCATGCGAGATGACATTATGTCGATTGCACAGCTCTTTCTCGGATGTTATGCTGTGTAACCGACAGTTAAGCTTTGTAGTTACGCATAAAGAGAAAATGGGGGATCTAGCGAATTCTGTCCCCGAATATAAAAAGGAGTGAAATTTAGCAGGCAATTATTAAGTTAGTTTACATACACAGTTAAAATTCAGGAAAGTAGTACATGAGGTACAGGTGGAAATACAGTTGTGAGGTTACGAATCAGTCAGTAGACCACTTGTCAACAAATAGCAAAGGTTGCAGTCTCAATCGGGCGCACAGTTTTATTCTGGCAAGAAGTTCCAGAACAATGTTGTTTGGTTTTATTATCAAATTGAAGATTTTTTTTGAATCCCAACCTTTCTCACAAATTGGTATTTTCTATAAATATGTTGCTCTGACACACACAAATAATGGTAATTTAACACTCACGAAAATGTCTCCTCCCATGTAGGTTTTCTGCTGTTAGACCAGAAACTTTATCAACTTTATCTTCACCTTTCCTGTTGAGGTGAAGGTCATGCCTACTACACGTATAATCCAATGAACTGTGTGAATCAACAGGAACTAAGTCAACTTGGCAAACTGCACCCGAGATAAGTAGCTGTCCCAACACTAAATTAACTCTCCTGTCAGATGAGTTCAAATGAGGTCGGCCAAGGCGTGGTCCAAATGGTTCAAATGGCTCTGAGCACTATGGGACTTAACATCTGAGGTCAGCAGTCCCCTAGAACTTAGAACTACTTAAACCTAACTAACCTAAGGACATCACACACATCCATGCCCGAGGTAGGATTCGAACCTGCGACCGTAGCTGTCGCACGGTTCCAGACTGAAGCACCTAGAACCGCTCGGCAGGCCAAGGCGTCTCAGAATAGTTACAATTCCGGCATCGATCTGACTCGATGCTGATGGAATCTTTACTAGGTCACACCGAAATCTTCGTACAGTTTTGTAAAAAAATTTTCATGTAAATAGAAGATACGTTAACGACTGACACAGATAATTCAGAGCTCCCAGTTTCCCGTTCGGACTGCATACACATCGAGTTCATAGTACGCTGATTGAACAGCGCTGACAGGATGTGGAAGAGCTAAAAAGGCAATCAACTTATTTCGTTCGTTCAGAGTCATATCAATCAATGAAACTGAAATATGATTTTGTCTAGGCAACGTATTATGTAGGTTACTGAAGCATCTTTATTGGTGACGCAATTAATTAATTGTAACTGAGCCACATTTTTCGAAGTTACATTAATGATCAGAATCAAGGTATTTTGACTTCATACTGTGATTACAATGCATTTAATCATTAAGAAGACCTTTCTATAAGAAACTGTCAAGTGTTCTCATACAAGTGTTGAAAGATTAATTGTTGGGAACCACCTCCCGCCCCCACATAACTTAGTATGTCACTACGAATGAATGCTGGTTCTGACTTCCAACACACGTTACTAAAGCTGAGGATAATTTGTTAAAGAGAAACCAAATATGAAATCTTGAACCACACGAAGAAATGTGTTGATTTTAAGTAAAAGGACTGATATGGAAAGGGACGTATACTCTGAAACAGTTTTTTTGTACGGTACTTGCCAAAAGTGTCTGTTTTGGTCACAATAGATTATATATAGCCTTACGAAAAGAGCAAGGAGTTAGATGCAACTATTTCTCAATAACCTGAACCATTTTAAATTGTCTCCGGCGGTTGAAATTAGTTTTGTTTCTGATGCAAGTTCAACTGAGGCCTCACGTAATTAAACATCAATTAAAGTGGAGAGAGAATTCAAGTCATATGCCTAATATACACCGTAATATAGTAGAAACCGTCAGACATAGTAAGTGGAAGACTTGGTGCAGCCATGCAAAGTCGACCTGTTAGCCCTACAGGCTCTTACCTATTACATTCGTCTCAATGAGCTCCGCTCCCATCTGTGAAATACTTTTTTAACACCACACCATTGCTGGAGGCGTTGGTATAATATAAAATAAAGAACAAACTAATCTAGCAAAATTGTAATATCTTGTTGATGACCTGCTTCCTCTAGAGTCGTCGATGTATATGCATTACAACACGTGTACCAAACGACAAGTGTGATTATTAGAATTCATGGAATTTGTGCGGGTGATAAAAACTCCTAGTGGTGACGGGACTTCCGCCCCCGGCGGAATAGTTATTCTGATACGAAACACCGCTCGGCACTATCTGAACTCAATTTCATCTCTCTGCCACGTGGGACTTAGAAACGAAACGCGTGGACAGTTTTTGATCTGCTGGAAATAAGTCATACAAAATTCCCCAAGCCACAAAGTAATCTAAACCTACAATTACGACCAGAAGCCCATTGGGATTGTGTATAACTAGCTGATCAACACCGTGCAACTTACCGACAGTAGTGTGAGTGACGGCACAATACGTGACATGAGCTTCGTACATTAATCTAACTTCCTCTGTGTCCGCAAAGTAAGGTCGCCATCTCAATAAACCTAGTGAAAACGAATAAAAAACACTTCCCGCACGGCTGTACTTAATCAAACACTGAGAAGTTTAAATGAAGCGAAGACAAAGTTTATTACAAAAGCGGAGAGGTACTGCAATTTAATACACATCCTATCTCCGCCAAAACCCGACGCATGCTTCTATAATCACTACCATGTCTAACTTGCTTGGGCTACAGTGACAGCAGAGAATCCACATCACTAATATCATTCCTTTTTGTAAATGCAGAGACCACTATCGATTCCTCCAATGGAGACACTTACATAACAATATATGTAATAATTTTACATTCAGGTTAACTCATACATTACGTAATTTTCCGATGGGCTATTTTTCTCTCCCTGGGTTGCCCAGCCCACTATCTTCAATTGCGATTGTGGCTCTCAATCGAAATTCAGGTATTTCGTGATCTCAAGCTCGTATCTATAAGTGGTTTTCTTCTCTTTCTGTTACATAATAACCCGCTTAAGTACAGCTTACGATTCTATCCGATTTCTCATCTTAATTAGCTGCTGTAATTTCAAATCTTAGGAACGTTGAAATGGGCGAGATCTCTGAAAGGATACATCACTGCCATGACTCATCCTGTCACCATTGGTTTTGAAAATCTGGGAGTTTTGAGTAACACTACAGTGATTACCTCTTTCTGGACACACTTGAAAATAATTTAACACTCCAGTTTCTGTACTACTTCCCTTCATTAATTTTTTTCTATCTCTAATACCTATTTTAGTTTATTACTAGCTTTCTTATTCTTAATATCTTTGGGGCCCATCAGTCATTAACACCCAAAGATATCCACTCTTAGATGTAAACTCAAAACATAATTAGAGCACACTATTTTCTGCATCACACATTATTTACTCATCTTACGCACAGTTTTAACTTTTACAGTTTCCTACCTCTCTAAAACTCAAACCATATAGGTCCAAACGTTAATTGTTAATATTGTGAGGTTATGGACAATTGGGTAGTGACTCTGGTGTCCCCCAGACAGGTCCAATAAAACTCAAGTACTGAAACAAACCACTGGTACATCAAATAGGTCCACACGTTAATTGTTAACGGTGTGAATTTATGGACAGTTGGGACTTGAATCTGGTGTCCCCGAGTCAGCTCTAATAGAAGTCAAGGGACAGTAGGAGGAGCCTCTGCTAGTCACATAGCTGCAATGACGTCACGTCCTGTGTCTCTTACTGCCGCTATCCGCTCCAAGCCCAAACATGTGCCTCTCTTTGAGAATTGTGAGCTAGGTTGAGAAACCTCCGAGCGTTACTTAGAAATGGTGCCCTAATGCCACCGATTATCCACGTAACAAAAGGTTTGTTTCGGCTTAGACCCAGGTTATTTCCTCTGGTGACATCATCTGGATATTTTCGTAGTACAATATATTAGAACTGTGAAAACTTTGCAAGCTTGCAACCAGTGCTTAATAAGCTTTACTCTCCAGAATGAATTCAATTCCTGACTCTAATGGCTTTATTCCTTTTAATTTTGTAAATATTTAAATTGACCGAATATCTCATATTCTTTGTTTTACTGATACCCATTCCTTGGTCTCTGCACTTGTCTACGTGAATTATTCACTCCTTATTATGGTGTTCACGGCTGCTCAGTGCATATTTTACACAAAAACAATAAATCTGATCATATACTACAGAAAACTTACAGTACTCTGAAGATTTATGATTCTCCGTCTCTAATTTACCGAAAAACTAGAACACTAACAACATTATTAAATTTAGCACAACTCAGGCGGTCTATGCTGCTCAGTCTGTATTTTTCTTAGTCTGCTTAGTACTATTTATTAATTATTCAGTTGTTTCTTGGAAAAAAATCTCCTTAGTAGCGAAAACTCGTCCTCATCAACTATATTTACTTCGTACTGTTACCTCATCTTCATTACTCGTTCTGATTTACACTACAGGCTCCATTCAGATTTTTAACCTAAACCATTCCAACATTATTCATACTTCAACATCCTTTTTTGTCGCCTGCTCAATCGTGGGTTGGACTAATTTCCCTTCAGTTTATCTCTTTCACGAGCCTCATTCACTTCTTTGCTCGAGCCCTTACTCTTACTTAGTCACTTAGACATTTTATATTCTTCCTTTCTATATTCCCAGCAATTAAAATCTCTATTTCATTCAACTGGCACATCCTATGCCTGCTTTACTGTCTTCCATGCCAACTACTTCTTTGAATTCTCCACATTAACTAAATGCCAGACCGACAGACCGACAGAAAGAACGTAGGTCAAGGAAGAGTACAGAACATGAAAAGGAAGAAGAGTTCAAAACAGCTCATGTGCACACAGGTGCCCGAAGGTTCCGAAATCACAGGAAACCTCCAAAAATTTTTTCAACATCTCCTCCAGCGAAATCCTTTTTCCTATCTTCGATCGGAAATGCGCTTGTTGCTCCCCTACCACTGATTTATTCATGTTACGCGAACCTTCGTGTACCTCTATTCTCAGACTTTGTACATTAACTAGTTTACTCGTTTGCTCTACTTCTGTTTCTTCTGGATACGTAACTTCACTTATCCTCACGTCGTCGACCATTGGCTTTACAAAAGTAGCCAACAGAACTTTTCTTTGCGGGCATTTATATAACGCATATAAAAATTCATATCACAGCAATACATACTCAACAGATTTACAGCTATAACCTGGTTGACACTAATCTGTAGAAAGATCAAGGACTTGCGCTCTAGAATGACACCCTTAAATTACGCAGATAGTGTGACCTCTTGGCTTATCACTTTCGACAACTTCCCTGTTCATCTGAAAATATTAACCTTTGACATTGATAGGACTATCATGTCTGCTTCGCCTTGCATGCCTTCGAGACAATCTTGAGAAAGGGCTGAATCTCAGAACCACTGTCGATGAGCAACTAATACTCCAAACTCCTTAGTGTTACTGTCACAGTAGGGTTAAAGTCAGCTACAGTTGCCTCCTGTTCACGTTAGAAACCTATAAATACAGCTTTGCTATCGGTCTCTGATTTCCTCTGTGAATTTTCTGGATTATTCTTCCTGCAGTGCCGGCCGCGGTGGCCGTGCGGTTCTGACTGCTAAAGTCGCAGGTTCGAATCCTGCCTCGGGCATGGATGTGTGTGATTTCCTTAGGTCAGTTATGTTTAAGTAGTTCTAAGTTCTAGGGGACTGATGACCTCAGATGTTGAGTCTCATAGTGTTCAGAGCCATTTGAACCATCTTTCTGCAGGTAGTCACTGAAATCCTAGAAGCATCCAGACATGAAGCGACAGTTCACACGTGCGTTGTACTCTGCGCCATTCAGTCAGTGAGTCGAAGAGCAATTCATCCTGATTATCCAGCCTTCCGAACAATTCATATTCGCAAACATCATCGAATACGAATTCATAGATTATGTCACCTTCTTCCAGAGACACTGTTGCACTTCCTACTTCCTTTTGTTTGTTCATATTAGCTAGTTTCTGTATCGAAAGAATTGTCAACCTTAATCTCTTACTTTTTTCCAAGCGAGCTGCTTGCTGTTCACTCAGTGTACAGTGTGCGATTCATCTCTGTTACATGAGTACTGAAAGTGGTACGCTTTTTGTACATAATATTGTTAGCTAAAGTAGCTAGTGCCTTACCGACAGCCTCCTCACGTTTTAATGGAATTAATAGCTCCATAAAAGTGTTATAAACAACTATATTGGCTTCCAGACTTTTCCCGAATAGTTGCTTGGACACATTCAAAAAAATGGTTCAAATGGCTCTGAGCACTATGGGACTCAACTTCTGAGGTCATTAGTCCCCTAGAACTTAGAACTAGTTAAACCTAACTAACCTAAGGACATCACAAACATCCATGCCCGAGGCAGGATTCGAACCTGCGACCGTAGCGGTCTTGCGGTTCCAGACTGCAGCGCCTTTAACCGCACGGCCACTTCGGCCGGCTGGACACATTCGCCATGTATCCTAACCTTCCTGCGCATAAATGAATTCCAATGCTATCTTTGAAACAATCTTCTTCAAGTGTGAATTAACCTGTTCCTCGACTTGTGCTTTACGCTGATCACCAGAACATTCTGACCACGGACCTACTATCGATATAAACCCTTCCAGGCGACAGCAGCGTCACCTGCCGAGGAATGACTGTTAGTCAGACACATGCACGGTACATACAGTAGTGTGCACGCTGTCGGTGTGTAGAATGGATAAGACGCTATTTGCCTGAGTTTGACCGAGGGCTGACTGTGATGACCCTGAGGCTTGACACAAGTATTTCAGAAAACTGCACGACTTTTCGGCTGTTCGAGGAGTGCTGTGGTGAGTATCTTTAACACGAGACGAGACCAAGGTGAAACTACGTCCAGACGTTGTGGGATTGTGTGGCCACCCCACATAACAGATATCGGACGTTAGTGGATGGGCAGGCTGGTAAAACAGGACAGGCAGCGAACTGTGGCGGAAATAACATCAGATTTCAGTGTTGTGCAGGCTACAAGTGTATCTGAACACACAGTGCACCGAACTCCCCTAAAGACGGGAATCTGCAGCCTACCACCCGTACATGTGCCAACGTTAACACCACGACATCAGCAACTACGACTGACATGGGCACGTCATGAATCCCGATACATTCTTCATAATGCTGATAGGAGGACGCGAATCCGTCGCCTTCCTGGGGAACAGGTCCTTGAGATCTGTACTCCGGGACGGAGACAAGCTGGCAGTGACTCCATTATGTTCTGGAGAACGTTCACGTGGGCATCGACGGGTCCAGTGGCGCTCGTGCAAGGCCCCACAATGGCCAAGGAGTATCGTACACTGGTTGCAGACCACGTACACCCCTTTATGACCATCATATTTTCCGACAGAAGTGGCATTTTTCAACAAGACAATGCGCCCTGTCACAATGCCAGGGATGTGATTGAGCGGTTCGAGGAACTCAATGGCGAGTTCCAATTGATGAGCTGGCCTCCCGTCTTGGCAGACATGAACCTGATCGAACACATCTGGGATGTGTCTGAACGTGGCGTTAAAGGTCAACGCCCCCCTCCCTGGAATTTATAGGAATTACGTGACTTGTATGTGCAGATGTGGAGCCAATTCCCTCCAGCGACCTACCAAGGCCTCATTGCTTCCGTGCTATGACGAGTCGCCGCTGTTAAGCGTGCCAAATGTGGAAATACCGGCTATTAGGTAGGTTGTCATAATGTTATGCCTGATCAGCATATATTCGGTACGTTCTCCATTGCCATTCTCTGCATCAAATTTCAACCTGAAAGCTTCGGTAGCAACATGAGTCTGTGCCCACTCAGTATCTGTTTCCATCTTGAGATTTACGTTTTCAATCTCTGTTTTTACATTGGAATTTATCTTATCAACATTCTAACTGAATTTACTCGTTACTGCGTTTCAACTGGCTTTGTCCTTACGCATTTCAGACTTGAGACTACTTAACATCTCATTTAATGACTACAGTAAAATATTTTGTCCATTAGGTTTCACAGCAGGAGACACTAGCTCCAATACTGCATCTGCCATTATCCAAGTGTCTTCAATACCACCAGGATCTCAATCGTTCAAACTGAGTTTAAGTGGTTCTTATTGGATATCCTGTACCGAAACAAACCTTGGAGACTCTACCCTACACCCGTTCCATTTCCAGTAAGTTGCATGAAACACCTCCAGCTGCTAATTGTCAGTTTCATATTTTAAAACCAAAACTTTTACTGAAGTATTCACAAATACTTTATTGCATCCTGCATATTTACACAGTAGCATTCCATTCCGTTTCCATTACCACTATTTGCCGAACTGAATGTCTTAAACTTCCTCTGGTGGCTGAATTTAATACGATTTAACATTTTTCAACCTAATCAGAGTGAGACCTGACTTACTTATACTTTGGTTTACACAGATAGAAAAGAAAAGCCAAAACCCTACAAACCCTGCAATATGACACAAACTGCCAGAAACAGTAAGTGGAAGACTAACGAGGATAGGGTGCATGAATTCGTGACAGTATAGACCAACCCTCTGGTACTTTGTACTCGAAGTTCAGCCATACATTCTCAAACAGTTAACCTTACCTGTCCTTACCTGTTATGCATCTGTTCATACACTGTGATTCCATATGTGAAATCTGATATTAATTTTCTTTAATACATCAATACTTCAAATGAGGCTGATAAAACATCAAATAACGAAGAAATTAATCTAATAGGATTGAAATATATTGCTGTGGACCAACGTGCTTCAGTTTAGTTGGTGTACATGCGTAACAACAAGTATGAAAATTTACAAGTGCACTTATCAGAACTCACGGAGATTACGTGACCGAAAATCACTGCCATTTGCGAAAGCAATCAAGGCTACAGTAGAATAGTTACTAACATACAAAACGCCACTGTGTCAATGTCTGCAATTCAGTTTCTGCTCCCTGCCACGCGAAACATAGAAACTAAGTGCCACGAGAGATTTGGTTCAGTCTCCAAGCAACAATGTAATCTAAACACAAAGTCGCGATCAGAATGCTGTCTCCTGCTGTGAAGCCTAATGGACAAAGTATTTCACTGTAGTCATTAAATGAGATGTTAAGTAATCTCAAGTCTGAAATGCATAAGGACAAAGCCAGTTTAAACGCAGTTTCGAGTAAATTCAGTTCGACAATACTGAAATGGTATACAACTAGATAATGAACATGTTTCCAACTTACCGACAGCAGTTTGAGCAATCGCCCATTATGCGACACACAGGCTTTGTACATTACACTAACTCTGCGTAACTTTGCCCAGTATTGTCATCCTTATAATGTAAGTTACCAAAACCAATAAAAAGCACTTCCTACACGACTGTACTCGATTAGACATTGTTAACTTCATTTTAAACGAAGACAAGCTTATTATTCAGATGAGCTCCTATTTGACACACGTCCTACCTTGACCAACAGCAGACACATACTTCAAACAGTCGTCCGCAATGTTTACTTTCTTCGTGGGCTATAGTGACATCAGGCAGTCGACACTATTAACATTCTCCATTTTTATATATGTAGAGCCCTACATTGATTCCTGCAATGGCGCCGCTTACATAATTTTCCATTCAAGCTAACTCTTACGTAAACTAATTCTTTAATGGATTATTTTTCTTCCATGGGCTGTACAGCCTTGTTAGAATCCACCTGATCGTCGGCATGGGTTGTTTGGCGATGCGTCGAACTTTTAGTTCTTGTTCCTATTGTAATCTTACACCAGCCTTTAAGACATTCTTATGCTGTTTCCTGAACTGAAGCTGTATTGACTTCATGTCTTCGGGTGCTCTGTCAAACCATAACTCGACAATGTCTGCCTGCGGCCGCCTCCTGTTACTGTGAATTCTGACTGTCACACTCAACCGTTATTGAAGTATTTCGCGATCCTAAGCTCGGATCATTGAACAGTTTGCATCACTCTCTCGTAACAAAAAGAATCTGCAGACATACAGCTTATAACTCATTCCTTATCATAATATTAACTATTTTCATTCCAGAAGTTAGGTACTTTGAAATGAGCGAGGTCATTGAAAGGATATATCACTGCAACGTTTCAGTCCCTGCAGAATTCTACATGTAATTATTAACTGTGTGGAGAATTTGGCTAACGTATTGATGTTCTTCCATTAATCTAAATGTATAATTATGAAATGCCAGCATCTTGTGTTTAAGTTTACATGACAAAGCCGAGATCCACAGGAGACAATTCACAAACAAAAGATTATTCAGTGATGCAGTTCACATAAAACAGAATGAAAACAATATAACAAGTTATTAGTGAACCGAATATGGTATGAGTGACTGCAAAGAAATGCACATACATGTCAACAAAATACAAGTGAAAGGTAAAAAAAAAATGTAAATAAAATATTTCTCTATTTGTATGTGTAAGTTATTTCAGTGATATTTTGCGAAACATGATAAGTGAAACGAAATATGCTATTTTCAGCATGGCTTTCAGTTATGTTGCAAGATACATCTATTACTAGATTTTAAGAAAACACAATCTTAGGAAAGCAAAGTACATTGTGCCTTCCTCAAACTGTAACAGGTGGAGGCGAGTGTAGGGCCAATGCGGTAGCGGCAGCTGAGGGATGATATTATCTGCTTCTCCCCTCCCGCCCCCACCCCCGCCCCCCTTCTCCTAAACCAAGACAATTTCTGGTTCCTTGTAAATATACCAGTCAGAGAGCTACTCAGCCTACAGTCACACATATTTACGTCTGCCAATATCTTACTGGCCATTTAAATGAAACAGTCAACCAGTATGTACCCCGGAGTTGCCATATGCTCAGCATTTTCGGAGCCACACACACACACAGCTCTGTCATGTCTCAACATTTATGAGATCTTACTGCCTCCCAGAACCCAAATAACTTCATCAGCAGAACACAAATGAAGCTTTGTCATTTTTGAATTGTCTGAGACCGTGCTGACTTTACGCAACCAACAGATTTTCGTAAGAAACACACACACACACACACACACACACACAGAGAGAGAGAGAGAGAGAGAGAGAGAGAGAGAGAGAGATCCATACTCACACATTTTGATCTCTCAATCACAGCTCATCATTTTAACAGCCGTTAATATCGCTCTCCCATCCACTGTCCAGTACCGTACGTACCAACTTACTGTTAACCGTAGAATAGCCCGCCCAGCTAGCAGCGCGATCTAATGCGCTGATTGCCGATCCGGAAGGCGTGCCGGTCCCCGGCACGATCCGCCCGGTACATCAGTGTCGAGGTCCGGTGTGCGGCCAGCATGTGGTTGATTTTTAAGGCGGTTTTCCATCTGCCTCGGTGAATTCGGGCTGGTTCCCCTTATTCCGCCTCAGTTACGCTATGTCGGCGATTGGCGTACACCATAATTACTCTACCACGCGAATATTTGGGGCTACACTTGTCTGGTATGAGACGTTCCCGGTGGAGTCCACTGGGGGCCGAACCGCACAATAACTCTGGGTTCGGTGTGTGGCGGCAGTGGGGTGAGTGGACTACTGTAGCCTGTTGTGGGGTTATGGGGTTGTGAACCACTAAGGGCTACGGCGGGGACGAAGCTTCTCTATCGTTTCTATGTCCCCGGTTCAATACACACACGCATACACACATCCACAGTAAATATAAATAAATTCTGAAATTGTTACTAGTTTCACAATCACTCTTATAACATGTGTAGATACTGTAAGAGACAGAAACTAAATAAAAACTGGGATTACTAGGAAACATGCAGTTCCCCTTGTTTTCACTTTTTTTTTCATTGTAAGTAGACCTTCTAGTCTCAAAATGAGTAGATAAAATGTTGTAATGTAAGACGTCAGTCAAATAAATGGGCGACCAAGAACAATCCATTGCTTGTATTCAGTACTGTGAACAGAATAGAAAAACAGACCTATATTTTTATGATCAGCTAGTCGGATTGTTTCTCCTGAAACAAAGGCTATGGTACACTTGCAGGTATTTAGACAAATAAGACCACAAAGTTTTGAACTGCAGATTTATTGAATCTAAATTACCGAATGTAATATGCTCTCAAGTCAATTCCTGAACAGTAGTTTGCTGCACTGTAAAATATCATCAGTGTTCTCTGAGTGGAAACACAAGGTTGTTGCGTCCGGCCATCCTGATTTAGGTTTTCCGTGATTTCCCTAAATCGCTCCAGGCAAATGCTGGGATGGTTCCGTTCAAAGGGCACAGCCGACTTCCTTCTCCGTCCTTCCCTAATCCGATGAGACCGATGACCTCGCTGTTTGGTCTCTTCCCCCAAAAACAACAACAACAACACAAGGTTGTTAGAATCAATCTTCTATTCCCAGAAACGAAGAAAAGGAATAAAGCATTCGGTACCACTATTTTTTGTGGGGAATCGAACCACGCTTCTAAATTACACATTTACCGCAGAATAAACCTTACCGAACAGAAGTTATCCAGACTCAGCAGGCCATTAACATTTTGTAGACTGTTCAATAATCTTGTCTCGTTAACAATCAGCCTTGTCCGTTAAAAAAAAAAAAACTGCGGATACCGTTGTTGCTGGCATTATTAGCATAGCTCGAGCTTTCGTTCACATAGTCTTCACTATGTCAGCAACTCAACTGGATCCTCATTTTCAGAGTAACCTCTTGCTAAGTAACATGAAATTTCATCTTCTGTACTGTTGTTCCTTTTCAAAGGGTCATCTACGTGATGACTGCCAAATAGACTTTTCTTTGGTTCCACAAGGGACAAACCACCTTCTTTGACTGAAACTGTAAAAAACATATAACGTACGAAAGGGGCGCTCTTTCTCTTTTGTGGTGACTTGCGGCAAACAGTATATAAAAAAACAATAAAAGGCTTTTTAACATAAGGAAAAATAGGAAAAAATAAGATCAAAGGCGCAGAAAAGCACGTATCTACTTGAACTAACGCCAGTACGTCACACCGACAGCACTTAACATCATTTAATGCATCAGACGTTCTGCTCACAGTACTATCCACTTCATGTCTTTTCCTGGATTCAGATTTTTTCGCATTTCGAATGCTAGGAAGCAAAAATGATGCGAAAAGATATTCGCCACGAATCTGTCTTTCCTTGCTCAGGAAAGATTTTGTCCTTCTCTTACGTGCTGTGATTTCTGTCGGCAATATGAAATAAGACCTTAACAGCAACCTTCTGCAGGGGCAATAAATGCTTGTTGAGAAGGAAGCAGAAGCGATACATATCGGCAACTCAGACTCCAATGGTGTTGACGGTGTAGTTTTTGAAACAGAGAAGTAACCAAGCATGTCGTAGTACCTTACCAAAACAAAACGGAGTGTTGGGTGCTTCTACGCTTAAGGCTCCTGTGTGAAGTCCCGAAACTTGGAGAAGAAATGAACCAGAGCTGTAGCAAGCTTCCTATTTCAGCATTCTAATCGATGCATTCGATTCTGTTCTGTTAATGTGACTGTGATCTCGTCAGTGGCATTTGCACATATCGACAACGGTATTCCAGGTGATATCTATTGTGGACTTTGCTACACTCCTGGAAATTGAAATAAGAACACCGTGAATTCATTGTCCCAGGAAGGGGAAACTTTATTGACACATTCCTGGGGTCAGATACATCACATGATCACACTGACAGAACCACAGGCACATAGACACAGGCAACAGAGCATGCACAATGTCGGCACTAGTACAGTGTATATCCACATTTCGCAGCAATGCAGGCTGCTATTCTCCCATGGAAACGATCGTAGAGATGCTGGATGTAGTCCTGTGGAACGGCTTGCCATGCCATTTCCACCTGGCGCCTCAGTTGGACCAGCGTTCGTGCTGGACGTGCAGACCGCGTGAGACGACGCTTCATCCAGTCCCAAACATGCTCAATGGGGGACAGATCCGGAGATCTTGCTGGCCAGGGTAGTTGACTTACACCTTCTAGAGCACGTTGGGTGGCACGGGATACATGCGGACGTGCATTGTCCTGTTGGAACAGCAAGTTCCCTTGCCGGTCTAGGAATGGTAGAACGATGGGTTCGATGACGGTTTGGATGTACCGTGCACTATTCAGTGTCCCCTCGACGATCACCAGTGGTGTACGGCCAGTGTAGGAGATCGCTCCCCACACCATGATGCCGGGTGTTGGGCCTGTGTGCCTCGGTCGTATGCAGTCCTGATTGTGGCGCTCACCTGCACGGCGCCAAACACGCATACGACCATCATTGGCACCAAGGCAGAAGCGACTCTCATCGCTGAAGACGACACGTCTCCATTCGTCCCTCCATTCACGCCTGTCGCGACACCACTGGAGGCGGGCTGCACGATGTTGGGGCTTGAGCGGAAGACGGCCTAACGGTGTGCGGGACCGTAGCCCAGCTTCATGGAGACGGTTGCGAATGGTCCTCGCCGATACCCCAGGAGCAACAGTGTCCCTAATTTGCTGGGAAGTGGCGGTGCGGTCCCCTACGGCACTGCGCAGGATCCTACGGTCTTGGCGTGCATCCGTGCGTCGCTGCGGTCCGGTCCCAGGTCGACGGGCACGTGCACCTTCCGCCGACCACTGGCGACAACATCGATGTACTGTGGAGACCTCACGCCCCACGTGTTGAGCAATTCGGCGGTACGTCCACCCGGCCTCCCGCGTGCCCACTATACGCCCTCGCTCAAAGTCCGTCAACTGCACATACGGTTCACGTCCACGCTGTCGCGGCATGCTACCAGTGTTAAAGACTGCGATGGAGCTCCGTATGCCACGGCAAACTGGCTGACAATGACGGCGGCGGTGCACAAATGCTGCGCAGCTCGCGCCATTCGACGGCCAACACCGCGGTTCCTGGTGTGTCCGCTGTGCCGTGCGTGTGATCATTGCTTGTACAGCCCTCTCGCAGTGTCCGGAGCAAGTATGGTGGGTCTGACACACCGGTGTCAATGTGTTCTTTTTTCCATTTCCAGGAGTGTATATTAACTACATAGGAGACAATCTTAGTAGCCATCTTAGATTGTTTGCAGATGACGCTGTCATTTATCCTCTTGTAAAGTCATCAGATGACCAAAACGAATAGCAAAATCTGTATGGTGCTAAAATGGGCAGTTGACCCTGAATTAAGAAAAGTGTGAAGTTATTCACATGGGTACTAAAGGAAATTCTCTAAATTTCGATTATGCGATAAGTCACACAAGTCTGAAGGCTGTAAATTCAACTAAATACTTAGTGATTACTATTACAAATAACCTAAATTGGAATGATCACATAGAAAATGTTGCGGGTATAGCAAACCAAAGACTGCGATTCATTGGAAGGACACTTAGAAGGTGCAACAGGTACACTAAAGAGTCTGCTTACACTACGCTTGTCCGCCCTATTCTGGAGTATTGTTGTGCGGTGTGGGATCCGCAACAGGCGGGACTGACAGATGACATCGAAAAAGTTCAAAGAAGGGCAGCCCGTTTTGTACTATCGGGAAATAAGAGAGATAGTGCCACTGAAATGATAAGTGAATTAGAGTGGCAATCATTATAACAAAGGCGTTTTTCGTATCGACGGGGTCTTCTCATGAAATTTCAATTACCTGCTTTCTCCTCTGATAACGAAAACAGTCTTTTGCACCCATCTACATAGGGAGAAATGATCATCACTATAAGATAAGAGAAATGAGGACTCGCACAGAAAAATTTAAGTGCTCGTTTTTCCCGCTTGCAGTTCGAGAGTTTAACGGTAGAGAGACAGTTTGAAGGTGGTACATTGAACCCTCTGCCAGGCACTTTATTGTGAATAGCAGAGTAACAACGTAGATGTAGATGTAGATGAAGTCTTACTATCTGAAATTTTAATTATTTCTTTTTTGCCTCATGAAAGACGTACGGAAATGTGTTAACCTCTACCTCTGTCAATATTATCGTTATCAATTAATTTTCGTGATCAACGGCCTTGGCACAGTGGTAAAACCGGTTCCCGTCAGATACACGGGCTGGGTGGGCTGAAACAAGCACCGCGCGTGACTCTGGTTCAAAAATGGTTCAAATGGCTCTGAGCACTATGGGACTCAACTGCTGAGGTCATTAGTCCCCTAGAACTTAGAACTAGTTAAACCTAACTAACCTAAGGACATCACAAACATCCATGCCCGAGGCAGGATTCGAACCTGCGACCGTAGCGGTCTTGCGGTTCCAGACTGCAGCGCCTTTAACCGCACAGCCACTTCGGCCGGCCGAAATCGGTAAAAATTCTTAAACGAGGAAGATTCTTACTCATTACTAGCTTATTTACTAACACGAAGACTTATAATTCTTATTAACTAAATAGGACTGAACAGGGAATGAAACTGGAAAGGAAATAAGATATCATCCAGCTCTGACTCCACAGATTACCGTACCACGAATCTTCCAAAGATTGGTAGGTTCCCAGCAGGCTCTGCTTACTACTGTCTCCAAATTTCTTCAGATCCACATGGTCTGCGAGGCACCAGTCATTCTTGCTTTTAGAGTACTCAAGTCTGCAAACATTTACATGTAGCTTACCTATTATACTAAACGGTCCTTGGTAAACATGCATGAACTTCTTGCTTTTGAGTGAAATCCTGTTTGATTTTCCTTCCATCTTAACAAAGGTTAGTCCACCGGTCTTAAAATTAGTGGGGGAAGACCATGCATAATGATGTCTTTTCTGTCCAATGCTCTTTCACGAATGTTTGCTCTCGCCTGTACTTCCTTTTCACAGAGGACATTTTAGTCAGAAATGGAATATCATCCATACTGGAAACGCCATTATCCCGTCCGCGATTGAATATCTGTTTGCAGCTAGAAAACCCTGCTACATTATATCTGATGTTGATGATTGATGATGCTATTTTCGAAGCTTTTGATACAATCGACCTGGGTAGAATGCTTTCTTGCACAGTAGGTTTGACATAATCGATGGAATTCATGCATAATCCTCTCTCTCATATTTCCTTGAGAAAAGTATGCTGAATTTTTGGTGTGTCGAATTCCTGCGTTCTCCAAACATGTTTTGAATTGATTTGATACAAATTGTTGATAACAGTCTTTTAGACTAGCCAGTGTTTACAAAACAGTCGTTTTTAGGTCTGTCTAACAGTTTTGGCATTTGCGTTTCTTATTGGATGAAATGTCAACCGACTGAGAAACATAAGCACATACCTCTCTAGAAGATGGCAGCGTTCAAGTAGATCTGTTGCCAGTAATCCTAAGGATCCACTTGGTTCTACAGTGTACGTACACCCTTTCACTTTACTGTTCACTGCACGTACCTTCTAACAAACAGGTAGCCAGCCTCTTTGCTACTCTACGACACGTATTCTCAAAAATCGTCTTTACATTTAATTTGGTGGTGCATTTCTTAGCTCTATGTTGGCCACATTGTAAATGCACATAATCTATCAGCAAATCCACGTGTTGGGCTGGGAAACATAGCTTCAATTATGCTGAATTTAATTTTCGTCTGTGGAACAAAATTGCATTGTGCAGGCAGTATTACTGGGCTACTTTAGAATAGCTGAGTTCTCTAAATGATTTTTCACCAGCTTCAATTGATCGAACTCATTCTGTTCTTAAAGACTTTCTTCACGGACCTTTTCTCTTTAACTTCACGCACAGAAAACATACCTACTTCACTGTTCTCTGTTAAAGGAATTCCTAATTCTTCACACTTCTCCATATCAAATGCTATGGCTAGAGCCTCTAATTTCGAGATACCGTAACTACGCTCTGAAGGCTTCAGCGAACGACTAACAAACGTGATCGTTTTATGCAGCTCTTCATCTCCTTTTGTTTCCATCAGAAACACTTCTACTGCTATTCCACACCCACTTGCATCAACCGACATACAAAAAGGCTTTCCCAAAACTGGTTGATGCAATAGTTGGCTGTTTATTAAACAGTTTTGAAGTTCTTCGAAAGCCTACTGACATTCGTTAGTCAATACGGAAAGGTTATCTCTTATTAGGTGGTTAAAAAACAAAACAAAATATAAGAAGGAAAGCATTCTAGGAGAGTTGTGTGCATTGCAAAGAGTCGTAGCTGCGGCTGTGATAACATAGCCAAAGTACTGAATATCATGCACTGTGGGTGATAGGCGCCTCAGAGACAGAGGCAGTGCATTCACAAAGCACAGCGTGCAAGCCGGTTGCTTGGAACCACACATTTAAAGTTGTTCTATCATCACAAGCATGACACTGGGCTTCTACCTGTAAGTTAACAGGCCCTATTTATATAAACAGCAAATGTGTGTGGGGTTATTGATTGATTGCGTTGAAAACAGGTTCAAATGGCTCTGAGCACTATGGGACTTAACTACTGAGGTCATCAGTCCACTATAACTTAGAACTACTTAAACCTAACTAACCTAAGGACATCACACACATCCATGCCCGAGGCAGGATTCGAACCTGCGACCATAGCGGTCTCGCGGTTCCAGCCTGTAGCGCCTAGAACCGCACGGCCACTCCGGCCGGCTTGAAAACAGGAAAAAAGTTTTAGTGGGATATATTTATTTTCCTAGCAATACGTCTGCAATGTTTCGCCTGATGTACACTCGCGGACTGTTGCTGCTGCTGTAGTGGCCGTGCGATTAGAGGCACCGTGTCACTGAGCGGCTCCTCCCGCCGGAGGTTCGAGTCCTCCCTCAGGCATTGCTGTGTGTGTTGTTCTTAGTTTAAGTTAGTTTACGTAGTGTGTAAACCTAGGTACCGATGACCTCTGCACTTTGGTCCCTTAAGAACTCACACACATTTGCTGTAAACACGTCCGTTTCCTGATCCAGCTAGCAGTGTAACGATAATAACAATATCCCTGCGTCTTAGGTCACACGAACATCATAATAATAATAATTATAGACGGTCGAATGCTTACTGCAATTGCTAACGCTTCTTGCATGGTGCGAGAGTGGATGAATAATTCAAAAGAGGTATACAACTCCAGCATATGCAAAACGTTGAGTTATGGACCCAAAGAAGTAATGCATCATATTGTCATTTTGTTGCATTGCCGTTGTTTGTTGAACAATATTCCTCTTGTCTACAGTCATATGCTCCGCCATTATCATTCGTTTCCATTCTTGATGCAGAAAGCTGTGAGTACATGTATCTGATATGTTTACAACAAATAGATTTATTAAATTAGTCTTTGCTCAACGTCAGTATCTCGTCAACTATACACTCGAGACCTAGACATGCGTACAAACAGTAAAGAATTGACGGCGCTCATTTCAGGGTTTTGCATTTTACAAATGTCATGCATATTAAATTGTTCTTGTAATGTCACAATCGTAGGTTTCACCAGTTAGTAGCATCGCTAGAATACAGTGGCGGTAAAACTGCAGAACAAGAAAACTACAATTACTAAAAAGGTGGGTGCTGCACCTGCGTGCCGTTGGCTGATGGCATGACTAACAGGGGATCTCGGAGGAGGGGTTCGATGGCGGGCGCACTGGTGGCGGGGGAGGGCGCACGAGCGGGCAGATCGGTAGAGTGACCTTCACAGGGCAATGAAGTCATGACCTCAAGACCTTGATGATAAGAAAGTACTGATGCTGGTAAG
This sequence comes from Schistocerca nitens, assembly GCF_023898315.1. Lineage (NCBI taxonomy): Eukaryota > Metazoa > Arthropoda > Insecta > Orthoptera > Acrididae > Schistocerca > Schistocerca nitens. Next base: position 394,815,928 of record NC_064616.1, read on the forward strand.
AAACTGCTGATAATGACATCAGTGAAATTATTGCTGAAAACTATGTTTTGTGAACAAAACTGCCGGCGTGGCCGAGCGGTTCTAGGCGCTACAGTCTGGAACTGCGCGGCCGCTAAGGTCGCAGGTTCGAATCCTGCCTCGGGCATGGATGTGTGTGATGTCGTTAGTACTTCTAAGTTCTAGGGGACTGATGACCTCAGATGTTAAGTCCCATTGTGCTCAGAGCCATTTGAACCATTGTTTGTTGACGCCGCTCACGCACTGTTCAAGAATTATGAGTAGTAATATGGTTGACAACGAACACAGTTTATGCATCATGTTAGTTCAACATGATAATCCTACAGTATTTGGAAAGTTTCCACACATTCCTCACTATTTATGCATCTAAACTATCGCTTTCTTGTCCCCAAGTGTTGCTGTGGGTCACTGTGTGAAACGCCACATCAGGCAACTGTTTAAAAATTCCTTTTATTAAATAACTTACCGTCATTGAGCCTTGCATTAGAATGAGCGCAAAGTTATTTTCTTCTTTAATTTCAGTGTGGCAGTCTATTGTAACAATTGCTGCTGAATATGTATATTCTGTTCAGCTAGAGACAAAAACAAAAACAACATAATAACAACTATGACACGAATGTCCATTCAGTTAATTCGTCTTAATTTATTGCGATCCGGTTGGTCTATACTCATTTTCTTACACTGGGCTCTCTTATTTCAGGTATCTGAAAATTTGGCAGCAGTTTCCGGCGTGTCTCTGAAGCTCAGGTGTTCACCCTGGATTGCTAGTCCGCTCAAGAAACACAGCGGCCATGAAAACGTTTTCGTTGCTGCAAAGATTATTGGGAATTCGGAGCTTTGTAGAATACGCCTCGCAACTCCACGATAATCAGGTGAATTCCTCGAGTGACACACAATTATCGTACTAAATACACTTGATACTTTCTTGGTACGTCAGTTAAATGTTCTGAAACGCCGGTCGGAGTGGCAGATCGGTTCTAGGCGCGTCAGTCTGGAACCGCGTGACCGCTACGATCGCAGGTTCGAATCCTGCCTCGGCCATGGGTGTGTGTGATGTCCTTAGGTTACTTAAGTTTAATTAGTTCTAAGTTCTAGGGGACTGATGACCTCCGCTGTTAAGTCCCATAGTGCTCACAGCCATTTTTTGTTCTGAAACAATTCCACTTATTATGTGTCATCTAACGATCAAATGCATATGTCTAGTCCAGGAGGGGTCATTCCACACAGCAGTTACTGCTAATAATATTTTTTCATTGTGAATTATTTATCTTACCCGTCACTTGGACCGTGGGGGAGAAGTGCAAGACGCAGTGGCTTGCTAGGTCTGCGGAAATGTCATCGTGGTGTAATGCACAGCTTGCATTGCTTCTAGATTCCAGTCACGCTGGAGACAGTCATTATTTCTCTTGCGTGACAAAGCTACATCCGTTGGCCTTTCTGGATGTGCCTAATAATTCATCTCAAAACGATTATACATGAAGCGAGAAACTTTCTGATGTGATTTCTCCGACAGCACAAACCACATACACGTGTAACACCGAAAACGCAAATAAAATACCTTCTGCACTACCCAAAATTTTTCAGAGTTTAATATCCGTTCCTAACTTGTACTGAACTTCTGACTCTGAATATGTCAGCTTTATTATAGAAAGTATAGCATATGTAATGAATGTAATAGTGTATTTATTTTTGACTATATGTAATTAATCGTAATTATAATGTCAATATTGTAAACTTCTGTGTAATAGCCATGGGAACTTTATTTTAATGTATCGATAACAACGACGAAATGGCAATAGCTGTGCCATTGTTTATCTTTGAGTATGGAGAGTCTCTATCGCACTGCGAGCAAAGAGGAAAGAGGAGCAGCTTGGCTCTTCAAAGAGCGTGGAAATGTTTGTTGGGCGTTCCAGCAGACGCGGCATGCAGCTGTGCGCGCGCCAGTGTAAGCACGCTTAATTCTTTAACCCGCGAGTATTGAGAGCATGGTAAGTGTGGATAGGGGGCGAGAGCTGCAGTTCTAACTATTGCCTGCCCCATAATTATCCGTGGCTTTGGAGACGACTCCGGGTTCTCAGCCAGCAGCAGTAGCAGCAGCGGCAGCTCAGCATTGTCGTCAGCTACATTCTTCGTCGTCGGCGCAGCTGCAACATCGTAAGACCGTAAAGTGACAGAATGTAAGTAATCTTGTCGAGGCATTGCACAGTGACACTTCTTTCACAAAGTATGACTAACTTGAATAATAACTCGCAAAGTTGAAACTTGTAGGGCACCTTTGTTGTCACTGTCCTCAGGCACTGTTACCAAGCACGGTCCTTTTCTTTGCCGTGCTAGCACAGCGTGTCCTAAAAATATGAAAATTGAATAACTATTTACTGCCTGAGTTCTTTGTTTGCTAATGGCCAGTATCAGTCTAATTTTTCTCCCAAAGCAACTGTTCATCCTTGTATTTCAAAACAGAGGCTTAATTAATTTCCCAATTTTGACTATTAACTTCATTCACTTAAAGTAAAGTAAAATTTCACTGGCAAAACTAATAACTAAAGATGCAGCACAAATTCAGAGTGCGCAAATTCATTTATTCTGTATTTAGCTTAGCGATTGGCTTCTGATGGTTTTTTATGTATTAAAAGTAAAATCAGTTGCTCATTTGCTTATAGTAAATTCAATTCACTCTTTCTATAATCGTTACACCGAGTTATTGAATGTAATTTTTTACATAACGACGTTTAAGATAAGCCGGTCATTTACTTAACCAGTAACTACATTTAACTTTACTTTCAAAATTTGCTATTTCAGAGTAAGTAACTGCGAACTCAGTGCTTCCTGATTCATTTATTTTCTCGTGCACTGTTGTGTTGTAGAAAACCGTGACAACCTTCTGTTGCCACGCCACTGTTTATTTGTTTAAATTTCTTTGGCAGTACCTCCCTTAAGGTTATGGGGATTCATTGCCCTAGGGGGCTGGCGACCGTTTAATTATCACTTTTTTAGCTAATCAGTGTTGTTTTGTATCATCAGTTTTTTTCTGTTAAATATTACGTAGTACCCTTTCCCTCCTGTGTGGTTCTAGAGCGATTGCAGTACAGTCCACCCATTTCAAAATTATCATCAAAATTGGCCGGTATTATGTTCCTTCGGTAACGATAGTCTTACTTACTGTAAAATTTCATTAGGCATACGCGTTCACGGTCAATTATTTCGCAGTCCAATAGGCCGATAAGGAAGGGGGTAGTTACACGTGGCGACGCTAGTGACAAGACTGTATTACTTTGGTATTGTTCTATGTTCGAATTTTGCATTCTGAAGATTCCTAGCGAATTAAACTCTTTCGGTACGAATAAAGTCGGTCACGCACGGCAATAGTAATTGGAAATAAGCCTCAAAATTTCGAAACTTGTATTAATCACTTAAACAGGCAGCATCAGGAACATAAATAAAACTGATAATTTGTTTGTACTTAAAGGGGAACAATAGGTAGACCAAAGGCAAACGCTGGCAGAGGAACCGATTGTTGAGGAACCGGCTGCTAGCATCAGAGACGCTACCGCTGAAACAGAGCAACTGATAAAAATGGAATTCCCGTAATTTGCAGATGCTACGGAATTCGGAATAAAAACCAATATCGAATCCCTTGATGCTGGATACAGGGAGCCATTAAGAAAAAAATCAGAGTGAGAGTCAAAACCAGTAATATCTTGAAATATAAAAGACTTGTTGAGCATGTTGATAAGTACAATTGGAATCAATTAATGCTTAGTCTAAATCCATTAACAGTAAAGTTGATGCACACTTAAGTAAAATGAATGATCATGACAAAGCGATCAAGATTGTTAACAATAATATCGGATTTGTTAACATCAAACTAGATGAAATCAAGAAACAAGGAACAGGACAATTACTACATTCTTACCAAAGATCGAAGATGAAGAGAATTGGCGGAATAACAACGAAAATTTTAAGAGTCGTGGTAGTAGCAACAATTACCACATCGGCAATAGCTATAATAACGATAACCATGGTAATAATGGTATCCACCACCATGGTAATAATAACTCAGACCACTATAAGAATAACAGTCATAGTGGGAACAATAATAGTAGAAATGACAGAGGCTAGTTGGTTCAAATGGCTCTGAGCACTATGGGACTTAACATCTGTGGTCATGAGTCCCCTAGAACTCAGAACTACGTAAACCTAACTAACCTAAGGACATCACACACATCCATGCCCGAGGCAGGATTCGAACCTGCGACCGTAGCGGTCACGCGGTTCCTGACATATTGCCTACAACCGCTAGAATACCGCGGCCGGCACAGAGGCTAGTATCAAGTGAATATGGTAGGTGGTTCCCAGTAGAATGTTAATGGGCAGGAGCAAAATCAGCAATTGTGACATACAAATAGAGACGGGCGTTTCGCGCTTAAGCAGGGAAACAATCAGACACGCCGGTTTGGGGCCACCCGGGTGTGAGGAGACCTTGGCGCCCCATAAGAAAGCCTAGGAAACGTCGCTGTGATAGATCCGAATGGATAAATCGCCGATGGGAGAATCTGCAAGAAAACAGAGCGAGTACCACATCCGTGGTAACAATTGAAACGACAGTTGACAAAGCTATCACTGTCCGTCATAACTATGAAAATAGAGTAACAGTCAACAAGGAAGAGGAGGCAGCTGTTAAAACAACAACGGTACCGCAGGGTCTAATACAGTGTGATTCTTTGGCGGAATTAAAGAATCCAGTATTGGATAAAACTTCCGTTATCGCGCATGGCGACGCGGAATGCGAGGAAGTGTGGCTCGGTCATTTCGGTCGGATATACGATGAACTGAAGAATTGCAGAGGATTATATGGGAGATGTGCTTATGGGAAGAGCGGACAGTATTTGCCGCTTCTCAACCGGTGTAAAATTAGCGTTTATGAATGAACGGAAAGCTCCGTAGCGAAGAGGCACGTTTGTCCAAATGTTATAATAATTGAAGTGGCCAATGGAAACGACGCTGCTCGTAAAGAAAACCAAGGCGAAATTTCTGAAGTGGGGTTAGACGAGTCTGCCGATGATGACCGGGTACGACTAGTTGACGACCACGAAGATTAAAACATCTACGTGGTTAAGGCTGACAGCATACAGTCAGACAAGAGTGGTGTGCGTTGCGTGAGTTCGGAAGAAGAATTAGAAGCAGAAACGGAGCACATTTCTCCAAGCAGCTGGGAAGATGATAGCCATCTTTCAGAAGAAAATTTACCTGCTTGACAGTTAGCAAACTGTTCGTAATGAAAATGCTCGTTAATGGAAAAAAACTCATAAATAGGTTACAGTGTTGGAAGCAAAGCGGCTTCAACAACAGCAGGACAGAAAGATACACTCCTGGAAATTGAAATAAGAACACCGTGAATTCATTGTCCCAGGAAGGGGAAACTTTATTGACACATTCCTGGGGTCAGATACATCACATGATCATACTGACAGAACCACAGCCACATAGACACAGGCAACAGAGCATGCACAATGTCGGCACTAGAACAGTGTACATCCACCTTTCGCAGCAATGCCGGCTGCTATTCTCCCATGGAGACGATCGTAGAGAGGCTGGATGTAGTCCTGTGGAACGGCTTGCCATGCCATTTCCACCTGGCGCCTCAGTTGGACCAGCGTTCGTGCTGGACGTGCAGACCGCGTGAGACGACGCTTCATCCAGTCCCAAACATGCTCAATGGGGGACAGATCCGGAGATCTTGCTGGCCAGGGTAGTTGACTTGCACCTTCTAGAGCACGTTGGGTGGCACGGGATACATGCGGACGTGCATTGTCCTGTTGGAACAGCAAGTTCCCTTGCCGGTCTAGGAATGGTAGAACGATGGGTTCGATGACGGTTTGGATGTACCGTGCACTATTCAGTGTCCCCTCGACGATCACCAGTGGTGTACGGCCAGTGTAGGAGATCGCTCCCCACACCATGATGCCAGGTGTTGGCCCTGTGCGCCTTGGTCGTATGCAGTCCTGATTGTGGCGCTCAACTGCACGGCGCCAAACACGCATACGACCATCATTGGCACCAAGGCAGAAGCGACTCTCATCGCTGAAGACGACACGTCTCCATTCGTCCCTCCATTCACGCCTGTCGCGACACCACTGGAGGCGGGCTGCACGATGTTGGGGCGTGAGCGGAAGACGGCCTAACGGTGTGCGGGACCGTAGCCCAGCTTCATGGAGACGGTTGCGAATGGTCCTCGCCGATACCCCAGGAGCAACAGTGTCCCTAATTTGCTGGGAAGTGGCGGTGCGGTCCCCTACGGCACTGCGTAGGATCCTACGGTCTTGGCGTGCATCCGTGCGTCGCTGCGGTCCGGTCCCAGGTCGACGGGCACGTGCACCTTCCGCCGACCACTGGCGACAACATAGATGTACTGTGGAGACCTCACGCCCCACGTGTTGAGCAATTTGGCGGTACGTCCACCCGGCCTCCCGCATGCCCACTATACGCCCTCGCTCAAAGTCCGTCAACTGCACATACGGTTCACGTCCACGCTGTCATGGCATGCTACCAGTGTTAAAGACTGCGATGGAGCTCCGTATGCCACGGCAAACTGGCTGACACTGACGGCGGCGGTGCACAAATGCTGCGCAGCTAGCGCCATTCGACGGCCAACACCGCGGTTCCTGGTGTGTCCGCTGTGCCGTGCGTGTGATCATTACTTGTACAGCCCTCTCGCAGTGTCCGGAGCAAGTATGGTGGGTCTGATACACCGGTGTCAATGTGTTCTTTTTTCCATTTCCAGGAGTGTAGAAATTAAGAATGTCCAAGAACAAAACATTAGAAAACCATCAGATAAACCGCTATAGGTATCTGAGCCAGACGGATTTTCTGGAATGACCTTGATGTGAACTTGTTACTGGATAACGAATCCGAAGATGTACTGAAATTGTACTACGTTCAATACGTTCAAGGACGAATGAAGATAGAAAGTATTTGTGAAAACATGCGAAGTCATCAAAGCGCCGACGAATGCTTGAAAATAGCGAAGACCAAGTATGACGAAAGGAATAAAGACGGAGAAAAGTTGACGAAGTATTTCAGGACTACAAAAATATCCTGTAAATTCGCCAAGATAAGAACAGAGATACTTGGCGGGTGTGTTGGCCCACCAAGTACATGACCGAAATAGCAGACTATAATCACTCAGCCTAAAGTCATTGCAGACCAAAGAAATGTACAGAGAAAATAGTTGAAGTCGTGAATTTTAACAACGTATTAAAGAGAATGACAGATAGGATAAAGACTTGCGATAAGTGTTAGAGGATGAAAGTGACCAACTGCACAAATCGTGGTCCTATGCAGAACATAATACCTAACGATGTACTAGAGTAAGCGTGTACGGACCTATATGGTCCCCTGCCAAAGACTGCAGATAATTTCGCCTACATATTAGTAGTGCTGGAAGCCTTTTCGAAGTTCATTAAGTTAATTCCGATAATAAAGCAAGAGCTAAAGCGCTTTATAAAAAACTTGTAAGCGATTAGTTTTTACTAAAATGTTCAAATGAGCGTGAATTCCTAAGGGAATTCAGTGGAACTATACATGCGTGAGCTGGGGCGGTTTTGCGGAACGTATTGTCACCACAGTCACATGGCGTGGGTCAAATATATAACAGTTTTTGAAAAAATTATGAATGCTATGATGCACGAATCTACAGGATTCACTCGGAGGAAATCCTCTTATACCATAAGTCTAAGTGTTTTGTGGAAGAGGTAATTGATTTCACTCCGCAACTTAGCACTGACATTGAGGTGAAGAAAGCACGTTTACGAGTGGTAATGAAAAAGAAAGCCGAGCGGCGAATACGGCGTCATGACGTGAAAGCGCCATTTGCTAAATTCGAATTGGCGACATCGTTCTCGTTAAAGTGAAAGAAAAATCGAGAGAGATTGATAATGAGATTTCAAAATTTAAATTCATTTATAATGGACCATTTAAGATTGTGAATACACCTCACACTAAAAATTACTGTTTAACTTTTCAAGATTATGGCAAGTTGTTAGGTACCTTAACATTGCTGACTTGAAGTTGTATCAATAAAGAACTGATTAGTCTGACGAAGAATACTTAGTAAAAGACTTACTTATTATTACAATTTCCAAAATTTATTCTAAATTTATTTCTTGCACCAGACGGTCGTCAACGATTCGGAGAAAGTATAACAACAAATTTAGCTTACATAGAAAATGCTCTGAATGAAAGTGAAATTAATGGAAAACTCAAGACGTGACCGATGTGTATAAATGCCACTCTGGCATATGTATCAAGTGTAACTTTTAAAATAATATACTGTAAAAATTCAATCATATCATGTATTATGTAAGTGACTACCGATGCACTCAGACAACGTGAAAATTTCAGGTGTCTCTATGCGTGTGAATATGCACAGTGTTGAGTTATCTACTATGATAGAAATATAATGACGCCTTGAGATTATTCGGGAATAAGTTTTCAAACATTGCAAGATAGGTGGACGTTCTGGAATGCCACTGCACAAACTGAGAGATCAAACGTGCTGCTGGGGCACATGCAGCAATTCCATATCGGGACTTACGCTCTGTGGCTTCTTAGAACACTGTTGCGGTTTCTTTTGTAAATACACGTGTGGAGCTTGGCGTTTTTCATTTCAGCACAACCAGTGTAAAACTTTGTTGTAAATATTTAAGTTTTATCTGGACGCTTGCCTGAAACAAATAAACTCTCTTAATGAGAAACGCAATCTTTTAATAATCATATTATTTATGAAAAACTATGTAAAGTAAACATTGTAGCTAGAGATTTTTTATCTTGTTTCTTATCCCTTTACTCATTCTTTTGTACACATTCAACTATGTTACTTACGTTTTCTTGTACAGTACTGACATGAAAATTCCATTTCAAACGTAGTGATTATTTTAAAGATGTAATGTTGTTGTTCAAATACGTTATGGTACAATATGATGATTTGAGTTATAATGACACAGTGTTGTCATGCTAAAAACGTCCCCATGCATAATTATGATACTTAGTTAGAAGTTTACTGAGTGATAAACAAAGTGTGTGCACACAAAACTGAATGCATTTACGCATCTTCATTTGCTTTGGTGTTTCTTCGGACATTCTCTCACTCTCTTTCCCCTTAGGAAAACACTACTGGAATGTAGGGCACGCGTAACACCGAAAATGCAGATTATGTAAGCCTTATTATAGAAACTGTAGTTAGTATGTAATGGATGTAATAGTGTATTTCTGACTGTATGTAATTAATCGTAATTATAATGTGAATATTGTAAATTGCTGTGTAATAGCCATTTGAACTTTATTTTAATGTACTGATAACAACGACGAAATGGCAGTAGCTGTGCCATTGTTTATCTTTGAGTATGGAGAGTCTCTATCGCACTGCGAGGAGAGAGGAAAGCGGAGCAGCTTGGCTCTTGGAAGAGTGCGGAAGTGTTTGTTGGGCGTTCCAGCAGACGCGGTGTGCAGCTGTGCTCGGGCCTGTGTTGGTATGCTTAATTCTTTAACACGCGAGTATTGAGAACACGGCAAGAGTGGACAGGCGGAGAAAGCTGCAGTTCTAACTATTGCCTGTCCCATAATTATCCGTGGCTTTGGAAACGACTCGGTGTTCTCAACCAGCAGCAGCTCAGCATTGTCATCGGCTATGTATCTTCGTCGTCCGCACAGCCACAACATCGTAAGACCGTAAAGTGGCAAAATATAAGTAACCTTTCGAGGAATTACCCAGCGACATTTCCTTCTCAATGTATTACCAACTTGAGTAATAACCTGCATAGTTTAAACTTGTAGTGCACGTTTGTTGTCGTTGTCCTCAGATATTATTAGTAAGCAGAGTCCCTTTCCTTTCCATGCAGTCACTGTGTGTCGAAAAAATATGAAAATTGATTAACTGCTTAGCGCCAGTTCTGTTTGTTTGCTAATAACCAGTTTCAGTGTAAATTTTCTGCCAGAGTAACTCTTCATTCTTGTTTTTCATAACAGAGCCTTAATTATATTGCAGTTTTGAGTATTAACTTTGTTTAGTTAAAGTAACGTAAAAGTTCACTGGCAAAGCAAATAACTAAAGATACAGCACAAATTGAGGGGTTTGCCGCAGGAAAGGTGTAGCCCACTAATGCCCATTTTTCAAAATATTTATGTTTTTTCTTACTTCATTAGACTGTTTTTGTAGCCTACCATTTTTGTACTTCTTTCAGGTGCCATTCAGAATTAAGACATTAGTGGTGTAGCATGTAGACAACTATTTTGAAATTAATTGAATGCAGAATTGGTGTAACCCACTATAGATTCATTTAGTGAAGAGAATCTGAGTGATTCTGGTTCTGATCAAGAATATGTTCCACATGCTTCTTGATACGAAGATGTCTCTGATTATGAAACCTCCAAAAGGAAGCTTAAAAACAGAAATGTGAAAAGACAAACCAGTGCTGAAACAGCAAAGCTACAAGCATCTGCTGGGTCAGCACCTATAAATGATCCACAGAGTAAGAGAGGTAACCCTACTCTCACAGATCCATGTCACGGATTGCACGGCCCCTACCGTCGGAGGTTCGTGTCCTCCATCGCGCATGGGTGTGTGTGTTGTTCTTAGAGGAAGTTGGTTTAACTTAGTTTAAGTAGTGTGTAAGTCTATGGACCAATGACCTCAGCAGTTTGGTCCCTTAGGAATTCACACACATTTGAAGATTTTTTTGAAATGATGAACAAATGCCGAGTACCTCAACTAAAGCAACAGTTACTGTCGTTGAAGGAGATGAAATTGCTGATCTGGTTGAGAGTGGAATCATTATTGATGTTGAAGATGGCCCTCCTGCCATCCAAAAACAGGGTAGAAGAAGAACAAGGAATCCTGATTTGTTGAAACGATATGTAAAGAAGATGGAATGTGTTACTGGCAAGTACAAGAAGTTTACTTTCTATCATTGCAATTGTCCTAAAACTGTGAGGTTAATGTTTCTGGAGAAGACAGACATTGCAATTTTGAAAGATTCTATTCCTTTGGTAAAAGAAGGTGAATTAGCTCAAAAAAGTTTTATCTGTGGATTGGTGCAACAAACAATGATGATGCGGTCATATACTACAGCAGAATCACGTCGTGCATTCACTCGTACCTTAAAGAAACAGGATGGTACTAATGTTCATGTGTGCAGACTTGCTTTCCAAAACACCTTTCAAATTTCGTCTGGTTGGCTAGATCTTGCTGTTAGTTCTTCCCAACAAAAAGGAGAAATCGCTTCAGATAGTCATAGTAAATGTGAACCTGCAAACAAAACTCCTGCAGAAGTCAATTGTCGAGATAAAGAACACACAGAACCATTCTAAAGGTATCACTCACACTATTCCAGAAAGGACCATCCAAATCAAGAATACCTTAATCCCGAACTGAACATCGTTTGTATTTGGAGTGGTGTAAAGAATGAGAGTACACCCCAGTAAAGGAATCTCTTTACCGTTGGGTATTTACGTTACATTTCAATTTTTCATTGTACCCACCACATTCTGATACGTGTAAAAGTTGTGAAATTAAAAAAAAACAGAAATTGCAGCTTCAACTGATCAAAATGAAAATAAAATACTGGAACTGTCACATCGACAGCACCTTCGAAGAGCTAAACTGGCGAGGTCGCGAATGTGGAAGATGTAGAACTGGCCAGATCTGATCCTGAGATGTGTGTGATAGAATGTGATTCGCAGAGTGTTCTTTCATTGCTTAAACTACTAGTCTGTGGGATATACTATATACGGCAGTTAAGCTGCTTCAGTTTCCTTATCCGTAATCTGGTGAAGACATAGCTTCCATGTATTTCTGGATAGAGGCACAAGCAGGTAGAGGATCGCAAGAAGTTGCTTCATGTGTTTTGCATTATGTGAAAAATCTTTCCTTGCATTTAAAGAAATTGCTGTGCTATAGTGGGGAACAAAATCGAAATTTCAATCTGTCTCTTACGTCGCTGTATAATGCCATGAATCCAGAGGTTAGTGTTGAGACAATTGAGCTGAAGTTTCTTGTATCAGGACACTCTTTCATGGCCTGTGACCAGGATGTCTCATGTACAGATGAGATGAAGAAAGAACAATATATTTTTGATGCTGAAAGTCATATTAGAATTATTGTGGCGGCAAAGAAGAAAGGAAAGAAATCTCAAGCTACTCATTTACAGGAAGACGATTTTAAAAGCATCAAGCCTTTGAAAGATATAACTGTTAAGAAGGAAATATGTATGGACGGTGACAAAATCAACTGGCTGAAGAAACAGCGGCGTAAATTTCACATCTAAAAAAACCTTCTGAAATCGATTTCTCTAAAACAGTAAATCGAGATATGCCATACAGCTCCATGAATTGTAAGAAAACCAGAAAAGGACGTCCAATACATAAACTAATTTTTGTCACACTTTTGAAGCTATCTAAGGAGACAAAATCTACAATAACACATGCTAAAGATAAAAATTTAAAGAAGCTGATGAAATATGTTCCTCCTATCCATCGCAGCTTTTACGAAGATATTAATAATTCACAAGCTACTCTTCCAGAGTCTGATACAGACATATCTTTGAGTGAAGAAGGCGAAAATGAGTGATTGCTTGTTTACTGGGAGAAATGTCTAGACTTTTTGTAATATTACCTTAAAAAGTTACTTTGAGTATTAATGTTAGTAAGGAAAGAAGTTGTACTTTGCATCCCATGTTTGTAGCAAAATGTGAAATAAATGTTGTTTATTTTCTTTAATACATACTGTTTATAAAATTTAAATAGGGTCATTTCCATCATTTTTCTTAAAACTATGATAATATAGGCTACGTCATTCTGGGCTCGATTCTCACTTCGAGCGATGGTTTGAAATGGGAAAATATGAATACTATTTACCACAGGTGCCACTAAGCGAAGAAAGTACGATTACGCCGTCGTTTTAGATTCACAATAAACACGATGACCCTTCACTACAGACTCGAGATTAGGTTGTTTCACAACGGAGACACAAATAGCGGCATGTAGAAGGTCAGTCACCGGTAATATTTCTTGCACTAGTAACTGTATTTTAGTAATGTATCAAACGCCACATAAGGCCACAGGCCATTTATTTCATGATTTATTTGAGCCTGAGACGTTGAATACATTGCTTATGTACTGGAATTCAAACTGTTCCCTTTTGAGAGATTTGATCCGTTTGTGAAGAAAGATACACATCCATCAGTTCTTTCTTTGCTCAAGATTTAAAATTCTTCAAGGCCCCTAGCAAGATGTGCGTCTGGGCTCGAATCCCGGTCCGGCACGAAAGTTTTCACCATGTCTTTTGAAGTTGTTGCATCAGCGCACCTAATAATTGGTGGAAAATAATTTTATTCTTAAAGTTTCTCTGTTCCTTGACAGCAGGATAGATGTGTAACTGTTTCCACTCCCAGTGAGACACAGAACTTTTCAGCACATCATTTCTACTTCAAACATGCCACTCCTAGCAAATGGTGAAAAATAATTCGATAGCTAAAGTGTCTTCATGTGTAGCCAAAGATGATATGTGAGGGGTTCGATACTTAATCAGCAATAAAGTCTTCGGCACGTTATTTCTTTTTCAAACTACCACACATTCCACTACTGGTGAAAGAAGTACATTCGTGGCCACAAAACAACGGAGATAGGTGCTGGGCTTGAATATCTGGAAGAAAGAAACTATTTATTTGTCTCGTCATTTTAGTTTCAGACATCTCGCTACTTCTGAGAAAATTCGATATCTGATATTTGATTTTGCTTGGTTAATAATCCGATTAGATGGTGCTTCGAAACCTCGTCCCACACAGTCCTCTGCGTTACATCACTTCTAATTTGTTACTTGTGAATCAAACTTTGTTTAATATCTTTCGTGGTTAGCTTACAGTGACAGTAGTTGTTGGACTGGAGTCACCATCCGATACAAAGATTTTTGTCATGAAATATCAAGTTCATATTTGCTAACTGACTATGGTTAAAACTAAGTATGCCACGTTTCTTTCAGTATAGGTAGCAACGAAAAATCAGTCCTGCATTAGAATCTCAGTCAGACGCGAAAACTTTGCTTAGTTTAAATTGCCTATAGGTGGTGGGTTTTACTCCAGACTCACAACAAAACAGTTTTTCATTTATTTGCAGTTCAAGCACTGGCATTACTAGCTCCTCACGAATAGCGTATATTTTTTAACGTCACTTCGTGTTAGATAATAAGGGCGACACGCGGCTTTAGAACTGCAGGTAGATTCACATGCCATCATGAATACAGTGAAATTACTGGTGATTTGTTGCTGACGGTGATAAAAGGCCGCTTGACGCAGTTAATCATGGTTTATCTAATTGGTTAATTGCCAAGCACATGATGGTAAATAGCTGTTTGGAAAACATTTTACAAAGGAAGATTGCTTAGAAATATCAAAGAAGTTCTGATCGTAAATTCTTGAAAAATCTTTTAATCGACAATGATTTTAGTTGTCAGTGAGAATTTCGGAATGATTTATGTGGTATAGTTACGTGCATTAGTTGTCTCATATCCTAATGCAAATGGTAAAATTTTTGAAACATCACTAATTGTAAAAAATTGAGTTCCAAAACGTTAAGCACTGTCTCGTCTGTAACAGGATGTTTCCTGATATGTGTATCATCCCGGTATTTGTTTACATCAGGAGCTACTGCCATACAGGGCGTTATTCTCTAATATCACTTGCGGTTATCTTTCTGTTTAGTGGAAGTACTGTACCGGAAACTGATTAGAGGACCTGTAAGACAGATATGTCTTATGAAGTGCATGCAAATTAAGCGGAGCGCAGTTCTTGTCGTTCGGAAACTTTTGACCATGATAGTGTATAATTTAGAGTTTCATGCCCTTCTCTTCCAGTGATGTGTCTCATGTATCAATCAGTGAATTATCTATATAATAATGTTGTGCACCAGCTAACAGCTTCATTCACTGAATTGCCTGTAGCGTCATGCAAGGTGCTTTCTAGTCTCACTGCGCCTCCTATCTAACGTTCTGGGCCGGAGCGCGGTGTACGGTGTCTTAAGACGACATGCATACTGATACATTTGCATGCAGTGAGTAGCAGCGAAGACGGCCTACTCTGGTGACGAGCCTTTTAAATGGCAGCTTGTGGGGGCGCCGCTGGCGGCGTGTTTAAAAGCCGTGTCTTCTGCTGGAGGGGTCGGAGGGTCGCGCTGTGTGCGGCGCACTGTCAGAAAACGAGGACATAGTTGATGCCAGAATAATATGTGTATTATGCATACACAGGATGCTTGCTGTAACTTGGCATTAGTGAATGAACCACACAGTGTTACTTTCTATGTGAACTGTAGCTACAGTAAGGAATATTCGGGCTTTCATTTGTACTGCATTGAATGGTTTAGAAAGCAGCTACATCTAAATACAGAATAAAACATTGCTAATTACAAATAGAAGATGATTAATATTGTTCAAAAGGAAGAACCGTTTGGAACAGTGAAAACTGGCTACGTCTGTAAGGAAGGCTTCAAGGAAAGTAATGTGAAACACAGAGACCTTTGTCATTTTACAAGCCGGTTTACTGGAGCTTCACATTGAAGCATCCCCTTAGAAAAATTTATCAATGACTGTGCTGATAAACCTCTTACATTATTTGATTTTCAAACAGCTGAACAGAACTGAATGTACTCAGACATTTTGCTCTTTACCTATGCTGATCAACACTAAACTGACACACAATATTTTTAGCGCAACGCAATCTGACTTTCAGAAATCCCTACAAAAGAATGACCCTGACTAACAATAACCTATACCTTTCGTGAATCACTTACCTCACAAAAATCTTCGTTACTCAAACTACTGCAATACAGCATGCGCCAATACTGCCAGCTGAATAAAAGATTCTAACTACTGAAGGCACTAACTACTGATAGGCATAGTTAGCAAATAAAAGATTTTGATAGAGAAAAAACAATGTACTCGTATTTACCTTAACAGTGTTCCAAAGTTCATGACATCCAGTCTTACAAATTTACTGTCTCTGATAGACACACGTCCAGATCATCCGCTCTCAAAACTCCGCCATCTCTCTCCCCACATCCACCACTGCTGGCGGCTCACCTCCAACTGCGCAACGCTACGCGCTGTTAACAACCAACTGCCCAACACTACAATAGCAAATTCCAACAACGCAAACCAGCCACAGACTGCACACAGCACAGTTAGTGATTTTCATATAGAGCGCTACATGGCGTTACCAACATAAAAACCTAAACAGCCTACTTACAACATGACAACTATAATTTAGACTACGGACCAAACTTTATTATGCCTCTTGTGTTTCGCAATCTGAAGAATTATGATATTGTTTGAAAATTATGAACGTAAGCAGTTGAGTGGAGTGAAGTGGCCATAATAAAACGACGTAAAAAAATCTCTACTATGTGTCCTTGATTGCAGGAAACATAGAAAAGTATAAAACATCCACTAAATATGTGACAGTGTCATATTATTGGAAAAAACGTTTTTTTTATAAATTTATTCAGTTTTATAGTGTGCTATCTAGAGAAACGTGTATCATACTTTAAACTTGTAGTAGTGTGTAGAGTGTATTTGAATGAAAGTCTTCAGGAGATTCTTCCGATTGATATCTCTAAACTAATTTCTACCTTTTGAAAAATGTGTCTGAAACTTTCCGCGCACTCTGCCCTAAATTATACAAAGGGGGTTCACCCCATTTTGTGGCTTAACATGGCTTAGCATGGGATGCTTTGCTGAAAACTAATAATGTAAAAGTGGAACTTTTTACCAACATAGGCGTATTACAATTTGTTGAGCGTGGCATCAGAGGCAGTATTGTTCCCTGTTCACATTGACGTGCAGTTACAAAGAACAGGCTCATAACTGATTATCACGAAAATAGTTATGTATCTCAAATAATATGCCTCAGCGCTGATGGTCTCTGTAACTGGGGCATCATGTAGTGCATTTTGCATGAACGTTTGTAGACTGTTTTACGTAATGAGCACGTCAGATGATTCATACATTGATTATGTGCCGTATCCAGGTAAGATGCGTAGACTTCACTCTGACCTGCCATTACCCCACAGAAAACTGATCCATCACCAGCCAAGTGTTCCAAGGAAATTGATTTCCACATTATGTGACAAATTGCTATCTACTTAAACAGAAATATTTAAAACTGTATCCGAAAAATAATCTTATTCTAAGCAAAAGTCGCCAGATGTAATTCCGTCAAACTCTGTGGATAAAACGGTATATTGATATTACTGCTGAGATATGTAAATGATTAAATCAGTCATCAATCAGCAGACGGTTTTATTAGGCATGTTATTGCAGGAAGTGGTAACCGATGCCGTCCTGTTACCTGTGAAATGAATTACCCAGCCAGTTACAGGGTGACGCACCACCATAATGTGGATTCAGAACCACGGTGCTACTCACCATTTTTCACATGAACAATCATTTCCAGAGGTGAAAGAACTGACAAGTGACAGGTGAAATGCTAGGATTGACTTTTTAATTTTTTGTCCGGCACTTTACTACTTTTTTATTTTTAATAAGGCTTCCTTCTCCGCTTCATTCCCGCTTGGCGCTCTCCAAATTCACCATCTTCGGCGTCGGCTTCACCTGCCTTTTAAATGAAAATAACTTCTTCGTTGTTCTGTTGCCATGTAACGTTTTCTTCGCTATTTAAGAAACGACATAGATTCTATTTGTCTTCTTGCAATCCTCAAATAAGGAGGCTGAAAACAAGTGTAAGGTACACTTAATTTATAGTTGGAAGCTCTTCATATAATACAAATAAATGTCATCCTCTTGACTGAAAAGTTTGTGAAGATGAAGTACATGTTATAAAATGAACAGAACAGCATTATTTCTTATGCTGCCTACAACTTCCTTTTTTGTGTACATACTGTGGTACTGAACTTAACCATTCCTATTCTGTTATTATTAACTTGTCCGTGTCTTTTCTACACATTATAATGATCCAACATAATAGAGGAAAAAATAAATAAAAGAAAAATCCGCTGTTCCGTAATGTAACAATAATGGTGATCAAATCTTCATGATTAGCGTGTTACACAACGCCATATTTTTAAAAATTCGCTTTCTTAAATTTCTTTGCCATGGTTAGTTTGTGTTGCTTCATGGTAAGATACAGACAAAAGTCTTCCTTGCATTTGGTATCTGCTGTCAGCATATAATCGATCGTATCACCCTGGAGGCAAGTGACGGGATTTCTTTTCGTACTGGGAAATCCAGCTGCATCTACCTGGAAAAAGTCTACTGGTGTAATAACGTATGGTGCTGTAATGTATATGCAATCTAACTTCTGCCTAATCGTTGGTCAGCTGATCTTTGCATTTGCATACACTCGTCTGTTTCTCAGTGTCCATTAAGATAAAACAAGCACATTATCCCGATGATCCACGTTCCTGCAGATCTCCTAGTCGTAATGTGGGTATTCCTGTTCTATAACGTTTCGATTCTTATCTTCAAGTTTCTTTCTTTGTTTCTTTCTTTTTAACATTTTTAAGGGCGCAGGTAACCTCGCCGTACAACGCCGTGAACTTCATACACACAGACACACACTCTTACCTTCTATTAATTTCTAATCCATATATCATTTACTTTTGGTTGCTTTAAACCGGGAGTGTCATTTGGATACAGCTAAAAATCTATGAAAGTAGCTTAATATGAGAAAATACGTTTGGAATATGTTGCAGGTATATGGGTGCGGATTCAGATCAACAAGACGTATCTCGTTCAGTAAATGGGCTGTTAAATTATTGTGCGGCTTTGTCTACAGCTTGAAGGTGTTACATACGTAAAAAACCTGCTATTTAAATCTCAAGTCAGTGAGGTTTAGTCAACTATTTTCTGTCTGGAGAAAGAAAATTTTTATATTGAGGTAATGAAACGACTTACTAGTGACCTAAGTCCGATAATATTCTCATGACTACATCGTTAGGTGCTGGTAATAAGTTGTCCACATAATTTAGTTTAGATATTATGTGTTTATCTACAACTCCTACTATCTTATCCTAGTCCAACTTATTCTTGTTGTGTTCTTAGGCTGCAGTACTTACATTCGCTAAGATTTTCTTGTAGTTGACAGTCATGTTATACCCACATTACATGCCTAAACGTTTGCATGTGGATGACCATTTCTGTTTCTCTGGTGTTTTGCATGGAAAGGTCTCGTCCTACGTTCACTATAATGTACGTAATTTTCATTTGTTACCACAAGACCTACATTATCATATGCCTTGCAGACAATGTTCTGGCAAGGTATGTGTCGTCCTCGAAGCTGTTGCTGCAGAGCGGCAAGAAGAAGTTCAATATCGATAAACAGCAAGGTCACCGACATTAGGCAGTCCTGCCTCACTGAACGACTGATCTTAAAACTCTTCGATAACTGACCATTGATCATAATTATTGATGACCCATACTTTATTATTCTACGCATCATGTTGATAAACCGCACTGGGAAGCTAATTGCGCTCACTGCCTCTAAAAGGTACTGATGGCTGACCATGCCCAAACAATTTTCAGAAACTATTGACATTTCTGCACACCTAAGTGCAAGAGCGTCTGCTGTACCCATAATGTCTCTATAAAAGCACAAGATCCTTTCCTGTTCTATAAGAGTTTGATAGGCTCCGGTGACCTTGTGTATAATCCTTTAGAGACTGCGTGCACGGATGCGGGTCACTGTTAAGGAGTGACGGATCGTAGGTTTCCGAGAGAGGGGACGAACACAACCGTTACTTCCAAGAAATCTTTCGGGACGTCTAACTCGGGAGTCATAAGCTCGTTACATACTTGCTAAAATTTACGTGGCGTTTCGCCTGGAAGGCCACGTAAAATTCTGTGTGTATGCCATCTGCCAGCGGCGATTTGTTTTTCAGACTAAGTGTATGTAATACGGCATGTACAAAGCGTGCCCGGAAAAAGTATCGTTTTGGAAAAAACTGATGGAAACATTCGCTTACAAGCAAAATTTACAAGAAACAGCATTTTCTAAAACATTTATTTATATAGATGCTTTAATTTTTCAGACATTTGTCATAGAGGGAAACCAACTTTTCCATGCCCTCTTATTAGAAAGATTCCATCAATAAAGACAAGCCACTGCAGAACACCGTTTTTTTCGTCGTCACCTCTGTCAAAGCGCCTTCCTCCAAACTCACGTTTCAAGTTAAAGAAGAAGTGGTAGCCAGAAGGTGCGAGATCGGGGATGTACGGCGGCAGTTGATCGAACTACTCCCGACTGAATTGCTGAATAAGGTTTTGCGTGTCACCAGAAGAATGGGGACGTGCATTGTCAGGAAGAACACAGTGCCTTTATTTAGAGCTCCACTCCTTTTGTTTTGAATTTGGGCTCGAAGTTCTATCAGTGTTTCACAGTATTATACTGCATTGACAGTTTCACCTCTGTGAAGGAACTCAACAAGCAGAATGCCCTGTCTGTCTCAGAACACAGTTCACATGATTTCTGGTGCCTCCACTCCATCATCTGTTGCTTTGATTCTGGAGTGACATGATAAACCAAAGTTTCACTAACAGTCACAAGTCTGTTTACGAGCTCATCTCCCTCATTACTGTATCGGAAACAAGCGTCAAAGCAATGACAAGTCGCTTTATTTTTCGGAACCCAGCGGGAATACAATTGCGATTTGTGACAGTCTCACGCAAAAGAGTTTTTTAAATTTGTGGAAGCTCATTACACAGAATTCCTTTTGTGAAACGTCTGTTTTGACGAATTGTCTCAGTTACTTTCTCAACCAAACCATCACTAACAAAAGAAGGCCGTGCATTCCATCCTGCCAAAACCTCTTTTCACGATAATAATTCTTTAACGTCTTTCTTTCTCAGTTTTGATTTATCATATTGTACGCACCATGTCAAAGTAGAGTTACAACAAGTGACTATCCTCTCACAGTCTTCATATGTGTTATTAACCCGCTCGTGACATGCGGCATCTTGCAGGTGCACGATATTTAATTTGTAATGGTGGATTTTTTGACGTTTCATATTTAATGAGCGGAATGTGTGGAAAAACTTGGGAGCCACTCTTCGGTCTGCGGTACCCAGTTCTTCAATATGCGAGACACGTAGAGCCTGTCTAATCGACTGGCTGCGGTTTTCGTAATGAAGTAGATCCATAGTCATCGCCGTTTTTAAGCTTCCACGTGCCAGATATTCTAAACTCTTCCACTCCTTATGCTCACTCTATGGACGAGCTAAAATTGGGGATTTAATGTTTGGGGTTTAGAACACATTTCAAGTCTCCCACAATTATGATACTGTCATGGGGACAGCGAATAAAGGAGCAATTTAATATTTGAAATACTCTGCTCTACTGCGCCGATAGCAACTTCCTCACGGCGGGTATACGAGTACGTACCCGACACATAACCACTTCCCATTGTCTGATCCCTTACTCACATTTTCACTTTCTAACTGATTCTTCATAGAATCATTCTCTGCCTCTTCAGTAGGTGCCGGTATTCATCTCTTCGTTATCGGTTGGTATGTCTGCTCATTTCACTTGAGTAGATGGATGTTTGCTTTTTTTCCACAGTCGCGAGGGCTCAGTTCTGTACCGTAGTTTTTGGCTACACTTGTAATTTGGCTTAATTTAGCAGGGGTAGAGGAACTTTTGACTACAGTCACAGGTGCATTTTGTACAGAGGTTCCCATAGGTGCTTGGCTGATTTTATTAGCTAGTACTTTAGCCTTTGCGCACATTGAGAGAGCAATTTGCTCAGCGCCTTTGGTGTTTTGTAGGGGAACGGCTTTTTTTTGTAGACCCTGAAGTGCCCGCTGCAATTCCTTGGTCCTGACCGGAAATGTTATAGTCAGCAGGTGCTTCTTCATATGCTTTAGACGTATCCGGGATACTGGTAATTGAGGCTTTCGTCACAGGTTCAGTCAGTTATGGTTTGGTCAAGGACGCCATGTAAGTGGCCTCCATTGGAATGTCAGTTGCCCCATAATGGTCTATTTTGAGTTTTTCAGAAATTAGAGTGGGTGGTTCCCGTCCAATGACAGACGCTATATAAGTGTTTTCTCGGATGTAGGCGATTGGAGCCTTTTTTAGGTCCTGTCGGCTGCGGTTCGACCAAGTACATCTCCGCAATGTCTGTGGTCTCCATTGGAATGACTCTTTCATAACACTTCCATTCAGCATCGTTGCCGTAATATAGGTACTCGGTTTCTCTCTAGTGGCAGCCGCCGCGTAAATTAGCGGTATAGTGGTCGCACTTTCGATTGTTACTGCTTCACTGGCCGGAGGCTTAACCATGAGCCTCTGAACACAATGGGTGCGCTTGTGACCCGTTCCACCACAGCCAGCGCCTGGATAGGGGTTGCCCATCATAGCTGCCTGACTGCAATCCACACACATTAGTGTAGGATGGAATTGTCGTTTTAGATCAACTTTTA
Organism: Schistocerca nitens; assembly: GCF_023898315.1. Taxonomy (NCBI): domain Eukaryota; kingdom Metazoa; phylum Arthropoda; class Insecta; order Orthoptera; family Acrididae; genus Schistocerca; species Schistocerca nitens. The sequence continues at coordinate 394,838,423 of NC_064616.1, forward strand.
GCTGTCTCATGCCAATCAATACGGGGAATGTGTGGGCACTGGACCATTTATCGGCATTATTACTTAGGACTTTCCTAAAACTTGAGACTATTGCATTAATATATCATGCAGGCACCTGAAACGGCAAATGAAATATTCCAGCATGTGAAACGCTAAAATCACCATTATTTCTATCAAACAGTTTAATTTTAAAACTACACTCACATTATTTTACTACTTAGACACAAATTTCTGTATTTTTCAGTTTAACAAAACATAAATTATTATTAACAACTTACATGTGTTTTCCAATGATAACTTCAAAACTCAGTACCACCTCTACTTCTAGGAACTTTTTAGCGGCAATGGAGAAGGTCTAACATAATTTCCATTGAAAATGAACCTTAAAGTATATTTTCTAATTGGTTGGGGCGTCAGCGAATTTTCTACTGTTCAGATAGTTCCCAATACTACATCTACATGCTACAAAGCGCAAACTCACCGAAATACGAACGAGTTCGGGCGCAGAAAACAGCTGCATAGTGCCACCTGAGAAATCTATGAATCCAAAAAACAGTTTCAAAAGATTTCATCAAACATGTGAATAACTCCGTTTTCGCAAAACTATGACGAATCTGCGAAAAATGAGTGTTGCGGAGTTACTAAGTAATTGGGAACATAGGCCCAGAGCTACTGTGATTGCAAGACTAAATTTCACGGGCAGTGACGTATTTAATGAAAATTTTGCTGCTACTGAATTAAGCAGATTTAAAATTGTTTTTGATAAATCTATAGCTGTAGGAACATGAAATACGAGGTCTGTCCAGAAAGTAAGTTACGATCGGTCGCGAAATGGAAACGACTATGAAAATCCGATAAAGCTTTGCAAAGATGTGTTGGGCAGTGTCTCTAGTATGACTCTAGGTAGAATTATGTCGCTCTTTTCATTCCTGAGCTCTTAGTGAGCGCGTAAAGATGTTATAGAAAATAGTGTCTCCCGCCAAGTACGAGGGCCTGGTGAGAATTTTCCCCTGAAGCTATGCAACCAACATTACATAACTGTCGTGCGGTTTCTTCTTCAAGACAATTCTCAGCCTCATTCTGCATGGGCAATGAAGATGTTCCTGCATCGTTTCAATTGGAAATGTTTGGTTACCCACAATACAGCCCGCAATTGTCTCCCACTGAGTTTCATCTCGGCTCAAACGAACCGCTGGCTATGAAGATAACATTTTGGCACAGACAACGAGCTTTAGGCCAGCGTAGAGAATTGGCGGAAAGCACTGGCGGCCGCCTTCTGTAATGAGGGTATTGGAAAGTTGGTACAACGCTACGACGAATGTCTGAGTCAGAACGGCGACTACGTAGAGAAGTAGCTGAAAGGTGTAGCTAACTGTTACAAATGAAACATTTCTGATTTTCACTGTGATTTTCATTTCGCGATCAATCGTAACTTACTTTCTGGACAGCCCTCGTACGATAATCACAAGAAAAATTTCTAAATAAAAAGAAAAGCCCAGTGCTGTCATGACTATATCAAACGACGCTGTTTGATCAGGTGATTATAAAACTGAAATTTGATCTTGTCTAGGCAAAATATTACGAAAGTTATTGAGGTATATTTATCGACACTGAAAAGATTAATAACAATTAAATTGTTGTATTTTCAGTCAAATTAGTTTCAGAAACAAGACTTTTGGCCTGCTACTTCTACTGAAATACTTCTATTAGTTGCTTCCATAGGCCTTCCAAAAAACTGTCGAACTTAAGGTGGACAAAGCATATTACACGACAAAGATTGGGAGTTGGTTCATACATCCAATACCAGTCAGTTAAGGTGACAATAATTTCCAACAGAGGAGAAATGTAAGGAGACTTGAACCACACAAAGAAATCTGATAAAGTAAATGTAAGTAAAATGGTCGAAATGAAAAGGCCTGGATAATTTCATTCAGTTTTTTCTAGTTGCCGGAAATGTCTGTTATGCTACATGAGTACCAACTTTTTTTACATATAGTTTAGGCTATGTTGAACAAAGTAGTTCTTGCGCGAAGCAGTCGATTTACAGTAGATCGATTGGCTGCAATCTATCCCGGATTTATCAATATACTAGCGTTTTGACTATAACTGTACAGGGCTGGAGCTGTGGCCACTCTGTTGCCTGGATAGCCTGTTGTAGAATGTAGTGGTGAGGATCTGTTAAATGTCGAAGGTGCTACTGAGACATTATTATCGTGGTATTAGTTATCGACCGTCGCAACGAAAGAGGAAATTTTGTCCAACGTCGATATTGGTCGTGGGGGAACTGGCGGACTCAATGGAGCACAGCTATTGACCCACACGTCCAACTGATCTAGACTAGAAGTGCCCTTTTCCACCACGATATACGATGAATAGCGGCAGCGACTAGCCCCATTCGCATTTAGATCCTCTACCTGTTGACACTGATAGCAGGACGCAATTTCTTGTTGCATCAGTTTTTATGAGTCTTAATATGTTTTGAGAAATACGAGTTAAGTAAGTCTTCACTCTACTGTGTTACCTGTTCACTAATCATATCTTCTCCTTTCCAGCTTTTCTGTGATGACAGTTGTTGCTCCACTCTGTAGACCACCTCTTCTTACCCAATGATAAGAAAGGGTGGTCTACAGAGTCGTACTAAACAGTTACCTGCCAGTAGCTGATCGAGCAGAAGTGTGCTGGCCACACTAGTATGCAGCAGTCTCAGCTACTGCAGTGAAGGACGCATGTACTCACGTCCATGTTGCCCACACGGCCTCTGGCGACCAGCATGTTACCAAGACACTCTTGTTGACATTGTAGACTTCACCCTGGAAAGATGGCCAACAGCTTTGCATGAGGTGGCCATACTCGCAACGTGTAAAGTCACAGCCCAGAAATATAACAGCCAGAGATGCCTATGTCCACTTGTAGATACAGGTTGACGGCAGTAGGTATTGTGTTCTTCCAGGCTTGTGGTAGTTCAGCGTCTCACCAGGTACCATCAGCTAGGGCTCCAGAGGAGGCACCATAATCTTCTCATCAACGAAGCTGGAAGTGAGACGGTTAGCCACACATGCCAGCAAAGTCGTCCAGGCTGGGCTGGCTGTTGCATCACAAATCATAGTCATGTAGGAGGCCAGTCGTAAAGCATCACAGGTACCACCTCAGAACTAGTTAGTGGCAATTGAGACCTAAGCTGTGGAAGTCAGGGTATGTGTACCACTTAGTCTATGCTGATGAAGAAAATGTGTGAAGAGAATGAGGTAAAGCACACTACTTTAATGAACCTGTAGGTGCTGTACACAGGGTCCAAACTCTGATCTTCAGATTTTTTGTTTGCTGAAAGCTGTTTTTTCATATGACTCAGGTGTTGTTGCTTCATGGTACATGGTCAAAAGAATGATGTGATACTCTCTTCTTCATGAGGTAAATTTGCTGCATTGGCACATAGGTCCTCCAGCTTGGGTGATGTGTGGCAGTTAGATCGATGGTGTGCCCATGCTGCATGAAATATCAGCTGTTCTTCCAGGTTGTCATTCGAAACTACATATAGTCTACTAGGCTGATTGACTTTTGCTCTGGCTCTGGTACAGGCTGGAGAAATTTAATAAATTTTCACTCCTGCCTGGAATATATTTCTGGAGCATAACCCACCTGTGTCTTTTAGAAGAATCGCCCTAAAATTCTGTTTGTAGTGCCCCTAGAACAATCCCATCATACAGTTTCCTACCAACAATTAGACACTTTACTTTTTAATTATCGTTATGCGCCCATGGAGATGAACCACAAGGCTTGTGGTTTACAGTGAATTCTACACTATAATGTTTAACATTGAGCCCACTGAATTTATCTTCTTAACCCATATGAAATTCATATCTTACACACTAATACAATATTTCATATATTTACAATCTCATCTCTTAATTTAATGAGTAATTCATTATCTTAATCTCTCTTATTAAATCTTAGTTCTGTTGGTAGACCAATGTACATATATTTGGTGTACAGCTAACTCAAGTTAGTGTACAAAGTTTCGTTTAAAAAAGAAGTAGATTACATTTACCGCTATCAGAACAATTGCAGCACTGGAAGTCACAACACTTACGGTTGTAATATTGTGACGCTGACTTTCGAGATCTTCTTGCACATGCTGAAGCGTTTTCTCCACTGTGGTGCGTCATTTTTGTGGCACTAAGAGTTCATGTAGTGGGCGTAGGAGAAGTGTGTCCAAAGTATAGTGCAGGAAAGATATGTTCTGGGTTGGCAGAAGTCCTAATGAATTTTCCAGCCAATACAACATAAGTTGTCCTCCTGAGCGTAGTCATACCAGTGGCCATAGCTGGGAGTGGAATGTCGTGCCTGCAATGTCACACACAAGTTATATCATTTCTTGGTATTCCGCTGTCGTGTAATTCCCTTCTTGTAATGTCTTTTGGCTTTCCCTTCTCATAAAATTTTTTATCACTATTACAGGTGAAAGCCTTAACAGAACCAGTGCGTGCCAACTCTTTGAACATGAGGATGCGGAAGTTACACTTCCCTTTGTCAATCAGTTACTTCTGTTTTCCCCAAGAAAAACTTCACATTGCTCGCTTGAGTGCCAGTCGGAGCCATCGTAATTAGTACGCCATCTGAGAGAAAGGAACCTTTATCACTTCACCTCTTTCCTTTGAAAGGCAAGTGTACATGGCTGAACAACACGGTCCTAACGTACAGTGAAACTAACTACCGTTCCACCCCATTGACACAGTTTACCAATAAAAAATGAAAAGGAAAACAAACTCCAAATACATAATGCATTACACAACGATAAACTCATAGTAACCCTTAAAAATCCCATCTGAAGGTATCAGTACATGCAATAACTTTCACCAATAATCTAAAAATTCTGTCCTCAAAATTCACAAGACATCGTTTCCACAATTTTATCAGTAAGGGTCGGTCCTTTTTCGACTCATTCAGAGTCAGTAATTATACTGAAAAGGATTATAATGGTAAGATATTCACACCTGCCTTGAATGGCTTAACATGCCCCACATGAATAATAATACACTCCTGGAAATGGAAAAAAGAACACATTGACACCGGTGTGTCAGACCCACCATACTTGCTCCGGACACTGCGAGAGGGCTGTACAAGCAATGATCACACGCACGGCACAGCGGACACACCAGGAACCGCGGTGTTGGCCGTCGAATGGCGCTAGCTGCGCATCATTTGTGCACCGCCGCCGTCAGTGTCAGCCAGTTTGCCGTGGCATACGGAGCTCCATCGCAGTCTTTAACACTGGTAGCATGCCGCGACAGCGTGGACGTGAACCGTATGTGCAGTTGACGGACTTTGAGCGAGGGCGTATAGTGGGCATGCGGGAGGCCGGGTGGACGTACCGCCGAATTGCTCAACACGTGGGGCGTGAGGTCTCCACAGTACATCGATGTTGTCGCCAGTGGTCGGCGGAAGGTGCACGTGCCCGTCGACCTGGGACCGGACCGCAGCGACGCACGGATGCACGCCAAGACCGTAGGATCCTACGCAGTGCCGTAGGGGACCGCACCGCCACTTCCCAGCAAATTAAGGACACTGTTGCTCCTGGCGTATCTGCGAGGACCATTCGCAACCGTCTCCATGAAGCTGGGCTACGGTCCCGCACACCGTTAGGCCGTCTTCCGCTCACGCCCCAACATCGTGCAGCCCGCCTCCAGTGGTGTCGCGACAGGCGTGAATGGAGGCACGAATGGAGACGTGTCGTCTTCAGCGATGAGAGTCGCTTCTGCCTTGGTGCCAATGATGGTCGTATGCGTGTTTGGCGCCGTGCAGGTGAGCGCCACAATCAGGACTGCATACGACCGAGGCACACAGGGCCAACACCCGGCATCATGGTGTGGGGAGCGATCTCCTACACTGGCCGTACACCACTGGTGATCGTCGAGGGGACACTGAATAGTGCACGGTACATCCAAACCGTCATCGAACCCTTCGTTCTACCATTCCTAGACCGGCAAGGGAACTTGCTGTTCCAACAGGACAATGCACGTCCGCATGTATCCCGTGCCACCCAACGTGCTCTAGAAGGTGTAAGTCAACTACCCTGGCCAGCAAGATCTCCGGATCTGTTCCCCATTGAGCATGTTTGGGACTGGATGAAGCGATGTCTCACGCGGTCTGCACGTCCAGCACGAACGCTGGTCCAACTGAGGCGCCAGGTGGAAATGGCATGGCAAGCCGTTCCACAGGACTACATCCAGCATCTCTACGATCGTCTCCATGGGAGAATAGCAGCCTGCATTGCTGCGAAATGTGGATATATACTGTACTAGTGCCGACATTGTGCATGCTCTGTTGCCTGTGTCTATGTGCCTGTGGTTCTGTCAGTGTGATCATGTGATGTATCTGACCCCAGGAATGTGTCAATAAAGTTTCCCCTTCCTGGGACAATGAATTCACGGTGTTCTTATTTCAATTTCCAGGAGTGTAGATTGTGTTTGAAACTGTATCTTAAAGTTGACAGGCGACGTCATTTCCACCAACAGGCATGATCCCTGGTTAGGAATTTCTCGGTTTTATTCTTAGGTGTGAACAGTTTGGCTACCAAAACCCACTGACCAGCCCTACATTGGGGCAGTCTCTCCACACAGTGTCACATCTGTTCTGACGTTCTAATTCTTCTGAGTTTCCTCGGTTTATTTTGTACCAAACACTGGGAAACCCTTTACATATATTTTTGCTAGTTCACCATTTGTTCCAACACTTGGTTTCATCACGTCAAATGGCAAAGGCAGTTTCATGCCATATATTACCTCATCTGGCGATGGGCCAGTAGTAATATGCACTTCAGAAATCTACATTGTGGTGACGTACTGCAAGTAACCAACACTATCTGTCATGGTTACTGTTGACATAATAGCATACGTCTTAGAAATCGTGTGATGTACACTCTCCATTCTACTAGTTGCTTGAGAGTAAAAAGGACGTATTCAGAGGTCGCGATAGCTCAGAAATCAATACAATTATTTCATCAGATTAGACATAAAATTAGCGCCCAAATTTGTGAGTAAAATATTTGGAATTCAAAATGTGAGCAACCAATTATTCATCATTTACTGTTCTACCATACTTGCTAGCTGTTCAGGATTTGGAATTATCACTAAATAGCATGAAAAATGATTTACTACGGTCAGAATGTAGTGATAATCTGCTGATGTTTAGTTAAATCGGCCTATAAATCACATGCTATCTTTTCAAATGGGTTAGTTGCTTCTGGCAGTCTCTGTAATGGAATATGTCGCTGATGAAGATCAGCTCGTTGTGTATAAGTTATACAGTTTCCTACATATTGCTTGACAACTTGTTTACTCATTCTGCATCAAAATTTTTCAGACAAGCAGCCGTCAGTTGCTGTATGACCACCCAGACCTGAAAACATATGGTCAGAGCTTCATTCCTGAATGCCGTAAGTATCACCACATGTGGTCCGCACTTTGTCATTCAGCAGAATGAGCATATGTGCATCACGAAGTGCAGCTGCAACCAGAATGCCTGACAGTCAGTGTCAGCTGCCTGTCCTCTTTGTCATTCAGCAATGCTCTTGCCCAGTTCTTGCAGAACTACAGTTGTGCTGCTTAAGCTATTGGCGATATTTTGCTTGTTTCCCAGTTTGTGTAGTACCTCGTAAGCAAATTCACTCAACTACAGTGCACTATGTCAGGCGACATGATGGATCTTTCAATCCTAGGAAACACTTCACTGTGGCATGATTCACCACGAATTTAAACTTTAGACCACACAAATAGCAACCGAAAAAAGAAACGCTATACGTAACTTGAAAGGTAACTCTAATGGGACTATTAAATTGATTGAGAATGTAGGCAAAATTTAGTGTGGTAACAATTTTTATTTTTTAAACACAAATTATACTAAACAAGCTATAGATTGAATACCCTAAAGAACTAACTGGTGATTTAATACTATCCTGTGTGGATCCTGGGTGAGAAGGACAGTTTAACTAGGTGATCAGTGAGTCAGGTATTCTGGCCCTAAAATGTGGATAACGCCAGCTGAGTTGATCTGGCGCTGAGCAGACTTTGATTGATCAAATCTACTGAAGTTTCTCTACATAGGTGTAGCTGGGAGCAAGTGGCAATCGAGATCTGTACAGCCTGACAATGGCGAAGCTTCAGTACGTTACCCTGTTTGCTTCGTGCAGCGACGTGAGTTGCAGTTCGCGAGATGTGTGCAGCGGAGGAGGTGAGACGTGGAGGTGACACCTGTGAATCGATCGAGTCCACGAAAGAAATGATAAAATCTCACGGTCTGCTTATCAGGCAGACGGGTCGTAATTTACTTTCTACCAGAGCCCTGAAATCACTGTTCATTTCAGTGTATGACACACCCGTTCGCTGGTCGTGCCAAAGACCAATTTGGCTCACTTATACGACAGAGCGCTCAAGGGTACCAAAAGTGAAATGTGGTAAACCAAAAACGAATAAGTGTGCTCTCGGCAAACGAGTAGTCCGAGACATTTGAAGTCACACTGTCGGTACAGTAAGAACTTCACCGCACGCTCCCCAGGCTAAAGTACTTGCAAGTGAAGTCAGTCTCAGAATAGGTCCTAAGTACCAACCACACATTCCACAGTTGTGACCAGAAGCGCTCACCAGCCCCAAGTCCCACATCCGAGTGTTTTGCACTTCTCCAGAAAAAAATTCCATTTTCCTGCAAAGCGCAAGAACGGCACCGCCTTCACACCGTCTTCAACCAATCACAGAGCTCTAGAGGTACTAAATCTCCCCTCCCTCTCGATAGCACAAACTCACGTCGAACCAGGGCAAGAGTTAAGAAACCTGCATCTCTGAAATAAAGAAACCATCAATTAATGGCTTTTTTAAGTTTTTGCAAAGGGGGAAGGGGTGATTCTCTCTGAAGTCATGTCTCTTCCCACAGCAAAAAGCCAAGAGATACAATCTCAAAAATCTTTATCTAAATCGCCTGTTCCTTGGAGCTTGTTACTCCTAGCTATGAGGTGTAATAAAGATCCTATCTCTAAACGTTTCTCAGTTGCCGGAGTTTTCTTATACAAGCGAGGCGGCCAAAGGAAGTCGTTCACTGGCCTATTTGCATTATCTGAGAACACGAAAACATGTGAATTTTTATTGCGTGTGGCTCTGGAACGATAGTAAGAGAAGAAGCCGGAAAGTCTAGTGCGCTATCATCTTGTTTATGAGAACAACTGTCTCTAATTATACCTGGCGGGCCACTTAAATTTGTATGCACTTGGCCTAATTAGTTAAATTCAATGACAATTAACTCAGAAACGGCGAAATGTATCGAATTTTTTCTTAAGAATTATTTCTTAGCACAACCTACACCGCAATACATCTACAAGATTTCCAAACTGTTTCTGACCACCCTGTACACTATTACTCATAATCATAGATAAAAATGTAAACACTTTCAACAATGGTGTCAAAACATGCTGCACTAATGGTGAGTGTTAGTTCTTGAGTTTCGTCCAGTTCGTGAATATTGCAGTGTTTCAGCTTTAGTTTCGCTAGAAAGTGGATTCTTCATTAATAGCTACTTCCATATAATCCCAGACAGGTACAAGATTCACGCCGTAGTAAATGGAGCAGTACTGTGATGTTCTTTGACAATGTCACAATTTCGTATAAAAGTTATAGATGCATACATGCCTGGTGTCACTGTATTTCACAACATTACCCTGCTAAAATTAAAAAAAAAAAAGAATAACAAAGTTATTGGATTGCTAACTAATCAAGGAACAGGAAATCAGAAGTGAATTTTTTATAACAAATTTTACTAGTACGATACAAAACAGTATATTTGTAATGAAAGGTAATTGAAGACTATTACTTACTTTTAGTCAAAATTTAACTAAGTATTTCATCTGAACTGTGTTAAGAATGATCAGGAAAAGATGAAACTATACTAATGAACTAAACTAATGAACTAATGAAAAACACGAAGGTAGTTTGAAAAATCCTCGGAACAGAATAGAAAAAAGGTACTTACTTTTCTGATTTTTTTTTATTTTTCAATTTAGTCTCCTTGTAAATTTATGCACTTGGTTCAACGGTGTTCCAGTGCCTTGATCCCATCTCGAAAATGAGTTTCCCCAGGCCTGTAAAAAAGTTGTCAGCTCCGGTTATCAATTCTTCGTTTGGGGCGAATCTTCGGTCACCAAGAAAAGTTTTGAGTTTTGAGAAGAGATGGAAGTCTGACGGAGCCATATCAGGTGAATAAGGTGGGTATGGCAACAATTCATACCTTAGTTCGTGTCATTTTGCCATGACGACAGCACATGTGTGCGGGCGCTCGTCAAGAGTCGCGGCACCCATCTTGGAAATAATTATTTCACTCTTTATTCTTCAGTTAAAATGTGATAGACCCTTTCTGATGACATCTGGTAGGCGTGAGAAATTTCACAAACTTTGTATTGGCGGTCATCCATGACCATTTTGAGCAATTTTGCAATAATATTTGGAGTAGTGGCCGACCACTGCAAGCATCACCACTTAAGACCTCCCGACCAAATTTAAACTCATTTGTCCACTTGGCAACAGTTGAATATGAAGGAACAGAGTCCCCCAGTGTATTCTGGATATCGGCATGAATGTCCTTTGCTTTCATGCCTTTCTTTACGAAGTACTTAATCACTGCTCGAATTTCGATTTTTTATTTTTTTTTATTTTTGCAAACCACTACGTTGGAACAACAACAGAGCCACGTCACCGCCACAGCTCTCTTCCATGAGCAATGATGTGGCACGTTTTTACAGGCAACAGTCCAATCAATATCACTTGAACAACTCGTTACGGTTGCGCTGACCTCTCATGGTAATTGCGAGAACTTTTCAAATTACCCTCATAGTAGCTATTCAATGACTGATGTGCTTAACGGAGAACACGGTAGTGAAACAGATCAATAGCGGATAATGATGGATGAAAAGAGATATTGGGAACTAGAGAGAGACAAAGTTGAAAGCCAGAGTAGAAAATTAATTAATGTACGCCTCATTTAACATATGCCAACTGTGGTGACTTTACAGTAATGTGTATGTATATAAGGAAACGCTTTACAGGTGTACAGCACCGAACAAATTCGACGCTTCACGTTCACACTTAGTCTTTGCGTAATGTGACGGGAAGTGAAGTTATGCTATCATTTTGGTACAATAAAGAAAGTATGAGATACTAGTTGTTAACGTTATGTCATCGTTAACAGCATGAACCCATCCGTTCACAAGCAGAGTGTATGGATTATGTATCATAACGTTGTTCGTAAGTTCGTAGAATTCAGAAGATCAGTTCCATTTTGCACTTCAAATGTACGTCACCGACAAACGAAGCACATGTCCTTTCACAGACTGCTGAAATTAGGAAATCGATATTCTACATTATTGTTCTACCGATAAATATTACTGTTGATGGGTGTAGCACACCTTTCGTTGGGAATTGGGGCACGTTTAATGGTAGTCATCATTTCCATAAAGTTCCTTTTACCAGTCAGTAGTCAGTATGACATTACTGTTAAAATGAGAGGCCTGTGAATGAGTAAAATTTCCAAATTTCTGACCGATGTAGAATTGACATTTAAGTAGTGTCTTTAATTAATTAATTTCTACCGATCGTTAGATTGAAAACTGTATAATATATTTGATCTTCTGTTTTGTTGGTAAATTTCCAGAAACTCGTAGTCTTTTAGTAAGATTTTGTAGCTGATGTGGTCACAGTTTTCAGTACTGAAATGTCTCGTAATTGAACAATCCAGGTGAGGAATTAATGAAGAAGACTACTGATTGTAGCCACATTAGTGAGAGCTCCATGCCGTAATAGCGGGGTGGAGGTTCAAATGGTTCAAATGGCTCTGAGCACTATGCGACTTAACTTCTGAGGTCATCAGTCGCCTAGAACTTAGAACTAATTAAACCTAACTAACCTAAGGACATCACACACATCCATGCCCGAGGCAGGATTCGAACCTGCAACCGTAGCAGTCGCTCGGCTCCAGACTGTAGCGCCTAGAACCGCACGGCCACTCCGGCCGGCGGGGGGAGGTGAAGCAGTGTTCGATCATTGGTTCGTTCGGCGAGGAGAGTGGACATCAAATGGCCCACTCACTAAATGTCGTAGCGAATCGTCTGTGAAACCGTAACTCGATGTTGTGGTCATCAGATTCATTAAACGGCTCACCATCCAAGTAACTTTAACGTATTGGCAGTCTGTCGACAAACTGGATACAGTGAAACGTTTTACGAGTCCTGTCAGTTTTTAAATCTGAACGACTCTCTACGATCATTCCCAAATGTAAATGATATGCACGACTTGTGGGTATAGATATAATATTTAAAAATTTATGAAACATGGCAACATAAACATTATATGAATAATCCGTTTCTTGCTTTTAGTATGAAGTATCAGTTTTTATGTGTGAATTTGTATGAATGACTTAGATTATGCGTAATTCGGATTAATGTTACATATGTTTTCATCGTGGTACATGTGGTTATCGAAGGTAAAGCGAGAGAAAACATCTGCTCAGTAACTTATTCAGTTGATGTCCGTTGCATAAATTGAAACTCATCTCGGAACAGCTCATAGAAACATCTTTAATGCTGACAGATGCAACTGTGACAATTTTCAGTAGCTTGGACATGTTTCAAGCACTCTATGGGACTGTTATTGATTTCTAATTAACACCTGGTATTGCTGCTCAAATATTGCGTCGTCTTTTTTTACTTCAAATCTATATAAAAGGAATTTTGCCTTTTCTCTGTGGTTGGAGAAAACTGTTATATACTTATATATTATTTTATAAAAATCAATGCTTAAATGTCAGTGAGTTGACTTCAATTAGTTAGCTTGTTATCACTAACATGGGACACTATATCTTCCATATTCTTATTTTTAGTGGTATTACCATCTAATAGTATGTCACCACATGACATGAGACTTTGAAGCATTTGGACAAAACTGATCTTAATGTGAAAGCTTTACCACGTCGATGACGCTCCCTTAAAAGATATCATACTGCTCACATCAGATCACACAAAAGATAAGTGAGCACTTTCTTTCTTTCTTTCACTGGTGCCATGTCCCGCGCTGACGCAGGGTCAGCATTGTTAGGAACGGATTTGGCAAGGTTAGTAGAAAGGGGTGGCCGGATGCCATTCTTGCCGCAACCCCTACCCCCTGGGACGGAATTAGTGTTGTGTGTGTGAAATCGCATGGGACTGCTAAGGTCACCAGTCCCTAAGATTACACACTACTTAACCTAAATTTTCCTAAGAACAAACACACACACCCATACGCGAGGGAGGACTAGAACCTCCGCCGGGACAAGCCGCAGAGTCCATGACTGCATCGCCTGAGACCGCTCGGCTAATTCCGCGCGGCCACGGAATTAGTGTACCCCTGCTGTCTGCGTCGAGTGTAATTCATGGAATAGTGCGAGCGTGTTCAGACGTCTGCGCTTCGTGTAACTGAGGCGGAACGTGGGGACCAGCTCGGTATTCACCTAACGGGATATGGAAAACCGCCTAAAATCCACATCCAGGCTGCCGCGCGGGATTAGCCGAGCGGTCTAAGCGCTGCAGTCATGGACTGTGCGGCTGGTCCCGGCGGAGGTTCGAATCCTCCCTCGGGCATGGGTGTGTGTGTTTGTCCTTAGGATAATTTAGGTTAAGTAGATTTCACACACATCTGAACGTTTTGAACACATCCAGGTTGGCCGGCACACCGCCCGACGACGGTAATCGGCCGGGCGGATTCGATCCGGGGCCGGTGCGCCTACCCGAGTCCAGGAAGCAGCGCATTAGCGCTCTCGGCTAACCTGGCGGGTGAAATATAAGTGAGCACCTATATAACCAACTGTCGCCTATGATTGCATCTATAGCTAGTCCCAATATCACATAGAATGCATATTCGTCGCACAGATGACATAACCTAAATCATAAATAATCCTGTTTATTCGGTGGCCTAAATTTACCTTTCTAAACACATAGAATTCTCAGAGTATGGACGCAGAATATCTCCACGTTATAAGTTGTAGGTAGTGATTTATAGAGTGAATTACTAACCGCTGACAGTTCACTACTAGTGTCAATAAGATGTGGCAGTGTTAGCGATTAATTTCTGCAGTAACAGTAGGAACAGATTCTTGAGTTTTAACCACAATGTGCTATTTGAATAGATCTCCGATCATGTCATCATAAAATTTATAATCTACCCATACTTAATTTTGGAAGTTCTGTACTCAAAATGATCAAAATTTTTTGCCCTTATGACAACTGATGTAGGAATAGTTAAGCACACCTGATATTTTTGCCCGCAAAGTAGTTCATTCATGGAAGTTTCCAGCAATGTTGCATGAAGTTTTTGTACTAGGGATGTTCAAAAAGTAATGCAGCACATTTGTTTTCCTCGGCCAATTCCAGTTGCAAAAATTCGAAAGTGGTTGTGGGGCATCGTGGGATATTCCCGCTACCGACCTTCACGAAGTTCCGGCAGGTGGTTCGTTATACGTGGCCTTCAAAATGGTATCTGTGACGGAGTTGCGCTCCAAGCAGAGAACTGTCATTGAGTTTCTGTTGACTGGAAACCACAGCATCGCAGACATTCATAGGCGCTCGCAAAATGTCTACGGAGACCTGGCAGTGAATAAAAGTACGCTGAGTCGTTGGGCGACCCGTTTGTCATCATCGCAACAAGGTCACGCACACTCTCCGACCTCCCGCGTGCCAGCCGGCTGCACACACCTGTGGGCCCTGCAGTGTTGGAACCTGCGTACACTCACATTCTACGTGATCGACGGATCACAATCAAACACATCGCTGCACTTCTGGACGTCTCTGTTGGTAATGTTGACACACTCGTCTGCCAGGTGTGTGCCCGCAGGGTTCCCCGCCACCTAACAAATAACATCGAGGGACAAGCTGTGCAGAACTGCTTGCGCCTTACGAGACTGATTTTGACCATTTTCGTCGAACATCGGCTCAGGCGATGAAACATGCATTCATAACTTCGTACCGGAAACAAAATGTCAATCCACAGAGTTGCACCACACCATCTCTCCTCCGAAGAAAATGTTTAAAGCCACACCCTCATCTCATAAAGTCATGGCGATGGTCTTCTTGGATTCTGAAGAGGTTATTGTGTTTGATGTGCTTCCTCATGGTGCAACGATCAACTCGGAAATGTGTTGTGGTATCCTCAAAAAATTGAAGAAATTTCTTCTGTGTGTTCGTCTCCACAATAATAGAAATGAACTTCTTCTTCTTCATGTCAACGCAAGCCCTCACGCAAGTCTGAGCATCTGCAAGGAATTCGCTAAACTTCATTGGGCTGTTCTTCCTTATCCATCGTAAAGCCTGGGTTTTGCTCCTTCTGACTTCTATGAGTGTGGCCTAATGATGGATGAATTTCACGGGAAGAAGTACATAGACGATAGGGAGGTTATTGATGCAGCAAGACCTTTGCTCTGACACCGGCAAATAAAGTCGTACCGTGTGGGCATACAGGCTTCCAAAGTAAGGTGGCGTAACGTTGTCGCAATGAACAGGGATTATGTTGAGAGATAGAGATTTGTAGCCAAAATATTGGGGAATAGTATAGTGTGTTGGAACTCTGTATAAAACCAACTTATTTTCAGAAAAGAATTTTTTGTGTTACTTATTCAAGGCCCCATTGTCACCTTGGTGGCACACATATTAGTACAAGGCCATTGACGCTCGCAAGAACAACTGAATCTAGGTCAGTGGACTTTGTCAGAACTTGTTTCATGGGAGTGTCATGGGAGTGTACCAATTTAACTCTCTTGCTACGTGTTCATGGTGTGGGTTCCTGTTGTCATGTCCTAGTTCATGAACCACGGGCAACGTATGAGTGGCCAAGGAAGTGGTCCTGACAGTCGGGATACCAGTTACTTTGGAATAAGGCTGGGCATCTCGGACATATTCTGAGTCGTGGTCACCTTTGTGCTCAGACGGCAAAGACTACCAAATTCACCGGTTAGTCCCTCAACCGTTAGGGGTTAAACTCAATGGGACCTAGGGCAAGTAAGGCTAGCAACCTGCTTCCCTGGTACTTTAAATATGATGCTGGCAACAATCAGATCAAAATGCCTCGGACCTTTGGAGGTGACGGAGTCCCACCTCTAATTGACAAACCAGGAACTCCTAAGATACGACTCAGAAAACGAATGATAACGAGATGGGGAGCTATTGATATCAATTGTGGCTACTCTGGGAAGAACGTAGAGCTGCCAGAGGCTGCAAGTAAGATGGGGTTCGACGTGTTAGCTGTTAGTGACATTTGGGTAAGGGGTGAGAAAGAAGAGAAAGTGGGAGAATACAAGGTCTGCCTGTCAGGAGTCAAAGCAGGAATAGCACAATGGGGTGTAGAGCTTTACATCAGGAACGAAATGAAACCAAGCGTAGTTGCAATAAGGTATGTAAACGAACAACTGATATCGATATATTTGACAGTGTCTAGCAAGAAAATTAGAATTATGTCAGTATATCTGCATAGTGAAGGGACAGATCAAGATAAGATGGATAGTTTTTATGATACACTCAGTGATGTAGTTGTTAAAGTAAAGGACAATGACAGTGTTCAGCTCATGGGTGATTTTAATGCCAGGATTGGAAATCGAACAGAAGGGTATGAAAAGGTTATGGGTAAATTTGGGAGGATATGGAGGCCAACAGGAACGGGAAACAACTCTTGGATTTCTGTGCCAGTATGGGCTTAGTAATCACAAACTCCTTTTTTAAACACAAAAACATTCACCGGTATACTTGGGAAGGCAGGGGAACCAAATCTGTCATTGACTATATAATAACAGATCAGGAATTCAGGAAGGTTGTGAGGGACACACGTGCATTGAGGGAATTCTTTGACGAACCTGATCACTACTTAATCTGCAGTGAAATTGGTATTGTGAGGCCGAAAGCGCAGGAGGTCAGGTCCATATGTAGGAGGATAAGACTGGAGAAACTTCAGGATAAGGAAATCAGGCACACGTACACAACAGTGATCTCATAAAGATACGAGTTAGTTGAATGTAGTCAATTACAGTCATTGGAAAAGGAATGGACAAGGTACAGGGACACAGTACTAGAAGTGGCTAAAGAATGTCTTGGAACAGTAGTGTGTAAAGGTAGCATGAAGCAAACAGCTTGGTGGAATGACACACTCAAGGCAGCCTGTAAAAGGAAAAAGAAGGCGTATCAAAAATGGCTACATACTAGAACTCAGGTAGACAGAGAAAGCTATGTTGAAGAAAGAAACAAAGCCAAACAGATAATTGCGGCATCCAAGAAGAAATCTTAGGAAGACTTTGGAAACAGGTTGGAGACGTTGGGTCAAGCTGTTGTAAAACCATTCTGGAGTGTAATTAGCAGTCTTCGAAAGGGAGGTAAGAAGGAAATGACAAGTATTTTGGACAGGTCAGGAAAACTGCTCGTGAATCCTGTTGATGCCTTGGGCAGATGGAGTGAATATTTTGAAGAGTTGCTCAATGTAGGTGAATATACGGTCAGTGATGTTTCAGATTTCGATGTACAATGGAGTAGGAATGATGATGGAAATAGGATCACATTTGAGGAAGTGGAGAAAATGGTCAATAGATTGCAGTGCAATAAAGCGGCTGGGGTGGATAAAATTAAATCCGAACTCATCAAATACAGTGGAATGTCAGGTCTTAAATGGCTACAAAGGATAATTGAAATGGCGTGGGAGTCGGGACAGGTTCCATCAGACTGGACGAAAGAAGTAATCACACCTATCTTTAAACATACACTCCTGGAAATGGAAAAAAGAACACATTGACACCGGTGTGTTAGACCCACCATACTTGCTCCGGACACTGCGAGAGGGCTGTACAAGCAATGATCACACGCACGGCACAGCGGACACACCAGGAACCGCGGTGTTGGCCGTCGAATGGCGCTAGCTGCGCATCATTTGTGCACCGCCGCCGTCAGTGTCAGCCAGTTTGCCGTGGCATACGGAGCTCCATCGCAGTCTTTAACACTGGTAGCATGCCGCGACAGCGTGGACGTGAACCATATGTGCAGTTGACGGACTTTGAGCGAGGGCGTATAGTGGGCATGCGGGAGGCCGGGTGGACGTACCGCCGAATTGCTCAACACGTGGGGCGTGAGGTCTCCACAGTACATCGATGTTGTCGCCAGTGGTCGGCGGAAGGTGCACGTGCCCGTCGACCTGGGACCGGACCGCAGCGACGCACGGATGCACGCCAAGACCGTAGGATCCTACGCAGTGCCGTAGGGGACCGCACCGCCACTTCCCAGCAAATTAGGGACACTGTTGCTCCTGGGGTATCGGCGAGGACCATTCGCAACCGTCTCCATGAAGCTGGGCTACGGTCCCGCACACCGTTAGGCCGTCTTCCGCTCACGCCCCAACATCGTGCAGCCCGCCTCCAGTGGTGTCGCGACAGGCGTGAATGGAGGGACGAATGGAGACGTGTCGTCTTCAGCGATGAGAGTCGCTTCTGCCTTGGTGCCAATGATGGTCGTATGCGTGTTTGGCGCCGTGCAGGTGAGCGCCGCAATCAGGACTGCATACGACCGAGGCACACAGGGCCAACACCCGGCATCATGGTGTGGGGAGCGATCTCCTTCACTGGCCGTACACCACTGGTGATCGTCGAGGGGACACTGAATAGCGCACGGTACATCCAAACCGTCATCGAACCCATCGTTCTACCATTCCTAGACCGGCAAGGGAACTTGCTGTTCCAACAGGACAATGCACGTCCGCATGTATCCCGTGCCACCCAACGTGCTCTAGAAGGTGTAAGTCAACTACCCTGGCCAGCAAGATCTCCGGATCTGTCCCCCATTGAGCATGTTTGGGACTGGATGAAGCGTCGTCTCACGCGGTCTGCACGTCCAGCACGAACGCTGGTCCAACTGAGGCGCCAGGTGGAAATGGCATGGCAAGCCGTTCCACAGGACTACATCCAGCATCTCTACGATCGTCTCCATGGGAGAATAGCAGCCTGCATTGCTGCGAAAGGTGGACATACACTGTACTAGTGCCGACATTGTGCATGCTCTGTTGCCTGTGTCTATGTGCCTGTGGTTCTGTCAGTGTGATCATGTGATGTATCTGACCCCAGGAATGTGTCAATAAAGTTTCCCCTTCCTGGGACAATGAATTCACGGTGTTCTTATTTCAATTTCCAGGAGTGTAGAAACAGAAAAGATTGTAACAACTACAGAGGTATTTCTTGAATGAGCGTTGTGGGGAAAATCTTCTCAGGTATTGTTGAAAGGAAAGTGCGAGTATTAGTTGAGCACAAATTGGATGAAAATCAGTGTGGGTTTAGGCCTCTTAGAGGTTGACAGGACCAGATCTTTAGCTTACGGCAATTAATGGAGAAGTGTTACGAGTGGAACAGGGAATTGTATCTATGGTTTATAGATCTAGAAAAGGCATATGACCGGGTTCTTAGGAGGAATTTACTGTCTGTTCAACGAGATTGTGGAATAGGAGGCAAACTTTTGCAAGCAATTAAAGGTCTTTATATAGATAGTCAGGCAGCAGGTAGAGTTGACGGTAAATTGAGTTAATGGTTCAGAGTAGTTTCAGGGGTAAGACAAGGCTGCAACTTGTCTCCACTGTTGTTCATATTATTTATGGATCATATGTTGAAAACAATAGACTGGCTGGGTGAGATTAAGAAATGTAAACACAAAATAAGCAGTCTCGCATATGCGGATGACTTAGTTCTGATGGCAGATTCGATTGAAAGTTTGCAGAGTAATATTTCAGAGCTAGATCAGAAATGTAAGGACTATGGCATGAAGATTAGCTTCTTCAAAACGAAATTAATGTCAGTGGGAAAGAGATATAAACGGATTGAGTGCCAAATAGGAGGAACAAAGTTAGAACAGGTGGAAGGTTTCAAGTACTTAGGATGCATATTCTCACAGGATGGCAACATAGTGAAAGATCTGCAAGTGATGTTTAGCAAAGCTAATGCAGTGAGCTCTCAGCTACGATCTACTCTCTTCTGCAAGAAGGAAGCCAGTACCAAGACTAAGTTATCTGTGCACCGCTCAATCTTTCGACCAACTTTGTTGTATGGGAGTGAAAGCTGTGTGGATTCAGGTTACCTTATCAATAAGGTTGAAGTTACGGATATGAAAGTAGCTAGGATGATTGTAGGTACCAGTAGATGGGAACAATGGCAGGAGGTTGTCCGCAATGAGGAAATCAAAGAAAAACTGGGAATGAACTCTATAGATGTAGCAGTCAGGGCGAACAGGCTTAGATGGTGGGGTCATGTTACATGCGTTGGAGAAGCAAGGTTACCCAAGAGACTCATGGGATCAGCAGTAGAGGGTAGGAGGAGTCGGGGTAGACCAAGGAGAAGGTACCTGTATTCGGTTAAGAATGATTTTGAAGTAATAGGCTTAACATCAGAAGAGGCACCAATGTTAGCACTGAATAGGGGATCATGGAGGAATTTTATAAGGGGGACTATGCTCCAGACTGAACGCTGAAAGGCAAAATCAGTCTTAAATGACGATGATGATGATGGTGGTGGTGCTACGTTGGTAGTTGTTAGTAGTGTGATTACTGCATTTAAGATGGTCGTTTGGGTTCTACTTACTATGGAAATTTTTATTATTGTTATTTTTATACAAGGTGAACAATAATAAAACTGAATAAGCTGCGTAGACGGGTTCCTGACTGGAAAAGGAGGAAAAATATCCCTTTGATATGTGTCCAGTAATTGATGGTGTGCGTGCAACGACAAAAAACCGTCCTGGAACACGGTACGGAGCTGCAGCGCATCCACGTCACAACAGATGTTAGAAGTGGTGTCCACGGAATGCAGTGCACGTGTCCACACATCGCAACATGGACTTCCCACTGTTTCGCACGTTCCAGCCTCTCTCCGAGTAGCGTCACAGGCGACGAGAACGCGCTGTTGAAAAGTCCGCGCATCAGGAACTGTTGCAGTATACGTAACGCCCCCAGAAGTAAAATTCGGATGATTTAAGTCCGATGTTCTATCAGGCCATCCTACCCAGCGTCCGGGGACGATGTTGTTGAGGTGTCGTCGAACTGCAATGTGGAAATAGGATGGTACGCCGTGATGCCAAAATCACATACCTTTCGTATTGCCATAGACACATTCTCCAGCAACCTAGTTAGAGTATTCCGCAGGAAGTCCAGGTACGTTAGGTATTTTCCTCCGTCGAGACGTTGTGGAATAGTAACCGATCCAAGCATGTGGCCACCAAGAATCTCTGCCCATACGTTGATGTTGAACCGATGCTGATGAGACGCCTCAACCACTCCCAGAGGGTTGCCTGTAGCCCACAGGTATTCAGATTGGTGATGCCAGTTCTAGTAAAGGTTGCTTCGTCGGTGAAGAAGGCTTATCACAGAAACACTATAACTCTGATGATCTGGTGCAAAAACCATGGACACAATTTTTCCCATAGTGGGATAGTCCGTGCACTTGTTGCAAGTGATAGGGGTAGTAGCGGTTGTCATGCAGACTACATATAATCGTACTATTGCTTACATCGTGTTGGTGGTCCAGTTACTTGGAGCTTTTGCTAGGGCTCGTCTCTATTCTATAGAACCCTGTCCTCTAAATCAGATGTACACAAAGTCCGCCGCCTTCTGCACGTTCATCCGTTTAAAGGACCCATGATCCTTCAAACACCCAAAAGGGGCTTGACATTTTGTGTGATGTGGTTCGCGTTTGTGCATGTACTTGGTTTGGTATAGCCGTGCTGCCTCTATACCGTTTCCATCCGCTTGGGGGTATGCAAGCGCCGTTTCAGTTTGTTCCCAAAATGAACATTGCTCCATTCTGCTGCTTACAGTACGCTACGTCAATGACATAGCCTGAAACACCCAAGAAACACACGGCACGTGGTCAGAAGAACTTTCATTCATCATTGTCATCTACCGTGGCAACGATGCGTTTCCGGAAACATGTTCATAGGACCTTTTTTCTACCGTTTCCAGTCAGTAGTCCGTGACTGCAGCTTTTCTGATTTATTAATGTCCACTCTTTATAGGTGTTTGAAAAATAAACTTTGTAATGGTTTTTTATTACTATAGTTGTTTTGTCTTTGACTTTTTAAATTCATTGACGATTTTTGACGTGATTTTTGAGTCAGTTCACTATGAACTCTGAGTACATTCCAAACGCGGTTCTTTCTAGAATTGTTAGAATTATTTCCTTGGATATCTGGAGTACTTAGCGCCTGAGTTAACCGTAACACCTCTAAAATCCTTTTTTTCCGGATCTCAATGAATTCTCAGTAGCTTTAATTGTAAGCTGACACCCTTAATTCTTATACATGAATTACTAATTTATTCATGGCTCTTTTACTACCTATGCCTGTGGTCCCTTTCAGAACACAAATTAATGACCAAATTAACTAATTTAATAAGGTTGAAAGTTATATTGCTGGTGTACCCATGTACCACCACAATAAAATATAAAAAATTAATAGTAGAAGGAGTATGACTGAGAACAGTGGCGTATTTTAGTTGACAAAACAATCACAAGTTTTTTAATCTTTTTGTAACTACAACTAGCTGATAAATCTTACACAAAATGACAAACACGAATCAGTAAGGGAAGCTGGGGTGGAAGTTGGGGAGGAAGGTGTACAGATTTTCCGCTGAATTAATCCCTTTTACAACTCAGTCTGGCTTTGTTTACATGAACCCACTGTAAGACCCAACTCCGTTCAAATGGAATCAACTACGACCAAATATGCCGCAAACTAAGGTTCACCTGAGAATAGGCAGCTGTAAATATCACTTAACAGCTCGACGCCGGTGTTCCAATACTTTGCCCTTTTACCTCGATTCAGGCGGCAGCAGGAAACGGCGCGCTATGGGCGAGGAGAGGTGCGCTGTGGCAGCTGTAATCTTCTGACGCATCCACGAAACTTTAGAAACTACGTGGTTATTCGTTCTGATTATCAGAACGTGGGTATCTTCCCTATCAGAGCCCTTAAATCCTGGCCGATTTTAGTGTGTGGTACGCCCGTTAGTTGGTCTGGCCAAATCAATTTTGGTCACAGGTGGGATGTTACGTGCTAGAACTGTCAAATGTCAGACAGCTGACTCAGGACGAATAAGTTCATTCTCGTGACACACGGCATGTCCGAGATGATACGCAGTTCCTCTCTCAGTAGAGTTGGAAATTGCCACTGGCTCTCAGTTCACCACAACCGAAACCGCCCCCAATGAAATCGTACTATCCCCTCGTCATTGAATCTCTCCTCTTGACTGTTCTGTTGTCATTTTAACCAATCCAGACACAGCACCGGCGTTGCCACACTGGGAGAACAAGCCTCCACTTTCCATACCCTGAGAGGAGTCAATCGGCGATTCTAAATCTCTCTTGTCTGAAAAAAGGAGATTTTGGACTAGGGTGGTGTCGTTCTCACGGTAAACATGGCCATCTTTAGGCAAAAAACATCTACCTAGATGGGACCCCAGTCCCTCTTTTACGGAGAGATGTAATCTTTCTGAGCTGACCATTTACAGCTTCTGAAAGAAAGCTGTGAAGCTTCCCAGACAGTCGTGTCCATGAAACATATGTTTCTG
Source organism: Schistocerca nitens (assembly GCF_023898315.1). Lineage (NCBI taxonomy): Eukaryota > Metazoa > Arthropoda > Insecta > Orthoptera > Acrididae > Schistocerca > Schistocerca nitens. The sequence continues at coordinate 394,862,047 of NC_064616.1, forward strand.
CCTTTCGCTAAAAGAACCTGGCGTCATGGGGGTTACAGTCTTGCATCCACTAAACATGTGCACCAGCCGCTCTGTCTGTATCGTCCCATCTTCTGACATGAGAAAACATGGAGTCTTATAACGTTCCCACCATTTGCACAAAAGATCAGTTTACAGCAATCTCGCTTAAATGGCTTCCTTTTCCACCAACTGGCCACCTTCACGATGGACTGCCGCCTGGCCCAGGTAAACTGTTTCGTGAACTGGCGCCCTTCTCTCTGACCCTAACTGGAAGAACGAGAGGGCGTCGGCCAGAAGTACCCCTGCAGGTAAAATCGACTGAGCGCTAATTTCCGGAATCACTCGGACGGTCAGGTTACTGCACTGAGCGTTTATGGTCCCCAATCAATCTGTCTCCCTCTTTTCCATCGCCTCCACTATGATCCTTCAGATATAAGTTCTCTACAGGACACACATGCAGTTATATGAACATTCTGCCCACAATTTCCTCATGTAATTTCAACATATAGCAGGTTTAGTACTGGGGAACACTGGGATCATGGCCTAATATATGAACGTTAATATGACGACAGTGTTGTCAAAGTGTGAGAGTGGCATACCACCTCTCAAATTATTAAACAGAAAAACGCAGGAATTGGATCGCTACCAACTCAAGGATTAAATTGTCAAAAGCATATTTATTTTAACAAACTTGACTACTACCGTAACAGATAGTTTATTCGAAATGACACTTTACTGAAGAATATTGCTTAATTTCTCTAGACGATTTTAAGTGAGACAAGGAAAAGAAATGAGAACTGAAACTATGTTGGACAATAATTTAAAGGCTGACAGAGATGAGGAACTATAATATGATCTTTAGGTTCATAGAATATAGCGATTAAAATGGTCCAGTTTTGCAATTAATGAAATTTCCAACAGCAATCCACAGCCTTGAGGTATTTTTCAGAATTAGTACAAATTTAGGCACTTGTGACAAAATCAGTGTACCCATATTTATGGACAAGACTTATTTCTCATATTCTCAGAATTTAACTTTCTTATGTAGCTGACGGACACTCCCACAAGCCCTACAACGTTTGTTTAATCTTTTCAACACTGGCAACAAAGCAAGAAAGTCAACAACAACATTGTATACCAGGATGACGGATTTAAAAAAAAAATCTTAGAACAGCGAATATTACATTCTCACAGACCACGAATGATGAACAGATAGCTGCATTCAAGTTTTGATATTTCAGATACTGATATAACCTAACTGTGTTGATAAATGTATATATAAAGTGATCGGTGGCATGCGTCAGTCAAAACTGAATATCGCAGTCGCTTCACGGAACAAAATGAATTCCTGTTCAAAGTAGGGAAATACTAACACTATATCCAATGTCAGTGCCTGTTTCCATAGGCATTCAGTTTTTGCTCCTTCCTGTAACATATGGTTCGATGTCTCAGAAATTTCAGAAACTATTTTACAGGTTATCTATAATAATTATAAAGGCCTAAAAGTGATTCCAACTGTTTTGCTATCTTTGCCGGCAAAACATTACAGACCACTGACACTATCTGTGGATCAGTTTTTGCACGTTGGTGACTGATCATATACCTGAGATAGTTTCAAAATGGCTCTGAGCACTAAGGGACTTAACATCTGAGGTCATCAGACCCCTAGAACTTGGAACTACTTAAACCTAACTAACCTAAGGACAACACACACACCCATCCCAGAGGCAGGATTCGAACCTGTGACAGTAGCGGTCGCGCGGTTCCAGACTGAAGCACCCAGAACCGCTCGGCCACACCGGCTGGCTGAGATAGTTTACTTCTGTAGTTGCAGAATGATATTATTTTATGAATACTCCGAATTAGACATGCTGTTTGCAATCTCTCAAAAACTTCTCTCAACGTCATACATTTCTTCCATGTCCTCTGCAAATACTAAGAAATCATCCAGATACACCTTGCATCTATTTGGTGTTAACCCACTAACTACGCCATCAAACAGTCTCAGGAAAGTAGACACTGCATTATTGAGTCCGAAAGGCATTCAGTGGTAGTTGTAATGAGCCTACATGATTGTAAAAGCTTTCTTCGGTTTGTCCTGTGGCACGACCTGCATTCGTTGGTTGCCACTCTTCAAATCTGCTGTTAAGAATGTAATGGGAGATAAAATGTTTCCATTGAAGGCGTTTATACAGCATATACATAATGTAACGCGAATCTGATGTCGATATATAAGCACCTGTATGTAGGCAAGTGATTAATGTGTCAATTGTGTCTGTCCGTTTGCGCTCATTAAATACCGAAACGTGAACTATGAGCTATGGCGACGTTATTGTCAAATACCTTCTGACAGGACCAATTTGATGTTATTCTTTTCTGGGGAGCTGAAGGATAAACACTGGTATACATCCATTGGAGAATGGTGAATAATGTGTCTGAGGCGGCATGTATGTCGAAAATTACCACTGTGGAATGGTGTGCAAAGTTCGTCATAACACACGTCCTCATACACCAAATGTCGTAATGTATGCGTTACGACAATTCCAGTGGCAGACACTCTGGACCCAGACCTATAGTCCTAATCTCTCCGCATGTGACTATCATGCCTTTGGGCGCTTAGAAAAGGCCCTGAAGGCTCGACGATTCCTGTCGAACGAGGATCTTGAACATGGTGTGTCTGTGGGATGATTACCTCAGTGCTCACTGTGAGTGGAATACCGACTCTGTACTGTACAGTCCTCAAACAGAAACTTTTTGATCGTCAGTTATACTGACTCAAGTTATCCAGACACCCTATTATGTTTCGTGTGTTATATGCATCTGTAACAGTTCTTGTGTAAAGGTATCGATAATTACAACAAAATCCATATTTTTAGCGATACTTGGTAATTTTTAAGGGTGAGGGCCATGGTTGCACCCTATGGACTATTACTGCGTTCAGTAATCCCGTCAGCTTCCATGAACAGTTGCAGACATCTCGAGACCCTTACACCTTCCTATATACCTGACTGTCATTGCTGGTTGCTAATCTGTGGTGCGTGATTGTCTTGCAGGTAGTGGACCATTCAGGATAAATAAATCCGTAAATAACAGTAACAAGGCTTCCATTACTCTTCTTTCGTTTCATTTTTAGTGCTCATTTTCTCAGATAACGAAGACACATCAAGAATTTGCTTGCAACAAACATTCTCATCTGACTTATCATTATTATCCTCCTCTAGGACATCTAAATTTGCAATCAGTAAAGTCTTTTGTAGACTCTACTCGTCCATGCCAAAATTATAAATGCTAACTGAAACACGAAACTTCCATCCATTTCCCTGGTGGGGTGTACGCTTCCGTATACAAAACAGCGTGATTTATCCAGTTCTTCACTGCTTTTGAATGGCTTCGTACCACACGGGACATCCCCTGGTAAGTCCGTAACTATACTAACCCACACTAACTACCTCGTACCATGCAGTATGCTAACATGAGATCTGATTTTCGGAGTACGTAACTGCAGTTCATTTGGTACCACCTCCACGATCAGTGAGACATTATCTCTCTTGCAGTCGTTGTCCCCAATCGTAACTATGTCCCATCGAGTTCTAAAGTTCAATTTTTGCGTGCTGTTTATCAAGAAAGCCAAGTCCTTTGGTCGCACAGTACCCTTCACAAACATTTGGAAACACGTCCATATGGTCCTGAAAACTTAATTCCAGTGCTAAAACTAAGCTGTGTTGTGCATGGAGACATCAGGTTCCTTCTACCTATGAACGTCCAGACCAACGACCGACATAACAGCAGCTGTGTCGACCAAACATTTATAATCCTTACTGTTTACTAGGCATGGCAAACAGCATCCCAACTCTGCATACGTTCCTGCAGTATTTAGTTTTACTGGGAATGCTGTCCGACGGTTGAGGCAACACATTGTGTGTTTAACGAAAGCTTAACCCAAAGCTGGTTGTCTTGCTTTAACAATCACATGACTTATCTCCTAGTTCTCGTACTCATGACATTCTGGCTGGCGGCATGGCTTCTTGATGTGGACCATACACCCACATCTGTACCTCTTTACCCCAGACGAGAAAACATTACGAGCATTCCAAGTAAAAATGATGATTTTCTCCAGCTTTGTGTCGATCCTAATGGCAACGAACAGATCATTTCAGTGTTCGTCCTCAAACTTCTAGACTTGTCGACGGAAATACCCTTCACACGCGCTAAAACCGTATTTTCCATCTCCCACAGGATGAGTGTTTCAGTCTCTGTATTCTGCGTTAGCTTAGAAGTCTGTGCGTTAACTTTTCTAATCCTGTCAGTAAGGGACTCCACTCACACAATGCGTTTCTGAGGCAACCCACGGAGTTTCTGCCTAAAAAGCCTTGCGCTGTTCTGTTTGTGATAATACTGAACAAGTCCGTTAGCCAACTCCGCAATTGTTTGCGCCTTACCAAGGGTCAAGTGGTACAAGATGTATGTCTTTGCATCGCCTACTAACCGTAACTAGAAAACAATTTAGTCTGACCAGTTCCCCAGTGTAGCGGCAGGCTTCACATCTCTAGTAAATTCAGGCACAGCTTTTGCTGTTTTCTCGGAAAAAGGAGTCACTAGAGTAGCTGCCACAGTTTAAGAGGAAGGACAGGGTATATTCAACAAGGTTTTTGCTTCCCCGGATCAGACTCTGATTTCTTATTAATGGCTTCCATCACAGCCACTTTCTTCATTAAATGCATTTTTCAACTCCTTCTGTGCGGCTGTAGCTCCGAACAACGAGGCTATCTGCCCTTTCAAAGCCTCAGCCGTCTCGGGAATATAGCCACACATCTTTCTGGCACTATTATGTAACATCCATCTGACGTCATATAATAGCAAAGGTGTAAACTGTACTCAAAATGTGCACACAAGAAAATAAACTACATCAATACTTCCGCTATATTATGGACCAACGTTATTCTGTGCACTGCTGTGCTTCGTGGACAAACCTTCTGCATGTGCTACAAATAACTGACACAGCGTGCACCGTGGTAACGTAAGTATAGAAAAATTACATTATGGCCGCCTCACAGACGCAAGTTAACCTCTATACAACTCCCACAGAGCTGAGACAAATCGACAGGCTTCTGTGGTCAAGCAGCTTTCAAGTTCATGTGACAGTGACGATTCCCCACTATGGACGTCAACAAAAGAAAACAAAAGACCAGCAAAAGACTGTCATTCGCCACACCGGATACTGGCGAACAGCAAACTGTAGCAGACGAACGTGAGGAGAAGCCAGGCAGATGACATCGGCTGCTGACGCAGTAGAAGTAAAGGTGTGATACCTGGCGTAGACGTCTCTACCGCTGGCAACCACTTGCAAACACCAAGTATATAGCGCTGGATCTCTGGCCTCTACATTACCACAATGGCATGAAGGAGGGTGCTGTGGTGAGGACCAGTCGAACGCTCAAAGGTGCTAACGAGACAATGTTATCTCACTACTACTACTACATGATCAGGCCCAGTGGACCGCACGTATCAACAAGTTTCCTCCTCCACTGTATTCTGTCCATTGCTGCTATCCACCATTCGTCCACATCTATTAACACTTGGCTTAAATCTTCATGGAGTCCATCCCTCCAACGCTTCTTGGCTCTCCCTGGCGGTCTCTTTCCTGTAGGTGTGAAATCCAGGAGCTTCCGAGGCCATCTGTGATCCTCCATCCGGGCCACATGGCTGGCCCACTGTATTCGTTTGGCTTTGACAGTTCCTGCTATGTTGGGCTGCTGGTATAGTTCCTCAAGCTCTTGGTTGTATCTGAACCTCCATTCCCCTGTATCTGCATCCAGAACCGGACCGAAGAACTTCCGAAGCACTTTTCTCTGAAAAACAAGGAGCTTATGGAAGTCCTGTTTCCGGATAATCCACGTCTCACATGTGTTATCTGAACACACATTTTTTAATTCACAGACACACAGTGGTCTTCCCTCACGGCTGTCTGTTGCGGGCCGAGCAGAACGGCGCTGGCCACGCCGATATACACTGACGCTAGCGTGTCTCACACTCTCACCTGCTATAGTGAGGGAGGCACATGCTCACCGGCTCGTGACATCACATTCACCCAGTCGCAATTTTGCCTGTGCCTCCTTTGCTGCATCTGGAAGCCTGCAGATTACCAGAATGCTCCCGTTCATTTCGTAGTTTGTGCCCTAGGAAGACAGCCAACAGCTCTGCACGAGGTGATCGTAGTTGTAAAATGTCCGTCGCAGCTACTCAGCGAGAGAACACTGACGTCGATTCCCGATTCCGCTCTTTGATGCGGGGGAAGGGATGGAGGGGGTAGCAGGTACTGCGTTCGCCAGGATAGTTGACGGTTCAGCAGCTCACCTGTCCCCATCAGTTGGCCATGAAAGGGCGTAGTGGTACAAGGCATCTAAATCTCATCAACAAAGGTGGAAGTGAGGTGGCAGTTGATGACAGATACTTTCTCCAGGCCAGGCAGGCTGTTGCGTAGTAGGCCACAGATGGTGCATCGCAGTTCCCGCCTCACAACTGGTTAGCTGCAACTGAGAACCGAGTTGTGAAAGTCAGAGTATTTCAATCGGTCGTTCTATGACGGTGACATAATCTCTCAGTAATGATCTAATGTGCCATAGGTTCCAGAGCCCGTCAGCACTTCACGCTGCGCCACGGTGTCGAAACTCTGTTCCTCAGATTTTCAGCTGAGTAATGGTATGATGCTCCCTGCTCCATGAGGTCACCTTTCTACGTCAGGTTTTTGACCCTCCAGTTAAGGTGATGTGTTTTAATGAGCCCGATGGTGTGCCCTTTCCTCACGCAGTAACAGTTGTTCAGCGTTGTCTTTTCAATCTAAATACTGCATACTAGACTCCCTTGACTTCCACTCTGGCTCTCTTTAAGATCTTAATATCCGTATGGTACAACATTCAAGGGCGTGAAAGAATTGTTTCGTAATACCCTTTACTGTGTTCAGGATATATGTGAACACTAATGTTAGGTCGACACACGAAAAACACAGCGTCTCTCTCAGTGATATCCTTACAAAGTGGTAATAAACCCTGTATCACCTGACCGAGACCAGTACTAGATTTATGAATATTAATGACCTGAAATTCTAATTCTTCTTCTTCTGAGAAAATTTCACCTACACCTCTAGCCCGCGAACTGTCAACAACTGAATTTTGTTAGCAAAACAGGTTTACTTTTCTGTCTGTTGATGGGTGTATTTTTGTTTTCAAAATTAATAGAATCAGACAATGTCAACCATCATCATCTCATATGTACTATAGTGTGAGTACGACAGTGGACTGATAGTTCCATTACCACAGGTTACTCTGTAACTATGACATATAATATGAAAATGGCCTATATTACCTATAACCGGTTATTTAGAAACAGCAATCGGCAGCCAGAAAAAATCCTATTTTGTATATTTTATTTGCGAACTCACTTGTGACAAATATGTTTAGTTTTGATAAGCGCTCTTTCACTTTACTAAGAGACTTACATTCGTACTTTTAAGTTTACTGGTGAAATTATTCTGTGCCGCGTCTAAATCTGCCTAAAGCTCATCCGTTTCCAACTGAAACAAGAAGTGAAACATTTTTCACACTAATCACATAGCTGTCACGTGAAGTTCTGTGTCGGTTCTTTCTATTACCCGTTGCCACTTCTCACCTTTCTTTGTCATTCTTCCACCTTAACATGCCCTGACCTTCCATCGATTTATCTAATTCAGACTGCAAGGCTGAAATCTTCCCCTCACGTTTAACTATCCACCTATCTCTACTGCATATTATACAAAACCACTGAAGAACCACACGTGCTTCCCTAGTTCCCACACGACGACCAACACACCATTCCCTGAAACTATTTTGTTCTATTGCCTATGTGAAATTTTTAAAAAATTATGAAATAATAATTTACGAACAGTAAGTCAAATAAGTTGTCGATAAACAAGAAAAGACGTTTACAAAAATTGGATCTACACGTTACTCTACGCAAACAAAATACTTAGTACAAATTTAGGCACTTGTGACAAAATCAGTGTACCCATATTTATGGACAAGACTTATTTCTCATATTCTCAGAATTTAACTTTCTTATGTAGCTGACGGACACTCCCACAAGCCCTACAACGTTTGTTTAATCTTTTCAACACTGGCAACAAAGCAAGAAAGTCAACAACAACATTGTATACCAGGATGACGGATTTTAAAAAAAAAATCTTAGAACAGCGAATATTACATTCTCACAGACCACGAATGATGAACAGATAGCTGCATTCAAGTTTTGATATTTCAGATACTGATATAACCTAACTGTGTTGATAAATGTATATATAAAGTGATCGGTGGCATGCGTCAGTCAAAACTGAATATCGCAGTCGCTTCACGGAACAAAATGAATTCCTGTTCAAAGTAGGGAAATACTAACACTATATCCAATGTCAGTGCCTGTTTCCATAGGCATTCAGTTTTTGCTCCTTCCTGTAACATATGGTTCGATGTCTCAGAAATTTCAGAAACTATTTTACAGGTTATCTATAATAATTATAAAGGCCTAAAAGTGATTCCAACTGTTTTGCTATCTTTGCCGGCAAAACATTACAGACCACTGACACTATCTGTGGATCAGTTTTTGCACGTTGGTGACTGATCATATACCTGAGATAGTTTCAAAATGGCTCTGAGCACTAAGGGACTTAACATCTGAGGTCATCAGACCCCTAGAACTTGGAACTACTTAAACCTAACTAACCTAAGGACAACACACACACCCATCCCAGAGGCAGGATTCGAACCTGTGACAGTAGCGGTCGCGCGGTTCCAGACTGAAGCACCCAGAACCGCTCGGCCACACCGGCTGGCTGAGATAGTTTACTTCTGTAGTTGCAGAATGATATTATTTTATGAATACTCCGAATTAGACATGCTGTTTGCAATCTCTCAAAAACTTCTCTCAACGTCATACATTTCTTCCATGTCCTCTGCAAATACTAAGAAATCATCCAGATACACCTTGCATCTATTTGGTGTTAACCCACTAACTACGCCATCAAACAGTCTCAGGAAAGTAGACACTGCATTATTGAGTCCGAAAGGCATTCAGTGGTAGTTGTAATGAGCCTACATGATTGTAAAAGCTTTCTTCGGTTTGTCCTGTGGCACGACCTGCATTCGTTGGTTGCCACTCTTCAAATCTGCTGTTAAGAATGTAATGGGAGATAAAATGTTTCCATTGAAGGCGTTTATACAGCATATACATAATGTAACGCGAATCTGATGTCGATATATAAGCACCTGTATGTAGGCAAGTGATTAATGTGTCAATTGTGTCTGTCCGTTTGCGCTCATTAAATACCGAAACGTGAACTATGAGCTATGGCGACGTTATTGTCAAATACCTTCTGACAGGACCAATTTGATGTTATTCTTTTCTGGGGAGCTGAAGGATAAACACTGGTATACATCCATTGGAGAATGGTGAATAATGTGTCTGAGGCGGCATGTATGTCGAAAATTACCACTGTGGAATGGTGTGCAAAGTTCGTCATAACACACGTCCTCATACACCAAATGTCGTAATGTATGCGTTACGACAATTCCAGTGGCAGACACTCTGGACCCAGACCTATAGTCCTAATCTCTCCGCATGTGACTATCATGCCTTTGGGCGCTTAGAAAAGGCCCTGAAGGCTCGACGATTCCTGTCGAACGAGGATCTTGAACATGGTGTGTCTGTGGGATGATTACCTCAGTGCTCACTGTGAGTGGAATACCGACTCTGTACTGTACAGTCCTCAAACAGAAACTTTTTGATCGTCAGTTATACTGACTCAAGTTATCCAGACACCCTATTATGTTTCGTGTGTTATATGCATCTGTAACAGTTCTTGTGTAAAGGTATCGATAATTACAACAAAATCCATATTTTTAGCGATACTTGGTAATTTTTAAGGGTGAGGGCCATGGTTGCACCCTATGGACTATTACTGCGTTCAGTAATCCCGTCAGCTTCCATGAACAGTTGCAGACATCTCGAGACCCTTACACCTTCCTATATACCTGACTGTCATTGCTGGTTGCTAATCTGTGGTGCGTGATTGTCTTGCAGGTAGTGGACCATTCAGGATAAATAAATCCGTAAATAACAGTAACAAGGCTTCCATTACTCTTCTTTCGTTTCATTTTTAGTGCTCATTTTCTCAGATAACGAAGACACATCAAGAATTTGCTTGCAACAAACATTCTCATCTGACTTATCATTATTATCCTCCTCTAGGACATCTAAATTTGCAATCAGTAAAGTCTTTTGTAGACTCTACTCGTCCATGCCAAAATTATAAATGCTAACTGAAACACGAAACTTCCATCCATTTCCCTGGTGGGGTGTACGCTTCCGTATACAAAACAGCGTGATTTATCCAGTTCTTCACTGCTTTTGAATGGCTTCGTACCACACGGGACATCCCCTGGTAAGTCCGTAACTATACTAACCCACACTAACTACCTCGTACCATGCAGTATGCTAACATGAGATCTGATTTTCGGAGTACGTAACTGCAGTTCATTTGGTACCACCTCCACGATCAGTGAGACATTATCTCTCTTGCAGTCGTTGTCCCCAATCGTAACTATGTCCCATCGAGTTCTAAAGTTCAATTTTTGCGTGCTGTTTATCAAGAAAGCCAAGTCCTTTGGTCGCACAGTACCCTTCACAAACATTTGGAAACACGTCCATATGGTCCTGAAAACTTAATTCCAGTGCTAAAACTAAGCTGTGTTGTGCATGGAGACATCAGGTTCCTTCTACCTATGAACGTCCAGACCAACGACCGACATAACAGCAGCTGTGTCGACCAAACATTTATAATCCTTACTGTTTACTAGGCATGGCAAACAGCATCCCAACTCTGCATACGTTCCTGCAGTATTTAGTTTTACTGGGAATGCTGTCCGACGGTTGAGGCAACACATTGTGTGTTTAACGAAAGCTTAACCCAAAGCTGGTTGTCTTGCTTTAACAATCACATGACTTATCTCCTAGTTCTCGTACTCATGACATTCTGGCTGGCGGCATGGCTTCTTGATGTGGACCATACACCCACATCTGTACCTCTTTACCCCAGACGAGAAAACATTACGAGCATTCCAAGTAAAAATGATGATTTTCTCCAGCTTTGTGTCGATCCTAATGGCAACGAACAGATCATTTCAGTGTTCGTCCTCAAACTTCTAGACTTGTCGACGGAAATACCCTTCACACGCGCTAAAACCGTATTTTCCATCTCCCACAGGATGAGTGTTTCAGTCTCTGTATTCTGCGTTAGCTTAGAAGTCTGTGCGTTAACTTTTCTAATCCTGTCAGTAAGGGACTCCACTCACACAATGCGTTTCTGAGGCAACCCACGGAGTTTCTGCCTAAAAAGCCTTGCGCTGTTCTGTTTGTGATAATACTGAACAAGTCCGTTAGCCAACTCCGCAATTGTTTGCGCCTTACCAAGGGTCAAGTGGTACAAGATGTATGTCTTTGCATCGCCTACTAACCGTAACTAGAAAACAATTTAGTCTGACCAGTTCCCCAGTGTAGCGGCAGGCTTCACATCTCTAGTAAATTCAGGCACAGCTTTTGCTGTTTTCTCGGAAAAAGGAGTCACTAGAGTAGCTGCCACAGTTTAAGAGGAAGGACAGGGTATATTCAACAAGGTTTTTGCTTCCCCGGATCAGACTCTGATTTCTTATTAATGGCTTCCATCACAGCCACTTTCTTCATTAAATGCATTTTTCAACTCCTTCTGTGCGGCTGTAGCTCCGAACAACGAGGCTATCTGCCCTTTCAAAGCCTCAGCCGTCTCGGGAATATAGCCACACATCTTTCTGGCACTATTATGTAACATCCATCTGACGTCATATAATAGCAAAGGTGTAAACTGTACTCAAAATGTGCACACAAGAAAATAAACTACATCAATACTTCCGCTATATTATGGACCAACGTTATTCTGTGCACTGCTGTGCTTCGTGGACAAACCTTCTGCATGTGCTACAAATAACTGACACAGCGTGCACCGTGGTAACGTAAGTATAGAAAAATTACATTATGGCCGCCTCACAGACGCAAGTTAACCTCTATACAACTCCCACAGAGCTGAGACAAATCGACAGGCTTCTGTGGTCAAGCAGCTTTCAAGTTCATGTGACAGTGACGATTCCCCACTATGGACGTCAACAAAAGAAAAGACCAGCAAAAGACTGTCATTCGCCACACCGGATACTGGCGAACAGCAAACTGTAGCAGACGAACGTGAGGAGAAGCCAGGCAGATGACATCGGCTGCTGACGCAGTAGAAGTAAAGGTGTGATACCTGGCGTAGACGTCTCTACCGCTGGCAACCACTTGCAAACACCAAGTATATAGCGCTGGATCTCTGGCCTCTACATTACCACAATGGCATGAAGGAGGGTGCTGTGGTGAGGACCAGTCGAACGCTCAAAGGTGCTAACGAGACAATGTTATCTCACTACTACTACTACATGATCAGGCCCAGTGGACCGCACGTATCAACAAGTTTCCTCCTCCACTGTATTCTGTCCATTGCTGCTATCCACCATTCGTCCACATCTATTAACACTTGGCTTAAATCTTCATGGAGTCCATCCCTCCAACGCTTCTTGGCTCTCCCTGGCGGTCTCTTTCCTGTAGGTGTGAAATCCAGGAGCTTCCGAGGCCATCTGTGATCCTCCATCCGGGCCACATGGCTGGCCCACTGTATTCGTTTGGCTTTGACAGTTCCTGCTATGTTGGGCTGCTGGTATAGTTCCTCAAGCTCTTGGTTGTATCTGAACCTCCATTCCCCTGTATCTGCATCCAGAACCGGACCGAAGAACTTCCGAAGCACTTTTCTCTGAAAAACAAGGAGCTTATGGAAGTCCTGTTTCCGGATAATCCACGTCTCACATGTGTTATCTGAACACACATATTTTAATTCACAGACACACAGTGGTCTTCCCTCACGGCTGTCTGTTGCGGGCCGAGCAGAACGGCGCTGGCCACGCCGATATACACTGACGCTAGCGTGTCTCACACTCTCACCTGCTATAGTGAGGGAGGCACATGCTCACCGGCTCGTGACATCACATTCACCCAGTCGCAATTTTGCCTGTGCCTCCTTTGCTGCATCTGGAAGCCTGCAGATTACCAGAATGCTCCCGTTCATTTCGTAGTTTGTGCCCTAGGAAGACAGCCAACAGCTCTGCACGAGGTGATCGTAGTTGTAAAATGTCCGTCGCAGCTACTCAGCGAGAGAACACTGACGTCGATTCCCGATTCCGCTCTTTGATGCGGGGGAAGGGATGGAGGGGGTAGCAGGTACTGCGTTCGCCAGGATAGTTGACGGTTCAGCAGCTCACCTGTCCCCATCAGTTGGCCATGAAAGGGCGTAGTGGTACAAGGCATCTAAATCTCATCAACAAAGGTGGAAGTGAGGTGGCAGTTGATGACAGATACTTTCTCCAGGCCAGGCAGGCTGTTGCGTAGTAGGCCACAGATGGTGCATCGCAGTTCCCGCCTCACAACTGGTTAGCTGCAACTGAGAACCGAGTTGTGAAAGTCAGAGTATTTCAATCGGTCGTTCTATGACGGTGACATAATCTCTCAGTAATGATCTAATGTGCCATAGGTTCCAGAGCCCGTCAGCACTTCACGCTGCGCCACGGTGTCGAAACTCTGTTCCTCAGATTTTCAGCTGAGTAATGGTATGATGCTCCCTGCTCCATGAGGTCACCTTTCTACGTCAGGTTTTTGACCCTCCAGTTAAGGTGATGTGTTTTAATGAGCCCGATGGTGTGCCCTTTCCTCACGCAGTAACAGTTGTTCAGCGTTGTCTTTTCAATCTAAATACTGCATACTAGACTCCCTTGACTTCCACTCTGGCTCTCTTTAAGATCTTAATATCCGTATGGTACAACATTCAAGGGCGTGAAAGAATTGTTTCGTAATACCCTTTACTGTGTTCAGGATATATGTGAACACTAATGTTAGGTCGACACACGAAAAACACAGCGTCTCTCTCAGTGATATCCTTACAAAGTGGTAATAAACCCTGTATCACCTGACCGAGACCAGTACTAGATTTATGAATATTAATGACCTGAAATTCTAATTCTTCTTCTTCTGAGAAAATTTCACCTACACCTCTAGCCCGCGAACTGTCAACAACTGAATTTTGTTAGCAAAACAGGTTTACTTTTCTGTCTGTTGATGGGTGTATTTTTGTTTTCAAAATTAATAGAATCAGACAATGTCAACCATCATCATCTCATATGTACTATAGTGTGAGTACGACAGTGGACTGATAGTTCCATTACCACAGGTTACTCTGTAACTATGACATATAATATGAAAATGGCCTATATTACCTATAACCGGTTATTTAGAAACAGCAATCGGCAGCCAGAAAAAATCCTATTTTGTATATTTTATTTGCGAACTCACTTGTGACAAATATGTTTAGTTTTGATAAGCGCTCTTTCACTTTACTAAGAGACTTACATTCGTACTTTTAAGTTTACTGGTGAAATTATTCTGTGCCGCGTCTAAATCTGCCTAAAGCTCATCCGTTTCCAACTGAAACAAGAAGTGAAACATTTTTCACACTAATCACATAGCTGTCACGTGAAGTTCTGTGTCGGTTCTTTCTATTACCCGTTGCCACTTCTCACCTTTCTTTGTCATTCTTCCACCTTAACATGCCCTGACCTTCCATCGATTTATCTAATTCAGACTGCAAGGCTGAAATCTTCCCCTCACGTTTAACTATCCACCTATCTCTACTGCATATTATACAAAACCACTGAAGAACCACACGTGCTTCCCTAGTTCCCACACGACGACCAACACACCATTCCCTGAAACTATTTTGTTCTATTGCCTATGTGAAATTTTTAAAAAATTATGAAATAATAATTTACGAACAGTAAGTCAAATAAGTTGTCGATAAACAAGAAAAGACGTTTACAAAAATTGGATCTACACGTTACTCTACGCAAACAAAATACTTGAGTAAAGTTTCATTTGGATTAACCTCTAGAATTATGAACTAAAAAATGGAGGAACGTGCTCCACATAATTAGCTGGAAAGGAAAAAAAAGAGAAACTATGCTGAAAGTTCACTACGGTGGAACTGCATGGAGACAGAGGAGACATTTCTAAAGAGTAGCTTTTTTTATTGAGGCTTGTCTACGATCACTGATTGGCGGCGCAGAAAATATCGCGGTTTCCCTAATGCAGTGTCCTCGGCTGCTGGCTGCACGTCCTGTTGCTACCGCTGTTGCTGCTGTCGCCTCACCATGTTCCCTTATTTCTTGGCCTTAGTAAGTGTGCCACACTTAGGAAGGCAGGAAAACAATGTGGTAGCTACGACATCAGGCCCTCGTTTACAGCTTTACCCTACACAGCGCCAAAAGTCAACAAAAATACAACAACCCTATTTTATGATGTTATAAGCTGTTAGATTCAGATTTGTTGCTAGTGGTGGTTTAAAAACGTGAATCCTTAACCAGATGTATAAAATGGCTCTGTATATGTGATATAATTAAATCGCTGCCATCGAAAACAAATGTCAAGGAATCCATGATCTAGAAAATTAAACGTGGATATTAATTAACACAATTTGTTACACATAAATGCACAAGAAGCGGGTTAACAAGCGTTGACGACAATAAGCTACTATGTTGGTAAACCCGAACTTGGAATCATGAATGTGATTCAAATGAATGTGTATCTGGATAAAATATTAACATTCACCGTTATTGCGAAAGGTTAGTGCAAAAGGATAGAGAATACTACAGAAGGGTATGCATCTGAGCTGAAAGGATGCTGAGCCTCTTACTGCAAGCAAATCTTCAAAGTGAACACTGAAATCACGAAAATCGTTAAAAATGACTCGACTTTCCCCACAGTTCACCTCGGAGTTGCAGCTGGGTCTCACTATACTGAGATCTGCAAGTGATGGCTAAAGTCACTGCAAAATCAGTCGTTGAGTCTGTACCAACAACTTGAATCTAAGTTCAAATTCGCCAGAGGAAAGCCTCTATCTGCTGAAATGAAGTCTATCCGAAGTGACGAGTAATTTTCTGTAGTGTGCAGCCGACAAAGGAGAGTCGGTTCTCTGCGTTTTCTCTGACGTCACCTAATTTTGATTGACTGAACGATAAATATTGTGAGTACTGACCAGTGAGAAGATGTCTTAAAAGATGTTGGTTTCCCCCATTTACTCTCATTGCAGGTGGTCAACTAGTTACAAAATTCGTTATATTTGGTGCTACAAAACTGTGTCCTAATCTCTCCATCTCTCTATATACGTTCACATGTCAGCCAGTGATGGTGGACCTCTGTACGCACAGTCGTGTTTCTCAGTTCCACTTCTAAGTTACGTATTTAACTTAGCCAGTGGGATCTGTTTTTACATTACATTAAACGATAGAGTTGCTGCGGAGTCCTTTACGTGGTGGCTGTGTCTCAGAATCTTCAAAGGTGCCCTATACTTTTCTGTGCCCATTCCACTTTCGAAGATGTTATTTTAATGGCCAAAGTATTTCAGCGAATTTGGGTTGCCTGCAGAAGTGTCCACAATAGGAGTTCATATGGAACTCTACCAAAATTGCATGCAACCGCAGACCATACGCAGTCTCCATTGTCCCAACACTGCCTATAGATGCAGTCCGTATTGTGACTTTCAGTGCGTTCAGCACGAAGTCAGTTTTCGTCAAAGCACTGTCCAGTCTGACCGTCCGGCAGGTACCTCAAGCGTTTCGACTGCAGTTTCTGAAAATTCTGGTGGGACTGTCTCCCCGACGACTTTTATGACCAACACCTCGTCTCCTCACCTGCAGATAAGTGCAAGAGGCTTTCATAGAGTGTTCTTATTTAGGTCTACGAGCAGTTTAATATACCAAATTTATAATCTACGCGTTGAAGTACTGGCAGTCACCGGTACTGATACATATTTTATTTATCATTGGAGTTATTTCGATTTAATTTGTCTTTTTGTAGAAGGTCGAATGATTACAGCGATTAAGATAGTTCACTAAAATCATCATTCAGAACAATTTCAAGGTGATTCAGCAGATAGGTTCAGTTAACGTAGTGGAGGGATTCAGTGCCCATTATGTTGTTCAAATGGCTCTAAGCACTATGGGACTTAACATCTGAGGTCATCTGTCCCGTAGATTTAGAACTACTTAAACCTAACTAACCTAAGGACATCACAACACACATCCATGCCAGCGGCAGGATGCGGACCTGTGACCGCAGCAGCCGCATGGTTCCAGACTGAAGGGCCTAGAACCGCACGGCCACCTCGACCGCCAACTGTGTTGTGGTAATGCCATTTACTACAAGCGTTAAAATAATTTTTAAACAACTTCGGAATATATTTCTGCTTCGCAAGTATTACACGAACATATTATGTTAATGAACGTTAAATATTCGTGTCTGTGGACGAAGTAATAGACTAACAGTGGATATGATTGAATACAATACGCTCCAGAGGTATCAGTGCCGAATAGCGATGCAAGTAATGGGATCGTTCCATAGCCGTGTTTGAAAGTTGCTATGAAATCAAAAGAAGTATCGTGACAGAATTTAACCAAGTCAGGGTCTTTGTGGCAAAGGAGATTGAATGAAAGAAATGAAGAGATGTAGACCCATATGAGAAGCGTCCAATGTGCTCAAAAGTAAAGTTTTCCCACTTTTTTAGGGAAAATCCTTAGAAGCTTTAGTCACACATAAAGTTGACAAAATGATCAAAATCTTCTACACAGTACTTTAGTGATTAACCGAAAATACCACATATAATCACAAATAATAATGTGGTTCTCCCTTAATTGTTTCAGTGCTAATACAGTTCCATAGCGCGAAAGAAGAGATGAAAGATTTCCGGGTGAGTGATTGCAAAACAAACGACATCTAAAATCACTCACATAGGAAAAATGTGGGCACCTGATAAATTAGTTGTGCTATTCAGTATTGTTTATCAGACAAGATACTCTCTTTTTTAAGTGGATCGCTCAAGCTATGATGTGTTCCAAGGAAATGCGAAAGAATGCACGTTTTTATCAGCCAGTTTGCTGTTGAGTTGAAAAGAATTTATTATACTTGCGTATTACGTCCTTTCTGATGACCAAAAATCTTCTCTGTGGAAAACAAAGTTTCCCCAAAACATTGGTCTTGAAAGCATGGTCTCACTCTGGTCGTTCATGAGATCCACTGAACGGTGGGAAGCAGGGCTTATGTTGTTATGTTCCTTTAATTACCGAAAGTATTCGACACAGTTCGACACTGTCGCCTACTGATCAAAATACATTATTACAGAAAATCAGATTTGCTTTTTGACTGCACAGCAAATTTAAAAGAAAGTAGAATTGGAATGTTATAAATTCTGTACCGTATTTAAGGAGTTGCGTACAGACATGTGGCATCAATCCTTCAACCATTATGAACTTTTATCTAGTGTTAGTAGCACCAAACATCGATTGCTAAGCATTCGCTACAAGCAGATCACAGACCACATCCCAGTAAACTTAAGATAATACAATATGAGGCACTGCATGTAAGTTTAGGCATGATTAAACTAGCGCCAACAGATGCGTCACAGTATGACGTATGGGATACAAAGAAATACTGTTCACTTTTCCTAGTTTTCAGATGATTCCCTGCTAAGTCACTAGTTGAAAGTCAATAATCGTCATCGAAGTTACGTATTAAACGTGCAGCTATCAAACTGTAAACGTTAGCCATGTGCAGGACCTAAATATACTATTAGACAAGAAAACTACGTCATCGCTTTCGATTATTCGCTGACAGGAAATTTAGTCGCTGGTTTCACTCGTCGATATAATTGCATAGCAATACGGTTACGGCACAGATGGGAGAATAAAACCACAGCTGTCGCCATAGAAACTGGAGGATGTGCAGTAAACACAGGGAATCAAAGCCAAAACAAAATTTAGTGGCAGTATTTAGTATACAAAAGAAAAACAATGTTCTGAAGCAGGATAGTGATGGGATAGGTGAAATGCCACCACAGGCCTCCGCTTGAAAGAACCACTAATTTAATTAGTGTCACAATAATAGGACAAAAACCCTTTTTTGTAGATTATGCGTGTCTGATGCTAGATTTTTCAGCTTAAATATAAAATCCAGAACAAAAAGTGATGTAAGATTCACTATATACTCAATGTACATGTCTGCGGTACATTTCTGATATGGTGATCGGTTAATGACAAAGATATACAACGAGCATTTTACATCTACAGCTGTAGAGATTAGGGTGAAAGAGGCTTCGTAGGGACGAATATATCCTGTCGTTAAGATTATTTGACTATCCTCGCATTTACTTGTGACATTAGATATGCAAATATAATAGTAGATACATGTGTAACGATAGCAAAACAAGAAAACAGAAAGGTTTACATTTACGTCGTAAATGAAAAGCAGAATCAAATTCATCGGTTCTTAATAGGAAACGGACATACTTGATATCTGTTGGTTACAACGCCTTCTACCACGAATGGAAAATAATCGTCTTTTAGTCAGACACTCGCACGGTGCGTGTATTATCATCAGTGAGCGTGCTGTCCGTTTCTAGAATGGGGAAGGCGCACTATCTCTCTGACTCTGACCGAGGGCAGACTGTGATTGCCCAGGGGCTCGGCACGAGCATTTAGGAAACCGCCCAACTCATAGGGTGTTCGAGAAGTTGTGTGATGAACATGTTCAACATGTTTCGAAACCAATGTGAAACCACGTCCAAACGTCTTGGGTTTGGGCGACCACCCATCATTACAGATGTCGAACGTTATTGGCTGGACAGACTGGTAAAACAGGACAGGTGGCGAATTGCGGCCCCGGGGCTCCTCTGTCAATGCCCCAAATGTGGAATGATGTTGGGTACGTCTGTTTGGAAAACTTTCCCCCATGCAATCTTCAAGCAGCTCTCCTTCCTATCCGAATTGCCGTATGCAAGCACCATGTTTGTCATTCCCGCTGTGTACTGGTAAATGTTGCACGCTGTCAACAAAGTAACTGCACTGACAGACTAACAAAAGGTCTAGAGTAGGATGCGGCCACGGGCTGTGTGGAGGAATGCAGCGCATGTACAGAAATGTTATACCTTCAAGTCGTCCATCCTAAGTACGCAGATGGCTAAAGGGAGGCATACGTTCCGTTTTCAGAAAACCAAAACGAATAGGAACATACCATCGCAACCGTTTGTTCTCAGACTGCGACGTTCTCCAGCGCCCAAGCCTTGCGTTTTTGGATATGGATTCCTTCTCGAAAAACAGTAAGGTTGCTTTCCAGCGCAACATACTAAGCGTTGTCGGGTTTTTATGGGACACCCTGTATATCTGTTATACACAGCGTGTGACAAGTGTAAGTCAGATATTTTATATTTGGTACCGTAATATGTACACACTTCCGTTTGTTGGCTGTTTTTCACTGCATCGCACAGTCTTCCCGTAAAACGCGTCACATAATTTACTATCTGATGTTTCCTCCACTGTCATAACTGTACCACTAAGTGGACAACACCTTCCAGTGTGTATTAACCGTTCCGCGTCCATGCGTCCACGCTTCAAAACCTGGCTTGCTACCAAGGAGAAAATAAGCACTAATGCATAGCTCTTGCCATTATTAGTCTGCAAATGACGTAAATACCTATGAAATATTGTTCAGTACACCGTCCTCAGTCAGCAACAGAAATATCTGCGTTTAGATGCATTAGACCCTTTGCGGTGGAACACATAGAATCCTCAGTAAACAAAGATTCTGACTCACTGGAGACATACAAGCGCTTTCTTAAAGGTTTTCTCGTAGCATTACAATCACAGAATACTGTTACGTTGCTGTGCATGCGGATTTATTTGTTTCTGTACAAGTACAACAGTTTATGTAACTACCTGAGATAGTGCTGCCAATAATATTAGAAGCTGTGACATGTGCAAGAAATTGGTATAACAACTAATATTTATGTTATAAATTTGCTTTAGTGTTTCAAATTAGCTTGTACAGTACAATAAGGTTAGCCGTTTCAGTTCGTTCTGCATTTTGGGTGATCTAGGAAAAATGACGTTGATGGATAGTATTCTGTTTCCATGGGGATGCTTATATCGGTGAGTACCCTTGCCTCTCACAATTGGGGCGCTTTATTTCGATGCGTATCCATGGCAGTGCACCTGTCACTTTCACTTCATGGATTTTTGCCATATTGTAATGGTTGTGATATGTATTCCGCCGGTTGGCATAGCGGCTAGAGCGAGAGTTGCGGCAGATAGATGGAAACACACATGAGAATCAATCATCCTGATGGTGGGGTTCGAAAATGACCACCGAAATCAAGCATTTCAATGGTTTGGGGATTGACGATAATTAACCCAATTGGGCACAGAATTTACGTCATCATTCAAGTAGCTTATTTATTAGAAATTTCATTGTCTAACCATATTATCTGTACTGTAAAATCACATTTTCTACACTCAGGTAATGTTTGAACGTCAGTATCTACCGTTACAGCACAAAGGTTTACACTTACACCGTAAATGAAGTATAGGACCAAATGTTTCGGTTATTAATTGCAAAAACAGGCACTCTTGATACTTTTCGATTACGCAGCTATCTTCCTAGAAATCAATGGTTCGAGTAAATCGTACAAATTTTTGGAGTGGAATCGGAATATGCAACAAAATTTCGTATTTCCATACGAAATTACAAAGTTTAACCCGCCCACCTAGGTGTGTTGGTTTGTTGGGGGACACTTGTAGCACGTACAGATGTCTTATTTTCAACATTAAACACTTTTTGCGTGCAATGCGTCGTTTTCGAAATACTTAGTTGCCTCATGTTAAAACTTCCACCGTTAATATTGCGGAAATAGAAAGTGCAGTTGATGTGCCTTTATCACAGAATGGATTGGTAGTCAGCGACTGGTATTGTTAATCAATACTAGCGGTTCTAGGCACGCAGTCCGGAACCGCGCGACTGCTACGGTCGCAGGTTCGAATCCTGCCTCGGGCATGGATGTGTGTGATGTCCTTAGGTTAGTTAGGTTTAAGTAGTTCTAAGTTCTAGGGGACTGATGACCACAGATGTTAAGTCCCATAGTGCTCAGAACCATCTGAACCATCTGTTAATCAATAAACAAGTAGAAATAATATTTATATGACGCATATTTTTTCTGCAAATAAACACTTTTTTAAATGGAGCAAGGCCTATTGACATAAAGAAAGTAAAATTATGGTGTACTGAAATAACCGTAGTATTTGTTGCAGTATTCTAGTGTAGGTATCAACTGCTATATCAACGAGAGCATTAATTTCCTCCTTTTCTTTCGTCCCTTGTTTCCTTCTGTTACGTTGTCTTGGTGTTACACTACCACTTTCACGTAACTGGCTGAAGAAGTTGATAAATAACTGCCGAAATGGTTGACGACTATTGGGATATCTTGCCACATACACCACTCTCCTTAGACCATGAGCAAGTCGGCTTTTTCTTCATTGGTAAATCCCCTCGTCCACTTACGACCTACTGGTCGGACTGTCACACACTAACTGACTGAAATGTCACAGTGCACTCAAGGAACACAAAAGCTCACTGTAATCAAACATAACTATATCTTACGTCGCGAATACGCAGCTAGAATGGCTCAGACAACTGTTGGTATTGAAACTTTTGAAAATACGATATCTCGTAAACGACTTGCTCTGCAATCCTGCAACAGACACCACTGGCAGTCTTATGTACGTTACTTTTAGTGTATTAATGTCTGCAGGCATTGTTCCATTTAAAAAGGTGCATTTTTTGCAAATACACTTTTTAAGCGTTATTACAATCTGTTTATTGGCTAAAGATACGAAACCCTTACTACCAATCCACTCTGTGAAACCTGCACACGAGTACCATTTTCCATTTCAGCAATATCTGAGTTGCTAGTTTCAGGGAAATCACGGAAAACTTAAATCTAGAGTGTATGAGAGCACTTGATGACATTACACATAATGTCAAATCCTTATCGTACGAAACTTTTCTCGCTGACAACCTGCACAAAGTATTGAGAGGAAAAACGTTTATTGTTTACTACAGTTCCGCTGTTCATGCAGTAAAACTTCTTCTTGACGTTTTAATCTATTATTCTTCACTGCTAGAAGTATTCTTGGCACATTTTGTACACATTATTCGAATATACCACAGCATGTAACGCGTTGACGAAGGTAGATTTCCTAGCAGCTGTGGCACGTTAGGTGTTTTGGAAACCTATCGGCCGTTACCTCATGACCTTCGTTTTCTTTACGTATGCAGTCAGTGTCTTATCAGGTTACCCTTAAAACTGGGAGCAGCGAACGACCTAGAAACTTAGTGAGGTTATACAAAGGGCCAGGAAACCTGCGGAACATTTTTGTTCTGCGTAGTTATCGTACTATCTGTCACTTAAAAGTATACGGTATTTATAACAAAATTGGAAGTGTCAATTTTTATTTCAGATTTTATTCCGTAATTGTTGATGTGTAAGCCGGCCTGTGGGGCCGAGCCGTTCTAGACGCTCCAGCCTGGAACCGCGCGACCGCTATGGTCGCAGGTTCGAATCCTGCATCGGGCATGGATGTGTGTGATGTCCTTAGGTTAGATAGGTTTAAGTAGTTCTAAGTTCTAGGGGACTGATGAACTCAGATGTCAAGTCCCATAGTGCTCAGAGCCATTTGAACAATTTTTGTTGATGTGTAGCTTGAAACAGAGGGATTTAATAGTAAAAATAAAGAAAACAGTACAGATATGAAACTTCCTGGCAGATTAAAACTGTGTGCCGGACCGAGACTCGAACTCGGGACCTCCCGAGTTCGAGTCTCGGTCCGGCACTCAGTTCTAATCTGCCAGGAAGTTTCATATCAGCGCACACTCCGCTGCAGAGTGAAAATCTCTTTCTGAAAAACAGTACAGATTTATCATATAGCACCAGAAACCGCAATTTCCTTACGAAAACTGAAGAACAAAAAACAACAAAACAAAAATATATCAAACATAACTTCAGTACTTCATCGTACTTATATAAATAATTTTCTGTTGTTCATGAATAATTTTTGCATTTATTTTTAGTAATAGGAAACTCTCGCCTTTGATCATGATTAGGAATGTTCTGTTGCACAAAAAGTAACAACAATGTTTGTGCATGTACACTGTGCTTGCGTCAAAAGTAATTGTTTTGATTACATAAAGGCACAGAAGCTACTCAATAAACCCAAATTTATAGCAAATAAAATGCAATTAATATTCTGTAGGGATATAAAATACGCAATGGAGTAACACTGAATGATGTGTGGATCTAATTACATGGACAACAAGCAGCCAAACAAACAAAAAAGAAAGGATTAGTCATCGGCTCCCAGTTTCCCTCTTGCACCTCTATTTATGCTTCTTTCACTACCAATGCTACATATACTACCTGTATTATGTACATTTATGTAGTGTACCAACACTACTGAATCGTAGTTTTGGTAGAGAGGACATATATTCGGGACATATTACCTCATAAACATTGAAATGCCTGGGAAAATGCCGCACCGTGCATGATGCTTAAATTTATTACTTCTTTGCTAGTAACTATTCACAACACATTTCGGAGAGAGTTAACAGCCGTAAATTCAAGTAAATACCCCGTAATTACAATCGCAAACAACTTAAATTGGAAAGAACACATAGAAAATGTTGTGGGGAGGGCTAATCAGATGCTGCGATTTATTGGCAGGACAGTTAGAAAATGTAGCAGATCTAATAAAGAGACTTCCTGTTTTACGCTTGTCCGTTCTCTTTTAGAATACTGCTGCACGATGTGGGATCTTTACCAGGTTGGGCTGGTGGAGTACACCTAGAAAGTCAAAGAACAGCAGCCCTTTCTTTACTATCACGAAGCAGGCGAGAGATTGTCACTGACATGATACAGAATTTGGGGTGGACATCATTAAAACAAAAACGTTCTACGTTGCGGCAAAATCTTCTCACAAAATTTCGATCACCAACTGTCCCATCCGAATGCGATAATATTTTGTTGATGCCGAGGTACATAGGCAATCATCATATAAAATCATCATAATCAGCAATCTTCATAGTAAAATAAGGAAATCAGAACTCGCGCGGAAAGATATAAGAGTTTCTTTTTCCCACCGCAGTACGAAATTGGAATAACAGAGAATTATCGTGGAAGTGATTCTATGAATCCTCTGCTAGGCACTGAAATTTTATTTGCAGACTACACATGAAGATGAAGATGCGTATTAAACATTGAACTGAGTGAAAATGAAACTGCAGGTCGAAATTCACCAGATATACAAGTGAAGTTTTATGCAGAAATACGTGTGAAATACGTTAAATACACGGGAAATATGTCTGGCATGGGAGTATACAGTCAAAGCTTCGAGTGAAAACGAATTCAATCACATTTGGTACATACGTTAATTACGATCTGGGAAGAAATACGGTGAGAGTATGACTCTCAAACGTCCTACTGCCGTGGAGGTGACAACATGGACAGAGAAAGGTAAAGGAGGGGATGGACACATAGAAAGGAGGAAGATGTACTGGAAAAAGACAGGGGACAAAAGGTGATAAACGGAGATAGGGGACAGGGAAATGGATAGAGGGAAGGCAGAGGAGGAGATGGACAGAGAAAGGAAAGACGACGATACGGGCAGAGACAAGGGTCAGGATGAGACCGGAGGGGAGAGGTCAGGAGGAGATAGACGGAGAGAGGTGTAAGAGGAGATGGACAGACAGAGGGGCAGGAGGAAATGGACAGAGAAGGTGGACGGAACGAGGAGGTGGACAGATAGAGGGGAAGGAGGCTCTAGTAGAGCATCGTAATCCGTACCTGAGAGACTGCAGGTAGAGAGAGAGAGAGGGATGAGATCTTATGAGGTTTGTCTAATCAGAGTTGGATAGCAATACTATCGTTTCCACACCATTTGCTACTACCCCTTGTGTAAATTTTGCTATGTACTATTATGCTGGTTATATTTTAGATGTATAAGCAATATATTCGTGTGGTAACATGCAACGGACATATCACATTTCGGGACAATCTGAGACGACCTTGAATGAACATCAACGAATAAGATCGTAGGCATCTACCCCTGCGGCAGCGGAAAGTGGAATCAGGGTGAAGATTTAATCAAAATACATTAAGGCGTACACTTTACGCCAGGCGGATGTAAAAGGCACATTGAATATAAGAGATGATTGATGTTTCTCTGGAAAGGAAGGCAGTCGAATATTTCATTGGATGCATGCCAGAAACGAGGGAAGATTACGAAGTTTGCAGTACATTTGGAAAAGTGAGGCCTTGCGCTGTGGTGAATGCCCTGTTTCATTCTGAGATTCCAAGAACAGAGCCTGTGTGGGTGAAAATCTTCTGAAAGACGCTACTCCAGAGATATCAGTCATGTAACTAACTTGGTGCAGGACCTCCATTTCCCACTGTTACCGCGTTTGTTCTATACGGAAGCGTTTTATAAGTTCTGACAAAGTGAAAGCGGAAGTACTTCAGGCCGCCACATTTGGGTAAGCACAATTTCTCGCCTGTTTCTATAACTCACAAATGTCAGTTAATGTTCTACTACTATCACTTAGTTCCTTTATTACCCCAACAGGAGAAATACGTACGTATACTGGAAAGCCACCTATTACCTTGTAATGCTTTGAATGTAAAGTAGAGTGAGTCAGTTAAGACACCTCACACAGTCGTGGACGCACTCATCCGTGAAAATTTCGACGGTTGCTAGAATATATCTGTTTAGAATTTTGGTGCAAGGCTCGCACGTGACAGAGCAGTAATGTAATTACGATTTATTCTTTTCGTAACAACTGTTACCATTGTTTCTCTTATAATATCTACAGAACAGTTAAAAAGCTGAATTTTCAATCAACAAAGCGTACAACGCAAAACACAAAGACAACTACCCTCAGGTGCAAAAACTCTGTGATCTTCAGGCCGTCCCTTTGTGAACATCACAGCGTTACGTCATTTCGTTCCTCTTCCATTGCATTCAGTGAACCCACGCATTAGCTGCGTATCCGCCAACTATTCATCAGTAAGCCTATTCATACAGCTGTGTATCACTGTCAACATAAAACTACTACTGCCGAAAAAGCAACCTCGAAGTAGAACCGAGCAGTAATGAATGGACAATTCCGCACAAAATGTAAAGTGGACGTTAATTTCATGTACAGTAAGTATTATAAGAGAAATGAACAAATATTTTTATGAACAAAACCCACAGTGAATACCGTCGAATTTTGCATTGTTCTGGAGAAATTTGCAGTGCAGTTCAGATACAAGGCTAAACCGAAACAAGGAATCAGATGAAATGTACGTCCTCTGTGACGAGCCACTAAAGAATACCTTTGGTGCTTATACGAAAATTTTCGGGAAATATCCCTGAACACGCTCCGAAATTTGGTCGGTGGAGTTCGGATTCACCTTCTACTCCGATAAATTTTCTAATTTGTTTATTATAAAGTAGCTACACTTGACTACAGTACTTGTAATTAATAACAACTGAAAGCATTTGGTATGTCAGGAGCAGGATAATAACAAACTGGATAAATATCGTTTTATTTCTTCAACTCTATGAGTTTGGAACCATGATTAGATTGGCTGCAAATACCTTTTGCTAAACTCAATGTAAAAAGTTAACACATTACTATGAAACACTATCATTAAACAATAATACAACGATATACAAACTATGGTAATGAAAATCCACCACTCACTTTTCCATGGGTTTACTTTTTTTACATTTACATGAATGTTTCATTGCGTATCGTTACCTGGTGTTTGTACGCTGTACTAGCATCGAGAGTGTTTGGCACGGAGCATAAGGACGTCGTGCGTAATTATACAACGTAGCTGCAGCCAATGCTGGGTCCGGTAGGCAAGCGACTCACAGCTTTGACCCACACTCATCACACAAGTGCTGTTTTATCTTCTTAGGAGGTCGGAAAACATATGTCATACCTCGAAGATTTTGTAGTATTTTCTGATGACAAAATAAATGCCGCCATTGATCTTAATATCACTGAATGCAAGAGCAAAGTGCTATCGTTGTTGCACAGTAGTACGCACATATGCTTGAAACGGGAGCCACGTCTGCCCTGCATTAGGAAAACGGTGGAGCACCTGAAGTATACTTATCTACCGCAAGATGTCATCAAGAATCTTTGACCACGAGCTCCTAGACCTCATAGGCTGTACGGATTGCCTGAAGTCCACTATGGAGGTACTCCATGAGGCACAGTCTTGCGCCTTTGGTCATGCTACCTACAGGCTGGCCAAAAATTTAATTAAGTTGATGACCCCGATAGCTGGCCGCTGTGAACATCGCATAAAAACTCTAAGATGTTCATTGAGAAAACTAAACGCATTAGAGTTGGCCCAAACGATATTTCTGTCAGCCTTTATGTGGTCTCAAAATTTACAAAATTTCCTGTGGAGGACCATTCAAACTGTTGGTGTAGCATTTTTCTCCTGAAGCGATAAAGTTGTTATGGTGTGTTACGACGACCACCTACATTTGTGCGGCGGTAAATTTTATGAAATGATGGCTATGGATTCTTCGTTGTCTCCAGCAATGGCGAAATTCTTTATGGTACATTTTGAGGAGCGTGCATTAAATTCTGCTCCCCTTCGTCCACCTTAATTTTATTGTTATGCTGACGACTCGTTTGTGGTCTGGCCACACGGCATAGAAGCTCTTGGGGACTTCCACGAACATATGAACAGTATGCATCCAAACACCCAGTTCTCCGTCGACACAGAGAAAGAGGGAAGACGGCCGTTTCTAGATGTTCTATTACAACGAAAGTCGGATGGACGTCTCGGGCACTCTGTGTACCGCAAGCCAACGCACACTTATTTGTATCTGAGCGCCCTGAGGTTTCACCGTCCAGTACAGCAGAGAGTGGCCTTAAATACGGTGATAGACATAGCAAAAACCGTTTCTGACGAAGACTCCCTGGATTCTGAAATCCGTCATCTGAAGTACGTGTTCCGAAAGAACTGTTATGGGTAACATGATATCAAATCACCATTTACCAAGAGAAGGAAACGTGAAAATGTTGAGCATTCACGCAATGACCTACTGATTCCTTTGCTTCCCTTCTACGGCACTACATCCAGCAAAATAGGCAGAGTCCTGGAAAGACGAGGTTTTAGGACCTCCTGAGAAGATAAAGCGTATGCTACGTCCTTTTAAGGATAGTCTCGGCCTCAGGATTCCTGTAATTTACCAAATCCTAAGTGAATGAGAAAGCAAATATATCGGTCAGACCATCTGCATCGTTTGCTACCGCTGTGCAGAACATCAACAGCATATTAAAAATCGTGAGCTGGAGAAATCCGCAGTTGCTGTCACAAACAAACATAAAATACTGTACGACAAAACAAAAGTTTTGACCTAGCCTCCAGTATACTGGGACTCTATAATTAAAGAGGCTGTAGAAATAAGAATGTGTGAGAAAACAGTCAACCGTGATGGCAAGCTCTCGATGCAGAGAAGAGCCATTATTCCTTGCTATGTTTACGTTACGGCAGGAGCGGTGGCGCCACCAGCGCGGACGTTTACACCATCTGAGACAGAATGATGTAACCATCGACCACTCAAAAGCCATCTTTGGGCTATATAAGGCCTCCACAGTAGCGATTTTGACAATCAAATTCTCCTGACGAAGACAATGATGGAAATCGTTGAAAGCTCGTGGTTTTACCATGAAGCGACGCGGCAAGAATTCCGAGAATGTTTAACATATTTCTAGTACTGTTTAGTTCTCATGATACCTGTGAAATTCCGTGTCCTGATGATTTGACAATTTGTCAGGACCTTCGATTAGCGCCTTAAACGTGGATTTCCATCCAGGTCACCTGGTCATACTTTGACGGTTAGTGTTCTCTTGGACCGATGTTGCCCTTTGTGAAGCCTCGGATTTCTTGTACCTGCACACGTCTTTGCATGTCGTGTCGCTGACACATTAGATTAGCTACTTCTAAACGAAAAATTCTGGAAACATATGTTTAAAAACATCATTTAGAGAGTGACAGAGAAAAATTCTAACATGTATATAGTACTGCAGCGAGATTCGTTCGATTTCGCAAGACTATATCTTCTGCCTGAAAGTAGGTAGAAACGTAGGCTTCATTATAACTTACGAATCTCAACTAAAAGCTTAAAGCTAAAAGCTCGCTTCATTGCCAAATGCGCGTCGAGTACAGTTGGTGATAACTCAGCAACAAAAGCGGTTTTCTGTATTTCGTTTCAACAGTATACATCACTACTAAAGTGGCACCTGCATATACAGGGTGTTTCAAAAATGACCGGTATATTTGAAACGGCAATAAAAACTAAACGAGCAGCGATAGAAATACACCGTTTGTTGCAATATGCTTGGGACAACAGTACATTTTCAGGCAGACAAACTTTCGAAATTACAGTAGTTACAATTTTCAACAACAGATGGCGCTGCGGTCTGGGAAACTCTATAGTACGATATTTTCCACATATCCACCATGCGTAGCAATAATATGGCGTAGTCTCTGAATGAAATTACCCGAAACCTTTGACAACGTGTCTGGCGGAATAGCTTCACATGCAGATGAGATGTACTGCTTCAGCTGTTCAATTGTTTCTGGATTCTGGCGGTACACCTGGTCTTTCAAGTGTCCCCACGGAAAGAAGTCACAGGGGTTCATGTCTGGCGAATAGGGAGGCCAATCCACGCCGCCTCCTGTATGTTTCGGATAGCCCAAAGCAATCACACGATCATCGAAATATTCATTCAGGAAATTAAAGACGTCGGCCGTGCGATGTGGCCGGGCACCATCTTGCATAAACCACGAGGTGTTCGCAGTGTCGTCTAAGGCAGTTTGTGCCGCCACAAATTCACGAAGAATGTCCAGATAGCGTGATGCAGTAATCGTTTCGGATCTGAAAAATGGGCCAATGATTCCTTTGGAAGAAATGGCGGCCCAGACCAGTACTTTTTGAGGATGCAGGGACGATGGGACTGCAACATGGGGCTTTTCGGTTCCCCATATGCGCCAGTTCTGTTTATTGACGAAGCCGTCCAGGTAAAAATAAGCTTCGTCAGTAAACCAAATGCTGCCCACATGCATATCGCCGTCATCAATCCTGTGCACTATATCGTTAGCGAATGTCTCTCGTGCAGCAATGGTAGCGGCGCTGAGGGGTTGCCGCGTTTGAATTTTGTATGGATAGAGGTGTAAACTCTGGCGCATGAGACGATACGTGGACGTTGGCGTCATTTGGACCGCAGCTGCAACACGGCGAACGGAAACCCGAGGCCGCTGTTGGATCACCTGCTGCACTAGCTGCGCGTTGCCCTCTGTGGTTGCCGTACGCGGTCGCCCTACCTTTCCAGCACGTTCATCCGTCACGTTCCCAGTCCGTTGAAATTTTTCAAACAGATCCTTTATTGTATCGCTTTTCGGTCCTTTGGTTACATTAAACCTCCGTTGAAAACTTCGTCTTGTTGCAACAACACTGTGTTCTAGGCGGTGGAATTCCAACACCAGAAAAATCCTCTGTTCTAAGGAATAAACCATGTTGTCTACAGCACACTTGCACGTTGTTAACAGCACACGCTTACAGCAGAAAGACGACGTACAGAATGGCGCACCCACAGACTGCGTTGTCTTCTATATCTTTCACATCACTTGCAGCGCCATCTGTTGTTGAAAATTGTAACTACTGTAATTTCGAAAGTTGGTCCGCCTGAAAATGTACTGTTGTCCCAAGCATATTGCAACAAACGGTGTATTTGTATCGCTGCTCGTTTAGTTTTTATTGCCGTTTCAAATATACCGGTCATTTTTGAAACACCCTGTAAGAGCATTTCGTAACAGTGAGCTGCGTCATCAATAGATCCACTGTAAGAGTCTTGCCCCATTCGCCACCAAGTTCACCTAATACCAAGGTGTGTGCATTTTGTGGGCCTTTGTGAAAGATATCGTTCACGTACCTCTGTGACCGCCTTTCCGAAAACGTAGGTAACCTCAGTGAAAGGAATAAATCCAGATATGCTCCAAATTAAGGGACAGGTTAGATTACGGTCTGAATATTTCACGTGCACACTATGAAATGCATCTCGAGTATTTCTGAAAAGTAAATGAAAAATTTGATCGCAAAATATACCACATGATTCTTTGTTTTTGGATGGAAAAGATATACCCTTGTCAAGTAAAATATTTCTTTTAAATACAAAAACTTTGTAGACACGTGCGAAAGTTAAAATTCACCCTAAGTTCCTATCTTCATTCAAGACGTGCTGGAAGATTCTCAGTGAAGTCCTGGAAGGTATCGACAGCGACGTGCCTCCATGACGACTCCAGTGCCGTGGCCAGCAGTGCTAGGTTTCTTGGTTGAGGATCCATGGCGGTAATAGCTCCGTCGAAGTGGTCCTATAGATTCTCAATCCGGTTTAAATCCGTGGAGTTAGTCACCAGCGGACTAGGGTAAACAAATCCTGATGCTCTCCGAAACACGTACGTGCCCTGTAAACTGTGTGACACGTTGCATTGTCCTGCTGGTAGGTCTCATCGTGCTGAGAACAGGTAAACTGCATGTAAGTGTGGAAATGATCCCAAGGATAGATGCGTACGTGTCTTGAACAGTTGTGACTTCCAGAATGACGGGATCACCCAGGGAATGCCCTCCGATCTGGACACTTCCGACGATTGTTGCAGGATGTTTGCTTTCAGACGTCTCGCACCGTACATGCCAACGGCCACGTGTCCGATGGAGCATAAAACTTGATTCATCTGGAAAGGCCACCTACAGCCACTCAGTGGGCGCCCAGTTGCGGCGTTGGCGTGAAATTCCAATCTTCGTCGCCGATGAACGGCAGTCAGCATGGGTGCCTGAACCAGGTGCCAGCTGTGGAGGCCCTTATGCAGCAACGTTCACTAAACGGTCGTTGGGGAGACACTGTTAGTATCCCCTGAGTGCATCCAGGCTGTCAGCTTCTCCACAGCTGCCCGTCTATTCGCCCGTACAAATTTCCGCAGCTGTCGTTCACCCCTGTCATTCATCTATGACCAGTGGTGCACAGTAGT
Organism: Schistocerca nitens; assembly: GCF_023898315.1. Taxonomy (NCBI): domain Eukaryota; kingdom Metazoa; phylum Arthropoda; class Insecta; order Orthoptera; family Acrididae; genus Schistocerca; species Schistocerca nitens. Next base: position 394,895,207 of record NC_064616.1, read on the forward strand.
TGTTTGCCGATGGGTTTGGGTAGCACCATTTTGCCATTCGCTTTATATTTTAACCACGGCGGCACGAGAACAGCTTACAGACTTAAGTGTTTAGAAAATGCTTCCACCTCTGGCCCGAAATACAGTGATCATACCCTTTTGGACATCAGTTAAATCACTCCGTTTCCGCATTACTCGAACATAGACGGTGGCAGCATTAATGTGACTAAACTTTGTGTAAGAAAGAGACAAGTGATTGTGCGTGTTGAGCTGGGTGTTACAGATACACAGTACAAGAGATCTAAATGCTTTCATCGTCATCTACAACATAAGCAACAACGACAACATGACAATCACCAGTGTCATCAAGAATGCTTTTCTTCCCAAGAAAATTTAATACAATCATTCAGAGAGGAAGTTGCTGCCCAACTAATACAGGTAAAATTCTTCATACTTTTCATGGTACCAAATATATAACGCATTTGCGTGTTGTTAGTTGGTGCTGGAACTATGTGATTTCTCAAGGAAGAAAAAGGGTCACCGTATGATGGTTCATTACAGAACTACTCGTATAATAAGATAACATGTCACTTCAAAATTTAGTTATGTGCTTTTGCAACACATACCTTTGTAGAGAAGCAATGGAAAGAGTTGAAAACCAAGAAACCACCAGATCGGAGTGGAATGCCAATTCCGTTTTACAAAGAAAACTCTACGGCATAGGTCCCTTTCTTAGCTTGCATCTAACGCGAATCTCTCGTCCAATGCGAAGTCCCAAGTGACTGGAAAAAAGCGCAGGTGAGTCCTGAATATAAGAAAGGAATGATCCTGCTAAGTATGGATGAAAGGCAACAGGCAGATTCCAAGACTTAAGAAAAGTGTTTCACACGGTGCCCACTACAGGCTCTTCGCGAAGGTACGAGCATTAGGAATAGGTTCCCAGCTATAGCCGCTTCTTAAGTGATAGGACCCAAGCCGGCCGCGGTGGCCAAGCTGTTCTAGGCGCTGCAGTCCGGAACCGCGCGACCGCTACGGTCGCAGTTTCGAATCCTGTCTCGGGCATGGATGTGTGTGATGTCTTTAGGTTAGTTAGGTTTAAGTAGTTCTATGTTCTAGAGGACTGATGACCTCAGACGTTAAGTCCCATAGTGCTTTGAGCCATTTTGATAGGACCCAGAACATTGTCCTTGATGGTTAGTGTTCATCAGACACACGGTTATCGCCAGCAACCTTCCAAGGAAGTTTCATAGAACCCCTATTATTCTCTATAGATATAAATGATCTGACGAACAGGGCGAGCAACAATCTGCGGCTGTTTACTGATGACGCCGTGGTGTACGGGAAGGTATTTTCGTTGAATGTCTGTAGGAGGATACAAGATGACCTAGACAAAATCTCTAACTCGTGTCATAAAACGCCAGGTAGCTCTAAATTTAGAAAAAATGTAAATCTTTGCAGATGAGTAGGAAAAGCGATACCATGATGTTAAAATACGACATTAGCAGTTTGCTACTTGACATAGGCAGGCCAATTAAACATCTATACATAACTTTGAAAAGTGATAAGGAATGGTAGGAGCATCTACGGATTCTAGTGGCTATGGAGAATGGTTGACTCCTGCATGGTGGAAGAGTTTTAGGGAAGTATGGTTCATTTGTAAAGAAGGCTGCGCATGAACCCTACTCTAAATTTCGGAAGGTAAACTGATAAATGGAATAGCGATTTATTTTGAGAATGATCTGTAGAGTTTACTCAAAGGGGAATTTATTCTCATTTGCTACACTAAATAGTTTGAACCAGTAGTAGACACCTGCCGGATACAGTTACAGTAAGAAAATCATTTCTCAGTATACAAAATTGTCATGTTCCTCTCTTCAACAAAATTGCAAATACCAATGGATGCAATAAGAAGAAGCAGATCACCGCAGATAACAAAGAACTGTGTATCCATAGAAATAAGCTGAATGCAAAACGAAGTCGTAAACCGCAAGAATTTGTTTATTTACTACTACATACTTACTCCCCAAACCACGGACGCTACGTTGAAACCACCGCTAGTCCTTTCCCTCCTGTTCCACTCGCAAACAGAACGCGGGAGCAACCTTAGGCTATATGCCTCCTTACGAGCCTAATTTCTCTTATTATTTTAGAGTACAGTTTAGGCTGGCGCGGCATGGTGCCGGACGATCCCAGTCAGCTTCATCATGGACAACCGTTTTTAACGTGCTGTCGGTTTTATCTAGACCATTAACGATGGGACTTGGTTGTAAGCGATCAGTTTGCCACGTTATGAAGTTTTGAAAATCTATCAGTGGAGTTTTTGACTCTACTCAACGCAACCAATAGTGACTCATTCACAAAAGTGTTTTAACGACCAGTGCGGAAGATTTTATTCCGCAGACTATTTTCCCTTATCTTACATTCCTGATAATTACGCGAAATGTACGTCGGCGGCAATAGACACGTTCTACAGTCAGCTTCAAATGACGATTCTCTATATCTCATCATAGCGTTTCTCGAAAAGAACGCCGGGTTCACACAAGGAATTCCCAGTTCAGTTCCCGATATATTTTCGTAGTGCTTGCGTTTTGATCGAACCTACCGGTAATAAATCTAGCAACCCGTCTCTGAAATCCTTCAGTGTCTTCCTTTAACTCGATCTGGTGTCGTTCCCAAAAACTCGAGCAGTACTAAGGAATGGGTTGGAGTAGTGTTTTCCGTGTAACCTTCTTTGCAGGTGAATCACTCTTCCCTAAAACTCTTCCAATATACGTAAGCCAACCATTCTCCTTGCCACTACAATCCTTACATGCTCGTTCCTTTACATATCACTTTGCAATGTTATGCATAGACGTTTAATTGGCCTGTCCATGTCAAGTATCACACTACTAATGTCGTATTTTAACATCGTGGGCGCCGGCCGAAGTGGCCGTGCGGTTAAAGGCGCTGCAGTCTGGAACCGCGAGACCGCTACGGTCGCAGGTTCGAATCCTGCCTCGGGCATGGATGTTTGTGATGTCCTTAGGTTAGTTAGGTTTAATTAGTTCTAAGTTCTAGGGGACTAATGCCCTCAGCAGTTGAGTCCCATAGTGCTCAGAGCCATTTGAACCATTTTTTTTAACATCATGGTATCGCTTTTCCTACTCACCTGCACAGACTTACATTTTTTCGAAATTTAGAGCTATCTGGCGTCCATGACAAGACTTAGAGATTTTGTCTAAGGCATCTTGTATCCTCATACTGTCAGTCGACGAAGATACCTTCCCGTACAACACAGCGCCATCGGTAAACAGCCGCAGATCGTTGCTCACCCTGTTCGTCAGATCATTTATGGCTGCAGAGAATAATAGCGGCCCTTTGAAACTTCCTTGGAAGGTTGCTGGCGATAACCGTGTGTTTGATGAACACTAACCAGTCAAGGACAACGTTCTGGATCCTATTACTTAAGAAGCCACTCATATAGCTCGTAACCTATTCCAAATGTTGGTACCTTCGTGAAGAACCTGTAGTGGGCACCGTGTGAAACACTTTTCTTTTCTTGGAATATGGAATCTGCCTTTTGCCTTTCATCCATAGTTAGCAGGATATCACTTGACAAAAGGGCAAGCTGAGTTTCGCATGTGGGATGCTTTCTAAAGCAGTGCTGATTTCTGGAAAGGAGCTTTTCCGTCCAAAGGAAATTTATTACATTCGAATTGAGAATATATTCAGAATTCTTCAGCAAACCTATGTTCCGGGTATTGGTCTTTAATTTTCTGGGTCATTCCTTTCTTGTATTCAAGAGTCACCTGCGCCTTTTTTCCAGTCGCTTGGGACTTTGAATTTGACGAGAGATACGAGTTAGATGCAAGCTAAATAAGGTGCCAATGAGCAGAGTTCTCCTTCTAAAACAGATTTGGGATTCCATTTAGATCTAGCGATTTCTTTGTTTTCAACTTCTTCAATTGCTTCTGTAAGCCACTGATGCCTATTACTGTGTCCTTCTTACGGGAGTGTGTGACAGTAAGTTTGCACGATACTCCTGCGTGAATTATTTCGTAAACGCTAGATTTAGGACTTCGGCTTTCCTTTTCCTATCTTCTGTTGCCACACCAAACTGGTGAACGAGCGACTGGATAGAATGCTCCGATTCGCTTAGTAATTTTAGTTTGGACCAGAATTATCTCGGATTCTCGGCTAGATTCTTTGCTAAGGTATCAAGCTGCTAGTTTTTATATGCTTCGCGTATCGATCATTTTAAGGTCTCTGGTAACTTTTCCCTTTCGACACCCGCGCGCTCTCTTTTGAATCGAGACTGCGACAGTCTTCGTTCCCTCATCAGTTTACTAATTTTGTTGTTAAACCGCGGTGGGTCTTTTCCGTCCTTAATAGATGTCTGCAGATACTTCCCCAGAGTGCGATTAATGTTATCCATTCATTGCTTAAGAGCGACGCTTCCAATGCTTGTCTTCTCTCTTAACAAAATTACTCTGCTAGCCTTCTTGAATGGTATATTAACTTCATTAACCATCGTCGCTACGATATCATGATAATCAATTCCTGTCACTTTATTTACACGGTTGATAAGGCCTTTTTGTATCTACGAAGTCTACATTATTTTCATTCCGTGTGGGACGTCAAACTAGCTGCTCAAGACAGTTTTCGCTAATGGTGTTCAATAGTACTGCACAACACTGTCTGTCCGTCCCCCTTTCAATCCATAAACGTCCCAGTTTATATTCGGTAAATTGAAGTCACCTCTAACTGATACAGCATGATCAGTATTACATCTGTAGTTAGTGCAGATAAGTTTACTGTCAATGCCACAAGCATATTCCACCAGACCGTTGGGACTCGCAAATGATTTATCAAGGGATTCAAAATATCAAGCACCCTACGTTGCTTGTACTTTCTAGAGATGAGAATCCACCATAACACATTAAAAACTGAATTACAGTCATCATACTACCCTTTAATCACTGGTTAACACTCAGGTAGACAGTCATTTGTTACTTTACGTGCGACGCTGCAATCGACGGGGGCCGAAGGAAGCGGTCCCGACGATGTGGGTGACGCTTAGGGAAGTGACTGTGTACTCCGATGTGTTGAGTCAGTTGCAAGTAGTACCTCTCTGATCCTACCGATACTTACATCACTCATGCTTTCACTTTCACTTTTAATGCCACGTGAGGCAGCCGAGCCGTCTGAGGCGTCTTTCACGGTCCGCGCGGCTTCCCCCCTCGGAGGTTCGAGTCCTCCCTTCCGTCCTTAGCGTAAATTAGTTTAAGTGGTGTGTAAGCTTAGAGACCGACGACCTCAGCAGTTTGGTCCCATAAGACGTGACCACAAATTTCCAAATTTTCCTCTTATAATGTTACTTACACTGTATGGGTTCCGTACTCCAAGACTATACTGCGGATCTCCCAAACATCTGCAGAAGTACTGGAAGGCAAGACATCTGCAATGTTGTTCACAATCTCTAACAACTCTGGGTCTCTATCTGTTACATGTAATCCGTATTCATTACACAACTTACAAAATGTAGAGACGATTAAAGTACACTTGGTAACAAACAATTCAGAAGTTACAAACTCTCACCTGTGGACATTGCATTACGGACAGGAGCTTGGAGGTGGGCGATACCCAGTCAGCAGCTAAGACAAGCCTTGACGTACCGAAAGCTCTCCCGGAACTTTTAAGAGATTTGTTAGACCCCTGCTGGCCGGTGTGGCCGAACGGTTCTAGGCGCTTCATTCTGGAACCGCGCGACCGCTACTGTCGCAGGTTCGAATTCTGCCTCAGGCATTGATGTGTGTGATGTCCTTAGGTTAGTTAGGTTTAAGTAGTTCTAAGTTCTAGGGGACTGATGACCTCAGATGTTAAGTCCCATAGTGCTCAGAGCCATTTTGTTAGACCCCCATGAACCTTAAAAGGTATGTTCCAGTCTCTCTCACATGCTTCCATCCGACACGACAATAGATGGACTTTGTTGCATATTCCATTGATAGATAAACAGTAGTATTTCTTCATGTAGTAGTACTGCGTTATATCGGTTTCGTTTTTTTAGAAAATATAAGCATTGTAGATTATGTGGAATTCAAAACACAGCTCCCCTTCGAAACACTTCTGAAATTTCGAAAACTTTGTTTATCATACTGGTGGAAGTAGACGTAGTTGAGCTAATATTAGATGTAGTCTCTGCTACTGACACTTGGCGTAGTTTCCTGCAGGTCGGTGAGCAAACCTGAGGTCTTTGCCAGGACACTCAAATAACCAACGTCTGCTGAGCAGAATGTGTAGCTAAGCTTACTCCTAATGTTATATTCACGTGTTGATCATTTTTAAAATTCGAATCTGATTATTCCTTTTTTCCTAATCATACTTTGTAAATAAAAATTTTGTTAATAAAATTTTTTAACTGCTTATATCTGTAAATTGCCCTAAAGCTTGCTCTTAAACTGAAGCAATTTGTATATAGCTTAAGATAATTTTGAGACTACATTTGAGTTGTGCTGTTGGAAGATTATTTGGTGTACCTCTAGACATTTGCAAACAATCTGCCTAGAAATAGAACTGATTCTTCACATTATTGTTGGATTTCTTCTAGTTGAATCTTTACCTTTTAGAAACATTTACGTTTTGAAATTCGCTGCTGCTGACAACTTACTGTCTCTTCACCATGCCTCGTTCGAGAAAGGACGTCTCCCCAAAGCTGCTCCGGTATCAGCCGAGATCGCCATCGTCAAGTCGTCCACCTATGCCACCTCATCTTCAGTTCATTCACCTTTATACACAATCGTGAGGAGTAATTCCATGCACATATCGCAAAAAAATCGGCCAATACGAGGACCTATGTGGATACTTGTTGGAAGTACGTTTGGTTACCTTAGATTACCTGCTTCCAGATTGTAATCGGACGCTATGGTATAATGTGACGGGAATCCGGAGATCTAAGCGGGCTAACATTTTAAACACTCACAGGTAGCAAAGACGCCTGCTATGTCGAACATCTTCAAAATGCATATTTACGAACCGAATTATGTACTAACAAGGACAGAGCTGCTGCGGTGGGATCGACTTTTTGAATCCCTCTAAAAAGTGATATAGCATAAAATCTCAAGTCTCCCACCCAGCAGCCATTCACCCTCGTGGGCCATCATTTGCTACGAATCAACAAAAAAAGTTCGGCGCTACGTGTGACGCATATGGAAAAGCCTTCACATACAATCAATTGGTTGAAATGTAGTTTTCTCATTTTTGTTCCCTTTCCACATCATACTAATCATCAAATGAAATTTTTAACTTGTTCTCATTTTTTTACATCTTACTTTTTCCTCTTGTAATACTTATGAATGTGAATTTAATTAAACTTATCTGTCATAATATTTAAATGTTTTAAAATGTCGATTTGACGGTTAAAAAAACAAAATACGAAATAATCTATATCTGTATTGACTATGCAGTGGTGACAAAAATGTATATTTCATTACAAGACATTCATTTTTTAGGTGGTAACTATCATACAAACAATTAAAACATAGCCCATTTTACACTCTATTATTAACAAAATAATACAGATGAAGATTTAAACGAAAGAAGGGATTGTAACTGAAACGAATTTCAGGCAGAAAGAAGAATAGAAATAACGAATACAGTAACGTGGCCGAAAAAATAGGATGATAAAACGAAAGAAATTAAACTGAAATTAATACATCAAATTAATTAAAACCTCATGAACAAAAATTTCAAGTGGAAATGGAATGACAGGAAGAAAATGAGAGCGAATGTAGAACCTGATATGTTGATTAAACTAATGTGACAAAGGAATTGAAATAGAAAATTACATTTAAATCAACTAACTGAATAAAGATAATGATCAGTCATTTCGGCAAAAATTTTAAAATAAAAATTTTGAAGCAAATTCCAAGGTTCGAATCCGAAACATTCAGGAAGTGAATGCCTATCCTATCCTTTACGCCACGAAAACACATTCTTAGTTCCTCTGAGAGTCACGTAAAATTCTAGGATTTTTCTTTTTTTAGTCAGTTACTCGCAAATGAGGGCGGGCAGTTCAGGTGAATGGCTGCAGGGTGTGATACTTCGGATCTTAACCTACATCATCGTATGGCTGGTTTCAAAATGTCGATCCCACCGCTGGGTACCTCTCCTTGTAAATGGACTGCTTGAGTAATGTCGTCTTGAATAGAACATCCTGCCTGAACAGAAGCTAGCACTGGAGTAAACTAAAGGATCCCAGTAATTCTGGAAACGGTGATATAGTAGGTGCTCCTCCGCCTTAGGCAGCGCAGGGTGAGGCAAATGGATCTACAAGAGTTTCACTGCGCTGGAGTCGTATCTTCCCTCTTGCAAATCACCAGGGAAGTTTTCCAACATTCGGGAACCCTTCCCATTTTTACACAATGGTATCGGAAGAAAGGTATGCGTACCGTCAAGATCTGCAGCCATCTTAGGGTTGGGGGGTTGTTTTGGGGGAGGGGACCTGATAGCGAGGTCATCGGCCTCATCGGATTAGGGAAGGATGGGGAAGGAAGTCGGCCGTGCCCTTCGAAAGGTACCATCCCGGCACTTGCCTGGAGCGATTTAGGGAAATCACGGATAACCTGTCAGGAAGGCCGGACGCGGGATTGAACCGTTGTCCTCCCGAATGTGAGTCCAGTGTGCTAACCACTCCATCACCTCGCTCGGTCCTTCTTAGGCTTAAGTTGGGTTATTGAGGACCTGCTTACATGTGAAGAGTAGGCATCTTTCAGATTTGATATTAGTCCATGACTTTGTGGCCGGACTACGCACTGTATATAGGCAAGGAGGAGCCTGTGCGCTGCTTGTATTCATCTCTGGATCATACTTCTATTGGTCCTCGTAATCATTAACAAAACAATTAATCCTCCTCGACAAGATGTTAATGGTCTGCTCTAAATATCCAGCGCAACATGCGTACGACAATTCCCCAGTGTTCCTCCTATATCCATACAAGCTTTGCTCTAAGAGCGGCTTTGTTCACGATGCTGATGCGAATGTCTTACATTGTTGTTATCAACATTAGGTACGTTATCTCTCTACATGGAGCGAAGCTAATCTTATTATAATTCGAAACTTTGCTCGAGAAATATTGCCCTCTTTCATTCAGTTGTAATTCATTGTGGCCTATTCGGCAAATGACATCGTCGCCTCAACAGAGACTGTTCGTTCTTCTCGAGGCCTGACGTTGAATTTGCCCCAGATACACAATGCGTATAGCTAATAAGGAAAATAGGAGAGAAATCAGCTGTTGACTGCTGGTCGCCGCCGAAAAACATCGACCAAATCAGCACGCTCTCTCTTGCGGCGGCACGTAGCTAGAAATGGTGTGTTCAGTTCCTAACTGCTTTATACCGAGGTTTGATATGAAACATTTCAGCCTCTTAGTCATTCGAACCATAACAGTACCCTCTAAAATGAACATTATTCCTTATGAAACATGAGAACGTGAAATATCTAAATAAACGTTTTCTACACATGTCCTTACCTTATTCATCCTGACGACGCCCTAGCAGTAAATGCGAAGGCGAGGTGAAAGTAATGCCTTCGAATTTGTGATATGGAACTTGTAAAGCTTTTTATATAAAACAAACGTTATTAACATTGTATGTATTTACTCTTCATGAACATATTTGTTTCTCAACGTAGAAACCCTGGCGATCAACACACTTCTCCCAGACAGGGATCAGTTGTTGATACCGTAGCTATAGTATGTTTGCCATTGTTGATGGGGCCACAACATCACCTCTGCTTGCACCGCTTCTTCACTGTCAAAGTGGAGTCCTCAAAGGTGTTATTTACCTTTTGGAGACGGATGAAAATTGGATGCGGTCAAGTTGGGACTGTGTGGAGGATGATCGATAATAGTGAACCCAAGGCCTCGGATTGTTGCAGGTATCGGAGCTCTCGTGGTTGGTCTGCACTGGCACTGGAGAGGGCGCTCCATATGGGCGCAAACTCTGCGAATTTCAAACTCGATTACAGCACGATGTTTATCACGCACTGCCAAAGCTATGTTAGACACCACCATGTCACATGCTACAATTAGAAGCCCTCTAGCGGCAGAGGGCTACAAACACGTAGACATTAAGAGTAAGAAAGTTAAATGTTCACAACGTTTGTTTTGTTTAAAAACCGTTAAGAGTTTTCATATAAAAATTCGGTGGCACAATTTTTCACTACGCCCTTGTACACATCTGGTGTTAGAAACGGGACACCCCACCTATCAGGACGAAAGGGAAGCTGTCAAGTGTTGTGGCAACATCCGCCGCGAGTTAACGTAATCTAACCTAGATACCCGATAAGAATAACTCTACGTAGGAGCAGCGACGCCCCCGTTCGCAGCGCGTAGTAATTCATTGTGGCCGCAGATCCGTCTATCCAAGAATGCCGATGGAATAACATCAGGTCACAAAGACTTTGTAAAGCAGCAATTTCTCTTAAATTTACATTGTGTGTTAAGATGTGGTTGCAGTTGGCAGGGGTACATATTAATAATTGCATGATTTAATTCGAATTGTACTACTCACGCTATATGACTATATCTAGTTGCTATAGTGACCATGTAGAGGCGAAACAAGAGCGACTTACTGATGGTAAAGCAGATCTAGGAGTTCAAAAAACTTTTCATGATCCCATCATGAACGATGCAACCGATTTTCTTGCAGCACAGTGAATTTTGGTGGACAGTTTTCGTGCTGTTAATGTCATCCTTTCTTTTCGGAGAAGTCTACAGAGAATATCGCTATAATTCTGCAAAACGCGTGCGCCGCTGGGTGACCTGGGTTTCCGCTTGAGAGTTTCAGTTTTGTGTCTTGAGTCTAAAGTTAACCTTAGTCACTAGTTGCTATGTGGACTTCGTAAACTAAGTGAGATATGCCAGTAGTTTTGAATATTTGAGCGAAGGGCTGTCTCATCGATACAATGACGAACAGAATGTGAGATTGTGCTGCGACAATGTCTCTACTCTCCATCAGTGGGAGAGAGGAGATTTTGAAACCTTTCCGAATCGTGTTCAATTAGTTGTTTGCTGCACTTATCTTTTAACTTCTCCAAATGCGAAATGAATCGCTCTCGCCGAGCCTGAGGCGATGGTTTCTGATGTATTTATTAAATTCGCGTACAGAAAATGTTTGCTCCTCCTTCGTCATCACAGATGCAGAGAGAATTTCGAGGTAATAGAGGTAAGTCCCATTTCACATGGAGTAAGATTCGCTGTAAGCTTAGTTGTTGACTCGCGCGGTGGCTCCGTGGGCTGCTTGGTCACTTTCCTGTAGAGGGCTTCGAAAGTTTTCATGTGAAAGCTCCAGTACTAATTCCCTTCTTGGGTTCTCTGAATCCTACCTGCACAGGCCAATTAGGAGTCCAGTCGGCGTCTGACGTCACAGGCTAGAAGGTGGTGGCCGCGCTGAATGCGCGGCTACACCCGCTAGAGTGGCTTTTGGCTGAGACATATCGTCAAAGTATGGTTTAGTTACCGCAGATATCTCCACAGTGCTGGAGCTAAAAAAGCATTATTCCTTTAATTGATGCAAATAGGGAAGATTCATACTTATATGGTGAGAGAACTCCCATTTTTGTGACGAACATCAGAACTTAGGTAATTTAGCCAGGATATAACTTCCAATATGCGTACTACTTGCCTTCACTCTTTGCTGTCACACTGTCAAACACACCACCTAGAAAACGTAATTCATGTGGGACGGGTTTAAGAGAATATCTGGATTCGGAAATGCACGACGAGCGAAATCTCTTCATGTCTCGAGTCTCTTTTATACGATTATCTCATTCCATCGATTTATACGGAGTAATCAAGATGGTAAATGTAATTCTATGGCACGCAGCACAGTTTTAGGCACCAAAGTTAATGTAGTATGTTTTGTCCGTAGAGACAGGAAAACATCAAGTCCGCTGAAGTTTCAATTAATTAGGTTCAGAAACAATTCGGTCCGCCCCAATAGCTGAGGGGCAGTCTGCATTCCGCAGCGCTGCGGCGAGGACGTCTTGTTTACGTCCCGTCCGCGCGGTCGCGAGTGTCCGAAGTCGTTTACTACTGCGTTGTCGCTAGTTTAGAGTCCATCACTACCGACGCACCATGGCACATCCATACAGACAAACCACCATCAAGATCAGTTTTCAACCCGATCATGCACGACCGCGAGCTTTTGAAGTGGAACGTTTTCTACGTGACGACGTTAACATCGAACCGCGAGACATAATTGGCATCCATCTCTCTATCACGAGCAGTGTTGTCTACGTCAAGCAAGTAAGTGACGAGGTGTGCAACAGAATCGTGCACGCACATGCGAACGATCTTAAATTCATTCTGATGGCCATATTGGGGCGGTCTCTATCGATCACGCGGGGCTTGGCCTCCGTACGATACGCGCCTTTGAACTCCCTTTCGAAGTACCACCGGACGTAGTCACCGCGGCTTTCCAGCCCTACGGCAGAGTGATCAGCCGTATGGCCGAAAAATGGACCACCTTTACAACGTACCCCGTTCTTAACGGGGTACGACAGATTAAAATTGAACTGACCAAACATGTTCAGTCATATCTTGTCATCGGCGGATGTAGGGCGATCATTATGTATGACGGTCAGCCACGCACTTGCTCTTGTTGTGGCCAAGAAGGGCACGTCCGGTCGGATTGTCTCCGACGACGGCTTACTCAAATACCGACAGGTGAATCTATGACTCCTTCTACGGTGACCACCCTTCCTCTCAAATACGCCGAAGTTACACGGGCAGCAACCCTTTCCGATGCTGACCACATTAGTCCGATAGCCGACCCCGATAGCGATGCCATGATGGCTTCTGCAGTACAGGATCCGGCCTCTACAACGGCGCCCCCCCCCCCCCCCTGAAGATAATCACCGACCGACCTTGCAAGAAGGCGTGGTTGCCAGGATGGACATTGACCCACGGGTTGTGCCGACAGCGGCTTTTCTTCCAGACACTGGAGCAGCTGCAGAAATCCACCCACATTCAGATACTGAAACACACGTCCGTAAACAGCGTTCCCCGCGAAAACACAAGAGACGGCGGCGTGGTCCATCGGACGAGTGTTTGCAACGATCGTCTGACATGGACTGTGGAAATTCCGACGACGGTACCGGCGGTACAGAGGCCGCTGTAACATCAAACTCAACAGATCGCCATGGTGACGGCTTCAGCCCCTCCGACCCCACAGAACAGCAGGATCACAAGCAGACAGCCGCTGCCGATTCCCAGCCAGAAGAGCCGATGGAGTCAGCGCCGAGTACCGCAGCAGCCACTGACGGCCACCAACAGCCGATGGTATTTCATGGCGACTGGGCGGACGACTGTGAGGAGAAATCCTTGCCCATCGTGTCGGACGACACGGGGGGAAATTTACCCCACCAGTGTCGATCCTTTCCCGCCGTCAGTTACAGTGACGAGGCAGCCTTACAAGGGTATCGATGGCCAACACGGGTGCTATGGATAGACCTCAAACTTATCGCATTGCAACTATAAACATCAACACTATACGGACGCGCGCTAAGTTATCCTTGCTTCAGGATATGTTGAACTCTGCTTCCATCGATATAGCCTTTCTCGAGGAAGTGTACGTCGACGACTTTCCAGGCATGTACGGTTACGATGCTTACGTCTCTCCAGCTTCCCCAACAGGCAGCGGTGTCGTTGTACTTCAAAAATGGTTCAAATGGGTCTGAGCACTATGGGACTTAACATCTGTGGTCATCAGTCCCCTGGAACTTAGAACTACTTAAACCTAACTAACCTAAGGACATCACACACATCCATGCCCGAGGCAGGATTCGAACCTGCGACCGTAGCAGTCGCGCGGCGCTGTACTTCTTCCGGAAGGGATAGTGGCGGACGATATCCTGTTTCTGCCTGGGGCAAGAGGAATGGCACTCACAGTACTGGGTGTCCGCCTTATCAACATCTACGCACCTTCCGGGACGGACAAACGTCGCGAACGTTCACGATTCTTTGCGGAAGAAGTCGCCCCGCTCTTCCAAGGCCGCCACGACCATCTGGTGTTTGGAGGTGACTACAATTCCGTACTGGCGCCCCGAGACAAACTCCCACTACATAATCCTGTGCCCGGAACTCGAGTCGTTAATTCGAGACCTGCAGATGGTGGACACTTGGGAACATCTTCACGGCCACCGACCGGGATTCACGCACTTCACGAGTCACTCTTCCAGTCGTCTCGATCGGATTTATGTTTTACGCTCTCTCGCCGCTGGAACACAGGATGGGGAACTGTGGCCTGCAGCATTCTCGGACCACTCAGCTTACATTTGTGACGTCATCCTGCGGCGGCAACAAGTGTGGAGAAGCCGCAGCCCGTGGAAATTAAACATCGCTCACCTGTCGTACCCGGATTGCCGCCAAGCCGTTGAGGATACGTAGCATTCGTGTGAAAATCGCCTCCGTGCATATCCCACAACGATCCGCTGGTGGTTGGACTGCGCCAAACCGGCACTGAGGCGAACGTTGATAACCTACGGTCGCGAATACGCTACTTGGCGAAGACATACACTCGACTTTTACTCCCGGGTCCTGCGCGACTGCGATGCTATGGCGCCGTCTCCGGAACGACAAACGGCGGTCCACCGTGCTAAGGCTCAGATCCTCGCTCATATGCGACGCCACCTAGAGGGGGTAGTCATCCGCTCGAGGACGCAGGATCGGATACCGAGCGAACGCCCGTCAATGTTCCACGTCCTTCGTGAACGTAAAGGACGCTAACGAGCGTTGATACGCTTCATCGACACGGAGAACGGTCGTCGCCTCACCACGCAACAAGACATAAACACAGCGTTCTACAATCTTTATTCCCAACTCTGTTCCGCTCAGACCCCTGATCCGACAGCACTGGAGGACGTCTCTCATACGATTTACGGCACCGTCACCGCGGCAATGTAAGCAGCCTTGATGGACGAAATTACAGAAGAAGAAGTGATCGACGCCATTAGAAAAGGAGCTGTCAACAAGTCTCCGGGTCCTGATGGCCTCCCCTTGGAATTTTACCGGACTTTTCAATATTTATTAGCCTCCCGATGGACGGACATCAGTCGCGAACTACTATCCCCGGACGTGCCGCTCCCTGCGGCCCTTGTGGAAGGGATGATTATTCCTATTCACAAACCGTCCGGTGGCTCACGACTGTAGGACTACCGCCCGTTGACGCTATTGAACTGCGACTTTAAGATCTTTTCTCGACTGTTGGCGGCGCGGATACGCCAGACCTTAAGACATGTTATCTCACCCGATCAAACGTCATGAGGAGGCGACAATAATATCCAAACAGCACTCAGTGAATATCGTGACTTGATCTCACTGACGAGGGCATGTCGTCTGAAGGGTGCACTGGCGGCAATCGATTTTAGTTAAGCTTTCGACCGAGTGGACCACGACTATTTCGAAGCGGTCCTCCAACATATGCGGTACCCACAGCCATTCGTCACTGTCGTCATGCGACTACTCCGTGGCGCGACGTCCAAGGCGATCGTCAACGGCCGACCTACGCAGCCCCTCACCATTTCTCGATCGATACGCCAAGGCTGCCCTCTGTCCACTTTACTCTACGCTGTGGCCATGGAACCTCTCCTCTGCGGCCTGCGCCAACGACTAACGGGTATGACGTTAGGAGGCCACACTTTCCGATGTAAAGCGTACGCTGACGACCTGGTGATTGTCATCCGCAACGGTGACGACACCGCTAGCGTACTGAATTGGATAGCGAAATATGACATGGCCACTGGTAGTCGTATCAACGTCGCAAAATCGGTGGCGATGAACATCGGGGTCGGATTGTCTGAGAACAGTTTCACCCCCTTACAGCTCAGAGATAGTTTGAAATGTCTCGGCATTGATTTTACAGACGATATACGACGGACCGCTGCTCACAACTTTCGACAGCTTTTACGAAATGTTCGGACTGGGATAGCCAACAACCACCTACGAGCACTGGACATCGTCCAAAGGACCCAGTATGTTAACACACATTTAGCGTCACGCATTCCGCACATCGCCCAGATATTACCTATACCGGTGATGTTAGCTCGCCGTATACTTCGGCTTTTGGGTCCTTCGTGAGTTCAGGAATGCTTTTCAAGATCAAATATGAGAATCTCACCTTTCCCCCGGATCGTGGAGGGCTTGGCCTTTATCACGTTCATGACAGAGCGGTCGCCCTATTTGTGAGCACATTAGTCAAACTATGGCACCGCCGTATGGACAGTCTGACGAGTTTGTTCAAATAAGACCTAGCACCGCCCTCCCTGTTGCCACCTGTGCCGATACACCACGTCCCCTCCTCGCTCTTCTACATCGGTGTCTTTTACCTCGAACTCAGTTACGTAAGACTTGCCTTGCCAGCGACTCAACTGGCGACGGCAAAGACGGTTTATAGGGTCCTGCAACGTGGACGACCAGATAACGTCGTGGAGAGGAAGCACCCGAACGTCAACTGGCGAGTAGTGTGGAGGACAATTCACCACGTAACACTGGACACTGACGTCACGGCGATGTGGTATATCACTGTCAACGGTAAGCAGGTGACCAGATCAAGGCTACATGCGATCCACATGGTAGACTCACCCACGTGCACGAGCTGTGGCTTTCAAGACAACGATGAACACCGTCTTAGCTGTGGCGAGTCTACGGCAGTGTGGCACTTAGTGAGGCAAATGTCAGCATACTTCCTTCGGGTAACGCCGAATCATATCGACCCCAGGACTATCTTATTCCCGGATGAGACGTATTACCCACACACTAAAACTAATGCAATGACGTGGCTTCGTGGACAGGCAGTGCATTATTTGTTTCAAGACGGCACTAAGGACACTTTAGACTTTTGGAACTACGAGGTGCATTCAAGTTCTAATGCCTCCGATTTTTTTTTCTAATTAACTACTCACCCGAAATGGATGAAACTGGCGTTACTTCTCGACGTAATCGCCCTGCAGACGTACACATTTTTCACAAAGCTGACGCCATGATTCCATGGCAGCGGCGAAGGCTTCTTTAGGAGTCTGTTTTGACCACTGGAAAATCGCTGAGGCAACAGCAGCACGGCTGGTGAATGTGCGGCCACGGAGAGTGTCTTTCATTGTTGGAAAAAGCCAAAAGTCACTAGGAGCCAGGTCAGGTGAGTAGGGAGCATGAGGAATCACTTCAAAGTTGTTATCACGAAGAAACTGTTGCGTAACGTTAGCTCGATGTGCGGGTGCGTTGTCTTGGTGAAACAGCACACGCGCAGCCCTTCCCGGACGTTTTTGTTGCAGTGCAGGAAGGAATTTGTTCTTCAAAACATTTTCGTAGGATGCACCTGTTACCGTAGTGCCCTTTGGAATGCAATGCGTAAGGATTACGCCCTCGCTGTCCCAGAACATGGACACCATCATTTTTTCAGCACTGGCGGTTACCCGAAATTTTTTTGGTGGCGGTGAATCTGTGTGCTTCCATTGAGCTGACTGGTGCTTTGTTTCTGGATTGAATATGGCATCCACGTCTCATCCATTGTCACAACCGACGAAAAGAAAGTCCCATTCATGCTGTCGTTGCAAGTCAACATTGATTGGCAACATGCCACATGGGCAGCCATGTGGTCGTTCGTCAGCATTCGTGGTACCCACCTGTATGACACTTTTCGCATTTTCAGGTCGTCATGCAGGATTGTGTGCACAGAACCCACATAAATGCCAACTCTGGAGGCGATCTGTTCAACAGTCATTCTGCGATCCCCCAAAACAATTCCCTCCACTTTTTCAATCATGTCGTCAGACCGGCTTGTGCGAGCCCGAGGTTGTTTCGGTTTGATGTCACACGATGTTCTGCCTTCATTAAACTGTCGCACCCACGAACGCACTTTCGACACATCCATAACTCCATCACCACATGTCTCCTTCAACGGTCGATGAATTTCAATTGGTTTCACACCACGCAAATTCAGAAAACGAATGATTTCACGCTGTTCAAGTAAGGAAAACGTCGCCATTTTAAGTATTTAAAACAGTTCTCATTCTCGCCGCTGGCGGTAAAATTCCATCTGCCGTACGGTGCTGCCATCTCTGGGACGTATTGACAATGAACGCGGCCTCATTTTAAAATAATGCGCATGTTCCTATCTCTTTCCAGTCCAGAGAAAAAGAATCGGAGGCCTTAGAACTTGAATGCACCTCGTATTTGCAGGAACGACATTGCAAGATCCTCCATAACCCAAACTATCGCCAATATTTTTCCCATTTTTTGTGGAGTGCGTTCCACGACCCTCCACGTAGCTGCAACATCACGGGTACGAGAAGATAAAACTACAAGACGATGATAGAACACTACGCTGTACAACGTGGGATCTAATTTCATCATTACGAGAATTCATACCTGGATGATACAGCAGATGGAGAGTTTCGTTGTGAACCCTCACACTCTGTGGCAGTATTTGTTCCATTTCCTCTTTTTGTCCCCAGTGCGAAAAGGTCTTCGCAGTTTTTGTTTCCCATCCGGTGCAAGATTTCGCACTGGTTAATGGTGGTATGGATTCCACCCTTCAGTTTTGTTTCATGGTTTCCTTCGCCCCGCACTTTGCTCTCTTTCTTTATGCCTTTTTCTACAACTATTAGCATGGTTTTAGTTATGTGCGTCCCCAACTCGACGCAACGAGTGCACTTACTAGTTTTCAGTTCCTTACTGTTAAAAAAAAACAAAAAACAATACAAATAAAATAAAAAAATTAAAATAAATAAATGAATAAATAAAATTTAAAAAAATCACAATAATACACCAACTGCATCCTTTGTACCACATCACATCCCCAGGATGGGAGGGAGGAGACATTGTGGCCAGGCCTCGGGTCGCGACCCCTGCCCACCGTGCCTCCGCCAGCCCACTACCTGATCCATCTCCCACACACACACACACACACACACACACACACACACACACACATACACACACACAAAAGGGGGGGGGGGTCAGCGTGACGGATTGCCGTCCTACGGGCCCGGGTTCGATTCCCGGATGGGTCGGAGATTTTCTCCATTCAGGGACTGGGTGTTGTGTTGTCTTCATCATCATGTCATCCCCATCCGGCGTCCAGGTCGCCAAATGTGGCGTCGAATGTAATAAGACCTGCACCAAGGCGGCCGGACCTGCCCGCAAGGGGCCTCCCGGCAACGATGCTAAACGCTCATTTCCATTTCAGAAAGAATTCTTTCATGTTTCCTTTAAATATAAGCAGGAAAAATTTTATAATTACGACATAGCTGTTATAGGAAGAGAGAGTACAAAATTAAGATGTAATTCTAGGAAATTATTTACTGTACCAGTTCTTGAGAGAGGTTGACTTCTGATCACAGAATGTCATGGTGGGTTATATAGTACACCGTTTTGAGCAGCGACAGCAGGAAAAAGGTGAGAGTAGTCCGGAAAGAGAGCCCTATCCCGGGTTTACATTAATCTGCGTACCCTAGTGTTCAAGGCCAATGCCTCTGAATCTGTTAGTGTTTCGTTGTCAAACGTTCTGTTGAAGCTACCCGAAAGCAAAGAATGGACAGGAACTACCTCCTCGGTTGATTTGCACAACAGAAACGAAGTTCAAGACAACGTCTAAGTGAGCCGCAAAAATAGCAATGAGGTGAAATACGTATGAAGAAATACTCATCCCCGCAAGTTTAGATAGTTTCGGAACAAAAGATGTAACGGTCTGTAACGGTCATCCTTGGAACAGCAGCTGCCGATGTGCCAACGGCAGAATAAGTATTTACTATACAGTAGTGAACGCGGGGGACTGTCAGACAGAGTGTATTTGAGATACATCAGTGTTACATAGGAAAGGGTCACATTAAAGTATAGTTTATCTTGTTGGGAGAAATTTCCTCAGAAGCGAGTGGTGGATAGGTGGGAATCGCTAAAAAGTAAAACTGTTTAATAAAGATTTAAATTTACCACTTCGTAAACAGAGTGAGAACTGCCCAGGAGGAATCTTGCATAGACTGACACTGACACATTACTTGGTATCGACAAGATTAAATGACGAAAGTTCAATGTTTGAGCAGAACGAGACAAGGAAAATGTGAATCGACACCGCCGAACCGTGGAGTGGAAGGGTAACTAAGTCCCGGAAAAACTCTCATTGGAAGCTTCATGCTGATCCGATACCATCTGACTTCGGTTTATTCCGTGCTGTACTGATTTTCATTGCAGTATATTCCGGGTTTCATTCTTTGCTGATGCTGATGTTCATGAGCATTCCACTTTTTCTTTCATTTCTGACGCTAGCCTTCCGACTCTGAAATTTGATACTGCTTTTGCAGTCTAATTTCAGCAATGATTTGAGTTTTGAATATGTTGCCAACCAATTATTCTCATGAGCACACTAAATATGTTTACCCGGCTCCTTTGTTGCGACATTAAAACTCTTACCTGAAGCTCAATCTTGATATCAGCATACGTGTTTGCTACAGCGCTGAAAACAGCGCCTACTACCTAAAAGTTGAGTATATTGATATTTTTCCCAGCCATTGACACAAATGGACCGATCACACACACTATAGCACACCTTATATTGCCGACGGTTAATACTTTCAGTCAGCAGCTGATACAAGACTTTCATGAGGTTAATTATAAAAGCTAGCTCACCTCAGAACGCATAGCATCATATGGACGCAGTTACTATGCCATATAAGCCTATTCAAAGTGCCCTGAGATCCAAGACAATTTATATATTTTTCTTGTTTTAATGAAATGTTGTTTGATGCAACTCTCCCTGTTCATATTTTAGTTATCCGGATGTATTTCCAATATTCTGGATTAGAAGTCTTATGACAGCAAAGAGGTGAAACTATATTGGATTAATGACAAAAAATCCTGGCATCCAGCAATAAGATAATATTTTATTGTATCAGTTATCTCACTGCTCTTTAAATTTACCACATTTTTTTCTGTCTAGCGTGGGAAATGAGACAACAGTAGTATCATGTCACACAATATGGGAAAGAACGGGAGAAATAATTATGGCCTCTGTCAACGTGCGAGCTATAAACAAAATTAATACGCCTGATTCATATCCATTAGCCAGATTCAACGAGACTTACGATATCTTGAGTACCTGTGTTTCCACCCATTAGATACGATGTTGTGATACCATCATACACCCTTAGCATCTTAGGGTGGACCCAACACATACAGGCTGTCCCAATTTTGGGATAAAGAACGAACCTGCTGTTTCCTAGCAAACTGTGTACAGGATACCAGCTGAGAAACACTTTGTTACCCAGGTATTTCTTTGCTGCCATCTTCCATTAGTGCCTCTCTTCCTCTCCCCTCTCCCAGTCATCTACTTTTCCCCCATTCTCCTATCTATCTTCTCCACTCCATTCTCTCATACCTCACTTCCGCTTTTTCTGTCCTTCTGCTCCCCCTCCTCTCTCTGTCCATTTCCTCCACTGCCACTCTCTGCTTTTTCCTTCCCCCTCTCTGTTATCTCCATATTCTCTCCACCCTCTCGCTGTCTACCATTTCCTCCACTTTTCTCTGTCTATCATCTCGTCGCGCACAACCCCAGCCCCTTAATTGTGGGTTGGTGACTCTTAGTCCTACTCCGTTTCGTTCCTGACATTAAGTAATATACACTACACACACACACACACACACACACACACACACACATATATATATATATATATATATATATATATATATATATTAAACAAGGGCTCTAAACCGCATGCCTTATGACATATGTTCATCTACGATACTACGAATCACACTTCTTCTACCCCAATCTCTTTGCTTTTCATATTTTTGGAGGAGGTAGTATGGACCAAAACAAGAAAAGAGTATGTAGTAAACATGAGCTCTGAAATGCATACCTTAAGAGCTGTGAGCACTTTTTTTTCGTAGAAGAGATGCATTTCACACTAGCGAAGATGAACAAGCTCCCAAAACTCTTGAAGTGCGCAGTGTATATGAAATGAATGTACAAAATGAGAGGGCTGATACAGTGCGTCATAACAAGCATATTTCACACAGCAACCCACGTACGCATCCCTTAGCGTACGGCGCTAGGCGTCGTTGAACAGCGTCGAGCAGTGTAGGCGCGCAACATGCCATCCGAGGCGTCATGGTAGCATGTCTGCAGAACAACGATTTCAATGTATTTGTGATATCAACGTAAAAGAGACGTAGGGCTGAATTTTTATAACCTTTATTCGCAAACGCTGCAGTCGACGTAGTTGCGGATATTCCAGAGTTTTCTGCCTCTTACTCGGACGTGAACGCGTTTCTTTTGGCTGTGCAAATGCCTATTTGATAGGTGTTGCATTGAGGGCAGCACTTGTGCACGCTGCAGAGCCTGGTTCGCCCTGCTTCATTTTGTCATCAAACGAAAACACTCTTTTGTTTGTTACTGTCTGGAGCAGACAGGAAATGGAGGGCTATTCTTGGGAGAAAAGCGCAGACATGCACTATGCTTAGAAGTGGCCGATGGAAATGCTTGCGTTGTCCAACATTCGTACGTTCGGTGGTTTCCGAATAGTCGAGTGCCAGATCCACAGGTCCCTACGAGAGACAGGTTCACTTGAAGTACGTATTCGACTTGCGTGTTCTCGTAATGGCACATGTGAATTTAAGGCCTACTTCGAAACCCAGCGTATTCATATTGTGTTACTGATGCGGAGGCCTGATGGATTCAGTGCGTACACCAGGGTTTGAAGAGGAGGCGTTAGCTGTGCTGGAAAACATATTCTCAACAATTTCGCGGCGTGTTGCGCGAGCAATGGGTGTAAGCCATACCACAATTTGGAGTGTGTGGCATGAGCATGATTTGCACTTCTGCCGCCTTCAGAAGGTTCACGCCCTTAACCAAGACGATTTTATACGTCGAATCGAGTTCTGCCAGTGATTTTTGCAAAGGCGTGCCGCTCAACTGGGTTTTCGGGACCGTGTAGTTTTTACGGATGAGGCATACTTTACACGAGAGGGTGTGTTAAACATCTTGCTTAGGCTAAAGCCAACAGTATGTACAAATTTTAAAAAATACATAACACTGTGCTGTCTGTAATAATGTTAGTTTTATTTTGCTGCCGATTTCGGTTTTGAACCATCATCAACGGCAGCTGTACAACATACAAAATTGGACAGTGTGACAATGCCAGACTCAATATTAAAAACAGAATAAAACGTAAAATCGATCGAAATACTCTCGAAAATTATCGCAGATGTATCACATTTCATTCGTGCTATGATATAAGTTACCACAGGAAACAATAACTGCCAAGATAATATAAAATCAAAAATTGTAACAGGATAAAAATGCGATAGCACATTGAGATAGGACAAGTGATATAAAGCAATACAAGAATAAGAACTTCAAGGTCAAAGATGACAGTATTGACGAAATTCAGAGAAGTTGCCATTAAAAAATGATGTGATAATCAGATTACAAAACTAAACGATTAACAGTTCTACACCTGTTTGAGATTATATAAAAACATCAATAAAATAAAATATGAAGTAACAGATAAGCAAGACTGATGAAAGTAATAATATAAAATATTTTACAATCCAGTAAAAAAAGTAAGCATGTAAAACACAAGCTGCAGCTCAATCCATGAAATTAAAATCAGTCAAGCCATATCAAACGAAAATATACATTAAAGTCAATTAATATGAAGAAAATACTATTTTTAGGAGTAGAGGAAAATACAAAATGAATGTTGAATACATAGATACAAACCATGTAAAATTTTATCCATGTTAAAACATCTACCCAAAACTTCTAATGCAGAAATATGGTTAGCATCTAAAGTTCTACGCATTTGTTAAAAAAAATATATCATCCGAATGACTACACAACCGCAAAATGAAAATAAAGTTCCATTTATCATATAGATAAAAATTAATAAAGAGACATGGTATGTACACTCATGGACAAAACGAGCGAGACGGCTCGCCTTTTCGTTATGCTGATACGCACAGCTTTAAAGTCTGCTACACAGCATAACGGGCAAGGCGACGAAGTGCTACCAACGTAGTATGCAAGTTCGCTCAGCTGATGTGCTGGAGAAACTCGCGCTTCGAAGACGCCACAGCATCGTCTGCCACCACTTCGTGGGGAACGAAATACCTCAAGTATAAGCCAACGTGTTGTATTCGCATATCTGTGACTATGACTTGGATCTAAAGTGTGGTTATGGATAGTACGTATGCTCAGATTGCGAATCTAACATCATGAATAACGACAAGGTGAAATGAATTAGGCGTCCTTCCCCTTCCGTAACATCAAATATATTTTAGTTATTCTTTCTTAAATGAACTGCGCAGAAAATCATTCACCAGAAGTGAATAACTTTTTAGTAACACCAGATGATATTAACAGCTTTCCGGCGCGAGTTAGCCGTGCGCTCAACGGCGTCATATTGCGTACCGTGCGGCTCCTTGCGCCGTCAGTTCGAATCCTTACCCAGGCATGGATGTGTGTTAGGTTAGATAGGTTTGGCATAGTTCTTAGGGCCATTTTTTGACCTTTCGCGTAAATTTTCTTTACATAGATTGCGTTGACATAGCTCACTTTTTTACAACACCAAGGGACCGTATACCGCAGGAAGTGCGATACATTTCCGCATATGATGTCCACCTGTACTCGAGGTAAACGGGTTTTAAGGGTTGGGTAGACTGATAGGCGGTCAAGAAAGTGAGACTAGTAGGGTTCTATTTTTACTGATTTACGTGACGAAATCCTAACAACGAAAATAGGTACCACAGTTACCGAAGATGAGGCTCGCATAATAATTTCCCCTACTCTTCATTCGAAATGTTCCAGTTGCAGTCGATACATCTAATCGTAGCTACGCTTTCGATCCAAATCACGTTTACAGGAATGCAAATTAAATCCATTTGCCTATACACGTGGTAATTCAGATTTAGATGTGCGAGCATTCCCATTGCTAGCTACCTTAAGGAACATTTCGGCTAATGAACGTTTTCTGGCTGTGGCACGTCTAATGGAGAATTCGAAACATTATAGAGTACGTTTGGCAGCTACGTCGCCGTTTATTTCCTGGGTTGGTGCAGATTTATCCTACTAAATTTACTCGCTTATAACAGTTTTTTTGTTATTTCGATAAACATCCCGAATGATTGTCACATAAGCGGTGACATAAATTTAGACAATTCATGTTTTCGAGTCCAGAAAGCTCTATGCAACAGAAACTGCAGATCATTTTGCCATTTTCATTGCAAAATTGCCGGCTTATTCATGTTTGGGGTAATAATAGAGGGCTTGTTGCCTGGGTCGTCTGCTAGCGTAGTGAAAGGTGTTTGCTACTGCAAGGGAGGTCTGGTTTGTTTTCGGTTCTAATCTCGATGGAGGCAGATAGACTACCAGTAAAGGAATTTTAAGAAATTCTCGCGCCCCCAATACGTTTCATTGCTACCTTTATTCTGTAGCGGCGCCCTGTGGATGTCGGTATGAAACACTTGTAGAATTTCATAGTTGTTACTGCCCACTTTTTCCGCTTCTGTCAATAATTGAATTGACTTAAGTGTGGCACTGAATGATTTTTAACTGAATTTCGTTATGAATCTTCACGAATTGCTAAATTTACACACTTTCATGGTAGGTCAGCAACGGTAATCCAGTACGACAGGTCTGAACGTCGACACATTCGCGGCCGAATGCGCACAATATTTTCCTAATTCGTAACGATCTGGGGTACTTTATCTAACTAAAACAGTTATGT
Organism: Schistocerca nitens; assembly: GCF_023898315.1. Classification (NCBI taxonomy): domain Eukaryota; kingdom Metazoa; phylum Arthropoda; class Insecta; order Orthoptera; family Acrididae; genus Schistocerca; species Schistocerca nitens. The sequence continues at coordinate 394,920,944 of NC_064616.1, forward strand.
TATCCCGATAACCTGAAATTCATTTTTAGTAGTACAGTTCGTACTAATTAGCGTTTCTTCTTTTATTTATATCTTATATGTAGGTGTTGTGATTAACACACTAATCAGCATTAATATAGTCTTACATATAATTGAAAACAGTCTGACAAATTTCGGATAGTTTTTCAATTTCACGCCTGTGCATACTATGTTGGTAGTACTTCGTCGCCTTCCCTGTTATGCTGTGTAGCAGACTTTAAAGCTGTGCGGATCAGCATAACGAAAAGGCGGGGGGTCTCGCTCGTTTTGTCCACGACTGTACCTACAGTTTCACACATGGGTCAAAAAAGACCGTTTAGCATAAAGTTAAGTCCGCCCCGATGGCTGAGTGGTCAGAGTGGCGGTTTGTCACGCCAAGGCCCGGGGTTCGATTCCCGGCTGGGTCGGAGATTTTCTCCGCTCAGGGACTGGGTGTTGTGTTGTCCTCATAATCATTTCATCATCACCAGTGGAAGGCAACGGGAAACCACCACTGGAATCACTTCCCTCGAGGCTCATACGGTGGACCTCTCTGACGAGGTTTTCCCCATGACAAGACCTGCCGTAAGGTACAACACAAAAAAGTAAGCCTAAATTAAAAATTTTCAAAAAATGCATTGGAATGATCTTATCATATGACAAGTCTTTTCACTAAGCAATGCTAAGATGGCAAAAAAATTGGAGGGGGCTTCTAACCCTGACCTTACATATTAAAAGTGAAAAAACTATCAAAATAATAAAATATTGTGGGGAAGGGGTTGCTTATAAGATGGGACTAAGGGAAAGGAATGAAGTATATGATAAAACTTACGAGTCATGATGTCAAAAATTAAAACAATCATAAAAAGTAGCAAAACTATAGATCTAAGGGACATTGTCCCTACAAAGAGACGGATCTGAAAGAACTGTTACAAACCGAGACCATAATAATAATAGCCCATCTAACATACTTAGTATTTCTTATCAAAACATAAATAAAAATGGAATTCAGATCAGGGCTATTGATTGGAAACCAAAACCATTGATGACCATATTTCCATTCAATAACGATAATAGCCATACATTTTGTATATTGTTAAGAAAAATCTATTATAAACAGAACAGTTTACATCTACGTGATTACTCTGCTATTCACAATAAAGTGCCTGGCAGAGGGTTCAATGAATCACCTTCAAGCTGCCTCTCTACCGTTCCAATCTCGAACGGCACACGGGACAAACGAGCACTTCAATTTTTCTGTGCGAGCCCTGATTTCTCTTATTTTATCGTGATTATCATTTCTCCCTATGTTGGTGGGTGCCAACAGAATGTTTTCGAAATCGGAGGAGAAAACTGGTGACTGAAATTTCATGAGAAGATCCCATTCGCAACGAGAAACGCCTTTGTTTTAATAATTGCCACTCCAATTCACATATCATGCCTGTGTCACTATCTCCTCTATTTCACGATAATACGAAACGAAGCTGCCCTTCTTTGTACTTTTTCGATGTCATCCGTCAGTCCCATCTGATGCGGATCCCACACCGCACAGTAATACTGCAGAATAGGGCGGAGGAGGAGGAGGAGGAGGTTAGTGTTTAACGTCCCGTCGACAACGAGGTCATTAGAGACGGAGCGCAAGCTTGGGTGAGGGAAGGATGGGGAAGGAAATCGGCCGTGCCCTTTCAAAGGAACCATCCCGGCATTTGCTTGAAGCGATTTAGGGAAATCACGGAAAACCTAAATCAGGATGACCGGAGACGGGATTGAACCGTCGTCCTCCCGAATGCGAGTCCAGTGTGCTAACCACTGCGCCACCTCGCTCGGTAATAGGGCGGGCATGCGTAGTGCAAGCAGTCTCTTTAGTAGACCTGTTGCACCTTCTAAGTGTTCTCCCAATGAACCGCAGACTTAGGTTTGCTCTACCCACAATATTATCTATGTGACCGTTCCAATTTAGGTTATTTGTAATTGTAATGCCTAAGTATTTAGTTGAATTTACATCCTTCAATTTGTGTGACTTATTGCGTAATCGAAATTTTGCTGATTTATCTTAGTACTCTTGGCAATAACTTCACACTTTTCCTTACTCAGGATCAATTGCCACTTTTCGAACCATACAGATATCTAAATCATTTTGGAAGTCGTTTTGATCATCTGCTGACTTTACAAGACGGTAAATGACAGCATCTTCTGCAAACAATCTAAGACGGCTGCTCCGATTGTCTCCTATATCGTTAATAGAGGGCCTATAACACATCCTTGGGGAATGCGGGATATTACTTCTGGTTTACTCGATGGCTTTCCGTCTATTACTACAAACTGTGACCTTTCTGACAGGAAATCACGAATCCAGTCGCACAACTGAGGTGATACTCCGTAGGCACGCAGTTTAGTTAGAAGACGCTTGTGAGGAACGGTGTCGAAAGCCTTCTGGAAATCTAGAAATATGGAAACATTTTGACATCCCCTGTCGACAGCACTTATTACTTCATGAGTATAAAGAGCTAATTGTGTTTCACAGGAACGATATTTTCTGAAACCGTGCTGACTATGTGTCAATAAATCGTTTTCTTTGAGGTACTTCATAATGTTCGAATACAATGTGTGTTCCAAAACCCTACTGCACATCGACGTTAGTGATATAGGCCTGTAATTCAGCGGATTACCTTTTTGGGTAATGGTGTGAGTTCAGCAATTTTCCAGTATTTAGGTTCGGATCTTTCTGTGAGCGAGTGGTTGTATATAATTGCTAAATATGGAGCTATTTTATCAGCATACGCTGAGACGAACCTGACTGGAATATAATCTGGACCGGAGGCCTTGCCTTTATTAAGTGATTCAAGCGGATTCGCTAGTCCGAGGATATCTGTTTCTATGTTTCTCATATTGGCAGTTGTTCTTGATTGGAATTCAGGAATATTTACTTCGTATTTTTGGTGAATGTGTTTCGGAAAACCATGTTTAATAACTCTGCTTGAGTGGCACTGTCATCATTGACTTCACCGTTGTTATCGCGCAGTGAAGGTATTGATTACGTCTTGCCACTGGTGTGCTTTATTTATGACCAGAATCTCTTTGTGTTTTCTGCCAGATTTCGAGACAGAATTTCGTTATGGAAATTATTAAAATCATCTCGCATTGAAGTACGTGCCATATTTCGAACTTCTGTAAAACTTTGCCAGTCTTGGGAATTTTGCGTTCTTTTAAATTTGGCATGCTTTTTTCGTTGCTTCTGCAACAACGATCTGACCCGTTTTGTGTACCATGGGGGATCAGTACCATCACTTATTAATTAATGTGGTATATAGCTCCCAATTGCTGTCGATACTATCTCTTTGAAAACATTCCACAACTTTTCTATACTTACATGATCAGATCGGAAGGAGTGAAGCCTCTCTTAAAAGGCGTTAAGAGCATTTTTATCAGCTTTTTTCAATACATATACCTTCCGTTTCTTTTTGATGGTTGTAGGAGTTACGGTATTCACCCTAGCAGCAACTGCCTTGTGGTCGCTAATCCCTGTATTCGTCGCAACGCTCACTATTTTCCAGGATTATTTGTTGCTAAAAGGTCAAGTATGCTTTCTCAACCATTTATGCTTTGAGTGGGCTCATGAACTAATTGTTCAAAATAATTTTCTGAGAAAGATTTCAGTACAATTTCGCATGACGTTTTATGCCTGCCGCCGGCATAGATTAAAGTCACCACCGACTATATTTGTATGAGTGGGGTACTTATTTGAAATGAGATTCAAGTTTTCTTTGAACTGTTCAGCAACTATATCTTCTGAGTCGGGGGGTCCGTAAACCGATCCAATTAATAGTTTTGTCCGATTGTCAGGTATAACCTCAACCCATACTATTTCACACGAACTATCTACTTCAATCTCGCTGCAAGGCAAACTACCTCTGACAGCAATAAATACTCCACCACCAAATGTATTTAATCTATCCTTTCTGAACACTGTTAGATGATTTGAAAAAAATTCGGCTGAACTTATTTCCGGCTTTAGCCAGCTCTCTGTACACACAACTATTTGAATTTCAGTGCTTTCTAGTATGGCTTGGAGCTCTGGTTCTATCCCAACACAGCTACGACAATTTACAACTACAATACCAATCGTTTCTACAACTACCTTACTGTGATTTACCTGCCCACTTTCAGACGGATATCCCTTCTGTGGTTCCCTGAGACCCTCTAACCTAAAAAACCACCCAGTTCCTTCCACACAGCCCCCGCTACCCGTGTAGCCGCCGCCTGTGTGTAGTGGACTCCTGACCTATTAAGCAGAAACCGGAAACCCACCACCCGATGGCGCAAGTCAACGAGTCTGCAGCCTACACGGTCACAGAACCGCCTGAGCCTCTGATTCACACCCGCCACTCGGCTCTGCACCAAAGGTACACAGTCGGTTCTATCGACGATGTTGCAGATGGTGAGCTCCGCCTTAATCTCGGAAGCAAGACTGGCCGTCTTTACCATTTATGCTAGCCGTCCGAAACCAGACAGAATCTGCTCTGATCCAAAGCGACACACGTCATTGGTACCGAAATGAGCCACCACCTCCAGTTGGCTGCACCGTGTACTCTTCATGGCATCCGGAAGCCCCTTTCCACATCCGGAATGACTCCCCCAGGAATGCGCACGGAGTGCACACTGGCTTTCTTCCTCTCCTAGGTAGCCATGTTCCTAAGGGGCCCCATTACGCGCCTAATGTTGGACCTCCGAACTACCAGCAAACCCACCCTCCATGAATGCCCAGACCTTGCGGGCCGAGAAGCTTCCTCTGGAACAGGGTGCACGACTGCATCCTGCTCAGAGACATCGTCAGCCACAGGTAAAGCCCGAAACCTGTTCATCAAACGAAACAGGCATGCCCTACGATTGGCCCTCAGAAAGTTTTTTGCTGCTTACCAGACTTTGGAATGATCTCCCACTCGACCAGGGGTGAGGGGTCAACCTCAGTGCAGGCAGTACCTGGGGCGGCGACAGCAGTGGACCGATCGGAGGACACGTGGGACATGCTCGACGTCCCTCGTATCCCCGCGTTCGATCCCCTACAGTGACGCCCCTTGGCAGCAGCCTCAAGCTGTGTGACGGGAGCCAGAGCAGCCTGGAGCTGTCAGCGAAGGGTCGCCAACTCAGCTCGCATCTGTACACAACAATCACGGTTCCTATCCATTACTGCAGTCGCTTCTGTTTGAAGCTTCGAAAAATATGTTACAAGCGAACGGTGTACTCGCCTTATTAGTAGCAGGAACTAGTGGTGCTGCTCTCGCTAATGGTCTAACCGACAATATTAATATTACATCAATTCAGAAACTGGGTGAAGAAAACTAAGTTGATAAAAATGGAAGCTGAAAGTAAGGGGGGGGGGGAGGTCAGGGAAGGGGGTGGTGAGGTTTGGAGGCTAAGGGTTAAAATGAAAATGCAATAAATGTGCCTGAAACCTGTGAATTAAACAACCATAATATTCATTTTACCATGATGATAAAAGATAATAAAAGTCTAATAAACGACAATGGTGTATGTGTCAACTAATTCACGTATTATTCCCCTTTTAAGTATCATAAAAATTAATAAAGTGAAAAATGAAAATATTATTTGCAAGGTATAGTCCTTTAGGATGACAATAAGTCAAAGTAAAACATATCTAATAGAGGGGGGTGGGGGAATAATTGATGCAAGTTCTATTAGAATAGATTAAAGTGGCCCATTCAAATATTTAAAACCGTCTATGAAATTATTTAGGTAACTTTTGTTTTTGAGTTTCACTTGCTCATTGAGAAGTTTTTATGCATAAATAATGCTCTTTGCAAAAGTCTGTGTTTCTTCGAGAAGATTAATAATCACACACTTTTCAGCACAATCCAACATCTCCATCTCATCAGCAATTGTATCCAGTTGTCTTAAATGCGTGCTTAATTTAGATGTACCACTTGGATAGGAATGTTCATTAAATGTAATTTTTAATTTCCTTTCTAGTTGGCGATTATACATTTTGTCACATTGCAAACAACTAATTTAATAAATGCCTGACTGCTCACAAACTGATTCTTCATGAATATTGTGGTGTAATTTTTGCCCTACATTACCTGCAGTTTGAAATGAAATTATAGTTTGATGTTTTTGAAGCATAATTCCTGTACTTACTCTAAGGTAATAGCCGTTTTTGGTTGCAGCGAATTTTAGGCTATTCTGTTGTTTATTTACATTTAGATTGGACAACGAGAGTCTAACAACTCTGTCCAGCACAAGTTGAAACTATCGTGTTTTTATGTAACTGAGTGACATAATTGATTATTTATTGTTACACCAGTGGTTGTAGGTTTTCTATCTATGTTATACTTATGTATTTTCCCACCTTAAATCTAAAAAAAAAAGTATTCCCACGTTGTCTTCAGTTTCCACTGCAAATTGTAAGGATGGATGCATTTCATTAAAAACGCCGTGTAATATTTGGAAAACAGTATGACCTTCTTGTATTAAGATGATTGTTTCATCAACATATCTTTAATAATGAACAGTTTTATTTACCGCCTCAGAACTGCTATTAAATAATTTATGGTTAGTATTATAAAAGAAGATACTGGCAAGAGTGCCAGCTGCACACCAAGCCATAGCAAGCCTGTTTTGTTGCTTGAAGTATTCATTATTGAACAAAAAAATAACTGTGGGATAAAACAGGGATTAAAAGCTCAATAAATTCGATAATCCGAGGAACATCTAACTTTTTACGTTGTAAAAAAACTGGAGCAAAATAAAATAACATTATTGCAGTGTTTTGCATTTTTCAAAATATGCTCAACAGCCCCAATGAAAACGTGTGGGCAAAGGAAGATTCGCACGCAGCCTTTGTTCGGGGTCAATAAGATCGTTTCGCTGTCAGCATCTGGGCCGACTAGGTATGCGATAATCTTGTAGGTTCGTACATGTTCGCCTGGTCACTGAACTGAATACAATCAGATAAATAAACTTTTTACGACAAACTTTACCAGATTGGTTGTAATATGTTACATGTTCCACTCAACGTGCGGCGGCGAATGTGGTATCAACACGATGCTGAACCTGCGCACTTCGCACATGCAGCGCGAATGCATTTGGATGAAACCTTTTGTGAGGAATGGAGAGAGCGCCGTGAGCCGGTGGCATGGAGTGCGCGGTTCCCCGACTTGACACCCATAGAGCTTTCTCTTCCCGGGGCCACCAGGAATCATTTGTCTTTGAAAAAACCATTGAGACTGACGAAGAGCTGATAGCGAGCATTATAGCAGCCTCCGAAGCAATTTACACTTTGGCAGGAGTGTTTGAAAGAGTGCGTCACTCAGTCCAACGTCGTTGCACGGCGTGAATTCAAGCAGGACGGCGAACTTTCGAGCACCTTTTGCAGCTGTTTTCAAGTAAAGGTTTTAAGACTTCATCCCGACTTCTCATTTACCTTGAAGCCACAAATACCTTGAGAAAGTAGCCCTGTAGACCTGCTAACATGATAGTTCTGATGGCAGTTTTTGTGCCTACGCTTTTGGCCCTCTCCACAATTCCTCTCTTTTTCTACATTCATTTCAGATTTCTGACTTCCAATGGAGCAAAAACGTCATATAGATATGTGTCCGGAAGTGGAGGGTGTGCGTAGAACGACAACACATCGTCCCGGAATACAGTACAGAGCTGCACGGTATCCACGTCACAAGCGATATTCAAAGTGTCACAGACATCGTGAGCATGCTGTTGAAACGTCTGTACATCAAGAACTGGTTCAGCATACTCATCGCTTTTTAGATGCCCCCAGAGGTAAAAATCCAGAGGATTTAAGTCCGGTGATTTAGCTGGCCATGCTACAGAGCCTCTGCGTTTTATCCAACTTCTGGGAAAGACGTTGTAGAGGTGTAATGCGGTAGAGGGGTTGTGCTCCGTCATGCGAAAACCATATAACTTGTCGTATTCCCAAAGGCACATTCTCAAGCAGCCCAGATAGAGTACTCCGCAGGAAGACCAGGTACGTTCTTCAGTCGAGGAGTTGTGGAACAGTATCCGGTCCAGGAATGTGGTCGCCACGCATCACTGCTTAACCGATGCTCATGAGCCGCCTCAACCGTTCCACAAGGATGGTCTGTATCCCACAGATCACGATTCTGCAGATCGTTGATACGAGTCCTTGTAGAGGTTGCTTCATCGGTAAATAAGACCGCTGACAGAAATCCCATAACTGCTATGGTCTGGAGCAGAAACCATTGACAAAATCATTCCCATAGAGGGAAATTCGCTGCTGATAATCCTTGCACATGTTGCAGGTAATAGGGATAGTAGCGGTTGTCATGCTAGATCCACATCATCGTGCTTTGGCTTACACCATGTTGACGGATCACTTGCCTGGGTCTTGTACTAGGCATCATCTATAGATCGTGTTGAACCTAGTCTTCCAAATCTGGTGTAAGCACATTGCGCCACCTCCATTCACAGTCATCTGTCTGAAAGGACTCATGATCACACAAACCTCCAAAAAGGGCTTGAGATATGTGATGTCTTTGATGTCTGTGGGGGTTCTTGTTTTGGTCTATCCGTGCTGCCTATTGAAGAGAGGGAAGTCATTGTTCGCTGCTGTTGCAGTTGATCCGCACGTTAGCTCCCACGCAGTCGCTAGAGGAAGTGGCATGAGTCAAGCAAGTGTCCTAAGCATCTGCTTGGTCGTATACAAACTCCATCTCGGCTTGTTCCCGACATAAATGCCCGACTGTCTGCTGCTTACAGAACACTGGGTGAATCACGCAGCCTACAACAGCAACGAACACACGACACGTGGTCAAAAGAGGTTTCATTCGTCAGCACCACCTAACATGGCAACGATGAATTTCCGGTCGCATGTTCATGGACCTTTTTTCCTCTATATCCAGTCAGAAAACCGCACATGAAGTTTGTCGATTTTATTGATGTTCACCCTGTATGTATACTAGGTCTTTTAACACACTAACACTTTTGTAAGGTAATTAAAACGCTATTTTCAGTTTGTTAATGTCAATAGGCATTGAATCATTTAAAAATATGTATCTTTACACAAAAATGCACTTTCTATCATCACAATCAGCTGACTGGCTAACAGTATGAGCTCCTGACTACCAATCCATTTTGTGAAAACCGCACATCAATAGCAGTTTCCATTTTCACAATATTTACGGTACAAGTTTTGGGTGATTCGGAAGATATTTGCAATTTCATTTGAGCATTGTGTAGCTGGAGTCAGCCCACACAAGTAATTCTGATCGAGTTTCTCATCTGGCTACCAGTGTCAACAGAATGCGCCAGTTCATGTCCCATTATAAACAAAATTATTCTTATGGCCAAATTTTACAAAAAAATCTGGACTACTGTGTTTTGTTGCCCCTGTTAATGCATATTGCTCCAAGGCAATGCTTGAAATGGGAAACAGACTGACGCTTTCTGTTGCTGGAATCGTATGAAAGACGCAATGAGTATTAAATGGTTATGCTAATTCCAGATAAATAATGCAAAAAAGAAATAGGAATAATTTACCAAAGTTATATACATATATAGTGAAAGTGAACTATTGATTCCAGTTTATCCGAACAATACACATTCACTACGGATAGTCCACGATTGCAAGTGAACTCGTAAGAGGTAAGGAATGTGAACCATGCTTGCAATAACAAAACCTAGTCATTTTCCGAAATTTGAGAACATAATCACATTCTATAAAATTCACGGCACTGCAATAACAAAACAGTCATATTTCGAATGCTGCATTTTGTGAGCTGCAATTTCAAAACATAGTCACATTATATAAAATTGATTTATTGCAGCTAGAACGTGCACCATAGCACTTTTAGTTGCACAACACGTCTTTCTTTTTACAAAAGCACCTCACTCTGACATTTTTGAAGATTCCCTGACCGCTTCTCGTCAACTGAGACGTCGCACCTGTCTTCAGGGCAACAGTTTTCTCTGCTGGAACTTCCTCCCTTGAGATTATTGTAACAAGAGGACCATCCCATCGCCCCCTCCTCACATTTAGTGGTAAGATGGCCCACTGGATAGCCCTTCAAAAACTAAACGGAGAACAAACATGAGAACAGGAAAAAGGTGTACTGAAATCTCAAAAAAAAAAAAAAAAAAAAAGCAAAATAGAAACAGTGAACGTTCCAGGCTTAACTCGTGCAACATTGAATATGGCGTAAGAGCCATGGTGTCATGATTGTAGTCCGCCTTCGGCAGTGGTGAGGTGCGCACGCCTTGTTTGCACGTCGCCTGTTGTGCTGCTTGCGAGCGAACACGCGTTTGTTTACCTCCGCGTAGCGGCTTGTCTCAGCGACCGACTTCATCGACCATCATGGCGTTTTTTAACCGCCAAGCCACAATTAAATCTACTTTTCCTTTGGATCAAGAACGACCGAAGGCTTATGAAGTAGAAAGTTTAATACGGGATAAAATGCATCTTCCGCCACAAGATGTTCTCGGAATTCATTTTTCTATCCTCAGTACTATTGTGTACCTAAAGGTGGCGAATGACGAGCTGTTCGCCGACGTTGTGCGGCGCCAGGCTAACCCTCTCAAGTTCCGGTATTCTGACGGACATATAGGGGCTGTCGTGGTTGATTACTCTGGATTTGGCCTCCGAATGTTGCGGGTTTTCGAACTCCCATTTGAGATACCGTTAGATGCTGTGGTGGCCGCCTTTAAACATTACGGCAACGTCGTCAGTCACGTTGCTGAAACGTGGAAGACGTTCGAAACCTACTGTGTACTCAGTGGTCTCTGTCAGACAGAAATTGAGCAACGGAACATGTGCCTTACTACTTTGTTACTGCAGGGCTGTCGTCATGTACGATGGTTAGCATCGCACCTGTTCATGTTGTGGCCGGGAAGGCCACATCCGTTCTGAATGTCTCCGATGTAGATTCGTTCAGCCACCGATCGGAGACGTAGATCTTCCTGTGGCGCCCACTGCGCTACCTCTATCTTTTGCGTCTGCGGCGGTGCTAACTGCTCTGAGTCAGTTGGTAGAAGCGTCGACTCCACTCGACGACGAGATGGAGGCTTTGCCTGTCTCTCCTACACTCCTCCGGGAGGCAATACAAACGAACGAAGACCGTCAGCAGGCACAAGCTGTCTGTCCCGACTACATGGTTATTGATCATGAAACCGTACCGACCTCCACTTTTCTGCCAGCTGCCCGCGTGTCGAACGGTAGAAGCCCGCCGTCCGACACAGAACAGAATGTTAAGAAGCAACGGTCGCCAAGAAAACGGAACAAACCACGCCGTAACCCTTCTGATGACTGCCTCCATCGGATGTGTGCACAGGATGATGGCCTTGCAACTAATGGTGCGCTGTCGTCTGACGCCCTGACACCTGACGACGCGATGTCCTTCCCTGACCCCAACACCAGTCAGCGTCCACCTCCGGACACCGACCAGCAGGAGGGACACCACCCAGAACGCTTGCGAGAGGGTTCGACGCCGTCGCTTCAGTACAACGTGAGGCGGTCGTGGGATGAGGTGGCGGAACATTACCGTTCGACATCTGCGTTTCAGAGGTCTTTACGTCATCTGACATGCTGTCGTCATCTTGTGGCCCCATTCGTAGGAAGAGAATCATCCGAGGGCCCCCAGTGCCGATTCCGGTGCTTCTGTGGGACCGTTTCTTCACGTACATGCTGTTATGTGTCGGAATGGGAGCGGTTGTCCATCGCCTCCTTGCCAGATGGAAGGAACTCAGAAGTCGGTACAATGCCAGGCGTCAGATCCATTTCCGTGTCGTGATCAGTGGTACCAGGCAGGCGAGTATGTCCTTCCGCCAGTACCTCTGGTTGCAGTGATGTGGAAAGTGTAGGATTAGTCCCCACAACTACAGTCTTCACCTGTGACAGGTCGCTTGGGTCGTGCGGAAGATCGGCGTTGGCGCAGTGACTGCTGCATAGCTGACATGAAGTGCTGTGGACGGCGCAGTGGTGGCAGCGTCGTTGAGTGGTGACTGTACAAGCCAGCGCTGGAGACAGTCTTGGCGTACATGCCCTTCCTGGCCACAGCCAATGCAGGTACGGGGCTGTCCGTTATACATAATGACGGCCCTGCATCCTCCCATAACCAAGTAAGATGGCACGTGCTTCAACAATTCAATTTTCACTTGACAGGCGGCATTGAGTACAGGGTAGGTCTCAAAGGTTTTCCATTTTTTGGCCAGGTGAGTGAGTACATTGCCATATGACTTAAAAGCCGACATGACAACTTCTGGTGGGACGTCGAATGGGAGTTAGAAACCCCAATCGTATGCAGGCCAAAACTCGCATAGTCAATCACTACATCACCTATGTGTCCGTCAGGGTGCTTACACTTGACGTTTCGCAAGTGGTAGCTCACAATTTCGGTACACTGTTCTTCGGTGTACATTTTGAATATACAACGTTCCTAGTAATGGAAAAGTGAATGCCATTGACGGCCTGCAGATCCAGGTGGAGATATCTCGTATGAAGTCCTCAATTTCGTAAGCTACTGGTCGTGCATATTCTTCTTGGAATGCGATCTTGATCGTTGGACTGTGGTAACAGTGTGCCACAGCTCACTTGTAAGAAGGAATCAATTCATGAAACGTGGCGAGAAGTAAATAACGAGTGCTCTGGCTCTACTACAGGCGGGGCATAGCGGACGTCCGCTCCCCACGGCTGCGTGAGCCAAACTGTGACCACTTAAACACGACACAGTCGCTTATCTGCTCCGGTCAATGTTGCACTTTTTGAGCTTGGACTGTTCACTGTTTCTGGTTTGCTTTTTTATCACAGTTCAATACACCTCGTGCCTTTCATGTTTGATCTATGTTCAGTTTTCAACGGGATGTCCACTGGGCCCTCTTACCACTAAATCTGACAGCAGTGCTGTAGGGAGGTTCCTTGCACGAGAGCAAGTACAGAACTGGGACCTGAAACAAAATGCTGTCGCACTCATTGTCACGCTCACGTATCGTATCAACCCTTCCGGAAGTATTTAAAAACTATCAGTTTATTACCTCACCAATCAAATCGGTTGGACGCTAGAGGACTGGAAAACCGTGACGTGTCAGATCAGTCCCGATATCAGTTGGTAAGAACTGATGGCAGGGATAGATTACGGCGCTGCTGCTGCGGTCGCATGTTCGAATCCTGCCTCGGGCATGGATGTGTGTGATGTCCTTAGGTTAGGCAGGTTTAAGAAGTTCTAAGTCTAGGGGACTGATAACCTCAGATGCTAAGTCTCATAGTGCTTAGAGCCATTTGAACTGTTTGAGAGATTGCGGCACAGGCTCACGAAGCCAAGGACCCAAGTTGTCAACAAGACACTCGTGGTATGGACTGCATGTACGTGGAATGGACTGGGCCCTCTGGCTGGAAATTGTTATGTTCTGCTATTTCCAGACCATTTGCAGCCATCCATGGACTTCATATTCCCAAACAACTTTGGGAGTTTTATGCAGGTCAAGGCGCCATGCCGCTGGGTTACAACTGTTCGCGATTGGATTAAAGAACATTCTGGATAATTCGACAGAACCATTTGGCCGACCAGATCGCACGACATGAATCTTAACGAACTTTTATGGGACCTAATCTATAGGTCAATTCGTGCACTAAATCCTGCACCGGCAACACTTGAGCAATTATGGACGGTTATTGATGCAGCATGGCTCAGTACTTCTGTGGAGGGCTTCCTACGACTTGTTGAGTCCATGCCACGTCGAACTGTGGCGCTTCGAAAGGCTAAAAGCGGTCCCGCACGATATGAGAAGGTATCCCATGTATTGTGTCACATCAGTGTTAATGTTACGTCCAATCAAGTCATATAATGCGTAATTGTAATAAAGTTTCTGTTTCAAAACGTTAGAAGAAGCGATGCTCAGAATGACATTAAATTTGAACGGAATATTATCCAAAAAGAGGGGAGCGTCATCGAAACAGAAAGGTAACGAAAATTTTCCCCATAGATGACACTGTAATCGTCATGACCTAAATTGCTTTAGTTACAAATGACACATGACACCGACAGGTACGGTATGAGTTGCACATTAAGCCACCCACACTGTACGTTGTGCATGAGCGCACAAGTTTGGCGTTCAACTGTTGTGGCACTGACAGGTAGGTAAGCCCATCCACCACAGCATTGTCGTACCATATTGGATGGGTAAAATTTGTTTCTAATTGTCCTGAGGCCAAGAACCGCATAAATAGCAAAATGAATCCGGATTTTGACCGACGTGAGACTAGCGTAAGACTTGTTCAGTATGCTGTCCACTGAATTCTACCAGAAGTTGAAAATGAGATACATCATGTGCCACAACAGATCATAGTGTCTCATAGGTCACGTTCGTAAAGCGTTGCGCAATGTGTGCCTTCATTTCAGTTACGTTTGTAATCGGAGCACTGAACACAGCATCGTTCAGATATTCCCACGGATTAAGATCAGGTGATCTGCACGGCCAGGCTGTAGGAAAATAACGGCTGATGATTCATGAATATCGAAAATGCTTCTGCAGTAGCTGCTTCATTGGCTGTGCAATGTGCAGAGGAGCGCAATCTTGGGTTAAATGAACCTACCCACACATTCACGCTTTTGAAGTGTTGGAATGAGATTCGTCCGCAGAAGCAGAAGACTCTGGCAGTGCTTACCAGTGGCAGTATAGGTAACGTGACACGCAGGACCCATATCCTCGAAAAAATATGACCCTTCGATAAACGATTCTGTCAACCCACAACAAAATGAAGTAGCAGAGGTTGATGTGCGAGCAGATTTTCTGTTTTCCATAATCGGCAATTACGTGTATTTACTTGTCCTCGCAGATGTAAAGTGGTTTCTTCTGTCCACAAAATACTAGATGGCCAGTCATTGTCCTCTTCCATGGAAGAAAGAAATTCTGTACCAAACATTTACCTTACTGGCAGCTCAGCATGAAGCAGCAGTGCAGGATGTTTCGTAGAATTACATGCACAGTTCTCACACGCATGTTCAAATTTTGGGCAGTTTACCTTGCACTGCATGACTGCAAACCACAGACCCATCCTGCAATGCTGTAGTCTCATCTTCTGCGGACGTCGGATCAGTTTTTTTTCTCTGTCTGCTACACTGCAATTCAATTGAACCTTCGTAATCATTTTCTCCAGAACCTTGGCAGGTATCGGACCTACACTTTTTATCGTATCCGTGAGTGTCTATAACATCTGCAGAATTACTGGCGCTCCGTGACCGTTCTTGTAAAAGAGCTTTCCAGCACTGAGACAGTTATGACGAGCGTTTCACGCCAAGTTTACATGCGTCACATCTTACGAGAGACGAAAACCGGATTGTGTGCGAATTCCTAAGAGACCCAACTGCTGAGGTCATCGGTCCGTAAACTTCCACTAACTTAGGCTAAGAACAACACACACCCCCATGTCCGAGGGAGGGTTCAAACCTCCGGCGGAGGGGCCGCGCCGCCTGTAACCGCGCGGCCACCCGCGCAGCGAAAACCGAATTTCGGAAACCGTTTTCCGCATGTCGTGTTCACATGTTAAGGTCTGAAATGGATTTCCTTGCCCAGTTAAATATATCGTCTGGAAACAGCTGTTCCAGTTTCTAATTCAATCAACACAATCGTAATTTCTTTTCACTTTAATATTAGAGGTAGACAGCTTCATGCTCAGCCTAATATTTCAGCTTATCCTTGTCTGCACAATAAGTCCATATTAACCGATTATTTTGAAAACAATAAATAACCTGACAGCCTAAAACCCGTTGCGTTTACATGGGTGCGAAACTCGATTATGGAATTGGAAAGCTGGCAACTAGAAGCGGATTTACAGAATCGATTTTGAAGTCTTTGTGTGACTATCTAGAAGCTGTATTGGGAAATCGGTTTACTAAATCCGCCATTGGGATCACCATGAAAACGGTGTGTCAGACGCAAACTGATGAACAGCCGTGCACCATGAGTCTTTCATTTTGCATACGAGTACTATGGCCATTTACAGCACCTTCTAGTAGTAAATTTTGTGTTAAATTTTTGTTTGTTTGTTTCCGCAACGTTTCTCCTTTCTGCGATAATATTCCGTTAAATATGACGTCATTCTGAGCAGTGGACCGTTTTTTACGGCATTTAGAATCTGGAATTTCTAATTATAGTCACCACCAAAATATATCCACCATCTACTTTAATTTTCTTGTCTTTTTAGCCTTTTAATGGATATCGTACGTTACATTATACTACTATTTTATATCTAGTTTACTCTTTCGATCTATTCCAATAACTCAATAGCCAGAGTTCATTTACTACAATGTAGTTCTCCTAGAATCTACATAGACCTGGAGGAAATTTGTGATTACTATTTACATTTTGTTTCATACATTCTTGGAAATGTAAATTCTCCCGTTTTACTCTTTCCCTCTTTTAAAATGCCCCGGATTTATTTACATTACATTTATTCTTTAATGTGGTAAGTGTCATTTGGAGTAATTTTCGTATAACTACTTTTGTATACTGTGGTTTAATACACTAAAATCTTTCCTCGACAATAAGGTTCTCAACGTCACGCGTATTATATACGTTAAATATGTTTCCCTTTTGTAGCTTGCTACGCACTGGCCATGCATTGACCAAGAATTTTTGACACAGTGTTCGTCTAGTTACTGGAGAGTGGAAAGTGGCTAGTCTGCTACACAGCACGTATGACACAAAACACGAGTGACTAACATTTAGTGTGGCACTTATTGAGTAATGTCTCTACGAAAGATTCTATAAAGTTATTTTCAACGTCTTACATGCTGTACTATGTTTGTGGACGTTAGGGAGCTGTTGCTCCACAATGGCCTCATAAGCCGAAAACTGGTTAATAATAACCTAATATAAGAGAAAAAATTGCTTGATTTCTTAAAAATAAATGCCATAGATCACATAATTGTGACAGTATAACAGGTCATAGTAAAATTAGCTCTCAGTAACGTCGGTATAAGCTTAACAATCGGAATATTTCGAGTTACTTTCTGGATTTTTGAATGATAGACTCTAAGTAAAAGACATTTTACACGTGATTGTAATAAATACTTGGCGCCATCAAATTTTATACGATCAGATGTTCATAGTATAGAACTTCGAACATCAGTGGAATATCCAATATCGAAATGACAGCTGACAAATAATTTAGTAAATTGGAAACATTAAAGATCAACTTTGAATCACATTCCTAGAGTTCGATATAAAAAATCGGATCATTTTCTTAAATTTCCTACATTTAAAAAAAAGGTAATTTTTACTTTACCACTCTAGATACAATTACGTAGAATCTGGAATAAAGTACAAGGGTTTATAGCAGGTTCGTAAACAACAAATTATAGGTCACACTGAAAGCAGGTTTATTAAACGTACTCGAAAGTACAGAGGGAATTGGATGAAGAAAGAGATGAATCTCTTGACAGAAAGTTGTTCATTTGCTTTGAGGCTCCGTCCAACGATATTCCTCCTACATAAAATGTGGCATGTGGACTGCTGTTATCTTGTAACGGGTCAGTACTTAAATAATGAGAAGAAAAAGGCAAAGAACACTTCAGACACTAAAATTTTCCGTCCTATGTCTGAACATCGACTAAGATCCGTTAGTTTACTTTCTGTGAAGTGACATAGAAAAGAGAAGAAACCCAGCTATACATTCCACACTTTAAGCGCAGAATAGTTTAGTTCATTAGCAGCATATTATTTTACGCACATGAACTCCAAAGATTTATTACTAAGAATAATGACCAGTATAAGCATCTATTCACCGAGCGAGGTGGCGCAGTGGCTAGCAAACTGGACTCGCATTGGGGAGGACGACGGTTCAATCTCGCGTCCGACCATCCTGATTTAGGTTTTCCGTAATTTCCCTAAATCGCCCCAGGCAAAGGCCGGGATGGTTCCTTTGAAAGGGCACGGCCGAGTTCCTTCCTCGTCCTTCCCTAATCCGATTAGACCGATGACCTCCCTGTCTGGTCTCCTCCCTCAAACAATCCAGTCCAATTCATCTATTCTTCTGAGATGAGGACTGTCCTTGATGAAGATTCCAATTTTACTGAGCTGTCATTTTGTATTAATTGTACGACGGTTTACTAACCTGTGGCGGGGTAGCTTTATAGTAAATATTTTCAATGGGAAATTGATGTCTTCTCATCACTGCATTATTAATAGAACTACCACTATGTTTCATAACTTCACGAAGCTAACCACTTTACTGAAATGCCCGAAGAGGCTGCCATTAGGGAGCTATAAGCGAAGGCTCATTCCGGCAAGCTGTAATGACACAGATACCCTGCTCCGCTCTGTTACTTCTGAGTAACGGAAACCACATAAAATTTTACAACACATCATATTTTCTCCATTATTTAGTCATTTCTGAGCGTCATGGTCACAATAAATGTCAGCATCGTCACCTCAGTTTTCCGATACTACGAAACACTAAAGCGCAGACGCTATGCTACTCAATTTATATGGGTCACTAGCACTCGAAGGAAGGTACACGCACAATGGGTAAGGGGCATCTTCTGTGCGACTTACATAATTATCTGTTATATACACGTGAAGTCTTAGGAGGGTTTCGAGTTTTCTTCGTTAAATGGTTCAAATGGCTCTGAGCACTATGGGACTCAACATCTGTGGTCATAAGTCCCCTAGAACTTAGAACTACTTAAACCTAACTAACCTAAGGACATCACACACATCCATGCCCGAGGCAGGATTCGAACCTGCGACCGTAGCAGTCGCGCGGTTCCTGACTGAGCGCCAAGAACCGCTAGACCACTGCGGCCAACTTTTCTTCGTTAGTCGCATTGTTAGTAGCATTTACATAGTTTTAGATTTTGTTGCTGTTGTTTAACCAAGCTGCCCCTTTGATTGCGTTGACCAGACAGATGCTGCTTACATTCTTCGTATCTTGTAACTATCGTCATATACGTGTTATTTGGTGTTTCTGCAGATACTTCAGTTTCATTATCGTAAAGTATAGATGGATTTAGCCCAAATACATATTACTCACCATATTTTTCACACGCATTCCAGCGTCAACTGTAAGGGGTGGGGGGTTTCGTTTAACGTTACTAATAGTTGTAATTTAATTTCCACCTCCTTAGAGGTGTCTCAAATAAATCTATTACCATTATTTGTTTCGAAGATATATGTTATCAAGAACAGAAAAAGGAAGATCTACCTGGATAGCTTTATGTGTTAATGCACCGCTTCCGAAACTGGGACAAGCGGTGACCACTCGGTTAACGACGAGGGCTGTTGTGCCAGCCAGCATGGACGTCGCTTTTAGGCGTTTTCCCCACATCCCACTAGGCGAATAACCGGCCAGTGCCAAAGTCCCTCCTCAGTAACACGATTGAAAAACATTTAGAAAACTTTCAATCATTACATTAATGACACCAGACACAGACTTCTGGGGTAGGCACATTCCGTCCCAGGGGTCCGGGGGTGACGACGGGAAGGGCATGGGGCTACCCCCTAAAATTAACCATGCCAAATGCTTGAATAACAATGCCGACCATGCGGTGATGCATGAAAAAGACACAAAAAAAGAAGAAGGAGAAGAAGAACAGAAAAACAAAGTTAACTGTCAATGATTAACCAGCGACTGGACTCAGCTGATGTGTTGTAGAGAGACGGTGTGAATAAGTGAAGTTGCTAATTCATTTTGATGCCATTAATTAACTATAAGATAATAGCAATAAAGTGTGTTACTTCCAATTTTTTTAATTAATAAAGGGATTTCGTTCATCATCAAATGGAATCTAAATAGAGTACACTACGATTGTTTTATTTCTATGAAATGCACTGTTTTGCACCACAGCTGAGTAATTTTAGCAACCCTCTACAAAATACAATTATATAAAAGTTAATATTCTAAAAGAACGACTAACGAAATAAGAAAATAATAATATGCCAAATTTATCACTGAAAATCTGTCATCGTCGTAAGTCCTAGGCATTGGGGGTTTGTCTAAGACAAACATTGGCAGGTAGAACATATTATGATATCTTAAGGGTATGTCATTTAGCAGTTGGTATGTTGTAATGGTTGGTACTGTTTCACTCTTGGCCGTACACTCCAGTTGACAGCATTCTCGGCCGAAAACGAGTCCATTTCCAGAGTTGTGGCTGCACCTGACGGGGATGTTGGCATGCAGCTACAGGATACGACTTTCGCTGAAGGTCATGTGACACAAGAAAAGTCTTGCGCTAACTTTCACCAAACGATGAAGTGTACTATTTCATACCTAACTGTGAATCTACCACCAGGAAGGCTAGTATCTTAGTCTGTCGCGCTAACAGTACACCTACTGCAGCATTCTGTAAAGTTTACTATGAGCTTGTCCACAAATTACAAGGTTCCACTTGGGTTATTCATCTTATAAATCGAATTATTTGGTAAAATTTTCTGTTTCTACCCATAGTGCCGTCTTTTCCATTCAAAGAACAAACATACTCGAAAAGAAATTTCCTCTCCGGAAGCATTGCATCCTTATTACTACTTACTCTTATATAGTTTCTCCGGTATTTGCAAGCCCTATGACCCGTTAAAATATGACTGTTTGGGAACTATCTTTAAAAAAAAGTTTAATTTATCATTCCCAGCGTCCCTGCAGTCGACCAGAATACGGCCCAGGGTAGAGTATGTCTCATTCGGTCAGACAATGGCGCCTAGAAGCCTTTCACCGATTCTGGGTCCAGGTTTCAGACGGCCTTTGTGTCTCGGTGCAGTTGAGCACCCAGTCTGGCCAATAAACTACATTCTATATCTTACCTTTCTGCGATAATTGCATTTACAAATTATAATGGCCGTAACTGTTTCATATTTAACGGAAATTCACGCAGATTGCAGGAAACCAACCATCTTTTACGTTTTGTGTATTATTGCACGTACATTATTGAATAAAGGACTGACGAAACAAGCCGCTTTTATCGAAAGAAAACATTTAGACTCCATATTCTTTATACTTAATATTTAACCATATTTATAACAATGAATTGTTAAACATCACATTACTAAGCGCATTTATCGTATCAAAAATTGTTGAAGGTCTTCATGAATGTGGAAATCGTAGTAAGTATGTAGTAAAGAACAGAAGAACATAATGTTATACTTAGTATTTTGATTGTTATTTAGAATGACATTACAGTTTTGGATACTGTATTAGTGCTGCATCAGTTAACGCTGAAATAAGTGGAAATACACTACTGGCCATTAAAATTGCTACACCAAGAAGAAATACAGATGATAAACGGGTACTCATTGCACAAATATATTATACTAGAACTGACATGTGATTACATTTTCACGCAGTTTGGGTGTATAGGTCCTGAGAAATCAGTATCCAGAACAACCACCTCTGGCCGTAATAACGGCCTTGATATGCCTGGGCATTGAGTCAAACAGAGCTTGGATGCAGTGTACAGGTACAGCTGCCCATGCAGCTTCAACACGATACCACAGTTCATCAAGAGTAGTGACTGGCGTATTGTGACGAGCCAGTTGCTCGGCCACCATTGACCAGACGTTTTCAGTTGGTGAGACGTCTGGAGAATGTGCTGGCCAGGACAGCAGTCGAAGATTTTCTGTTTCCAGAAAGGCCCGTACAGGACCTGCAACATGCGGTCGTGCATTATCCTGCTGAAATGTAGGGTTTCGCTGGGATCGAATGAAGGGTAGAGCCACGGGTCGTAACACATCTGAAATGTAATGTCCACTGTTCAAAGTGCCATCAATGCGAACAACAGGTGACCGAGACGTGTAACCAATGTGTGTGTGTGTGGTTTGAGGTTTTCGAGCGCTAAACAGCGTGGTCATCAGCGCCCAAGTAACCAATGGCACCCCATACCATCACGCCGAGTGATACGCCAGTATGGCGATGACCAATACACGCTTCCAATGTGCGTTTACCGCGATGTCGCCTAACACTGATGCGACCATAATTATGCTGCAAACAGAACCTGGATTCATCCGAAAAAAATGACGTTTTGCTATTCGTGCACCCGGGTTCGTCGTTGAGTACACCATCGCAGGCTCTCCTCTCTATGATGCAGCGTAAAGGGTAACCGCAGCCATGGTCTCCGAGCTGATAGTCCATGCTGCTGCAAAACGTCGTCGAACTGTTCGTGCAGATGGTTGTTGTCTTGCAAACGTCTCCATCTGTTGAGTCAGGGGTCGAGACGTGGCTGCACGATCCGTTACAGCCATGCGGATAAAATGATTGTCATCTCGACTGCTAGTGATACGAGGCTGTTGGGATCCAGCACGGCGTTCCATATTACCCTCCTGAACCCAACGATTCCATATTCTGCTAACAGTCATTGGAGCTGGACCAACGCGAGCAGCAATGTCGCGATACGATAAACCACAATCACGATAGGCTACAATCCGACCTTTACCAAAGTCGGAAACGTGATGGTACGCATTTCTCCTCCTTACACGAGGCATCACAACAACTTTTCACCAGGCAACGCCGGTCAACTGCTGTTTGTGTATGAGAAATCGGTTGGAAACTTTCCTCATGACAGCACGTTGTAGTTGTCGCCACCGGCGCCAACCTTGTGTGAATGCTCTGAAAAGCTAATCATTTGCATATCACAGCATCTTCTTCCTGTCGGCAAAATTTCGCGTCTTTAGCACGTCATCTTTTTGGTGTAGCAATTTTATTGGCCAGTAGTGTATCGATACATCTTTAGGGCAGTATCTGTAGTTTACGATATCTGTGTAGTTCCATGCAGTATTTGTTCGGACATGCATGCAAGTCCGAAGGAAAGACACTGCTGGCGGTTGACAGCCTTATTAAACTGCGAAATGCATTCGCAAATTGAGAATACGATACTAAAACAGCTATACGATTTACTAGTAACATATGAAAATTTTTGCCAGACTGCGACTCGAACCCGGATTTCCCGCTTTATACAAGCGGTTGCCTTAAATGCTTTGCCCAGCTGCGTACGACTCATGGCCAGACCCAAATTTCCACATGGCCTAGTACCTACGTTCCCTAGTGCTCACATAGAAATTGTATGATTCCTGCACAGGGAGAGACATTGTTTTGCTTGTGAGGTTGCCCTGCTTTGGCATGAAGTACAGGAGGGCAGTGTCTATATTTTACAGTGTCCCTATGCTTGACTGCAATGTTCCTTTGGACATGCATGCATGCATGTATTAGAATGCGTTATGCAATGTGTGCCTTCGGTTCAGCTACTTTTGTAATCGGAGCACTGAATACAGCACATCGTCCAGATAACGCCACAGCTAGAAGTTAAGAATATGTGATCTGGACAACAAAGGTGTAAGAAAATGACGGCTGAGAATTCTAAAATTTCCAAAATCCTTGTGCAGCAGCTGCTTCACTGTCTGCACAATGATCGGTCTACCCACACATTCACGGTATTGAATGGTTGGATTGATGTTGGTTTGCAAAAGAATCTCATAGTGCTTACCAGTGCCGGTACAAGAAAGGAACTGCAGGAAATATCTCTACGAAAAAATTAGGCCCTACCATAAACAATGCCACCAGTGGTAGCGCAAAGTTCATTCTGGCAGATATTGCTTGTGCAGGTTGCATAGATTCAAGGGCAAACATACTTTGAGAGATTGACCTGTGGTTTCTTATGCTAATAGATTTATGACTCCCTGAGGGTTGAATTATGACCCTCTGGGGATAATAATTCCATCTGAGAAACCCCCCAACCCTCCCCTCCGCCATCTTCTTCTCCACCCCTCTGGAAAATAACCAAACCTTGCCCTTCTCCATTGCCAATACAAGAACACTTTTGGTATCAAATTGATTGGCTAATTAGTTAAATTTATCTTTTAACTAACCCCTCCCCCTCCTAAGAAATCCGGCAGTCCTCCCCTTCGCCACTTCTCCTTCCCTACCCAGAAAAAAACTGGCGGCAAAATCGCTCAGTCTGTGCCGAGCTTGTGGACAGAAGGATCCTATAACAGGAAATTCAAATACACTGCAGAGCATATAATCATATATTGTTTACTTATATAACTCATTTTTCAGGTGTTGGATCTCTCTATTTGGCAGGAAAAGGTCATCATTCTCTGCTGTTTATTTAATTTTGGAAGATTCAGGTCTTGTAAAATACATAAAGAAAAGAGATGTTAAATATCTAAATATATTATTGTTTTCTCGATGGCACAAGTAATAGCGTCATGAAGACAACGTCAACAAAACTCACCGCACATAATTACACTGATAAAAGTCCCAATTGTGTCTTCAACCATGTGCACATACCATATGATGGGCTGCATCATGCACCGGTGTCCACTGTTGTGCTCCAAGCCATCCAGGTGGTATGTACAGTGCCCAATGGAAGCCGTGGCATGGCCGGGCTCACATCATCACATCTCACTGTGAGGCACCACCAGCTGTCTACCATCAAGCATGCATCTCCTGTTATTAGCGCACTGACTGTACAGATACAGTCGATCAATACGATGCATACTCGGTGCCCAGAAAGCTGTTTTGCCCATGTCCGTGACGCAAGCTACATTTTTTGTGACCATCCGGGAGACAGGTCACCATACAGCCACAGTCCCCTTTATTCATGGCGACATGTTTTGCCGGGGAATTCCCACATCAGATGGCTATTTCCAGTAGCAGCAGCACATGCACAATCTGCCCCAAACAAATACCTTCCACACCAGGTCGGTGGAAGCAGCTGCTCTATGTCCTCTCCCCACTGTGCAGATACTGAGTTCACAGTACCACTGGCAGAGAATGCTAGGAGAAGCAAACTCCCTGACCCTTCTCAGTTCAACCCCGTCCTCCCCTTCAGCTCACTCCTCTGATTACATCCTGCTGGACAAAGCATCAGGAGGTGGCAATTCTCTGATGCACGTGGTGGTAACACTTTGGTATTGGTACCTGGGCAGTTTCTGTCAAAACACATACTTTCTTTGTCTCACTCTCTCTCTCTCTCTCACACACTCTCTGTCTTTCTCTCTCTCCCTCCCCCCCCCCCCTCTCTCTCTCTCTCTCTCTCAAGTGACTACTTCCCACCCAGCGAGCATCTGTCATGCACTGCTCTAACCCCTCTTTTGCCCTCATCAAAGTAGTGATTACCTGGTAAATCCCCAGCTATGGATGTCTTGAAAATAATCCAATCATACTACTACCATTCTATCAAATTGATTAATTTATTAACTAAATTGATACTCTCTGTGTGGGACAGTTCTTCCTTGCTTGCTATTGATCGATAGTAGGATTGGTATATGTTGTGGGAAATTCCAGCGTTCTATCCTCCAACTGCCCAGTTTTCAAACCCTACTCTTGCCTCTTCTGGATTTTCCTTACACCTGTTGGTGTACACTGGCACAGGTAGCTAATTACACAGGAAATCCATTACCCTGGAGGCAGCTGAAAATTTGATATTTGAGCTCTGTTGCATGGAATGCATTTAAACAGTTTGAGAGAGAGAGAGGTCATGGCTTTGCACTGGTGTGTGTACTCACGATACCACTATCAAAAACGATAAACTGATCAATCGGGAATTTGACATTGTTATTGGGATATTAATGCATCATACAATCCCTAAGTAGGTTTCCTCAGTTACACGAGGATAGAGAATGAGGAGGCGGATTAGGAAGGGTCTGCCACGTGAAAGGAGAGTAACAAGAACAAACCACTCCCTCCTTTCTGGTGCACGAAAGAATCCTATAGATTGAATTGAAAATCAGAAAACACTACAGACTTACGCGAAATTCCATTCCGTAGTAGTAGTTGTCACGGTTAGATGTTGGTGATCACTGACAGATTTGTACATTCCGCATGCTCATGTCCCGACGCCACCACGCAGTGCCCCACGCCAAAGGTTGCTTAGCAGTACTTGATGCTGTGGACCTAAGTCTCAATAATCGCACCAGGTCTACACCCAGACTCGGCCTACCATAAAGGCCCGCCCTGCAATGGAGGGTGTCCAGGATGACTGGAGTGGTAGGAATCTGGATGTTATTGGTATGTCCAGCGTCAGCACTTGTCAGTGATCGGTACTGAATCTTCTCAAATATCCATGTAAAACTCGGAGAACACTCGCAACACAGGCGATCACGAAGTCTGCCCAATACATTCTGAGAATTAGTTCGCTATTCACCTGCCTAGAGGTCGACAGGAGGAGGTAAACCACATGCCATTATTCCACGTGACCAGTTCAGGATGTTCAGCGGCAGCTCGCACCATAAGCTGAAAATGTCCATTCATTCAATTTACTGGCATTCCACTATGTGCCCACACACCAGGCACCTGTTAATCAGTGTAATTATAATTAAATATTACGACTGTAGCGTCAATCTGGTGACAGTCAACAATGAGTGAAATAGCGGAAATACCTTTTCCTGACGACTGTGGCGCTGGAAATATCGATTTCCCACTTAGACCTATACCATTCTTATCACTGGACAAGATATTCCAAGCAAAATCTTTGATCCCCTTTACGGATATAGATGCGCCGAGATCGCCATTTCACACGTCAAATCTATACCTTCATTATGAATGGACATAGTCATTTTCTCTTTACAAGATAGGATAATGACCACAGTAACGTTATGTTCTAACAGCATAACACTCTTGACAAGTAGCGTGATCATCATTTACAGGTATGTAGTGTCCGACAAATTCTGGTACGTCCACAGCCACACCAGCCGGATGTCGCATAGTATGGGCTAACATAGCTTCCCAGCAGCGAAACCCTACCGCCACATTGCTGTTATCACATATTTGTCGAGTAATCAAGGGCATAATTACAACTAAAAAGCCTTCGCGTCTTTTGTTTATGCTATGGACGTTCTTGCACAATAGCCAGAGTTTGCCAGAGGAAGCAGAACTAAAATCCCCAACCAAGTAACAGACACCTGCCAGTTCTCTCAAAAGCTCGTCATGTTCCTACAGCACCGTTCCCTAGTTAGAAGACTGTATAGTCCTCCATCCGTCACTGACTAGGTAGAGAGTTATCGCAATGAGAAAAATAGCACACTTAGAGAAAAAAATTCACGACCACACAGAGTGTATACGGACTGCACAAAAGAAATTCAGAAGCATAACACCTACAGTTCATCGAAATGACAGTTTATAAGTATCCCTCTGTACACGTTCTAACCTCCTTTGTCGTATTCCTATTACTACCACGGTAGAAATACAACGTTTAATGGTATCCCTCTGTCCCTCTCTTCTCGTTATTTTTGTAACTGCCAATGGAGTAAAACTGCGAACCATAAGAGCTTTGCTATCGTCACCTCGAAATGTACTCAATAAGATTTTACCGCATCTCTCCCTTCTGAAATAGCGGAACAAATACCATCTGTGTGTTGACATCGACCATTTGTCGTGATCCCATTAAATATATATGTATTGGTCCTTTTGAGCAGGCTCCCAGCGATCGAAATCGCTTCCACAGACCTGTGTGAAGCTTTATCGCCTGTACTGGAGGAAGACCATATCCCAGAGACTGTCGATCACAGTAGAAGGTTCTTCAAGGTCTGTTTCAGTCGTTAAATCGAAAATAACGTTTCCATCCACTGACTCTCACGGATAGCTGAACATCGCAGGGTGTAAACCAAGCTGCTCCCTCAAAACACCGAATGGTTGAAATAAAAGACAGAGGCGGTGTTTCATATTGACAAAAAGTGGAAGAGATCTCAAGATATGGAAACTTAAAGAGTTTGTGGTATTATGGAGTGTGTCCTAGCAGCTATCCGATGGTGATGATCTCTACATTTAATGTCATCTTCCACAGTGACAGGGTAGCAGATGTCTCAGTGTTCTGCTTTTGAAGAGACACAGAGCATTGTTTCCTCATAATGGTTGTGCATATAGGACCCAAGTATGTGATCACAGTTTCGGTGTCTTAGGTGGTAGTCACCCTGACCCCCAAATCTTTCGACAGGATCGAAAATGTATGCAAGATACTCCATTCCCCTGCCACATCTTGGACATAAACTGTGTCTTCCGTTTCAAAACTGCAGTGATTCTAAGTTATCGACAGGGTTTTGTGAGGTACTGCAATCCTTTTGTATACATTTGCTTGACAGATTTCGTGTGTGGAAGAGACTGTGTTCCGACAGAGTGAGAGCAGCATGGTGTGTAATTTCACAGGTGAACCACCTCTGCTATGCGTTTTTTATTTCTTCATAAGATATCATTGTTTCATGCATTTCCATGCACAATCATTTTAATACGAGCATAGCATAATTTTCAAACGATATTCAGATGTGAACAGCGGGCGCTGTATATCTCAAAAGAGCTATATAGTGCATGGATCACAAAGAATCTGTTTTTTATTTTCCTATGGTGTAGAAGGTACTTGTCTTATCATCTTAAACTTTCTCACCATAGTGATTGGAATAGGAAACTTGCAGGGTGAATGTATGTGTTGGAGCATGCATTGGAGTATAAACAACGTTTCATTACACTTGACTAATACATCGGAACCCATACTGTTTTAACATTACAGCATACTTAAGTGTGGAACCATATACCCTTAGCAGTTTGTGTTTATGTTATATGATCATTTCCCTCTTATCACAATCTTTCCAGTATGCACTCAAACCACAACAACAGTTCCACAGAGTTGATGGCACAAGTGATTTACGTAATGTGGTATCAACTCCTTCCATCTGGAGCGCTGTTATGCATAAAACATTTGTATCTTATTAATCGTCTGTTATACCACCACAATACTCTGTAACGTATCAGGCTCATATCTACTATACACCAACAAGGAGTGTTAAGCTTCTCAGCATGCAAGCAGCTAGAGATATGATGCGTAACTAGAAGGTGATGTGAGCAAGAACGGTGTGGCACTGTCTTCACAGAACGGCGGCTACAATTGTGGAATGTGAATACCTTTCTGCATCACTACCGAAGGTTAGTACAAGTTTGTAACAAGTGTTACACTCTTTGCAACAGTAATAAAATTGAAGTATATCGATTACCTGGAAGTCAGCTAGTTCTGTTCCTTCACGAGACGTCGAATGTAGTGGTCACGGTACCCTCTTACTTCTAGTCAGTTCCAAATTAAATCCGGCGTTTGCCAGAGCAAATTGAAGTGATACCTCAGCCAAGTCACAGACACCTGCTAATTCTCTTGAAAGCCCTTCACGTTCCGACAGCACCGTTCCATAGTTAGAAGACTGTCTCGTCCTCCATCTGTCGCTGACCAAGTATAGAGCTATCGTACATAGCATAAACAAAAGACGCGTCTGATTTTCAGTTGTAGTTCGTTAGTATTTAACGACCCGTCGTCTATGAGGTCATTAGAGTGGGGCAAAAGCTCTGATTAAAGGATGGATGGGGAAGGAAATCGGCCATGCCTTTTCATAGGAACCATCACAGCATTTGCCTGAAACGATTTAGGGAAATCACGGAAAACCTAAAGCAGTATGGCCGGAGGTGGGTTTTAACCGTAATCCTCACGAATGTGAGTCCACTATGCTAGCTACTTCGCTACCTCACTCAGTTTTTTAATTGTGATTACTTCCTTACTTCCTTACTTCCTCAAAAAAAATGGTTCAAATGGCTCTGAGCACTATGGGACTTAACTTCTGACGTCATCAGTCCCCTAGAACTTAGAACTACTTAAACCTAACTAACCTAAGGACATCACACACATCCATGCCCGAGGCAAGATTCGAACCTGCGACCGTAGCAGTCGCACGGTTCCGGACTGAGCGCCTTACTTCCTCGACAAATATGTGATAACAACGATATGGAGGGAGGCTTTTACCACTGGAAAACTGGTAGCCTGTACGAAAGGACACCCATTGGGTTTGAGTGTGGACGTGCCACAATTTTTCGGACGCTATATAGCTATAAATGATAATCACGCTACTTGTCAGGAATATTATGCTGTTAGAACATAACGTTGCTGTGGTCATTGTTCTGACATATGTAGAGAAAATGACTATGTCCGTTCATAAGTGAGGTAGGGATTTCACGTGGGAAACGGCGATTTTAACGCATCCGTATACTTAAGGTCTTACCTAGAATATCATGTCTAGTCATAAGAAAGATATAGTCTTAAGAGTGCAAGAGATATTTGCAGAGCCGCAGTCGTCAGAAAGAGGTATTTCTAATATTTCGCTCGTTGCCAAATGTCACCAGACTGGTGCTACTCCAGTAATATTTAATTATAATTACACTGACAAATATGTGGCTGGTTTCGTAGGTTAGCTCTGCCTGTCATGCGGGAGCATGGTGGAGGTAGCTAGTAGCCAGAATGAATGGACATTTCCAGCTTGAGGTGCGAACTACCACTAAGCCTGCTGAACCAGTGAGGCCTGAAGCACTGCACGTGGACATCGGGACATGAGCCTGCTGGATGTATGAGAGTTTCAGTGACCTCTGACATCTAGCCATGACAACCAATACTAGGGAATAAAATGTGGTTTAACTAAGCGGTGTTCTCTGCTTCTCAGTACAGTCCAGCAGAATCTGTTTTGCAGCAGAAATGATGGTGTGGTTTGTGCTTGTTACTATCTTATCCCGTGGTGGACCCTTTCTCCTCCTGCACCTCATTTACCGTCCTGGTGTAGCTGAGAGAACCAACTTAAGGATTGTAAAGGGCTTTACAAACCCAATTGGAAAGTCAAATTCCCAAATGATTTACTGTTTCCAGTAGGGGTATGCAACCACACATACTAGTCCAACCCAATGCCCTGACTTCTTCATATTTTTAAGTACATTGCATACAGTTAAACTGAAATTTTCAGGTACCTCCAGCGTAAAAGAGTTCCGGCCAAACTACTTACATGTGCCAGTATCCATCAACAGGATGCAAGGAAAATCCAGAAGACGGAAGAGCAGGGTTAGGAAACCTGGCAGCTGTGGGAGCGAATCGCCGAATTTCCAGCCACATGTGTCAGTCCTTCTATCAACCGATAGGAAACAAGGAAAAACAATCCGACACTGAGGGTATCAACTTTAATGTTCAGTTAGTCAATTTCATAGAGTGGGAACAGTGCGAATGGACTATTTCCAAGACATCCACAGCTAGGAGTTTACTAGGTATCGACTACTTTAATCAGGACAAAAGAGTGTTTAGTGCACTACATGACAGACGCTCGCTTTGTGGGAAGTAGACATTTCAGAGAGAAAGAGAGAGAGAGAGAGAGAGAGAGATAGAGAGAGAGAGAGAGAGAGAGAGAAAGAGGGAGAGAGCATGTGTTTATACAGGAATTTCTCAGATATCAATATCAAAGAGTTGCGTCCACCTGATACCCTGCTTGACAGGAAGTAATTGGAGGTTCAAATTGATTCAAATGGCTCTGAGCACTATGGGACTTCACATCTGAGGTCATCAGTCCCCTAGAACTTAGAACTACTTAAACCTAACCAACATAAGGACATCACAAACATCCACACCCGAGGCGGGATTCGAACCTGCGACCGTAGCGGTTCCAGACTGTAGCGCCTAGAACCGCTCGACCACCCCGGCCGGCGTAATTGGAGGGACAAGAGGGAAGGGGTGAGGGGTTGGTTTGAGGAGGGATTGGGAGGTTGCTTCTACCAGCGTCCTATGCCGGTGGTATTATGAACTAAGTCAGTATATGCACAGGAGGTCGAGCACTTAGAGCAGCTGCTTCCACTGACCTGGTGTTGAAGGTGTGTGTTTGGGAGCAGACAATTTGGCTCTGGGATGACCTGGTCATTGGAGAGTCACAAAAATGTAGCTTGCATGTGCTGTCAAGCGTAGTGGAGGTCTATAGGCACTGAGTATTCATCGTGTAATTTCAGTATTATCTGATAAACTCTGTGCAATCAACGTGCTAATACAGGGAGGTGTGTACTTAACAGTAGATTGCTGGCAGTCCCTCATGGTGTTATAAGGTGTCACAAGCCCAGACGCAATGTACCTTCCAGTGGATGGCATGTGCATGATTCTTGGAGAGCTTGGAACACTGGTGCGTGGTGGAGCACAGAGGATGGCGTGTGCTCGTGTGTGAAGATGTGATCAGGGGATTTTTAACAGTGTAATTATGTGCAGTGAGTTTCGCTGATGTTGACTTCATTGCGATATTCCTTGCAGGATCGGAAAAAATATCTGTTTACATACTTATTTAATTTTATTCAACAAATCTTACAGGATCTACAACTTCCAAAATTATACAAACAGTAGACTATGATGAGCTTTACCTGATAAATAAAGAAGTCCAGCCTCTAAAAACTGAATTTTATAGATAAAAAATATAATATTATACCCTATGCAACATAGTTGAATGTCCTGTCGTGGAATCCTTCCAGTCCACCAGCTCAGCATAGACTAAGCGACTTTTTCCACCAATTTTTCTAGGAAGGGTAGGGAGGGAGGGGAATGTTTGATGGGTAGTACATCATCCCCTGGTGGTAGCACTGAGCACTAGCTCAGTTGATCCCTGTACATCAAGGTGAGCACACACCTGAAAATTTCCCAACAAGATAACACCTCCAATCTGCAGCCATGTAATTATTTAATTAGGATATGTAGTTGCTGCACAAAGTAATACTTGCACCTTCCACACCAACAGCTCTGAACA
Source organism: Schistocerca nitens (assembly GCF_023898315.1). NCBI lineage: Eukaryota > Metazoa > Arthropoda > Insecta > Orthoptera > Acrididae > Schistocerca > Schistocerca nitens. Next base: position 394,953,473 of record NC_064616.1, read on the forward strand.
GACTGACCGATTGTGCCGTCAATTTTTTCTGGGTGAGGATGGGGAAGTGGGTGTAGGGGAAGTGGGGGAGGGCTTGGGGGTTTCCTAGGAGGGGAGGTGGGATTAATTAATCAGTTTGATTGAGTAGTCAGTTAATTTGATATCAAAATTATTCTTGTATTGGCAAAGGGCAGGGGGGATGTTTAGGGATTTCATAGAGCTGTGGGGGAGGACAGGTGGAAGCGAAGGGTGGAGTTTTCCAGCGGGACTGATGGTCCGCAGGTGGTAATAAATCAACCCTCTTGGGTTTATAAAGCAATCGGCATAACAATAGGTTTGTATGTATACCTGCCACTGAATGTATGCAACCCACACAAACAAAATATGAAAGAACGAATGTTGCCCACGTACTACCATCAGCACACAACCCCAGTTACCTTTGCAAAATGAAGTGGTACCGATTGATGTATGAACGCATTTTCCGTTGCCCATATTCAGCGTTTTTTTTTTTTTTTTTTCTTTTTACATGTCTTTTGAGCGGCTGTCTAAAGCGCCTTGCCAATGTTCACGCGGCTCCCTCCATCGGTGGTTCGAGTCCTTCCTTGGGCATGGGTGTGTCTGTTGTCATTAGCGTAAATTAGTCTAAGTGTAAGCCTAGGGACTGATGATATCAGCAGTTTGCTCCCATAGGAGCTTACCACAAATTTACGTGTCTTTTGCGATGGAAATGGGCCTTGCCTGTCCAGATAATGTACCATCATCATTCATTGTCTACTTCCATGGAAGCAAGAAATTCTAGAGCAAACGTTTGTTTCATTGCTGGGTCAGCATGAAGTAACTCAAAAAGGGTTCAAATGGCTCTGAGCACAATGGGACTTATCATCTGAGGTCATCAGTCCCCTATAACTTAGAACTACTTAAACCTAACTAGCTTAAGGACATCACACACACCCATGGCCGAGGCAGGATTCGAACCTGCGACCGTAGCAGTCGCGCAGTTTCGGACTAAAGCGCCTAGAACCGCTCGGCCACATTGGTCGGCAGAAGTAACTCCTAAACATGGGTAATTTTGTATGAATAAAAATGCAGGATGTTTCGTAAAATTCTAAGTGGGCAATTCACATCTGGTATGGAGGTCCGATCAGTTGTTTCCCACCCTCAGCCGCACTACACACCAGATGAACCTGTCTGTTCGAATTTTGTAATCATTTTCTCTAGACCCTCGGCAGACAGACAGCTACTGGCACACACTCACCGTTCTTCTAAAACACCTTTACCAGGAGCACGCGATTCTGGATTGAGTCAGTCATGCTGAGTGTCTCAGACATAAGCTTAGGGACAGCCGTGTAATCGGCGTGTTTTGTCTTGCATACTATGGCCGCTTAAAGCGCTGTCTAGTGGTAAATTTCAATAAATTTCTCCCTTATCCGATACTATTCCATTAAAATTAGACGTCATTCTGAGCAGTGGTTCCTTTTGTCACAGGTTTTATAAACTGGAACGTTGATTACAATCACCCATCAGTTAAAGACATGTGGGTTATTCCGATCATCATCTACGTTTGTGTAGATGAAATACACTACTTTTGTGAACTTGAAATTTTATCTCCTTTTTTTCATTGGAAGTGATATCGAATGGAGGAGAGACGGAACTATAAATGGTGTCATTCCGGATATCTTGAATTTACGCTCCAGAAAATATATATTGCTCTAGTAGAGCTGACGTTACGCTACTGCTCTCATTACCTGCATCAATGGCTGTTTACACCAATAATCCTTTACTATATTAGTATAGGCAAAACAGTTCGAACCAGAATGTTTGATGTGGCCAAATAATTTATAAAACAGGATGCTCTGATTGAAGAGGAATACAGTAAGGAACCAACCAACATTACGCACAGAGTGATTGTTTAATGGGCGTGTAGAGTGAGATGGAAGCTGGAACTTTGAAGTCACACGACAACATATGAGGCAGATAATTTTGTTCTATGACTGCTACATTGCAACATTAAAGTACTTCCAATTGGCGGCTTAGATATTGGCAGTCAGATGATAGGAGGATGACTGCTGAAACGACTAGTTGTGGTTTAAAACTGTTTTACTGCGTGTCCTGTGCTATGGAATTGCAGAAATTGTTACTTTAATATATTTCGTAAAACAGATAATACTCAGAACCGTTGTGTAAGATTCAGCGTCAGTGGAAAATTTGTAAATATATTTTGCTTGTAATCAACGTAACTTATATACATCAATTCAAAAATATATTACCACCAACCCCAAATTATAGGAATTAGAATGATAAACGGCGAACTTGGTTCTATGGAAAATTCATTTCACAGTGAATATGGATTTAATATAAGCATCTAAGAGTTCTCAGTACGCATGAATTGCACGTTGCGGTTCAGTTGTAGTGTATTACCCGCAACGTGAGCCTACATATAAGATGAAGATTTCCGTCTCACGTTCGGTATTCCGCTAAGGCGTGTGGCTTTTGGCATTCTGTCCAGATTTCCCGGAAACGATATCAGAACTGATGTCTGGCTTTGGGCGACACATGCACGTATCTGGACAAAACGAGGCGCTCTCGGTGGTCACGGTTACTGCGCGCGTCACGTCGAATACTAATGGAGGGCGGGCTATGTAGACTTCCCACACTGGGCCACAGCGGCGGGCGGGTCACCCAGAGTTCAAAGCCGGCGTGGGCGGCACGAGTTGCGTAGGCGGAGAAAGGGAAGTTCCTCTGCGGTTGTACCATCATGTATCTCGATTTCCAGTACTGTCTTGTGGCCTACTTGGACTCTAACGCACGTCTTAACGTATTAAGTGTGTCTCACTTAACTGAGAACGGAGGGAAAAGTAGACACGTGTGGTATTCCGCAGTATGGTGTTTGCTCCGATGAAATTCCCGCAGAGAGAATTTTAAGTACTAAATGAATTGACAGTCCGTCAATATAGGTATGTTGAACAATTATATGCTTGAAGAATAACAGCACATTTGTGTTAAATGGGGACATAACAGTTGAAACACGCAAAAAACGTGTAATTCAAAATGGTTCTAATGGCTCTGAGCACTATGGGACTTAACATCTTTGGTCATCAGTCCCCTAGAACTTAGAACTACTTAAACCTAACTAACCTAAGGACATCACACACATCCATGCCCGAGGCAGGATTCGAATCTGCGACCGTAGCAGTCGCGCGGTTCCGGACTGAGCGCCTAGAACCGCTAGACCACCGCGGCCGGCAAACGTGTAATTAACATCTGTAACTGAAACAGCAGAAATTAACTGGAAGGAATCGCGAATGAAAATATCCGCCTGTACAAAGAATCCTCACACAGAATAAATGTGTAGAAAAGACAGTTAAATAAATTAAGTTATAAAACAAAGTAACAACTCATTTTTCTACTTTTTACCAACTTTTATTTCCATGCCTATTAACTAGTCACCATTTCTTGACATAATTAATGTTTTGTGGTGTGTTATCAATCACACCATCTACAACGCTAAGAGACTCAATTATTAATTAGAAATAAACCGAGGTTTTGTGATATTAAGGGGGGTAGGACGACAAACAGGCCGACTTGGAGCAGGAGAGGCATCACAGAACATTTTATTTTCCAGTGTCTATACTTTTACAAATAAATTCATAAAACTTTGTCAGCATCACCAGGAAGGATTCAGCGGAAGTTCAAAAACATAACAAATTTTTTTTTACCTGCAAAATTTCATCATTTTTTCACTTACTAATGGCTGCATTTGTTGCTACAGGTACACGTTTCTTCATAAGTTAGAGAGATTCTTCGATGAATTTTGCACAGCATACATACCATACTCACAGGTGTATGAAACTCTAGAATTTATTTAACATATAAAAAAACGAATGAACTGTTATGTTTTAAACTTCATGTTTAGAAAAAAAAATTTTATAGTTAATTACCTCAATTTTTACCAAAGTTTTTGATAGATTTGGAAAATTCTAGAGTTTCATACACCTTTAAGTATAGTTTGTATGCTGTGCAAAATTCATCGAAGAATCTCTCTTACTTATGAAGAAAAGTGTACCTATAGCAACAAGTACTGCCATTAGCAAGTGAAAAAAATGATGAAATTTCACATGTAAAAAAAATCATTTCGTTACGTTTTCGAACTTACACTACTATGAGTGTGAATTCTGAATCCCTTCTGACAAAGGCCCGGGTTGCCGGGTTCGATTCCCGGCGGGGTGAGGGATTTTCTCTGCCACGTGATGACTGGGTGCTCTGTGCTGTCCTTAGGTTAGTTAGGTTTAAGTAGTTCTAAGTTCTAGGGGAATGATGACCATAGATGTTAAGTCCCATAGTGCTCAGAGCCATTTTGAACCTTCTGACAAAGTTTTATGAATTTATATGTAAAAGTATAGACAGTGGAAATTAAAATGTCCTGTCATGCCTCTCCTGCTCCAAGTCGGCCCGTTTGACGTCCTACCCCCCTTAAGCAATGATATGAGACACAATCGCTACCTAGAATGACAAGTTAATTAAATGTATAGTTTCTCTTGACGTGTGCTATTTACCGCACGACAGTGACCATTTCGTCTCCGTAGTTTATACAAAGGACGGAGTTTTGGTATAAATTATACATCCGAAAAGCACTAGTGGACTGGGGCAGTATTCGTTGTCCGTTATGGCTGAAAGCTTTTTGGCGCTAGCAGTGCCCTCAAGGTTAGACACAATACGTCAGTGACTATGATGGATTGTATTCGTCTCCTTCTTTCATCGGTTATACCATCCTTCAACTTAGAAGTCGTAACATTAATTTACCACGACTTAGACGTAGCTGTTACTTTCGTTGCAAACAGTTGACAAATAGTGAACAATCACTACTCTTTTGTGCTTTAGCGTGTCTGAAACGAATTTTAACAATAATGTCGCCTTCCACTGACTTCTGAAACAGCCGGCCGAAGTGGCCGTGCGGTTAAAGGCGCTGCAGTCTGGAACCGCAAGACCGCTACGGTCGCAGGTTCGAATCCTGCCTCGGGCATGGATGTTTGTGATGTCCTTAGGTTAGTTAGGTTTAACTAGTTCTAAGTTCTAGGGGACTAATGACCTCAGCAGTTGAGTCCCATAGTGCTCAGAGCCATTTTGAACTTCTGAAACCGTCGCGGCCTTTTAGAACGCGTAGTGCTACACCAGAAATCACATAAACAGTCGTACTTCGTATGAGTAACAGAGAAACGGCAGCGCCATCAGTAAAATAAATATAGCTTCCGTCCATGTTTGTTAGGCTTACACAATTACATTACGGGAACCTACGTAACGTATGCACTAGAACCGTTTCTTATAAGAAAGGTGCTTCCGCTGTTGGTATTCGAACTGGCTACAATCGCATCACATTCAATCAAATAATGACGATGTTGGTGCTGTGTTGGCAGAAGAGCCAACACCGTGTTGCTAGAGGAGGCCGAAATGCACGCGTTTAATTACACGCAGACTGGCGTGAGGTCTGGAACAGGTCAGAGAAATAAGACTAGCAAAACAGGAGGTACTGGTAGAATACTTAACTTTAATCCACAATCGGTGTACATCTCTCTTGACTGTACATAATTTCCATTTCAATATACACTGGTAATGGCGCCTTGCTAGGTCGTAGCAAATGACGTAGCTGAAGGCTATGCTAACTATCGTCTCGGCAAATGAGAGCGTAATTTGTCAGTGAACCATTGCTATGAACGTCGGCTGTACAACTGGGGCGAGTGCTAGTAAGTCTCTCTAGACCTGCCGTGTGGCGGCGCTCGGTCTGCGATCACTGACAGTGGCGACACGCGGGTCCGACGTATACTAATGGACCGCGGCCGATTTAAAGGCTACCACCTAGCAAGTGTGGTGTCTTGCGGTGACACCACAGTTGGAAGTGAAGTCATTACGCTGACCACGGAAGCGACTGGGCTTACATTCATATTTCCGCTTGATCCCTTAACAGAGCGTAGAGGTCTTCCAGGCATCTACACAGTGTGAACATTAATAAAACCGACAAACTGCAGACACTGATTCCTGATTGGAAGTGGAGGAAAAGTGGATACCGGTGAACATGTGTCTGCAAATGCATCCTTGCCATGGTAAGTGGTTGTGACGAATGGAAGTTCCCGTGACCACGTGCCGTGTGTTCCTTGGATGTTGCAGGCTGTGTGATTGGCGCAGCATACTGTAAATGGCAAGCAGATGGAAACGGTCGAAAGGCAGCGCGGATATACCTATACAAGTCCCCTCACAGTCACCAACCACATCACAAAACATTTCGAGCCCTTTTGGGGCGTTTGTGGTCATGGGCTCTTTCAGACAGAATAACGTGCAAGCATAGGGCGGATTGTGGGTACACGAGGTTTGTACGACACAGCTCAGCCTCTCGACCATTTCCATCTGCTTGGCCGTACACAGACACCATCTCGTCTTGTTCCCGACACGAATACCGGACCATTCTGCTACTTACAGTAAGCTGCGCCAATCACATAGCCTGCAACACACAGAAAACACATTGCACGCGGTAAGAGGAACTTCCATTCGTCAGCGTCGTTACCGTGGCAATGATGAATTTCCGGACACATATTCATACGACCTTTTTTCTCCACGAATCCGTCCTTGCAGTTTGTCGGTTTTGTTAATGTTCACCCAGTATAATGCTATCCACGGATCCCAGAAGTTCACGGAATTCGCTATTTCAGTTTACGAAAGTCCAGTAATATCTGTCAAGTAAATGAAACAAAATATCTTAAATGGTTTGCTTTCACTGTCTTCGAAAACTCAACAACTAAACACGATTATGTATTTTGAAATATTGTTCAGGAGCGTTTGAAACTGAAATAAGCAAATAAATGTAGAAGTAGTAAAGGAAGGTGTTACATTAAGGTTTATTGATTTAATTCTAAGGACGTATAATTCAGTATGAGTACGGCATGGAAATATTTAACAAATTAAGAGGACAAAAGAAGTACTGTTAGAGAGAGCGCTGCACTACAACTCCAGAAGTTTCCAAGATAAATTTTGCGTAATTAGGACAATGTAAAGAAAACAAAAGGAGAGATACTGACTTGCTTCTCGCATACCATCCGTCAATGGGAAGTGTTGCATGGGAATTGAGGTACAAATGATTCAGATATACTACATAATCCCTGTCGCACACCATACGACGGTTTTCAAATTAAAGTAGCAGTTATAGGTCTGTTCGATCTCATCACATAACTTATGGACAAGGCAGACCCACAGTCATTTAAATGTGCGATTCGTCTAAAAATACTTTATCACTTTATCAATTATACACTTTTCGCAAATGAATTTGGATGGTCTTGCTAATAACGATAGCGAACTCCTATTTTCTAATCTAGTTAGGACATATCACTGTTCACGAAAGGTGGAAATCTAGATTCGAGTCCTGGTCTCATACAAATTTTCAATTGTTACGTCACCTTCAACATATTATGAGCCGTTTCCGTTGTCATAACATCACTTGTTCTAACAGAAGTCAATTTCACTAAGCCTGTTTTTTTTTTTGTCCTATCATATTCTTGAAATACGTCTCAAACTTTGAGCAGAACGACCGATATATTATGCTGTTGGTATACGGATTTTAAAAATGACATTTACAATGGTTTCAAAAAGGTAAATAACAATAACAATAATAAAAGCACCAGAAATAGTAACAATGGTATAAATTCTGCATAATAACTTATTTTTATTACAAGCGCAGGGGAGATAACACTATTTTATGTTACGAATTTATCGCTAAAATGTAAGGTGGCACAGTGGACACATAATTGCACAGAACGAGATTCAAATTAACAGCAATTATTAATCACATTTTGAATGGATTCCACAAAGATAGTTAGAAGCGTATTTCCTTCCAAAGGCTCTATCTGTTCCTCCCTGCCGTCCTTCTCGACCTGAAAGAGCGCTACGTGTCTAACGAACCCGACGTCCAAGACGATGAGACTCTGAACTCTAACCTTCTCCCCTTCTTAGGAATGCATTGGCAAGCTCACTTGTGGGTAGATGAGAGAATCACCTTTCCTCGACTAGTTACCATGTATTTCTGGCTTCCTCTTAGTAATACTACTGCCGTGGGTGATTTACAGCCTTAAAATCTTGATAATTTCCCCAATGATATCTATATTTCACTATGAAGTGTGTAATAGCTATGTTCCTTATAGATTCATGATGGAACTAAGGTGAAGGCACTGATCGTAGAATAATATGTAATCATGGGCAGAAATCTTTCTGTATAGTTACGGGATTCATTCAAATCATTTAATGTTAATCTTTATACCAGTCGTAAAATAAGAGAATTAAATGAGTATTGTGAATACAGCTATCACTGGGTACTGCTGTAAATATTTCAGCATCATATATGGGGTCAGCACGTGAACAGTAGGTGGGACACTGTGGTGTTTTGTGTTAGTGAACTTTCTTTAGAAACATCTAGTCCACTTAAACTATTATGACCTTCTGGTATTTATGGACTGAAGATGCAATAGGGAGAAATGGAGATAAGATCCGCTCCTATACACCTGGATTCCAGATTCCCGTGGATTCTTTGAATTACAGTGTACAGCGGTATGGTTCAATTGAAAAACCCCAAAGAAGTGGTGCTCCAGTTTCAATGAATTCCTCGTCGACAGTGTATTCAACCTCCTCATATCTTTTCTACAACTTTGACGTCTTTTTCACATTCTGCAGTTTTTCTGATTTATCATGACCCCACGAAAGCACATGTTGGTGGTGAGAGCAAGGAATATGTTTCGCAAAGTAATACTCAATACGACCCTTTTTAAAGAAAATTAGGATTATGGAAACAGGCCAAATATCCTGTCTCCTCTCTTAGACAACGGCATATGAATGAGGCAGACTAAATTAGGAGTTCCTATGGTTAACTTCTAAGATGTTGTGTGTTAATATAGAAAATACTATTTCAAAGTCGTGTGGGTGCAGTAAAAACTGTAAAAATATTTTAAATACAGCATTAATTCATTTCCTATACAATATGCCACATATAATTAGTTATATATTTAACATGACAGCAAGCGATGGTGTTTAGGAAAAAGTAATTGACAGGGAAATTTACTAAGACCGTAGGTAGTGTAAATTTTATGTTCATTGAAACCTGAAACAATGTTCAGGACGAGGACTCGAACTAAGACTCTTGCTTTTCCTGGAAAATAATTATAGAGACTGTATTATACATGCACGCTTTGTTATCCTCCATGAAACTATAACACGTTATTAACTGTATAGTGGTTCCGAAATAGCACTGACCCTCTTCTCCAACATTCTACAGTCAGCACCACCGCTAATGAATTTGCCTTTGACAGGACATTATACGTTAATCTTCCTTCCTTCAACAATTCAACTGGCAGTACAGCTCTCCTACTTTAGAAATTTCACAGAAACTCTACTGGACTAGTTCGCTTGTGAGAAAAGCTTTGGCTAACAATTGGTTAGTCACATGATAATTATCTTTCTTATAGAGTAACCCACGAAACGGAAATACTTCGATTCGTTTTTATGTCTATATCCAAATTATAAGAACCACTGTGAACGCAAGAGCACAGGGTACTTCTCATTTTAACATGTATTAGGGTTTCATTATGTTCCATCTCCGTAGGGAGAGGGAAAAACAGCCTTTTCATCCAGCTCGAAGGCACTGCTAAATTTCGGCAATTTCAGCTGTTTTTCATCGGCGCTGACTCCGATATGTGTACCACTCACCATGGAAGAGCTTCGAAATTTAAACTGGGGCAGTCGTGCCAGATCTCCTTCCTTAACGGAAAATTTGAAATCCTATTTCAGCATTACAGCGTTTTTCACGTACCCTCACTTTTGATTCCTATACCATCCTTGGATGTCTGGACATAAGCTTTGCAGCTGCTGACACATTCACATGAGGCTCTAATGCCTTTGGTTTTCCTCAGATAGGATGTCATCGAGGGCGCCCAGCAGAAAGGATCGTTTCCACTAGGATCTGCCGCGTGGAAAATTTAGCAGTAGTGGCAGAGTTGCATCTCGCGTCAAACATAGTGCCGCGGCCTGTCCACGTCTAACTTCTACCACATGTTACGCCTGTTGTTTGCGCCGCCAATTACAGAACGCGCTGGGCGCGGCGTCAACGGTGCCCGCAGCTGCGCATTAATTGTCCACGAACCGCTGGAGAGGACATGACTAGACCTCGGACTTTTAGGTTCAAAAAATATTAAATTAGGTACCTAAAATATGTTCTATCACACAGAAAAATAGGTTATAAAAATCAGAAAACAGGTGACCGAAATCCGATATTTTATTATCTAGAAAGATAAATAGATTCACAAAAATCCACACAATATTATTGTCCATGTCCATAAATACAGTCACAATAAATAACTAACACTTTCTCCAGATCTTCCGTCGAAAAACTGCATCTCTTGCCTGCTAATAGCATGTTATATGCCGAGATTGAGCGTTCCATGCCAAGAGATGTCACCAGAGCATATTTAAATGAAGATATTAGGCGCAATGCGACCTCAAACTCGTGTTCTGTTGATTGTCAGCCACTGTGCAAGGGTGGCCAGACCTGAGTTTTTATGTAGCACTGTCTTCTGTTTCTCACTAACTCTCATACCAACAGAACTTGGGGCCATCTTGATTTTTACGGTCACGTCTTCTGTCAATCGCAGTAGCATGTAGACTGTTTCCCTGAACACTCTAAGGCTTTAATAATAGGCACCAAAATTGCGTAACGAGATTTTATGTATGCAATGTTGTCGGAAATTGTTGGGTCCTTTAGAAGATCTTTAGCTGAAGTATTGCTCACTTGCCTCCTCCCGCAATTTAAGAACAATGTTCTTAATGTCTTCCAAATGCTCGTTGTAATATTTCACGGTCTCTATCCACTTGTAAGTAGGCTGTTTAGGTTTTAATGTTGGTAACGCCACGTAGCGCTCAGTGTAGCTGGTTAGCATTGTTAGAATATTCGCTATCGTAGTGTTGGGCAGTTGGCTGTTAACAGCGCGTAGCCCTGCGCAGTTGGAGGTGAGCCGCCAGCAGTGGTGGATGTGGGGAGAGAAATGGCGGAGTGTTGAGAGCGGATGATCTGGACGTGTGTCCATCAGAGACAGTAAATTTGTAAGACTGGATGTCATGAACTGCTATATATATTATGACTTTTGAACACTATTAAGGTAAATACATTGTTTTTTCTCTATCAAAATCATTCATTTGCTAACTATGCCTGTCAGTAGTTAGTGCCTTCAGTAGTTTGAATCTTTTATTTAGCTGGCAGTAGTGGCGCTCGCTATATTGCTGTAGTTCGAGTAACGAAGATTTTTGTGAGGTAAATGATTTGTGAAAGGTATAGGTTAATGTTGGTCAGGGCCATTCTTTTGTAGGGATTATTGAAAGTCGGATTGCGCTGGGCTAAAAAAATTGTGTGTCAGCTTAGTGTTGATGAGAATAGGTAAAGAGCGAAATGTCTGAGTACGTTCAGCTCTGCTCAGCTGTTTGAGAATCAAATAATGTAAGAGGTTTATCAGCACAGTAATTCATTAATTTTTCTAAGGGGACGTTTCACACTTTGTTCAGCGACGGGATCCGGTGGAAGTGGTACATTGGGAAGTTTCTCTCTAAATAGCTGGATTCTTGTAGGTGCTTTAATAGAAAGCTTTTTTATGGTTGAAACTAGCTTATTTACATGTGGAAATTCAAGATGTATCGTTTCAGCTACACGATTCATGTCATGGGCAAGACATGTGTTATGGAGCAAGGCTGGCTACAATATTTTCATCAATTTAACAACAATAGTCTTGTGTGCGGTTGCATCAGTGTACATTTTAAGTACTTCATTTTCATCTAGACTGTTGGTGGAAAGTAATTTGAGGGCTTTATTAACAAAGAGAGCAACTGTTTCCTGGTTAGCCTTTTTTAGCTCATTGCTGTAGATCAGATAAGGTACAGAGCGAGTGTCAACAATCAAATTAGCCACATATCGAATTTGTCTGTCAGTTGCCTCATCGACAGAGATCTTCACGTATGAATCGCCTGTATCTTCCCTTATCATGCTCAATGTATTTTCATACAAAGTATGTAAACAGTTCTTTCTCGGTGTGGATTCGGATGGAATGCTGCGGTGACAATATTTCTCTAGAACACTTGTGAACTGGCTACTTTCAACGGCAATGAATAGTATGTTTGCTGCAACAATGGCTCGACGCAGTTCAAGGTGAAATTCGTTTTTGTTTGTTGCAGTTGGTTTAGTTACAAACGTATGTTTCAAGTTTGATTTATTTTTCAAATATGCCTGCTGTTTAATCGCTGCAACACGCTGACTTAAATGTGACCTCTGTCCAGGACGCACCTAAAAATAAAAAGAAATAAGAAATACTTAGTGGAAGAATTTATATACGAGATCTAATTAGCAAAATAACCTACATTAAGGGTTTAGAAACAATATTTTTGCATTCACATGTATCTGGTCCAAGTTAACTCGGGAAAAACAGTGGCGTCACTGTTCTCTGAGTGGACGTAGCAGATAAAAGGGTAACATTTTACTTACGCCTTTATTGCACACATTTCAGTTAATAACGCTTCTGTCTGTAGAGAAATCAGGAAATTCTTCTAACCAATGACGAATCAGGGATGATTTGGAGCTGGTTACTTTCGGCCTGCTTGAGTTTCCACAAATACACTGTCGCGCATGTCAGTGTCATCAACTTGTGAAGAGCAGTTAGATATTTGCGGCCCAAAGGGTATAAACAGAGCGAAATTCAGAGGTATATGCGTGGCGCGTATGGCGATGACTGTTTGGAGCGTAGCAGTGTTTCCAGGTGGTGTACACGCTTCCAAGAGGGCCGTGTGAACGTCAGTGATTCGCTACTCTCCGGGCGGCCAATAACAGCTGCAGCCCCTCGGAATGTCGGAGCCGTTGAGACAGTAATTCTAAACGACCATCGTGTGCAGCTGCGAACTTTACTGCCATCGTTTCCTATGGTGTAGTGTGCGATATTGTTCATGACACGTTGAAATTTCGTGAGGTTAACCCTCGCTGGGTGCCCAAGAACTTGAGAGACAACCATAAGCGCCAGTGAACGATGGTAAGCGTGGATCACCTAACGCATTACACCGCAGAAGCGCATGACTTTTTGAAAGGAATCTTAACTGGTGATGTGTGGTGGGCGTACCATTACACACCCTAAACCAAGCAGGCCTCTATGGAGTGGAAACATACTATTTTCCTCGTAAGAAAAAATTCAGAGTGAGTGGATCTGTTACGATAGTGCTTGCGACAGCGCTCTAGGAAAAGTGTGGTACGTAATTGGTGGATTTCGTTAAACGCGGGACCACTGTAAATGCTGTAGCCTACATTAAAACTTTGGTCAAGTTGCGTCGTGTCCTTCGTGACAAACGCCACCACATTAATCCTGACGGTGTCAAACTTCTTCGTGACAACTCTCGTCCTAACGTTGTTGCTTCTGTTCGTGAGAAAATCTTCCTAGAGGGAAGCAGCCTTTATTCTTCTGACAGCAGTTTCTGTTCGATTCAGAACTGCTTTCAGTGTAGCCCTACGCTAAGTTGTGCCCGTATTATGCTGTAGCTGCTGTTTCTTTACTAATTTCAAGACTAAGGTTGTATAAAAGAGAAGCATGTAGACTTGTTCTTCGAAGGAATACATCATTCATATTCGCTTGATACGACGATACTAGTCTTACCGTTCCTATTAGTGTTGTATTGCGAAACCGTCGAAAGGTGTTTACACGTCAATGGCACGTTACATGGATACGCCGTATTCGGCGAATATTTTCTATTTGCACGATATACGAGAGAGAATTGTCAGAGCATGTGCTTCGATAAGTGCCGATGTGATAAAAAAATACCACTCAGTCCATGATAAGAAGACTGCAGCATTGATAACAGTTGTCATCACTTGGAACACCTTCTGAAAATGGACATTCGTGCCGCCATTATGACCTACGTAGACCGTCAAAGACCTTAGTGTTACACATAATTGGATTTGTCTCGATAGACACTATATAATAAGTACCAAAAAACCAACGTCATATTATGGCCCCCGTTGTCCCATGGAACATTTTTCCCAGAACCGTTTCAGCTACTATTATACTTTAGGAGTTATTCTAGGTGACAATAGTTAGTGACTCACCCTGTATATAACATACACATTAATCAATGTGACACATGGCGTCCGCAGCTCGTGGTCTAGTGACTTGCGTTGCTGCCTCAGGATCATGGGGTCGCGGATTCGATTCCCGACGGGGTCGGGGATTTTCTCTGCCCGGGGACTGGGTGTTTGTGTTGTCCTCATCATTTCATCATCATCATCCGTGACAGTGGCTTGATTGGACTCTGTAAAGAATTGGACTGTGTAAAAAGTGCGTCCTTGTATGGGCGCTGAGGACCGCGCTGATGAGCGCCCCACAAACGAAACATCATCATCATCATCATCAATGAACACACGACAATCAGTACTGAAAATAAAACTAACCTCAAATAGGCAGACAAGTCATGGAGAACTCTATACGAAATAGTATCTAAAATTCCACGTCATAATTCAATTTTTCGGGTTCAATGCACAGCTATGAAAATAAAGAAAGTACAGGGAAACTGTTGGAAAAATTCCAGCACATAAATGGACCAACCTAAACGAATGAGAGTTAGCTGGACTGTGATATTTGACCCTGACATCATGTCAACGTACTTAAAAAGTAACAATCGAAACAGATCACTTGCAGATAGCTGAACTGACTCATGGGTGAGTTTCGAGTAGGTCATGTAGTAATCTTTTATTCAAACCATAGATATTTCAGGAACATCGAAGTCACGAAGAGTGCTAAAATAAATGCAACTGTTACCTGGCAAGAATAAAACTACGCTTACGACCACAGACGTTCACAAAATACAAGACACAAGTCCCAAAATTTCACACTAGCTAGCTACAATTGTCCTTCACGGAAGAATTAGAGAAAAATCAGTCAAAAAGTTGCCAGCAACTGAAAAGTATATCGTTCGAAACAGCGTAAATAGTAATTTCTCTACGGAAACGAAACAAACTTCCTTGGTGATGGACACTAAATCAAATTCAGTACCGACCGGTGTAGTAGAAAATGCCAGACAGATAAATAGACTCGAAAACGATAAGTCATCGAAGTTAGATGGAATCACATTAGAAATTCCGAAAAAAAGCAGGCTCAAACAGCTTAAAAGGAATGCGACATTTGGCAAACTGAACAAATCCCAGAAGATGCGAAAAATGCGATAATTTACCAATTAGACAAGAAGGGAGACAGAACACATGTTATTAACTGTAAGAGAATCACACTTATATTAACTGCGCACAGAATTCTATAACAGTGTCTTCTCAACAGAGTACAGAAACGACTTCAATCAAAAATTTAAGGATATCATTCAGGGTTCAGATCTGGTCGTTCGCGTCCATAGCAATACTAGAACCTAAACCTAGTCCTGAGACAACAGATGATTTGTGGCATTAAAATTTTCTGCAAATTTGCTTCTTTCAAAAAGGTCTGTGTCTTATTTGCCAGAGAATCACTCGTACAGGTGTTAATGTAACAAAGTCTAGGTCCGAAAGCGCTTGCAATCATAAAACAGACACTGGCAAACACACAGTCCAAAGCGTAATTTATGGAGGAAATATTATATCCCTTCGAAATCAAAACGGTAGGAAGACTAGGTATAGTGAATGGAGTAGGTAAGGTACTTTATTTTTCTTCATCTCTGGAGGGACAGTGGATAGAAACGGGGAATAATCTATCAGTTTATGTTTCCCCATCGGCCAGGGAATTGCAGTCTCCTGGTAATCTTCTGACCCTGGAGAATGGCCACATTGATCTTACTCGCCTACTACAATTATTTTGTCGTCAGAACTGATGATATAAGCTAAAGAGATAGAGACAGTGATAAAGCTACAGACCAGTAACAACTAATAATTAGAATTGCTTCCGATTATAATGGAAAATAAGACACAAAAGTGAGGTAGTCCAGTAATATTGTTTTATCGAATCCACTCACAATAATTTTAAGGGACTTGGTAAGCTGCCAGACTACGGCCTTGCCGCAGTGGATACTCCGGTTCCCGTGAGATCACCGAAGTTAAGCGCTGTTGGGCGTGGCCGGCACTTGGATGGGTGACCATCCAGGCCACCATGCACTGTTGCCATTTTTCGGGGTGCACTCAGCCTCGTGATGCCAATTTAGGAGCTACTCGACCGAACAGTGGTGGTTCCGGTAACAGCAAACCATCATAACGACTGGGAGAGCAGTGTGCTGACCACACGCTCCTCCTATCCGCATCCTCAATTGAGGATGACATTTCGGTCGGATGGTCCCGATGGGCCACTTGTGGCCTGAAAGCGGAGTGCTTTGGTAAGCTGCGACGTTGCTGTAGGACAAGTAATGAAACAGAAAATACATCAGGATATAACGTAAACTAAACAAGGATACGCCCATTCCCTTGAGAAATAGAGGGAGGGAGGAAGGAAGGGAGGGAAAGAGAGTGAGACAGAGAAAAGGAAAAGGTATGCGTATGTGTGCGTGTGAGTGTTCGTGCGTGCCTGCGTGCGTGCGAGAACTGCTGAGCCGAGATGAATCATGGCATCGGTACACTTCAGCCACGGATTCCCAAACAGAATCAGAAAGACAGGGTTAGTAGCTCTCGGTAGAATGCAACGCCGGATGCTTATGTTGCAAACGGCACGATTGAACAATAGCAACCAATATTGATACTAAAAACACTCTATCATGAAAAATCAAATCGGTTTGCCAGCACACAATACAGGTCCAAAATTAAAGGAAGACGACGCTTCTGTATCAAAAAGGCGGTAACTTTGGCACTACTATTATCAACAATGTGAAGACGTCCTGGATTAGCAACCGAATGGGCCCAGAAAGAATCGTCTCTGTACTTTTGTTAGCTTTGTTCTTTTAGGCAACTTGAAATGGAGTGGTGGTGGAACAACTGTTGTTGCCTCAGACCGGTGGGACGGCACGGCCTCTCGGCGCACAAGTTGGGAGACTTTAGTTGGCACTTGTTCTCCGACGTGGCAGGAATTAGTGGCCCTCTGCGTCGGCGTGGCTCCAACTTAAATTCGAACGTAACAGCCCTGTCATTTGCGCGTTTTCGCTCTCTTGCATGCTTTCTAGATTAGTTAAGTGATGAATGTGAAATTTTCTCCACTGCCATCAATCTGTGGTTCTCCATGCAGGCAAGGTATAGGTCGTGTCCATTGTTCAGAGAAAATTGGACTTATTACATAGAGAGATTTATTTAGTTTCATGTCATGTTAAGTAAGTGGCAGTAAGGTCGGCGATTACCATCAACGAAGTTTGAACTTAGGAAGCATTTCGAATCTGTGATAAAAAGAAAGAAACCGGCTCTTTTTTCTGTTGGGTAATAGACTGGACAGTCGTTTTGGTTTCGGACGTGCGTCGCAAAGGAGCTGGGCTGTCTCCAGTACTGTTCAACTACCTCCTTGTGAAAGTCATAGAAGAATTAAAGAAACAGAAACCAATCCTCAAGATTGACCAACCAATCATTTAAAGCAGAGTACAGTAATCTATGCATGGTGTAACTAAATTCCCTTTACAGACTTCGAAGACAGGTTCCTTACACCAAAACAAGAAAATAACCTCAAATAAACATGGGCTCTAAAAGGGATACCTTAAGAGCCACAGTACCGATTCTTCGATAGAACAGATGTGTTTCACAGTAAAGAAGACAGAAAAGTATCATAGCTCTTAAATCATGCATTGTAGAGCCCATGTTTACCGAATATTTTTTAGTGTTTTTGGTCCATATTTCCTGTTTCCAAAATATCGAAAGCAAAGAGCTTGCAATGGAAGAGACGTTTTTAACAGTATCAGAGAAGAAAAAGTGGTCATAGCTCTTAAGGTAAGCATTTAAAGCCCCTGTTTACTTGACGTTTTTACTTGTTTTGGTGTAAGGATCCTGTCCTCAAACTGTGTAATGGGAATTTAGTTACAACCTGTTGACTGCATAGCATTTGTAGACGATTCAGCAGTCTTAATTCGCGAAATTTTGCTTCTCAAAATCGAAGTTTCTTCCAAATGTATGCTGAAAATACAGAATATGTGACCAGCTACAAAACAAGCATCAAAATGCACGTAGATGAACTATGGCAAAATAAAACAAGTTCAAAAATTTAAATATTTTGGTGAAATCATTAAGGAAAATGGAATGGGAACAAAATCAAACGAAAGTTCATCTTCAAGCACACAAAATTAGACATTACACCGCAGTAATTAAACCAGAAGGCCTCTATGGACCAGAAGCACTAAACATTTTATTGAACTTCTCTTATTGTCTTACAGAATTACGGTGAATCAAAATGCGAATATGTGAATACTCAAACGAATTTTTTTTTATTGAGTGATCAGTTTCATTCATTATGATCTTCATCAGACTGATTTAAAAAAGAATGTCCACATTTATGAGAAAGGGAATTCTAAGAGCTAAAAACGTAGATTCACATTATCTGAGAAACATTCCAGCAAACAACATACGTTTCTCCTTAAGCTTAGTAAAAGATACATTTAAAATTTATATCCATGACTGGCATCGTAACATTCTATAAAAACACGATAAAATTGTAATAAACACTCCTCATCCGTGATATAGCGCCGTCGTTAACACATTGTGCTTACACCTTGCAACGCATACCGCTGAGGCGGCATGACCGCTAGGTGTCGCTGACCTTAAGCACAGTTTACAGTGACGTTTTACAGGGTTAGAGATGTGATGTTTAAAATTATGCACGAGAGAAAATAGAATGACTTAGAAACGTAATTAAAAAGAGGTAGAGCTCAAAAATGGATGACCAGTAAAACATTAGTTTATAAGTGACAGCTGTCAGACAGGCGTCTACGACGTATATAGTTGGCTTAAAAATGAAGTTAACTGAATTCAGCGAATCGAAAAAACAATAAAGACGAAGGCACAACCAGCTCGTGAAACAACATCAACAAGCATGAAAAATGTAGTTCCAGGGACAGAAAACAAATGGACAGTCTGGTGACGGGACATGCAAGAACTACAACTGCCCGTCAGACAGTGAAAAACCGGGCATTCGATGTAGATTTGTTTCGTTTATTCAGAATTTTAGTTCAAATGGTTCAAATGGTTCAAATGGCTCTAAGCACTATGGGACTTAACATCTGAGGTCATCAGTCCCTAGACTTAGAAATACTTAAACCTAACTGACCTAGGGACATCACACACATCCATGCCCGAGGCAGGATTCGAACCTGCGACCGCAGCCGCAGCGTAGTTCCGGACTGAAGCGCCTAAAACCACTCGGCCACAGCGGCCGTTCAGAATTTTAGTGCGATGGTGTTTCTAATACTCGTAGACCTCTGTTTCGCCCGGAAGGTAGAATAAGCAGCCCTTAGGTGCAGTGTGTACGACTTGAATGTTGTAAACTGTATCGGTTACAGTGTGTTTGTTTTCTGTCAGGTTTTGTGAAAATGAATTTTCGTTCAACTGTATCTAATACTAAAATTTCTACCTGTCTGTACAATATAAATTTTCTCACAGTCACCGCAATGTATTTTTAGTCTGTTAACTCTCTTGTGTCAAATCCGCAGTTTCAGGGTGTTAAGTATTTGAAAGCGGCATCTGACGGTTGTGTTCTTCATCTGTTTCTCTAGTTGTTGAGCAGTTTTTTTCCAAAATATGTCTTCCGCTCAATTTTCTTTTCTCTTTCCCATCATTGCACCCTGCGCTCTCGATTTTTCTTTATCGTATGGTGTGTTTGCATGACAAAGGTCTCTGTGTATCCACTTGGCAGTGCTACTCGCTACAATATGTTTATTTCTTTACGTATTTTTGGCCGTCTAACGGCAAGTGAATATGTCGGTACACCACAGAAGTAGAAAAGGCTCTTTTATACCATATTGGGTGACAGTATTTTGCATGAGTAATATTTCGATAAATGCTTAAAGCATGTATATTGTTAGATTTAGTAATCGTCAGGTCTAAATTGTTAATAGAGCTATTTTCCCCTATTTCGTTGTATGCGTTTCGTCACAGGTTTGTGCCTTCAAGTAAAGACTACAGCTTCCATCTGTCCCCTCTTTCATCTTGAGTGAGATATGAAGCTGAGGAACCGCTAGAGACGAAGGTGCTCCAGTCAGCTGCCAGTCTACAGCTAAAAGCACACAAAATAAAGTATACAAATCCTATCATGAATAATGTAGCTAAACGGATTTATGTGGTGATGAAGGCGCAATATCACACGTCATATTACACCACAAACAAGAATATGGTCAAGAAGTGTAAGTTCTGGTGTTCGTAATCGAGATGAAACAGGTCCCGCTCTGCCCATAAATCTATATGGATTTGTGGTGTGCGTATGGTGCTCCACACCGTTACATGAAACGAGCGGGAGCTCCGCATCTAACGAAGACCTAACAATAAGTCATCCAATAAAGCAGTAAGGGCCCAGTGTTCGGATCACAAGTATCATTATTCATACACCACACAAAACTTGTTTCATATTTCTAACCAACTGCGCACTCCGATTTTCATCTTCTCAAATATGAACCTCGTTCAAGTTCACAATATTGTCTCGTGTGGGCGTGAATTAATCTGTAAACTGTATAGAAATCTGGGGTTGTGAGTGGAATACACAAACCTGTAAACACTTTTACACTAACTTCGCTGCTCGTGTAACTCTAGCTTACAGAAAACCCTACACGCATTAGCATGAGATGTGGTTCTAGGCGCTACAGTCTGGAACCGAGCGACCGCTACGGTCGCAGGTTCGAATCCTGCCTCGGGCATGGATGTGTGTGATGTCCTTAGGTTAGTTAGGTTTAATTAGTTCTAAGTTCTAGGCGACTGATGACCTCAGAAGTTGAGTCGCATAGTGCTCAGAGCCATTTGAACCATTAGCATGAGATGTAGTTACTCAGCGCTTGTGACACATGGTGAGTGCTGGTGAACAGTTCCAGTACTTCCTCTTCAAAGGCATCCGTTCGAATCTCATTATACATACAGTTAATTAATCAATATCCCACAATACTTTTGTGCATCCAGGAAACAGGATAGCGTAGCAAGCCCAAATAACGGACTTCACTCTACGTACCAGTCTCAAAGTTGGATAAATTTCAGGCCCAAAACAAGGTAATTGTTTGTGACCTTACGGTCTAAAGTAGCCTTCTCTCAGGTACTGTGAACGTCAAATGATGCGGCGTATTTCTATTGTAAAAAACTTTTTGCCTTACCTTACCGCAGCAGTGTCTTCGTCATTCGTTACTTGTGTGCTGGTGTATGTGATAACGCTGTTTACAACGTTATTGTTTAACACACAGCACAACTACATAGCTCCGAAGAGATGAGAGGATATGGGATGATCAAAGCATGCCAAGCACAATTATTAGCCGCGCGGGATTAGCCGAGCGGTGTAAGGCGCTACAGTCATGGACTGTGCGGCTGGCCCCGGCGGAGGTTCGAGTCCTCCCTCTGGCATGGGAGTGTGTGTTTGTCCTTAGGATAATTTAGGCTAAGTAGTGTGTAAGCTTAGGGACTGATGACCTTAGCAGTTAAGTCCCACAAGATTTCACACACATTTGTTAAAAAAACAAATAACAAAACAACATAATTATTAGGCACAGTCCATGAACTAACCCAACAGTTACGGAAACTGCGTTCGATAGGTGGCTTGTCTGCTTAACACAATCAGGAGAATATATGACCTAACTGCTCTCGAATTTCGATACTCAGTAGTAAATGCCTAGCATTGGTTAGTCATGAGATACGACCAGCTTCGCCGAACTGTTCATCGCACTAAGCTTTTTCGATGTAATTTCTATCCTTTTTGTATATCCAACACCATTATCCCCCTGTCTGACTCTCTCACTCGAGTAGCGCACATCTTTCCTACCAATATGACTGATGATGACCTGATCTTCCATTGCCGATCTCCTACAAAATTTCTGAAGTGACGGCAACTTACCGACTCTGTCCGAGGGGACAGTGACCCCACTCCACACCTTGCCTTTCACACAAGTAATAGAATCCCAGTGGCAGTTTCGAAAATAATCTAGCCTCCGTCACATACTACTAGATACGACATTTTACGTTTCCTTCTTATCATCTCCTACACACCACTCTTCGCCAAATTCCTTCAATTTGGCTACACACCGATTACATCTCGCACGTCGCCTCCATCCTACAGTAGACCTTGTCAGACACCATATCCACACATTCTACTTTCTGTCTATTCTTACCACACAAATTTCCCCCTCCCCCCAGCCCCACCCAAGAAGTTTTCCTCCTACTTCGACGTCCCGACGACTAGATCACTCACTTCTGAAGAACAGGGTTCGAGATACACTTATACGTCACGAGCAGATACGACACATCAAAGAAACTTGCTGAATGCTGAAAAAACATTGAGCATAACTATAATCAAGAATCAGACTTCGGTAACAATGATAGTAACTTAATATTAATCTAGCACACTAAGGAAATGGCGCTAGCTTTTAGAGACACGGCTAGCTATTTATGGACTTGAACTGGATACCTTCACTTAGATCTCTAGAATGAGATGTTAGGAGATGAAGCATCCTATTACATAGTGACGCAGCCATAAGCTAAGGTGAAATATGCTATCATTCTTATTTTCTGTAGAGTAATTAAGTGATTGTTTAACGAAATGTTGCTTTCTATATTACTTATTAATCCATAGGTGTATGGGAAATGACACAAGTGTCGAAACTAGTGTAAGGCAAAATGTATATGTAAGCGTTGACCGCTACAGTCTGAAGTCTTGTTTAATGTGTTCACTGCTAGTCTGTACCAACAGTGTGTCAGGTCAAAACACCTACTTACTGTCCAACAGAAAGCACTTAACAGACTAAAATTACAAACCGGTCGAGCATTGGGATTTAAAGCTTGGAACGTCCTCCGTACCTATAAAAACTTGACCTGTCACATTCCCTAAAACGGCAGTGTTCTGTGACCTTCTAAATTCTTGAAGGCTGGCAATTACCTTTCGTATCTGTTTACATTCTTGGACATTTCATTAGTTCTACTCCATCACTGAACAAGTCGTACATTTTGCATCTTCAGGAAACTTCATTCCTACATCATTCTTGTTGCCACTCTGATTTCAAATCCAGGAATAATACCACACTTTTGCCTACGTGTATTCATCAGTCTTTTCAGGTCTAATTCTTCTCTCGCTATCCCACTCCATATAAGGACTCCTTATGTTCCCCATCTTCCTCAGACTCTTTTCTCTCCCTTCCTCATGGACTGAGCACTACCACAGTCTACTGCTCATTTTCTGTATCCATTCATCCAGCCAAGTACCAACTCTAATTTCCCCACTGCAATCCATCTATCCCCACAGTTTATAATTACATCTCTAACGTTCCCTCCATTCATTCTATCAAATCTTATTGCAGTTCCTTCCTCTTGTAGTGGATTTTCAGTACTGCGTTTTAAGTTCGTCCCTCTTTCTGGTACTTCATTTCATTGAAAATCGAAAGATTTAAAATTTCCACTTTTTATATCTTGTTTCCAGTCTGTTATACTGAACCGGCGTTCAAAACATTTGATGAGTATTTTCATTAAATGTAAACGAACTGCGAAAAGTTTGCCAATACAAATTGAGAGAGACATGGATAATGAGCTTGTGTGTGCGTGACCTAATGAAAAGAGAATGATGAATGTCGAGCTGTAATTGGAGAAAAACATGTACCCGGGCCACTCTCCTGATTACAGCGCATCATTTACGTGTGTTAATTTGCCCGACAGTCAACCTGCACGTGTCCTTCTTCGATGTGATCGTATTAACCGTTGTACGGTACTGAATAACAGCGGCAAATTGTTTTTCTCTCTCAAAAAGTTTAATTGGCTACTCTCCGGAAAAGAACGAAAGGGTTCCATCGTAATCATATATAAAGGATTAGCTCCGTAACAGCTTATGAACGGCACTACCATGAAATTGTGGTGAAGTAAGACATATCTTTTGATGCTTCTCACAGAATTATTTCCATTGGAGAAACAACTTAAATTTTGTCGGAGTTTTGACACTTTGCTAAACTTTACTAAAGTTCTCTCCTGCAGGCAATACTATTAATTTTTATTCTTCTTTCACGCGTGTTATTTGTCACGTTTCTGAGATGCAGTATACGTGAATATTTGGTCATCTTATATTGTCTATGTGATATCGCATTACGATAAACTATTTTTAACCCTCGTCAACAGGTTCGCTAAAAAAGAAATTAAAAGTGAAATCGTTTCAGTGTTATCTTTCCACTCTCATGGTGGTACTATACATGACAATATAGCCATTCATAGTTGAAGTTGATACTGAACAGAGTAATGAAGTAGAAACTTATAGTTCCAGCGCTTAAATTGGTAAAACTATTCTGTAATTAAATTAATGCGAACGAATAACTGCCAGATTATTCAGCAGTAAGTCACACCTAAAAGCATAACTGCAGTTATGATGTTCACGAAATTGCTATAAATATAAAGTGCAGATAGTTTTTCTGTAAATGAAAGTGACTGATGAACACATCCATCATACAGTAATGAATATACCATCGTGAAATCAATAGTGTTGAAAAATGAATAATAATCAGTCACTGCTACAATTTTATTTAACCCATCATACATGGAAGCGCCGAAGAAACTGGCATAGGCATGCGTATTCGAATACAGAGATATATAAACAGGCAGAATACGGCGCTGCGGTCGGCAACGGCTATATAAGACAACAAGTGTTGTTAGATCGGTTACTGCTGCAACAATGGCCGGTTATCAAGGTTTAAATGAGTTTCAACGTGGCGTTATGGTCGGCCCACGAGCGATGGGACGCAGCATCTCCGAGGTAGCGATGAAGTGGGGATTTTACCGTACGACCATTTCACGAGTGTACCGTGAATATCAGGAATGCGGTAGAAGTCCAAATCTCCGACATCGCTGCGGCCGGGAAAAGATCCTGCTAGAACAGAGCTAACGACAATTGAAGAGAATCGTTCAGAGTTACAGAAGTGCAACCCTCCCGCAAATTGCTGCACATTTCAAAGCTGGGCGATCAACGAGTGTCGGCGTGCGAACCACTCAACGAAACATCATCGATATGGCCTTTATGATCCGAAGGTACACTCGTGTGCCCATGATGACTGCAGGGCACAAAGCATTACGCCTCACCAGGGCCTGTCAACACCGACATACGACTGTTGATGACTGGAAACACGTTGCCCGGTCAGACGAGTCTAGTTTCAAACTGTATCGAGCGGATGTACGTGTACGGGTAAGGAGACAACCTCGAGAATCCATAGACCATGCATGTCAACAGGAGGATCTTCAAGCTGGTGGAGGTGCTGTAATGTTGAGGGGTGAGTGCAATTGGAGTGATATGGGACCCCTGATACATCTAGATACGACTCTGATAGGTGACACGTACGGAAGCATCCTGTCTGATCACCTTCATCCACTCATGTCCATTGTGCATGCCGACGCACTTGGACAATTCCAGTAGGACAATGCGACACCCCATATGTCCAGAATTGCTACAGAGTCGCTCCACGAACACTCTTCTGAGTTTAAACACTTCCGCCGGCCACCAAAATCCCCAGACATTAACACTATTAAGTATATCTGGGATGTCCGCAACGTACTGTTCATAAGAGATCTCCACATCCTCGTACTCTTACAGATTTATGGACAGCCCTGCAAGATTAATTGTGTCAGTAGCCTCCAGTGCTACTTCAAGGCATTAGTCGAGTACATGCCACATAGTGCTGCAGCACTTCTGCGTGCTCATGGGGCCTTCCACGATGTGAGACATGTATACCAGTTTCTTTGGCTCTTCTGTTCATTACAATACTAATTCACAGAAAAAGTAATAATCTTCGTTAAGTAGTTCGCTAGTTTTCAAATACTTCACGAATGTCACGAAGTGACAAAACAGAATTTTATCGAAGGTATGCCAACCACCCTATGCTGGCGGCAGTTCTCCGTGTTCCAAACGACTAAAAAGTCGTAACCACCAAATAAAAGACGTGCAGCGTCTATCAATAGTGCCAGGAAATCTGACTAGTGGCCCCAGTGTGGATCGTCTCTGAGTTTGCTAACTGGAAAAAAATTACATTATAGGGAATGGGAATGGGTGTTGTTGAAAAATTAAAAACAAGAGATTTGTTAAATGGTTGCTTCAAATGGCTCTGAGCACTATGAGACTTAACTTCTGAGGTTATCAGTCGCCTATAACTTTAAACTAATTAAACCTAACCAACCTAAGGACATTACACGCATCCATGACCGAGGCAGGATTCGAACCTGCGACCGTAGCGGTCACGCGGTTCCAGACTGCAGCGCCTAGAACCGCACGGCCACACCGGCCGGCACTTGTTAAATAATATCAAGGTCAAGAGAGAACAAACAGAAACTTCAACTGTATAACAATAGACTTGGGGAACCTAATTGGAATTTATGTGTAAATGAGGTTGGCTATTGTGAGTGGAAGGATGCCAATCTACGCAGGTACACTCTGCTGTATCATTCCACTGTATGGTCTCTTGTGTCAAGATATAATGGAGCATGCAATGAACACTGAGAGTGACTACTGCAAGTACAAGGCTACTATTAAAAAAGATGGTCGTGAAAACGATTGAAAAGTTTCTGAATTTTCCGAAGCTTCGCAACGTTACCATTATAGCTGGTGAAAGAAGAAATGCAGTCGTCTGCGTCTGGGTGCTGCTGAAGCTTTGTACTGTGGGAGGTGACCCTACGTCTGCCGCTGATTTTCTCACGTCAGTAAAAATGTAAAGTTTCACCCGCGTGTCCGGATGTGTTTACAACTAACTGCTCTCTCCGCAGAAAAGAAGAGCTCTAGCGACTGTAGTCTGTAATAGTCGAGAAGCAAGTCATTGCTTCTCCTGTTGCTCAAAACCTTATGAAAAACAGCCATTCCCCCCGATGTTCTCCAATAAACCTACCTTGGCCCAGCACTGGTTAGCGTGTCAATCATATTTTATAGCAAGGAGACCCGATATTCCTCAGCCAATCACTACAGTGCATTACACATTCTGTTCTCTGGAAAAACACCACACAATGCCTGGAGGTCCTGCAGCCGAACCCCCAACGCATTTCACAAGATGACGGAATCGTCAAGTGAAAACAAGCTCAGTCTCGTCCATAACACGATTTAGTGGGCGCCGTTTTGTTGGGGTGCAGCGGCATCTAAGAAACGCGACATCCGGAGAAATTAGTCGTCCTGTCTCATAAGATACGCTGTTCTTGTAATAAACACACTAGCCATTCGCCAGCCCTACGCTGATTTCCTTGACCCGCAATGTGATACGGAGACCAGACTCCCACACCACGTCCACTAGCTATTAAAGCTGTCAGGCCGGCGCTAGAATGCCCGGCGCCGCCAGTTTCTAAAGATGTGTCATTTCGCATTCAGCAACGGTGTTCCCGCCCTCTTGCTTGGCCACTAGCGGAACAAGGCCAGCCGCCAGAATGGCAGTCCATAAACCAACCACTGGCCTGCCAGGCCCAAGGCCCATTTTGTTGACCCCAAGGGAATCTGTGAACTGGCTGGCTGCTCGGGAAAAGTTCTAAAACTGCCCCTAATGCAGTGGTCATCGCCAGCGTCCAAAAATCTTCCTCTATAGCCGGGGTTAATTCTACTACTGCTACTAAAGTCGTACTAGTACTGTGAGATACATCAGTGGTTCACAATAACCCAAAAACTCTATCAGATTAATAAAAATCAGGGAAAATTTAGACACACCAAAGGCGAATGAAGTTGTACGATTATCACCGAAACAAAATGAAAGGGAAGATGTCTGATGGTTTCTACAACGGCAATGTCCTGCCCAGAAGGCACCGCCGTCTTTTGTTGAACCCCTCACACAAAAGATCATTTTTCGCCATTTGTGGCTCACTTAAGGCAAGGGATAGTTTGACACAACCCAAAGAAAATGTATCAATGGATGTATCAAACCAGCCACTGGGCGTGCTGAAGCAAGAAAGGCCAGAAATCACGGAGGAAAATATGCCCAACCTGACTGCCAGTGTTAGTCTCGTACCTAAAGTGACGCTCATTCTTTCACAGGGATACCCAAGTACACACACACATCATCTCTACAGTTGCAAATAAGTTGAGCAATGCTGGGAGTTGCCATTGTCAGTTCCATGGACCACATCATCCGGCAAACATTCAGACGTAATTTGTTAACAATGCATAGTTTAATTGGGCCCAGTTCGCGAGAAGAACACACACGTTCGCGAGAAGAAGGAAAGGGGTAATCCTTACAAAGGATATTTCTCCCTCTGTGAAAAGTGACCACATACATTCAGTATCCCAGAGCAAAGAAAAGATACAGCCAAAGTGACGTGACGTAATGTCCTTTCACACTGATTCATTCATGAAACATGACAGTTATGCAACTTGCATTCACCTTTCAGAAATGCACCGAGGACATATTTGTGTAGCTGGATTTACAAAACGTGTGTCTCAATATATACATACCAAAATAATTTATCCAGGGTTTACAACAGAAAAAAAACCAAATGAAAGCTGATAGTAACGTGAAATGAAAACACAAAACTGTTAATGTTTGTAGCACAGACTAACCGACAGTGGCCAGTTTTCATTTATTGGTTGCCAAAACAAAAGTGAGACCTACTTAAATCTATGGCAAGGAAGCAAACAGACAATTATAATGTGTAATGTTCATCAGTGAAATAGATGGTGGCAGGAAAGTAAGTGACATTGAACATTTGTGCATACAAAAACAATGAAATACATTTAAGTTTAGGATGGTACGTCCGTGGGCTCGACCTAACTCGAGTAGGTGTCTATAGAATTGTTTTACACAAGACACTACATAACACACGCTGACGGCACAGTAGTGCTGGTGAGAGTTGTGGATGATCTTTCAGACCAGGCCCATGCATGAGTCAGTGGGTGTGGGGGTTGATGGTCGCGACGCAAAACGCTAGATGCTAGACACACATCGTGCCCCGGCAATGCCGCTCGCCGCTGCGGAGTTCCAGAGGTCCCACAGGCCACGCCCACACAACTGCACACATGACAGCCACCGTTAGTCACAATGTCTTATACCTGACGCCTTCCTCCGGCTTGCGCGCCAACGGGAGGACCAGTTGCTCATCTTGTAGAGTTGCGAGGTCGGTGGCCGGAAGAGACTGCGGGTGGTCACGTGGATCACGCCCACATGTGGACCAACTGTCCGGCAGCATGGACGATGCGCTCCAGGACGTCCCAAGGCCAATGGAGAAACTCCTCTGGGGGCGTTGTTCACGGTTAGCCGTGTCGACAGAGGTGCACCCTGAGGGCTCGCAGCTAGTCGTGCCGGACCACTGGCTGGCGTCGGCACGTCCCATAGAAGGTGCACCGGCAGACAGAGGTCCACGCTCAGGGTCACTTCTCCCACGTCTCCTGTGGCACTTAGCAATATACATGAAAAATTAAAAAATTACTCTAATATCTTACAGTAGACAGGGATACACTTTACTAATTATCTTACATGTAAATTCGCATGCCTTAGACTCTAATTGTATTTACAAACTACCCTCTAACAACTTTTATATCCTAAACATTCAGGCATTCGCAGTAGTATACACAATAATCCAACATGCAAAACTAAATGATGAAGTCAAACATGGAACAGTAAGTCTAAAAACGTCGTCTTCCTATGTTGTGGCGGCGTCTCGGAAACCTTTGAACATTTTAAAGACAAACACAGGGGTCCACAGTAACAAAACAAAGGGGCAACACAAAACGATAGTGAATACCTGCAGTACAACCTGCATGAAGGGAAATAAAATATCGATACATATGTGACCATCTGGCCCTACCAGCGACAGCCGAGTCGCGAAATGCTGTCGTCCCGTTTCGATGGCAGCTCTTGTCTGATTTTCCAGGTTTCTACGTTGGTGATTAGGCATTCCTGTAACGTTGAGGACGAAATACGTAACAGACACTGAAACTCCACAAGAAAAGCCGGACAAACTTCCAAACGTCTCTCAAGAAACACAAGCAATAAAAAACTATCGCTACAATGAGACGAGACTAATAAGCCTGAGAAATACGCAGTCCAGTCCTGTGTCTCGGTTTAGTTGTTAGGGTGTGAATCACTATTCCCCACTATCTTTGCTCCATGATAAGGTCGCACACATATACGTATTTAAATATGGAGGTGACTCAAACCTCTCACAATTCGAAAGTATGACACAACGCACAACAGCGATGGCGGGCTCGACGGCCTCCTTAACATTTCACGAATCCGAATTCCGCACACGCAACTCAGGCGTGGCTAAGCATACTCGAAAAAACACCACTAAAAGCTGGCGCAGTGCTCAAGGGCGTGCTCATACACACTCGAAACTCTAAAGCAGATAGGGGCAACACAACGAGGCGTGCTCGCACGCACTCTGAACTGATCAGGAGGTAGGTGCAACGCGACGAATGCGTGCCCCATTCACTGTCATAAGCATTCGTAAGAGTGGTAAGTACCCCACAACACCATCCGAGACCCAAGACCGACCCAGGTCTCAGACATGCCAGATGACGATTCCCCCATCACAGACGCAAACGCCGAAATCACCCTTGTAGCAGTCATGACCCAAGAACGAGAATGCATTCGAACAAACATCGATAAGTATCACTTGCAATTATGGCGTTCACATTCCAGATGAGTTCTCCATGAGAAATGCAGTCACAGAACAAAAAGCAAACAAACAAAAAAAAACTACTTTAAGATGGATGTGATGCTGAAAAATGACAAAGATAAAACACAGTAGTTAGACACAAATGCCCATTACAACCCTGTTTTTACTCAACCCATACAATCAAAAATAAGCCCTATATAACACCTAATGTTTACACAATTACACTTACAAAACATAAAAAAGCACATCCCTGGCGTCAATTACGTGGATGGCTGCAGTTATGTGTGTTGTGAGAAGGACTTGGTGGACCTCTCCTACCCGCTGATTCCTGTATGGACCTAGCCAACCTCCAGAAACTTGCTGGTTCTGTTCCCGCTCCCGCCAGTTTCGATCGTGGTGCCGCAGATTATCCCCTGCTCGGCTCTGGTACCCGTAATTTCTGCGGTCGAGTTGAGGTGCTCTTTCCTGTGTCCCTTATGCTGACTGTGGCGCTCAGTGTGCTAATCCTTGTTCTTACGCAGTCTTCGGTTGTTGCTGTCATTGCTTCTGCCTTTATCCTTTACATTCTGCCCCTCATATATCAATTCCAGCTCGCTGAGTAGACATTTGAAAGTTTCAGTGTTGTCTCCGCACCTAGCGACAGTGCCTGTTGATACTGCATGGGGAGCTTCGAGGAACAGAAACGAATAATTTCCGACCAGCCGCAGGGTGCGTCCAAGAACTGGTTCTTCTTTAATAATGCATCAAACATTTTTACTGGTCCTTTGTATCCCGAAGATTCGAGTTCAGGCCAAATCATAATCTCCTGCATTTATGCTGATCAATAGGTAGCGAGAAATGCTCCCTTGATCCCTTTGCTGCACTTTTCCACGACATCGCGCATTTCTTCAGCGGCCGTTCCCGCAAATAAATTCCAGCTTCGCACTGAGGGCCATGAACATAGTAACATCTACCAAAATTCTCCGGGACCGTGTCTGGCGTATTCCTACCCACAGGCTGAGAGGTATTGCGTGAGTGAGCACAACACTCGGCAGAAGGCGTGACTTGCGTCGCACTGCTCTGTGAACCACTCGATGGCATCACTCGTGCCGTTGAAGTTTCACAGCTACGTAACTTTTCCGCCGTGCAAGGTCTCGAAGTCTTTGTCTGCAACTTTTCCTCTACTAGAGCTAGTCGATCGTTTACTTTGGCAATATTCTCAGTGTTGGCGATCGTTGCCTTTTGTACCGGAGCCAAGGGTTTCGAACCCTTGTTTGGCACGGAGCTCTCTCGTTTTGCTCGGGTGTCTGCAGCAAGAGCAAACTTATTCGCACGTGCTGCTTCTATTCAGGCAAGGCGAGCGTCTTCCATCGCCTGCGTCCCGAGTCTGAGCACCTCAGAAAGTTTTGCCTGAAACTAGTCCATGCGTTCGCTAATCTGCTACTTTAATGCGATCGCCTCACGCTCTCTTTTTTGTTCCAATTCTTCTGCCTCCCCCCTTCGTTTTCTTTCGAATTCTTCTGCCTCCTGCCTTCGTTTCCTTTCTAATTCTTCTGCCTCCTCCTTTCGTTTTCTTTCTAATTCATCCATCTGCTTCTTAAGCTGAACTGGATCAGGTTCTGGTTCATAATGCGTTCGAGCTATTGGCGAAGCAACCCGTCATCCCCGAGCGCTGCTGCATTGGCGTCGCACTGTGTGTCTGCCTTCTACGCGGGGCGTTCAGAAAGTAAGCTCCGATCGGTCGCGAAATGGAAACGACTATGAAAATCCGATAAAGCTTTGCACAGATGTGTAGGGTAGTGTCTCTAGTATAACCCCAGTTAGCATCACGTCGCTCTTCTCATTTCTGAGCTCGCAGTGAGTGCGTAAAGATGTCTAGAAAATAGTGTCTGCCGCCAAGTACGAGGGCCTGGTGAGAAATTTCGCCTGAAGCTATGCAGCTAACATTACATAACTGTCGTGCTGTTTCTTCTTCAAGACAATTCTCAGCCGCATTCTGCAGGGGCAATGAAGATGCTCCTGCATCGTTTTCAAATGGAAATGTGAGATTACCCACAATACAGTCCGCAATTGTCTCCCCCTGAGTTTCATCTCTGGTCACATGAACCGCTGTCTTTGAAGACAACATTTTGACACAGACAACGAGGTGTAGGCCAGCGTGGAGAATTGGCGGAAAGCACTGGCGGCTGCCTTCTATGATGAGGCTATTGAAAAGTTGGTACAACGCTATGACAAAAGTCTAAGTCAGAACGGCGACTACGTAGAGAAGTAGCTGAAAGGTGTAGCTAATTGTTACAAGTAAAACATTTCTGATGTTCACTGTGGTTTCAATTTGGCAATCAATCGGAGCTTACTTTCTGAACAGGCCTCGTATATCCCTTTCCAAATTTCTACACCTGACTTTCTTTTCTTTTGCTACTACCTTTATCCCACATTGTGCGCAGGGTCGGCAGGATTAAGTACGGAATTGGCATGGTTAATTTTAAGAGGTGGCCGGATGCCCTTCCTGCTGCCACCCCATACCCCCCGGAACAGAAGTAGTGTACCCCAGCTGTCTGCGTCTAGTGTAAATCGTGAAATAGTGTGGATGCGTTTCGAATGTCTGTGAGTCGTGTAACTGAGGCCGAACGTGGGGCCAGCCCGGTCTTCACCTATCAGAATGTGGAAAACCCCCTAAAAACCACATCCAGGCTGGCTGGCACACCGGCCGTCGTCGTTAATCCGCCTGGCGGATTCGATCCGGGGCCGGCGCGCCGACCCGAGCAAGCAGCGCGTTAGCGCGCTCGGCTACCCTGGCAGGTAATTTTTACACCTGACTAATACGTCTAAATGGCCACGTTCATCTCCATCATCAGACTTATCACCACTGTTAATTCCCTGTTCTGATTTTGCATCATCTGTCAGTACCAAAGGCCTGTCATACGTTGTTGGGCCTGACTGCTCCAAGGGAAACCCGTCCAACACGTCACCATAAGGTTTGACGTCACTGTTATTGGCGTCTTCCATCGTGTTTCCCGAGTCTAAGAGACTCTGGCCATGAAGTAGTTTCGCTTTACTTCTCGTCAACATTCACGGCGATGGAATACAAAAAAAGAAATTATATTGTATGACCCGAAAAGAGAAGAAAAAGAAAAACAGAACACAAAACAAAAATTATGCATATGCAAAGACACGTAATGACATCTGACTCTCAAATATATTAAACAAAAACACACAATTACCCCACCAAAAAGCCGGCCGAAGTGGCCGTGCGGTTAAAGGCGCTGCAGTCTGGAACCGCAAGACCGCTACGGTCGCAGGTTCGAATCCTGCCTCGGGCATGGATGTGTGTGATGTCCTTAGGTTAGTTAGGTTTAACTAGTTCTAAGTTCTAGGGGACTAATAACCTCAGCAGTTGAGTCCCATAGTGCTCAGAACCATTTGAACCATTTGAACACTCTGCTGTATCATTCCACTGTTTGGTCTTTTGTATCAAGTGAAAGGGTACAGCACCGCCCGACAATGAAAATAGGTACAACATACTTCATTATTTTTGTCAGAACAACACATTTTTTTTGTAAAATAACTCAATTTCAATTAA
Source organism: Schistocerca nitens (assembly GCF_023898315.1). Taxonomy (NCBI): domain Eukaryota; kingdom Metazoa; phylum Arthropoda; class Insecta; order Orthoptera; family Acrididae; genus Schistocerca; species Schistocerca nitens. The sequence goes on from NC_064616.1 coordinate 394,987,717, forward strand.
TACAGTGAATCCGGATATCAGTGTGGGAAAGAATGACAATTTATTTATTTAATTGATCACATGTGCACTCCCACAAAGTAAATCCCTACATCCAGTTTGGTGAGATCTGTGAAATGAATGAATGTATGGTCGTCTGCTAACCGCAGATAGTGAATGTGAATATATGATCATCTTTGAGACGATCCTTTGGCCACCTTTGGTGGGACCAAAGAGATGAAATTTACCTGGGCTCTGAGCGCCTGAAATGTGGCTGACCAATACGGTAGCAAGGTGCTCCCCCACTTCAGCAGAGGTGCGAGAGGACCTAGACAACGGCCATGTTTCAGCACTCTGCCGCTGGATCTTGTGCTGTTAAGACCCGTTTTAGTTGTGCTCCGTAAAGACGAAAGAGTGGAGACATGGTATGCATGTGGAATATTTAAGAGTAGTTTGAAATAATAATTTCTCTATTTCAGGAACTTTTGTGGGGAGAATTAAATGTCAGGCAGGTAATATTAATGGGATTGTAGTAATATTCGGAAGTGGCCAACGGTCACAATGAAACCACGTGTAGCAATAAGTTGAAATACTTCCGTGTGCTTAAGTTAAGCTGAATTACTAGCGTGTGTACAATAAGTTGAAATATTTAAGAAATAGCGTGTGTACCATAAGTTGAAATATTTAAGAAATGGCGTGTGCAGGACTTGAAATTAGAGACGAGTACTTCCACGTGGTGAGTACTGTGTGAGTCTCAATCTGTGTATGAGACAAAGGATAAAGAGAAGTACTCGTCCATGGTATCAGTTGAGGACTCGCGTGTGTGATGAATACGTTCTTAATATTACTTTGCGTGATATGATTCCGTGTGACGCTAGATTCAAACTCTGAGAGAGAAGCAAGGTGAGTCGGCCGTCTATCCAGCAACGCCACTTGGCTTGCATTGCACAGGAAGACGTGCATATATCTCCAGAGTTCATAGTAGGAAAGTGGAATTATGAAGTGGGGCAGTGTCGTGTGAAACTGGGATAAATATTAATTGAAGTGGGAAAGCTGAAAGTGATAATGTTGTGACTATTCTCTGTGTAGTATTTCATATCGTAGTGTGGTGTATGTCATGTAATTTGCGTATGTGTGGTTTGCATGGGAGAGTATCAAGGTATTTTCAAAAGATTAGTGGGTTATGCTTGTTCCTTCGGTACCGCTCGGTCTGGAGGAAAGTTTCGTGATGATGATTGTGAGAGTCGAAGTGTGAGGTATAATAAGAGATCCACCATCCTATCCAGAAAGTGCACTGTAGCGTTAAATAATTACGAGACCATAATATAGAGATTCACCAATGTAAAGCCATGCCCACTGGGCGGAATTTCTCATGTGTTATTGTTGTAGGTTATAGAATTTGTGTGTTTAGGTTATAGAATTTATCGGAATAAATAAGATAGTGAAAAGAAAAAGATTGGTGGACTTTTCCTTCGAATTGTATGTTGTCATAATGTCCCGAATTTATAATGTGTGCGCCATTCATATTCAGTGAGGTGGCCACGTGTTGACAAAAGCCGTTAAATAAAAAAGAAAGAAAATGTGGTATTGCCAGTGCGTAGTGTACAGTCAGAGTTCTGTAAATTACTGATAGTCAGATGCGTGTTTCCGTTGCGTATTAATCATATATGAGGATAACTTGTAACTTAAGTGTGAGTACTAGAGTTCATGTTACTCGATAAATAAGAATGAATCCACTCGCTTGGCAGACCACTCATCTTGCAGGCCTGACTGCTTGATGCCACAGTGTGAGCAAGGCATGTGGGTGCCTCTCACAAGATATAATTGAGCATGCAATGAACACTGAGAGTGACTACTGCAAGTACAAGGCTACTATGAAAAAAGATGGTCTTGAAAAGGATTGATAAGATTCTGAATTTGCCAAAGCTGTGCAACATTACCGATGTAGCTGGTGGAAGAAGAGATGCAGTCGTCTGCGTCTGGGTGCTGCCGAAGCGTAGTACTGTGGGAGGTGACCCCACGTCCACCAATGCTTGTCTCACATCAGCGAAAATATAGAGTTTCGCCCGGGTGTTCCGGATGTATTTGTAACTAACTGCTTTCTACACACAAACGGAAGAGCTCTAGCGACTGTACTCCATGACGGTCGAGAAGCAAGTTATTGCCTCTCCCACTGCTCAAAACCTTCCGAAAAACAGCCATTCCCCATATGTTCTCGAATAAACCTATTATAGCCCAGCAGTGGTTACCAGGCCAATTATATTTTCTACCAAGGAGACCCGATCTTTCTCAACAAATCACTGCAGTGCAGTGCACATTGCCTGGAGGTCCTGCAGCCAAACCCTGGTGCATTTCACAAGATGAGGGAAGATTCCTAGTGAAAAGAAGCTCTGTCTCGTCCATAAAACGATTTAGTGGACTCCGTTTTCTTGGGGCGCGGTGGCATCTAAGAAACGCGTCATCTGGAGAAATTTGTCGTCCAGTTTCACAAGGTATGCTGTTCTTGGAATAAACACATTATCTGGGCGTCAGCCTGACGCCGCTATAGCTCAACCCACACACGGGATAAGGGGACCAGACTCCAACACCACGTCCACTAGCTAATAAAGCTGTTAGGCCGGCGCCAGAATGCCCGGCGCCGCCAGTTTCTAAAGAAGTGTCATTTCGCATTCAGCCACGGTGTTCCCACCCTCTTGCTTGGCCACTAGCGGAACAAGGCCAGCCGCCAGAATGGCAGTCCATAAACCACTAGCCTGCCAGGCCCACGGCCCATTTCGGTGACTCCAAAGGAATCTGTGAACTGGCTTGTTTCTCGGGGAAATTTCTGAAGCTGCCCCTAATGCAATGTCGCCTCCAACGTCCAAAAATCTATCTCTACATCCGAGTTTAAGCCTACTACTGCTACTCAAGTCATGCAAGTACTGTGAGATCAATCAGTGGTTTACCTTAACCCTCATAGTCCATCAGATTAATAATAATCAGGGAAAATTTAGATATACCAAAGGCAAATAAAATTGTATGATAATCACTGAAAAAATGAAAGGGGAGGTGCCTGACGGGTATGACCACGGCAGTGGCTTGCCCGGAAGGCACCGCCATCTTTCATGTATTAGGAATCATTTAACTGCCGGCCGGTGTGGCCGTGCGGTTAAAGGCGCTTCAGTCTGGAACCGCGTGACCGCTACGGTCGCAGGTTCGAATCCTGCCTTGGGCATGGATGTGTGTGATGTCCTTAGGTTAGTTAGGTTTAATTAGTTCTAAGTTCTAGGCGACTGATGACCTCAGAAGTTAAGTCGCATAGTGCTCAGAGCCATTTGAACCAATCATTTAACTGAAGTGTTGATCCCATCTTACAACAAATACTGCCTAAAGGAAAACTGTATTTGAATACATTTGAGTAAATGCTAAATGCGTTTGTTAATTTGATGTAGTACATTGGCTTTACATATTACGTATACTGCTATTTCTGTTCCCACTATTGTCAAATGGTTCAAATGGCTCTGAGCACTATGGGACTCAACTTCTGAGGTCATTAGTCCCCTAGAACTTAGAACTAGTTAAACCTAACTAACCTAAGGACATCACAAACATCCATGCCCGAGGCAGGATTCGAACCTGCGACCGTAGCGGTCTTGCGGTTCCAGACTGCAGCGCCTTTAACCGCACGGCCACTTCGGCCGGCTCCCACTATTGTCCTCGAAATCAAAATCATTTCCATTATCTTTTCGCAAAATGCCTGTTCTTTGTTGCAGATGGGGTGTTGATGTGTTACATAGTGACAGGTACGTGAAATCCAGCTTATTACCTGTTAACTGATATTCGCACGAAATGAATTTACAATTTAGTAAAAGTAAAAATTCATATATCTTTCACTTACACAGACACACACACACACACACACACACACACACACACACACACACACACACACACATACATGCACAAAGATGTCGTCGTGACCACAATTGACTGTTTAATAACAGTATAGCACTTTAGAGATCTCAATGAATATACAGCGATGAGCCAAAGTATTATGCCCAGTGCCCAGCGCGAAACTGAATGCCGGCAGATGGTGCTGCGAGTACGTGACACGGTGAGGAAAGCACGTAATCAGAGCCAAAACAAAAGAATAAATGGGGAAATGGGGCAACAAAAGTCGCAAATGGGGAAATGAACTGACATAAACACCGTTGACGAAGTGTAGATTCTTATGACCTGGTCCCTGAGAACGATCTTCTCGGGAACGGCAAAGCTGGATGCCAGGTCATCTGGTCGCCTGTTCCCGTGTTGCTGTCGTGAACATCTATGGAACATGGTTGACGGACGACGAAAGATGAGCAGACGACAAGGTGTTGGACGTGTCATCACAGCACGTGGAGGTCAGAACCCTATTCACTCTGTATAGCGGGACAGGCGGGGATCTATGGTATATCTGGAGACGATTTGAAATCCAAGGACAGTCACCAGTGTTTTGCAGCACACAGTTCAGCGCTCATTGTTGAACATCGGAGTCCGTAACAGACGACCCCTACGTCTTCCCATGTCGAAAAAACTTAATAGTGAATTACAGTTGTTGTGGGCAGGGGATAACTCTAATTTGACCGTGGATCAGTGGAAACTCTATCAACTGGTTGGATGAATCACGTATCTTCTTCCACCATTTCGATCGATGTCTCCAGATACGCTGTCAGCCAAGCGATCGATTGCTGGAAACATGCACCACGCCACGGGAAGTGCTGTTGATGGCAGTACTTGGCTATGAGAATCGTCACCTGCGCTACCATGAGACTAGTTGTGGTATTCGAAGGGCTTTAGGAGAACCTGAACATTATTTAGGAAATATTACGTCCTTTCATGCTGGATGAGTTCTGTGATGGCCATAACATTTTCCAGCAGGCAAGTTTGGTTTGAGGAGCGTGATAGTGAACCCATGTTCGTGTATTTTCTGAACACAGTGTAACAGAACTGGGATTCTACCGGGTGCCTGCTCTGGACCGAAAACCACCAGCCTGGGAACTGTTTGACCATTGCGTAGACATCTAGAGCCACACGGGTGAGGACACGTACGTAGGACTTGTCGAATACATACTACGCTCAATCGCTGATGTATTGTGTACAAAAAAGGAGGGGCTCACTACGTTTTGGCTGAGAAGGGTATAATTTCGAGAATGAACTGTAAAATCTGTTTGTGAGTCTTTAATTGAATAAAGAAGAGGAGCATGAATGGACCATCGCACAGCTCCTAAAATAACATCAAATCGAAAAATGCTAAATTTTATATTCACTACATCTCAGGTGAAGTCTATCACAATCACAATACTTCAGCTTATACAGAAAGCGCGGGTGCCTGCTCTGGACCGAAAACCACCAGCCTGTAATTTATGGGAACTGTTTGACCATTGCGTAGACATCTAGAGCCACACGGGTGAGGACACGTACGTAGGACTTGTCGAATACATACTACGCTCAATCGCTGATGTATTGTGTACAAAAAAGGAGGGGCTCACTACGTTTTGGCTGAGAAGGGTATAATTTCGAGAATGAACTGTAAAATCTGTTTGTGAGTCTTTAATTGAATAAAGAAGAGGAGCATGAATGGACCATCGCACAGCTCCTAAAATAACATCAAATCGAAAAATGCTAAATTTTATATTCACTACATCTCAGGTGAAGTCTATCACAATCACAATACTTCAGCTTATACAGAAAGCGTAACTCGTGTTGGCTACAATAGACTCACTCATAAACTTATCTGCTCTGTTCACATACTTGCACTTTTAAAACCTCTATACAGACATTCGTTAACGTAATTCGTAAGATACAAATAACATAATGAAATACAGGAACCGGGGATAAATTTCTGACTCATGAGTTTATAGGCTTTAAGATACAGGTGTTCTAATATGACTGTATCACATGCAGCTGACACAATCATAGTCTTACAATAACAAACATGAATTCGTACAAAATATCTATATTGAGGCTCCCTAAGCATCTGTAACCTTAGATTAATATATATAATGTGAAACAAATTGTATTCCACAGAAAAGCCATCACAAAACATGCAACTGTCAACAGCTAGCTTGTTGTCTGCCCATTGATAGACTGAAAATAGTAGAATATGATGTGCACAGATTTTCCACATGTCAGAATTATAAAAGGAAAATCTGGATATAAAACTCAAGATGCACCTACAATATTATCAGCACGAAAACGAGTCATCAACATAATTACAAGAATGTAAATCTTACGTAGATGATTAACAGCAATGCAAAATTTACACTTAGCAAAGGAAGAGTTGGTAAAATAAAGTGAATACTGAAGGTTATCCTAGATTGAAAGCTGCTTGCCAGTCTGTGCCTCGAACATAGTCCCTTGATTTTCAGCAGTGCTGCACCTACGAAGTGAGCTCATACTTTCCAGACTCTAAAGGAGCGCTCCAGGTTACTTCTTGAAGACTTTGGTTCAAATGGTTCAAATGGCTCAAAGCACTATGGGAATTAACATCTGAGGTCATCAGTCCCCTAGACTTAGAACTACTTAAACCTAACTACCCTAAGGACATTACACACATCCATGCCCGAGGCAGGGTTCGATCCTGCGACCGTAGCTCCGGACTGAAGCACCTAGAACCTCTCGGCCATAGCGGCCGGCGTAGACTTTGGAAAGTAGTATTATGGTTGAAGCAGAAATATAAATATGAATGGTGATCGTTCTTCGCGTGTGGGGACCTGTTGGCTAGAGCATTTCCCACGAATCGTAAATATTCGCGATTCAATCACGGTTTGATAATAAGCTTTTATAATTCAGGCATACACGCAGCTGCATACGTTTGTTCACAAAATAAAAAATTCATCCTGGTGCATAGATAGTAATAAATGCAAAATACGAATTGATATTGATATTAAGCAAGAGAACTAATGCGAAGGTGGTCAGTCAAGAACCTATGACGTTAACGAAGAGAAAGAGCATCTGCACTTTCCACTGTTCACTGAATGGACAAAATTATGCTACAAAATTACTAAACTCCCTCATGAGGTATACGTAACCATACGAATCCATATGACTAATTCCTCTAGACTTAAGCAGGAAACCAAAGTGTGTTCACATGGTACTACAGTGGTCAGTAAATTTATATATAATATCAGAGGAAGGCTTTTTAGTGTGCAACATATTCAGAGCCCAAGAGAAATTTTGATGTACCAAGTAATGAACGTAGTACTGTGCAGTTACATGTTTGGATGTATGTCTGATACAAATCAATTATGCAGCATAATTCCTGTGGGAAACGTCGATAAATATCTTAAACAATATTGGAAACACCTTCTTTCCGACCAGATCTTCCTCATCTCCCAGTATTCTTAGTTGCTGCAGTCTCCTTAAATCTCCTTTTCTGAAAACTATCTATACGAGAAAAAACATGTTTTGTACAGCTATAAATTCTTTCTACATCTGCCACTATCATTATTTTTATTATTACTACCACTACTATTATTATTATTATTATTATTATTATTATTATTACTATCATCACTATTAGTGGAAGCAGCAGCAGCTGGAACAGTAGTCGTGCAACTGTTAGCAGTTGTACGACTACCAGTTTTAACTTTATTAGTTCTCAATCAGTATTATTTAATCACATTGTCACTATAGATGCTCAAATCATTTTAATACTATTTGTCAAATTAAAATTCTTATTTCTTAGGTAACTGTGTTGTAAGAAACGTACTGTATGTGTGGAACACTGTGTGATGTAAGAGACGGCCGACCACTGGTGCCAAACCCATCATGAAGTTCGGAGCGTGAGGGCTCAAAGGAATACCTGATCTTTCAGAAAAAGCAAGTCTCTAGTAGGTTCGCCAGTCTGGTCTCCTATTCACATCTATCGGTCACTGTCGGCGTACGATGTCAGGGCACCACGATGTCGGGTGAAGCACGGCTTTGACTTGCACTGACCCTATCCTGAGATGCTTTGTAATTGTGCTGGATGCAGATTATGTTTTGCAGAGACCGCAGGAGGGCAATCGCATGCTCATACAGCTCAGTTGGGAATCTGACGATATCGTGGCTGGCGAGGCTCTGGTGAGCAACGAGGACGCTTGTGGATATTTTGTGCAGCTATTTTGACTGTAAACAGTAGAGTGAACTTTTCACTCCGCAGCGGAGTGTGCGCTGATATAAAACTTCCTGGAAGATTAAAACTGTGTGCCGGACTGCGGCTCGAACTTGGGACCTTTGCCTTTCACAGCCAAGTGCTCTAACATGTGAGGTACCCAAGCACGGCTGGCGGAATGAAAGCCACATGAAGAAGGCGGACAGATGGGTAGCGTCGCTGAAGGATAAAGTTGAACAAACGTCGGCAGAGATTGAACAACAAATATGTGAAGCTACAGATCGACTTACGACTGCTAGCCACACATTGTAAGAGGTAAGGAACGTATGCGAAGAAACGGAAGAAACGTATCCGGCACCAGAAGGAGAAGTACCAGAAATGCTAGAACCTCTCTCATTCAAAGAATAACAAGAAATTCTCAACAAACAACAACGGAGGAAAGCAGAGCATTTAGAACAGGACAATGGTGGTTCACGCCAGACGTTGCAGAAGTACTAAGTTGGCATTGTTAAGCCTCAGGCATTATGCCACAATTAGCCAAGAAACACTAGTGGTGCCATTCTTGAAGTCACGTGTGACGCCTCTAGCTCTCTAGCTGCCAGAGGTTTTACGAACCAGGCAACTTGTGGTGCCACTGTCTAATAATAGCTCACTTCTCACTGGAAATAGTCAGTTGGGAGAATGACATCATATGAAGAGTTATTTCTGTCACTTAAAAAAAGAAAAGCCTAAAATGTAGCAAAATGAGAAAACATCCAGTATACATTAACCGATTGACCAGATGTATTACACACTGATTGACAATCAAAGAGCGGAGGATAGTAAATTTATCATTTATCTTCGAATGTGTAAATCTTCGTTTTACATGTTTATTGTTGGTTACATAGAAGAAGATATAACTGGAGTCGAGACAAAAATAAACAAGTCTTTTTCTGCATATGACAGCTATTTATATTATGAAGGAGTGAAATTAGTATAGAATTCACCAAAATTTACTACTTACTAGCAAGTTTCTCCTCGAATTCTGGAATAAGGTTCTTTACAATATTGTACCACGAACTCAGTTTCTCTGTTTTGTTGGAGTATGCTTCTGTCATGGCATCTCAGATTGTAGATTTTCTTTCAGTCTCAGATGTTAGGTCTTCTGTGTTTATTCTACTTCAAACAGATTGTTCATTTCCTCCACTCCTCCGTCTACCTTATTTGGTATTTCCACTTTTATTTACTAATTAACAAAATAACAGCAAAATTGTCCCGAACGATCTGGGAGGTAATGGTTCCACTCATGACATCACGAGTGGTGCCACTAGTGTCCCATCAGTGTCAGTGTGCGTGAAATCTGAAACGATGATTAGTTGTCTAGAGATGAGAGATCAGGTTCTGCCGCTTCAGTCGGGACTACTGCTTGCCAGTGTATGGGCACGAAAAAATGGTAGAGCCAAGCTCAGGGAAGATTAGTTTCGATTCTGGCGGAATATAGGAATAGTCGGGCAATGTTGACCATACGACTTCTCGCAGGATATAGGTTAAGGAAAGACAAACCTATGCTTGTAGCATTTCTGACCTTATAGAAAGCTTTGGACAATGTTTCCTGAAACTCTATCCCTGAAGTTCTGAAGGTAGCAGGAGTAAAGTACAGGGAGCAAAGGCTATACACAGATTGTACAGAAACCAGGCAGCAGTTATCAGAGTCAAGGCACCCTGTGAGACAGGGTTGTACCATCCCCCAATGTCGTTCAATCTGTACATTGACAAAGCAGTAAAGGAAGACAATGAAAAATGTGGAGTAGCAGTTGAAGTGCAGGAGAATAAATTAAAACTTTAAAGTTCGCCAATAACATGGTAACTCTGCAGACACAAAGAAAGACTTGGAAGGGCAGTTCACTGGAATGGACATACTTTGAAAGGAGAGTACAGGTTGAACATTAACTAAAGCAAACCAAAGATAATGGAATGTAGTGGAATTAAATCAGAGGGAATTAGGTTAGGAAACGGGGCGCTAAAAGTAGATAAGTTTTGTTACTTGGACAGCAAAGTAACGAAAGATGGCTGAAGTAGACAGTACGTCAAATGTAAACTGGCTGTGGCAAGAAGAGAAATTTGTTAACATCGGATATAGATTTAAGTGTGAAAAGATATATTCTGAAGGTGTTTGTCTGTCGTATAACAACGAATTGAAGTGAAACATGCACAAAATACCTTTATAGAAGAAGAGAATTGAGGTTTTAAAATGTGGTGGTGCAAAAGGAGGTTGAAGATTGGATGGGTAGATAGAGTAACTGATGACGGCATACTCAATACCATGGAGGAGACAAGAAACTCTTGTCATAGAGTAACTAAAACAAGGGATCAGTTGACAGGACACATTCTGATATATCAAGGGATCACAGATTTAGTGTTGAAGGGAAGTGTTAGGGGGTCAGAATCGTAATGGGAGACAAAGAGATGAATACAGTGAGCAGATTCAGAAGTATGTAAGTAGCAATAGTTCTTCACAGATGAAGAGGGTTGCATGGGATACAGAAGCATGGAGAGCTGCATCAAACCAGTCTTCAGACTGACGACCACAACAACAACAACAACTACTACAACTACAAAATGAGCACCAGCATACAAACAATTTCATCTAAATCGATGAAATTCGGCCACAAGCAGAACTTTTTTGTACAGACGTTTTAGTTGTTCAAAGAAAGTGGATACACTTTTCATATCAGGGCCTGGTTTAAACAGTTCAAAGAGAGTTTTCCTAAACTTTGGTCACTGATGCGCCAATTAAAGATCATCTGTGGACTTACGGAAAGAGAAACAATATTACAATTGCATCCAATGACACCGCAGAGACATCGCGTAAAGAGTGCTGCTATTCGTTCCTCGGATGTTGAACGTCGAGGGCTGTGGAAAAAGAGTGAAATTAGAGATTACCGTGAGTGGTGATTCCAAGAGACCCAAAGGTCAAAGCCCTGTGAAATTTTTCGAATCTGTGCTAAAGAAGAGCGGGTCCCTGTACGTACCATATTGAGCCTCTGAGTATATTCTTTTTTATTATTATTATTATTAGAAGTTACCTCCAAACTGGGGACAAACTGACTTCACTATGAGACAGAATCTGCTCTTCAGTTCACAGTTTCTGGTAAATGTTGAGTTTTCCATAGGATGTAATGTGTGTACGTTCTGTTGGTCACGAAGGATTCTGAATTATGAGTGTGATGTCGGGTCGTCTTCAGTCTCTGTTGTCTACCAAAAGAGCAAGAAGATTTTGGTCCCGCAGTTCCATACTTCAGGGAATTAAGTCATGTCCTGGCGGTTGTTAAATGCGAAATTGAGTTGGGTTATTAGCTAATTCCCGCTAGTTGCAGACCATTTCATCTGTAAAAGTCATAACTGTAGTGAGGAGTTCTTGGAATAGGCTAAGAGCTAGGATGTTTATTAAAAAACTGTATAAGAGATGAGCGTTTGTTGCCTGTTGAAATTCAGATTCTGGTCTTTGTTGGCACGTCGGAATTGTAGATGCTTCAGTTTTGTCTAGCGATGCTCTTCGTGTAGTAGAATCGATGTGTTAAATGGGAGAAGAGAGTGATGAGGGTTCTTCCCTGACAAGCGAGCGTTTGGGACCATTATGAGGATTTATTAGCCCACGTCGAGAGTACATCAGGACACTGTGTAACAGATGATAATGTTTTATTTTATTTTTGTCTTTTGCTTTAGACTTAGGAGCAAGAAGAGAATGAGTAGCAGTACTGTTACCTGCAGTATGTTCGTGTGGAAGTAGTCTCAGTGAAGAAATAAGTGGACCATACTAACGAGTGTGACATCCAGCAGCCATAAATGAAGATGGAGTGAGTGTTATGTAGCGAATTGTCTGACGAAATATTTTTCTGTTCTGTTGGTTGATGAAAATTTGTGAGGATAACAAGGTTGAAGAAGGAGGACAGCCTTGGGAACGGAAGGACAGTATCAGCAGAAGGCAAACTGAAACAGTTCATTCTTCACACAAATTAGGTATGTCCAATGTCAATAGAAGTAAGGGATAGTAAATGGTGTGGACTGATGGTAAGGATTAAAATGAAGGTATGGAAAAATCATGTTTACATTTGTGCTTGTTGTGGAATAAAGTAGTCTTAAGTGTTTTCAATAGATGGTTTACTAATAATTAGTGTAGTAGAACCTACTGTGCATTACTGTTTAAAAGCTGATTGTTGTTGGTTATGTGTGTCATGTTACAAGGTCTTCTGCAGAATGGGAATATGTGATGAATCGGCGTTAGGTTCAAAATGGTTCAAATGGCTCTTAGCACTATGGGACATAACATCTGATGTCATCAGTCCACTAGAACATAGAACTACTTAAACCTAACTAACCTAAGGACATCACACACATCCATGCCCGAAGCAGGTTTCGAACCTGCGACCGTAGTGGTTGCGCGGTTCCAGACTGTAGCGCCTAGAACCGCTCGGCCACACCGGCCGGCTCGGCGTTAGGTAACTACTTGGGAAGATAACGTGGATGTCGCCTGTAGTCGTCTAAGTGGGCCTCCTTCTGTACCTTAACCATTATGAGTTGCACGAGGATTACATTTTGGTAGCTGAAAATATTTTGGCTTGTTGTAAACATATTATTAGTATGCGGATGATAAGGAGGTATGCATGGAGCTATAACGAAATAATTTATTGGCAATATCTTAATTGAAACTATACTAATTAATAACAGCTAACTAGAGCTGCATCATCTGGGGCGCTTCCCTAAAAACATGTCAGAACTATGCCGAAATGTTTCCATTTTTATTCCTTTTGAGTCGTTACTTGAGCAAGTGTATTTAAGGTTAAAAGCTGCACCTAATTATTCGTACAGGGAAGGACACACTGTATCTGATGTTATGAATTTGTAAGTGCTATAAAGTATACTGCGGATTGTTACCTCCCGTAAGATCAGGAAGTGTGGGATCATTTAGCATGTTTTTAACAGCTTTTATTCGTTATCTTCTATGTACTGTTACTAGGTTAAGGTTTGTCACGAGCTACGTGCACATGAAACACATTAAGATGGTAGATACAGGGGGGCTCGACATGATGGGCCGCCGGTCAGTGGAGCGATAGGCCTCGCACAGCAGGGCGTTCCCAGGGTGCTGGAGGGCCAGCTGTCCAGACGAAAGCGAAGCTGAATTAGGCCAGCCTGTCGAAGCGGCACGAGTGGAGGACGGCTCCCTCCTCCTACGAGGTTTACACAGCGTGAAGCTGATGGGTCTGGCGGCGCTGATTCTGTGAGGGCGAAAGAGACGTCACGCGGTGTGCGACACAAGCTGTTCCGAGTCCTGCTGGGCAGATGCTAACAAAAAGAGCTGTATGTGTTATAAAGCCAACGAGTATTTGGGCAGCAGCGCTAACGATGTCTGTCGACATATTATGAGAGCGTAAAACTGAGCTTAAAGAAAAAATTGTCCTTCCTTTCATCAGTACGATTACAGATCGCACGGAGAAAATGTTGACGAAGTACGGAATGGAAATTACATTCAGACCAACCAGGAAGATAAAAGGATGTTTAAGATAGGCAAAACTTATACGACATCCTTTGGCCACACCAGATGTGTATAAAATTCCTTGTATTTGTGGATTGGTTTGTATTGGTACGACAAAAAGAAGTGTTAAATGGTTCAAATGGCTCTGAGCAGTATGGGACTTAACATCTGAGGTCATCAGTCTCCTAGGCTTAGAACGACTTAAACCTAACTAACCTAAGGTCATCACACACATCCATGCCCGAGGCAGGATTAGAACCTGCGGCCGTAGCAGAAGCGCGGTTCCGGACTGAAGCGCCTAGAACCGCTCGGCCAAAACAGCCGGCGAAGTGTTAAAACCCATCTCGTTGAACACAAGAGAAATTTGCCGCCTGAGGCACACGGATAAAGCGGCCTTAGCGGATCATCTTTATCAAGAAGGTGATCATGAAATAAAATTCATTGGGACGAGTGCCATATCGCAAACATAGCAGTATCGGGAACGTATATATAGAGAGGCTACTGAGATTTGTAAACACCATAATAATTTTAACAGAAAAATTAGTTAAAATTTGGATATCAAACTTGCAACGTAAGAATGTTATCATTACCAGCGATAATCTCGTTGCCGACGTCATGTGACAGACTGTGGTGCCGTCTACATTGCCTACATATTCGGTGCTCCCTCTAGTTCTGGTTGGAGTTCGCCATTTTACCTCTGAGGATATCTCCCGCAGTCGGAGAGGAAACTTGAGGTGAAAGTTTTATACATCGACCACGGCCTAATAGCCTGAAAATCTTAAACGGTGAATGTTCGTAATGTTTTGGCTAATTAGTGTACATGAGGACTGTGGAAGTTACAATTTCCCTATTACAAAATACTTTCCATTAACTGCCCATTGATCTGGACTTGGGGCTCACTAGTCAGTTTTGTGAAGCATGATGCAGCCCTCAGCTAGCTTCCAGCGGCGAAGTGATCCTGGAGAGCAGAGTATAGTGGTTCTGTGGCATAGTCATATAAACGAGTCGCCAACAAGATGGGGGGGTCAGGTCTTCAGTTACCCTCCGTCGGTCACCATCTGCATGCAATGCCAGGGGGCCACAATACCGGAAGAGGCGCCACTTTTCCAAGCGCAGACTGTGTCCTGAGATTCTTGGCAACTGCGCCAGCTGTAGATAACATTTTTTACAGGCTGTATGAGGACAATTGCGTGCCGGTTAGGCCAGTTAGGAATTTCATCTCGTTTTGGGGCTGACCTGAAGAACAAAGTGGCTGCTTCTCGAAATTTTAGGCAGGTGTTTGCAGTGTACACAGGGTCTTATGGGAAACAAGGAAAGCTCTATCCCGCATTAGGACAAATCAGGAATTTCACTACCACTACACTGGCGTTGATATTGGGAGGATATTAAAAAGAGATTTGTTTAAACTGCTGTCTCAGGTAACAAAAAAAAATTTTCTGAAGGGAGCGGAAAATGTTTATTACGGGATCTGCCATTGGTAGCACTCTGAACATTCTGTCTGACTGGGCTATCAGTAATTTTTAGCTGTCTTGTCACAGGGAGCTTGGAAGCTCGTCGTTTTTAATGTACTCTCAGTCGCGATGCGTAGCTGAAAGGTATTCTCGTACGGGTTGTGAAGCAGTATAGTTCTCTTAGAGCGTCAAGCAGAGCGGTATAGTTGGTCCGGACAAAGCCTTAGCAATTGTCTTCGGTTGGTCAGTGGCCGAGGCGAGAAATTCATGATCTGTGCAGGACGTGGTTGCATTTGCAGAGAAGATACCATTTGCACTTGATGAAACCGCAGCTCGTCTTTTCACCGCTCATAGTTAGTAAGTACTGGCAGCAGAGTGAGGAGAGAGGTTAGTGACCAGACAACAGTAAGCTCGTTTTTAGTTACAGCGTGGGAGCAGCTTGTTTTAAATTATGCTCTCCCAGTCTATAGCTTAACCACGACTTGTGGTTTTCTAACCCCACTATAACGATGCGATCGTCGTAGTCAATGCACAGCCGTGCATTTAATTTACTTGAGTTACCTCATGTGTTGTTTCCCGAATATGTTCTTCCCGTCCTCGCAGACTTTACTGCTCAGTTTCAGGCAACCATTTCATTACACGGTTTTCATGTTAGCATTTCTACCGATCTCCTGTGTGCGAGGTAGTTACTACATTTGTTTTTCATATTCTGTTCCTAGTGTCGAATATTCGGTAATAACGAGGGTCCAACAAGCGAATGGTTGAATACGACATGTTGAAACCAGACCTGAAAGTTCTTATAGTGGAAGAATACACCAAAGAAACAAACTGTCAAAATTTTAGTAGATAAGACACATTGCAAAGTTAAAAAAAAAAACGTTGAAAATCGCTAAATGCTTAGACCTCCAGGAAGGTGGAGAATGTACACCGCTATCGTAGCCGTATCGGTCGAAGCATGTGCAACAAGGCAGGCACGTAGCCCTGATTGACGGCATGTCGGTAAACAGATAACACAGCACAACGTGATCGTAATTTGTAAAGCGAATTTCAGTTTCCGTTGATAATTTCATTGACACAGCGTCGAACCTACGCACTACGTTAAGGAAGGAGCCTGTGATGATGGGAATTGATAAATTAGACGTTTGTCGTAAGTGCACTTATTCCGCACAGATGAGTAAATAAACAAGTGACAAAAGTGAAATTCGATTGCAATTTCTATTAGCTGGCGATCGCGGTAATGGTGTTGCACTGTAGTTCCGCTCGGACGCTGTCCTGGAGTGTATACGCTCCTCAGTAGCGAGCGTGTCTGCCGATCGCGTGACCGCGGGAGAACGATGGACGCGTGTCCGGAACGAAGCGAACTTTATTCGCCATCGTAAGGCGCGGCGTATTTCGTGGACACGACGAAACGGAAGGGAAAACGAACGGAGAGCGCCAAACAGGTCGGTGGGATACTTTTCAATTTTTTGATCGTCTGAAGACTTCACAAGATAGTAAATTACAGTATTATCTGCAAACTATCTAAGGGGGCTTCTCAGATCGTCTCCTAAATCGTTTATATAGATCACGAACAGCGGAAGGCCTGTGACAATTCCTTGGAGAACGCCAGATATAACTCTGCTTTACGTGAACTGTGATCTTTCCGACAGGAAATCACGAATCCATTCCCATAACGGAGGCGTTACTCCGTAGGCACGCAATTTAATTAGAAGTCACTTGTGAGGAACACTGTCAAAAGCCTTCAGGAAATCAAAAAATATGGTATCAATTTGACATCCCTTGTTGATAGCACTCATTACTTCGTGAGAATAATGAGCTAGTTGTGTTCCACAGGATAGATATTTTCTGCATCCGTATGGACTAACTGTCAACAAATCGTAATTCGTAGTGTTAGAACACAATACGTATTTCCCAAACTCCTGTTGCTGATCGACGTTAGTGATGTGGATCTGTAATTCAACAGGTTACTTCTATTTCCTTTTTCAAATATTGGTATGAACTGTGCAACCTACCAGTTTGCAGATGCAGATCTTTCTACAAGCGAGAGGTTATATATGAGTCCCAAGTATGGAGCTATTGTTTCAGCATACTGTAAAAGAAAACCACCTGCTATACAATCAGAAGCCGATGTCTTGCTGCTACACTACACAACTGATGTTTACATCTAAGTTACTTAAGTTCGCAGTTGTTCTTCATTTGAATTCTGCAATACTTACACCGTCTTCTTTGGTGAAGGAATTTCGGAAAACTGTGTTTAGTTACTCAACTCTAGCAATAATTTCATCAGTTAACATTACCATTGCTGTAATACAATGAAGGTATTTACTGGATCTTGCCGCTGGTGTACTTTACATAATGTATGAACCTCTTTGGGTTTTCTGTTAGAACAGAGGTGCGTTGTGAAAACTATTAAAAGTATCTGGAATTGAGGATTGTGTTAAATTTCGAGCTTCTGTAAAATTGCCACAATCTTGGGGATTTTGTGTTCTTTTATATTAACATGTTTTTTCGTCGCATCTGCAATAGTGTTGCCGGCCAGAGTGGCCGAGCGGTTGTAGTCGCTACAGTCTGGAACCGCGTAGCCGCAACGGTAGCAGGTTCGAATCCTGCCTAGGGCAAGGATGTGTGTGATGTTCTTAGGTTAGTTAGGTTTAAGTAGTTCTAAGTTCTAGGGGACTGATGACCTTAGAAGTTTAGTCCCATAGTGTTCAGAGCCATATGAACCATTTTTGTAACAGTGTTCTAACTTGTTTTGTGTACCATACGGGATCAGTACCATCTCTTATTAATTTATTTACTGTATGTCTCTGAACTTGGTTGTCAAGTATAACTTGTGCCTATACTAACTCACAGGAACTATCTACTTCAGTTTCACTACGTGGTTAAATGTTTCTGACAGTAATAAACACCTCACCATCAACCATATTTAATGTGTCCTATCTGAGCACAATTACGTCCTGTGTAAAAATGTCGGCGGAACTTATTTCCGGATTTAGTCATCTTTCTGTGCCTATAACATTTTGAGCTTCAGTGGTTTCTATTAGCAATTGGAGCAATGGTTCTTTCCCATCACACCTGCGACAGTTTACAACTAGAATCCTTATGGTTGCTACGTCTTTCTTGTTGTTTTTACCCAGTAGCCTTTTAGACTGCCGCCCTTTCTGCAGTGTCCCGAAATCTATAACCTAAACAACCACCTGGACACCTCCACCCAGCCACCGCTACCCCTGTAGCCATTTCCTGTTTGTATTGGATCTGTGACTTATTAAGCGGAACCTGGAAACAAACCACCTTATGACACATGTTCAAATGGTTCAAATGGCTCTCAGCACTATGGGACTTAACATCCGAGGAATGAGCCTACTGCCTACAAGACCATAGAACCATCTGGAACTCTGATTCAGGCCCTCCACTCAGCTTTGTATCGAAGGTCTGCAGTCGATCCTGTCGATGATGCTACTTATAGAGAGCTCTGCCTATAGCTCACGCAATTGGGCTGAACTGCCGTGAAATCTGGAGTGAATCTGACATCATTAACCCACGTAACACTTCACATGAACTTTTGACCTATGGTCTTTTTTCGCATTTGTCTACACTTGGCTGTTTGAAGCGTCGTTGGGTCAATGAGTGACGTACCAGGCTCTGTGCTGTTGCATCGTTACAGAGGAAGGTCGCGGGCATCTTTGAGCCAGATTTCCACCTTCTGCGTCCCAATGGTGGACAATTACGGGACTTCGAAAAAGAGACCCTTACATTTTGTTGCGCGGTGTAGTATATGGTGACTATAATTATAGTTTTAAAAGCTGCAATCCCTTCGGAAGGTCTCTTTTCATTATTTATCATTAACAATGAGACTGGAGATGAACTGAGATAGTTTAATGGGATTAATCAGATTACAGTGCTTGTATGCTTTGATTTGACTTCCTCTTTTTAACATTCTGTAATACAACATGTGGCTATTTCAATTTGCTTTTGTGGGTGAGCTTTGGAAGTGAGGGATGCGGCGCAGATGAGACAGGTGTAGTGACACTACTGTTTGGGATAGGAAAAGTCAGTTTTGGTGCAATATTTCCGAGCGGGAAAGTTACAGCCAGGCGCGGGCGTGTTTACAGTGAGTTACGCTCACCAGCAGCTGCGAAGTAAAACAGAGGCCACAGGGGCGTAGAACCGCCGCAAAAAGTACACGCAGCAGTTTGCATGGCGCAACTCACAGGCAGGAGGAGCCCACTGGCCAACCTATGAGTCTGTGACGCGGAACGGCGCGTTTAGCAAAACAGAGGCCCACAGCCCCATAGAAATAGGTGCCGGCTGACTAACAAAGCATTCAAGTGTGGCAGCTGTCTTGGACGGCGGGGCGTGTCACACCACTGGCTACTCACATCAGCAGATGGGGCGCTAGCGTTCCAGTCCACGGTGTGTCGCTGGTTCGACCCTCTGTGGCTGACGTGTGGTCTGTGGCCAGCCAGCGGCGTTCCACTCCATGGCTGCTACTGCGGCCAGTCGTCTTGGCTCACAAGATGCACTGGAGACATCCAGGGCGAGGGCCGCAGATTCAGCTGCCGGATTGCAAGTGGTTGTTGTCCCCGCGACTAAAGCCACACCAGCGGGAATGCAAGGCACGGGGCATGTTGCAGTTGTCAGCGGGCGGCACTGAGACAGCACAGGATGAAGGCTGCTGAGTCAGCTGCCAGCGCAGCCCTGACATCATCATATCAACGAGGCCATACAAGGCCGACACATTAGTAGAGCACTTGACGGGTCTCTGAGGTGGCGTCCTCAGCATTGTGGGACCCAGTGAAGCAGACAGAGGGGAATGTCGCACTGTAGTTGGAAACAATAAATCACTTGTAAAGCTCGAACAAGTTTTAATATGGTGCCTTCTACCTCTTCCCGCTACACATGGTGCTGACGTTATATTCGGTGTCAGAAGTTGCTACTACACAAGCGTCCTTTAGTGAGGTTTGGTGAAACGATTCGAGTAGAGCTCAGGGTAATGTGGGGGAGAAGAGGACCACAGCAGGTATAACTGCCTCGCGTTGTCAGGAAGTTAGTGACTTTGATGAATGATGTAGTGGTACAGACAGTATTGCGTTATTTATTGAATGGTTCTGCTGTGGGTGGCTGAACTAAAAAAGCATTTGTTTCTCAGAAAGATGCTCTGTCAAATGGAGGCAAGCACAAGGATCATGTTAAGATAAATATTTCAAAAAGAAGTGGTATGCGAACTCTGACATATTAAAGGTTCAAAAGTTGAAACAGAGTCAATGACTATCTTCGTGAACAGCTTTTTAGTATTGTTCAGGACATCTAGTGAGAGGCTTGATGGTTGTTGAGGGAGCACTTACTGAAGTGATAGAAGTGCTGTCAGTAGGACGTAACAATTAGCCAGAAAGTCTTTTAAGAAATAGGGGAGGACATTCGATTCCTTGGCTTTTTGACGTTACCCCTTTTCATGGGGAGATACTATGTTAAAGAAACAGTTGTGCCGTTGTCGAACTGCAGAACTTTAGAGGGGACTGGAGATAGAGGCTTGTTACTGGGAAGAAGTGGTTAGCAATTTTCTATAGACTTAAAAAGGGAAAGACTTCATCGCGGGGCTTGGAGCTGAACAGATTGGAGCTCGGCAGGCTGCATGCTCTCAAATTGAGGGGCCGAATGATATCAAATGTTTAAGTCCTCAGCGGTGCTAATCGTAGCGTCGAACTTCATGGCAGCCAGGCATTGCGTCTTAACTCTGCTCATATTATGCCGAAGATTATTGTGTTTTGCACACTCACCTAATATAGGGTGCCTAGGAAAGCTGCTTTAACTTTGTGAGATGTAGACGTGCCGCAAGCCAGGGGCAACAGACAAACGTAAACAAGCTCTTCAGTATATACAATTCGTAATACAAGTGAACCAATACAGCTTCTAAGTCACTGTTGTAACGTCCGTAGGTCGGTTCGACTTCAACTCGGGCCGCGGCCAGGCGGAGCGGCGCTTATATTCTCTTGGCCTAGATACCGCTGCTGTCTCAGTGTCGCTCTAGACAGAGGTCTGTTAGCGTACTATTGGCTGACGTCATCTCACAGCCATTTCTGCTATTCAGTTCTTCATCGTCGTGCCGGCACTTGACGTTACGCAGGAACAATTATAGTGAGCGTTGTTTTCAGATCTGACATGTTTTCAGCTTTAGGTTTTCGTTGATTCTGTTCCACTTTTGGTTGGTTGTCTCTCCTGTAACACCAGTGTCAAAAATTTTGTAAGGATTATGTTTACATATACACGTAGAACTCGAGCAGGATATGATGGATTGAGAGGTTAGCTGTAATGAAGCTTCTTTTCCATGTTACCACTAGGGTAGAGTATTTAACTTGAATGAGAACGAGGAGTAAGGCATAAAGAGAAGAAAGGCAGGCAAAGGAAGAAACGATAAGTATCATAGAGAAAAGTGAAACCAGGGTAGACAGTGACTGAGAACAGGAACAGTTGATGCTCCGCAAGGGACAGTCAAATCTGGCTGTTAGCGATAATGATGTAAGTCGGTTAGACAGCATGCAGTTATGAATTAAATAATGTGTAAGGCAGTAGGAATGAGGAGGAGGACAAGGTCGCTTCACTACATGTCCAAGCTATAATACCAGTTCGAAATTAAGAATTAGAAGATAACGATAGGCCTGACACGCCAGTGAGAAGAGATTCGCAAACGAGTTCAAAGACCTGGAGGTAGACAAACAGTAAATACACAAGATAATTTTGGAATAAGATATTTCAGTGCTTCTGTTATCCTGATTATGATGCAAAGTTCCTTTGGTAATGCGTGCATGTCAAAAGGAGCTTTGCATCGTAATGACAAAAACACAGGCACAGCGATATCGTATTTATCAACCATTACCGGGCAAGCGAATTTCAATGGTTCAAATGGCTCTGAGCACTATGGGACTCAACTGCTGAGGTCATTAGTCCCCTAGAACTTAGAACTAGTTAAACCTAACTAACCTAAGGACATCACCAACATCCATGCCCGAGGCAGGATTCGAACCTGCGACCGTAGCGGTCTTGCGGATCCAGACTGCAGCGCCTTTAACCGCACGGCCACTTCGGCCGACGCGAATTTCAAGAACAACGTCTGACCTGTAGGAGAATATACATAATGGATGTACGAGTACAGATCGTAGATGCATGATTGACGATATATGGAGGTCTGGGTCTATCGTGGGTCTTGCACGGATAGCCAAATGGTCCAGTCGTCCTTCGGCTGTGGAGCGGTGCGGTACGTCCCGGCCACTCCGTGTCGCGTTTCCGGGTGTGTTGTTGCTTACCGCGCCACTGCGCTAGTGTTGAGTGCTATAGTTACGTTACTGACATCCAATGGCTGTTTCATGTCAGAAACCCTCGATTAAGCTGCTGTTTGACGCTATGTTCTCTAGACCCAAGGTCCACGAAGTAGAGAAATTTTTATGCGACGTGGTACATGTTGACCCAAAAGAGCTGTTAGGTATCCACTTATCTATCGTCTTCAGCGTTGTATATCGTAACTTCACTGACGATGAGGTCTGTAACAAACTTATCAGACGCTCGACGGAAACGTGGGTGTGGTAAAGCTTGATCGTGCTGGATTGGGAATAAAAAGTGTTCGCGTGTTTGAGCTACAATTTGAAGTTCCAGCGGATTTGGTCGTCCTTGTTCTTCGACCCTATGACACAGCCCTCTGCCATACGGCCGAAAAACGAAAGACCTTCGTAACTTACCCAGTTCTTAACGCGGTGCGAAAGGTCCTTATTGAATTGCACCGCCATATACCTTCGTATCTCACGATACGATCGCTGGTTGCCGGGCGATAACTGTTTACGACAGTCAGCCGAAGATCTACTCCGGATGTGGACAGATAGGAAACGTGCGCATCAAATGCCTGCAATGCCGTCTCGTGCAGACGTCCTCAGCCGGTCATATTCGACCGTTTATAGCGACCTCTACGCCGATTATATATGTTGCGGCGGCGAGACGGGATACGCCAGCTGTCTATGACGACCCTTCTATATTGTTGCAAGCCTTGGAGGCCCCTGCAACAGTTCCTGAGGAGACCCCAGCGTCTTCCTGCACAGATACCTCTGTTGCCCTCTCGTCGAGCCCAGGCGCACCGCTACAACGACAAGCTGACGGTGCGGTGGAAGTTGAAGAACAGGATACCGCGTCCACTCCCTGCCTTGCGCCCGTCACAGAGGCGAGACAGCGTAAATAGAAATTGCCAAAGCGCCGGCGAGTAACGATACGCAGTAGAACGGCCCGAGGCAGCAACGATGGATACTGAGGTGCCACAGCCGATAAATCGACCCGACACGGCCGATACTAACGTACTACTCGGTTCGATGTCTTCTTTCACTACCAGTGCGTCCGCGCACTGTGGGCATGCGGGAGATCACAGAAGCCCCGCCCCCAGGGATGCACCTACGACTATGTCTGCCTCTCTAGATCCAGGGTATCGACATCCCTGGTTGACTGGGCGCGGGAGATGGAGATGCAGGATGCGTTTCAGGACCCTGACGATACATCGATGCCGTTGGCAGCATCTACGTTGACAGTGACAGACGCCTCGGCCGGCATGACCCACAACCGTCGCTTCCTATTTCTACGCCCTGAAGACGCTCCACACCGCGACTACTGCCAACCTGTAACATCAAGAACAGCCCCCCCCCCCTCCCGACTTGATGGAACAGGAATATCGCCTTCACAAGATCAGTGCCAACGACGTTACTTCTGCTCTCAAAATCGTATGCAACAAGATACGTTACGAGCTGCGGATCTCGATGTTGTTTTTCTTCAAGAGTTCAGATCAGGACTCTGTACCCATACCTGCGGATATGACGCCTACCCTATGCCTTAAAATATGGGTGGAGGAAATACGGCTATTCTGCTGAGGGAAGGGATTATGGCAAGTGATGTATCCTATTTACCGTCGGCCCGAGGGGTTGCACTCACGGTTGGTACAGTTCGTCTGGTGAACCTTTATGCTCCTTCCGGCACTGGTAGAAGGAGAGAACGCCGCATCTTTTTTGCCGAAGACATAGCAATGTTCTTCCAGGGTAGAAGGCGGAGAACTAAATTGTGTGCTCAGACCATCTGACCAGATGCCGCACTACACCACCTGCCCAGCACTTCTGGCGCTTGTAAAGGACTTGGCTTCGTCGTACATATGGATCATACAACACGGCGACCGAAAGGCATCCACCTACTTTACTAGTCATTCTGCGAGCCGTTTGGATCGGGTCTACGTCACACGCGGCCTGCGATAGGCAGTTCTCGACACTGAGATGTGGCCAGCAGTGTTCACGGAGCACCTCCTTTATGTGTGTACTCTCACTCTCCCCCGACAATGCGTCCGACCAAGTAGAGGTCCGTGGCGCCTTATGTGGCGTTTCATGATTAGGTAAATTGCAAGAGGCAAAGTTGAGTCCACATGGAGCAGATGCCACCGGCGATTACCCGCCTACGGTTCCATACTTCAGTGGTGGTTACAGTGTGTCAAACTCGTCTTATGCCGAACATTAGGCAGCTATAGACGAGATAGAGTGCGCTGGTACGCCGCAACCACTCATTTATACTACACTGTGCTCCGCAAACTGGCTGTGCAACCGCCGTCGCCTGAACGACAATCGGCCGAATACTACGTCAAGGCACAATTACTACGTATCACTGCCGTACGTCTCGTGGGTGAGCGGATGCGGGCGAGGACAACTGATGATGTTAATGGAGAACGACCTCCACCATACCATTCAAGATAGGAGAAGACGCAAGAGGCAGCTCATTACGAAGGTCGAGACGGAGGATGGACGACGACCTGAAACGCAAATGAACATCGTCCTAGCGTTCACACATTTAGATCCACTTCTCTACAAGGTGGATGTAGGGGTCAGGTAAGTCCTATCCGACCTACCCGTCTCTCGGAACCCACAAGATGGAGGTGACTTTGGAAGAACTACAAGAGGATATGATGCGCGGTGCTCCCAACAAAACGCCAGGCCCAGACGGTCTCCCTCTTCGATTTTACAAAAGGTTTTTCGATCTTATTGGCCCAGTGAGAGTCAGGATGTACAGGGAACTCCTGAACCTAGATTTTCAAGTACCATCTGAATTCACTGAGGGCTTCTTGATTCCGGTGGACAAACCTGGAGGAGGCTGTGACCCAGTTCATTTTCGACTACTGACAATGCTAAACACCGACTAAAAACTGTTGACACGTATCCTCCGACAGAGGCTCAACTCTACGGCAATGGCGGCCATTCACACTGATCAAACCTGCCTCGGAGGCAACGTTAATGTGTTTACGACTTTGAGCACATATAGAGACGTGGTGGCGCTGATGCAAACATGCAGTCTCCACTGCGCTCTTGTTGCGCTGGATTTTGGCCATGCTTTCTATCGCGTCGAACATGGTTTCCAGCGTGCTGTTATGGAACACATCGACATCCCGCGCTTGACGACATCTGCTGTGCTTCGTTTGATCCATGGGGCGGTCACGAGGATTATGTTAAATGGCTATCGGTCCGCCCCCGTCAGTGTCAACAGATTGGTCAGACCGGGTTGGCCTCTTTCTGCCATGTCATTCGCCATTGCCCTCGAACCAGCTCTTCACCGACTGCGGTGACGCTTGGAAGGTCTCAGCCTCCGCTCCATGACCTTTCGATGTGGCGCATACGCCGATGATGTGATGTTATTAGCACGGACTGGTGACGAAATACGAACGGCGCTTTCCTGGATCCAACACTATGGCTTCTCAACTTAACCATTACGCCCACGTATTACCGATGACAGACACAATGGCTTCCAGGATAAAGGCAATGTTCGGACACGTGGTGAACGCTGGTGCGAGTTTTAAGATACATTTTGTTACTCTTACTTTATCCTACCACAAAGGAGGTATTGGACTCACCCACGTCAAGCACAGAGCGTTGGCGCTGTACCTCCGTTCAATACGGGTACACAGGCTTTCATCAACATACAATCTTCCTGGCATCCTGATACTGGTCCAACACCCGCTGTGCCAATTGGACATTTATCGCCCTCCCTGTCACATGTTAGGCGTTTTTCTTGAAGCACAGCTATATGTTGGTAGTCACACTGGAGACACGGAATCCGACAGCAAATATTTATTATTGTACACTCCAACGCTGGAATCCGGCTAAGGACGTTGTACGACGCCACACCACTGTCGACTGGACGCGTGTTTTGCGAGCCATTCACGCGCTCTTCTTGTCCACTTTAGTGCGGTCGACGTGATTTGTGGTCACTAACGAGAAATTTCCGACCCAGCGAAGGCTACATGTAATTCATTTAACTGACGACCCAGTGTGCCCCCGCTGCGAGACGGTAGATACGGACGAACACAGACCGAACTGTGGCGCCGCATACGGGTGCTGGAAACTGATCCGTCAGATACTGGTTTTCCTCCTACGCCGCTTCTATGTTTCGATTTTGCCCCTGGACCCCTTTCATCCCGACGCCGTCTATATCCCGACGACCCAGATGAATACGGTCAATTGGGTACAGGGAATAGCGATACACTACATGTACCGCGACAGCCAAAAGGAAGTCCTCGATTTGTGGCAATACATGATCGACGAGTTCCAGGTCTTAACGAACAGAACGCAATATCGGAATGTTTTTGCTAACTATTTGGGGTAGTCGGCCCGGGTACGATTGCCGGGTGATGCACTTGTTTTTAATTTACGGTTCCGTTTCCGTATACAAGAGGCAGAATAAATACATTAATCATTTTTGCCATTAAGCAAACAAAACCTCTCTCCCTTTTTTCAATTAAAAAAGGTAAGAAGTAACAAAAAAGAAATGCCGAGGTTGTGAGTACAAGCCTCACCTGAAAAAGAATGGTAAGGCGACCGCTTGCGTTTTGCGTTAAGTGGGATACTCGGGTTCGGGTCTCGGTCCGTTTGAATAAAAAAAAGTGGTACAGCACATGCCCGCGAAAGGAAAAGATGCCGTTTTCGAGTCTCGGTCTGCCACACCGTTTTCATCTGCCAGTAAGTTTCACTCTGAAGAGGGCGTGGAAATAAAGGACAGCTGTATCTTTTCGTGCGAGCTTTGATTTCCCTTAATTTATTATGATGGTCGTCTCTCCTATATAGCTCGTCGACAGCAAAATGTTTTCGCATTAGGAGGAGAAACGTTGTGACTGAAATTTCGTAAGGAGATCCTACTGCAACGTGAAACGTAATTGTTTCACTGATGTCCACACCAAATCCTGTATAATGACCGATATACTCTCTCTTCTATTTCTCGATAATACGAAACGTGTTGCTATTCTTTGAACTTTCTCGATGAACTCCATTAATCCTGTCTGATAAGGATCCCAAGCCACTCAGCAATACTCCAAAAATGGTTGGACAAATATATAGACGGTCTCTTTAGTAGATCTGTTCTATCTTCTAAGTGTAAAAAGAATGGTTACAAGACCGCTCAAAATAGGCGGGAAATCCACGTTCTAGTAGCGATCCGGCTCAACTTTTCACTGTCGTCATTCCATTCTACATCTGATGGTAGAATTTATTGGCAATTGCGAATTTATTTGATGAATTTTGGAATAGTACTATTTTTAACGATAATTGGTAAGGAATCATTGAAAAGGATGGATGAAAAAAGAAAGGACGTTAAAGAAAAGTATAAATGGACAGATGAAATACAGAATTAAGTAAAGAAAGACAGGAAAGAAGCAAAAGACGTAGAAGAAAAGACTAGGTTAATGGTAGGGCGAGCGTTGAAGAAGCACAAGAAGCCAAGAAAATAGATCAAGAGGCGATCACTGAAACAGGGAAATAAAAGAAGGAGTTACAAGAAGAGATGAAGAAACTGTCTATTAGAATCGAAAACGTTGACAAACTACTAAACCAATTTACAGATTTGCATCAAGATCAAACAAAGTTGCATTATGCAATGAAAATTTCAAAAAGGAAGTAGATAAGACAGAGGAGCGACTTCGAAAGATCGAAGAACAGACTGAAAAGTTCAAAACCGTGAGGTTACAGAAGAAGAAATACGTAAAGTGGGTGTACATTACTAACCCCGTATCAGTAGCAGAAACCCCTGAGGCACAATTGCTTTTTGCATTTCATAACGAACAAGATAGGAAGAGTGAATGGCAACAGACAAGACGCAATAAGTCACATAAAGGTTCGCAAGACAGCTTCTGTAAAGTTTGGAAGATAGGAGACACGACACTGGCAGAAGTAAAGCTGTGAGGACGGGGTGTGAGTCGTGCTTGGGTATCTCAGTGGTAGAGCACTTGCCCGCGAAAGGCAAAGGTCCCGAGTTCGAGTCTCGGTCCGGCACACTGTTTTTATCTGCCAGTAAGTTTCAGCCATTATGTTACGTACAAGGAATGAGGAGCAATTCCATTTTAAACACTTTTTATCATTTAGACTGTTTCAGAACTATGAAGACAGTGAGAATACGTTTCACCCCAAAACCTTGATTGTGTAGTTCAATCTGTCATCACTACTGTCATAGCCTTATGCACATAAGTGTTCGGTAGCATGTGAGTCAGAGGAGCAGAAAAGGAGAATATTACGGGAACAGTAACCAGATTTATCTCATACTATGAATTTAGACATGCTTTCTTCAAAAATTAGTGGTCCTGAGTGGTGCAAGTATGGGTTACACATGAAATGATAATGCGCAAGGATTTAATACCATATGGATGTAATAGCAAAGGGAAGTTTCTTGATGGTACTGTTAGAAGGAACCAATTCTTAGATATTCCTTGCAGCCAAGGCAAGGTCAGTCGATACTGTTACATGAAACTAGCAACTAATTACCAGCAGGTACTGGCGGGATGATGCACTGAAGTTACTGAAGTATTGAAAAACACACTACGTGAACAGGAATTTGCTTTCAACCAACACCGTGCAAGGAAGAGAAAGAAAGATCACGGAAATAATTTCGAGAGTCCTCCACACAGCTATGATAATAATAGGAACAATGACAGGAATGGAACAGCAGTAGGACAGACTCATTTCCATGGAAACTACTGTCAAAGCATAATTAACGTGTTATTTGAATACGTTTACGTCATTTACCACCTTACGAAAACTGTGACTGTTATAAGACAGTTCACTAATGATGTAATATGGACGTCACATCAATGCAGACGTGAGTACTATACAGTCAATTCAATATAAATGATATTCACATTCTCACCAAAATTGTATTCGCAGGTAATTGACAGTGCAAATAAATGCCAAAACAGTCCGTCGTGAATAAATATTAGTTATTATAAGCAGCTATGCTGGTACCTCTCTCTAATAATCATGTCATACACTGACATATTATGTTGCTGGCCCTAAAGAAGAAAAATTCCATTCTTGGGTCTGTTAGGGTTCTAAATGAGTCATTAAAACATATGACAAGTTACATCAATGATCGATTATTATGGGAGAAATCAAGTAAAGAATGCACTGCTCGTTGACTTAAATAATCAAGTAGTACCCACAAATATCGAAAAATCATGTTTTGGCACAACCAAAATACAATTCTTTAGTGATATTATTATGGTGGAACGAATATGACCATGTCCGGATAAGATCGAGGCCATCGCGCAACTCCCATCACCAAGAAACAGGAAAGGACTGAGTGGATTTCTAGGTGTCATTAATTTATACAAGCGCTTCGTACAGATCAGCAACCTAGCAACCTAGAAAAACGACGGCTTTGTGTACATACGGGAAAGTTAACACTCATAGCGTGGGACGCAATGCTGACGAAGGTTCCCAGTAATTAAAGACCACACTGGTGAGGGCACCGATTCTGCCACACCTCAATTTAACGAAAGACTTTTACCTGGCCACTGTCAGTGCTAAGACTGGGCTCAGAGTTATTTGTTTTTAGGAATTCGAGATAAATGGAAGGTGCGAAAACAAAACCAACGCAATTGATAGCTGTATCGTGATGAAGAGAGAAAAGAATTCCTTTGTAGCTAACTAGAATCACTGGTACTTGTATGGGACTTCAAGAATTTCAGGTATTTCCCGTGCAGATGCAAGACTAGAACACATACTTATCACAAGGCCCTTGAGTTCTTGCTGGCAGAAAAACTGACCCATAGAAGACTGACTAAATGGGTAATTGTAGTTATAAGAAGTTGATTTCTCAGTCACGTATATGCGAGGGGAAACGAATGTCATAGCGGATGCAGTGTCCCAGTCACCAATGGGATTGGTGTGTGAAATAAACGAATACCAGGAGTGCAATCATTTTACCTTGTTTTACTTAAGAAAGGTAGTTCTTGAGAACTACATAACCATCTTTACAAGGGAGGTAGGAAACGAGCAAAACAAAGATCCGGCACTCTTGCAGCTAAAAAGCAAATGAAAGAACAGAAGCTAGGCAGCTATCAGGCAATTCTGTTTTCTAAGAAAAGAAATTTTATTCTATTCGAGAAATCTTCTCGATTCACTGTGTGTTATTTCTATAGCTGAGGAGCTAATAAATAATACCATTTGGTATATCCACCTAACGTATGCCCATTTTGGACTAAATACGAGTTTCCTCAAGTTACAAAATAGTACGTCATCTTAATAACATTGTCCGCAGCTCGTGGTGTTGCGGTAGCGTTCACTCTTCCCCTTCACGGGGTCCCGGGTTTGATTCCCGGCGGGGTTAGGGATTTTCCCTGCCTCGAGATGACTGGGTGTTATTGTATCGTCTTCATCATCGTCATTCTTCTTCACTACGGTCGGAGGAAGGCAATGGTAAACCACCTCCGCTAGGACCTTGCCTAGTACGGCGGTGCAGGTCTCCCACATCGCCCCCTACGCTCCTCGGAGTATGGGACCTCATCATCATTAATAACGTGTGAAGATGGATCAGAAAGTTTCTGTCTATGTGCAACGAACACAAAAAGGCAAGACCGTCGACCAGAGCGAGTCAGGCACCCCTACATCTACATCTATATGGATACTCTGTAATTTAAGTGCCTGGCAGAGCGTTCATCGAAACACCTTCACAATTCTGTATTATTCCAATCTCGTATAGCGCACGGAAAAAATTAATACCTATGTCTTTCCATGTGACCTCAGATTTCGCTTATTTTGTTAAGGTAATCGTTTCTCCCTAAGTAGGTCGGCGTCAGTAAAATATTTTCGCATTCGGAGGAGAAAGTTGGTGATTGAAATTTTGTGAGAAGATTCCGCTGCAACGAAAACCGACTTTGTTTTAATGATGTCCACCCCAAATCCTGTATAATTTCAGTGATACTCTCTCCCATATTTCGCGATAATACAAAACGTGCTGTCCTTCTTTGAACTTTTTCGATGTACTCCGTCAATTCAGTCTGGTTATGATTCCACACCGAGCAGCAGTTTGCTAAAAGAGGACGGACAAGCATAGTGTAGGTAGTCTCTTTAGTAGATCTGCTACATTTTGTAAGTGTACTGCCAATAAAACGCAGTCTTTGGTTAGCTTTCCCCACAACATTTCCTGGATTCCTTTTAGCATTCATGTGGACGGCCTCACACCTTTCGTTATTTATGGTCAATTGTCAATTTTCACACCATACACATGTCTTATCTAAATCGTTTTGCAAAGTCTTTTGATCTTCTGATGACTTCACATGTGGATAAACGACAGCGTCATCTGCAAACAACCGAAGACGGCTGCTCAGGTTTTCTCCCAAATCGTTATGTAGATAAGGAACAGCAAAGGGGCTATAACACTATGTTGGGGAACACCAGGAATCACTTCCGTTTTACTCGATGACTTTCTGTCACATACTACGAACTGTGACGTCTCTGACAGGAAATCACGTATCCAGTCACATAACTGAGACGATATTCCATAAACAAGCAATTTCACTACAAGCCGCTTGTGTGGTACAGCGTCAAAAGCATTCCGGAAATCCCTCTACGGAACTGCGCCCAAGAAATAGAGACAACTCGGCCCAGTCGATTTAAAGCGACCTCTTCCAAGGATACAACATGGGTTCCATTATATACTGGTGGTGGTTGAACTCAGTTAAATTTATTACACTCACACCACTGCGAAAAGCAATGGCACTGACAGCAATGAAGGCGTTATATAAGGAATTCCTCACACAAGTCGGTTGCATGGATAAAATGATTATGGAATCTCGGATAAGGGCTCCATGTTGGACTCCGAACAGTGGAAAGCAACACTAAGGAGTCATACGATCAAGAATATTTGCATTTGATCGTACCACCTGAGCTCAAATACCGCAGGATTTACAACGACAGGTCTTGGAAACATGTGCAGAATGTACGGCATCAAACAACATACTGCATTGGACTCCTTCTGGAAGTATTTTCAAGATATAATCAATGAGATTCCACACACTATCACATTGCTGTCAACTCTGATTATCCTAAAGAATTATCAACCACAACATAAAACGAAGGAAGTAGTGAATTTCCCACAAAGACTGTGACAACAGGACAAAGAATTGGGCGATCAGATGTTGTGAAGAATATAACACTCAGGAGACAAGTGAAAGGAACATCAAGACAAGCAGGCCAGGTTCAGAGAATACCACGTGGGTCAGAAAGTCCAAGTAAAATCCATCTTTGGTCTGCGATTATGATAGGTTATCTGTGGATAAGGAGCGGACGAGTGTCTTGGATTAGAATGAGTCAACGGAATAAGAAAGGATACCATCACTGATAATGCTGACGATTTTATAAAGTGATGAGCCATTTACAGCCGTGAAGGAGGCTGTGAGTTTACTGGGATGCATCGACATCAGCTAAATGCATTGATGAAACAGGAGTATCACAGGGAAATGAATATACTGATATAGTAATGTTGACTGTGAGCTAAGAAAGCACAATTTACTTCTTATCAGGTTGACTGTGTCGTGGAGAGATTGCATATTGGTACAGGGTGGCGCACGAAATGTGTTAACATTTTGTTTTTTAATATAAACGTTATTGTCTATACAATCTGAAGGGAACATATACTGCAATGAAGAGCCGTCCATGGAGATTTGTTCTAACGCAGCACATGCTCAGTATGTCCACCATTTTGTTTCCTAACTTCCTTCAAACGAACACTGAAGTTAGTGATTACCCTACGGCACACGTCTTCCGTAATTCCACTGCAAGCTTGAATAATAAGTCTTCTGAGCTCCATTAAATCACGTGGACGTTTCGGGAAAATTTTTTCCTGTAGGTACCCCCAAAGAAAAAAGTCACATGGATTGAGGTCGGGACTATTGGGGGGCCAATTTTGTCCGTCATTGAAGTCACCTGGAAACCTGAGTGAAATGATCCGCATGTCGAAATGTTCGTGTAAAAACTCCAACACAGTGTTAGCAGTATGTGGCCTTGCTCCATCTTGCATGAACCACTGCGTGTTGAAGGGCAAGGCAGTAGCAAGAAGCTGTGAAATGAAGCTATTGCGAAGCATGCTCAAATAACGCTCGCTGTTCACAGTTTCTTCAAAGAAAAAGGGTCCAATAAGTCCGCGACTGGAAATTGCTGCCCACGCTGCAATCCTTGGAACTTAATGTTGTCGTTGATGAAGCACTTGTGAGTTTTCAGTGGACCAAAAGCGTACATTTTGTTTGTTAACCACACAGTCTAAATGAAAATGCGCCACATCCGAAAACCAAACGAAGTTGAGAGTTTCTTCCCTATCCTCCGCCCACTGAGCAAACAGTAGTATCTGCTGCTTGTGTTCTTCAGTGAGCTTCTGTGCACAGATCATCTTGTATGGATACATATGGAGGTCACTTTTAAGAATGCGTTGACCGGAGCGTCTGGATATTCCCAGTTGCACTGCTACCTTTCTATACGATTTCCCGGGACTTCTCTGTACAGCAACTAGTACCGCTTCAATTTTCTCCGGCGAACAAACAGGCTTACGCCGAGGTCGCTTCGCTTCCAATACTGTTCCTTCCTGTACAAATTTATCGTACAACCTGTGGATGGTCTTCTTGCAAGGGACCCATCGTGTGTTAAACTTTTGTCGAAAACGCCTCTGAGTCACAACAAGGCTTTTCGTTTCATGAAAAATTAACACAATTGCCGATCGTTGCTGTGTCGTCAGTCTTCCATTGTCAGCCATTGCTGCTTACTAGTCTCCTAGCGGCAGTATCGTGAATTACACGTCATTTCGTAACTCATTTGCTTTTCCAAGTTCTGCTGGTAGTGCTGTAGAGATCCCAGCGGGATATCTAATGTGCGTCGTAAATAGTGAAAGAAACAATTGGTAACACATTTCGTGCGCCACCCTGTATTTTAAGATTTGTATTAGTATTTGTATTTTAGGATTCGTCATGAATGCGTTTGAGTAGGTGATTATTTGTCTAGAGGAGCCGACTGGGGTCCAATATTCTAGTTCTCAGCTGTGCTTATAGTAGTGTCGAATTCATGGCAGTGAGGCGTGGTGTCTTCACTCTGATTCTATTGTGCCAAAAACTATAGTGAGAATCGCTTTTGTCTCCAGTATGTTAAGACAAGTAACAGATGGTTGTCTAGTTTCATGATAATTTCCACTGTCTACTATTCTTCAGTGCATTCTCAGATCTTTGAGACTTTTGGTTCTTGTTTCACACAAATAGTCAGCCTGCGATACGTTAAACAGAGTCAGATGCGAGGTTATTAAGCAACCCCACGACAATGAGTAACTTTGCCAACTGATAGTCTTAGTTCTGCAATTCTAATGGGAAAGTATGTTACACTAACTCTGATGATTTCATAATTATTTTGAGTGCTTTATTATTCCATTGCTTTTTATAATGAACTACAGACTTGCATTTAAATCTTCCGTTTATTATTACAGTTAATCTTTTTGTATGATGAATATTATGTCAATGTCCCACTTTAAAATTTAGTACTAAGGCCAAAGTAATTTAAAGCGCTAGTAAATCTGTTGCATACACTAATTTCTTCATTTAGTCTCAAGGGTTTATTTGTTTCACGATTAATTCTGATACATTTAAATTCTCTAACATGCATGGGATTTTGCAAGTTCCAGTTTTCAAAGCCGGCTGGTGTGGCCGAGCGGTTCTAGGCACTTCAGTCTTGGACCGCGGTACCGCTAAGGTCGCAGGTTCGAATCCTGCCTCAGGCATGGATGTGTGTGATGTCCTTAGGTTAGTTATGTTTAAGTAGTTTTAAGTTCTAGGGGACTGATAACCTCAGATGTTAAGTCCCATAGCGCTCAGAGCCATTTGAAACATTTTGAACCAGTTTCAAAACACTGTAGAAAAAGAACCACTTCTCAGTATGACCTCAAATGTGAACAGAATATTATCGAACGGGAGAAACGTTATGGAAACAAAGAAAATCAAACGAAAACTGTCCCACTACACGCTGCTGCAAGCGTCATAGCGTAAATGAATTCTGCTATAAGTGACCGATGAATCGCAATACGATTGCTATGGTGTGATTTGTACAATAAACCAACGGGGCTGCGCAATGTGCATGACCGTATCAGTTTGGTATTCAACAGACCTGGCAGTGTTAGGTAGGCCTGTCCACCAGGAAAGATGGTTCCACACTGGATGGGAGAAATCGGCTTTTAATTGACCTGAGGACAAAAATCTGATAAAAAGCAACAACGACATGTGTTTTGAACTGTCCTGACGTCAAAAACTGGATAAAAAGTAACAATGAAATTGGTTTATAATTGTATTGAGACTGGCACAAGACATGTTCAATATGCTGTCCGTTGTTTTGTGCCACATGTTGAAATCGAGAAACAGCGTGTTCCACAAGAGATATCACTGTCTCGAGGGTCACGTTCAGAATGCGTTGGGCAGAGTCTGTCCTCATTTGAGCTAATTTTGTAATCGGGTCTCTGAACACAGGTAACAGGACTTGAAGGACCCAAACCCTCGAAAAAATAGGCCCTACGATAAACCATACCGCCAACCCACACCACACAGTTAACTTTGCAGAATGAAGCAGTACCGGTTGATATGCGAGCTGGTTTTTCCGTTACCACATTATTTATTTCTGCGTATTGACATGTTTTTACAGGTGAGAATGGGCTTTGTCTGTTCACAGAATATGTCACGGTCAATGGACATTCATTGTCCGCTTACATGCGAACAAGAAATTCTAGAACAAATGTTTGTCTTGTTGACATGTTAGTATGAAGGCAATTTGGTGTGGATATCAATGCAGAACGTTTCGTAGAATTTTATGCACTGTACTCACAGGCAGGTCTTGAGATCTTGCAATGCCCAATGCACTGCATGGCTGCTCACCACCGCCCGACCCTTCGCGCAAAGCTGTGGCAGTGTTTTCCACTAACTTCCTCCTTCTGCTAAAATGCACTTCAAAAGAACTTATCTTTTCGAATTTAATAATAATTTTTTCCAGACCTTTGCCAGACATCGGATCAATGCCTTTTCTCATACCCGTAAGTGTCCACTACTTCTGCACAGCTGCTGGCGCACAGTCACCGTTTTTGTAAAAGATCTTTTTCAGCTTTACTTACTTTTTGTTTCAGTAGCGTTTCTTCCTTATTCCACTACCGAGCTAGGTGGCACAGTGGTTAACACACAGGACCGGTGTTCGGGAGGACGACGGTTCAAACCCGCGTCTGACCATCCTGATTTAGAATTTCCTCGATTACCCTAAATCGCTTCAAGCAAATGCCGGGATGGTTGGTTTGAAAGGGCACGGCCGACTCTCTCGCACATACTTCCCTAATCCAATGGAACCGGTGACCTCGTTGTTTTATCCCCTCCGCCAAATCAACCAATCTTTTTGCATTCACATCTCAGGTCATTCTGAGCGGTGGTTCCGTTTAACAGCGTTTTCAAACTGGAACTTCAATTATAATAATCCTTTATGTCACGTCTGCCTGACCGAATTGTTGCGAATAATAACAGATGTGTATCGGGTTCATATTTCTTATGCCTTTTTTCCATACACTCAAGTGCCCGCAACTTCTGCAGAGTTACTGGCGCGCGGTCACCGTTCTTGTAAAACAACTTTGCTAGCTTTATTTTGCATATTTCGTTAATTTTTTGTTTCCATAACATAGCCCCCTTATTCCACTTACATTTGTGATTATTCTAAATAGTATTTCCTTTTTGTAGCGTTTTCAAACTGGAACTTTAATTACAATAACTCTTTATTTGATGTCTGCCTGACTGTATCGTTACGAATAATCACAGATGTGTATCAGGTTCATATATATTATATTTTATTAGCACGGCCTGCGAATGCATTAAGAAGACCCGAACCCCTGATGGCCTGATGGTGATTTTACAATACATGAATTAGTTATGTTTTTAAAATAATACATATACCTGTCCTACATTCTAATAAAAAATTAATGGTGAATGTCGGCTTTCTGCCCGCATCTCGTGGTCGTGCGGTAGCGTTCTCGCTTCCCACGCCCTGGTTCCCGGGTTCGATTCCCGGCGGGGTCAGGGATTTTCTCTGCCTCGTGATGGCTGGGTGTTGTGTGCTGTCCTTAGGTTAGTTAGGTTTAAGTAGTTCTAAGTTCTAGGGGACTTATGACCACAGCAGTTGAGTCCCATAGTGCTCAGAGCCATTTGAACCATTTTTGTAGGCTTTCTCTGCAAATATCCTGATAAACTCGGCTCCGATTATGAAACTGGCCGATGTGCAGCAACTTTTCGGCACGTTTATTACTTGCAAACTGGCGAATAAGATGAGAAGTAAGAAACTTGCTGAAACAATAATATTATCTTGGAACTATTCCATTTGGTCCGTGTTTGCATAGAAAAACAGTAATATCAGAAATTGAGTCCGCCTTGATGCAAAACACCTTGTTATTCGTTTATTTCTTTATTATCAAAAAAATGGTTCAAAAGGCTCTGAGCACTATTCGACTTATCTTCTGAGGTCATCAGTCGCCTAGAACTTAGAACTAATTAAACCTAACTAACCTAAGGACATCACACACATACCTGCCCGAGGCAGGATTCGAACCTGCGACCGTAGCGGTCGCTCGGTTCCAGACTGTAGCGCCCAGAACCGCACGGCCACTCCGGCCGGCTCTTATTATCCCAAATTAGTTTCGGCGACAAATATCACCATCATCAGTGGGGTTTTTTAATCTAAAACATGCAGAAAATAGCACGGTTATACAAACACAGTAAAATATTTCAAAAGACGAATTGTAAAAATGTAATAGTGCTTTACTGTGTTTGTACAACCATGCCATTTTCTGCATGCTTTAGATTAAAATAACCCACTGATAATGGTCATATTTGTCGCCGAAACTAGTTTGGGTAAGTGTATTATTGTATTGTATTGTATGAATCTGGGGACCTAGAAACGACGAAGAGGCTTCGTCCACGCCGTAGCCCGTAGTGGTACACAACCCCACAACAGGCTACAGCAGTCCACTCACCCCACCGCTGCCGCTCACCGAACCCAGGGTTATTGTACGGTACGGCCCCCAGCGGACCCCCCGGGAACGTCTCACACCAGACGAGTGTAACCCCAGTGTTTATGTGGTAGAGTAAGGATGATTTATGCGTACGTGGAGAAAGTGTTTGCGCAGCAATTGCCGACTGAGGTGTAATAAGGGGAACGAGTCCGCATTCGCCGAGGCAGATGGAAAACAGCCTTAAAAACCATCCACAGGTTGGCCGGCACACCGGACCTCGACACTGATACGCCGGGCGGATTCGTGCCCGGAAAGCAGTGCATTAGACAGCAGAGCAATTTAGTTAGGTACCTACCTACATGGGATATTAGTTCTGCTTATTAATTTAAATACTCAAGTAGGTAATTTATAGCGTTTATTGTTAATTACTTACGTTCGTGACAGTCATTCAAAGAATATCTAACAAAAGGGAAAAAAAGCTGGAAAATATTTAAGGGACAAAATTTAAGAAAGTTTATTTCTTGAGGAAGAACCAGATAATGTACTACGAGCCGTTCGTTGTACAGTCAAGATGAATGGCGAAACAGTCGCTGTAAGTCCTGATACAGTTTTCTGTCGAATCCCCTTCCATATGAAGTCACCACAACAGATCGGGTCATGATTCACCTTTTAATTAGCCTTATATCTATTAACTTTTGTTGATGGCCTTCTTTACTGTTAAATCCTATAAGTTTTAAAGTCACAGGCATCAGAGGTTTAGTCCTTGACGGAGGGTTTCTTTACACTGAGTTGTATGGAACACTGATGAAGTGTTATCCTTCGTCCTCGAAAAGTACGTGAACTTCGTGATAAAACACTTTGATTCCAATTGAAATATAGTATTTGATGGACTCCCTGAGAAGAGAGCAGAGAAAAGTATAAAATCTGATGATCGCGCGCGAAGAACCACCTGCTTCTGTTTTATTTGATGGGACAATCTTACCAACTATGCCAAAATAACATTTCTTACTAAACGAACTTAATAGGAAACATCTTATTTCAGTATTCAAAGAAAAATAGTATGGTGAGGGATATCAGGGTAAGCAGGCCACTGACGACACAGACCCCTTGATTGTTGGCATAGCCATAGAAAAGTCGAGACAGGGAGGCCACGTCTTCATTTGCCAGGGAAGATACTGATTTGTTGGTCTTGATGACTAACCATATAGCTGTGAATTGTGAGCATGAAGATCCCGCTTCCGATATCTTCCTAATGAAACCTGGATAAGGCAACCAAGATACATCCACTTCAACTTCAATAGTTCTAAGCTCTCTGAAGAAGGTAAAATAAATGAGCTATTTCATCACGCCCTCAGTGGTTGTGACGTCACCTCTACACTTTCTCAACGGGTCAAAATGAAAGTTATAAACATATTTCAAAGGAACATGAACCTCCAACCCGTCGCCTCAGGCTTCATGTATTCCAACGCCACTCCCGATAAGGCACTGAAGCAGGAGTGAAGTTCATTGTGTGTTTGAACGCGGGTGGCAGCTCCAAATTCGCCTGCAACTGTTCCAGAGAGTTTTATCGAAATATAATAAATTCAGCTAGACTTCTTTGCCTGTCACCGAAGCCTCCGCTCGCCAGCACTCCCTTAGGGTCTACTTACAGGTTCGGATCTAGAGGAACAACCAGCTGGATTCATTACAATGAGGATGGATGACCACAAAACAACCGTCTGATACCCATCGCTATCACCCAACCACCAGCGCCCCCTGAACTGCTCAACACAACAAGAAGGGGTACCAAGCAGCTTGTTCCTGGTAGAAAGCGTCTATATAAGTGTTGGGCTATATGCAACAACTCCAAGGGACTTTAATTCCTTAACCCTCTGACGGGAGAGGACATCTTCCTTGATACGACGCAAATCGATGATGAGACTGACATCATTGAGGAGGAAATAAGTTTAGATCCTATTCCAGAAGGAGACGGAGAATTGCAAGACGACGTTTCGTCACAGGGACCATTTTCCCAGAAACACAGGAAACCATTAAAAAAACTGACGATGAATGTCAATACACAACAATAACTGCTTAATTAATGTTTGTAAAATATTTTAACTGAAGCATTTCTCCATCACCAAAATATTTCTTTTCATATAGCTTTTCTTCTTTTATAAAGCGGTTTATTATTTTCTTGGACTAGCATGTTAATTAATTAATTATTACACGGAGATAACTTCCTAAGTTGGTAGGAACCTAACTAAAATGCACATAAAATTGAATATTTCAACGAATTTGGATGATCTGGGGTTCAAAAGTAAAGTAACTTCACAAAAAATGTCTTAGCAGGAATTAAGCGCAACGAATGTTTTCACATTTTATTTGTCTCTCTGCAAACGAGTGAGTGAATTTTAATATTTAGGAGCTCTTTTTACTCATAAGTTGATACTCCACAATTTTCATGCATTACACTTCTCATCTGGAGTAGCCGTTTTGAGTGACAGGCGTTGGAACAAGAGTAAAACTCACTTTTCCGCCAAGCTGGTAAAAACTCAAGACCACTTTTGCGCCAAGTTGCTAGAAATTGACGATTTTTTGCGATTCGATTGATTGTGGCTAAACGGCTCAACCGATTTTAACTTTTTAGCAGACCATTGTACGTGTAATTTTATGCTCTTTCATTTTGGTATTCTGGATATTTTCCGAGTTAGAAGCGAAAAAGTGGGAAAAGTCTAAAAATTTTTGTTTCATTTTTGATTCATTACAATGAGGATGGATGACCACAAAACAACCGTCTGATACCCATCGCTATCACCCAACCACCAGCGCCCCCTGAACTGCTCAACACAACAAGAAGGGGTACCAAGCAGCTTGTTCCTGGTAGAAAGCGTCTATATAAGTGTTGGACTCATATTAAGAAGGACCCTCGTTCAAATACCCTACCTTCCAGCAAGAAGCAGGTTTTCTGTGATTTTTCTAAAAGGATTAACGTAAATTTTCGGTCAGTTCTTTTGAAAAAAACACTGCCAATTTCCTTAATTTATGTCAGTTCTGAGCCTACATTCCCTCTCGAATAACTTCGTCGCTGGTGGGAATTGTAATTCTAATCTCTCCCCTCACTGACAGCCAGACAGCAAAATCTACTGCTCTTGTTAATGGGTAATGAGCTCACTAGGTAACAAGAACCTAAAAATTAAATATCATGTCAAACATCATATGACTCCTATCTCATATTTTTTCTGCCATTCCCGACAATAGAAAATGAGGGTACTGTTGATATCGACGACAAGCGTGTCAACCTTTGCCAATGGTGACTTCCGGATGTGATCAGCACACTGCTCTCACAGCTATTCTCAGCTTCTCAGAACTAGGATTTGGTACTTCTCAATCAAATAGTTCCTCAACTGGCGTCACAAGATCTCGTGCCTACCGCTCCAGTCCTCTCAGCAAGCAACAATCCTTGGCGGTACTTACGATCGAACCCGCGTCCTCCACATAGCTGTACACTCTGGGCACTTAGCTGCGGAGGCGGACTTCTTATTACACCGTTATAGTATGTCATGTAAACTGATATGTTGTCGCCTCCCAAATATCCCATGATGTGACA
The DNA here is from genome assembly GCF_023898315.1 of Schistocerca nitens. Classification (NCBI taxonomy): domain Eukaryota; kingdom Metazoa; phylum Arthropoda; class Insecta; order Orthoptera; family Acrididae; genus Schistocerca; species Schistocerca nitens. Next base: position 395,029,677 of record NC_064616.1, read on the forward strand.
GATATAATAAATATATCCTGTTCGCCTGCTGATTTCATTGAGGAAATCTCGATAAGAGCCACTTAGTCCCATGAAATGTGCCATCCTACAGTAAGAGCCATATCACTTCTGTTCCAAGTAGTCCAACACTTATAGAGATCAGGAATTCGTAAATGTACTTGCCGATATCCACAGTGCACCAGATTCGCTGCTACTGAGCAAGTTTACGTTGCTCTTACTCCTCTGGTACTAACACCGATTTAAATGCCGCCCACGAACGATGCTGCTGTGACGTTTCTAAACTAGTCACAAAGTTTAATTCTGTGATCTGCACTGTCTTACGCTCAAGATATTTGCAAAATTCTGTTATTTTCTTCTGTTAGTCCGCTGAGAGTTTTGGCACTGACACATGAAATAATGTGATTGTCTACTTTCCATGTACGTCCTGTATAGGTGATGTACACTCCTGGAAATTGAAATAAGAACACCGTGAATTCATTGTCCCAGGAAGGGGAAACCTTATTGACACATTCCTGGGGTCAGATACATCACATGATCACACTGACAGAACCACAGGCACATAGACACAGGCAACAGAGCATGCACAATGTCGGCACTAGTACAGTGTATATCCACCTTTCGCAGCAATGCAGGCTGCTATTCTCCCATGGAGACGATCGTAGAGATGATGGATGTAGTCCTGTGGAACGGCTTGCCATGCCATTTCCACCTGGCGCCTCAGTTGGACCAGCGTTCGTGCTGGACGTGCAGACCGCGTGAGACGACGCTTCATCCAGTCCCAAACATGCTCAATGGGGGACAGATCCGGAGATCTTGCTGGCCAGGGTAGTTGACTTACACCTTCTAGAGCACGTTGGGTGGCACAGGATACATGCGGACGTGCATTGTCCTTTTGGAACAGCAAGTTCCCTTGCCGGTCTAGGAATGGTAGAACGATGGGTTCGATGACGGTTTGGATGTACCGTGCACTATTCAGTGTCCCCTAGACGATCACCAGTGGTGTACGGCCAGTGTAGGAGATCGCTCCCCACACCATGATGCCGGGTGTTGGCCCTGTGTGCCTCGGTCGTATGCAGTCCTGATTGTGGCGCTCACCTGCACGGCGCCAAACACGCATACGACCATCATTGGCACCAAGGCAGAAGCGACTCTCATCGCTGAAGACGACACGTCTCCATTCGTCGCTCCATTCACGCCTGTCGCGACACCACTGGAGGCGGGCTGCACGATGTTGGGGCGTGAGCGGAAGACGGCCTAACGGTGTGCGGGACCGTAGCCCAGCTTCATGGAGACGGTTGCGAATGGTCCTCGCCGATACCCCAGGAGCAACAGTGTCCCTAATTTGCTGGGAAGTGGCGGTGCGGTCCCCTACGGCACTGCGTAGGATCCTACGGTCTTGGCGTGCATCCGTGCGTCGCTGCGGTCCGGTCCCAGGTCGACGGGCACGTGCACCTTCCGCCGACCACTGGCGACAACATCGATGTACTGTGGAGACCTCACGCCCCACGTGTTTAGCAATTCGGCGGTACGTCCACCCGGCCTCCCGCATGCCCACTATACGCCCTCGCTCAAAGTCCGTCAACTGCACATACGGTTCACGTCCACGCTGTCGCGGCATGCTACCAGTGTTAAAGACTGCGATGGAGCTCCGTATGCCACGGCAAACTGGCTGACAGTGACGGCGGCGGTGCACAAATGCTGCGCAACTAGCGCCATTCGACGGCCAACACCGCGGGTCCTGGTGTGTCCGCTGTGCCGTGCGTGTGATCATTGCTTGTACAGCCCTCTCGCTGTGTCCGGAGCAAGTATGGTGGGTCTGACATACCAGTGTCAATGTGTTCTTTTTTCCATTTCCAGGAGTGTATAATAGCTGCCTTTTACGCTCATCATTTTGTGCGTGATCTCATGGTCTGTTGCTGTATTATAAGTCTGTTATGGGTTTTCTTACAGTTATCGTCTCAGGTAACTGCTTAGATTAAGCACGTTATTAAGTTTCACTACAGGAAATGCTGCCTTAGGTAGCCTTAATTTTACAGTACACCGGGCATATTATCTCTTACTTTTAAAATCTCCACTCAGTAACGGTTAAGAGAATCTCTTTCTTTTGGCTGCAGTCTGAATATTATAGATACCATCTACGCACCAGTGAAATCAATCACATCTTTAAAGACAGCAGCTCACATGCTCTACCACAGTCGTAACTGCTGACTCTCTAAATTTTACGAAATTAAGCAGAAGTTAAAATGTACGTAAAAAAACTAAAAAAATGTTATTGAGATAACGAAAACGAAGTATTAGGCGCAAAAAAACATACACTCTAGTTCGTAACTGCATGCAATGATTACGTATTGTGAGACTGAATGTTAACATGCGAAATTACTTGTTGCATTGAGTTTTCTATGTCCTGATAATTTAGGCTATTTTTTAAAGATGTTACCTGATTGCATAATACTGATATTCATTCTCGAAACGACGTTGGATCCGAAGATGCAATACCAAATAAGATAAAATGAGATGTCTGTATTTAATAGCCAATGCGAAGCCTTTTTCAAACCTGAAATTCCAATGGGAAACAAATTACGTAAATAAGAAATAGGTCCCTGCGTATAGATGATCAGTCAGCGTGTCTGACATCCATTCGAACGGGCTTCATTCAATTTCGGGTACTGTCTGGGATTTTTACTGGCGGGAGGAATGGAGTAGTCTGGTTTCAGCCTCGTAAGGTGAACTGTTAAGTTACCTGAATATATAATAGCGGCTCCAAGGTCTAGAAAGCCTACAGGTACACGGAAACAAGTGTGCTGGCCCCATCCCCTTCCATACCGCAACCTAATGACACGATAGTGGCCAGAATCAGGTCATCCTCTGAGTCTTTTGTGTTTGATCGTAGAGAATAGAGTATAACTAACTTACATAATAGTGGTTTAAGACTTGTATTTCAAGATTTAAGAGTTGCCAGAGCCATGAACTTCTCAAGTTAGCCGGCCGGTGTGGCCGAGCGGTTCTAGGCGCTTCAGTCTGGAACCGCGCGACCGCTATGATCGCCGGTTCGAATCCTGCCTCGGGCATGGGTGTGTGTGATGTCCTTAGGTTAGTTAGGTTTAAGTAGTTCTAAGTTCTAGGGGACTGATGACGTCAGAAGTTAAGTCCCATAGTGCTCAGAGCCATTTGAACCATTTTTTTTTCTCAAGTTATTTAAAATAATTTTCAACAGTGACTAAGTGATGGTGAATAGCTCATTCATCTTTGTGCTACAAGGGTAGGTTGAGACGATGAGGGGTGTGTGACTGGTGAGAGTTGGGTGTGAGATGCGTCTGTGCGTGAAGTGTACGTCAGTTGGGTGTCAGGTGGGTGTGAAATAGGTGTGAGGTATGTCTGAGGTAGCTGGGAATGGGTGTGAAGTGTGTCTGAGGTAGGTGTCAGGTGGTTCTGAGGTGAGTGTTACGTGGATCTGAGTGGTGTTTTGTGTGAGGGGTGAGAGGTCATGTGCGTCGATTGAGATCATGTGAAGTGAGCTGAGGTGAGATGAGGTGCACAGAGATGAAATGAAGTGAGGAATAATAACATGAAAGCACTGTCAACACAATTACAAATCATTCGTCAAACTATGTGTTAATGCATACAACAAAATCATTTGCAACCATAGGTCCTCAAGCATTCTTAGCAAAACTGTAGAGGTGACTATACAACCAAACAACGGTTTATTTGACAGTCTCAAGATCACATCATTACACTCCGCAGCATGTTAACCAAGCGGCAGAGGCATTGCGTTGAAGACTATCTTTCTAGGACGCAGAATAACGCTTAAGACTGGCGAGTTAGGAGGCACTGTTACCCCATCTGTTTTTTCTATTTATTCTCTTTGTAGACAAGCCGTTTCGAATTTCAGGCTACCTGTGTGCAATAGACACGTTTTTTTCTAATTTTTATTTTATTTGATTTTTTTTTTTTTTTTTTTTTTTTTTTTTTGAGCGGCGGTTATCACCTACTCATTTGTCGATCATTCATGACAGTAGTATCAGAGTAAGGCGTTCGTGCGAGGGAGGCCGGTGTTCGGGTTCCGCCTGGCTGAATTTTGGAGTTGATTTGGAGGGCCAGGGGAAAGAACAAGATAAGTCAATTCTGATGAAACTCGAGAAAAAACGATTTTAATGTTTTCACTGTGATTACATCAATATATAATAAAATACAATACTTTTTATTTCCTTCATTAACTACACTCCTGGAAATGGAAAAAAGAACACATTGACACCGGTGTGTCAGACCCACCATACTTGCTCCGGACACTGCGAGAGGGCTGTACAAGCAATGATCACATGCACGGCACAGCGGACACACCAGGAACCGCGGTGTTGGCCGTCGAATGGCGCTAGCTGCGCAGCATTTGTGCACCGCCGCCGTCAGTGTCAGCCAGTTTGCCGTGGCATACGGAGTTCCATCGCAGCCTTTAACACTGGTAGCATGCCGCGACAGCGTGGACGTGAACCGTATGTGCAGTTGACGGACTTTGAGCGAGGGCGTATAGTGGGCATGCGGGAGGCCGGGTGGACGTACCGCCGAATTGCTCAACACGTGGGGCGTGAGGTCTCCACAGTACATCGATGTTGTCGCCAGTGGTCGGCGGAAGGTGCACGTGCCCGTCGACCTGGGACCGGACCGCAGCGACGCACGGATGCACGCCAAGACCGTAGGATCCTACGCAGTGCCATAGGAGACCGCACCGCCACTTCCCAGCAAATTAGGGACACTGTTGCTCCTGGGGTATCGGCGAGGACCATTCGCAACCGTCTCCATGAAGCTGGGCTACGGTCCCGCACACCGTTAGGCCGTCATCCGCTCACGCCCCAACATCGTGCAGCCCGCCTCCAGTGGTGTCGCGAAAGGCGTGAATGGAGGGACGAATGGAGACGTGTCGTCTTCAGCGATGAGAGTCGCTTCTGCCTTGGTGCCAATGATGGTCGTATGCGTGTTTGGCGCCGTGCAGGTGAGCGCCACAATCAGGACTGCATACGACCGAGGCACACAGGGCCAACACCCGGCATCATGGTGTGGGGAGCGATCTCCTACACTGGCCGTACACCACTGGTGATCGTCGAGGGGACACTGAATAGTGCACGGTACATCCAAACCGTCATCGAACCCATCGTTCTACCATTCCCAGACCGGCAAGGGAACTTGCTGTTCCAACAGGACAATGCACGTCCGCATGTATCCCGTGCCACCCAACGTGCTCTAGAAGGTGTAAGTCAACTACCCTGGCCAGCAAGATCTCCGGATCTGTCCCCCATTGAGCATGTTTGGGACTGGATGAAGCGTCGTCTCACGCGGTCTGCACGTCCAGCACGAACGCTGGTCCAACTGAGGCGCCAGGTGGAAATGGCATGGCAAGCCGTTCCACAGGACTACATCCAGCATCTCTACGATCGTCTCCATGGGAGAATAGTAGCCTGCATTGCTGCGAAAGGTGGATATACACTGTACTAGTGCCGACATTGTGCATGCTGTGTTGCCTGTGTCTATGTGCCTGTGGTTCTGTCAGTGTGATCATGTTATGTATCTGACCCCAGGAATGTGTCAATAAAGTTTCCCCTTCCTGGGACAATGAATTCACGGTGTTCTTATTTCAATTTCCAGGAGTGTATCTTGGGTACATCGGATGTGGAAATAGCGCCACTGACGTGTAGAGTGTTCTTAGAATGAAGTAGCTATCCAAAATGCAGTTAAGCGCCACTCTGCAAGGGGAAACAAACAGGCAAGTCAAGCGAAACAGGCGCAACAACTCCATAATAATCACCACTAAACGAATTTCTGGTTGTGATAATACAGTTGTGGTACTCATATCGTGTACATTTAGCTGTGGGACATCTGACTGAAGAACTTCATATCACTAGGGCGGAAATACTTAGTCACGGATTGCAAATCCTTAGCTAGAAAATTGGAAGGAGATCTAGAACAAAGAATGACATTGTTCGAGTTAGATTACAACGAACGGAAGATAACTGCGAAGATATTGTGCACTAGACAATACATGAAATCTGAAGTTAACATACCATTATAATTAAGTGCGTGCAGTTCAAATAGTCTGCCCATTGGTTAACACTGCTATGCTGTCCTTGTGATTCAAGTTTGCATTCCTCTGAGATATGTCCATAGATACTTAAGCATCTGGTCGTGGCTGGCTTCAGATGATACTGGGTGAGGCAGATAAAAGTGGCCCGGAGAACAGGGTTCCCGGGGACAAAGGGACACGGCAGAGGAAAGGAAATACAGTACGACCCTGACTATATCAGATGGTGAAAGTGAACACCATTCATCTATTGGTACTTTTTGACCCTGGACAACAAGCTGCTGAAGGCGGATCGAAGCTGGCCTCCTGGAATTGGTGGAATCTCATCCGAAATGTTGTGCTGCAGTTTTTGAAGGCTATAAGAGTTGTTACGATACGCCTTAGACTTGAGGGCTCCCCACACCAAGTAATCGCACACTGATAGATCAGGTGGACTGTTTGGCCAGCTACGGCAGTGAGTAGACTGGTCTCTGTTAATAACTCTGTCACGCGTGAAGATTGTATTAATGTACTCCAAGGTTCGCCCGGATGCATGGTCAGTTTCTCCATCCTCTTGGATTTAAGTGTAGGTCTTTTCCTCCACCGTTAATGCAGCCACAAATGGTTTCCACTCTTCCGGGCCACTTTTGTTTGCCGCACCATATATTACCTTAATAGGCTCAATTTTTGAAGGGCATTTTGCAACGTACTACGAGTCAAACAGTGCTTTCCATTTCATGATGAACACTGACAACGGTCAAAGGAGATGATTACATCTGGGTACTTTGATAATTCCCTCGAAATCTCCAGGTGTTCCCATCTGTGTCTTTGCGTTCCATAATCATATATTTTTATTGCCCTGCAAACGTAATGTAATTTTGTTACTCTTCAGGCCACTAATTTGAATGAGATTTACATAATGAATGAAGGGGAAGACCGTGACGATTTTATTTTCACTACCAGTGGAATCATTAAATGTACAGGGTGTCCCAGGAGGAATGGTCAATATTAGTGGATATGACACAACGATCATTCCAAGTAGAAAATTCAAGTAAACGTGGGCTCTAAAGTGCACACCTTAAGAGCTATGAGCACTTGCTTATCTTCGCCACTGTGAAACACGTCTCTTCCAGTGAACAAGTGTTCACAGCGCTTAAGATATGCAATTTAGAGCCCATGTTAGACAATTTTTTCTTGCTTTAGTTCACACTATTTCCATCAAAAATATAGAAAGTAAGGAGCTTGCAGTAGAAGATATTTGTTTTACAGAACCGAAGATGAAGAAATGCTCACAGTTCTTAGGGTACCGGTATGCACTTTATAGCTCATGTTTGCTAGACTCCTTTGTTCTGAGTGGTATTCAAAAATGTTCAAATGTGTGTGGAATCTTATGGGACTTAACTGCTAAGGTCATCAGTCCCTAGGCTTACACACTACTTAACCTAAATTATCCTAAGGACAAACAAACACACACACCCATGCCCGAGGGACGACGCGAACCTCCGCCGGGACCAGCCGCACAGTCCATGACTGCAGCGCCTTAGACCACTCGGCTAATCTCGCATGGCAGTGATAGTCCCTGTCATATCCCTGAACACTGACCATTCCTCCTGGGACTCCTTGTATTGATCTCTTCAGTATCCTCATCCTAGGTATGTGTGATTAAGTGAAAATAGAAAGATGTCACTTCTTTTGCGCCCTTCTTCGTAATGCATTCAAGATAAACATAAAAAAAGGATTCGCCTATTGCAAGAACATGGATATTGAACGAATGGAGCGTAAGTTACCGCTTAAAGTAAACGCTATTGGTACTTAAATTTCGCAAGGATACACTTTTGTGAAGTCTATGGACACAGTCATCTACTTTTTGTTTTCTCATACCTCCAGTTCACCGGCAGGGGGACGGGGGAAAGGGGTAGGGGAGACGGGGCCGGATTTCTACTGTTTGCTTTGCCCTCTCGCGTTCCGATGACTCGCCACTAACTTGATTCTTCTTTCCCCTAAAAAGTGACTTTCTTCGTTCTTTCCCCTTACGGAGAAACTTTGAATGACCATATCTCTTGTCTGTTTCTTTTTTTTTTTTTTTCAGCATCTCAACAGAGGTATGTGATAAGTCTGAGTCAAGTTGTAGCAATGACTCAATTTCGAGAAAAACAAAGACTTTCCTTGGTTTTTTCCCCGGACACTTCTTTAAGTCTAGCGAGGAACACAAAATACACTACTGTCCATTAAAATTGCTACACCATGAAGATGACGTGCTACAGACGCGAAATTTAACCGACAGGAAGAAGATGCTGTGATATGCAAATGATTAGCTTTTCAGAGCATTCACAAAAGGTTGGCGCCGGTGGCGACACCTACAACGTGCTGACATGAGGAAAGTTTCCAACCCATTTCTCAAACACAAACAGCAGTTGACCGGCGTTGCCTGGTGAAACGTTGTTGTAATGCATCGTGTAGGGAGGAGAAATGCGTACCATCACGTTTCCGACTTTGATAAAGGTCGGGTTGTAGCCTATCGGGATTGCAGTTTATCGTATCGCGACATTGCTGCTCCCGTTGGTCGAGATCCAATGACTGTTAGCAGAATATGGAATCGGTGGGTTCAGGAGGGTAAGCTGATAGTCCATGCTGCTGCAAACGTCGTCGAACTGTTCGTGCAGGTGGTTGTTGTCTTGCAAACGTCCCCATCTGTTGACTCAGGGATCGAGACGTGGGGATCCCAACGACCTCGTATCACTAGCAGTCGAGTGACAGGCATCTTATCCGCATGGCTGTAACGGATCGTGCAGCCACGTCTCGATTCCTGAGTCAACAGATGGGGACGTTTGCAGCAGCATGGACTATCAGCTCGGACACCATGTTTGCGGTTACCCTTGACGCTGCATCACAGTCAGGAGCGCCTGCGATGGTGTGCTCAACGACGAACCTGGGTGCACTAATGGCGAAACGTTATTTTTTCGGATGAATCCAGGTTCTGTTTACAGCATCATGATGGTCGCATCCGTGTTGGGCGATATAGAGGTGAACGCACACTGGAAGCGTGTATTCGTCTTCGCCATACTGGCGTATCACCCAGCGTGATGGTATGGGGTGCCATTGGTTACACGTCTCGGTCACCTCTTGTTCGCATTGACGGCACTTTGAACAGGGGACGTTACATTTCAGATGTGTTACGACCCGTGGCTCTACCCTTCATTCGATCCCTGCGAAACCCTACATTTCAGCAGGATAATGCACGACCGCATGTTGCAGGTCCTGTACGGGCCTTTCTGGATACAGAAAATGTTCGACTGCTGCCCTGGCCAGCACATTCTCCAGATCTCTCACCAATTGAAAACGTGTGGCAAAGGTGGCCGAACAACTGGCTCGTCACAATACGCCAGTCACTACTCTTGATGAACTGTGGTATCGTGTTGAAGCTGCATCGGCAGCTGTACCTGCACACGCCATCTAAGCTCTCTTTGACTCAGTGCCCAGGGGTATCAAGGCCGTTATTACGGCCAGAGGTGGTTGTTCTGGTTACTGACTTCTCAGGATCAATGCACCCAAATGTAATCACATGTCAGTTCTAGTATAATATATTTGTCCAATGAATACCCGTTTATCATCTGCATTTCTTATTGGTGTAGCAATTTTAATGGCCGGTAGTGTAATTTCACGCTGCTCGTAGTCACACGCCTAATGTCAGGGGAATTATTTGCACTGAATATCTTTATAGTCGAAATCACCTGATGCCTAAATGTCTTGATGTAATCAAATTTCTATAAGGTGTATTTGATCACTGTTAACTACAATATTCAGAAATGTCATACTATTCCCAAGTGCTATTCACGTGTAGTGGACTGCTTTTATAAATATACACTGTACTATTGAACTTGTTCATGCATTAATACTAGAAATAACGTAACACTGCATACTTTTTGATTGTTTTTCGTTCAACAGGTATTGATCACTGTCGTCGTCTTGAGTAACTCTCCTCCATCCTTGCTGCAGTCGAATCAAACGAGGTCCAGTGTCCTTGGGCATGCCCGTAGACGATGGTTCTTAAAGTATCGGAGTAAACAAAAACGTACGAGGAAATTCTTATTTACAGCATAAACGCCGGCCATTGTTTGGTAAGCTTAGGTACGGTTAACAAAAAGCGTGTTTCGGAAAAATAATAAATTAAAAAAGTGTGCAGTGCAACAGATTTTCTAGTATTAATGCATGAACAAGTTCAGCAGTTTATTGTTCATTCATAAAAACAGTCAGGTACTCGTGCAATAGGTGTTGGGAGCAGCATGAGATTCCTGAATATTGTGGATAACAGTGACCAAGCCCACGACATAGGGATTTGATTACATGAAGACATTTAGGCATTAAAATTTCGTACTGTAATTGTGTCTATAAGGATATGCAGTGTAAATAATTTCCCCGACGATCGGCGAGTAATGTAGCAGTTTTTTGTGATAATCCCAGTGCAACATTTTAACTCAACTGTAGTTAATAATCTATTTATTTGTAAGCTCTGTCAAGCAGTGTGAAACGTGTGGTAGGCGTAAAATGCACAATAAGTAATGACGAGTGGAATATAACACATGTAATTTTTACTGTTAACATAATTGAAAAAAAGTGCACCGAACTTTGGAAAATTAGATCAACTCCGCTGACGAATTCGTGCTGCACACTCCCTTCTCAACATCGCCGTTAAACATCAAGGATATAACAAATAGCGTAGTTTTTTTACTACTTGAAAGTTTTGATCAAGTTGTTAGCATGTACTTCCACTTGATGATGTAACAGCTGTGTTCCGTGGCTAGAAAAAGTCTCCTAATATGTTTAGTAATATTGTAGAATACAGCACCAAGACATCAAAGATGGACGCCTTAGCAGCCTCGCGTAATTAACTGAGGCTGACAGGATGGAGCTGTTTCGGCAAAAAGTAAGGAGCCTGTCATTTGCGGAGTGGTAGGGATAGAGTTTCAAAAAACACGTTTCTAGAGCAACTGAGAAGTAGTGATAATGTTAAATACAGAGAGGAATGGTAGAGACTCATCTTAGGTTGTATATACGAGATGTAAATTGACTTCTGAATCAAGATAGGGTTAAAGATACAGCTTGGGGCAAATAAAAGAGGCACAGAGAACAGAGTCCCACGATACAAAGAACTATGGCAGAGGAAAGGAAGTACAGTACGAACCCGACTATAGTAGAAGTTGAAACTGTACACCATCCATCTCTTGGCACTTTTGGATCCTGGTCAGAAAGCTGCTGAAGTCGGATCGAAGCTGTTGCAGTGTTTGACGACTATGAGGGTTGTTGCGATACACCTTACAATTAAGGGCTCTCCACATAAATCTGCAACCTGACAGATCAGGTGACCCGAGTGGCAAGTTAGGACCGTTACCATACAGACCCCAGATAACAACTCTGTTAGGCTTGAATATTGTGTAACTGTGCTCCAAGGGCGGAAAGTTCCACGGGACTGGAAGAAGGCCCAGGTCATAGCAATCTATAAAAAGGGTAGAAAATCGGATGCACATAATTACCGGCCAATTTCACTGACATCGATTTGTCGTAGAATCATGGAACATATATTGTGTTCAGACATAATGACCTTTCTAGACTCTGAGAAGCTCGTCTGCAGAAACCAGCACTGTTTTAGGAAAAAGCGGTCATGCGAGCCACAGCTGACCCTCTTTGTGTATGATATACAACAGACTCTAGATACCGGCTCCCAGGTTGATGCCATATTTCTCGACTTTCGAAAGGCGTTCGACTGAGTTCCGCACTGTCGCTTACTCCAAAAGGTGCGCGCTTACGGTCTATCCGATGACATATGCGGTTGGATAGGAAGTTTTCTAATAGACAAGGCGCAGCTTGGCGTCCTGAATGGGGTGAGTTCAACACAAACAAGCGTTCAAATGGTTCAAATGGCTCTGAGCACTATGGGTCTTAACATCTGTGGTCATCAGTCCCCTAGAACTTAGAACTACTTAAACCTCACTAACCTAAGGACATCACACACATCCATGCCCGAGGCAGGATTCGAACCTGCGACCGTAGCAGTCGCGCGGTTCCGGACTGAGCGCCTAGAACCGCTAGACCACCGGGGCCGGCCAAACAAGCGTAACCTTAGGTGTGCCCCAGGGCAGCGTAATAGGTCTGTTGTTTTTTACGATTTACATAAACGATCTGGTTGATGGTATTGACAGGGGCATTAGACTGTTTGCCGATGATGCTGTAGTCTATAGGAAAGTAGTATCACACGGAAGTTGTGAGCAAATGAGTGAGGATTTGCAGAATATAAACGCGTGGCGTAATGACTGGCAGTTATATCTCAATATTAGTAAGTGTAACCTACTGCGTATAACATGGCGAAAATCCCCATTAACGAACGAGTACAAAATAAATACCCAGTCTTTGGAATCGGTAACATCCGTCAAATATCTGGATGTGACTACTCGAAATGATCTCAAATGGAATGATCAGATTACACAAGAAACGGGCAAGGAAAACTCTAGATAGCGGTTTATTGATAGAATCTTGAAGCGATGCAGTCTTTCAACAAAAGAAATATCTTAAAATACGTTAGTTCGTCCAGTATTGGAGTATTGTTAGTCTGTATGGGACCCTTACCAGTTGGGTCTCATTCAAGAGATTGAGAAGGTCCAAAGAAGAGTGGCAAGATTCATGACTGGTACATTTAGCCATCGAGAGAGCATTACGAATCTCATACAAAGTTTGAAGTGGGACACACTTGCAGATAGACGGCGCGCTAAACGGAAGGGGCTGCTCACTAAATTCCGAAATCCGATCTTCACCGAGGATGTAGAAAATGGTTCAAATGGCTCTCAGTACTATGGGACTTATCAGCTGAGGTCATGAGTCCCCTAGAACTTAGAATTACTTAAACCTAACTAACATAAGGACATCACACACATGCTTACCCGAGGCAGGATTCGAACTTGCGACCGTAGCGGTCACGTAGTTCCAGACTGAAGTGCCTAGAACAGCTGGGCCACCACCAACTTTCAAATCCCGCAACGATCACTATTGAAAGATAGGATAAATTAGAGCTCGTACTGAGGCGTTCAGGCAGTCGTTTTTCCCTCGCGCGATCTGCGAGTGGATAGAGAGAGGGGGGGGGGGGATATGAATTTGGCGCGGATTGTGCCCTCCGCCACACACCGCTTGGTGGCTACCGGAGTATATACGGAGATGTAGATGTAGATGTGTGTGCGTCACGGGGTGTGGTTATTTGAATACATTCACGTCCAACGTATTCATGCGTCCGGGCCGTTTTTATTTGCCCCACCCTGAATTAAAATAACAGGAGGTCAACAAATATGTCAGTGGGAGGGTCTCTTGGTGGTAATGGCTTGGAGGAGGCGGCGCTGCGGTCGCCATTAGTGATGTGAGAGTGACGCAGGTGGACTGTTGACTATGACGATTGCATCTTATGAAGAGAGCGCTCTGGAGCGGCGGTTGATATTTCATCGAGCAGCCACCCATCCACAAAGCTGTCAGCCGTTTATCGCAACATAGCTCCCTTTTGTTGTGAAAAGGATAGTAACTGCATAGATTTGCTGGAACACGACTCAATTACGGTCATTAATGATGTAACGTCATTGTTCAGAAGTGTTTTTGTTGTTTATAGGGAATGTAATGTTTGGAATTGGTTTCTTGAACTACTGAATTTTCGACTGTGCGGCTGATTCTGGCGGAGGTTCGAGTCCTCCCTCGGGCATGGGTGTGTGTGATTGTCATAAGGATAATGTAGGGTAAGTAGTGTGTAAGATTAGGGACTGATGACCTTAGCAGTTAAGTCCCATAAGATTTCACACACATTTGAACTGAATTTTAGTTCGCAGCAGCCTTCATCAGGCTCAAGATAACAGAAGGTAGGGCACAGTCTGATATCCTATCATTAAGAGTAGCATCATGAAGCCGACACAAGGCAAGTACAACATGACGTTACCTATAAATGCAATACTCTTTTATTTGGTCTGTTACGTATCTGATGTGACTTGTTGCTGGAGCCGCCATTAACATCATTAGTCCTTTTCTCAGTACTAGTAGTATCAGAAAATACAGTAGAAGCTATTAGTATTTGTGGTGCTTATTATATAAATTTGGGCTTGGCTTTTTCTGAGGAGTTATGCACGGTATTTCGGCGTTGCTGACTAGTCTTCTGAGCACAAGGTTCTTGCTGAAAGCGGTAAATGGCTGCTTCCTACATAAGATGTTACGTGTTGAACTTTAGCAGCATATTGTTTCGCCGCTGAAGAGAAGTGAGAGTGAGCTGCTCGGCCGACCGACTGTCGGCCCACAGCGGGATGGCTGTTTCCTGTTGTAGTCTCTCTAGGCTCAGTCGTGCGTGAATCGGGTGGTAGGTATCGGTTTATTGGTAGAATAGTGGGCAAATGCAATCAATCTACGAAGAAGATTGCTTGCAAATCACTCACGCGATCCATTCTAGAATGCTGCCCAAGTGTGTGGGACAAGTACCAAATAGGACTAACAAGAGATATTGAACGTATACAGAGAAGGGCAGCAAAAATGATTATCGGTTTGTATGACCCGTCGGAGAGTGTTATAGGGACGCCGAAGAAATTGAACTGGCAGTCTTGAAGACAGACGTAAACGAACCCGAGTAAGTCTATTTCCTAAGCTTCAAGAACCTGCTTCAACTGATGACTCCAGGAATATACTAAAACCCACTACGTATAGCTCCCATAGGGGTCACGAGGAAAAGATTGGATTAATTATAAAACGCACATAGGCATTTCAACGATTATTCTTCCCGCATTCCATATGTAAGTGAAACAGTAAAAACTTTTATTAGTGGTACAATGGGACGTATCCTCTTCCGTGCAGTGCACAGAAGTTTACAGATTATGGGATGGGGGCGGAGGAATGATAGATCAGTTTTTTCGTGGACGGCTGCTGGGAATCGTATTATTGTGATGAATGAGCTAGAGTAGGAAAATGTCAGGAGGGCTGAAGGTATCTAAATATGCACAGTAAAGAATCACATCAGCACACCACCGAGACTTTAAAAGGGGAATAAGATAAAAAATAGAAAGTTTCAGTGGATATAAGCTATTGAACCATTACTTAAGCAACAGAATAACCAAGGCCAGTGGCAACATAGGAAACCATGGAACCCATCACAGACTCTTGTTATAATGTAATAGGGAACACGAAGTTTGTTCTCGTTTGGGAAATGTAGCCGGAAACTGAAAAGAGGCATAATTTATTTTGGTACCAGCCTGTATGGGCTCATAAATTGTCTTTATTATTTCGAAGCAGCGTGTGGAAGGTGACCAATTTAGCTCTGCTGTAACTAAACAAGCCATCTATTTGTAAAAAAATGACAACTATAATGTGGCAGATAGTTTAGTTAGGAATCAATTATCTTCTGGCTATCAGGCACACTGCTTCATTGTCTTACTGTTTATGAAGAATATCGATGTGTTTCTAGCTCATTTGCATGCAAAACCAATAGGTCACACAGTGAGACCACATTTCATTCTCACTGCCAAGAAAGAAGAATTACACACTTAAAACTGTGCCGACACCTACATTTGTAACTAGCGAGCCACGTTTCGGTTTGTGGCGTAGGACACTCTCTCTTCTACTACAATTTCCTGTTTCAGTTCCGAATACAACACATAAACTGCGAACGTTGTTAAGGCTGCCTCTAATCTTCCTGTTATGGTTATTTCTCGAGGTGCACTAGAAGGAAGTGTTGTGTTGACATATTGCGCTTGGTTCCATCATCAACCGTTGAATATGAAGTGAAATAATGTGTTAAAGACGTGGGAGTGACGCAGAAAAGAGTCTTAGGTGAAGCGTAGTGGCATCCGTAAGTGTTGACACGGTCTCTCTTGTGTGAAAGGGCGTTCGATACGCATATAATAGTTTCACTATTACGGATTATCTGAAAGCTGTTTACCGAAACACAAGTAGCTGATGAACACAGCGGGCTGAAATGAAATTTCCCAAAGTAGGTTGCGGGCGGACAAATGCAAATGTTTATCGATAATCGCCGCAGGGCACGTAGCCGCCACCTGTGGCCGCCTTGCGCTGTTAACGCCTGAATAAACATCTACACCGGCAACAGCGCTTGCCAGTTCACTGAAAGCGTGTAATTTATGCTACAGTTTCACAAACGTGACTGTTCCAGAGTTTCTAATTAACGGCAGGTGGCTAAACCTTCAAGAAGTTCCCATTCATTCAGGTTCGCAATGAAATGCCTTCTTTATTACGTATACGACTCGAATAGTGTATTTGCGGATCACTTGGCACCTATGTCAACACATACATGTGAGTCTGAAACAAGCATACTGATGCTGAGGACAGATTCCTCGCCTTATAGTCAATTTCAAATACGTAGACGGAAGTTTATTTACCATTTGTTCGTAAAGATGCTAACCTAGTATGACTGCATTGTTCTGTGATTGACAAGTGTGTCTCCCTTTTGTTACTCTCCACATTTTTAATACGGACGTGTCGAATTTACTTTCCGCGAGTCCCCCTTTGCAGCGCACTGTGTGAATTCCGCAACATATTCTCGAAGCAAGCAAGTCACACAGTTATCTCGAGGAACTATTGCATCGTTTGCACAATGTTACATGGTGATAACCCGAGAATTGTATAAGAGGCAGTCATATGAAAACAAGGCTGTTGTAAAAAAGTTAGTTGACTGTTTATTATTTCAAAAGTGATCGCCGTAATTGTTAAGACAAAAAAGTGGTTCAAATGGCTCTGAGCACTATGGGACTTAACATCTGAGGTCATCAGTCCCCTAGAACTTAGAACTACTTAAACCTACCTAACCTAACGACATCACACACACCGATGCCCGAGGCAGGATTCGAACCTGCGACCGTAGCGGTCGCGTGGTTCCAGACTGACGCGCCTAGAACCGCTAGGCCACACCGGCCGGCTGTTAATACAGGGTGGAAATTATTGCACTATATGAAAAAAACCTAAATTAGTTACGAACTATAGCGTGCACACACTTTATTTAACATGTAAATGTCACTACACTTATTCGTATTTAGGTTATGACATATTCGATGTGCCTTCCATAATTGGCGATTTTGTGGCACAGACGAATAGCGAAATTCTGCATGACACGCTGAAGTGTCGGAACATCGTTGTTGTCAGTGACCTCCTGAATGGCTGTTTTCAGCTCAGCAATGGTTTTGAGACTGTTGCTATACACCTTGTCTTTAATATAGCAGCCGCGCGGTCTCAGGCATCTTGTCACGGTCCGCGCGGCTCCCCCCGTTGGAGGTTCGAGTCCTCCCTCGGTCATGGGTGTGTGTGTTGTCCATAGCATAGATTAGTTAGAGTTAGATAAAGTAGTGTGTAAATTTAGGGACCGATGGCCTGAGCAGTTTGGTCCCATAAGATCTCACCACAAATTTACAATTTAATATAGCCCGACAAAAAGGAGTCGCATGTGTTCCCATTCGAGAATATGGTGACCAATCGAGGCCCATATCAGTGGTGTCTGGGGAGCCCAGAGCCAGAATGCGGTCCCCAAAGTGCTCATCCAGGGCATCAAACACTCTCCTGCTACGATGGGGTCGAGCTCCGTCTTGTATGAACCACGTCTTATCGAAATCTGGATCTCTTTGGCTAATGGGTGTGAAATCATCTTCGAAAATTTTGACGTACCGCTCCGTAGTCACCATGCCATCAAGGAATATCGCACCGATTAGTCTATAACTGGACATTGCACACCACACAGCCACCCATTTAGGTTCAAGAGACTTCTCGATAGCGAAATGGAGATTCTCAGTCCCCCAAACGTCCCAATATTGCTTATTGACGAACCCATCCAAATGAAAGAGGGCTTCGTCGCTAAACCAAACCATGATCATGTGAAAGTCTTGTTTAACTGCTGTTTCATGCCTCTGTGGCTCAATGGCTGATAGATTTGAATTTTTTATGGGAAGAGATGCAAGTCTTCAACAACAATGTGTCGCAGTGTATCCTTGTTGATTTCCACCTGTTGTGCAACTTGTCTGATTTCCTGGGGGTGGTCTGAAACCCAGTGCGTTTATTCTCGATGTATTCAGGCGATTTCAGCTTTTTTGGACGACTGACATTGCCAACACTTCCATCACGAACACAACCTGTTCTTTCAAACTTGTGAATCAAATTCGTGATTGTTGCACACTTGCACCGGTTGTCTTCAGCTTGAACCCTGTCCCAGTCTTCCGTTGAGCCGCAGTTTGGCTGTTAATGTTCGCACAGCAAGCCTCCACAAGCGCTATACCCTCAGGCATGCTATACTGCGACATTTTCACGTGCAAATGGCCGATAAAAACAAAGAGTGTGCGCATGCGCATATTATAATTATTCCCATCATGCCTAGCGGCCAGCCGTGCAGCTTGAATGTCCTAAGGCAAAACATTCAGAAGTTATGACGATTTTGTTTACGTAGTTCAATATTTGTCACCCAATACATTTATCCCAATGTGAGACAAGAAGAACAGTGGCTGTATGGAAAACTGTTCGCTGTTGCCTACTGTAAAGGAACAACTATACCATAGACTTACACAATAATTTTAAAAAGATCGCTTTCAGTACGCATGTCAAGCGATTAGTCTTGAAACAATATGCAGAGGTTGGAAAGAAATCTTTCTGAACCTATAAAATGTATTATTTTTTATATGTGCCTTATTTAAAACTGTTGGAAAGACGTAATACCTTATTTATCAAATGGTAATGACTGGTTTACACATTAAGAGAAAAATTAATACCGCGAAAATGTTGAAGTCGGATTGGCCTATTCGCCTGGAACCGACGGCAATACTTCGCGCAACCGCCATGGAAGGTAGACAGTGTCAACTCTTTGAAAGGTGTAGGCGCTTTTCGATGACTGCGAATAGACAAATTATTGTGGTGCTAAAACAGCTTGAAATCTTTGTCTTCTTTTATGTACACGTTAATAAGTCGACTCCGCATTCGTCAAATTGTGGATTCAAGAATTTCCGTGAGCCATGGCTGCAGCTGGAACAATCGCTGTGACGCGCGGCGTGTTGCTTGGCGAGACGTGAAGAAGTAGTGTGAGTCCTTGTCCACCATCACCGCTTCGATAACGCAACCAGATTCTCCTTATGTCGACGAAAACTACAACAAGGCAAAACTTTCACCTTGTTCTGTAATTTTATGTAAGGAGTAAAACTCTCGATAGATCAAAGTGAAAGAACATTTAATTTCAGCGTTACAGTTGGTATAGTGAGCAGACTTTTATTCGAGAATTCTATTAATATTCTACCCTCGATCGTTTTTCATTTCATTAAAAATAATAAGCTGAATAAAAGTTACGATCTTGAAAATTGTAATAATGTTTTCAGAGCATAGAATTTGAAAAGTCATTGGTAAAAGTGCAGCTTGTTTAACGGTGTTAAGTATCTGTACATTGCTCGTCTTTGCTTTTCCATTTTCTGAAGGAATTGTTACTAACTGAAAGTCACAATCCAGTCAATAACTTTCACTAATGAATTACCTAAAATATTTTGATGGTAGCTACCTGAGCAAGGCAATACAGTCAGCATAATTTTGTAGTGCATATTAGTTACTTCTAGTTCTCTACAAAAAACTGTTATGCAGTATTGCACGGATACCGGTTTTCTGAAATTGCCTTAGGTGTTTTCACAGGAATAAAGTGAAATTTTTCCAGTAGTTCGATTTGAGTTCCTGTATATCTGCATTATCCATTTAATGAATAATGGTGTTCTGCTAGGAACCTAGAGGTTTATATCTGACGCTACGGTCGCAGGTTCGAATCCTGCCTCGGGCATGGATGTGTGTGATGTCCTTAGGTTAGTTAGGTTTAATTAGTTCTAAGTTCTAGGCGACTGATGACCTCAGAAGTTAAGTCGCATAGTGCTCAGAGCCATTTGAACCATTTATATCTGAATTCACTTAATGTCTGCCGCCATACCCATTAGATACGGACGAAATCCAAAAGTTAGAACAGTAACGTGAATTCGTAACACTTTACTTTGTAGATGCGTTGCAGTTTGCCAGAACTCTTGCGGCATATCGAAGTCTTTCATTCCTCTTCGTAGTACTGGATTCTCTTGGGTGATCCTTTCCACATTTCTCCCGAGAATTACCTCAAAATACATAAACAATGCATCCGTCTCCAGAAATACGACACTGATCTTCAGTTAGACACTACGGTGTCTCTCTTTTTGCCAAAGCAATTTATCTCCCTTTGATTCAGTTTTAACTAGAGTTTCCATTCACAAAAGTAAGTGAATATACTGTCCACGTCGTTCTACATTTCCTTATGATCAACCAGCGACCGTATTTTCCTGCAAACAACATCGTCAACCCACAGTTTGATTATGCTGATGACTGTCTGACAACTGTTTACACAAGGTGTCCCAGGATGAATGGAACAAAACATGTGCAACACGGAGAGGGAATAGAAGTACGAATGTTTAAGTGTATGAAGTGTGTCCCAGAAGGAGTGGTCAATACTCACGAATATGACGGGAACGGTAATTCGAAGCAATAATGTCTAGTAAACGTGGGCTCTATAACGCATAACTTAAGTGCTATGAACACTTCTCCATATTCGATTCTGCGAAAGAAAGCTCTTCTACCGCAAACTCTTTGCTTGCAATTTTTAGAGTAGTGGTGTAGACTAACACTAAAACGAAAAATTTCTTCCTACGTGGTTTCTAAAATACACACCTTAGGGGCTATGAGCACCTGTTCAGTAGACGAGATATGTTTCGCAGTAGCGAAGATGAACAAGTGTTCATTGCTCGTATGGCCTATAAGGCCCATATTTACGAGAAATTTTTTTCTTGTTTGGGTCCTTAATACCACCACTCAAAAAAATGAAAGCAACGAGCTCTCAGTAGGAAAGATTTGTTTCACAGTATCAATAAAGAAGAAGTCCACATAGCTTTGAAGGTTTGCATTTTGGAGCCATTGTTTACTAGTCTTTTTAGCTTCGAATCATCGATCTTGTCATATCACTGAATACTGATCATTCCTTCTGCGACACCTTGATTACATTAAAACATTCGTAGTTCTACTTTCACTCTGCGATGGACATGTAATATGCCCCTTACTTAGTTTGCATTTACCGCGAATCTCTTGACCAGCGCACAGATCAAAGCGACTGGAGAAAAGCATAGGTGACTCGTGTATATAAGGAAGGTAAAAGAACGGACCCGCTAAATTACAGACCAATATCCTTGACTTCGAATATCTGCAGGATTCTAGAGCGTATTCTGAGCTCGAATATAATACATTTTCTAGAGACAAAAAAGCTTATGTCCACGAAGTAGCACGGATTTAGAAAGCATCGCTCGTGCGAAATCCAGCTTGCTGTTTTCTCATATGATATACTGCGAACTGTGAATGAAGGGCAACAGGCTGATTCCATATTTCTAGATTCGACACGGTACCGAACTGCAGACTGTTAACGAAGGTACGTGCATACGGAATAGCCACCCAGATACGTGACTGGCTCGAAGACTTACCCAGTATATTGTCCTCGACGTCGAGTTGTCGTCGGAGACAGGGGCTGCATCAGGAGTGCCCCAGAGCAGTGTGTAGGACCGTTGGTAATTTCTACATACATAAATGATCTGGCAGACAGGGTGGTCAGAAATCTGTGGCTGTTCGCTGATGGTGCTGCGGTGTACAGGAAGGTGCCCAAGGTAAGTGACTGTAGGTTCATACAAGATGACCTAGGCCAAATTTGTAGTTGGTGTCATGAATGGCAGCTGGCAATTAATGTAAGAGAGTGTAAGTTAATGTAGATGAGTTGGAAAAACAAACCCGTAATGTTCGGATACAGTATTAGTAGTGTCCTGCCTGAAACAGTCACGTTGTTTAAATATCTAGGTGCAACGTTGCGAAGCGATATGAAATGGAACGAGCATGAGAGGACTGTGGTGGGGAAGGCGAATGGTCGACTTCGGTTTTTTCGAGAATTTTAGGAAAGAGTGATTCATCTGCAAAGGAGAACGCATAAAGGACGGTAGTGCGACCTGTTCTTCAGTGCTGCTCGTGTGTCTGGAAACCGCCCCAGGTTGAACTGAAAGAAGGCAACGTAGCAGTTCAGAGGCGAGCCGCTAGATTTGTTACCGGTAGGTTCGATCAGCACGCAAGTGTTACGGATATGCTTAGGAAGCGTTAAGTCGGAATCCCTGGAGGGAAGAAAACATTCATTTCGAAGAATACTACTGGGAAAGTTTAGAGATCCAGCATTTGACACCGACTGCAGAACTATCCTATTGCAACAAACATACATTTCGCGTAGGGACCACGGAGATAAGATATGATAAAAATTGGGCTCATACCGAGGCATATAAATAATGGTTTTTCCTCGCTCTGTCTGCTAGTGAAACCAGAGAGGAAATGACTAGTTGTGGTACAGGGTACCCTGCACCACACACTGTATTTTGGTTTGCGGAGTACCTATGTAGATGTAGGTGTAAATGTAATATTGTATATGTTTCATGTCAATATCCATTATTCAGTATTACGTACTGGGCTCCGTCACATAAACATTCTTAGTGCTTATCACGTATCTTTGAATATTCTCCCAATGATCGAAGCTTTGTTATTAGTCGACAATGTGATACAGTTTCTTTAACCTTTCTGAACTAGTGGGGAAGTAATGTGCCTGTTCACTTGTATGTACTGTTTTCAAATATAGATGGTTTTCAAGGCATTTAAGACCATAATCAATCTTTGAGAAAAGCTCTTTATCTTCCCGGTGCGTCATAATGCTCGAATTTAGAATATGTTTTAAAGTACTTTACCCCCAATTTTATTGGGAGGGCGTTGATAGAAATGACCTTCTAAATATGTCGAATCTGTTGCGTATTTAGTGTCAGATACAGTAGAAGGCCACGAGACCCTGTTGCCTCCTTCGTTTTGAGTAGTCTACATTATTTTTCTACATTGGGGAGGGGGGGGGTGATTATTTAGATCAAACTCACATGAGTGTACGTGCCATTGTCATACACTGGTATGGTCGTATTCTCGTATGCAGTTATGTTTAAATATGCAGTTTAATTTTTGGACTTTCTCTTGATTATCTCATGTTTCAACATTTGACTAATCTACGAGAGATATTATGCTTATGTACGTGTTGACCAAAGCATTACGTCATTTGAACACCAGCTGCCTAATCCATCCACTAGGCTGGAAGACGTTCATATTTTGTTTTCAGACGAGAGAATTTTTTTTTTTTATGGACGCGTCTAGAACCGTACGACCAAAGTGAGGGGCAAATCTCCAAGGTCATGGAACGTGTCAGTCCAATTCGATATGACGAATCCTATTCTCAAATTTTTCTACCGGTAGAGACGCATTGCATGTGTTTTTTGGTTTTTGTTTTCTTTTTATTTGTTGAAGTTACTCGTTTTTGCCGGATGAAGAGTCGCTTGTACCAGCGGTGTTTACACACCTTCCTGCCTAGCGCTCGAATCGTCCAACCAGCAGACGTGGCCGTGACCAAAGAACGAAGCGCCGTGTAGCGCGAAGTCCGAAGTGCAAATACGTGAATTTTTAACACTTAAGCCATACGAGGAATGTCTCGCATCAATAATTTTTTGAATAACTTGCAGTTCATATTGGCAGCTCAACTGTTGAGGATGTAAATGTTACAGAAATGATTAGCAGAAGAACGAAAATCAGGTACTGTATGATATTACATTCAGACGACTTCGACACTTAATATTTTATAACTATTTCTGTGGCAAAGTTCTTATGATAATTTTTGAATAATGTACACTTTGCTATCAATGGATCACTTCCTTCTTTATATCATGCAGTCGTCACTACGGTGCAAAGTGTTTACTGTAAGACGAAAAGAAACACAGAATTGGAATGGAGTAACGGTAGTGGTCGTTGTTCTCCATATTGTGCTGTGTACCAGGCATACTTGATCACATTCGTAAAATGTGGTGGTGCCACCTGACAACGCACAAATAGCTGAAGTTTAATAATACTGTTCCTCTGATAAACATGAAATTACGAAGACCTCTCGGAAATTATACTATCTGACAGTTATCTTTGCACGAAACCTGAACGGATTTATACGCAGCTTTTAGCGGATAAGAAGAAACTTCGTCTTCATGTCAGCTACGAATTTATACTATTACCTATTAACGACATCTCCTCTACAAGTTTACTTGAGGTAAACTTCGTAATTTTGCGACTTCCTTTTCCGTATAATCTCCTCAATATGGAAATCAGTAAAGTTCATCACACTTGCATTTCAGAGCGCCCAGTCTCGCAAATCTCCCTCGGTAACGGTGCACTGCCTGTCACGAACAGGTTCTTTATCTTTAGAAATGTTCTTCCTTAGCACTTCTGCGAGGTTCAATTTGGCGAATATTTCCTACTGCGTGCAAATCTTTCTTCCATTTATAAATTCCTGTTTGGATTTTATGAAACGCAACTGGCCTTGCACACTGTTGAAGTTTAAGCGTTTTCTTCCTCCTTCGATGAATGAAAAAATTTACAGCCTTTTCTTTGTCACTAAAACTACTTCTGTACATGTGCTCTTTGGGTCTGGAATACTACTTTCTGTTCTGGACTTTAATTAGCTCAACGATCATCATTACAACCACAGTTCATGGAAGCGTCCGAGTTAGCTTCTGTTTATTCTAATGTTTTCAATATTTCTAACGAAATGTCGACTTTGTTGGAATGAATGTCCAAATGGTCCACATGGCTCTAAGCACTATGGGACTTAACATCTGAGGTCATCAGTCCCATAGACTTAGAACTACTTAAACCTAACTAACCTAAGGACATCACACACATCCATGCCCGAGGCAGGATTCGAATCTGCGTCCGTAGTAGCCTCGTGGTTCCGGACAGAAGCGCCTAGAACCGCTCGCCCGCAGCGGCCCGCTGGAATGAATGTCAAAGATATTACTAACAAATAACACGTTAGTATGTCTTCAGCGGAAATAGTCCATTTCGATTCCATACCACATTCTTCGCATTTCAGTGGAAATATTCGATTTCGATTCCATACCACATTCTACGCATTTCATCTTTGCATTGTTGCACGCATTAACTACATTCCAGTTTGCTGTGAAACTCAAAGAAAAATGCTATTAGAAAGCCGATGAGAAGACATCACAAAGGCATTTAACTCTGTTTATCTCTGTCTCTAACACTGAGGGATACCACAACTTCTCATTATTATGGATATTAAATAATTACACATTGCAGGGAATCGTAATTGTGAACTATGTACGGAAGCTGAAATTCGCTTTACAAATTACGATTGCGTTGTGCCGTATGATCCGTTTATCGATGTGCTGTCAGCCAAAGATGTGTGCAAAGCCATGCTGCGCATGCGCTCTCTGCTACAACTACTGCAGGGGTCTACACTTCTCCAGCTGTCTGTTGAGCTAGGAATTTGGCAAACGTCAACTTTCTGAAAAAATTCTTGCAGCGTCTTTGTAGCTAAACTTCTGACATTGTGTTTCTTGCAGTGTATTCTCCCAAAATAAACTATTTCAGGGCAGGTTTCGATATGTCTGATTGGACGGTTCCCTTTCGAATACAATCACCCAGGACAGTGCTGTATTATAGCGACACTGGAATACTGAACAACACGTTTATATTTTTCGTGAATGAATGGACGTAATTTACATGTACGATGGTGCGGCTGGCAGCGGACACAAGGGTGTGAAACAATGTCTAAGAACCTTCAAAAATCGTTGACAGTAGCACTAAAACATTTCGCTACTGTCGGTATGGTAATTATGGAAACTAGTTTCTTAAATCTGTAGACTGGGAACGATCAAGATGTCTTAAACCTAACCAGGAAAAGCGTATTCTGCAGCATGCTGATGACGACTGACGTAGCAGTATAAGACAGTTGTTGAAATCCCTTGCTGAAAGGTAAAATTCCTCTTGAAGGATAATTAATGGCAGTTTCAGAATACCATTTCCTGTCCTATTACGCTAGCAAATGTAGATGGATACGGCACTGTCCAGATTCTTCTGAACAGTCTCAAAATTGTCTAATCTTATCTCCGTTGTTCTTTCGTCAAATGTAAGGCTGGCGGCAGTAGAATCGTTCTGCAATCAGCTTAAAAGTACAAATTTTCTCAGTTGTGTCTCGTGAAGAGTGCGTTGTCACCTTTCCATGGATTCCCGTTTGAGATCACGATACATCTATGCGATACTTCGGTACTGATCAGATCTATCGCCAACATACCTAGCAGCACGCCTTTAAATTTCTAAATTCTCTAAATAAACGGAAGTCGACCATTCACCTCCCCAACTACAATCCTGACATGCCCATTCGATTTCACATCACTTATGCATCGTTACGCCTAGATATTTAAACGACAAGACTGAATCAAGTAGCACACTCCTGAATCTGTATTCGAACATTACGGTACTGTTTTTCCTACTCATCTCCATTAATTTTCATTTTTCTTCGTTCAGAGCTGGTGGTCATTCATTACAACTATATATTTGTCTAAATCATCTTTTATTCTCCTGAAGTCACTCAATAACGAAACCTTTCCTTACGCCACTGCGTCATCAGCAAACAGCAGCAGATTTCTGCTCGCCCTGTAGATCAGATCAGTTATTTACATAGAGATCTAGCGACCCCAGTAATCCTACGCAGTTGCTTTTTATGTATGGGTATCGGATATACGTCCGGATCTCCTTCTGCTCCCCTCTCTAATCATTATCGCCTAGCGCTCTCTCGGTCAATCTCCTTCTCCCCCTATCTCTCTCCAGTTTCTCCTTCCTCCTCTCTTTGTCCATCTCCTCATTCACTTTCTGTATGTACAGTTCCTACGCCCCCCCCCCCCCCCACCTCTCTCTGTGTGTCACCTCATCCACCACTCTTGATGAACTAGAGGCTTCTTCACAGTTATATCCAACGAAAACTTGAAAACTTGATTGGGAACTCAAGTGGCATAAAATAAATTGGAAAATCTCTTGGGATCATTTGGATTTGGGTTTCAGAGATCTCTCCCGCTGTGGATCTGTGAGGACAGTCGCTTCAGTGACAGCATTTCACATACGTTTAATCTGCAAACGGTTAAGATTACCAAGTTACGGATTATTCAGATTCCATATTAGTGTTTTAATCATAAGGTATTTTCTGTTGAAACCGCATGTAATGAAGGAAACAAAATAGTACATTTCTGTGTATACTACTTTTCAAATGTTCAAATGTGTGTGGAATCTTATGGGACTTAACTGCTAAGGTCAGCAGTCCCTAAGCTTACACACTACTTAACCTAAATTATCCTAAGAACAAACACACACCCATGACCAAGGGAGGACTCGAACCTCCGCCGGGAATAGCCGCACAGTCCGTGACTGCAGCGCCTAAGACTGCTCGGCTAATCCCGCACGGCTATACAACTTTTGTTTAAAATTATATATAAAGACCAGGAGTAGTGGGAGGACTTTTGCTAAGAACTTTTCCCTATTACACATTACGTATATAGTTATAAAATGGTTCAAATGGCTCTGAGCACTATGGGACTTAACATCTGAGGTCATCAGTCCGCTAGAACTTAGAACTAGTTAAACCTAACTAACCTAAGGACATCACAAACATCCATGCCCGAGGCAGGATGTATATAGTTATATTATGTACGTATATATACTGTTATATACACTGTTATATATGTATTTACACAGGGTGAGTGACTAACTATTGCCACCTAGAATAACTCCGAAAGTATGATAGGAGTTGGAATGTTTGTGGAACAAAAGTTGCATAGGACCACGGTGCCCATAATATGACGTTGGTTTTTTGTTTCTAGGTTCGGTCGCGTCAGAGATACGAAGATCAACTCTGCTTTTTTTTTTTTTTAATTGATGCTATAGTTTGGTACTTATATTCTTGAAGCGGCTATCGAGACGAATCCAGTGATGTGTAACTATAATGTGTTTGAAGGTCAACGAAGGTCCCAAAGATGGCGTGAACGCCCATTTACAGAAGGTGTTCGAAGTGATGACCATTGCTTAAAATGCAGTGCCGCAATCTTCTTATCACGGATTGAGTGGTATAACTTATCACTTTGGCACTTATCGGAGCACATGCTCTTACAATTCTCTCTTGCATTTCTTCAGGTGTAGTTGGAACGTCTTTATAAACAATGTCTTTTACGAATTCCACAAGAAAAAATCCAATGGCGTCAAGTCTGGTGAACGAACCGGCCACAACACATCTCCTCCGTGTCCAATCAAACGATTTGGAAATATTCTCTGCAACTAATTTCTAGCCGTCAGCGAAAAATGTGCCGGACACAAGGCGTGTTGATAACAAATTCTGTTCCTTGTCCCTAAAGGTATTTCTTCCAATAACAGACCTAATGTTTCTTGCAAGAATGTGGTGTACTTCCTACCATTAAGATTTCCTTCAATGAAATAGGGGTTTATAATTCTGTCCTCGATAATGCCACATCATACATTCACCGACCACGGATTCTGGTGTGCAACTTTCCGCAGCCAACACGGATTTTCCGTTACCCAGTAATGCATGTTATGCAAATCAACATTTCCATGGTTCGTGAATGTAGCCTCGTCAGTAAATAAAATCAACTTCACTTATTACGTACATTGTATGATCAATAAAATCAACTTAATAAACGTGTTATCCCTCTGAACCTGAAGTTGAGCCCATCGTCAGAATTCAATGCGACGCTTACAATCCGTACCAGTTAATTCTTGTCGGGGACCGATATGGTAAGTAAGAATGATATTTATGGTGATGCGGAACACGAACAGCACTACTCTGTCTCCGGCCAGATTCCCTTGCGATTTGATGCGAACTGACACAAGGATCTCGAACGACAGTGGCAAGAGTACCATTTTCCGTTTCCTCGTTAGTAACTTTCCTTTGCCGGATATGTTTCCGATGCGTTAAAGTTCCAATTGTTCTCAGTTTATCGTTCACAAATTTAAATGTACGACGTGTAAGGTGGTTACGTAGAGGATATCTTTCAACGTATAAGTCTCTAGCTCTCACTGAATTTCGTTGGTGTTCTCCGCAAATGAGAAGCATGTCGACTTTTCCTCGAAGAAATACATCATTCACATTCGCTTGACTCGACGATACTAGTCTTACCGTTCCTAATAGTGTTGTATTGCGAAACCGTCGAATGGTGTTTACATGTCAAAAGCACGTTAGATGTATACGCCGTATTCGGCGAATATATACTATTAGCACAATATATACTATCAGCACGATATACGAGAGAGAATTGTCAGAGCATGTACTTCCATAAGTGCCAAAGCGGTAAGGAATGCCACTCAAACCACGATAAGAAGATTGCAGCACTGCGCTGGTACCAGTGGTCATCACTTCGAACACCTTCTGTAAATGGACATTCATGCCACCTTTTTGACCTTCGTTGACCTTCAAAGACCTTACTGTTACACATCATTGGATTCGTCTCGATAGCGGCTGTCAGAAAATGAGTACCAAACTACAGCATCTCATTTAAAAAAAAAGTTGACCTTCATATCTCTGACGTGACCCCACATAGCAACAGAAAACCAACTTCATATTATGGCCCCCGTTCTCCCATGTAGCATTTTTCCCACAAACTTTTCAGCTACTACCATACATTCTGAGTTATTCTAGGTGGCAACAGTTAGTGACTCACACTGTATATCATATGCACTAAAAAGTATGTACCTTAAATCCGTCTGAACCTTTACTAGAACGAAATAGATCAAGAACTTTTCAAGATGTTTGTTAAAACCGTTCTTCTCTTATTCTCTCTTTATATTTTACAAGCAAACGTGTGAATCCTTCGCAGTTGCTAAGTAATGGAATTGGATATACATCCTAAACTTCTTCCCACACCTTACTGTACATCTCCTCCCCCCCCCCCCCTCCCTCCCTCGATGTCCTGGTCCTTCCCACCACTCTGTCCATCTTCTGTTCTTCCCTCCATCACACTATGAACCTTGTTTATTGCTGTTGTAGATCGAAAGTATGAGTCGCTTAAAATGAATGGGTAAATCGGTTGGGATCATTGTTATACGGCGTATTAGAGAGATACCTCCAGCTGCTGGATTTTTGAGGTAGTGGATTCAGTGGCAGTATTTCGGGTAGCTTTAATGTGCGGATGGGTAGGGTTACAAAGTTACGGACGATTCAGATTCCGTACTAGTATTCTAATTGCAACCCGATAAGCCATAAATTCGCCGTTTTTGTTTTCTGTTAAAATACACTGCTGCATTTTCTTTCTTGTCGTAGTCAGTTTTTATAGAAAACCTGTACATTGTGCTTAAAAAGAAATTTGTAGTCTATATTGCTCTGAATGTTTATCAGAGTAACGAGTAAAAATTTTAAGTCAGTCGGTCAAGAACTTCTTCCTTTTTATATGTTTATTTATTAGAACGTCACGTAAAAATTTGGAATTTGAAGTAAATCGATCAAGAAATTTTTGAGATATTTGCTAACAATGATTCCTTTTTGTGTATTAATTATACGATGTGGTTCCAATACTGCAGGTCACGGTACAGGTTTAAGTGAAACACACGCACTGAAACTGAGTGTAAATTTATTATGTACGAGTACAAAAGTGGCAAAAATGAATCAAAATCTACTACTATGCCTCAGAATGGCTCCCCAGCGCATACACACAGCGTTGCCAACGATGGGGAAGGCGCTGAATACCACTGACCTATCCAACAATGTGTGCCACCTGTTGATGAAATTCCGTGAGGACATTTGCCTTGCTGCAAATCGCGTCCATGCAATCGTTTCCCCAGGTGTGAAATGAGGTCGAAGTCGCATGGACTGAAGTATAGTGAGTAGGGTGCGTGTGGGAGCATCCATCTTCTAGCACGACCAGCCTGACAATGAATATTTCAGGCTCTGGTACAGAGCCATCATTTCATGCGGTCGCAGTTTGTCGGCTGATTTCAGTAATGTTTGCCGTAGACTTCTGAATGTATTTACTGGAATTACAGGATGCCACGCGTTAACACAATATACCATGGTTACCGTGACTTATGGAATGAGCCTAGTATATATTTAAAAAATCAGTAGCATATGACTGTCTGAATATTTCATGGAGTAGTGTGAAAATTTTTAATAAGTTTGTCAAGAAATTATCGATATCGATGTTAACAACGTGAGCCCTTTGTAAATTATTTATATTAAAAAAATTATTTCCTATGTCCGCCGGAATATTTGTTATAGCGTCATGTAAACATTTGAGGTGAATCAACAAAGTGCTTATCGTGGTTTCGTTAAACGACCTATGCTTGACCAAACATGTAAAAATTTGAAGGAATACTTTCAAGAACTTTTCGAGATTTTTGCTAACAATATATAGGAAATATAGATTTACGTACAACATATATTAAAATATGTATCCTGTACCTGACCGAACGTTTATTAGAGTACTGCGAAAAAATTTGAAATAAATCGGACTAGAAATTTTCGAGTTATTTTGTAACAACATTAAATATAGACTTCTCATTCGATAGTAGTGTAGATTTTCGATATCTAAGTGCATACGACGTATATTAAAAAAAATTGTGGTCTATGTCCGTCCTAATGTTTGTTAGCGTATGGTGTAAAAACATGAAGAAAAACGCTCAAGTTCATTTTGTGATACATGGTAACAATATTAAACAACGACTTATCTTTGTGTAGTAGTATAGATAAGAGAGGTCCTTATATTAATTATCACAATTTATACCCAATATGACCAACACTCTATGATTGCACAGTCAAACATGGCTGTCCAAAGTAAGGTCAACACTATGTCTGTAAGATGGATACAGCCCGGTATAAGAACGGTGAGACAGAAACCCAAATGAGACATAAGGTCTATTTACTTATGAACATTTCTTCAAGCATGCATTATATTAGAAAACACGCTTCAGACATCAGCAGCACTGTGTTAGGTATACTATAGCATAAAATGCGAAGTAGTTTGTTTTTCAGTAAACAATAATTGATGTGTATTTTAGTGCATTACAGATTTCAGCAATGTGAAACATGAATTACAAACTTTTTAAAAAACACAGTTGCTATAAGGAGCTTCTGCTCGCATCAGACAACATTATAGAGATTACTTTTCAAGATCGTCATAGAAACGCACACGAATATTATTGTACGTAAAAGACTTTTAACGTTCAAGTAAATACCGCTGCGTGAGTGTTGTAGGATACAAGGGGACAGAAACGTTTACATATCACAACAAATACCCTTCTGGGCCCCTACGGCTCCCCTGTCGAAGTGTTGACACATGACTCCGAGTGGAGTCAAACGCCATCAGTACGGGCCAAATGCAACAACACTTGAGATGTGCTATGCCACACGTGGCAGGTCAGACAGTAAAAATACGTGCCATCTGCTGCAACATATAGCCAGCTCTGGGGTCCAGACTGGAATGGCTCTCATACCGTGCAAGTGCGGGCAGCTTCCAGAAGTGCACATGAATAAACACACTGTGTGTCGTACCCCACGTCACGATCTGATAAGGTGTCGTTTCGAGTCATCGTGCCACCACATTTAATCAGTGTTTGTCCACTCCACTGGATGTCATCCTGCACCTTTCCGCAAGTCATCTTGTCTTGTCATAGTATGTGTATCCATAGAGAGGACAGTTGCTATGTCTACACTTTGTTTAATCTCAGTATATTCCACACCAATTTTCAGATAAGTTTAGATATCACAATTATCGGTTGCTCGGCATCAGTCTCTTCTCCGTATTTTTATTCACAGAGACAGTGAGAGATTTTTTCACCTGCAATGATATTAAAATGTTTTATTTCCTCATACAGCTTGGGAAATCACTTATCTTCTGTCACTTGGACAGTGCGGCCTTGTTTACTTGCTCCCTTCTTAGTTGTTCGGATGTTTCCGGGAATAAGGCGTTATTAACATTCCTGCAGCCTGGCGTACTGTCCCTCGCAAGGTTCAGCTGTATAGAGCTCACAGAATTGTTTAGTAAACACTAAGAGAGTGAAGAACTATTGTACAGTAACCACATATGGACTACAATGGTCATACAATGTTTTGATAAAGGATAGAACTTCTGTCATATACACTGTGGTGACAGAAGTCATGGGGTACCACTTAACATCGCGTCGGACCTCCTTTGGCCTGGTGGAGTGCAGGAGCTCGACGTGGCGTGAACTCCAAAAGTCGCTGGAAGTCCTCTGCACAGGTGGGGGTGGTGGGATCACTCATGGGAAAATTCCGGTAGTTGTGGGTGTTAGAGCTGTACCTTTTTTAGATTGAAGTCAGCTGATAGGTATTCCTGCTTAAGGGAAGTCTCTCTAACAAAGAAACCACTTTCCACAAAGCTTGGGTATCCGATTAATGAGGGAATTAGTATATTTCATCAAAATATACAAGGTATTAGAGATAAAGTTAGTGAACTGCTTATAGATGTTGACTCTGAAATTATTGGTATATCTGAACACTTCTTAAATAAGGAGATAATTCAGAGGCTTCCTTTACCAGGATACAGGTTGGCTGGCAGCTTTTCTAGGAGCTCTTTGCGGTGTGGGGGAGTAGCCATGTATGTGAAAAACGGTATCCCATTTGAGTCAATTGATGTTTCAAAGTACTGCACTGAAAAGGTGTTTGAATGTTGTGCAGGTGTGGTTAAATTTAGTGGAGCTAAACTTCTTACTGTTGTTATTTATAGATCACCAGACTCCGATTTCACAACATTTTTGATAAAGCTAGAGGAGGTTCTTGGTTCACTTTATAGGAAATACAAAAAGTTAGTTATATGTGGTGACTTCAATATTAATTGTATAAGTGATTGTGCAAGGAAAAGGATGCTGGTAGACCTCCTTAATTCATATAATCTTATGCAAACCGTATTCTTTCCAACGAGAGTGCAAGGGAACAGTAGAACAACCATAGACAATATTTTTGTTCATTCGTCATTATTAGAAGGGCATTCTGTTAGCAAAAAGGTGAATGGCCTTTCAGATCATGATGCACAAATTTTAAGCCTAAAAGATTTTTGTGCTGCAACACATGTTAAATATAGTTACCAACTTTTTAGGAAAGCTGATCCAGTTGCTGTACAGACTTTTGTAAACCTTATCAAGGAGCAAGAGTGGCAAGATGTTTATAGTGCTGATACAGTAGACGATAAATATAATGCTTTCCTCAAGACTATTCTCGTGCTCTTTGAAAGTTGCTTTCCGTTAGAACGTTCAAAACAGGGTACTAGCACAAACAGGCAGCCTGGGTGGCTGACTAAAGGGATAAGAATATCTTGTAGAACAAAGTGGCAATTATATCAAAACGTTAGAAACAGTCACAATCTAAATGCAGCAGCCCATTACAAACAGTATTGTAAGATGCTTAAAAAAGTTATTAGGAAGGCAAAAAGTATGTGGTATGCAGATAGAATAGCTAAGTCTCAGGATAAAATTAAAACCCTATGGTCAGTCGTAAAGGAAGTGGCAGGTCTGCAGAGACAGGTCGAGAATATAGAATCAGTGCGTAGTGGGGATGTCCGTGTTACAGATAAGTCGCATATATGTACAGTACTTAATAATCACTTTCTGAATATAGCAGGTGAACTAAAT
Source organism: Schistocerca nitens (assembly GCF_023898315.1). Taxonomy (NCBI): domain Eukaryota; kingdom Metazoa; phylum Arthropoda; class Insecta; order Orthoptera; family Acrididae; genus Schistocerca; species Schistocerca nitens. Next base: position 395,064,301 of record NC_064616.1, read on the forward strand.
AGAAACCTAGTCCCAACAGGGAATCATATAGCGCTCTTAGAAAAAAGTGTTCCGAGACTGTTACCTGAAATGCTCCTCCATGATACTGACAAGAGGGAGATTGAGTTAATAATTAAATCACTAAAGACCAAGAACTCTCATGGATATGACGGGGTATCTAGCAGAATACTGAAGTATTGTTCCACGTATGTTAGCTCAGTACTTAGCCATATCTGTAACTTTTCCTTTAGGAGTGGTCGGTTTCCTGACCGATTAAAGTACTCGGTAGTGAAGCCACTTTATAAAAAGGGAGACAAGGGTAATGTTGACAATTATAGACCTATTTCTATGCCATAGGTGTTTGCTAAAGTTATCGAGAAGGTTGTATATACAAGGTTACTGCAGCATTTAAATTCACATAATTTGCTGTCAAATGTACAGTTTGGTTTTAGAAATGGCTTAACAACTGAAAATGCTATAGGCTCTTTTCTCTGTGAGGGTTTTGACGGATTAAATAAAAGGTTGCGAACGTTAGGTGTTTTCTTTGATTTAACGAAGGCTTTTGACTGTGTTGACCACAAAATATTACTGCAGAAGTTGGAACATTATGGAGTAAGGGGAGTAGCTTACAATTGGTTCACCTCCTACTTTAAGAACAGAAAGCAGAAGGTAATCCTCCGCAATATTGAGAGTGGTAATGATGTTCAGTCCCAATGGGGCACTGTTAAATGGGGCGTTCCCCAAGGGTCGGTGCTGGGGCCACTGCTGTTTCTTATTTATATAAATGATATGCCTTCTAGTATTACAGGTGATTCAAAAATATTTCTGTTTGCTGATGACACCACCTTGGTAGTGAAGGATCTTGTGTGTAATATTGAAACATTATCAAATAATGTAGTTCTTGATATAAGTTCGTGGCTTGTGGAAAATAATTTGATGCTAAATCACAGTAAGACTCAGTTTTTACAGTTTCTAACTCACAATTCAACAAGAACTGACATTTTAATCAGACAGAATGGGCATGTTATAAGCGAGACGGAACAGTTCAAGTTCCTAGGCGTATGGATAGATAGTAAGTTGTTGTGGAAAGCCCATGTTCAGGATCTTGTTCAGAAACTAAATGCCGCTTTATTTACCATTAGAACAGTATCTGAAATAAGTGACATTTCAACACGAAAAGTAGTATACTTCGCATATTTTCATACGCTTATGTCATATGGTATTATTTTTTGGGATAATTCTTCTGATTCAAAAAGGGTATTTTTGGCTCAAAAACGGGCTGTTCGAGCTATGTATGGTGTAAGTTCGAAAACCTCTTGTCGACCCCTATTCAATAGTCTGGGAATTTTGACATTGCCCTCACAGTACGTATTTTCTTCAATGTCGTTTGTTGTTAGCAATATTAGCTTATTCCCAAGAGTTAGCAGCTTTCACTCAGTTAATACTAGGCAGAAATCAAATCTGCATGTGGAATGCACTTCCTTGACTCTTGTGCAGAAAGGAGTGCAGTATTCTGCTGCATCCATTTTCAATAAGCTACCACAAGAACTCAAAAACCTTAGCAGTAGCCCAAACACTTTTAAGTCTAAACTGAAGAGTTTCCTCATGGCTCACTCCTTCTATTCTGTCGGGGAGCTCCTGGAAGAGCTAAAAAATTAAGCAAATTCCAGTGTTACATTCTTGATTTTCTTTATTTAAACTAACGACTTGTCGCCTGAATATGTTTCTTATATTTCATTTCATTTTGTTTCTACAATCGTGTTATAATTTCATGTATTGACTCGTTCCATGACCATGGAGACTTCTCCTAAATGTGGTCCCACGGAACAATAAATAAATAAATAAATAAATAAATAAAATACTAAGCCATGCTGCACTTATAACCACCCATAATTGCGAAAGTGTTGCCAGTGCAGGCTCTTGTGCGCGAACTATGTCCCATAAAAATGTTTGATGGCACGCGAAACCATCCCCTCGAATTGTCCAGAAAGTTCTTCAAACCAATCGCGAACAACTGTGGCACGGTGACATGGCGCATTGTCACCCACAAAAATTCCACAGCTCTTTGGGAACGTGAATTCCACTAGTGGCTGTAGATGGTCCCCAAGCAGGCGAACATAATCATATCCAGTCAACGATCGGTTCAGGTGGAGTAGAGAACCCAGTCCGTTCCATGTAAACACAGCGCATCATTATGGAGCCACCACCAGCTTGCTCAGTACCTTGTCCACATCTTGGGTCCATGGCTTCGTAGAGCCTACGCCACACTCGAACCCTTCCGTCAGCTCTTACCAACTGAAATAGGGAGTCATCTGACTAGGTCATGATTTTCAGTCGTCTAGTGTCCAGCCGATGTTGTCACAAGCCCAGGTGACACGCTGCAGGCTATGTCGTGATGTTAGCAAAGGCACTCTCGTCGATCTTCAGCTGCCATAGCTCATTACTGCCAAATTTCGCCGCACTATCATAACAAATACGTTCATCGTACCTTCCACGACAATTTCAGCGGTTATTTCAAACCCGCTTGTCTGTTGGCACCAACAAGTCTACGCAAGCGCCGCTGCTTTCGGCCGTTAAGTGAAGGCCGTCGGTCACTGTGTTGTCTGTGCTGAGAGGTAATTCCTGAAGTCTGGTATTCTCAGCACACTCTTGACACTGTGGATCTCTGAATACTTCATTCCCTAACGATTTCCTAAGTGGATTTCCTATCGCCATCTTTATATGTGCACATCGCTATCACATGACTTTTGTCATCTCGCTGTATATTACTATGATCTGAGAATGTTTTATTTTTTCTGTATTAAAGTACAAATATGTGTTTTCATCTCATTTTCATATCCAGTGTTTACATTAAAGCCACACAGCTATGTTGCAGACTCCAATTACTTCCTCTGTACTGTGCCTTTTTAAGTGTTTCTGTAAATCAGTGAAATATTCTCACAGAAGGAAGAGTAAAGAACCCTTATCGATCTTTGCAGTATACGGTATGGTAGGAAATAGCGTGAAAACTTGTAACAGTGTTGCAGCAGACGTTCTGCTCAGAAATAGCTCTTAAGAAAAAAATTCAATACGTCACGCCAATAATTCGCTTTGACGTTAGCAAACCAGGTCGTAGCACGCTCTAGTTGAAGCACTTCCAGGCGAAAATGCGTTGAAGCACAGACATCTGTGGACCCGTGATTTACCATTCGCTCGAATGCTCATTATCAGTTAGAATGTGCCTTACTCGAAAGAGATAAATTTAAGATAGGTGAGCAAAAACTACCTTTGTTCCTTTTGATGAAATCAAAATACATATTTGGCGACACTGTCTCTGGCAGGTTGCTTGAATTTGTGCACTCGACTACGTCAGTGGCTAATTTCAATGCTAAATAACACGAAAATGTCGCAACGTACCGAATGTTTTGTCTTAAAACTAATTTCAGACCACAACTTCCAGTACAATCCACATACAAACTTTTCAGATTGTTTCTGACCACCTTGTATATATTACTATAATCCTGGAATATCTCATCATTCATCTATAGAAGTATAGATATGTGCTGTTTTTTCCCTCGTTTATTGTAGCATAATCATAGACAACATATACTTACAGCGCTTATTTGACCAAGACACAATGTGATTAGATGTATAATGCACCTGCCAGTGCCATGTAGCCTGTATCTAAATGAAGAGAATCGTGATTGACAGTAAAAAAAATGTTGTCTTATAAACAAACACACCACTCAGGAAGGAAGAACAGTGATCAGTAGCGAAAAATCCGAATTTTATTGCAAATCGATTCCAACAACAGAACAGTCAACATATGTACTATAAACAGTACAAAAGATTAAAAATTCGGTAAAGTAACTGTGTTCGCAATCAGTGCCACACAGCCATAGAAGATACACATAAAAGAGAACATATCACGAAATACCTGTGTGGTCACATCGATATAAGGTAAGGCGAATATAGCCCACGCTTTAAATACAGAAATACATATGACAGTCGTTACAGAAGATACAACCAGTGGAACCAAACTGGTCTAAGTCTAATGCAGAACTGAAGCTTTTGCTTACAAAAGAGTAAAACGGCCCTTCATTGCGTCATATCCGAACATTCAGGCCACTATAGGGCATATCATTAATTATGTCTGACCAAACAGTTTTATTGTACATAAATAGTAATTTATTTGCAATAAACTGTGGTACATGCCAAAAACAATGGCCATGAACGAAGAATATAAACAACTACAGCGAAAAGGGCAGGCCACTGGAGGATTTCAAGCAAACCTGAGAAATTACTTCGCAATGTAGGGAAAAATTTGGATACATCACGGGAATAACGATATCTGCATTTACTGTAAATTGCAAAGCCAAGTTCCCATAAATTAAAGATTTTGCAGAAAATATTGCATTCGAGGATATTCATTGTGTTGAATGATACATGAAAATCTGTGTATTGATAATTGGTTGGAAAAGGTTGTAAACTCAAAGTAATATACAGTAACTCCAGAAGAAAGTGAGGGGGAGGAGTTGCTAACGTAACCATAGAATACGTGGAAGTTTTAGTAATAGTGTAATGGTGGATACAAAATGCAAAAATTAAAACCTCGTAATGCTCTCAGCTAGAAGAATTGTAAGAAGCAACAGAACCAATTGTTACAATGATAAGGCAGATAGTTTACAGGAATTCTGAAATGTACCTAACTCTTTGGTGTGTTAAGACACACCTAACGTGATAAGGCAGATAGTTTACAAAAAAAAATTATGCGCACTTCAGAATTCCTTTACTGTATCTGCCTTGTCACGTTAACAATTAGCTGTGTTGCTTCTTAAATTTCAGAATTTGAGCACATACCTTCTTGGTAAGTATAGAATTACTGGTTGGAAAAAGAATTAAATGATCCTAATGTAGACTTAAAATGTACACCACCGCTCATTAGCTTCAATAAACCTAATAACTGACGTATAATTCCTTGTAAATACTATACAGTAACATGGCTATGGTTTAGTAACCTAAGTCATAGCACAATATTAGTAAGCATGTATGGTTAATGTGTTATTTTTTATCTACATGCAATACTACTCAAAAGAGTGTTGAAACACATACTAAAATGTTACATGAACTGAGGTACGTCCGTTTGCATATTCCAAACAGCTGTTTCCTGTAGTGCTGTGATGTCCACATTGCACTTGAAGCAGTGATACGATACACGCTATATGGTTCCTTAGAGACAGCTGACAGGGAATACTATGTTAATATGGCTCCAAGAATGCAGATATCGATAGACAAATGTGCTGTAATTGTAGCACTTAGTCAAGGCAGGTTTATCTACGCCCCAGACTACAAAACAATAAGTCGTGTCTTTCGGGAGAATGCAATACGCCCTTTGCCATCAGAAGACAACAGTAGAAATAAGTATCTACCAAGATTAGGACCACGCCGTAGAACGACTAAAAGTTATTATAATCTCATCAGAACTAATAGTAATATAAATGGGGTCCAAACAGCAGCACAAATTCGCGCAGAATCTGTATAATGAACAAGAAATGCAATATGTGTTGTGACGGTAAAAGAGAGACACACCAGCTTGGAAGAATGTGTGGCATCGAGGAAACCCCTTCTGAAGCCCGTAAATAAAGAGAAGACACTCGATGGGGCTAAGAAATATAGTAAGTAGACACATTAAGAGTGATCGAAAGTCTTATTCTGAGATTTAGAGAAATCGAAATCAGCTATTTTTGGTACCAGAAGGACGTTTTTTGTTCGTCGATCTGAAGGAGACGGTTGTCTTAGTGGTGCATTCTAGTTACAGTTAAGAATTACGGAGATTCTACTGTGGTTTGGGGCTGTTTTATAAGAGATATAGTTGTCGACAATGTGAAAATAGAAGGTTGTGTGGGTCAGAAGCACTATCAAATGGTTCAAATGGCTCTGAGCACTATGGGACTTAACTTCTGAGGTCAACAGTCGCCTAGAACTTAGAACTACTTAAACCTAACTAACCTAAGGACATCACACACATCCATGCCCGTAACGGTGGCGCGGTTCCAGACTCTAGCGCCTAGAACCGCTCGGCCACTATGGCCGGCCAGCAGCACTATCATTACATATTTCAGTATCGTATGATTCCATGTGGATCGGTCTTAATAGGGAAAGTTTTATCCTTAGAACAGGGCAGTAATTAAAAATATTGATCGGCGTTCCGTATGAATTACATTTTGTCACAGGGAAAACAGAATGTCCCCAAATATGTGGTGTGACAATCCCGAAGCCATGATTTTAATGTTGTTAAAATGGTGTGGACTGAAGAGAACATACTTATCCGTAAAATTCACAAACAATCAAGGAATTTCTCTAGCATGTCTTTTAGATTGTGTGGAATCATATAAACTCGCAGTACCTACAAAGGCTATCGAGAGTTTGTGAGACAGTCATTAAATTCAAGGAAATATACTTTGATGAAAGTGAAATAAAATTTTTCTTTCTGAGTTACTTATGTATAATGAATACAATTATATTTTTACAGAAATATAGCTTTGCTTCTGTTCATACTTGAAATATTAGGTAACCTGCATGGTTTATTGAAACTAATGAGCGGTACAGTAAGTAGAAATTAAACCGAATACTATCAAAGCTACGCCAGACAAAAATAAAGAAAGGATTTTTTTGTATGTAAATGGATATGTAAATATTTATACAGCTTTTATACAAGAATTTTTGTTTTGTTTTTCGTTAACATAATCTATGTTGGAGGGTTCCCTTAATATTAAACTGTTATTTGGATTCCCTCACCCACCCATGGTATCTGCGAAGTGCTAGCAATAGCACTTCTTCACCTTCTTCTTCCAAACGTCTACCCAGAAAAACTTCCTTCCAAAATGCAAGCAGTCAAGGCTACGCCTTATGTATACTAACAAGACGTATGGCGTGTGATGCAGATGCAGAACGCTGAAACGCTACAGAGTGTATCGTAGGTGAGTGTGCGGACTTCAGCTATCAGAAATACAGCTTCATGTTAACAAGCTTTATGTTACAAAATCCCGCTCAACGACTACCTAGCAAAGGTTGCGGCGTGGTGGATTCTATTCTTTGTAACAGCACGTACTTGAGGTTTCCGTACAGAAATTTCACTCCACCTACTTCGATTGGTTTCTGAAGCCCATGTCCTTCACTTTGTGTTGATAGGTACTGTTCAGTCGACGAAAAGCAGCGATGAGGAAAGGTCGACTAAATACCTATGAAACAAGGGCCACATATCTTAATCTTACAGGCAGTATCTGTAAGTTCAGATGAAAATAGTGGGTAACTGGGATTCCAATAGCTTCCATAGAAGGTTTAAAGTTCATATACTTGGCTTTACGGCTCTGAAACGAGTCAAGCTTTGAAGCCTGTATTTCCTGCCAAATCTATTAGCATTGCAAGTTCACTACTGTTTAATGCAAGTCTTCAGATGAAAGCAGCCAGAATTTCACAAATCCAGCCCGAATAAATTCCATATCCTAAACAGTCACAGACCGACAGATGTTCGTCACATCGTTCAGTGGTCTTAAAAAGAAGTGCTTGCCATAATATTCCGAATATATTCCCAAAACAGACCAAGTTCGAGAGACAAGAAGGTTCATACGTAAATCACTTTCAAACAAATTCACTAAACTTTCTAACATCCCTACTAAAAGGCTTTAAACTGTAGTCGCTTCATATTTACGGTAAAAGACTCGCCATAACGAATGATTTTCTTCATCATAGACGAAATTTTGTGTCGACCAGTTGAAAATGTTCTGCACAATAAGATGGTTCTTGAGCGATTCTTCAAAACACAGACCGAAATACAAAGCGCTATACCAAATCAAGGAATTCTTAGGTCATGTTGGCTGATGAGTTGGACAACCAATCTGAGGAGTTACTGCCATCAAATGCTCGCGGTAGTCCGTAATTCAACCAATAGGGCTTCTGAAAGAAGGTTATGAAAAGAACTTCTGAATTACAAAACTAAATTTAAATAAAATAAATCCAAGCCCGAATTACCCCAGATATAAAATATGAAATGACTGAACACCTAACCGTTCTTCTGGCTGCTTTTGTAGAAATGCATGTGTACTGGACACATGATAGCAAGAGGATTTTCCCACGCATACATATGCATAGATTTCAGTAAAATAAAACATCCACACTTTACGTATATCCTCCGCACACTCTCTCAATCATTCCACAACACATGCACAACGAAACATAGTTAAACAATAATTTTTAAACGATTACTTTCATGTCATCCTGCTACTGTAAACAAAGCAAAGAAAATTCTAGAAAAACAATTTCTCTGTGCTTAATATTCTCAGCTATAGTTTCAGATGAGATTGTGTCTCAACACATTACAATCCGTACCTCCGTTTGCTAGTACCAGGACAATTATTATGGGTTTTAGGTAAAATTTTATATCTCTTAAGGTAGTGAAGATAATGAAGTGATACTTTTAATACAAAACTTTATATGGGGTATGGAAAAGATCGAATAAAATTTAATACTGTTTCTTTTGCTTTATAGGATATGTACATAACACATGCACCGTACGCCAAGCCGGCTCTTTGCCCTAGGGGTCACAGTGTCAGCTACGTGTATGCAAGAGCAAAAACCTACTTTCCCTCCGGGCTACAGAGCAAGACTCATTCTAAGATCGCTTACTTCACTACAAGGAAATAAAGACTAGGAATAATCTACCTCGTTACAAGGTGACATCTTGTTTGTTGATAACACAGAATACTGTTTAGCTGCAGCTGTCGAAAGAGTTATGTATATGCTGTATAGATCCAAGATGTATGTAACACCTGGCAACAGTGTTTGAGGAACTGGCTTGCTCAATACTCCCGTTTTCATTTGTTGCCTCCGACCTCTCCCATTTTCAGTTTTATTTTTATGTACACGTAATACATTAACTGTTCTTAAAACAGTAATTCGTTTAATAAAGAACTGTTTAAGTTTGTTTGACATAGGTCTATTGGTTCTTTTTCTTATGACATTTTTTATGAGAAACGGCCCTAATTCGGTAATATCTGTATTTGACGGTACTGTTGAAAGTATTGTCATGGGTTGAGAAAAATAGATTTCTACAGTTTTAATATAACATCTTTCTACAGATAAAAATGGAAACTTTAGCCAGATAGAACGTAGTTTACTATCTTTCTTGTTATTATTTATCTGAAAGTCATACCTGTACAAAAGTCAGCTTTTGTGTGTTTTTATTGCCCCAGCGTACAAAATGCAGAACGCAGTTAAATATAGGGGATAGTTAAATGAAAATAAGACAATTCTAAAAGTAAGTAAAGTGTTTAGTATGGCAAAAGTAATCGCCGTAGCTGTTAATACATGTATCCCATTGTGAGACAAGAAAGACAGTGCCTCTACGGAAAAGTGTTTGCGGCTGCCTACTGTAAAGGAACAACTAGGCCATACTTCTAAACATTATTTTAAAAACAATCGTTTCCAGTACGAATATCGAGCTATTAGTCTTGAAACAGTATGTAAATGTAGGAAATATATCTTTGTAAACTTATACAGTTTATAATTTTTTCTATTTGCGTTATTTAAAATTCATGAACGGATGTAATACCTAATTTATCAAATTTTAATGATTGCTCTACTCCAAGGATTTAAATGATATTAAAAAAAATGAATACTGCGAAAATTTAGCAATCGGACTGGACAATTGGCCTGGCTGTTTATTATTTCAAATGTGAATGCCATCACTTTTAATAGATTTATCTCACTGTGAGACAAGGTGGGCAAGGCATTCATGTAATAATTTTTGCGGTCCCTGTGGAACCATGATTGTACTCACACGCGCACTTCTTCATCTGAAGCAAATCGACGGCCACTAATGTCTTCCTTCAATGCTCCAAAATATGTAAATTGCATGGGGAAAGATGAATACTACATATAGGATGTTAAGAGTTTCCCAACGAAACTTCTACATTGTAGCCGAAACAAACTTGGAAGCATGTGGGTGGGCATTTTGTTGGCAGGTTTTCTAATATGATGCGGAAGTTTCACTGGGAAGCGCTTACACAGCCTCCATAGAGACCTGGTCTCTCCTCTTGCAATTTCCACATTTTTGGAGCCCGAACAGAAATACTCATAGCCGTCGATTTTGTCTAGACGAAGAGGTACACAAATGGGCACATCCATGGTTCCATAGACAACTGTAAATAGTTTTCCTTGAAGGCATTCACTGACACGTCTCACAGTGAGACAAATGAACTAACAGTTGTGGCGATTACTTTTTAAGTAATGAACTGTATAGTTACTCTTCCCCATGTGTCTCGTTTTCGTTTGACTACCCCTTATACAACACCGCAGCTGTTTTGTAAGCTATCTGATAATTTACGACACATGCAAGCGGTTGGCACAGGATGCAGCGAAGCATATTGTATACACTGTACGTTGGGATTTACATACTAGGAGAGTCTCTCACAGGGTTAAACAGGCCGCCCAATCTATAGTTATGAATCGTAATTACTACCCTGTCAGTACCATGTTGTTCAGCCAAGAAAGATACAAAATTCCTTGTCGACTCATATCGGGGCACTTCATAAAATCAATGTGTCGGTTACCGATAACTTAGTTCAGTCCTTTGCTAGGGACTTGAATTATAAATTAGTTATATATGTCTACAATTGGTGTTCGTCGATGATAAACTTTGTATTCCAATTGCCTTAACATTTTTTACAACAACATTGCAGTTTCGACGTTAGTCTTCTTGAAGACAGAGGTCGTGGTTTGATTTTAGGTAGTCACACATCTCCATTTTATTAAAAAAAGGAAGCAAAATCTTGTGATATATTCAAGTCTGTATTGTAATAGTCGTATACTTGAAGCCGTTAGAAAATTCCAATCAGGTGGACCATTAGAGCATCCATGTCAACATTGGTCTATTCCATTTCATGTGGTTTAGCAAAAGGACTTTTATATTTTGTCGATCTGGTTTCCAGTGCTTCTTTACCAACTTTTTTCGTATTCTTCTTGTCGCCACAACGTCATTTGCATGTATGACAAATTGTATGTTTGTCTTGATCCCGTGCCTCCCATAGACGAGCTTACAGTATTTCCAGTGTAGTTAATTGTTAAATTCACAGCAGATATCCTTATTTAAAGAAACAGATAGTCCATTCTTTACTTGATTTTGACAGTTCACTTCATCGCAGGTTTTAACTATCATAATACTGTGACATAAAGTTTCGATAATAGGCGTAGGCACCCTGAAATATTTCTTGATAAGGACCGTTCCACTTATGGTCTAATTTATGTTAGCTGTGTCAGTAAAATATGATCCATGTTCAATAATAATAAGCACACATCAGAGCTTTTGCGTTAGTTTATCTTATGTTCTCCCCAGTCTATGACACACGTTTACCACTTTGATGTGAGGTATGTTGACACTTTCTGCTACCACAAAATACTGATCAGTTTGCGTTATGAAGCCTCTTTATATACTCTAAGGATTCCATACGTTGTGCTCTGTTCCACAGCTCAACGCAGCTAAAATGTCGTTACACATTTTATGGGTATTCAAAAAGTATGGAAAAGCAATAACTTTTTAAAATAGAAATTTTTTTTAATGTGTACTTTACTAAATATATAATCCTAAATTTCCCCTTAATGGAATTTTATGGTTCGGCGTGCGACAGTATGCACTGTATATGCAGTCTCTTTACCAGACTTGTTATTATCTTGTAAGTGTAATACTGTGGTAAATAGGAATACGTATTAGTTTATAAGACACTTTGGACATGACAGACATAGAAGATAAGTAGACATTTTGAATATTCCCCATAGTTTACAACGCATTAGAGGTACACTGTCATGAATACTTCACCGGAGTTAAAAAGTGATGTATAATAATGTACGCCGGAAGCATGTAGCTGTTTATTTTTGTTAAAGGGAGACCCTACACAGCAACAACCTATACTGAAACGGATAATACCACGAACAGATCGCCTCTTAATATAACGGCTATGATTACACTGTGATCTTAGCACCCCCTTAAAGAAACTGACCTAAATTTAAAAAAAAACACGCCTTTAGTGCTAGAAGTAGAATTACCTGACACGAATCTGCAGAATATCACCATTTGTCAACGTAGACAGTCTTCCACAGTGTTAAAGGGTTGTTTGTGGGAAGAGACCAAACCGCGAGGTCAGCGGTCTCGTCGGATCAGGGAAGAACGGGGAAGGAATTCGGCCGTGTCCTTTCAGAGGAACCATCCCGGCATTTGCCTGGAGCAATTTAGGGAAATTATGGAAAACCTAAATCAGGATGGCCGTACGCGGGATTGAACCGTCGTCCTCCCGAATGGGAGTCCAATGCGCTGATCACTGCACCACCTCGCTCGGTCAGGGTTAAAGGAAACACCGTTTTATTGTAAAGTCGCTTAGACCTGTACTACACAGTCCCACATCATGTGTTAACAAGTGCTTTTCGATGTGAGAATAGCATACAATTCTTGTACACTCCGCTAATCTAGTAACGACTTGAGGCTGCATCGCGATGTATAGCATAATATGGGCGCTGATGACCCCGCTGTTTAGCGCCCGTAAACCTCAAACACACACACACACACACACTATAGCATAATAAATATCAGATTCCGTTACTACACAACCCCTCCATAACATGACAACTATAATTTGTTGCCTACTCCTTGAAGTCATAACCTTTTACAATCACCAGTTTTGAAAAAAAAACTACCCTGTTTTAGAGTGTCACAATATGATGTTTATGGTTATACTGTCATACTAAAAATTCCTTCGAAGAACTAACAACTATAATTCGTAGCCTGCTCTCTGAAGTCACAACCTTTTACAATCAACAGTTTTAAAAGAAAACTACACTGTTTTAGAATATCACAATATGATTTTTATGGTTATACTGTCATACTAAAAATTCCTTATAAAAACTGACCACATTTTTATTGGCGAAACGTGTGCGAGTTTGTTATTTCTGACGATTCCGTAAGTGTATTGGAGCTCCATTTTCTAGGAAGGATATGAATCAAGTCACAAATGTGACCTGAAGCTCGTAATTGTTATCTTCTTCTATTTATTTACTTACTTTTCTTACGTCGGTTTTTCTAAACACCTGTTTGGCATAATGCAGGTCTCCATACCAGTCTTCATGCGCAACCATTATCATCTTGGCAACCTGCCTACTTCATTGAGCCCTTGATCTCCCTCTACAATTTTAACCCACCGCTCCACACTGTCTTTCAATACCAAAGTCGCAGTGCCTTCATGCCTATCCGCCGATCCCTTCTTTTAGCCACGTTGTACCATAAACTTCTTTTTTGCCAAATTGAAATGAGTAATTCCTCATTTGATATTCGATCTACGTATCCGATCTTTAGCATTCTTCAGTAGCACATGTCAAATGCTTCTATTCCCTTATTGTCTGAACTAGCTATCTTCCAAGTTTCACGTACCTCGTAAAGGACTTTCTAGCACTAAAATTGATATTAAGTGCTACCAGATTGCTGTTTTTCGAAAACACTTCTCCTGCTATCGCTAGTTTCATTTTATACATCCGCTGCTCCGCCGTATATCAAAAATAAGCTACTACATTTAGTGTCTCATATACTAATATAGTTCCCACAGAATCGACTGATTTTATTCGACCACATTCAATTTCTCTGCTTTTTATAATTGTTGTCGTTCATCTTATAATCGCTTTTCAAAACACCATAGATTCCATGCAACTGCCTATGTAACTCCTGGTCGGTCTCAGAAAGAATTTGAACGTCATCAGCAAAGTTATTTCTTCTTCTCGATATATAACTCCCTTTCTAAGTTTCTCCCTAGTTTCCTTCATAGTTAGCTCTGTTCACAGGCTGAATCTCATCGGGGATAGGACACAACCCCATCTCGCTCCCTTCTGAAATAAGACTGCCCTTCACGTCCTTCGACCATTCTTTCTCTTCTGTGTTCTATGGTCAATATTGTCTCGAGTGTTCCTACATTTCTCCGGAACGCAAAGTTGTCTTCTCCAAGGTCAGCTTCTATCAGGTTTTCCATTCTTCTGTAAATAATTCGTCTCAACATTTTGCAAGAATTCATTCAATAAGCAACTGCATACTTACTCAGATATGTCACACTCCATCGAAAAGATGAAGAATACCAACACTACACTTAAATGCAATTAATAAATTTAGAATGTAAATTTCCAGCTTAATGCACATTAGATCAACACAGTGAGCAATAACCATAAATATCCCATTAATGCATTAAAAATAAATCGTCGTATATCTGTCATTATACATGCAAATAGGAAAAGAATTCGTCATCTGATTCCAATATCCTGAGAAACACCATAAGTTCGATGCCACGAGGCTCAGGTATTGTTACAAAATCACCACATCTTACTGTAACAATACGAGCAAAGTGTCCGCTATGTGTAAATTAATCAAATAACTTGTGGTGTATTTAAGCGTCAAAAAAATTGTTCAAATGGCTCTGAGCACTATGAGACTTAACTTCTAAGGTCATCAGTCCCCGAGAACTTAGAACTACTTAAACCTAACTAACCTAAGGACATCACACACATCCATGGCCGAGGCAGGATTCGAACCTGCTACCGTAGCGGTCGCGCGGTTCCAGACTGTAGCGCTTAGAACCACTCGGCCACTCTAAGCGTCATGAAGCTGGGATGTAGCCACGAGGCGCAAGGATCAATTAGGTGTGCAAGCACTGGGGTGAGGTCCAAATAGCGGCAGAAGGGTGAAGAAATAACTTGGTGTTAACGGAGGTAAATAGTATCCTAAAAGGTAAGTTTAGACACTTGTAGAAGATTGAAATACTTCCAGATTGCTTTGCCCGCGATTAAAAGCCAAGGAAACGATAAGTTTGAGGTTCACTGTGCCTCAACACTGTTTTCAATTCTAAGCAGAACGTAGAACTGTTGTAAATTGTCATAATATCGCAGGTATACCGCTTGGATGGCGTTTTGGGTGATATAAACCATCGATGTCCTGAATCAGATGAAAGTAACCCACAGTCTCAGCAGCGTTGAACTTACGCTCAGGTGCCATTTGAATGATTTCGAAATGTTTCCAAGGCCAGGGAACTGTTCGCTTGAGTCAGTACTGTATTAGCCAAGATCAACATCTGGATTTCGTCGAATTAGACGAAGCCAGTTTCATACAGAGCCGTAGGATTCGCTGACAGTGGTGTTTTGAAACCGTAGTAGTGTGTACAGACGTTCCTGATGCTCATTTGCCTGAATGTAAAGTGGTATAGCCATAAGGACTTCCGAAAAGGTGATAAGTGCTTAGCTGGTGGTCTAGTGTTTTTGGGCGACATGAAGTTGAGAAGCCAACGATTCAGGCGTTCGTTAGTGGTTGGTGGAATGCTGTCACCGTTCTGAGACCAAAATATACGATACTACTAGCACAGAAGTAGTTTTCAAAAATTTTGATACCTGTTCATGGACCAATCAGCTCATCATTATCGAGTTGTTGTGGTACATAAATTTATAAACTTCGTCAGCAGTTTGACTGGTTTGCCTGGCCTAACCATTTAAGATCTGTTTGTGATTATCTTATTATAACGCTTAAATGAGATGTGGAAAGAAATAGACACTGAAGTAACTTAGTATACTCAATATCATATACCTCTGCTGCAGAGCTGACGCTATTCTTAGAAAGGAAGACTGGAGCTACTGGAAGACATGGAGCGAGAGAGAGAAGCCCCTAAGGCACAAACAGAATCACGTTACAGAAAGCGGTAAAGCAGCAAAAGATGTTAGCGATGGGACGCTGCTGAGAGGTCGTGGCAGAGTGGAGCAATTTCCGCTGGAAACAAAAGAACTATTCTGGCTACGGATTCTCTCCGACAAATCTGGAAAACCACGTCGAATAAAACGTCGCCTATGTACGGAAAAACTATCTTGTCGTCATTCTGCACAGAACTAAATTGTCTAATAGTACGTATTAATCCAAACAGTGTTTGATG
Organism: Schistocerca nitens; assembly: GCF_023898315.1. NCBI lineage: Eukaryota > Metazoa > Arthropoda > Insecta > Orthoptera > Acrididae > Schistocerca > Schistocerca nitens. Next base: position 395,080,257 of record NC_064616.1, read on the forward strand.
AATATTTGGTCACAGGTCGGTTGTGACCATGCATAACTATTAATCATTAATATTCATTCGATATGAATAAATTAAAAGATAGCCAGATTACAGTTATCGTTTTAAGATACTGACTCTGACAGCTGTATTTGGTTTATTTATCGGTTTTCTATAGCCGCGATGGAACACCTCACACAGCATGATCATAAAACAGACACAGTGGTAAGTCGGAATATATCAATATTCCTTTTTTGAGGAATTTTTAATCAGCTTGACTTGTCTGAAGGATAATAGGCAAAGAATTCCAGTCATAAAACTTTAAAAATTTATTAAGACGTAATTCTAAAGTGACGAAATACTTCACTAAGAAATACAAGAAAGAAAATAACATTGAAATTAATAGTAATAGTTATTATTATAATACGTAATAATGACAATAATACTACTAATAATAACAATCAACATTTCAGTGAAAGAAGCTGGATGACAGATTGAGTGAGGAAAAAATACCATTCATTGATTATGACACTGAATTATATGAAAAATGGGAAACTTAAATCAATAGAGCAGTATCGGGTAAAAAAAAAAGCTGCATCCTCAGTATAGGAACTGGTTGTAGGATTTTTAAATGAATTCCAGTAATTAAAAGTCATAAGAGGACAACCAAGCCACGTCGAATTATCCGTATCCAAACAGTAGATCCTACTACAAGTATACCATCCTTTTCGTTATGTACTCTATCTTAAAGGAGTTAACAGAACCTGATGTAATGCCTTTTGGAATCGGTGCACTTCACATGTGGTTGAAACCGGGTGTTTTGTTAGTAAAATTCGTCAACTCTAGTAGAACCATACTGCAAATTTACGTAGCAATGAGCAGCAAACTTATTTGCATAGTAATGAGGGAAGTACTACCAACATTAAGATTGTTCCCCAGTCTTGCCTGCAGTGAACAGATTTTGCTGCGTTTTTCAGACGGTATCATGTTTTCAACCCCAAATTCCATCTCTAGTATACCTACTGCGTTGTAAGTTGTTAGATTATTAAAGAGAAACTTACATTATGTCCGTAAATGACTCCTGATGGCTTTTTCTAATGGCTGAAGATCATCACACTATATTAAGCCGTTTGACAACAAAGACTGAAAACAAGAAAAATAATACATGGGATGAACCGGAAATCCGTATACAAAATATTGGGGATAGTTCAGGGATATTTTCTGAGGATTTCCGTATGAGGGCCCCGTGGTCTACGGTGACTCGTTACAGCGTAATAGCATATCATTTGATTTCTTAACGTTATTTATATTGGCGCCTGTGGCGCACGGAAGGTATATTGACAATAGTGCAAATCTCGACGGTATGCACCGTGCGTCTTATTCGGAAAAAAACTTGTTTTATTCGCTCATGGTAATCAGCGTGGTACAGTTTGGACCACAATGGATTAGTTGTTGTAGTTCAGTTCCACGGCCAGGTCGGTGACTCGATATGACCCCATTGGACCTCTTCTGATGGAATGTAAACCGCCTAGTTTACGAGACTGGTCAAGACCCACATTGACATGGTTGCTTAGATTGTCGGAGCCGTACAAGTACTAGTTTACGCCAAATTACTTCTACTATTGTGTTATCAGTGACGCGCAGCAGTGCGTATGTGCTCACTGGTAAAGAGTGGGTTGATGTGTACCCTCTGAATGAGTTCACTGAATGCAGTGGAGGAGTGGTACAACATGCCTACGACGAGATTTTCCGTCCATGTTGGTAACGATATCACGTTGCTATTGGACCTTTTCCTATCTCACGTGGTGACTCGAACTTCTGCGTTGTTAGGACAGAGGCCTTGCTCATATATAACTATCTAAGGTGATTTGCGCCTCATTAGGAGGTGACAACATGAGGGAGTTAGATAGTAATGTGTGAAAAACAGGATCCCGCATCTGTAGCTCTGCAGTATAAGACAGTTTGAGTATCATTTACATATGCAAGCATGTAGTACACCTCATGCCAGTTTAATTTTCTGCATGTCGTTTTCATGCTGTTGTTGTTTTAATAGCCATCAGAGTACCTGTGCAGCAGGGTTCAACAAGAGTGTTTAAACACTTCCATAGAAGAAAATGAGTTACCTGGGATTCTACAAAGTATTGCTAAGCATATGATAATGGCACCTTAGTTTTCTGATGTACAGTAATGATTGAAGTTCAACTGTGGAGGAAATCACGATGATGTTAAGGTTTGAAGTTTTACAGGCAGATATAAGAATTTGATGGTAAAAAATGTAACATTTTGTAGAGCTACAGTTTTTGTTGCACAGTTTACTGGCTGTTAAGTACGTATTCTTACAGCCCATGGCGTGTCGCTGTACACTCTTCTGTGGTGATGGTCGACATTTTGATCATTACATGTTCCCGAATAGTTCCTTATTTGTTACGTACTGCTTGTCCCGGCGGAGGTTCGAGTCCTCCCTCGGGCATGTGTGTGTGTGTGTGCATGTCCTTAGGATAATTTAGGTTAAGTTGTGTGTAAGCTTAGGGACTGATGACCTTAGCAGTTAAGTTCCATAAGATTTCACACGCATTTTTGTCTTTTTTTATTTATTTATTTTACATAATGTTCTGTAGACTGACAGAACGGATTGAATACAGTGATAGAACGCTACGTATTTCACCTGAGAGTAAGTCATTGCCTTACTTTGTGTTTTGTGTTGCACATTTTGGCATGTTTTGTGTTGCACATTTTGGTGGCACCTCATTACTTCTTTTCCACTGTTCTGAAGGTTATCTCACAGAAACAAAGATACCGTGGTTAATAAATTTAATAAATTATAATTAAATGATGATTAGGCAAGGGGACAGTGGAGACCACGTGGCCCTAATACCAAGATACTCCGTATATTTTCCTGAACAAAAGTCGGTTCAGTTCAGTGTTACCCTGTGTGTTTTCGGTGTTATCAGCTCTGCTCGCTAGTCTATGCGTACGTCATAATGCCTCTGCGAGATATAATGATCATGTGTTTAGTCTGAGAAACTAATTTCACCCCATTATTTAATGTCTTCTTATTATCCAATCATGCATTCGCCGAAAGAGAGTTCAGTGCCATTGCTAAACAAAACGCCTGTAAGAAAACGTATTTAACAGCCAGTAAACTGTGCAACAAGAACTGCTGCTCTACAGAACGTTACCTCCTTTAGTATCAAATTCTTATATCTGCATGTAAAACTTCAAAGCATAATATTATCTTGATTTCCGCCACAGTTGAAGTTCAGTCACTACTGTACATCAGAAATGCTAAGGCGCTATTGTCATATGCTGAGAGATAGGTAGTAGAAGCCCAGGTAACTCATTTTCTTCTACGGAAGTGTCTAAAGGTGATCTCTACTCCCTAGATACACTCATGGCTATTGAAACCACAATAACGTGAAAACAAAATGCAGAAAATTAAACTGACATGAGGAGTACTACATGTTGCACTTGTAAATGATACTCAAACTGTCTTATACTGCCGAAATACAGATGTGGGATTCAGTTTTTTTTCTCATCACGATCTAACTGCCCCATGTTGCAACCTCCTAGCGAGGCGCAAAACGTCATAGATGGTTATATATGAGCAAAGCCTCTGTGCCGACAACATGGATGCTCGAGTCACCACGTGAGATAGGAAAAGATCCAATAGCACTGTCATATAGTTGCCAACATTGACGGAAAATCTCCTGGTAAGGATGTTGTACTGCTCCTCCACTGCATTCGGTGAACTCTTTCACAGGGTACACACCAACCCGCTCTTTACCAGTGACCACATCCGCACTGCTGCGTATCACTGATAACGTATAACTAACATTGCCGGAAAACAAAACCCTAGACAGAACCTAGCAATACTGAATAGAAGCTCGAGGCAGAAGAGTGTAGTGCGAATTACAGTTGTCAACAGAAAATACCACGAGTAAATAGAACAAGTTTGCCTCCAAAGAAAGCACAAAACGCATACCGTAGACATATGGACTGCTGAGCAGATATTTTCATTGTTCCACAAAAACAGAACTAAATGGCTGTAAGAAATTAAACGAAATGCTACTACAGTGTAACGAGGCGGTGGAGACCATGGGTCCCTGATACTACAATACTACAGAAATACTGCTGAATAACCTCCGATACATTATCACTGGAACTCCGATTCACTTTATATATTATTTTTACGAAGCATACAACTTTTTACTTGTGTTAACACTTTAAATGATGTATCGACGAACATGTTTCATTTCCTCTTCGCCTTATTGTTCCTCTTCTTTTCATCGTACATTACATTCGTCTTATCATGCTGCAGACAACTCATTTTTCACTTCTTTTGACGTCTGACAAGTATTCAGCGTGATCTAAGAAGATATGTGCAATGCACATGTCGTAGTACAAAATTCCAGCACCATCTTGTGAAACGCAGTGATGACAATTATTTGATAATCGTGCACTCTATCTGGTCTTGTGAAATGTCATCAGTGTAGGGTGTAATATTACGCATGTGTATTCCTGTACAATCAATGGAGCCTCCTCACATTTAAATATACACTTTTAGTAACTAAAGTCTTTCACATCGAGAAATATGGATGCTCAACTCACTGCCATCGTGAACTGACGTAGTCACTTCCAATATCTCCTTTAGAGGTGCCTCAATAAACGTTTTGCCGTGAGAATCTGGCATATGGCTGCGAGACCAATGCTTTGTTTGGAGAAATGAGGGCGTATTGCTTATAGGACACAGTAGTGCCAGATGTCTCATACGGTCTGTAGAAGTGTGCACATATTTATTGCTTGTTACGAGCGCAAGAATTCAGGCTGGTCAATGTCAAGTGTAATGTTGTGGCAGTATATTTCCCTACCATTCGCAAACCTAAGCAGAGAGGCACATCGCTGATTCCACCGTGACCATTCCTGAAACTGCCGGCCCTTGAGCAATGAAATTATTTTCAGAATTCTGCACTCCCTCTCCCCTATCCGCATTCCACTGCCGCGAATGGCGTCAGGCCACGAAGTTCCAGGTCACCGATGGTGTGCGAGCTCAGTGTTTCCCACACCTCGAGCGATTTTAATTTTTGCAGTTCGATTGTGTGAGTTCGTCATTTTCTCGCTGTCTGTGTGTACGTCCAGTTCTCATGTGTTCAACTGACGGGATGCATAAGTTGACTAAAGAAGAAACGTGCTCACAGCTTTCTGCATCAAAAATGGCTCAGAGCCATTAAGTCCCATAGTGCTCAGAGCCATTTCAACCATTTTTTGTAAGTGGTCGTGGTCTAAATAAACATAAGTTTGTGAAAAGAAAAGGACATAAATAAATTTCTCTAACTATATTAGTTACAGCAGATAACATTTATTTAAATGTCACTAATATTTATTTTCATTAAATATAATTTAAAAGAATTACTGATCATTAATTTGACTTGGGTGATTATTCAAATAGCTAGACCTACTGGACACAGTGTGCGTTTTCCAGATTGGTGGACTCTGTTCTTCGTTTTAAGATTCGTCCCACGATACTGTGGTGCCTTTCTGCCTCCCTGAATAGTATTTCCTTTGCTTCCAGGCTTTTTGCAGCTTTCCTTAAATTTTCATCTGTCCACTGAGCTCTCTTGACAGTTCAAATGGCTCTGAGCACTATGGAACTTAACTTCTGAGGTCATCAGTCCCCTAGAACTTACAAACTATTTAAACCTAACTAACCTAAGGACATCACACACATCCATGCCCGAGGCAGGATTCGAACCTGCGACTGTAGTGGTCGCGCGCTTCCAGACTGTAGCGCCTAGAACCGCTCGCCCATCTCTTGACAGTGCCCTTCCCTGTTTAATGAGTACGCATGTCATAAATATTTGTGTGTTACTGTAAATAATAGAATTGTATACAGCCATAAAGATGTTAACTAGGTAAAAAAGAAAATAACGCATGTATTTAGAAAATCATGAAGTAACACTGGTATCCTTTGAATAGTATGGAATGTTTTCAGATCACTCATAAAATCTAATATCAGTGAGGCATCCCTACCGAATTGCTGTGCGGAAACACTCGCAAGTGTCAGGTAGAGACGTCGCACCCTCCTGTTATCGTACCTCAAGGCTAATATGTCCTAAAATCGGCTTACTGTCAAGCATTTGAAACTAATTTACTATACAATATATGGATAGAAGAAAAAACTTTGCCTGAAGGAAACATATACTCGCCTCGTATGGACAAAACTTTGTCTGAAGGAAACATATAGTCGCCTCGTATATCGACTACAACTTGCGTAATAGCCGAGCAACTTGCTCCACACCTGCACACAGAGGTTATTACTAAGAAACAAATATAGCATGCATACTGCCACCTAGTAGTCACAGTGGTAACCTCTATTTACAGCGTCCGCGGCGTCTCTACCGGAACGCCATCTGTACCCGATTTACCTTAATTGATACTTGTTGTGTTTTATGATTTCTGACTACTTTTCCTTTTGTTTTTATTATAGCACATTAACATTGTTTTAAATAAGATTTTGTTCTTTTGTTAGTATAGGATTTGTAGTTATTATTGTTGCACAGCAATGTTGTTTCCAGGTACACTAATAAATTTTTGAAGCTGTTGCTCGACGCACACGGTAAAAGTACCAACCTCTTATCAGACCATGTGTCACAACCATACCCTCCTCTGCCTTTCCCCACTCCCTCTACCGTCTGCTCTGCCCACCCTTATGAGTCATCTCCCTCGGTCGCCCCCCCCCCCCCCCCCTACTTCGCTTTTTCATCTCCTCGCCCCTTTTTTCCCCTCATCTGTCCGGGTCCCCCCATTTACCCTTGGCTGTGGTGTGTCATCTTCGTGCCAACCCTTTAGTGCAGTGTTTTAAGTAAGTGTTGTGCGTCTTTTCCGAAGTGTTGCGAACAGCAATCATACTGTCGCTGGGTATGATTTTTTTTAATATCTCTTGCGAACAGAAACCAGACTGTCACCTTTTTTTTTTTTTTTAATGTCTGTATGCTATTTTACTTGTATGCTTCCTGTGTAGTTAATTAGCATCGCCAACCCTTTGTTTTATGTTTTCACTTCCACAACTTTCAGCCATGTTACAATTTAAGTCACCGTTTTTATCGCCCGCTTTTATAGTTTATTGTCTTCTTCTTATGTTTTAAAAAAATTCTGTAGGGTGAAGAGCGGCGTACTAAGCTGCTGCCAACAACGGAAAAACAAAAAACACAACCACAATGTTGAGCACATGAAGATTGTCAGTATTGCAACAGTAGAGCAAGACTCGTACCTCATTGTTACACTGGGAGCAAAGCTATAGCGCGAGTGCAAACTGTGCAGTATGACGGCACCAAGAACGTCATGCTGCAAATTCTACAATACAGATTAACAACATGCAACATCTGAGCTTGGCCGCACCAAGACGTGCTAGTACTGATGAGAAATTTGTATACAGGAAAACCCGTACATACCAGAGAAGTCACGATGCAGTCAGTATTGCTGACACCTCTGTTTAAACGAAAAAAAGTGGCCGCCTAACATGCTACAACGACGTGATATCTCTTTTTAAATATCCTTATTTCATACAGTTCGTTGTTAGTGTTGCTGTTCATTCCGTCTGCATCACTGATAAGCACGGAATGAAAGTTTCGCTAGCTACAGGTCGGCGCTGCTGGGGAACAGTGATGTACTGCTGGGCGCCAATCTGAAGATTTCAACTATTAGGGTGCAACCTGCCACTTGGGGTGGATTTCATAGTTCCATGCCGTCGCTCCATGTCGTCGCTCCTGCTAGATCACAGCCGCGAAAGATACGAGACGAAGACCTACGGGGCCTTCCTCTGGTGAAGGACCTAGCCCACTGACTGCAAGCCGCCATCTTCTATTTGCAGCGTCGGTGCCTGAGTGTCGCTTATCAGGCTGTAAGTGTACCGCCTTCCCGGTTGTACGCTGCGTGTGTTGAGGGAGACCTGTGTTTCCACCTTCACGACAAACACCATCCAGAATATGCTGTGGGAACAGGTCTAAATGCACGTTCCTCTTTGAGTGCACTAAGTGTTGTGGCGTAACAAGCTAGTCACGCCACACTGAGGAGGAAGCCGAAAGGCACGCGTACACACACGCCGACTGGCGTCAAGTCTGGAACAGGATAAGTTATGACTGCTATAAAGAAAATACGTAGTTTTGGAATATACTTAACTTTTAATGCTTCCTTTGGTACATTTCTCTTGACTATACAAATGAGACTCGTAAGATACATGCACTGTGACAATTGGCGCCTTGCTAAGTCGTAGCCATTAACTTAGCTGAAGGCTATTCTAACTGTCTCTCGGCAAATGAGAGCAAAGGCTTCGTCACTATAGTCGCTAGCAACGTCGTCGTACAACTGGGGCGAGTTCTCGTACGTCTCTCGAGACCTGCCGTGTGGTGGCGCTCGGTCTGCGATCACACAATGGCGACACGCGGGTCCGACATGTACTAATGGACCGCGGCCGATTTAAGCTACCACCTAGCAAGTGTGGTGTCTGGCAGTGACACCACACTAAGGCCTTCGAGTTCACTGCCGCGTATCTGCGGGCCGCCCCAGAGGTCCTGCTGCCAACCCCTCGCTGCTTCACGGTCAAGAATGGTGTCTGACCTGCCACTCACTATCCTAACTGATCGGGTACTGCGTCCAGTATTTGTGGCCGAAAGCTGTTTCCTGAGCACTGAGGAATACATTCATTATGGGAAACACGTTAATAGAGTGTTATTCCAGAAACCGCTGTGCCTCTGGCCCCTTCGAGCAAAAGACTGAAACACTCACCATCCCTTGGAGCTCGGCTTCCGACTCACTACACCGTCACCGCCTAACTTGCCCGACCTCGATGCCCACTGATCTCCTGACCTAACGGGTGACTACTGCAACTGGTGTCTTCATGACACCTGACATTAAACGTCTGGCGTCGGAAGTGGCCGAGTACGTCACGAAAACGCTGTACACCGTAACACTGGTGTCGAAAGGTGGCTGACATCGTATGCAACTGATCGACAAGTTGTCATCGCTGCAACTTTAATCGCTCGTCTTACAGTATGCATTTCAAAATGAAGGGTGGTGAATGAAAATTATTTTTCTACCTTGTAGCTGGCAGTTTTGATTCATTGTATAATTTGTTGGCCATGGTAGAGCCTAGAGACGCTCATTTGAACCTAATACTAATTCTGGTACGGTGTTGTGAATCTCCAGACCTGTCTGGGTTCAGAGGCAATTGTTGCGAAAAGTATTTGACACCTGTCAGGTGTGTATTTTGTAATCTTCCTGGGCCATCAGATGTTTCGGGTCATTGTCACTGGACTGAAACGAATGTAGATGGGCTATGGTGCGTTGTAAGATTAAAGTAATCCTTTTGTATTGTGTATCTATGCCGATGGAAACTCATTCGTCTAATACAAATGACTTTCTTCCCGCTATGACGGAACTAATTGTTAGATTGGAAGCTGCACTTGAGCAGAAAAATGGAGAGTTAAAACATTACAGAAGCCAGACGGAAGTACAGCAGTCCGACAAGGAACAGGTCTGTGGCACTTTCAGGGAGCTGAGGTCACACGGAGTGTACCCTCTCCTTCTATCGATCCTGCGACAGCTAACTCAATAATACAGTTTTCTGGCAAGGCAACTGAGCGGGAAACTGCATTTCTCAGTGACGTTTCAGCTCCAGTCAAGCTGGGAGGTTGGTCTTACGAAACATGACTTTGTAAGGCCAGTTTAAAAGTGACTGGGGAAGTTGAACCTTTTGTCACCTACCATGAAATGTAGTACAATGCAGAAATATTCGAACGATTAGTTGAGGAGTTACTGCAGACGTATTGCAAACTGTACCTGTTGCTATAGGGAAAAATTAAACACGTGAACTCAGTAGTGCAGTGAGTTGGTCGCGTCATTCTCACATAAAAGACGCAATGTTCAGACAAATGACCTGACACGAAATGAAGAAGTGAATACGGTGTTACGCCCAGAAGCTGAAAATTAGGTTCTCATCGTGATGTTGCGTGGCATTCCTGCTGAGGGGCCGGCCGCGGTGGTCTCGCGGTTCTAGGCGCGCAGTCCGGAACCGTGCGACTACTACGGTCGCAGGTTCGAATCCTGCCTCGGGCATGGATGTGTGTGATGTCCTTAGGTTAGTTAGGTTTAAGTAGTTCTAAGTTCTAGGGGAGTGATAACCACAGCAGTTGAGTCCCATAGTGCTCAGAGCCATTTTTCCTGCTGAGGGATATGTAGGGACTGGATGTAGAATTCTTCGGATCTGGGGTATTACAGTAGCTACACATTTAGAGGAAACAGATGTCGCGAGCAAGGGTCTAGGTGACCGTTACGTGGTTGCTTCGACGGTAAAGTGCCACAGGTGACTGCATGATTGGCACCTTCAAAAACAGTGTCGTCATAGAAGTTCCACGAATGTGGACAAATGGGTCAGTAAACGCGCGAATGTAGGGCTCGGAAACGACAGTGTGGTTCTTGAGAGAGGTCGTTAAACACGTTCAGGGGCGTACCAGCCATCGAAAGACGTCCCCAATGAAATGAGAATCTGCTCAGTTAGATGTGGAGACATATTGCTACTTGTGGCGTTTTGCTTGGGCCACACAGATTTTGTTGGTGGAAGACAGAATTTTAATTTATGCAGGGCCTCATATATCGGTCGTCACAGTAGATCTCTCGGGTAGAAAGATACTAGGATCTCCTCATTATAGATTATGTCGAGTGGGCAACAATAAAATAGATTCCTTGGAGGAAACATAGCTCAATTTTAGCGTTTGGACTAAGAGCTTTTCTGAGCGTATGCAGGTGTTGCCACAAAAAGGACGAGGATATTTTGCAATTCTCCGTCTTCATTTCCTTACATAACATCGTACCAGAATCTATCTTTCGCAGCATACAGTTCAACTTGGAGGAATTTCGTTCTCGTGTGGTAGTACCGCTGTAAGCGCAGCAATGTCTCAAGGTACACCAATCGTCGACGCGTCGCTGACTAAAATGCGTACACGCTAAAGATTGGTTCTCATGACAGCGTTCCATCAGGCACAGGGAAACTTGTTTCATATGGTTCAAATGGCTCTAAGCACTATGGGACTAAATATCTGAGGTCATCAGTCCCCTAGACTTAGAACTACTGAAACCTAACCAACCTAAGGACATCACACAAATCCATGCCAGAGGCAGGATTCGAACCTGCGACCGTAGCAGCAGCGCGGCTCATGACTGAAGTGCATTGAACCGCTCGGCCACAGCGGCCAGTGGGGAAACTTGTTTTTGGTATTTGTGGGTATAGACTTGTCATAGGAAGTATTATGCGTGGCTGAAATACTGCAGAATAACGAATACTTAAATACAAAGCGTTGTTTTGCACACAAAAGGTTGCATGCGTAAGTGACATAAATGGGGAATATAGCTCGGATAATTTCGGTATGGACGATGGGAGTCAACTGAAGAGCTTAATGATCACCACACTGGATAATTTACAGGAAGGGGATATAGGTATGTCTTACACCGACCACAACCACAAGCATACTTCAGTGATTCTCCATTACAAAAGTAAAGTGAGTCATCTGCAACGCAATGATTAGCCAGTTTTGGAAACATTATTGTTACAATTTAAAGATTTTTTTAATGGACAGAACCCATTACCTGCTACTCTTATTACCGAACATCGCATATCAACAGGGAGTAATGTCCAGTTTATACGAAGCCATATTTTGTAACAAAATGTGTACAACAATCCATGGGAAAATTTATAGACAAACAACTAGCAGTTGATATTACGGGAACTAACAACAGTCATGGGGGCACCTGATGTCCTGATTCCGAAAAAATCAATGGATGTCACAAAGAAATATTGCTTTCATTGCAACTACAGATATTTAAATGCGCGAATTATCACTGACAAGTACGCACTACCGAATTCTGAAGATACATTTGACAATTTAGGCAGGTGAAAGTACTTCTGTACAGTTGGCTTATGTCGTGGGTACCTCCAGATGGAGAAAACAGCTTTTACATTCCCATGTGTGCATTTTCAGTATCGCTGAATGCCATTAAGGCTTATAAATGGGCCGGCAACATTTCAGTGATTGCTGTATGGAGTTTCGTGGGGCCTGGAACCTAGGTAGTGCATGGTATACCTTGATGATATCGTATTTTTGTGGAAGATATGGAACAACATGTGAAATAATTAAAAGAAATTTTCGATAGACTAAGAACACCAGGTCTTACACTAAGTAAGGACAAATGTAATCTTGCATAGACTCAAGTCAAGTACTTTGGCCCTGTCGTTAGTGAGGAGGGTGTACGAACTGATCCCCATTTAGTATTAGCAGTTTATGAATTTGACGCTCAACAAACAATAAAACACTTACATCTTTTCTTGGCCTTTGTAATTATTACAGAATATTTATAAAGAACTTTGCACAAATTGCTCAACCGTTAAATGGTTCAAATGGTTCAAATGGCTCTGAGCACTATGGGACTCAACTGCTGTTTCATAAGTCCCCTAGAACTTAGAACTACTGAAACCTAACTAACCTAAGGACAGCACACAACACCCAGCCATCACGAGGCAGAGAAAATCCCTGACCCCGCCGGGAATCGAACCCGGGAACCAGGGCGTGGGAAGCGAGAACGCTACCGCACGACCACGAGATGCGGGCAACCGTTAAATGATTTGTTAAGGAAAGCTATTAAATATGAGTGGTTGGTGGAGTGTGAATGTGCCTTTCAGCTGTAAAGAAAGCATTAATCAAAGGCCCTGTACTGGTGGTTCCTATGTTTAACAAGGAGTTTAGTCTTAATTGCGATGCCAGCAATATGTTTCTCAGTTGTGTCCTGAGTCATGGCGTCAGTGAAAAAGAGCAACCTGTGGCGTATACTTCTCGACAGTTAAACAGAGCAGAATACAATTTCTCTGCCACAGAAGCTGGCACGGTAGCTCAACGTGTTCGGTGGGAGTGATAGCTGCCCTGTGTAACAAAAAAAAACTGAATGAATGGATGAACGACGAAATTGATTAAGTGTCATGATACGTCCGCCCCGAACAAATACAACGAACGAAAAGAGATTTTTAAAAAAGCCATAAAAGAATCCTCGTTAAAGGTTAGCAGAGCCATCCAATCTTTTCAAGTAATTAGGTTTAATATTTTAGGTCCGTTCAACAGAACTCCATCTGCTAATGAATACATCTAAACAATGATTGACAATTTTTCGAGGTCTATATCTATGACAGAAATCCCCATCCATAAAGCTGACACGATAACTACGACATTAGCGAATAACTGGATTTTTAAACTTGATATGCCAGAAACCTTAACACCTGATCAGAGTTCTAACTTCTTACCCTATTTGATGAATCACTTTTGCTGTATACTTCATATTCGTCAGTTAGAGATGAGACCATTTCATCCACAAGCATGCACAACGGGTTAACCGAAGATGGTGAGTTTCAGCATCAACAGCAAACACGCTGACTGGGTCACATACGTTACTTGTGTTGTAAGTGCATATAATTATAAAGTACATGCTAGTACAGTGGTCTACGAAAGAAAAAAGCCGGTTGCCTGCGACGTTCTAGAACTGAAGTTAGGATGCGACACCGAGATTTTGAAGAAATTTCCAAAAAGAATGCGTGATGTATGGGAAAGAGTTTCACGAGCCAGTATGAAAGGCAGGAACATGTGGGAGGGCGAGTAAGTTAGCTTCAACGATTCAGAGCTGGCTAATGGATGTTGGTTGCCAGTCCATACACATCGAAAGGAAGAAAACAGAAATTTTTGGTGAAATATAATGGCCTATGTGAGACTATAGAAATGATCCACTCGGTCGATGAGAAGATTCAGTAACGTACTAAAACATCAGTTGGCATATATAAGCAGAGTGAAGTTATTTAATAGTATTATAGACGCTTTATCGCAATTTACAGTAACAGTACCAAAGCAAAGCAAGAAACCGAGGAAGATTAAGAAGTACGTGCTACCAGACACTCGTGCTCCGCACAGGGCAACACAGGAACTTAGGTCAAGGCATTGGCTATATTATAACATTTGTACTGCATTTTAGTGTGAGTTGTTCTTTATTGTTGTTGTGGGGACACTCATCGCGAGAAACGCTGGGAATTGACTCTCATTCCCTTACACTATGCGGCGTGATGACAAGGACACCCCAAGGAAGTATTGTGTCCGTGGTGCTACAACATGTCACTAACAAATGTTGAAATTTGAACCATACTTTTAGAAACTAGGAATCCACAGGATTTGCTCAGTATATTCTATAGAAATTGAAATTATCAACTGTTACATGAAAGGGAAACATAATGGCAGTGGAAGGGTGGAACTGCAGGACAGTGGCATCTTGATTGATGGCATGGATTGTGATACAGCTTCACCGTCTGGTGAAAGGCGTAGCTGACTACCTGAAAGCTACTATTTTCTACTTGTTGCGTTGGCACCCATGTGCCGTCTCCCAGGCTATACGTGTACCGCCTTCCTGGCTGTGCACTGTGTGCTGAGGGAACCCCTGGATTCTACCTTCACCGCCATCTGAAAGACGCTGTGGTATCAGATGTAAGGATGGGTCCCTCTTCAGGAACACTAAGGCCTTAGAGTTCAGAGTGGCGTGTCTACGGGCCCTCACAGGGGGTCCCACTGCCACTCCCTCGCTGCTTCACTGTCTGGCAGCCTGCCTGACCTGACACAAACAACACAGGCTGTTTCGGATGTCTATTCAACATTTCTCGACGACGCCTGGGCAGGCAGCGTGGCCAGTTTCTTGAGCACAAGGGAAGATAATATTCACTGTAGCAAAAACGTTAATAAAATGTTATTTCAGAACGCGCTGTTTCCTGATGCCTTTGGGCGTAAGACTGAAACACTCACCAGCCCTCAAAAGTCAGCCTCCGGCACATGGTAACGTAACCACGTGTCGAACCTCGATGTCCACTGACCTCTTCACCCAAGGGGCGACTGTTACATTATATGAAGAAGTGCTGCTGAAAGACAGCAGGCCTCCGAGAGGAGGAGAGGTGATATTTATCACTTTCCCCAGGTTGCCTTACGAGAGAAGTGCCATAAAGAAGAATTCTAGTTTTGACAGTGCTGTACGACTTCGTCAGAGGCAGAGTAGGTGGGGGGGGGGGGGGGGGGCTGCAAGATAATCACATGGACAGAACAGTTCTATTGTACAGGCTAGAAGACACAGTGTTATCCAATCACAGATGATCATTGAATTTAGTGCTTAATGTGTGGGAACTGTGAAACAGGATTATGAGGCTTGGCAATGTGTTTACAGGGTTGCAACAGTTATCAAATCGTAATGGAATACTGAGAGAATTCTCATAAGAACACAGGAAGTTATCTAAGTCACACACACGATTAAGGGATCAGATGCAGGAAGTGATCAGTATGGTACTGCAAGAGTCCAGTATGATTAAAAGGGAATTGATAGGTGCTGGAGGAAGAATGCCAAAGAGCATATTCTGGCCAGCAGTAGCAAGCGACATGAGCAAATAGAATAAAACAGTGGAAGGTGCATAGGGATTCGTGGAGGTGAATAAAACAACTACGGAGTAGCTTCCATGCAGATTGTGAACTAGGAGATGGGCATGTTGAATAACACAAGCATGCTTCAATAGATTACTAAGGAAATCATGCGTTGCACCAAATCCTCCATAACCATTTTGAAGCGGGATTAGTAATCAGTACTAACACAGATATAAGTACTAGATGCAATAATAACGATGAAAAGACTATTGCACTCACTAGGGTAGTACGTGGTTTATAAGAATAAAGTTAATGAATTTACATGAAGCAGTTTATTAAGCGATATATAAGCTCTTTAGTTAATTATTGCCAGAATTACATTTACTTAGCAGTGGAGCGGAGCAGTCAGAACTTACGTTTCTACTACCATGGTGCAATGATGGATGTGACGACTGATAATAGATGGTTGTTCGTATCAGTGTGGATACAGGTAGCAGCAAACATACAGTGTTTGGATGGTAGACAGTGCACAGCTACCTGGTGAAGTTAGTGGCAGTTGAAAAATTTGTGCAAGTGACAGGGATACAGTGCTACTGATGGGGGAAGATGTGACTGACATGTGTTGATGACCAACAGCGGGCTTCAACACTGTCAGAGTGGGATACTGACCATATGCCCAACAGGTGAGATTGCGACAAATGGGAGCAAATACAGTATGCAGTTGTTCAGAGTGTTACATTAATGTATTCATGTAAAAATAAGGTGACTGAATCTGAACCCTATTTTCGGCGAGTGGGTTTACGTTGAACATACTCAGTACTTCACAATATCGTAATAGTAGCTAGTTGCCATGTACAAGAAAACTCTTTGGGGGCAGGATGTTTAGAGTTGGAAGGTAGTGGATTGTTAGTCGACGGGACTATGGACGATTTCAAGAGACCCACATTTCATTTACCAGCTACCATGACAGGAGTTCCTCTGCTGAATGTAATACAGCCACCACTGTACTAACCACACGAACCTCTAGTGTCGTTGTTCAAACAAAAGCCTACCTTCCTTAACGACACATTGGAATCAAGCTGCCACCATTCAACAAGCTGGATGCGCAGCATGTGAAACAGTATCCGTATTGTAGACGTCAGATCACTGTGACCTTGAGTGTTGCAGTTGCTAGCACCATAGTAAATCTGATTTAGCTCTCTCTAGGTCTAATGTATTTGAAACTACAGCCCATAAGGAAACCCTATCTAGGAGTACTTCTAGTTCCTGTGGACTGAGTTGCCCAAGCGAGGAATGAAAATGAATTTACAAAGTTGAAGATTAATATAACATTTGTACAGTAGTTAAGAATAAAATCTCGTGTTCGATACATGCTATAATTAGAAAGCATACACACTTTTTCTTATAGACTACTGTTTTTAGCAATGGGTGGTGTGTGTGTGTGTGTGTATGGTCTTACAGAAAATATCATGATATCATATATTTTATAGTAACTCAGTTTCCTGTTCGACACACGTATGTAAACGAGGTAAATAAGAATGTCTGTATGCTTCCTTACGCAGAGGAGCAGAAGTATTCAATCTACTGGTAGCTGGGTGTTGAGCTGCACAAAATACCATTGCGTTTCGGATTCCGAAAACTGACTGCGTGATGTATTTGAATGAGGCGACGCAGCTGTGTATGAGGATACGCAGTACCTCGCAAAAATTCACTCTAAATACAGCTAGGTTACTGTATGACATCCTGATGTTGTACAGTCCCTCCCCCCCTACCCCTCTCTCTCTCTCTCTACTGCAGCCACATATGTGTCAGCACCACATCTTAGTACACACCAATAAATGTATATATTGACTTCAGGGAAGCTTATGGCAGCCTACAAAGGGCACAATAACCAATATCTTGAAATAGTTTCAGTTTTTACAAAAATTAATAAAGTTAGGACAGACGGGTTTCGATAGAACTTACGGCAGAGTAAAGATAACCACAGGAATGTCAGAGCATTTTGAAGTCAGAACTGGTCTTAGACAAGGTAACGTATTATCTCCAATACTTCTCAGTTTAATTTTAGAAAAGACAGACAGAGAACACCTAAAAATGTACCAATCTATAGTAAAACTGGGTGATATTACAATACATCCGCCTGCATATGCGGTTAATGTTGTAATATGTGGTAACAAAAAGTACTTGCACCTCTTGACAAGTTCTTACAGAAATATTTCAAGGCACTCAGTGATGAAACTCCACTAACATTTTATGAAGTATTTATTAAAAGATGAGACATATATCAATATTTGGGAAGCAATTTAGGGAGCAGAATGAAATTAAGATTGAGATTAAGGCAAGGATCACAGTGGCAAATAGATCATATTTGGCTTACAGGCGAGTTGGACAATAGAGCAGTTTGTAGAAATTTTAAAACAAGACTTCAACGGAGAGTAAAGATTCCGGTAGTTCTGTATGGCACTGAAACATTTACATTAAGGACAACAGATGAGCTGAATCTGCTAGTCTTCGAGAGAAGATAGAAAAATTTGGCTCCAAGAAGGGCACCCAGTCATAGTAATGGAGAATATAAAAAGAATCAATAACTGGCAGACCTATACTCACATGCCGATATTGTCCGAAGGATGAAAAGGAAAGAGATCGATGTGGGGAGGCCACCTAATTAGGATAAAAGAGGAAGGACTACAACAAGTAGCAAACTCAGGATCTTTGGAAGGCAGCGGGGATTGAGGTAGCCCACGGACAAAATGGAAGGATGATATCAACAGGGCTATGGAATTGATAGGCTAGGGGAAAGGAGAAGCAGGAACAAAAATGACTGGTGGAGGAATGTATAGAACGCTTCTGTTCTTCCAAGGCAAAGTGTCAATTAAGAAGAAGAAGATGAAGAAGAAGAAGAAGAAGAAAAATACTGTCCGAGAAACTATCAGACTGAAATACTAGCTAATTCTGCAAACATGGCGCAGATTCTACGTGGTTTATGTGGTTTATAATGCAACGCTATCACGGAAGCGTACTAGAAACTATTATTCCTTGTTTTGCATGCATATCGAAGGATGTCCAATTCAAGCCATTATATTTAGTTCTCACTTACATGTACTAAAGCTTATAGTTTATGTGATTTATTTCTCGCTTAATTCTGGCGACAACACATTGCTTCAAGACACGTGCCAAACGCATGTGCTATCTGATGCTCATAAACAAGGTTGTGTACGTACGGCGTGGCTGACACGTTCAGACACAGCTGAAGGACTTAGCACTTCCGAAATTACTGGAGCTGTACAGTCCCCCTATGATAATTTACATGTATTGCGTGTGTTGCTGACACGTATATGGGTGCAAGGTCCACGGTACAGCAGTATTCCAACGCTTTTCTTTTTCTTACCAATCTGGGTAGCTCCAATGGCAATTTTTTCGTGTAAGGTGACCATGACGTCGTCAGTGCGTGTCCTTTGCGAGAATGTTAAAGAACGGCAGTGATCGACCTATTGGTAGGTAGTAAGAGTTTGTCTTTGTTCATAGTGGAAGCAATGCCGATCATCGTTTTATCTTTGCATCAGCCCGCTAATTCTACAATTCTTTTTTACGCCGAAGAGCAGTGGGGCACCAGAGAGTGCTTGATAAATAATTCAAATACTTTTGATTACACGGTATGCTGTGACATTGTGATTAGCTCTTCCTTGAGTGTTGTTTTGTGTGAAGTCCTACACTCAGTCAAGCTGCTAATTATGAGGGGCATTGAAATGAAACCCGAATATCCGCCACCATAGGACTATGGAATGGTTCCAGTCAAAAGTAATAACCACTCGTGTTAAGACATTTATCCCCTTGGGATACGAGACGATCAATTCCTATTTCGCCGGCCACAGACAGATCCACACCGACGACTGTTCTTGCACTTCCTCGTCCGACTGAAACGTCCATTTATGTCTTTCTTCAACTTACCAACGATATGAAAATCATACGGTGAAATATCCTGGCTGTATGTAGGATGTGTCAGAGTTACTCAACTAAAACGCTGAAGCATAACCTTCGTCGTATTGGTAGTGTGGGGGCGAGTGTTTTCACGCAACAGGACGATTCCATCCGACAGTATTCCGACAGTCTGAGGGCCAGCGGCAAAACTAACAGTGGAAACATCCCACATCTGCACCGGAAATGAAATCCAAAGCTGCTGACACAAGTTCCGGTAAGGTCATGATCACGGTCTTCTTCAATTGCAGGGACACTTTACTCGTCGAGTTCCTCGAGAGTGGAGCCACAATCAGTGCGCAGCACTTCGAAGAAATTTTCCAGAAACTGTGATTCTCATATCTTTGGCGACCTGAACAAAGACACGTGTGGACGTCGGTTTCAGTCGAATGAGGAAGTGATGGAGTGGTTGTGGTTGTGGATCTGTCAGCAGCCGTCCGCGCTCTACGAAACAGGAACTGACCGTCTCGCCTCCCAGTGAGACAAATGTCTTATCGCCTGTGGTGGTTACTTTAAAATGGAGAAAATCCACAATCGCATTGTGGCGTGTCTTCGGTTTTCATTTGGCTGCCCCTCATAGGCACATTGTACGGATCTATTTACGCATTTACACAGAAGGCAGTTTCACTCAGATACACATAAAGTACTCAGTTTTTTTTTTTTTTTTTGTTGGTTCATCTGCATTTTGAGACAAGCTACAAATTTATTTTACCAATTTCTAATTTGGTTGCCATTCAACTAAGATTTTGCCGACTATGCTGTGACATCATTATTTTCTATTCTGTCAAAGTATCTTACCATTGTGTATGCACAATGTATGTACAGTGAATGTATAGCATAGCTGCGGTGTGTATACAGGCACTGTGTATGTGTGTGTGGTACCATAACTTTTGCTGTGGTTGAAGTAAATCCGTTTTGTTCACACTTTTAAAGTACTTATACTCAGTTTTGCATTAAAATAACGATTTAAGACTTCTGGATTTCAAAAACACCTCACAGGAGGTTATGGAACCAGAACTGTTTTTTTAAAAAAATGAGCAAAATATATATATATCTTTGCAGACTATGCTGTGACATCATTATTTTCTATTCTGTCAAAGTATTTTACCAAATGTATCTTCCCAAATGGCGAACAACTTGGAAAATCTAGATTTTGGCTTGTGGCTTGGTGCGGGCTTTTCGATCCGAGGGTTCCAGAGCAGGAAAATGGCGAGTCATGTGGCTTCTCAATAACAGTAAGCTCTGTCCATGCTTAAGCGAACATCTTGAGGCGCCCAGGAGGATTGTTTTGTATAAATACACACGCACGCACACACACACACACACACACACACACACACATATATATATATATATATATATATATATATATATATATATAAAATCAAATTACAACTGACAGTTATAGTAATAGGAATCCAATGACATGCCATCTTCCTCCTTATTGCTTGGTAGACCAAATAAACAAGATGTAGAAGGCTATAGAAGGTCATGGAACACCTCCACTTGCTGATTTAGTGTTGGATTTTTGTCTCCTGACACACTGTTGGAGTGAGTCTACAGGGATCACAACTTCACTCTTGCAGGTCGTAATTTTACGACTGTTAACCAGTAGACTTGTCCATGTCACCCATCTATCTAAGTGTTTATATGGTTTTTACTTGGATAGCAAACTTGTTATGTGAATCGGAAACTGTGATATCACAGTTTCAACAATTTCAAGGCAAGACTTTTGAAGTCTAATTGGTGTGTAAAAATTACTACTTTTGAGCATGAATGGGAAAAAGCCTTAATATCTGAGACATACATCTATGCAAATCACAGTGATTTTGCAGAGTATAGACGTAGATCGAGGTAAAGACAGGTAGACTTATCCCACCAGAACTGGAAGAAGATTTATAATATGCCGAGGTGCTCTGACTATGTTCCCATTAATTTCTCCCTATTTTATTGGTAAGATGTGCAAAACTTTCGCGTTCTTCACTTTCTGGCACTTAATGAATAACCAACATCTTTTATTAATCAGCCATCATTTAAAATATGGCAACATATCTGTGAAAGTCGGGGTCAGGTTTTTCATTCTCGTCACTCCGTTATCTGGGTGACAGAATACCATTTGCTGGCATGCCGCTAAGGTTGAGTCTATTTTGAGGGCTATTACTACTCATCATAGTGATCACTTTTTTATCATTCAGATAGTCTGAAATCTCGCTGTTTTTATTATTACAGGTCATCGTAATCTCAACTTGGAGGGTAATACTAACTGTATAGATGATATTCGACATGCTAACATGCTACGTAGGTCCCATGGGTCTTCCCAAATGGCCAAATACTTGGAAAACCTAGATTTTGGCTTGTGGCTTGGTGCGGGCTTTTCGATCCGAGGGTTCCAGAGCAGGAAAATAGCGAGTTATGTCGCTTCTCAATAACAGTAAGCTCTGTCCATGCTTAAGCGAACATCTTGAGGCGCCCAGGAGGATTGTTTTGTTTTCAAAGAGCATAGGTCTTGGCTTAGCCTCCTAGATATTGTGGCTGTTACTGACCTCTGTAAATAATATGCATATAAAAAACTAAGCTTCTAGATGTGATACGTAGTAGTTGGGTGAAAGGCTCTTGAAACCAATCAGTTAGTATCGGACAACCTCTGTTGATGCTGGTGCAACTGGGTAATAATGCTTACGTAGAAAAATGGAGCTGTCTGAGTGGACCCTTATTCCTTTACCTGAAAATATCACATATGACTACACAAAACCTCTCTCAACGTATTGGACGTCCCGTATGGGAGCAATAACGTCCCACCAATCCATATATCTTTGGAGCATAGCCCTCCAAGATCATCAGAGCTCACGAATATGTAGGAACTGACGATTTCCTATGTTAAAGTATTTAATCCTTATATAGAAAAGTTATAAATGGAGTTTTGAAGGTGTCCCATCTTTTTATAATCAAATTTCTTTGCCATGTTTATCAGGAACTCTCAGATCAGGAATAGGAAACTGAAACAGAACACTCCCCGTAAAAAGTTATTTCTCTGCAAGTCACCCAACTGCAAAACGCGGCCGGCAGCTGTGGACGAGCGGTTCTAGGCACTGCAGTCCCAAACCACGAGGCTGCTACGGTCGCAGTTTCGAATCCTGCGCCGGCCGCGGTGGTCTAGCGGTTCTAGGCGCTCAGTCCGGAACCGCGTGACTGCTACGGTCGCAGGTTCGAATCCTGCCTCGGGTATGGATGTGTGTGATGTGCTTAAGTTGATTAGGTTTAAGTAGTTCTAAGTTCTAGGGGACTGATGACCAGAGATGTTAATTCCCATAGTGCTCAGAGCCATTTGAACCATCGAATCCCGCCTCGGGCATGGCTGTGTGTGACATCCTTAGGTTAATTCTGTTTAAGTGGTTCAAAGTCCAGGGGACTGATGACCTCAGATGTTAAGTCCCATAATACTTAGAGCCATTTGAACCACCTGAATTTGCAAAAAGCGGAATTGTTTGGCGAGTATCCAGTATACAGGGCATAAACGATAACTGCTTACAACGTAGGACAGGGGCTTAAGGGAAATCGAAACGAAGAAATAGATAAAAGACACGTATCGTCCAGCAAACCGAGAAACAACCTGAAACTGGCCTACAAACGCCATCTAAGCTATAGAGCATGTACGCCGTGCGAGATTTTTAATATTCTCTCTCCCTCCTATTCCTTCGCTAACGTTAGAGACAGAACATTCCGTGTGAGGTTAATGAAAGGAATAGACCTTAGAACACTTTATTCAGACACGAATTACCTTTCCTGTCTCATCTAAAATTAAACGTTCCAAGTTCAGTCGTCATATGGTAAGAAAGCCAGGCAAAAAAAAATTAGTTTTTAATTTTACTACACTAAATTTCTCAAAATTATTACGTAAAATTAAAAAAAAAAAACAAAACAAAACAGCTCTATTAGGACTTTTAAGCCCACGACTTCACCGGTTGCATAACAGGGAGATCGGATTGAAACAAACTCGGCCGGCCTATTTCAGGTTGTTTTCCGGTTAGATATCTCACAGATGTCCCATATCACAGTGTTCATCTAGACTTCACCTAGATCGTTGTGGTACGTAGTAATCAGCCTTCGTTCATAACTTGTATATGAAACTTCACAACATCATGGAATTCAACAGAGAAGTAGAGTTATGCAGAGACGTAATAGGTCTCGATTTACAAGAAAAATGTGATGTTAATGTGAGAGATACAATGAAGCACATGAATTTCGACCTTAGAAAAATTCTGCAATTGTACTCACTTTTATTTCACTAGTGTTACTGGGACATGTAAATCCGGTTATAATTCTTGTGAGGCGACAGCTTATGTAGCAAACGGAGCGAGATACGCCAGAAACGCACTCTGCGGGCAGACAACAATAAATTGCAAAGGCCCGACTAAATGTGTCAAAGCGGTACATGAACCTGGAGTGCTTAGTGTGGTGTCACCGCCAGACACCACACTTGCTAGGTGGTAGCTTTAAATCGGCCGCGGTCCATTAGTACATGTCGGACCCGCGTGTCGCCACTGTCAGTGATCGCAGACCGAGCGCCACCACACGGCAGGTCTCGAGAGACGGACTTGCACTCGCCTCAGTTGTACGGACGACGTAGCTAGCGATGCACACTGTCGAAGCCTCGCTCATTTGCAGAGCAGATAGTTAGAATAGCCTTCAGCTAAGTCCATGGCTACGACCTAGCAAGGCGCAGGGCGCAGTTAGCATGTATCTACAGAGTCTCACTTGTATAGTCAAGAGCGATGTACAACAAGGATGGATTAAAGTTAAGTATTCCTGAAGCTACGTACTTTTCTTTATAGCATTCATTACGTATCCTGTTTCAGACCTCTCTAGCCTGCGTGAGTTTAAGCGCGTGCCTTTCGGTTACCCGTCACTGTGGACTGGCTGTCTTGCCAGTTCACAGCACTTAGTTTATTGGCCACTGTTGTGAGTACACTGCACTGGGAATCATACTGCCTGGTGCGGAGAGATATCAGTACGCAATGAAGAAATTAAAACGCAGAAAATGTAAATCATCAAACGAATCTAATAGGTCAAAGCAAAATGAGCCTAGAAATCATGAAACGATCATGCTACGGACGTCATTTGATGCTGTGACTAAAAAGTTACTAAAAACTTCTCTACATAAGAAGCAACCAAGGAACGTGGCCGACATAGCTACATCTGCCGCTATCCCTGGAAACAGACACTTGAGGTATAGTTAGTTGTGCCGACAAAATCATGAATAACCAAACAGGGCTGCAATAAACCGACTACCGCCTCGTTTTTCACCCAGAGAAATATTATCCCTACTACACTAATCTCTGTAAAGTTTATAACTGCAAATTTTATTAAGAGGAAGTCAATTCATAGATTATGGATTAGCCATGCAATGGTATGCTACATACCAAATTAAGTTCAAAATGCCGTGTTTTACATCCTACTACGATAGTGAATTTTCGAAGGTCTAGCAACCTAGGATTAAAAACAAAGTTATTTTTTCTCAAATAGACAATCTCCGTATTTCAAAGCCGAAACACAAAACACTCAAACAGTCAATGGACCATAAAACTCATGTTGGGCCCTTAATTCTATACTGATTTGAATCATACTGACACGGGGAATGATGACTGCCAGCAGAAACCATAAAATTCGAATTATCAATAGGGGAACCTGCAGGCCCTTCAATTCAACGCCTCACCGCCATATGCTCAGCACCGTAACAAGAACACATCAGTTCAAGGTGATTGCTAGGAGACTAAGAATCCGTTCCCTTGAGACCTTGGAGTGATCTTTTAAGAATGTTTTGTGAGCCACGACGCCCTTTATCATTCAAGCAACGAGCCTTATTTTACAAATGAGTGTGGATAATGTTAATGTTTTGTGCCAAGATTGGGAAAAATTACCACATGTCTTTCTCTAACCTATCGGATTTGTGTTATGTATGACTAATAATGAAATCTTTTATGCTTTATCTTCTAAATTTAGATATATGTGTGACATTATGTTCGATAAGCGTTATAGATTTAATGTCGTGTATAAACATGAGTAAAAACACAGAGAATCCCTTGGCAGCAAAACAATTTTCCTTCTGGTTATGTCAACACGATCTGCCTCCTTGATATTTTTGCAGTATACCATATTGAGTTGTACACCCTTCGTAAGGCATTCGGGCTGATGAGAGAAGAGGAAAGAACGATGTTTCCCATCTTCTCCGATTCCGTTCGTGCTCTTTACTTAAATGGATCAATATAACCAGCTAAAAGAGTGATACAGTATACACCAGACACTTTTCTCTTCCTGCTGTTATAAGGGAAACAGGTTGAGTTCTGTTTGGTATTGGGGCACACGAGACTAAATGGAAACTACCAAACAGGTATTGCAATTTACCGCCAACGTGCCAAATAGGTGTGATGGATCTGGATTTTCCCGTTTCACTGCAGGCTGTAAACTCGCTGTTCGCCCATCAGATAAGAGGAAGAGTAGCTGGAGGACAGGGTTAAAAAGCCACCAACCTAGAAACCAACTATTTGTCCGTAGGGTTTTTCTTTGCAAACACAAAGTCGTGATGAGAAGTCAGGCGTCTCTCTCTACATAGAACATAGTGCACATGCACACAGAGCTTAAGTGCAGCTGGAAGACCCACAAGCTCAATGTGCCAATCGCGTGCTTCTTTCAATGCCCCACATTTTACTGAAGTGCACTTGTTATTCTGGTAAGGTGGCAGCTATGATATCCTCATTTTTTCACGGGCAACGCCGTGTGATGTGCAATACTCTCGTACAGATGACAACATGTTGCAACGAGAATCAAAGCACAAATCCCATGTAATAGATATAAGACTAAAAATATCTGATGAAAGAGTACCACGAGATGAGAAGATAAACTGCCGGAAGTATAAGAGAAAAAATCTCCCTCTCGGAGGAAAAGAGATTCTGGTAGACCACGGAATTTCTGGCATTATACGAAAAGCAAAGCTTATATTAGCATGCAGTTATTCAGAAGGAGGAGAATCGTTCACAACTGAGCCATAAAAACGGCTGGAATCTGTGCAACATGTACCAAACTTGGAAACGTGCGTTCCACACTGAAAAAAGAGCAATAACGCACTAACAAAAGAAGGTACCAAATGCAGTACAGTGAGGTGTCGAGCACATGTAGTAAAGACGTAAAACCCCGCAAAGCAAAATCCCTATGCATTCAAGTACCGGTAAGGACACAGAACCACTAACAAAGGGAAATATCAAAATCAACAGAAAAGAAGTCGATATACCTTAAAGCCGTGAGTGAGAACAGTCAATAGTTAGTAACACAATCACTGAGACAGGATACACAGCCATGTACAGCTTTAGCTGAGAGTAAAACGGTCATAAATCCACGACAAATCAGTGGAGGATATTAAGATGCACTCCGCCTTGCCAGACTGGAAGAGCCTTGAAACTGCTAATAGCGCTGAGGCACATAATACGCACAAGTTCAGAAAAAAACAGAACACATAAGTACAAACACAACACATACTTAAAAGTACAAGAACAACCAAAGAATGTGGTGTGCATTAAAGTGCGCTGTGAAAAACGTAACAAATGCATAGTGTTGCAGAAAAACTGAAAATTACACCAAAATTGTCATTGCATAATGCAATAAAACATCACCAATGTGCTAGCAGGCGGCATTTCCCGATTTAAGCGAAAATCACCGCAAGTACAAATCAATATATTCTTAACGAACTGTTTTTCGATCTAAAAGCAATTCAAAATCAAAATAACTTGCAGACCGCTGATGATGCCTTACCTCAATAAACCAAAATGTGTCTGGTGGAAAAAAACACGCATTTTTGTAGTTGCAATGACAGCACTAAAATACCCTCAAGAATTAAATACACATAGTTCATTCGTTGACACATGTTGGCCAATTGTAAATGTCACTGTTGGTTGAAGTTCTTTTGGCAGGAATACTAGGGAAATCGCCTTATGTCATGCATTTTCTTGTCATTTACAGACACATATCGATTATTCTCTTTGTTTAATACAGTGCTGATTACATAACATTTTGAGAAATCCCTATCTTTTGTACATGTTGGGGTTTCTCTTGGATTATCTGATACAACGGTTGCATAACAGCACAGAAAATGCCAGAACATGTGGGGTTTCTCTATATTATGATCGACATCTATATTTAGAGCACAAAATTGTAGCTAACTCAATTTTTTGAAAAATGAATGTGTGGGGTTTCTCAATATTCATACTTAATTATGATGACGGGAGATGATATTATGCAGGAGATACCAATGCATACTGTATAATTTGTGTAAGGTTCTGTGTGAGAATGATTACAGCCTGTGTTTGTATTATGACTAACGGGCTGCAATGGAATAAATATATAAGCTACTGTATCTCATTTAAGCTCATGGAGGGACAAGTCTCATCAAATTTTTTGTTGAGAGATCAACTGAGTAAAACTGAGACACTACCCACAGCTAATGCAAGATGCTGTGGAAGCAGGTCAGTTCGGGCTGGCCAGGCAGAGTTACATCAGGTTGTACCTGCTAATATGGTTAGTAATGTTTATAAGGCGTTAAGGAGGTTAACACATGCTAAGAGCAAACAGAGGGACCAAGTCATAATAGCACTGATGCAGTAGAAAGGCAGAGCCACTGCATGGTGGGTGCCCTGATTATTTTACATCCGAGCAGTGGCCCTGAGTCTGCTGACCTAGGACCCTCCTTCTGGCATGTCACCTGACGGCCTAGATCAGCCTCCACCAGTGGACTGCAGTTCGAGCCTGGAGCCGAGCAGCTGCTCAGCGTCCTTCATTCCCGCAGGAAAACTCCTTACTGCCCTGCCAAGTCCCTGCTTTCAGCGTTCCAGCCGGCCATACACTGCTGCAATCTGTCACGCCGCCTGCTGACAGTTTCATGTCTTTGCTGGATAAAAAACAGCTATAGGATCTCTGGCTTCTCCTAATATCGTCATGACTGTTGTAGTTTACTCACAAATATATTCATGTTTTAAAAATGATGAATTCATAACGATACGTTGCATGGCCACCAGAAATGTACTCGTCATTGTACAGCTACCCCACCCAGTGTGGTGACATACTGACCTCCTGACCTCTGCCACCCCTGTTACACTATCATCCATAGAAGCCAGTAACCGAAACCTCTATATTTCCTTTCTATTTGTATCAAAAGTCTTACAGTGAACAAATAAATCGATTTCAGACAGCTGTCATTATGTGAGAATGGTGTTTGTGTTTATGCTGGTGTTTTAAATACCTGTTAAAAATGTTAAGGTATTTTCTCTTTTAATGAAACGCGTCTCACAAAAACGTGAAATGTAAAATTAAGACGTTCACTGTCTGTCGTTTCCTTCATTGCTTTGATTTTTCACAGAAACCATTAAACAGCTATTTCTTAAATATCTTTCACATCGTCAACAAAATCTTGTTGCTAATCTGTAAATGGCAAATTCGTGGAGTGGAACATCTCCGTCAGCCTCTGATAGTACATTTCACTGAACAATTTCTCTATAATCTGCGCCGTTCTTTAAAATTATAAACAACTACATTATAACTTGTATCGCCATCATTTGTATCTGCATGATCTATGTGGTCCGTTGAGCTCCTTGGTGCGATTCCAGCAATACGACCTTCGTCTACCCAATTTATATCGAGAGTCTGATGCTGAAATCTGCCCCAGACCTCAAGTTAATGTAAATGTTCAATGTTTGACCGTACTACACCTGGTCGCCAATCAAATAACGCACAGATCCCAAAATTTCGCAAAGGTAAGAAAACAAACACCACTTCAACACATGACACAGAGTAATCAAGCTATGAGGAACAAAATCTAAACTATTATTAATACTATAAGAGCAACCAAACAACATACAGGGTATGATCACGCATTCCAACCCAAGTCTACTTAACACCAATTCCCAAGCATATTTGTACTTACCCTATTTTAATGTTTACAAGGAATAACTTCAATTCAGATTAAAATCTGGATGATTCAGAAAAAAAGTCACAAAGTATGGAAGTATTATCAAATAACAGCACATTAAGCAGCACGTTGGGCAGCATCTTATTTAGTGATGCTTTTTCTTAGCACCAGCTGTTTAATGTATTGTACAGTTTATTAAGCACACATTGAGATGCATTTGTTAAATTCAGGTGGTAATCAGTTTTATTTATGCTTGTCAGCTATAACGTTTACAATAAATATAAAATAGGATTAAGAACGCAAAATGCATGAATATTTTTAAAATATTGTATATTGGATTTTATTTGTAACAAATGTACCTCTTTCAGGGAAATGGCTAAACTGACAACAGTCGCACTTCATAAATCTTCTTCAGTAAGTATTAAAAGCCAGCCTCGGTGTCCGAGCGGTTCTAGGCGCTTCAGCCCGGAACCACACAGCTGCTACGGTCGCAGGTTCGAATCCTGCCTCGGGCATGGATATGTGTGATGTCCTTACGTTAGTTAGGTTTAAGTAGTTCTAAGTCCAGCGGACTGATTACCTCAGATGTTAAGTCCCATAGTGCTCAGAGCCTTTTGAACTACTTTTGAAGTATTAAAATATTTTCATCACTATGAATCATTGGTGTGGGTTCCTATAGTCATGTCCTAGTTCATGAACCACGGGCAAGGTATGAGTGGCCAAGTAAGTGGTCCCAACAGTCGGGATACCAGTTACTTTGGAATAAGGCTGGGCATCTCGGACATATTCTGAGTCGTGGTCACCTTTGTGCTCATACGGCAAAGACTACCAAATCCACCAGTTAGTCCCTCAACCGTTAGGGGTAAAACTCAATGGGACTCGGGGCAAGTAAGGCTAGCAACCTGCTTCCCTGGTACTTTAAATATGATGCTGGCAACAATCTGATCAAAATGCCTCGGACCTTTGGAGGTGACGGAGTCCCACCTCAATCTAACAAACCAGGGACTCCTAAGATACGACTTGGCAAACATATGGTAATGAGATGGGGAGCTATTAATATCAATGGGGGCCTCTCTGGGAAGAAGGTAGAGCTGGCAGAGGCTGCAAGTAAGATGGCGCTGAACGTTTTAGCTGTTAGTGACATTCGGGTAAGGGGTGAGAAAGAAGAGGAAGTGGGAGAATACAAGGTCTACCTGTCAGGAGTCAAAGCAGGAATAGCACAATGGGGTGTAGGGCTTTACATCAGAAAGAAATGGAACCCAGCGTAGTTGCAATAAGGTATGTAAACGAATGACTGATGTGGATACATTTGACAGTGTCTAGCAAGAAAATTAGGATTGTGTCAGTATATTCGCATTGTGAAGGGACAGATCAAGATAAGATGGATAGTTTTCATGAGGCACTCAGTGATGTAGTTGTTGGAGTAAAGGACAAGGACAGATTCCGCTCATGGGTGATTTTAATGCCAGGATTGGAAATCGAACAGAAGGCTATGAAAAGGTTATGGGTAAATTTGGAGAGGATATGGAGGCCAACAGGAATGGGAAACAACTCTTGGATTTCTGTGCCAGTATGGGCTTAGTAATCACAAACTACTTTTTTATACATAAGAACATTCACCGGTATACTTGAGAAGGCAGGGGAACCACATCTGTCATTGACTATATAATAACGGATCAGGAATTCAGGAAGGCTGTGAGGGACGCACGTGTATTCAGGGGATTCTATGATGACACTGATCATTATTTAATCTGCAGTGAAATTGGGATTGTGAGGCCAAAAGGGCAGGAGGACAGGTCCAAATGTAGGAAGATACGAGTGGAGAAACTTCAGGATAAGGAAATCAGGCACTAGTACATAACAGTGATCTCAGTAAGGTACCAGTTAGTTGAATGTAGTCAATTACAGTCATTGGAAAAGGAATGGACAAGGTAAAGGGACACAGTACTAGAAGTGGCTAAAGAATGTCTTGGAACAGCAGTGTGTAAAGGTCGGATGATGCAAACACAGTCAAGGCAGCCTGTAAAAGGAAAAAGAAGGCGTATCAAAAATGGCTACATACTAGAACTCTGGTAGACAGAGAAAGTTATGTTGAAGAAAAAAACAAAGCCAAACAGATAATTGCAGCATCTAAGTAGAAATCTTGGGAAGACTTTGGAAACAGGTTGGAGACTTTGGGTCAAGCTGATGGAAAACCATTCTGGAGTGTAATTAGCAGTCTTCGAAAGGGAGGTAAGAATGAAATGACAAGAATTTTGGGCATGTCAGGAAAACTGCTAGTGAATCCTGTGGATTCCTTGGGCAGATGGAAGGAATATTTTGAAGAGTTGCTCAATGTAGGTGAAAATACGATCAGTAATGTTTCAGATTTCGACGTACAATGGGATTGGAATGATGATGGAAATAGGATCACATTTGAGGAAGTGGAGAAAATGGTCAATAGATTGCAGTGCAATAAAGCAGCTGGGGTGGATGAAATTAAGTCGGAACTCATCAAATACAGTGGAATGTCAGGTCTTAAATGGCTACACAGGATCATTGAAATGGCGTGGGAGTCGGGACAGGTTCCATCAGACTGGAGAAAAGCAGTAATCACGCCAATCTTTAAACATGGAAACAGAAAAGATTGTAACAACTACAGAGGTATCTCTTTAATCAGGGTTGTGGGCAAAATCTTCTCAGGTATTGTTGAAAGGAAAGTGCGAGTATTAGTTGAGGACCAGTTGGATGAAAATCAGTGTGGGTTTAGGCCTCTCAGAGGTTGTCAGGACCAGATCTTTAGCTTACGGCAAATAATGGAGAAGTGTTATGAGTGGAACAGGGAATTGTATCTATGCTTTATAGATCTAGAAAAGGTATATGACCGGGTTCCAAGGAGAAAGTTATTGTCTGTTCTACGAGATTATGGAATAGGAGGCAAACTTTTGCAAGCAATTAAAGGTCTTTACATGGATAGTCAGGCAGCAGTTAGACTTGACGGTAAATTGGGTTCATGGTTCAGAGTAGTTTCAGGGGTAAGACAAGGGTGCAACCTGTCTCCACTGTTGTTCATATTGTTTATGGATCATATGTTGACAACAATTGACTGGCTGGGTGAGATTAAGGTATGTGAACACAAAATAAGCAATCTTGCATATGCCGATGACTTAGTTGTGATAGCAGATACGATTGAAAGTT
Source organism: Schistocerca nitens (assembly GCF_023898315.1). Lineage (NCBI taxonomy): Eukaryota > Metazoa > Arthropoda > Insecta > Orthoptera > Acrididae > Schistocerca > Schistocerca nitens. Next base: position 395,112,813 of record NC_064616.1, read on the forward strand.
TGCAAAGTAATATTTCAGAGCTAGATCAGAATTGTAAGGACTATGGTATGAAGATCAGCATCTCCCAAAACGAAAGTAATGTCAGTGGGAAAGAGATATAAACGGTTTGAGTGCCAAATAGCAAGAACAAAGTTAGAACAGGTGGACGGTTTCAAGTACTTAGGATGCATATTCTCATAGGATGGCAACATAGTGAAAGAACTGGAAGAGAGGTGTAGCAAAGCTAATGCAGTGAGCGCTCAGCTACGATCTACTCTCTTCTGCAAGAAGGAAGCCAGTACCAAGACTAAGTTATCTGTGCACCGCTCAATCTTTCGACCAACTTTGTTGTATGGGAGCGAAAGCTGGGTGGATTCAGGTTACCTTATCAACAAGGTTGAGGTTACGGATATGAAAGTAGCTAGGATGATTGCAGGTACTAGTAGATGGGAACAATGGCAGGAGGGTGTCCACAATGAGGAAGTCAAAGACAAACTGGGAATGAACTCTATAGATGTAGCAGTCAGGGCGAACAGGCTTAGATGGTGGGGTCATGTTACACGCATGGGAGAAGCAAGGTTACCCAAGAGACTCATTGGTTCAGCAGTAGAGGGTAGGAGGAGTCGGGGCAGACCAAGGAGAAGGTACCTGGATTCGGTTAAGAGTGATTTTGAAGTAATAGGCTTAACATCAGAAGAGGCACCAATGTTAGCACTGAATAGGGGTTCATGGAGGAATTTTATAAGGGGGACTATGCACAAGACTGAACGCTGAAAGGCATAATCAGTCTTAAATGATGATGATGATGATGTTGATGATGAATCAATAAAACACCCAAAGTTGCTTTGTGTGTTAAATTGCTTTTTCTGATAAGGTGCGATTCATTATCCCGTGATTCATGGATAACGTGAGTTATCAAGTGACATATGAAAGGGTATTTCGTATGGTGTGGGTACATTGGCCCACAGGGTTCATTCTGGTTAGGGGTCTACTAGATTTTCAGCGATACCCACTCTTCACTCAAAGAACGAATGTGGACCAAGCGCCGATCAGAAGCGGAGGTGTCCTACATGAGACGTGGCCGAAAAGTCTCGCAGAAAATGAAATATCTGTTTCTCCAATCTTCGTACCATTCTGCATTAATTGCCCTGTGAGTTTTATAACATGTGGCTGACTTATGCTGATTTTTAGTCACGTCAGTCTCATTATCTGTTAATGACTTTCAGTGTTGTTGCGAAATGCCCCAGTGTCTCACATCAAAGGAAACATACACTTGCCAAAAATAGGCTGTTTGAAAATTTTGACATATCTGTAAACTCTATATCTCAGCAAGATATATATAATTTCGTCTGCTGGTTCACACATTCTGCATTATAGCAAGCCTGGGAGATGTAACTAGTGTAACGTCTCTACCTTTAAAATGATTTGGGAAGACCTAAGAGCGATGCATTGTCTAGCGAACTGTTTTCTTCAGTATATTCTGGTCGCTTAGGACACCTCACACAGAGACATCAAATCTAAAAGAGTGAGAACCTCACACTAATGGCGTTTCTCTAAATTTAACCGAATCGCTACTATCAGAATTGGTTGGACAGAGAGTAGCTTAATAATATGAAGAAACATGCTGGATTATTCGAGGAGCACAAAACCCAACAGCAAAAAGCCTCCTACCTTCCTGAAAGATTACTACGATTCCAGATGTGTTGTATTATATTACTCAGACTCAGCTGCTTTCTAGATTTATATCAGCACCAAAAACCAATATATACATAGGAGAAAATGTATTATAGAAGCACACACGATCTATATACGGCATGACATTAGAATACGGAATTTTTTAATGACATCAAATTTTACACTTCTGTTACGGAAGTGTATTGTCAAGTAATCAAATAAGGGACACAGCAATATTTTTTATTGACCAGAAAGAAATTACTCAATGGCCACTTAAACGTAGTGAGGGAATATGTAGTTTAATGCCAGTATTGTAGTTTTTGTGACTTTCATATTTTTGCTGTCTCACTGATATTAAAATTGTTGATAGTGTTTCCTCGAGAGTAATGATAACTGACATCTGAAGTATAACACATGGAGCACACTAACTTAAAGACTAGCTAATAACGGTGTTATCCAGAGATGAATGTCTTCATCTTTACTGCTTTGTAAGACATATGATGCAACTTAGTGTCTTTAACGCTGTTCAGCGTGGTTAATAACGTTACGAGTACACTGAATTATTAGATAACTACCTCCGGTCACGATGAGTGCAGGTTAAGGTGGATTAGATTATCACATCTGCAATAGTTCAATGAAAACCTACCCAATGAGTAGTGTCAAAAGTGCTTGCGTGGTCGATAGTTCAGGTTGCGACGATCACATTTCCAAAACTTGCAACGAACCATTGTGATGGTAGTTGGCTTATTGAAAAAAAAATTATTACTCGACCCGTTAGGTACATCTGCAGTTTCCATCCCGCCATTGATACCTCTGTTACGCTGATATCCGAGTACAGCTATTACATCGCTTTTCTGCAAATGTACTTTGATTCGGAGCTCAGATCATGTCTGTTGTTTTTAAGTTACTCTTAATTAGTTTAATGGTATTCATTTGACTGGTTTTACTTACTGTCGTGACGTTCACTTTCTACTGCGCTTTCGGTCATCGACTTAGCATCGATACTTCTGCCCGCACGGTACGTCATTCTCTGACGTCACCTGCTTGTGTCAGGCAATTAAAACTAAAGTCTTCAGAACCACTTCCTTTCTGCATTACTCGAATAGTCTTAGATACATCACCTGACATTATCTTCGCAGTGCTATTAGTTTCATTGTTGGTTATCTGTATGTGCAGTTTATAACTTCAACTATACTAACATTTAAGGAAATGTTCGGATAGTGGGACAGTTGTCTGTTTTATAAGCTACTGTGTCATTTGAAACCATATCCGAAGATTTTACAGCATGCATATCAATTTTGTATGCTTCTTTATACTGTTATTCTATTCTTTTGTTCCCACATCTTCTCATAGACATGTCCAAACAGTCTTATTTAGTTAAGTGCATTCTATCGTGTTCTTCTTGCAGTCTCCTTGAATCTCTCGGCTTCTATTTAATGAGTGACGTTTCCATTTGATTACATTTGAAACGGCTGAGGTTTGGCTATCCTTTCGGCCATTCGTCATGAGGTCTTCTACCTTCATTTTTAGTTTTCCGACTGGTTGAATGAAGCACACTACGAAGTGTTCTTTTGTGCCAAGCTCTTTACATTAGAACAGCATTTGCGTCTCACGTTCTCAGTTTATTTTATGTATTCCAGTACGTTTCTTCGGCTACAGTTTCATCCCTCTACAGCTCCATCTAGTACTACTGAAGTTTCTTCATGATGTCTTAACATATGCCGTTTTGTCAGTGTATGACATTTATTCCTTTTTTCGCCGATTCCTTACCGTATCATTCCACCTAATTTTTAACATCATTGAATAGTAATAAATCTCAATCGCTTCGATTCAAAGCTGTTCCGCTTTTCCCACGTTCCATTGTTCACTACCATACAATTCTGTTCTTCAAATGTATATTCTCAGAAGTTTCTTCCTCAGACTGAGATCGATGTTTACTGCTACCAGAGTTTTCTTGGCCAGGAATGCCGTCTTTGCCTGCGCTGATCAGCATCGCTCAATTTCTCTACTTCGTGGTCCCCTCTCATTTCTGCTAGTCCTCATTGCTATTGTATTTCTTCGATTCATTCTCAATCCATTCTCTGTAGTCAGTAGAATGTTCATTCTGATCACAACGTCTTGCAATGCTTCTCCGCTTTCACTGTGGATAGCAATGTGATCAGCGTATCTTATTCTTGACATTATTTCACCCCGGATTTTAAACCCACTTTTGAACCTTTGCTTTATATCAGTCTTTGCTTCTTAAATGTGTGGATTGAACAGTAGGGACGAAAGGACACGTCCACGTCCGACGAAATTTCTAATTCATTCTTAGTCTTCCATTCATATTGTTCCCTCTTGGTTCTTGTCCATTTTGTGTATTACCCGTCTTACACTATAGCTTACTCCTACTGTTCTCATAATTTCGAACATCTTCCACCATATCACACTGCCGAACACTTTTCCGGGTCGACAAATCGTATGATCGCGGTTTGACTTTCCTTAAGACTTGCTTCCACAAGAGAAATGTTACAAGGCATTATAAGTTCTAGTCTAGAGCAGGACAAGGCATTTTGTAAGGATCAGTAAGACAGCCGAGACTGTGAAGAGCGCGCTGCAGATGGACGTAAGAGTTCGGCAGATGGCGACTCAGCAAGGGCGACCAGGTAGCCCACGTGCGCTTTGTGTCCTCTGCAAAATACGGTCAGCCTCTGATCCTCGGAATGAAGATCCACGACGCTGTCAGCAGCGTAGTAGGGAGAAAGTGGTAAAGCAACCAGGCAGCAGCAGCTAGCGACGCGTCCGAGGCTCCGTCAGAACATCGCTATGCACTGAAATCATCTTTCCCAAGTTACAAATCAAACAGCAGTCTTTCGCAAAGTGCTCATCTATGCTTGCTGTTTGTTCCCTATATTGGCTACAATTCGTTGGTCTGTTGTAAGTTCTTCTGCCATTGTGGTTTGGTGTCGCAAACACGTGGCTTCCACTAGGGGTTCTTGGTAACAACTTCGTTAATACTCCAAACAAATTCCCCCAAACTCATCGAAATGTCTGTGGTTGGCTACCACATTCTTTATGTCATGTGCTAGTTTCCCACCTTCTAAGAGAGATGACTGTGACGTATTTGGGCCATCGTGCAAAACGTATTCATTAGAGGCTGACGTTTCATGTATCGATGTTGATGAAAAAATGAATATCTTTGTATGCCTAGTAACCGGCCGTATAAGAGCTAACGCGAAGTACACAAAAAGATACCTTTTTGCCATAGTTTTATGCCTTCCTTTCTCATGAGCAGCTGTAGTGAACTGAATAGTACGTAGGGCCTACACCAACGTATGATATTAAAAGAGGCGTAAATGAATCATCAACAAATGAAAACAATTTACTCTTACGATTACAACCATACATGCACATATATACTGCAGGATTATTACAAGCCCGTTGCGTATTTACAAATACACGACATTAAAATTTTTTCGACAGCTCCTTATATATGTAATATATGTAAGTTCATTACCGCTTGGTAGCTCGGTGGTATAAAATACAGAGCATTCGTTTATGGTGGAAAGTATTACCACTAGTATTTTACCCGCACCAAGAAGAGAGCTGTGTGTTATTTCCAACAGTATTTCGTAGTATTCCCGGATGGGCCAGGGATTTTCTCTGCCTCGTGATGACTGGGTGTTGTGTGATGTCCTTAGTTAGGTTTAAGTAGTTCTAAGTTCTAGGGGACTGATCACCATGGATGTTAAGTCCCATAGTGCTCAGAGCCATTTGAACCATTTGAACCATTTCATAGTACTTTTCCTTCATTTCCCTTGCATCTCAGTACCAAGAACAACGTACACCATACACCATGAGCGACGTGAGACTGTGTTTAAGACACGAATCTCTACATGCTCTATATGGAAGTTTCCTACACTGTCCAGTTACGTAATTTATGCAACATTCAGAGTACCAGGAAATGTGCCAGTCTGTGAACCTACCACACTAGATCTTCTACCCAACAATACTATGCGACGTCAGCATCACTCACGAGTGGTAGTCATTACGTTTTACTTATCACCTCGAAAAAATAAAGTCAACTTAAGTAAATTTTGTTTGTTAGCATTTACATGCCTACAGTCCTGGCACAGACTGAAATCCAGGTCCTGTAATTTCTTAGCACGCCTCTAAATGAGCAAAAAAAAAAAAAAAACTTATTTGCCATGTCATCTGTCTGTGAACTGCCGGGATCACAAGAGAAATGGAAACTATAGTGCTCGGTTAATCACAACTAAGGCCTCTTTGGGAAAAGTGAAAATCAGTCATGAACCTTTATCAACGTCTTGCATGACATTTTGACTGTGACAGGTCACCGGCCGCTTGCTTCCGCGACTTCTCACACTTACTGAAAAACCACGTTGAGCTGAGGGTGCAGCGTAAATTTAGCAGCTGCATTTGGCTAATCGCAGTGATATCCTTAGGCGGTTAATCACCACGGACGTGAATTGGCTATACCACTACGACCACAAGACAACGGAATAAGGCAAGCACAGGATACTAGTGAAGCCACCATCCCTCAAACTTCCGAAAAGCTAATCTTCATCTGGCGATGTGATGCTGGTATGGTGAAAACAGATTAGGATCTTGTGGAGTAAACAGACGAAATCTGCTGACGAAGCTACGGATGGCTCTGTTATGAAGAAGTGTTGCGAGGAGCTGTCCAAGGTGCACAGGACACAGGCCATAGTCTCCCACACGTCCGCAACGACTAGTCTACCATCATACACTCCTGGAAATTGAAATAAGAACACCGTGAATTCATTGTCCCAGGAAGGGGAAACTTTATTGACACATTCCTGGGGTCAGATACATCACATGATCACACTGACAGAACCACAGGCACATAGACACAGGCAACAGAGCATGCACAATGTCGGCACTAGTACAGTGTATATCAACCTTTCGCAGCAATGCAGGCTGCTATTCTCCCATGGAGACGATCGTAGGGATGCTGGATGTAGTCCTGTGGAACGGCTTGCCATGCCATTTCCACCTGGCGCCTCAGTTGGACCAGCGTTCGTGCTGGACGTGCAGACCGCGTGAGACGACGCTTCATCCAGTCCCAAACATGCTCAATGGGGGACAGATCCGGAGATTTTGCTGGCCAGGGTAGTTGACTTACACCTTCTAGAGCACGTTGGGTGGCACGGGATACATGCGGACATGCATTGTCCTGTTGGAACAGCAAGTTCCCTTGGCGGTCGAGGAATGGTAGAACGATGGGTTCGATGACGGTTTGGATGTACCGTGCACTATTCAGTGTCCCCTGACGATCACCAGTGGTGTACGGCCAGTGTAGGAGATCGCTCCCCACACCATGATGCCGGGTGTTGGCCCTGTGTGCCTCGGTCGTATGCAGTCCTGATTGTGGCGCTCACCTGCACGGCGCCAAACACGCATACGACCATCATTGGCACCAAGGCAGAAGCGACTCTCATCGCTGAAGACGACACGTCTCCATTCGTCCCTCCATTCACGCCTGTCGCGACACCACTGGAGGCGGGCTGCACGATGTTGGGGCGTGAGCGGAAGACGGCCTAACGGTGTGCGGGACCGTAGCCCAGCTTCATGGAGACGGTTGCGAATGGTCCTCGCCGATACCCCAGGAGCAACAGTGTCCTTAATTTGCTGGGAAGTGGCGGTGCGGTCCCCTACGGCACTGCGTAGGATCCTACGGTCTTGGCGTGCATCCGTGCGTCGCTGCGGGCCGGTCCCAGGTCGACGGGCACGTGCACCTTCCGCCGACCACTGGCGACAACATCGATGTACTGTGGAGACCTCACGCCCCACGTGTTGAGCAATTCGGCGGTACGTCCACCCGGCCTCCCGCATGCCCACTATACGCCCTCGCTCAAATTCCGTCAACTGCACATACGGTTCACGTCCACGCTGTCGCGGCATGCTACCAGTGTTAAAGACTGCGATGGAGCTCCGTATGCCACGGCAAACTGGCTGACACTGACGGCGGCGGTGCACAAATGCTGCGCAGCTAGCGCCATTCGACGGCCAACACCGCGGTTCCTGGTGTGTCCGCTGTGCCGTGCGTGTGATCATTGCTTGTACAGCCCTCTCACAGTGTCCGGAGCAAGTATGGTGGGTCTGACACACCGGTGTCAATGTGTTCTTTTTTCCATTTCCAGGAGTGTATTTTCGTCACGTGACAGCTAGTGGCTTATTTCCCTTTCTTCGAATGAAGAAAACACAGTGTAGCAAGCGTTTCCCGAATGACGAAAAGCTGATTTTCGAGTTGCAATATTTCCTGAACAGTCAAACTGCAAACTTCCCCAACCAAGGTCTCTCTAAAGTCATCCTTTGTTGGTAAAAACACGTAGCACTGGAAGAGGGGTGTATACAGAATGAATGAAATCATCCACATGTTTCATGGCCGCTGCATGATTTTTTCTAGCTCGTAAAGAATGCTTTATGACAAACGCTCACATTTTCTGTTGCCTTGTTTGCGACTGATATTCGAAAAAGCTTGAGACGTAAGATGCAGATACATTAGCATTACAATCGATATAAATGCAAAGTGAAACCAACAGAATCCATCTTCTATAGTTTCCGCCGTGATAAGGATGTGTCCTCCCGGCACGCTTAGGCCGGTTCAGTCAATCAACGGTGACAAAGGGTGGCGAGCTATCTGTGGCGGCGAGAGCATGTGTATCGACCGTGCGACAGATTGCCGGCGCGCTTCAAAGCTGCAACCGTGGGAGCACCGTGAAAATGGCGGAAATTGAGCGTGCTCATCGTCTGACGCGTCTTTACTACTCAGAGTGAGAGCCGTAAGTTACTAGCGGCTAATGGAGTGAAATCTGGGTCCCAGCTCTGGATCAGAGTCGAGGAGCGTACATGCAATGTTTATTGAAGAACGTACAAGAAAAGCGAGTGAAAATTTCGTTCCTTCCCTCGGAATGTTTAGTGTATCTTATCATTTAGTTTGCTTACTGTGCACAACTATAGCGCCGCCACAGAGAGCTCTACATGCTTAGTTGAGAACAAATCTCAATGATTAATGTAAGCCGCCTCATTTGTACTTTTACACATTTATTTTCATATGGCCGGTTTCGTTTCTTCTGACACCTTCAGGCTGCGTGCAGACAAATAAAACAGGAAATTAAGCTAAAGCTACATTTGAATAAATTAAACAAGCGATTTGCAGTGATAACAACCCTATACTAAAACCCCACCGAGTGGCACAGAATGTCAGGTTGTCGTTCGTAATGTCAAAGAAAGCATCTGTGGACAATTATTATAAACATTCTACTGACCACATGGCTAATCGATATGGCATGTCGGTTACAGTACAGGAAAATAAAACTGAACAAAAGGTAACCACATACTTATGCACAAAAACACGGAAACAGGTAACTGTGTGCCGGCCGCGGTGGTCTCGCGGTTCTAGGCGCGCAGTCCGGAACCGTCCGACTGCTACGGTCGCAGGTTCGAATCCTGCCTCGGGCATGGATGTGTGTGATGTCCTTAGGTTAGTTAGGTTTAAGTAGTTCTAAGTTCTAGGGGACTGATGACCACAGCAGTTGAGTCCCATAGTGCTCAGAGCCATTTGAACCATTTTTTTTGGTAACTGTGCTTACACCAAATTGCGTCGTCATTTGACAATAATTGAAGAATTTTAAAGTGCAGTTGCAGGATAAGTATATAACATGTATTTGAAACGATAATTTTGATCTCTCAGAACGATCATAAGTTGTTAGTAACAATGTTACAGAAGTGCGTTGTCTTTTAAAAATGTAAAAGAGCCAAGGCAACTAAACTGCTGGTTATCGTATGCTGTTAATAAAATTAGAAGCGATCTGTTTCCAGTTAAGTACAGTTACTTACAATGGAAGAGATCGTAAACGATTGGTTACAGAAATATGTATCATCATTTGGTTGACAGCGCCATAACCACCAAGATTACCTCTTAGTTGAGTGTCTAGTTACATTTGTTATTAGTGGATCTCCTAAGTCAAGACTGAGATTAACAGATGTTTATTTGCTCTGACGAGTGATAAAAATCACAATAGAAATTAACAGACGACAACGTTTCTCTAAAACTCCAGCGTGTGGGCAGGCATCAAAAAGTGAAGAAGGCTTATGGAGAAAGCGCAACTACATACGCTAATCTGGGTAGCCCACAAAATCAAAGTTAATGATAAAACGATATGTCATACATAATAAGTAAATAAGGCGATATATTCATCTAGTTTAGCGCTCTGGAACATACACCTATGCCCTGTTGCTCCGAGAATTCATTCCCGCGAATCAGCTACTCTAATTTCAATTAATAACGAACATGAAATGAATATCTGAAAGGGATGTTTCCAACAAAGAGTCATTAAACCTCTTTTGTGATTAAAATTGAAACATTTGAAAGATTTGTGAACTGAACAAATGGTTCAAATGGCTCTGAGCACTATGGGACTTAACATCTGTGGTCATCAGTCCCCTAGAACTTAGAACTACTTAAACCTAACTAACCTAAGGACATCACACAACACCCAGCCATCACGAGGCAGAGAAAATCCCTGACCCCGCCGGGAATCGAACCCGGGAACCCGGGCGTGGGAAGCGAGAACGCTACCGCACTACCACGAGATGCGGGCTGAACTGAACATTCGAGCTAGTGAACGGGACTGCACTTTCACCAGCTCATCACATACATTAATGGGGCTACATTTATGAGAAATTGCAGTGCCTGCGTTGTGAAGAGGTACTATGCAATTCCTACGAACATGTACGCATGTGTGAAGGAACAGGCACTGTGAAGACTACAGCTCCTATGATAGAAATGAAAAGTATTCGTAGACCCAAATATGAATTATCTCCAGTTGTATAATCTAAGGACCACAGTGGAAATTTGTGCCGGACTGGGACTCGAACCCGGATTTCCCACTTTACGCGAGCGGTCACCTTAAAAGCATTTCTTTCACAAGTATCACAAATAAAGAACGTCCGCAACAATCGCAATAATGAAACGGTGGAAAATGTACTGTACAATCTGAAGAAGAAAAATGTCAGTGTAGTCTTTCCTGTTATGACGCTAACTGTATTTTTGTCAGGCTGGTGGACTCACATGGTCCCAACAATAGTGAACATAATAAAATCACGATACAAAATGAAACCTGTGTGGCAGTGTTGTATTTTACAAGAAAGCAGGATAAAACAGAATTTAACCAAACTGAAGATACCCTTACGGTACTAGAACATAAGAGCGACGATCACTCACAACACTGGAAAATAAACGCTGTCCTGTCCAAAATTTCCACAACAGGAATCTACGTACGACTTCTCCGAGTACATTCTTCTACGGTCTATAGCAGATGGAAATCAGTGTCCAATAGAATCAACTTCTCTTACCCAAAACAGCCTGTCTGTGCCCGGGGTTCTCTGCCTCGTGATGACTGGGCGTTGTGTGATGTCCCTAAGTTAGTTAGGTTTAAGTAGTTCTGACTTCTAGTGGACTGATGACCATAGATGTTAAGTTCCATAGTGCTCAGAGCCATTTGAACCATTTTTTTTGTGCCCAGAGGGAGAAGTCCTTCAACACACTAACACACTGCTGAAGTAATTAAGCAAAATTTAACGATACCTGGAAACGAACTGCAATTCATCGTGTCATTCCTACAGGAAAGTCAAAAAGTCAAGCACATTTTGGAGACTGTCTCGAAAAAGATAGTATACTGAAATTCCTTTGATCAATTTCATTGGATATGTCTTTCACTGAGGCAAGTAGGTTTCATTTGGGCGAAGAAGCATTCCAGGCTCGATCGTAGAGGTAGAAGGCAAGCATTTTCCGAACTATAAGTCACACATCCACTGAGTGGTTCAAATGGTTCATATGGCTCTGAGCAGTATGGGACTTAACTTCTGAGGTCATCAATCCCCTAGAACTGAGAAGTACCTAAATCTAACTAACCTAAGAACATCACACACATCCATGCCCGAGGCAGGATTCGAACCTGCGACCGTAGCGGTCGCGCGTTTCCAGACTGTAACGCCTAGAACCGCTCGGCCACTCCGGCCGGCTCCGCTGAGTGGCCGCACTCCAAGTGTTGGTAACTTGTACACTATCTTAAAAACAGGTTCATATACTGCAGGCTGTCGTTCACAAAGCGTGAAGTTATTGAAACGCGGACGGCTGTACGACGGAAATTAGGACTGTTACAGTTACGACAGGTGCAATGAGATCAGCCTCTCTTGGAAAGTTCTAATCTAGTATCCGACAGTCTGAGAACGCTCTCGCCCACTATGGATGGAGATAGAGAAGTAGAAGAAGGAGCGGAAGAGAGAGAATATCGTATTACTGACTTCATTTACTGTTATAGTAATGCTGAGTCCGACAAAGCACATATAATCAGCGGGACGAAACTATATATGTTAAGTAAGCACCAAATACCATCGACTAAGACTGCAATAGGAGCTGGGAATAAGGAATTTCAAAGAATGATGAACATGAGGAAGTGTATATCCAAAAGGAGATAAAAGCGTATGGTGAAATATTACACGTGACTATTGCGCACAGGAAGGGCAACACCTCAAAATGACAAATGAAGGCCTCACAGACTGACAAATAAATGAATATAATTAAACTAGCGTCAGGAGCTGCACATAGCACAGACAAAGGGATTAAAGACTCAACAAAATACATTACGGTGACCCGAATGAAATCACAGATCGATTACGACTACTTACAACATCAGCTGCCAAAGAAAATAAGAGTCACATGAACGAAATCATACACTATGTGATCAAAAGTATCCGAACACCACCAAAAACATACGTTTTTCGTATTAGGTTCATCGTGTTGCCATCTACTTACAGCTACTCCATATCAGCGACCTCAACAGACATTAGACATCGTGAGAGAGCTGAATGTGGCGCTTCGCGGAAATCACGGACTTCGAACGTGGTCAGGTGATTGGGTGTCACATGTGTCATACAGCTGTACGTGAGATTTCCACACTCCCAAACATCTCGAAGTCCACTGTTTCAGATCTGATAGTGAAGTGGGAACGTGAAGGGGCACGTACAGCACAAAAGCGTACAGGCAGACCTCGTCTGTTGATTGACAGAGACAGCTGACAGTTGAAGAGGGTCGTAATGTGTAATAGGCAAACATCAATCCAGACCATCACACAGGAATTTCAAACTGCATCAGGATCCACTGCAAGTACTGTGACAGTTAGGCGGGAGGTGAATAGACTTGGATTCAATGGTCGAGAGGCTACACATAAGCCACACATTACGGTGCTAAATGCCAAACGACGATTCGCTTGATGTAAGGAGAGTAAGCCGGCCGAAGTGGCCGAGCGGTTCTAGGCGCTTCAGTCTCGAAACGCGCAACCGCTACGGTCGCAGGTTCGAATCCTGACTCGGGCATGGATGTGTGTGATGCCCTTAGGTTAGTTAGGTTTAAGTAGTTCTAAGTTCTAGGGGACTGATGACCTCAGAAGTTAAGTACCATAGTGCTCAGAGCCATTTGAACCACTTTAAGGAGAGTAAACATTGCACGAGTGAACAGTGGAAAAACGTTGTGTGGAGGGACGAATCACGGTACACGATGTGGCGATCCGATGTCAGGGTGTGGGTATGGCGAATGTCCAGTGAACGTCATCATCCAGCGTGTGCTTTGCCAACAGTAGAATACGGAGGCGGTGGTGTTATGGTTTGGTTGTGTTTTTCATGGATGGGGTTTGCACACCTTGTTGTTTTGCGTGGCACTATCGCAGCACAGGCCTTCATTGATGTTTTAAGCACATTTTTGCCTCCCACTGTTGAGCAATTCGGGGATGGCGATTGCATATTTCAACATGATCGAACACCTGGTCATAATCCATGGCCTGTGGCTGAGTGATTACACGACAATAACATCCCTATAATGGACTGGCCTGCACAGAGTCCTGACCTGAATCCTACAGAACACCTTCGGGATGTTTTGGAACGCCGACGTCGTGCCAGGCCTCACCCACCGACATTGATACCTCTCCTCAGTGCAGTACTCTGTGAAGAATGGGCTGCCATTCCCAAAGTAACCTTCCGGCACCTGATTGAACGTATGCCTGCGAGAGTGGAAGATGTCATCCAGGCTAAGAATGGGACAAAACCATATTGAATTTCAGCATTACCGATGGAGGGCGCCATGAACTTGTAAGTCATTTTTAGCCATGTGCCCGGATACTTTTGATCAGATAGTGTATAATCATTTCACATCTTCGATAAAAATGCATCTTTCAGTAAGTATGGAGATGGTTCTTCGTCAGCTCCACAGGCCAGAGTGCAAGACATTCCCTTGTGGGCATGTTATAATTAGACCTCGGACCTTTAGGTTCTAAAAATCTTAAATTAGGCACTTAAAATAAATTCTATCACTTACAAAAATAGATTATAAAACCCAGAAAGTAGGTGACCAAAATCTCACATTTTATTGTAAAAAAAACATTGACAAAAAACCACATTATATCATGGTCCATGTCCATAATTACAGTCACGGTAAATAACTAACACTTTCTCCACATGGTCCGTTGAGAAACCGCATCTCTTGTCTGTTAATAGCATCTTACACGCCAAGAATTAGCGTTCCACGTGAACAGATATCACCGGAGTATATTTAAATTAAATTATTAGGTGCAATGGGACAGCACACTCATGTTCTGTTGATTTACTTGATAAGATGTCAGCCTCTGTGCAGAGGACTGTCAGTCCTGGGTTTTTTTGCAGTTCAGTCCTTAGCTTCTCACTAACATTTATACCAAACGAACCTGGGAACAAGTTGATTTTTTATGTCATCTCTTCTATTAATCGCAGTTGCATGTAGACTAAAAAATGGTTCAAATGGCTCTGAGCACTATGAGACTGAACATTTGACGTCATCAGTCCCCTAGAACTTAGAACTACTTAAACCTGACTAACCTAAGGACATCACACACATCCATGCCCGAGGCAGGATTCAAACCTGCGGCCGTATCAGCCGCGCGGTTCCCGACTGAAGCGCCTAGAACCACTCGGCTACAGAGGCCGGCCCGTGTGGACTAAACCAGTGAGAATGAATAACAGAGAACAAAAATGCATAATGAGATTTTATGTGTGCAATGTCGTTGGAAATGGTTGGGTCCTTTAAAAGATCTTCAGCTGAAGTAACGCTCACTCTTCCTTCTGCAATTTACACTACTGGCCTTTAAAATTGCTACACAAAGAAGAAATGCAGATGACAAACGGGTATTCATTGGACAAATATATTATACTAGAACTGACATGTGATTACATTTTCACGCAATTTGGGTGCATAGATCCTGAGAAATCAGTACAAAGAACAACCACCTCTGACCGTAATAACGGCCTTGATACCCCTGGGCATTGAGTCAAACAGAGCTTGGATAGCGTGTACAGGTACAGCTGCCCATGCAGCTTCATCACGATGCCACAGTTCACCACGAGTAGTGACTGGCGTATTGTGACGAGCCAGTTTCTCGGCCACCATTGACCAGACGTTTTCAATTTGTGAGAGATCTGGAGTATATACTGGCCAGGGCAGCAGTCGAACATTTTCTGTATCCAGAAAGGCCCGTACAGGACCTGCAACATGCGGTAGTGCATTATCCTGCTGAAATGTAGGGTTTCGCAGGGATTGAATGAAGGGTAGATCCACGGGTCGTAACACATCTTAAATGTAACGTCCACTGATCAAAGTGCCGTCAATGCGAACAAGAGGTTCCCGAGACGTGTAATCAATGGTACCCCATACCATCACGCCAGGTGATACGCCAGTATGGCGATGACGAATACACGCTTCCAATGTGCGTTCATCGCGATGTCGCCAAACACCGATGCGAGCATCATGATGCTGTAAACAGAACCTGGATTCATCCGAAAAAATGACGTTTTATCATTCGAGCACCCAGGTTCGTCGTTGAGTAAATCATCGCAGGCGGTCCTGTCTGTGATGCAGCGTCAATGGTAACCGCAGCCATGGACTCCAAGCTAATAGTCCATGCTGCTGCAAACGTCGTCGAACTGTTCGTGCAGATGGTTGTTGTCTTGCAGACGTCCCCATCTGTTGACTCAGGGATCGAGACGTGGCTGCACGATCCGCTACAGCCATGCGGATAAGATGCTTGTCATCTCGAATGCTAGTGATACGAGGACGTTGGGATCCGTCACGGCGTTCCGTATTACCCTCCTGCACCCAGCGATTCCATATTCTGCTAACAGTCATTGTATCTCGACCAACGCGAGCAGCAATGTCGCGATACGATAAAACACAATCGCGATAGGCTACAATCCGACCTTTATCAAAGTCGGAAACGTGATGGTACGCATTTCTCCTCCTTACACGAAGTATCACAACAATGTTTCACCAGGCAACGCCGGTCAACTGCTGTTTGTGTTTGAGAAATAGATTGGAAACATTCCTCATGTCAGCACGTTGTAGGTGTCGCCACCGGTGCCAACCTTGTGTGAATGCTCTGGAAAGCTAATCATTTGCATACCACAGCATCTTCGTCCTGTCGGTTAAATTTCGCGTCTGTAGCACGTCATCTTCGTGGTGTAGCAATTTTAATGGCTAGTAGTGTAAAAATATTGTTCTTAATGTCTTCCAGATGCTCGCTGTAATATTCCACGGCTTATAGCCACGTTTTCCAGCGAGTAACTGTTCTGGTGGAAGTGGTACGTTTTGAAGTTCCTCTCGAAATTACTGGATTCTTGTAAATACTTTAATAAAAACATTTTTGATAGTTGAAACTAGCTTATCTGCATGTGGAAAATCGAGACGTATCGTCTCAACTACACGATTCATGGCATGGGCAAGACATGTGATATAGAGCACGGCTGGGTAAAATACTTTCAACAATTTAACAGCAACAATCATGTATGCGGCTGCATCAGTGTAGATTACAAGAACTTTATCTTCATCTACACTGTTGCGGAAACGTAATTTGAGGGCTTTGTTGACAAAGTGAGCAGTTGTTTCCTGATTAATTTTTTTTAGCTCCTTGCTGCAGATCAGATGAGGTATAGCGCGAGTATCAGGATCTAACTTTTCAACAATCAAATTAGCCACATATCGACCTTGTCTGTCAGTTGTCTCATCAACAGAGATCCACATGTGTGAATCGCCTATATCTTCCCTTATCCTGCTCAATGTATTTTCATATAAAGTTGCTAAATAGTTCTTTCTCAGTGTGGATTTGGATGGAATGCTGCGGTGACAGTATTTTTCTAGAAAACTTTTGAACTGGTTATTTTCAACTGCGTCGAATGGTATGTGTGCGGCAACAATGGCTCGACACAGGACAAGATGAAATTCGTTTTTGTTTCTTGCATTTGTTTTAATTACAAAAGTCTGTTTCAAGTTTGATTTATTTTTTAAATTTGCCTGGTGTTTAATCCCTGCAACATGCTAACTGAAATGCGACCTCTGTTCAGAATGTACCTAAAAACAAAAGGAAATGAGAATAACTTCGGGGAAGAATTTACGTACGAGACCTACGTAGCAAAATTTAGCTTCATTAAGGTTTGCATTCGCACGTGTCTGGTTCACGTTAACTCGGTAAAAACAGTGGCCTCATTGTTCTCTGAGTGGACGTAGCAGATAACAGGTTAACATTTTACTTACGTCTTTGTTGCACATACTGCAGTGAATAACTCTTCCGTCTGTAGAGAAATCAGGAAATTCTTGCAACCCCTGATGATGGTTTGAAGCTCGCTACTTTCGGCGGAAAGGACAGAAGAGTAGTTTTAGTGATACAAATTTTATTTGACTGTATTTTTAAAAATTAAAGACAGTCTAGTTCTAACATGAAATTACGTATTTTAGGTACTATAAAATTACACTTTTCGATAAAATATTTGTGTAATTCTTAGCTGGAAGACCACGAGGGAATGTTAGTTATCCCATCAAGGCCGCTGGACCTGATGGGATACCAGTTCGATTTTACACAGAGTATGCGAAGGAACTTGCCCCCCTTCTTGCAGCGGTGTACCATAGGTCTCTAGAAGAGCGTAGCGTTCCAAAGGATTGGAAAAGGGCACAGGTCATCCCCGTTTTCAAGAAGGGTCGTCGAACAGATGTGCAGAACTATAGACCTATATCTCTAACGTCGATCAGTTGTAGAATTTTGGAACACGTATTATGTTCGAGTATAATGACTTTTCTGGAGACTAGAAATCTACTCTCTAGGAATCATCATGGGTTTCGAAAAAGACGGTCGTGTGAAACCCAGCTCGCGCCATAGACACGGGTTCCCAGGTAGATGCCGTGTTTCTTGACTTCCGCAAGGCGTTCGATACAGTTGCCCACAGTCGTTTAATGAACAAAGTAAGAGCATATGGACTATCAGACCAATTGTGTGATTGGATTGAAGAGTTCCTAGGTAACAGAACGCAGCATGCCATTCTCAACGGAGAGAAGTCTTCCGAAGTAAGAGTGATTTCAGGTGTGCCGCAGAGGAGTGTCATAGGACCGTTGCTATTCACAATATACATAAATGACCTTGTGGATGACATTGGAAGTTCACTGAGGCTTTTTGCAGATGATGCTGTGGTGTATCGAGAGGTTGTAGCAATGGAAAATTGTACTGAAATGCAGGAGGATCTGCAGCGAATTGACGCATGCTGCAGGGAATGGCAATTGAATCTCAATGTAGACAAGTGTAATGTGCTGCGAATACATAGAAAGATAGATCCCTTATCATTTAGCTACAAAATAGCAGGTCAGCAACTGGAAGCAGTTACTTCCATAATTTATCTGGGAGTAGGCATTAGGAGTGTTTTAAAATGGAATGATCATATAAAGTTGATCGTCGGTAAAGCAGATGCCAGACTGAGATTCATTGGAATAATCCTAAGGAAATGCAATCCGGAAACAAGGGAAGTAGATTACAGTACGCTTGTTCGCCCACTGCTTGAATACTGCTCAGCAGTGTGGGATCCATACCAGATAGGGTTAATAGAAGAGATAAAAAAGATCCAACGGAGAGCAGCGCGCTTCGTTACAGGATCATTTAGTAATCGCGAAAGCGTTTCGGAGATGATAGATAAACTCCAGTGGAAGACTCTGCAGGAGAGACGCTCAGTAGCTCGGTACGGGCTTTTGTTGAAGTTTCGAGAACATACCTTCACCGAAGAGTCAAGCAGTATATTGCTGCCTCCTACGTATATCTCGCGAAGAGACCATGACGATAAAATCAGAGAGATTAGAGCCCACACAGAAGCATACCGACAATCCTTCTTTTCACGAACAATGCGAGACTGGAATAGAAGGGAGAACCGATAGAGGTACTCAAGGTACCCTCCGCCACACACCGTCAGGTGGCTTGCGCAGTATGGATGTAGATGTAGATAAAAAATTTTATTTCATCTGATGTTTAAAATTTGGGATAATCAGCTACTAACCTGAAGTTAGGTATTTTTAGGTGCTATAAAACAAGCGTTTTCGATCATAAATTGTCGTACTTCGAGTGTGTACAACTTTTGTTGCCGTTTTTAATGAGGAACAAAATAAATTTTCACCCAAAATCTGAGGTCTAGTGATAATACAATTATTTAATGATTTATGGCAGGCTGATATCATACATACACGAGATAACTCATGACGAATAAAGGCTGTAAGTACGTTCTAGTGGTAATAGATACACATTCGAACAATTTCTGTTCTCGAAGACGTCAAACAGACCATGGAAGTGAATTTTATAATAGGCATTTCAAACCGGTAATGGAATGATATTATCGGATGAACCACTAATCAGAATTCTCCTATCTGAAAGCTAGTATCGTTGAACAGTTGAACAGCATAATCAAAAACCTGGTGGGGATGCAATTAAACCTTCAAGGGCGTACTGAAGGATTAACATTCTACCACAAATCATCAGCGAATATAATTGGACTATCCATCATACAATTAAGAAGAGACGTACTTATATTCATGATAATTATCTTCTAAATACAATATACAATGGCATTAAAATGCTGAATCCATGCGAGCAGATGTTCAACATTGGTGATTTGGTACATAGTTCGAAATACAAAAGCGCGTTTGAGAGGTTCTACCTAGTGAACGGCCTGCTCAGTAAAAATATTCACAGTTTCCAAAATGCAGCACACAATCCCGAGAACTCACATCTTATAAGACAGTGAAGGTGAAGAAATTTCAGGGATAGTCTACACAGAGAAATCACAGAAAAGCTCTGAACAGAACATGTTTCCTCGCAGAATGGGACATAAGATGTCGAGAGAGAGAGGCATTTGGAAATGGCTCAGCTTCCTATCGAAGCACAGCAGTCGCGTAAGCGCTCGCAGTTTACTATGTAATAGGACACTCACTCCTCAGACCATGTAGTAGCGTGACACAAGTGCTAGAAAGCACATCACAGAGGTGGGGGTGGTATTCTCGAGAACCTACAGATCTAACTTCATAACCGTGGATAGACTTATTTTGCCAAGACGACAACGGAATTAATAACTAGGCGACTCGTACAATTAGCATGGTATCACTTAGGCTACAAATAATGGTCGTCATATTAGAGACCAAAAGTTAGCTAATAAATCTAATACACAAGATATCTAGTGGAATAATTTCATTTTTCTGGGCTGGGGCAACTTATAAAAAAGCTGACAGCGATACTACCGGGCAGGCTACTTTCAAAAATAAATCTTCTTAAAGTCGTTAAGAAAACTGAAAATCCCGATATTTCACTGCGTATTTAATGTGGGATATGTCGCCAAAGACGATGAGGAAACCGAAATAATGCTGGATAGTCATTTTAGATGTTATGTGAGAGTTTGTAACTTACTGGGTTTGCGTATGTTCAGGAAAACCAAATACTCTCTACTACTTTGACTCAGATGGAGTGCTGAGATCGTCTGAAGAACTGTGGCATCCCTTCACTGAGACGAACAAGGTATTCTACAAATGTTGTTCCTGATGATTGCTTAAAACAAGCCTTATTCGCATTACTGCGTCATTCGAGGTCTATATTCAACGTCTAACACTCTAACTTTAAAACAATTGTCGTCTGTGTTACAAGAAAACTACTTTCCTCCAATAGATCCAAGCAGAGGGGAGTGGAATATTGTATTAATCCTTCTCTAAACTTACAACATGATAGCTAATGTCTCTGAGGCGAACAATAAACTGCATCTAGGAAGTGAGGAAGTTGTGGTAATACATCCTGGCTCCTGAAATATTAATGACTTAAATGTATATATAAAACGATTTATAAAAGAATTATATTTACATGCAAACGTTACTAAGTTTTGAGAGGCACACACATACCTTGCTCATACTGTGGCATCAAGCAGTCAGGCCTGCAAGATGAGTGGTCTGCCAAGCGAGTGGATTCATTCTTATTTATCGAGTAACATGAACTCTCGTACTCACAATTAAGTTACAAACTATCCTCCTGTATGAATAATACGTAACGGAAACGCACGTCTGACTATCAGTAATTTACAGAACTCTGACTGTTCACTACGCACTGGCAATACCACATTTTCTTTTTTTTTATTTAACGGCTTTTATTAACACGTGGCCGCGATCGCACTGAATATGAGTGGCGCATACATTATAATTTCTGGATATCATGACAACATACAATTCGAAGGAAAAGGCCACCAATCTTTTTCTTTTCACTATCTTATTTATTCCGATAAATTCTATAACCTAAACACACAAATTCTATAACCTACAACAATAACACATGCGAAATTCCGCCCAGTGGGCATGGCTTTACATTGGTGAATCTCTATCTTATGGTCTCGTAACTATTTAACGCTACAGTGCACTTTCTGGATAAGATGGTGGATCTTTTATTATTTCTCACACTTCGACTCTCACAATCATCATCACGAAACTTTCCTCCAGACCGAGCAGCACAAAAGGAACACGCATAACCCACTACCTCTGAAACTACCTTGCTACTCTCCCATGCAAACCACACATACTTAAATTACATGACATACACCACACTACAACATGAAATACAACAGAGGGAATAGTCACAACATTATCACTTTCAGCTTTCCCACTTCAATTAATATTTATCCCAGTTTCACACGACACTACCCCACTTCTTAATTCTACTTTCCTACTATGAACTCTGGAGATATATGCACGTCTTCCTGTGCAATGCAAGCCAAGTGGCGTTGCTGGATAGACGGCTGACTCATCTTGTTTCTCTCTCAGAGTATTATAGTTTGAATCAGGCGTTACACGGAAACATATCTCGCAAAGTAACATTAAGAACATATTCATCACGCTCACGAGTCCTCAACTGATACCCTGGACGAGTACTTCTCTTTATCCTTTGTCTCATACACAGATTAAGACTCACACAGTACACACCACGTGGAAGTACTCGCCTCTAATTTCAAGTCCTGCACACGCTATTTCTTAAATATTTCAACTTATAGTACACACGCTAGTAATTCAGCTTAACTTAAGCACACGGAAGTATTTCAACTTACTGCTACATGTGGTTTCATTGTGACCGTTGGTCACTTCCGAAGATTACTACGATCCCATTAATATTACCTGCCTGACATTTAATTCTTCCCACAAAAGTTCCTGAAATAGAGAAATTATTATTTCAAACTACTCTTAAATATTCCACATGCGTACCATGTCTCCACTCGTTTGTCTTTACGGAGCACAACTAAGACAGGTCTTAACAGCACAAGATCCAGCGGCAGAGTGCTGAAACATGGCCGTTCTCTAGGTCCTCTCGCACCTCTGCTGAAGTGGGGGAGCACCTTGCTACCGTATTGGTCAGCCACATTTCAGGCGCTCAAAGCTCAGGTAAATTTCATCTCTTTAGTCCCACCAAAGGTGGCCAAAGGATCGTCTCAAAGATGATCATATATTCACATTCACTATTTGTGGTTAGCAGACGACCATACATTCATTCATTTCACAGATCTCACCAAACTGGATGTAGGGATTTATTTTGTGGGAGTGCACATGTGATCAATTAAATAAATAGTCGTTCTTTCCCACACTGGTATCCGGCTTCGCTGTATTAATTGAAATTGAGTTATTTTACAAAAAAATGTGTTGTTCTGACAAAAATAATGAAGTATGTTGTACCTATTTTCAATGTCGGGCGGTACTGTACCCTTTCAGTTTAAAAGAAAGATAAAAACAACAGAAGAGGGCGTGGACTTTAGCCATGAAGGTTCATCAGCGGTCAAGTGTTGGAGCATAATACTGATAAAATTTGCGGCCAGGATGAACAAATGGATATACTGCAAGTGACTATAATTCGTATTCAGAGTAATATCATGTCGAATTCACACCTTAACGACGGAGTAGTCCCTACTATACACTCGTTTTTCTACACTGAGTTAAGGTTACAACACTGCAGAGGTCCTCAGTAACCCAAGATACCTCTCAGTGATTGTTTAGACATTGGACCATTTCGAGCTAAACATCATAGATCAGAACGCGAGTCAAGTCGATTTTCTAGGTGAGGAAAGTATAGTACATCTTCATCAGAAGCAGCATTATGAGTATAAAGTATAAATACAATTACACAGCCATCAGAAGATCACTTCAGCGGAAGCAGAATATGAAAACACACGAGAAATACGAGTTTCTTACATCCATAGGATTGATACCTCTCAGTAACGCCAATCGATGTAACAGTTTCAATTCAATATGATGAACG
This sequence comes from Schistocerca nitens, assembly GCF_023898315.1. Taxonomy (NCBI): domain Eukaryota; kingdom Metazoa; phylum Arthropoda; class Insecta; order Orthoptera; family Acrididae; genus Schistocerca; species Schistocerca nitens. Next base: position 395,136,149 of record NC_064616.1, read on the forward strand.
TATCATCAATCAGGAATACCATTCCCATAAATCACTGGCCTCAGCATTATTAAATAACAATGATGGAATATGAATTACTATTTAACATCAAGATGGTCTGACAATTAGAAGCCAGAGCACCCTATATTAGGAAGGAGTATTTGCACATAAGAAGACTCCATCAGCAATGGTAACACGTGTACCTAATGCATTCGCCTTTCTGTTTCAAAAACGAAGATACGAACTTATAGGCATTGAAACTGACCGCAACAGAAACGTTGGACTTATACCAGCTCTCAAAGCATACATCTCTCTGTCAACAATGGATCTGAATGCCGTACAAAACGCTGGATGTTTCATGGATGGAACAATAAATAACTCCTTTAGTGTGTGTACCCCACTGAAAATATTAATGGGTGTCTTATAGGTAATCTGTGTCATTACGAATTTAAGCAGGAGGTGATCCTAGTTCGAAGTGGTACTGCCAATAAATCACACATTCTAGGAGATGGAGGCGAAGAGCATAAAATTGTGCTGTATAAATTGGTATGAAAAGTGTCACCCATATCCCTGTCAAATGAAGAGAATCTCAAACTTTTACATGTACTTAATTCTGGAGTCCAGATGCCATAAACATTATATGCGTTGGAGTTGCTTGAATATCCAGTCCTCCCACAGTCTTGTGACCAAGTGTGGATGATTAAGACTTCTTTTCAGTTACAAAGCCTCGCTTTATTATTCTAGTGCTGCAAACAAGGATCAAGGGGAACCTGATAAAGGATTCAAGCGTACTTGACAACTGTAAACTAAGCAATGATAAAGTTGACTGAAACTCCCAGTCTTTTTCATACAACAGTTTAGGGCTTTACTGGGGCAAAAACACTTGCAGACTATTGTAAGACCTGCACAAAAGGTTTTACACATCGAATTACGATACTGCCGATGGTTTTGAATGCACACTCAGCCCCGAAATATTTTGGCTTATACTAGATACAGTGTAAATTTTCTAGTACCAAAATGCTTTCTCAGTATTATTCATTCTTCATTATGACTGAATAGTGAAAAAGATTTCCAGGTATAAAGAAGTTGATGAACCACAGGAAAGGAAGATTCACCAAACTGTGTAAGGCTTCGACTTTTGTAACGCAAAGTAGACGGTGAACAGTTCTATAACATCACTAAATCCGTATTTGTGTAAAGATTTCCGCGTAGTTGAAAATAGATCACCCAAGAACAGGTTGGAGCTAATTAGTTTGCTTTGTCTCCAGTCGCAGTGCCATACTTACGCATCCAAGGCAAATTCTAGATCAACATGTCTGCATCAGGGCTATTTTAGAACAGAACAAATTGAAGGTCAGTATCTTTGTTCGAAAATTTTTATAAATTAATTTGATGCCATTCATGTAGAAAAAAATAGTGAATGATTTTGGTTGAAAGGGTCACGTGAAGTGGAATAGACCTATTGGACCCCCTGCCCAATCATATCAAAGTAGCCAACTCCAACCACATAAAAAGTGACGAACTAGGGATTTTTCGTAGATCAGACTACAAGACACCTTTCGACCTAGTTATTTTCTAGAAGTAAGCTTTCAGGTTGTTTAGTATAATGTGTTTATGTGCGTTATCAATGAAGAAGGCAGTTTGGTGAGGCAGCACATTCAAAATTTATCATCCTTACTTCAGCTGCACTTTAGGTACAAACAGGATCGCCATTAATCTCCAATCACAGGAATTATTGTAAGTAATGTTAATCATTTAATTCTTTATTTCAGTTCTTCTCAGGCATTTGAACACTGCTTCATTGTTGCCCTTCATGTGTCAACCTGCAGCTGTGAGCGAAGTCTTAGCTACCTGCGTTGGCTGAAAACTTATTTGCGCTCGACAATGAAAGAAGAGACGCTGAATGGATTGGCACACCTGTCCATTAACCGACATATTAATGTGAATCCCGATGTTATAACTAATATTTTCACTCGATCCCCTCAAAAACTCGACTATACTCTATAACCCTCTCTTAGTTACCTGTAATTGTTTGAGGTATTTTCTTTTCTACCACTTACTATGTGAGATTGATGCTTCAGTAACACCGCTGTAAATTAAATAAACATTTATCTCGTGGTTTTGCGAAATTTTAAGTTACTAACACGTTTCTAGATCATTTAAGGCGAATGAAAACAGCAAATCAGTTTTCGGCCGCCTGTTTGATCTGTTAAAGCATTTAATGGAATTCATATTTATATTATAATATAACAAGTAACACTAGGCAAAATTAGCTTTCTGATTGGGGCCACCCTCCGAAAGACAATCCTGTGTGTGGGCCTGCCCACAGTGGTGATAGACTGTTCAAAGCAATGTGAGGTGAAGAAGACTGGAACTGTGGACATGCGTAGAGGATCTGTCCTGGAGGCAGACCTCGAATATCCCACAGAATTGCACGATGACCGAAGTGACTCACTGCTGTATCTGGAGCACCTATTTCCATGAAATGGTCCGTCCCCAAGATGACGGCAAGGATGGGTCATAAGCAGATATGCATTCTACACTACAGAAACATCCAGCAGAGTCTCAGATTGCGAACGAAATTTGTTAGAATCACCGGTGGCATCTCCATCGAACAGTGTTCCTGGTTGAAGAACTGCGCGAACGTTAAGACCAAACAGAGATGTATCGCGATATGTGATTCTGAAAAAGATTGTTATAAACAAATGAATAAATCAGTATTCGGCAAAACCACGGAGAATGTTAGAAACCGCCGTGAAATTCATTTAGCTTACGGAGCAAGTGGCTGGATACGATTACCAGAATGATATGGAAGTGCTGATCCTGATGCAAGCGAAATATGACAAGCTCAGTTGCATGAGCATGGCAGGATTTCCGGAATGGCCTTGAATGTAACTAAGTACTGTTGCCGATGTCAACCAAATATGAAATGAACAATTGAATTAGCTGTAATATTTTAAGGTTGGCTCGTAGCGGAAGTGACCCTCCACTGCTCTCCTCCATCCCCCCCCCCCACCCCCCCACCTGCTTCATAGTCAACAACAACCTGTGATATACCAGATAGCGATCTGTTATTCTTACTACAGGGCGCTCTATGATGGGAATCCGTCGAGGCTAGTTGAACTACAAGACAAAACGCGCAGCCTCGTAGGTTTCGGCAGGCCCGGCTGGTCCATAGCATATTGAGACGTGTACACATACTTAGCACGCGGCGTTTGGCGACGCACTGCGCTGACAGAAACGAAGCACGTACACACTGTAATCTTTCTCAAACGATTTTACAGAAACTATTCAGTAAATATTTTTCATTTTTACCATGTTTGTAACGTTATAAAAAATGGTTCAAATGGCTCTGAGCACTATGGGACTTAACTGATGTGGTCATCAGTCCCCTAGAACTTAGAACTACTTAAACCTAACTAACCTAAGGACATCACACACATCCACGCCCGAGGCAGGATTCGAACCTGCGACCGTAGGAGTAGCGCGGTTCCGGACTGTAACGCCTAGAACCGCTCGGCCACTCCGGCCGGCTGTAACGTTATATGTCAGGCTTCATGGCGAAGGGCCCATCATCTCGCTAATGGTCATACTTATTGTGATATACACATTTTAGTAAGACGCTACGCACAATTCGAAAAGTTTGCAATAAAATCTAGGGGTGGCTATGATTTAGCGTTTGTTGCGTATTACACCATACGTATCTACGTATGGAATTTAACTAACATGTTGAAGTTTTCTCTAGACTTGGGGGGATGTCTCTATCTGTCTCCGATCTCGAGAAAATGGATCCCATGTAGCGCACTCACTCCCGAGCTCATGCCCACGAGAATGAAATATTAATAATAGCCCTCATATCTCCTAAACCGCTCGAGACATCGAAGCGAGATTTTGGTGAATTATTACACACAAGTAGGAGAGTGTTTTGCCAATTCGTAATCACACGGAACTTTCTTATCTATGACGGTATATCGGTAGTTATATTTTCTTCTTTATTTTTTTCAGTCCAGTGATAGTAATATTTTAAGAGTTATCGACAGCTAGTGGAACAAGAGTTTCCTAGTGTGAAAATAAACATGAAAGCTCTTCTCTTATGTTACTGCAAACCGACACAGTGAGGTTTTTCGGAAGCTATTGAGCTCTGGTTGCAAATTACTGGTTTAATGAGGCACTCTGTTTCAGAATTCTGTCGCAGTAGCTACTGTGAGATGAGTATTTGCAAATTATACGGTGTTTTGGTATAGGAAGCACAATAAAACCTATCAACAAGAGAAAGGTGGCCGTTTCTCATAAAGGGTGATGCTTCTTTGAATAAGGAAAGGTTAACAATTCACACAAAAAAAACGCCAAAAGTCCTGGTAATAAACCGTATTTTTAACACCTACCGACTGGAATGGAAACTTACTAGAGGATTTTATCCCTTTTATGATCTGAGTAGTATTAAAATGATGACGAGCGCTCCCTTCAGACGGAATGATAGGCACATGCCAGATGCTGGTTAATCTCCTACAGCTGACAATGTGTGATTCGTGAATAAAACAGTTGTTATTGAGAAAAATAAACAATTGATCTGTCGTACAACATAATCGTCAGTGTATTGTCAGCAGTTGAGAATAATGCGCTCTCCTGGAATGCAGAAGCTGGTCATTTGTCCCTTGTGACCGGTAGTTCACGTCGTTCGAAAAACATTGTCATGTAAGTAGATCTGCCTTTGTCAGCAACACATTTCAACAAATTAAAAATATCAGATCACTACACTCTTTCAGAATATACTTTCGGAATAATATCGACCATTACTTCGTTTGTGTAGCCTGTTGTATAATTAGTTTATTAATACTGACAGTGTGTATGCAACCACTGAAATGCTTTTTCTTGTCACAATGGGCTAATTAAAACATCGTTATTCCTAAGGGCTTCTCGACTGTTTCCAGATTGCAGTGGAAATGTGGTATCGACATGTATGTATTGTAATATCTCTTATTACGTCCACATCCAAATAGCGGTAGTGACACTTATGTACTTCATATCTTGGAAGCTTCTTACCAGGAGTACAATGGGGTCATGCCCGCGGAAATTACGCCTTCTCGACTTTTTGGAGCAGATCGTATACATAGGTCAGCCTAACAGGCAGCAAGTACATAACCTTGTTTTACTTTCCTGCCTTGCTTCTAGACGACATGATTTTATAATATTCCTTACTTCCTTATTCACTACCCTCACAATGAATCGTCTGACCCTTCTTAAGATCTGAAAACATTGTGGAGGCAGAAGATATAATTCCAATGGGTAATGGCTCACCATTTATTGAACTGTACATTGTTCTTGACAAAAGAATAAACAAAACAAAAGAACTGTACAGATAATTTTCCAGGATTCATTTCAACTAAATCAGCTTGCCATTAATCATCTATGCCAAATGTTACAACTTTTCTTTCATTATAATTTTTCCTCATGGGTTTATGTAATTCATTAATAATTTCTTCACAAATATTTACAAATTTTTCTAAACAAATTTGCTCTTTTTATTTTTAAAATTTGTAGAAAAGACTTCAATTCTAGTGTGTCCATTTTTAGTTGTTACTGTGTGTGGATTATGGGTTTCTGTAAATTTTTTACTCTTAAAGCTCCAAATGTGATCCATTTATATAGCTTAATAATCGTTATTCATCATCAGGTAATCTATATAAACTTTTTCTCTAACAGGTTTAAATTGACTTGACCCATCATACTCTATACATAATCTTTAATTTGTATGTATCAACTGTGGAAGATCAGTGAAAGTTGTTAATGGAGGAAATATATACATTTTAAAGCTTTTAGGATCAAATGCTACATCTCTTTCTGTGTATGCCTTTATTATAATTTTCTTGACCATAATCCAATATGGAAATAAAGATTGCTCACATTCAGTAGGATCATTAAAAGTAATATCAAATCGTAATTTATCATTTAAATTATTTTCTAGATCAATGACAGTAGCTTTCATGTTACCTATTTGTTTATTATGATGCAGCAAAACACTGTCATAAATCCCATTTCTTTTATTATAATATGGTTTCAGATTATTAATTGTTTCATCAATATGTGTTATTGTCTTATAGCTATCATTACAAAGCTGCATAATTTTTTCATTAAGTTGTTTTGTAGTGAAATAGTTACTGAATTGTGCTGGTATACTTGTGTATTCAGGTCTTGCAATAAATTCTTTTTCTAAGTATCGTTTGTTAACTCCATCAGAACTATTTACAGGATCTTTTATATATACTAATCTTTCACCATTAAAGTCAACATAACCTTTACTTATTTTAAACATGCTTCTTAATTCCCTTTGAAATTGCTTAATTATATTTTTTATTTCCAATTCTAGTTCTTTTTCAATTCTTTCTAACTCTTTAAATTTTATTTTTTCATTGTTTGTTTACTTATTTTATTTACAAAAATGTCCGTTTATTACATTCAAAACATGGTTAAATTCATAAGCATTTGATAGGAATTTCAGTACAAATGAACACAAATGACTGCATATTACTTCATTAAAATTCTGATTCCTCTAATTATTATAGTACAGATCATTTTTCACAAATAATTAGCTAGTTTTTAGGGATATATCCTCCAAATAAATCAAACACAAATTCTTTTCATTATTCTTATAGTAGCAAATGTGTACCAACATGATCAGATGTATATAAATTAACGATTCCACATTGTAAATTTTTGGTTTTTTTAGATAACTTGACAATTGTGAATACACCATGAAAGTATTTTCATTTTCATAGCACGTTTTTCTATATCAAAATTACTTAATGCATTATAATACATATCAATTATTTTTGCAATGTTTCTGTAACCCTGTACCTTCTTTTTCCATTTCTAAATTATGCCTCTTCTGCTCTTTTAATTCTTTATCACCTTTGTTTTTATTTATAACAGCATTCGCTACAGTAGCTGCTCCATCAGCCATTGTACCATGAGCAGTTAAATATGGCAATTCTTCTAAAAGTTGTGGTAAAAATCCCCCTTCATGTTTTGTTAAACTACTACCTTCTGTTTTTGCTGTTAGATAACCAATAATTTTCTTCACAACAGGAGTTGCTAATGTTATCAATAAATTACCACCAGGCTTCTAATCTCTTTTTCTTTTTTGTGTTTCAGTTAAAAATTGATCAGTACTGTACAGTTGATCATTATTAGCTTTAACTTTAATTGTTGTTGGTTTAATTTTACCACTAGGTAGCAATTTGTATACAATGTCAAAACTACTCATTTATGTTGTGGTCTTCAGTCCTGAGACTGGTTTGATGCAGCTCTCCATGCTATCCTTTCCTGTGCAAGCTTCTTCCTCTCCCAGTACTTACTGCAACCCACATCCTTCTGAATCTGCTTAGTGTATTCATCTCTTGGTCTCCCTCTACGATTTTTACCCTCCACAACGCCCTCCAATGCTAAATTTGTGATCCCTTGATGCCTCAGAACATTTCCTACTAACTGGTCCCCTCTTTTTGTCAAGTTGTGCCACATACTCCTCTTCTCCCCAATTCTGTTCAATACTTCATCATTAGTTAGGACGAAATAGGCCACTACGACTGAAATGCCCTCGTGACCATCCACACTGGATGTTGGCGCAGTGGCAGGGCGTTGCGTGGTCTGATGAATCCCGATACCTTCTTCATCATGCCGATGGGGGCGGGGGGAGAGGTGAATCTGCTGTCTTCCAGCCGAATAGCTCCTTAACACCTGTACTGTGGGACGGAGAGAAGCTGGCGATGGCTCCATTATGCTCTGGGGATATTCACGTGAGCATCCATGTACAAAACAGTAAAGCTGCATGCCCTCGGGAAAAATTACGGCTGTTTTGGTTATTGTTATAAAGCCGGATCAGTCAATCATCCAGACTGTTGCCCCTGCAACTACTGAAAAGGCTGCTGCCCCTCTTCAGGAACCATACGTTTGTCTGGCCTCTCAACACATACCCCTCCGTTGTGGTTGCACCTACGGTATGGCCATCTGTATCGCTGAGGCACGCAAGCCTCCCCACCAACGGCAAGGTCCATGGTTCATGGGGGAGGTACTCATTTATATAATTAAAAATTATAAACACCATCCATTGTCATTAAAGTCAAGTCTAATTCCTAATTTTATTTTTCCATACATTATTCCTTTAACAGCTGTTGCTGCTAATTTTTCACCAACTGATGCATCAGAAACATATATTCTTTCTTTTGCAGCTAACTGAAGCTCATTATCAGCTTCATATCTTTTTTCGAATTCTTTATTATCTCTATATGCTATATCATGTTGTTTGCAAGCTTCATCTAATGGGTTAATTTCTTTATCTCCTCTAGATAAACTTTGATCTAATTTTGTAACTGAACCACAATACTTATATCTTGGAAGATGCATTTCGAATGGAAGTTTGTTAATTAATGTGTTTACTATTCCTTTTCCAAATTTTTCACTTTCCCAAAATGTATGTCAAAGGTTAATCAAAAATCTAATTAAATATGGTATACCTTTTCGACTGTTGATAAAAAAAATCACAAAATTTATTTGTTAGCATTTGTAGTATGAGAACTTTTCATTATAATAATTTTTATTACCAGCTAAATTTTCTCCATGGAATACTGTTAATCTATCGTTTAAATCTCTAACATTATACATCCAAACATATTCTACTGGTTTTTCTGTGTATTTATTTATTAAACCCATACCCATATTCTATCTGAATTAGAATCCAAATAAGTTGCGATTTCTCTTCTTAAATTTGGGAAATAGTAATGTTCCAATATATTTAAATGTGCCAACAGGTTTAAACCCACAAACTTTGTCTTTGCTACGATTGATAGACATTGATTAACATTCTTTCTCTTACATTTATTTCTTTAACACCATCCTTTGTTTTCTTAACACCACCTTTGGTTTTACTTTCTTCTTCATAATTCATCAAAACATTTTGAATTTCTGATTCACTTAATGTGTAATCATCAACCCAATCTTGGTGTGGAATTGGTAATAAATGTTGAAAATATGGAACCATTGTTTTCCAATTTCTCTGTTTTCTTCAATAGCTTTTAAAGTATTATCACCTATACCATCAAGTCCTAGTTTTACTTGCTCTATTGCATCAATAACAGGTTGATCTTTTTTAGATCTTTCATATTCTGTATGTGGTTGTTTTTACCATTTCTTAAATTCTTCATTCAAAGCTCTTCTTTCTTTTTATTTCGTTTAGCTTGTTTAACAAGCTGTGGATTGTATTTTGTAAACATTTACATAATGTGAGGATGTTAATGTTTTATGTTTAATGTTTATGTTTCATATTTTTTGTTGATGTTAGGAAATGTTTAATTTGTGCTCTGTATTTTCCATTATCTGATTTATGTGTTATGTCCGTTGTTATAAGACCAAAATTATTATTGAGACATTTATTACACAAATTTCTGAATTTGTCATATCCTAAATAACCACCAACAAATTCACTACAAATGTGATGTACATTTGTGTCATCTTGTCAAAAAATGTTTAAAAAATTGAAATTATTTCTGACTAGTTGTTTTGGTATCTTTGAATACAATTGAGCTAAATAAAAGCAATCTATTCCTTTACATCTACCTCTCTATCTATGAGATTAATATGACAAACAGAAAAACATGCAGTAGCTACACAAACTACCACAATGAAATTATGTGCTATTTTTAATGAGAAAATACCAGATGACACATTAGCCTATATAATTCTATATGGAAATAGAATATTATCTTACAATATCTTGATTTTCCAATATAAAGTCGTCAAATACTACAACTGCTTTATCTTTACACTCATCTAATGGTATAATTTCATCACTGTTGCTAATAAATGAAGTTCTTTCTGCATTTAATTTATTTTCACGTTTTCTACACTTTTTAGTAAATTGTTAAAATTTTGATTGATCTAAGCTTTTTGAATAGATCTTTAGATGATTCATTTTATCCTAACAGAACATTTGATAGAATTACATAATAATTCACCATGCTAATTTTTTGACTTCTTTTCTGAAATTCTTATTTTTGGATCCAATCTGTTTTCATTTAATTACCAATAAATTAGTAGTATGATGCAAACTGAAGACAACCTTGGCTGTCATCTAATATAACCCAGTGACAATTTGTCAGAGCTCACAAAAAGGTTAACTGTACCTATAACACATAGTTTTAATAGTGTAGCACTACTTGGTTCCTGTACTACATTTTTAACTCCAAATGTTACAGCAAAAAATAGTAAACAACATTGCAATGGTGAAACAATAATAATTCCCATTTTCCAATATACAGTACTTTGAAACGTCTAGAAAAATATATTCATTCAAAAAGCCTAATATACATATTAAAGCTGATGAATTGTTAAATAGAGTTACCATTGGAGGTGATCCTATATGTATATGGATATAAAAGATAGTATTGTATGTGTGTTAGGATAAAGTACCCAAATTATAGAAGCTAATGAAAAGGCTGTTGCTCATAATGTTCCAAAAATTATACTACTAGAATTAATAAGTTTAAATCTTAATTTAGCTGATGGTATGTATATAAAAAATACTGATCATTTTCATCGTGAAACAAATGTTATTGCTTCATTTAAGCCAAAAGTAGAGTTAAGAGCACCTGTAATTTATGAGCCTTATTGTTCATTATTTGTTCCATTTCATGATAAAATTTGGGATTTTCTTGTCACTATAACTGATGAAAATGATAATCTAATCGATATCAATGGTGTTACTGTAACAGTTATTTTAGGAATGAAGTAATGTTATTTATTTTTTATAAATGAACAAGATTGAGAGCTATCAATTTTACTCATTTCCTGTAAATGAGAAAACTAAAAACATCTTAAATATACCTAACAAGGATACAGAAATTAACATTCCTATAGGAGATGGTTGGATACATCCTAACAATGCTCAGTTGTATAGGACTTTTACAATTATTGGAGCTCATGGTATAGAATATCCAACATATGATGGAAAATCCAGTAAAAAACTGATTGGCAATTATGTAGCAGAAGTATTTGACTTATTAACCATAAAAAACGTGAATAATATTTCATCTAGAACTGAGCATCCTTTTATTCCATCACCGGTTTTATCGAATTTAACATCATCTGGTAATGATAAAATACACTCCTGGAAATTGAAATAAGAACACCGTGAATTCATTGTCCCAGGAAGGGGAAACTTTATTGACACATTCCTGGGGTCAGATACATCACATGATCACACTGACAGAACCACAGGCACATAGACACAGGCAACAGAGCACGCACAATGTCGGCACTAGTACAGTGTATATCTACCTTTCGCAGCAATGCAGGCTGCTATTCTCCCATGGAGACGATCGTAGAGATGCTGGATGTAATCCTGTGGAACGGCTTGCCATGCCATTTCCACCTGGCGCCTCAGTTGGACCAGCGTTCGTGCTGGACGTGCAGACCGCGTGAGACGACGCTTCATCCAGTCCCAAACATGCTCAATGGGGGACAGATCCGGAGATCTTGCTGGCCAGGGTAGTTGACTTACACCTTCTAGAGCACGTTGGGTGGCACGGGATACATGCGGACGTGCATTGTCCTGTTGGAACAGCAAGTTCCCTTTCCGGTCTAGGAATGGTAGAACGATGGGTTCGATGACGGTTTGGATGTACCGTGCACTATTCAGTGTCCCCTCGACGATCACCAGTGGTGTACGGCCAGTGTAGGAGATTGCTCCCCACACCATGATGCCGGGTGTTGGCCCTGTGTGCCTCGGTCGTATGCAGTCCTGATTGTGGCGCTCACCTGCACGGCGCCAAACACGCATACGACCATCATTGGCACCAAGGCAGAAGCGACTCTCATCGCTGAAGACGGCACGTCTCCATTCGTCCCTCCATTCACGCCTGTCGCGACACCACTGGAGGCGGGCTGCACGATGTTGGGGCGTGAGCGGAAGACGGCCTAACGGTGTGCGGGACCGTAGCCCAGCTTCATGGAGACGGTTGCGAATGGTCCTCGCCGATACCCCAGGAGCAACAGTGTCCCTCATTTGCTGGGAAGTGGCGGTGCGGTCCCCTACGGCACTGCGTAGGATCCTACGGTCTTGGCGTGCATCCGTGCGTCGCTACGGTCCGGTCCCAGGTCGACGGGCACGTGCACCTTCCGCCGACCACTGGCGACAACATCGATGTACTGTGGAGACCTCACGCCCCACGTGTTGAGCAATTCGGCGGTACGTCCACCCGGCCTCCCGCATGCCCACTATACGCCCTCGCTCAAAGTCCGTCAACTGCACATACGGTTCACGTCCACGCTGTCGCGGCATGCTACCAGTGTTAAAGACTGCGATGGAGCTCCGTATGCCACGGCAAACTGGCTGACGCTGACGGCGGCGGTGCACAAATGCTGCGCAGCTAGCGCCATTCGACGGCCAACACCGCGGTTCCTGGTGTGTCCGCTGTGCCGTGGGTGTGATCATTGCTTGTACAGCCCTCTCGCAGTGTCCGGAGCAAGTATGGTGGGTCTGACACACCGGCGTCAATGTGCTCTTTTTTCCATTTCCAGGAGTGTATGTATGGAAGGACATATACTAAATAGTGATAAAGTAAAAAAGAAGAACTAATGTACTATATCCACTGGAAATTTTGGGTGGATTTTTCAAAGATTATAAGGAGGTAATTTGGGAAGAGGACATTTCTGTAATTTTTAAATGGAGCTCAAGTGCTGGAGATGTTATACTAAGATGGTCTGAGTACAATATTGATGGTGCTGAAATAAAAGATACACTTCCAAACCAAGGCAAAATTGTTATAGAAAGTATGGAAGTTATAGAGTGCCAGTAGTTAAATATGAGCCTAATTATGAGCTAGAGCAACAAGAAAATATCCTGAAAAATCCAAAAATTGTCATAACTTTTTATAAACATACAACCTGTAGAAATAGCTGGATTACATGGTAAGAAACATTTTCAACTAGATATCACAAATTACTGTAACCCCACTGAGTTTTATATGCCTTATTTTATATTTGCTGTATAAATAACTAACCACAAAAATAATCAATTGATTGATTGATCATTATTTGACCATGTACTTGAAATATGGAAGAAATGATTTTTTTCCTCAAGAAATGTGGAATTTAGATCCACTGTATGATTTTTGAAAGCTTATGATGCATTTCATGAATTTAAATATGTTACACTGTGGGCAGGAGATATTGACATCAATCCATATAATTCTATAACAAACTACCCTATCTATGAGATTAATATGACACATACAAAAAATGTAGTAGCTACACAAAAAACCACAATGAAATTATTTGCTACTTTTAATTAGAAAATACCAGATGATACATTAGCCTATAAAATTCTACATGGAAAGATAAACCTTACTTACCATGTGCAACATAAAATACTAACAAAGAATTTATAACTGTGGTCCAACCAAGTTTTGTAATGTAATTTCTCTGCATTTTACAGGTATTGTATAGGATCTAAATTGAGCTTCCATGTATGCATCAAATTCCTCTTGTTTAGTTATATCAAAGCATTTCGTGTCTAAAAATTGTTTCCATAAATTACTGTTACAATTTGTATCATATACTTTTATTTCATGCTCAATATTAAAAAAAATCGGGTATTTTTGCAATAAAATAGTTGTATGGTAAAGCTTTACCTCTGTAACATTTGTTAAACACATCAAATACCTCTATAATAAGAGTCTTTTTATCCAATATTTGGCAGTGTTTGACAAATAATTCAACTATCATTGACTATTTCACGTAAAATGGTGAACTGCAAAGTGATTTGTTGCTCCTTAATGCAACAAGACAATGAATGGGGACATTCATTACAATTCTGCTGTAACATGTTGATGTGTGGGACAATTTGTGACAGTTTAGCTATAACATGACGATGTGTGGCAGTTTGAGTGGAGGCTGCCCATAAACGAAAATATTTTTAGTAGCTGAAGAGCACGGTCAAATTACGGCACACACTATGTCAGCTACTGATTTTACAATACAGTTTTCAGATCCAGTAGCCGACATCAACTGTACATGCACACTTTCAGCAACTGGTGCTACAGCACTGCTTTAAGACCCATTAGCTAACATCCACTGTCAGGTTATTAGGTGATGATATTACTTGTGTGTGAATACTTATTTATTTATGGTAGCTATTACTGCCCTGTTATCTCTGTAGTTCTCACTCTGTGTTAGGATATGTTAACATTACTAACAGAAAATGACAAACATTTTGTGTGGCAAGGTAAGGAAATAACCCAAGCAGGGAGGCACTATAATGTTTAGCTGACGTTAGTATTAGTTTTAGCTGAACTAATATGAATTTCTGACAAATTTAGATGTGGAAGAGCATTGTTTACTTTGGTGCAATCATCGAAATTTTCTCTGCGACGTTTGCAATTTAATATTTAAGTTAGATCAGCAATAGTGTCCTTGTGAGTTTTGTATAATTATAGCTCGAAAACCGTATTATTTTAATAAATAGTACACAGAGGTTTGATTTATTAAAGGTGCGGTACATAGGTCGAACTTGGGTCGTCAATTGACTTGTAAGTCATAGCAGTAGTGCCAATAAGCGAGGTACATGACTTTCTATAGATAATACATAAAATTTAGATATGGAAATATATAATTTAAGTGTGCATTGAGCCTTGCAAATTTTGATACAGATTTGGAACTTCAGTCATCTACAAGTGGGACTTGACCTGTAAGTTTTATCCATAGTTACGTTATGGGAGACACGTGTATGTGTTTTAAATCCTATAGAATAAGTAAGTTATGACTGTGGTATCATGTGCGTTTTGTATTCAAAATCTGATGTAAATTTTAAAAATTAATTTTATTTTGGTGCAAGAAATTATTTCCATTCCTTGTCAGAGACCTGTAGTTAAACATGAGTTTTATGATAATAACCTGGATGTGTTTTGATCGATAATTTTATTTCTGTGCAAAGGTCGTATTTTGGATATACTGAATATTCTTATCTGTGTTGAAGGTTGTTCTATCATTGTTGTTGACTGTGCTGAGTTGTGTAACCATCTTGGTTTGTTTACATTACACAGTTAGTGTATTATGAAGTTCTCTGTGACTATTACGAAAATGCATAGTTCAAATGATATAACACATTAATAGAACTTTTAAGTGTTACAGGATATAGGTTTGCATCTAACTTTTGTAGAGCAGAAATGGAGAAAGGTGGAGTTGCCACATTCTTCAGGAACTGTCAAAAATTGAAGTACATAGAAATTCATAAATTTAACCTAGAGCAACATATGGAAGCATGTGCGACAGAAGTAGAATTTCACAAAAAATCCTTCATAATATTAAGTGTATATCGAGCACCTGCAGGTAACTTTATCTGTTCATTAACCACCTTGAAGCTGTAGTGGCCAATTTTACAACCTAAAACAAAGGAGCAGTGGTTGATGGTGACTTCTTCCGATAAGAACTTATTTGAGTTAGTAACCTATCATTCAACTTGAATCCCACTGTAAAGTTCCCACTAGGGAGGCCAATTTCTCACAAACAGCTGTTGATAATATCTTTATAGAAACGTCCACTGAACAAACTAATATTACAAAAACAATAGTCAATGGCCTCTCGGACCATGACATGCAGTTCCTTCTGTTAAATGTTAATACTGAATAGGATATAAAATCTGTTAAATCTGAGCTCAAGAGGGTAATCAATAATCCAAAAATTGATTATTATAGGACATTCCTCAGAGACATTCACTGGAGTGATGTTTACAGTGCTTATGGCATGAATGAAAAATATAACACTTTTGCTAGTGAAGTGCTTATCTTATTTGAACACTGTTTACCCCCAAAACTAATCCAGGTTAGAGCAAAGTCTACAATGAAGCCATGGATTACTTAAGAAGTAGAAGTATCTTGTAAATCAAAAAGAAAACTCTGTCTGTCAATACGAAACAGTTCTGATGTCGATGCTATAGCACATTACAAGAAATACTGCAAGATATTAAACACTGTAACACTGACATCACAGCAAGTATATTACAAGGAACCGATAGTCATATCACATAACAAAATAAAGACAATATGGGAAATATTGAAGGAGGAGATCAGTAGAGCCAGACATAAAGAGGGACAAATATCACTAATAGTAAATGATACATTGGTGACAGATGTGTACAGTGATGCAGAACATTTTAACAAACATTTTATAACTGTTACTGAAAAGATGGGGTTGTCAGGTTCCGTAGAAGCTGCTATGGAATACCTCAGACCAGACATTTCAAGTAACTTCCATAATATGAATTTGACCCACACTCCCCCAGCAGAAGTAATGTCCATCATAAAATCTTTAAAATCAAAAACATCTAGTGGGTAAGATGAAATATCAACAAAGTTAATTAAAGAATGTGATGCTGAGCTAAGTAACATATTCAGCTACCTGTGTAACCAGTCGTCAGTGTAATCAGTGGAATATTAAAGGTAATATCTGAAGTAAGGCTGTGAGAACCGGGCGTGAGTCGTGCTTCGGTAGCTCAGATGGTAGAGCACTTGCCCGTGAAAGGCAAAGGTCCCGAGTTCGAGTCTCGGTCGGGCACACAGTTTTAATCTGCCAGGAAGTTGAAAAGTTGAACACATTTAACAAAGAAAAATCTATCTTGTAGAATCTGCTTTTAGCTATTCGCTTACGTTTAGCCTATAAATGATGTGTGCATAACGAGATAAAATTCAAGAGCAAACATTTTAATATGATGCACACTATAAGCCTAGCTATAGTTAGCTTAGATTGGGAGTATTGAGAATTGTACCACAAACGGAAAAAAATTTCACATGATCATCACTCGCTACCACTATCCATTTCTCTTCAGTCTATCCATTTCTCTTTTTAAGTTCTCTAATCTAACAGTTGAGCCGTCTAACATGTCAAGCTTCGATCCGTAGAGCATTTGAATTGTTTCTGCTGATTATAACCACCTTTTGAGTAGTCCCTGTCCATAGGTTCGAAAGAGGAATTATTTTATCCTAGAGGATGCAGTCATATATGTCGCTATCAATATTATTTCTTGCAGATGTATTACATGTAAATGTATACTGTGCAACGCATTAGAATGTTTGCTCTTGAGCTGCATCTCGTTATACACACATCATTTATAGGCTAAACATACGCGAATATCCAAGGGCAGATTCTACAAGATAAATTTTCCTCTTTTGATTATATCCCCACAATTATCTTATAAGTACATGAACTTCGAGCAATATATGGAACAGAATCAGAAGGTACAATCACTGATATACAGAAATATAGTAGAAAATGTCCCATTTGTTTTCTAAAAGCTTATAGTTATTTACGTGCATGGGTAAGTACCTTTCCACTTATCTTCACTGCTCTGTGAACGTATTTAAAGCTATATATGTCTCACTTTGCTCTGTGACGTCCGCTAGAATTCTAGGAAAATTAAGTATCCGTCGCTCAACAAACGTTATTTGCGAGCGACGCTCTCATGTGACGTCATCATTCTTTGATGTCCGTCGCTTTCAGTAAAGATATTAAACGGGCATTAAACTGCAGGCCCTATTCAGGCGAGGATTACGAGGCCTTTGAAGGTACAGCAACGCTCTGAATGCACCGCACAAAAGTACTTGTATGTGGACAGATACAAGAAGCACATGACTACAGTCATAAGCGGAGATCAGAATTTACAGTAATTTCATGACAGGCTGAATGCGTAAACGAACTTAATGATTTACCAATCAGTTCATATTTTTTTGTTAGCTACTTACCTTACGAAATAACTCCCAGAGATAGTTTAAAAATGTTATAAAGTTCTACATCTTACAATGTGTATTAGATAGTACTTCTGATACCACTTTCTGGCTACATTCGTGAAAGGTGCACTGGCTAGAACAGCGAACATTAAGTGCCCATATGGGCTCTAATTTCTGTGTTGTTTCCAGTTGTGGATGCTGAAAGTCAACTGCGCGAGGTACACCGTAACCAAAACACTGACCTGTACGTAAATAAAGTCAAGCAAGTGATTGGGTTGTTCCTTCTATAAACCAACGGATGTTTTGGTTCCATATTCCTCTCCTGCTTAACTAGTGCTGTGTTTCAAATTATCTCGATGTCGGCGGGTAATAACTTTCAAACACAAAGCAATTTCATGTGAATGATACAGTGTCATTTGCAGAAACATGTTGCAGTTTGGGGATGTTGCAGTTTAATTGTTCTACATTTGAATGAAAATACAAGAGACAAGATAGTCAGTAGCTGCTGAAGACGCCATTCAGCATACTGCCGCAACAAAAAGTAAGTTTTCCCCTCATATTAAAAAGTAGCACCTCACATCTTTGTGTCGAAAGTCATTTCGTTCATTATAATCCACAAGTCCCATAGATACCAAGAAGCTTAAAGTAACATCGGCTGGCTTATAATGATTCTGTTCCAGAAAAGATCAGATTTTTTTTTTTTAAACTTGACCGATAGCTTCACTTCCTAGTCTGAAGGAGAAAAGGAAAAGGTATTATGCAGGTATTCAGCGAGTGTAGATAAACGTTTGAAGCTGTGAGATGTTAATAATACTTCGCAATTTGGATCACATAAATTGACTTCGATATAGTTACCGGCACTTTAATTATTTTAGCTTTCAGCAGAATTTCCTTATATTTGTTATCACTGACAGTCTACAAAGAGCCGACTTAAGATAAGACTATCACATCTTCGTACTGCTCTTTTTTTCTGGAATTTCACCAAGAAATCAGAAAGTTAATGCGTCATCAATAAGGGGTGACTACAATCCACCTCAATATGTTCTTGAAAATTGGTACTGTAGCTACCTACACTGCAATCGAAACCATACTGATACAGAATCGTGGTTAAAATTTACTTGTGACATTGACTATTTTATACAACAGTAATTGTAAGAAAGCGCATCAACAATGGTATGAAACTCTGCTTCAGTAATTTGAAGTTCATATTCATCTCCATAAAATCATCAATTACGTTCAGCATTAATAAACAGGAACGTGATTTGGTGACAGAGAAGGATAATTCGACAAAAATTCTTAGTTCAGGAAACCGAAAATTACCTTATATATATTCACTATTTTCCAAAGATCATGTCATGCACAACGTTCTTTCTGTTATTTGACATTCACAAGGAAGTTATTAACCACAGACGTCAGAGACTATAAAGTACGCTCGCAATACCGCTCACCTCTACCTGCTCGCATACAAAGGGTGCTCAGAAACAATTTGAAAGGCATGTGACGGTGTCGCAGGGTATGATGCACTGAAAAATTTCTGTAGTTAGTAAATATTCTTGGTCCTATTAAGGTGAGCCGTCGGAACAAGAATCCTGGCGGTGGTGTGCAAGTCATCGCGCTCGGTGCCGCTCGAAAATAATTAGCATTCATAGGTGACACGGACCAATGACGATGTCTCGAATGTTGCCAAAATTAATTTTATATTTTCCTTACCAACTTCCTCGGCGGAAGCTTCCAGAATGGTAAACAAAACGCAGATTCTCCAGTTACGTTTTTCGTCACACAGGCAAAACAGTTACACATGTGTTACAAGATTTTACTTTTATCTCGGAATAGTTTAACAATATCACGATAAAATTTGTATCATATGCATCTATGAACTTTGAGAATGTTCTACAATTTTCCAGTTCAAGTTTGTTAGTGTTTCTGGCTTTTTCCACTGTTTGAAGTAAGGAAACGTTATTCTTAAAAATATCTTGCAAATTCTGTTTTTACCTTCTTACCTAACAAATGGTAAGAAATTTCTTTTGGATAGTGCCCTGCCATATTCTACACTAGAAATGGGAATATTTACTAACATCTGAAACTGCCACTAACTAGCAATGCTATCAGCGGTAGAGGTTGCCTTGACCCACCCACTTTCGTGCGGACCACTTCAGTACGTGACGTACTGCCTGTTTACTTCTGTCTCAGGTTCCTCGCCCGACATTCGTTTCATAATTTTTGTCACGTTCCGCCAGCACGAGCGGCTGGGGCTGTCAGAGCTTCATCCTCCGTTGCTGCTGGTGGACTTGCGTCTAGCTCTCGACCGTAAATTATATGTACCTGGAGCGCAAACGCATAAGTGCTCTCCCGTGGTCATTTCCGGTGCAGTTCTCACTTGCTGCTACCTGAAACGGTCGTACACTGTAGCACGGGAATCCATGACCCGTTCACCTTAGGCTTTCTTCTTCCTTTTTGAAGTTATTGTCATGTTTGTGTATTTCTATAGCTTTTCTGATCAAGCTGGTGTTGGCGGAGCGGTTCTAGGCACGTCAGTCCGGAACCGCGCTGCTGCTACGGTCGCCGGCCCGAATGCTGCCTCGGGCATGGATGTGTGTACTGTCCTTAGGTTAGTTAGGTTTAAGTAGTTCTAAGTCTAGGGAACTGATGACCTCAGATGTTAAGTCCCATCTCAGAGCCAATTGAACCAAGCGGGTGTGATAGTTCTGCACAGCAAGAACAACCGTGTCTGCGAATTTTACTGTGTGGTCGGCCTCACACAGCTAGTGCTCTGCCACGGCTGATATCTCCTCCTGGCCAACCGACAGGGGCGCTTATACTCGGTGATCCTAGTGTTGATTGATCATACAGTCATTCCAACATAGACTTTTCCGTGTGTACATTTTATGCGGCCTACTCCTTACATTGCAAGTGGTTCCATTTTCTCCTCTGCAGATCTAAGGCACTCTTTGATGTTCTTTATCGGTTTAGAAATAATCATTAGGCCGTTATTGCGGCATTTACGGCCGATTCTGTCATTCACTCTGGAAACGTTTATCAGGAAGCCTGTACCAACATTTATTTATCCGATGTGTCACTTTGCCGAGTGTTTGACTCTGTACAAGTACCCATCACACTTTAGAAAGTTTTCCACGTGTATCTCGCGTCTGAGGTGCTGCGACTCACATATTCGTCTTGTTAGCGTTACGAGTGTATTAATCATGCCTGTTTTCTGGCTCGGATGGTGATTTAACAGTTTGTGCAGGTATCATTTCGTGTGTCAGTTTTCGATACACACTCCCAGGTTTTCACCATCCTCGTGACTAGAAGCGTAGCTGTTTGTCCTTTTCTACGTCTGTGGTATAGTTCATGTAGGCATGGAGGCTGTTCAAATGTCTCAGGAAGTCACCGAACTACTCCTCACCACGGCTCCACACAACGAAGGTATAATCGACGTATCTGTATCTCAACTTAGGTTTACCAGGTGTCAAGTCCAGAGCTTCTGATTCAAAATGTTCCACGAAGAAGTAGGTCAGCACTGGACTAAGTGGACTACTTATGACGACGCCATCAAGCTGTTCATACAAGCTTCCATTCCAGATGAAATAGCTCGTGTGAGACAAGGATTAAAGAGCTTAGTGATGTCGTGAAGAAACTGGAACTTGGACCAAACGACGTGCTGATAAGCTTTGATGTTGTTTCTTTGTGTACCAAACTGACACTAAGTGACTCTCGGGAGCACATCTGTTTCTTTTCCACAAGGTAGTACAAAGCTGTTTTATGCATATCTCACCACGAGCCATTTCACGTGGAATGGTAACATCTACGAACAACTGGAAGGCGTCGCCATGGATAGTCCACCTAGTCCACTGGTGATCAACTTCTTCACGAGACATTTTGTAGCACACGCGCAGAACTTGGCACTTTCTAAACCTAAGGTGTGGTACAGACACGTCGATGATCCCTTCGTTATGTAGTCACGGTGACTTCCTAAAACGCTTGAACAATCTCCATGCCAACATATACTTTACCATGGAGGTCGAAACGGACAAGCAGCTACCCTTTGTACATATGCTGGTCACGAAGGATGGTGAAAACCTAAGACAGAGTGTGAACCGAAAACCACTACACACGGTGAGTTACCGATACAAACTGTCAAATCACCATCCAAGCCAGAAAAGAGCCATGATTAATATGCTCTTAACGTGAGCAAGACGAATATGTGAGCCGCAGAACCTCAGACTCGAGATGCAGCGCCTGGAAAGCGTTCTGAGGAGCAATGGATGCTCCACCAGTTAAATTAGGAGTGTTACAGAGTGAGACACTCGGTGAAGTGACACATCGGACAAACAAATGTTGGGTACGGCCTTTCTGCCATATATTCCCAGAATGACGGACAGAATAGACCGTATATTACGCTAACACGGCGTAAATACTACTTATAAACAGAGATCAAAGAGTGTCTCAGATCGACAGGGGAGAATAGGGACCCATTTGCACCGTCGGGAATGTTTCACTTAACATATACATGCCGAAAAATCGATGTTGGAATGACTGGACGATCAATCAGCATCAAGATCGCAGTACGTAAGCGCCATTGTAGGTTGAGTCAGGTCTAGAAACTGGTTGTGACAAGGCACGAGCTGTGTGGGACCGACCACGCAGTAAAATTTGCCGACAAGGAAGTTCTTGCTGCAGAGAAGAGTTGTCGCATCCGCTTGTTCAGAGAGGCTATGGAAATACACAAACATGACAACAGCAACAAAAAAAAAAAGAAAAAAGCCTTAAGGTGAGCAGACCATGGATTTCCGTGCTGCAGCGTATGATCGTTGCAGGTAGCAAGGGGAGAACCTCACCGAAAGTGACTACGTGTAAACCCTTGAACGTTGGCGCACCAGGTTTATTATTATATGGGGCCGTGAATTCGACTCAAATCCACCAGCTGCAATGGAAGGTGAACCTTTGACAAAGCCAGCCACTCGTGCTGACGAAAAGTGGGGAAAATCATGAAACCAACACCGACTGAAGAACTCGAGATAGGAGCCAACAGGCAGTTTGTCAACAAGTGGTCATGAAAGCCTTAACAGTTTTGTACTTCGGTATGTTCCTAATTACATATCTTTAACAGTGCTGGTTCAAATCAAATGGCTCTGAGCACTATGGGACTCAACTGCTGAGGTCATTAGTCCCCTAGAACTTAGAACTAGTTAAACCTAACTAACCTAAGGACAACACAAACATCCATGCCCGAGGCAGGATTCGAACCCGCGACCGTAGCGGTCTTGCGGTTCCAGACTGCAGCGCCTTTAACCGCACGGCCACTTCGGCCGGCGAACAGTGCTGGTTCCGAAGCTGTTAGCAGAACAATTAGGTTTTACTACAGAAATTACTGCTTTTAATTTCCTTCATATAGCTGTTCTTGGTAATATCCGAACTCAGCAGGAACTGATAGTGATAACACACACTAATTCTGAATAAGGAAACCATACAACTACTGGGAGAAAATAAAATTATGACAGGAACTGATTTTTAGAAAGGATAGCTCGATAGAACACATCCTTAGGAGTCATGGAACAGTGTGTTTGGTAATCTACTGAAGTACGGGGGTAAAAATAGTGGAGGCTTCAATGCAGTAGGCAGGTTCACGATGATGTGGGTTGCGGTCTTTATACGGAGACGACGAATCACAAAGGACAAAGTAGTGTGAAGGGCTGCGTCATACGAGTCTTCAGGCTGAAGGCGACAACAACAACAGATTCTGTGGCGCTTGAACAATTGTTAGCAACATTGCCTACACGTCACTTTTCTTTTAAAGACTGACCACGGCAATGCATGTTTGTACTTCCCTTCAGAGATGACAACATGATCAGTATTGGTATCAAACATTCATTTTGTGTTGTTTATGTGCGACCAAATGCTGCACCGTGTGGCCAGCACACCTGCGACTGTTCATGAATGACGTCCCAAACTGTGTTCACTGCTCCAACAACATAACTACAATTGGGTCTACTCGAGAACAATATACTAGTGGTCGCAAGTCTTATTCACTCAAAAAAAAATGGCTCTGAGCACTATAGGACTTAACATCTTAGGTCATCAGTCCCCTAGAACTTAGAACTACTGAAACGTAACTAACCTAAGGACATAACACACATCCATGCCCGAGGCAGGATTCGAACCTGCGACCGTAGCAGTCCCACGGTTCTGGACTGCAGCGCCTAGAACCGCAAGACCACCGTGGCCGGCCTCTTATTCACTCACCCACAAGAAATTCCACTGCATCGCTTGCTTCACATACGTAGCTTCTTTGGCCAAGCATAAAATAGCGACTGCAAATTGTGTATGAAAGTCGGCTCTGCCCCACGGCAAGGCTTATCAGTTCCATTAATAAACAGAAATTGCCATGAAATATTTATTGCCAAGGTAAGTTATTACGAAATTAACAATGTGCACCAAGATCATGTATCCTCAATAATTACTCTACGGAAAATACTTCGGGTAAGAGTTTTGAAACAGATGCTAAAAAGCCTTTCAAAATTTAAAATATGCTTTGAGGTTTTTTCTGTGTGTGGCGACTTATTTCGGGTAAGCATCCGTCCATGATAACGGTAAAGAGTCAAAAAATGGTTCAAATGGCTCTGAGCACTATGGGACTCAACTGCTGTGGTCATAAGTCCCTAGAACTTAGAACTACTTAAACCTAACTAACCTAAGGACAGCACACAACACCCAGCCATCACGAGGCAGAGAAAATCCCTGACCCCGCCGGGAATCGAACCCGGGAACCCGGGCGTGGGAACGAAGAACGCTACCGCACGACCACGAGATGCGGGCAAGGTAAAGAGTCATGCTGTCACAAAGAAACATCATCTGGTAAGGATCATTAAATAGAGGTATTTTAACACTGTCAAAATAAATATACAATAAACAGTTATTTAATGACTATTGAAATATTCGACATCAGAAAATATAAAAGATAATTGAACTATCCGCGTAATGAGGAAAGACCTTGTCATTTCACAAGGCATTCTCTCTCATTCTATTCCCCTGCCCCACCCCCCCTCCCTCCCCCCTTCGCCATGCTCCATTTCACAAGTTCCTCCACACCTCTTATTCTCCTTATCCTCCATCACTCCACCTCATTACTAACTCACACTCTATTCCACAACTTCGCATTTACTGTTGATTCCTCTTTGCCTTCGTCCCTTCGCTCCCTCCAAATGGTTCAAATGGCTCTGAGCACTATGGGACTCAACTGCTGAGGTCATTAGTCCCCTAGAACTTAGAACTAGTTAAACCTAACTAACCTAAGGACAACACAAACATCCATGCCCGAGGCAGGATTCGAACCTGCGACCGTAGCGGTCTTGCGGTTCCAGACTGCAGCGCCTTTAACCGCACGGCCACTTCGGCCGGCTCGCTCCCTCCCCATGCCCTTCATGTTCACCTCTAATATACTTAATATTTAGATCTTCAGCTCCATCATTACCCTTCATTTTCCATACACATTCTATAAAAACATGGTAACATAATTAAATGACATACCACACATATCACGAATAGAAGTGGAAGAAAACATATTTAGATCAAAGGAAAATATAGCGATTAATTTGGAAACACAGCCTGCACAAAACACAAAGGGACATTTTTACCATGAATGATGCAGATGAAAATAAAGTTAGTGGTGCAACACTAATTTCTGTTTCTTAAAAAGGAATGTATAGTTATGCAGAACAAAGTGGCATTAGGTGAAATCCAACAGTGCTAAATGAAGGAATACCTCGAAAACGTACAAGGAACGGGCGTTTCCTGATGTGAGCGAAAATCGGACACAAAATAGCGTAAACAAAGTGACACCTTTTATAACTAACTGTTTTTAGATGTAGAAAGCTAACCAAATTGTAAACGGTTTCATTAAATATAACTGATAAAGTTATATCACAAGAGAATGAAGCGTGTTGTATGACAAAAATACGCATTTTCTTGCAGTTGCAAGGATGGATTTAAAACACCATCAATGTCATTAAACAGACTTCAACAGGGGCTTACTACATACATCAAAAAAAGTTTTGCTGTACACAACGGTACCTCTAATACCCAGTAGCACGTCATCATCACGCATTGATGCATGCCTGTATTCGTCGTGGCATACTATCCACAAGTTCATCAATGCACTGTTGATCCTGATTGTCCCACTCCTCAACGGCGATTCGACGTAGATCCCTAAGAGTGGTTGGTGGGTCACGTCGTCCATAAACAGCCGTTTTCAATTTACCCCAGGCATGTTCGATAGAGTCATATCTGGAGAACATGCTGGCCACTCTAGTCGAGCAACGTCGTTATCCTGAAGAAAATTATTCACAAGATGTGCACGATGGGAAGGCGAATTATCGTCCATGAAGACGAATGCCTCGGCAATATGCTGCCGATATGGTTGCACTATCGGTCGGAGGATGGCCTTCACGTATCGTATAACCGTTACTGCGCTTCCATGACCACCAGCGATGTACGTCGGCCCCACATAATGCCACCCTGAAGGAGCAGGGAAGCTCCACCTTGCTGCACTCGATGGACAGTGTGTCTAAGGCGTTCAGTTGACCGGGTTGCTTCGAAAGACGTCTCAGACGATTGTCTTGTTGAAGGCGTATGTGACACTCACCGGTGAAAAGAACGTGATGCCAATCCTAAGCGGTCCATTCGGCATGCTGTTGGGCCCGTCTGTACAGCGCTGCATGGTGTCGTGGTTGCAAAGATGGACCTCTCCGTGGACGTCGGAAGTGAAGCTATGCATCATGCAGCCTATTGCACACAGTTTGATCGTAACACGACGTCATGTGGCTGCACAAAAAGCATTATTCAACATGTTGGCGTTGCTGTCAAGGTTCCTCAGAGTCAAAATCCGTAGGTAGCGGTCATCCACTGTAGTAGTAGCCGTTGGGAGCCTGAGAGAGGCATGTCATCGACAGTTCCTGTCTCTCTGTATCTCCTCCATGTTTGAACATCGCTTTGGTTCACTCCAAGACGCCTGACACTTCCCTGGTAGAAAGTAACAATACGGACGTGATCGAACAGCGGCACTGACCGTCTAGACATGGTTGAACTACAGACAACACGAGCCGTGTACTTCCTTCCAGTTGGAATGACTGGAACTGATCGGCTATCGGATCCCCTCCGTCTAATAGGTGCTGCTCATACATGGTTGTTTGCATCTTTGGGTGGATTTAGTGACATCTCTGAACAGTCAAAGGGAATGTTTCTCTCATAGAATACCCACAGTCAGCGTTTGTCTTCAGGAATTCTTGGAACCGGGAGGATGTAAGACTGTTTTTGAAGTGTGTATTACCAGCGTCAGATTGAGAGACTACTTAGAACAAAACTTTAGTTGTAAACAGTACTCTGGCAGCTTATCTCTTTTTGTGGTTTACTCCCTCGGCTGCCAAAAGAGACAGAAAACAGCTGTAACAGTTTTACACCCGAGCAATTACAAATTGGAAATGCACTACAGAAGCATCATTCAGTTGGAACACACTGATATCTTGTCGCAAATACTAGGAGTAATATTACCTAACATTTCATTTGACTGGCGGAATTTCATGAATTTCATATCAAGACTACGCGCATCACACACTACATAAAGTAACCTCATCAACATAGCTGGACTTGTTATCTGCGTAGTGTTGTTATAGGTTCGATGGGAGAGTTTTGGTCGCCATTCCGGGGCACAGATCCAAAACCCAGAACTTTAATTTCCTCACGGCTGCATGAGAGGGTCACATACTGCGTCCTATTGCTCATTGCAGAAGGCGGTTTATGTCAGATGTCTATCGTATACCCACGCACCAGTCCCTCATCTTCCAATTGCGGCGGGTCTCGCACTACAGAATGACCAAGACGAAGGCACAACATTGACAGCTTTTATATTGTCTAAGAATGGGAACAATGACTGCGTTTATACCATGTCAGCGGTGGAGGAACGTTTCTCTGACTGGTCTGAACGTCGCCAGCTACATTTCGATTTAGGAATGCTGTTAGTGTGAGTAATATGGCTAATTATGTTAGAAGTCCTCGTAATTTCTTTCCATATAGCACAGGTGGCTACCATCTCTTCAATAACTGGAAACAAATTATTCAGATTTCATGTGTGATATAATGTTTCCAAAAATTATTTCTAGCTTGTTGAATTCTCGGGTGTCCGCCAGAATAATGTTGTGCATAATATTGCACTAAATAGACTTGTTGTTATTTCCACGCGGTTCCTGATGACTACTTCTATTCTCCTATTGGTATCTTATACATGTAGTCCGCGCCCCAACAGCACCCCCCCCCCCCCCTCGCCATCTCGTCTCTCCCCCACTCCCCACCACCCATCCAAAACAAAAAAATCACTCACATCCTGCCGCGATGAGTGCAGCCACCGTGGTTGCTGGTGCTGGTGGTGAGATTAGAAGAACCAGCTCCAAACTGTAGTCTCCAGTGAACGAGCTATAATCATCCAGTGCACACATAAGTGCACGGTAACACTTTGTTTTCTCTCAGCTCACTGCAGGGTTCCACGTCTGACTCAGATGTGGGATCGTGTTTAACACACCGATGTCGACTGGACGCTATCCCTAATATTCCTTCCTTCGTCCTTCAGTTGCAGGCCGCTATCTTTGTTTATTTGGATCAAAATTTCAATGGCTTCTTCAGTCACGACAACCCATGAGGGCGAAGAATGTCTAAGTATTTTGGTCTAGCAAACTCTGCAGTGTGACCAGTTTTTTTTTCTATCGGCGGCCACGGCTGATTTGATGGCCTGACGTAATTCAAGTTGGCCCCAATGATCTAGAGGCCTCTCTTCTACTGTGTGTAGAGTTTTCACGATATACGCGTTGCAGCACTGGTGGTTTGCAAAGGTCTAGGTCATCCTTTACTTATCCTGGTAGTGTCAAGACATTTGGGGGTGGGCGGAAAAAACATCTGACACCATGAGGCTCCCAGATTATACTGACATTACTCGAAATATTTCCGACAAACTAGATGCCCGCTTGTGATTTTCCCTCGTCGTATTCTTCCTGCTGTTTATGTACAACGTGTTGAAACGCTCGCCATATTTGGTTTCTGCTGTATCCGTTCCTTCGGAATCTTATCTCCAGGTGCTCCAAGTCAGTTGTAAGCTGTCTTGGTCGCTGATGGATCGCGCCCTGTGAAGCGCGCGTGAGAGATTGAGGGTAGCAGCCGACGGCGATAGCGTGGTCACTGGAGACCACAGTTTGCAGCTGGGTGTTGCTATCCCCACCATCACTACCCATTGCGGCAGCTGCACTGACAACTATAGGAGGGGAGTGATGGAGGGAATAACTGCCAACGCATATAAGACACCGATACGAACAGAGTTTTTGACTTCAGGAACCACCTGAAGGTGACAACGATCCTGTATGCCGAAATATCCTGGAGACACCCGATAATTCAACAGGTCAGAAATACGACGGGAAACTTAAGATTACATATCAAGCATCTTCACAGACGAATCGTTTCGATAAATAAAGATGCTGGACAAGGTGCGGAAAAAGAAGGAGTGACTGCTCTGCTTTCTTAGAACACCTCTTCGATATCGAGATGGTACTTTGACGCCAGCTTTTGCCAATATATGTCAGCACATAGGGTCTGCAGCAGCCATTCCCATAACAAAACGTGCCTGCTTAAATCTGGTAAGAGGGAGTATACACTAAGTTCGCCACTGCCGGGAGACCACCTCCAAAAAGCTATTGGATGCTCATCTCAAGATAGCTGGAGTACTTTCTCCCACATCATGAAAGTGGAATGACATTGTCACATGGGCAGAGATGGACAGCATAGAAAGAAAATCTGTTATTAAACAAACGTCGAAGGATGAACGTCTCATAGCATGACATAAAACTTGACAAGAACCACTTACCAGAAATGTCATCGTCCTTACAGCGAGAATGATCCGCGATGCAGCAATGTCTGTGCACGAGAAAAGACTAAAATTCGCTCTGGTTCCAACGACACTACCGATTTTGAATTTCATGAGCTGTGTAGAACAGGCCACTTATGCTCTATTAGTCAACGAGGCCGAAGAAATGCGCTGGGAAACGTGCTTCGCGCTCACCAGAGCCGCAACACTTAGGAGCAACCTTTCAAAGGCGGAAAGAGCGGTATCCACGAGTAAAGTGACGATCCAGATTTACTCCTCCAACGAAACGACAAAATTTGCCTCTGAAATCAGAATATGAGCAGAAAATTACACTCTTATCGATGACGCATCGTAAAGGAGAATAGGAGATCCGACCAATCGCCTCCAGAGTCAAATCAACGAACTTCGACAAAGTACCTTCAGTGCGAAATCTGTAAAGAAACTTCGACCAGGAGCTGCTTCTCCGCCAGCAGTAATACGCTGCCAAAGTGCACAAAGAGGTCATCCCACTGTAGCCCATTGTCAGCAACACGGGAGCAGCAACGTACAGATTGGCCAAACACTTGCCTGCTCTGCCGAGTCCATTTCTGGGGAAATTCCAAAATCACATCCCCAATTCAACTGTTCTTGCACAACATCTGCAAGTATTTCGTCTTAATGATAGTGACCAACTGGCTAGTTTCCAAATAGTGTCCATGTCCACCAGGACGCCACTAAATGACTTCATGGAATTAATAAAAAACAATATTATAAACAAAAACTTCGAGAACAACATGTCGGGATTATTTAAGTATGTGCTCACTTGAACTGAATTTCTGTTCGATGGAAATTATTCTGAGGGGGTGTCCTCCGTCACCGGTTACGGTGAATTTGTTCATGGAAGACTTCGAGGATACGGCCCTAGAGCAAGCACAACTAAAACCAATCTTCGATAAGGATGGAAGATGAGGTAATGAATTGAAATTAGTGATTAGGCCAGCACTTGAAGCCGGGTCTCTCGCTTACTATACAAATGTGCTAAGCACTACACCACCATGGCACAGTTGCTATCAGAGCTGCAAGAACTACTCTCGTGGAATTTCCTCCTTAACACAAACACAAACGTCAGTTCACGACTTCTGCCTATTTTCACCTTCTTAAATCGTCTGTATTGCCCATGGTCTCCGACACTGGAATAACGCCCCAACTTTATACGTAATAGGGAAATCCCACCTGTACCTCAGGCGTAGGTGGCCTGTTGATCTGGTGGAATTACATTTTCATGGAGGCATATGAGTGTCAACTTAACCTTCGATGAGGATAGAATCCTAAGGGAGGGCATTGAACTGGGGCAGTCCATGTAGTCCATGGAGCTGTAGTACTCATAATGCGCCAGTGGTGTTGTGGTTAGTACATCTGCCTAGAATGCAGGAGACCCAAGTAACAGTCCTGGTCATGCCATAAATTCTGATTTATAACTTCAGCTACTGCCCTTATCGAAGATAAAGTTGAGACTCGTGAATCTCCAGGAAAATTAATTCCATTACATCAACAAAAACAATCTGTGCCGTTGCGTGGATGACATGTTCGTAGTTTGGTCAGATGGATGGGACAGCTTAAATGAATTTCTGCATCATTTCAGGTCCATTGACGCCAATGGACAGTTTCCCATGGAGGTGGAAATCAGGTGGTAGTCTGGGTCACAGAGTGCACAGAAAGCCTACACACATCGAACTGTATCTACATGCCTCCAGTAGTCACCACAGCTCTCAGCGTCAAGGCATTTGACGCACACTTGTCCACAGGTCGCGATCCAACTGCGACCAAGATAGCCATCCATCCGAAGTGAGGCATATTGAGGGCACAACGCTCTTTAGGAACGTGTACAGCAGGAAGCAGATAAGATGTGCGGTTAGAACCGTTGGACCTAAATATCAGAAAAAAAGACGAGGGAAATCATTAGCGTGCATCCAATTTGTCAGCATAACTCCCCTAAATTGACAGAATCTTGCAGCGACTCAGTGCCAAATGCGGGTTTCGCTCATCCCATAGTACCTCGGCACTACAAGGTTCTGTAAAGGAAGGTACAGATCTTCACAAACCAGGGGTCCACCAAATCCCTGCCAGTTTGGCAATACATATACTAAGGAAACTTTGCGCATGGTAGAGGACAGATGTTATGAACGCAACTGGCATATTGAATTACGCCAGAACATCAGATCAGCCGTGGCCGATCACAGTAAACACTGACCTAATAATAGATTACGACAAAACCTAGATACTGACCTAATCTTCCTCCTTCTGAGTTTGCATGTTTAAAGTGGCCATAGAACACAGAAATTAGTGTCCTATATAGTGTAATTAACAAATTTAGAGGCCTACAACTCAGTTTGGTTCCGAATCGTGTCCTGATTCGAGCAGATGCAAGGTATTCTCGCACATTGAAGTCCGTACCTGACGGCGTTAGCAGTTAGCGCGTTCACTGGGTATAGTACTGATGGCAGGTGGATGTCGCTACATCACAACCACCACAGCTCACCCTGTCAGCTCCACTTACTGCGACAGGAGTGGAGTGGTGGATGGGGGCAGCGCCCGACGTATATAGAACGTCGACACGAACAGCTGTCATCAGGAAGTACTTGAAGAGTCTGCTTCCCGAAATACTGTGGAGAACTTTCGACGTGACCTAAGTGAACGTCCAAGAATTCGGGAATTTCGATTATCAGATTGGTTCAAATGGCTCTAAGCACTACGGGACTCAACATCTGAGGTCATCAGTCCCCTAGACTTAGAACTACTTAAACCTATGGACATCACACACATCCATGCCCGAGGCAGGATTCCAACTTGCGACCGTAGCAGCAGCGCAGTTCCGGACTGAAGCGCCTAGAACCGCTCGGCCACAGAGGCCGGCATTCGAACTGGAGTCAGAGCTTCATATGCAACTGCGTGAGGGGGGGATTGGGGGGGAGGGGCATTGCGGTGAAGGGCAGTAAGGCTGTGGCAGGCTCTGGACCAAACCTTGAACTTGAAACCTGAACTTGTACATACAGGGATGGTACGCCCAACTCAGTTGGCTACACAACATACAGAAGTTCTAGGATATACAGTAGTTGGATGACTTTTCCAGAGACTGGTTCCTGTCCTAAGTTTGTTCTTTAATGTAGGACTCAACTTGTCTGATCCAGTCTATGAATATTTATTGGCTGCACAGATTGCTAACGTTTTTCGATTGCGGTTGTACAAAACCAGTTGATCTGCCTTCAGAATCTCTTTCAGACACGACAAACGTCACATGAAAAGCCCACTTCCTGGTTGACAGTGAACCAGGCAGCAGGCATAGGTGTGCAACCCTTTCTCCCATACCCTTATTCCAGTCGCAGCAGCACTAACGTAGCATAACACTATCCGGTACAGTGCTTTTCAAGGCCTATAAAAACCAAAGATGTGTGCGAAGGAAAGAGAGTTTGTTGTGCCACATGAGCAACTCCCAGCACCCACTATACGACCGGCCGGATGTGTGCCGATGTAAAGCGAGTTTGTTGTGCCACACAGTACAGAAGATAGCTGTGGCTGGTAGATCGCTGAATCAAGAAGGATGAGCCAGCCACGCTTCAACTCACTATAATCTCCACCCTAATAGGTTAGGCTGTTGTCAAAACCCTTCACAGAGCTGCGAAACTTTCACCACACTCCTACTAATTGAGAAAAAAAGGGCAGATCACTACCGAAATTCCCTATTGCCCTGCCATCACAATATAAAAAGCACTCAGTCAAAATATGGGGGCTACTGTGGAATGCACACCTCAGTCATTTACGATGTGCGGTGGTGGGTGGGGGCTGAGGGCGGGGAGGGGGGGGAGAGGGAGGAGGATATTCTCGTAGGCGTCGAAAGCTGTATCGTAGATGACAATGCACAATCAGGAGGTGAATCAGAGTGACTTAACCGTGCCTGAATAACGAGCATGAATTTCGGCACAGCTGAATAGCTGGCTTCACCAACCGAGATTACCATCAATGCGCCAGCAGTTTACTTATAGCACATTAACTTTTTTTCTTTCTGATTTGCAAGGATGAAAATTGCGCGATGACAACGTCTCATCCTGTCACCACAACAACTGTATTGCAGCGTCTCTATTCAGTAAGATGTTTAAGACTTAACGAGAGATTCAAGCGCACAACAGTGTGCTATATGTTCCCTGTCAGATGAATGTACACAAGGAAACTGTGGTTACTGTATAGCGCAGGAAACGGTCGAGATTATGAAAACGATTTCAGAAATGTGGTTTCCGCGAGAATCTCCTGAATCATTCAATCGCATGCCACAGTGTAAACGCTCTTCATGTGACAGTGGCTAGCGTTGCTGCCTCTGGATCACTGGGTCCCAGGTTCGATTCCCTGCTGGGTTGGGGATTTTCTCTGCCCGGAGACTGGGTGTTTGTGTTGTCCTCATCATTTCCTCCTCCTCATCATCATCATTCGTCACAGTTGCAGGACTGGACAGTCTAAGAGAAATGGACTGTGTTAAAATTCGGCCTTTGTCCTGGCGCTAATGACCACGCAGTTGAGCGCCCCACAAACCAAATATCATCATCATCTTTATGTGACCGCTGCTGTCAAAGAAATAAAGTGGAGGATGACAGTGAGCAATGATAATTTCATTGAGAATTCACGGGTGAAAAACAACTGTGAGTAGTTGGATTATTGTACTTGCGTAAACAAACAGAGCTAGCTCGTTGAGTGTAGTGATAGGAAATTCCGTAGCAAAAGAAGAAGAGTATAAGGTTGAGAGTTGAAAGGTCAGTAATACTTGCTAGTAATGTAGTTTCTCGTTCTAATGATTTATAATACAAGTATACAGAAAGTAAAAATATATAGTACATATACACTCCTGGAAATTGAAATAAGAACACCGTGAATTCATTGTCCCAGGAAGGGGAAACTTTATTGACACATTCCTGGGGTCAGATACATCACATGATCACACTGACAGAACCACAGGCATATAGACACAGGCAACAGAGCATGCACAATGTCGGCACTAGTACAGTGTATATCCACCTTTCGCAGCAATGCAGGCTGCCATTCTCCCATGGAGACGATCGTAGAGATGCTGGATGTAGTCCTGTGGAACGGCTTGCCATGCCATTTCCACCTGGCGCCTCAGTTGGACCAGCGTTCGTGCTGGACTTGCAGAC
Organism: Schistocerca nitens; assembly: GCF_023898315.1. Classification (NCBI taxonomy): domain Eukaryota; kingdom Metazoa; phylum Arthropoda; class Insecta; order Orthoptera; family Acrididae; genus Schistocerca; species Schistocerca nitens. The sequence continues at coordinate 395,170,972 of NC_064616.1, forward strand.
CGCGTGCGACGACGCTTCATCCAGTCCCAAACATGCTCAATGGGGGACAGATCCGGAGATCTTGCTGGCCAGGGTAGTTGACTTACACCTTCTAGAGCACGTTGGGTGGCACGGGATACATGCGGACGTGCATTGTCCTGTTGGAACAGCAAGTTCCCTTGCCGGTCTAGGAATGGTAGAACGATGGGTTCGATGACGGTTTTGATGTACCGTGCACTATTCAGCGTCCCCTCGACGATCACCAGTGGTGTACGGCCAGTGTAGGAGATCGCTCCCCACACCATGATGCCGGGTGTTGGCCCTGTGTGCCTCGGTCGTATGCAGTCCTGATTGTGGCGCTCACCTGCACGGCGCCAAACACGCATACGACCATCATTGGCACCAAGGCAGAAGCGACTCTCATCGCTGAAGACGACACGTCTCCATTCGTCCCTCCATTCACGCCTGTCGCGACGCCACTGGAGGCGGGCTGCACGATGTTGGGGCGTGAGCGGAAGACGGCCTAACGGTGTGCGGGACCGTAGCCCAGCTTCATGGAGACGGTTGCGAATGGTCCTCGCCGATACCCCAGGAGCAACAGTGTCCCTAATTTGCTGGGAAGTGGCGGTGCGGTCCCCTACGGCACTGCGTAGGATCCTACGGTCTTGACGTGCATCCGTGCGTCGCTGCGGTCCGGTCCCAGGTCGACGGGCACGTGCACCTTCCGCCGACCACTGGCGACAACATCGATGTACTGTGGAGACCTCACGCCCCACGTGTTGAGCAATTCGGCGGTACGTCCACCCGGCCTCCCGCATGCCCACTATACGCCCTCGCTCAAAGTCCGTCACCTGCACATACGGTTCACGTCCACGCTGTCGCGGCATGCTACCAGTGTTAAAGACTGCGACGGAGCTCCGTATGCCACGGCAAACTGGCTGACACTGACGGCGGCGGTGCACAAATGCTGCGCAGCTAGCGCCATTCGACGGCCAACACCGCGGTTCCTGGTGTGTCCGCTGTGCCGTGCGTGTGATCATTGCTTGTACAGCCCTCTCGCAGTGTCCGGAGCAAGTATGGTGGGTCTGACACACCGGTGTCAATGTGTTCTTTTTTCCATTTCCAGGAGTGTATTTACTATCCAGGCATGTAATGGATATTTCGCCTGTTTCTGTTATAGAGGTAATACACTTTAATAGTGGAACAATAAATACAGAAACAGAGGTTGAACACGACTTTGAATCAAGAATAATGTGAGATAGGACGATTGTAGTCATCAATAACCGCAACACATTAATAGCGACTGGGCAGAGAACAATTTTATTTTCCTTACATCACTATCTCCAGGACTTATACAACGGCCATAAAGTGTAGTCTGTCTCTTACATTCTCTTGAATGTCTTTGAGATAGACAGATAATTCGATAACATCATATTTCAAATAAATATTAACATTATCTATATAATATTTATTTGTATATTCAGAAAATCCCTTCAATTTTCCTATTGAGTTAGAAACGATTAGGTAAAACAAGCGTTCCTAGGACTTAGTACATTAATAAGAGGTTTCCTTACTGCTGAGTAAACTGCTAGTTTGATATGTGATAGATATAGAGTTGTGGGACAAACCACACACGAGCGTATGTTTAGCTGCAGTATGTGTTTTCAAGCTTTCCATGAGTTTTCTTTCAGAAACACTGCGAGGCACCTTAGAATTTCATCTACCACAGTTGTTGGAAGCAACTCCTCTAACGAAATGCTTTGAGTAATTACACTAAACAGCCCTCACAAATGTACTGATTTCGTGACTGATCTATTGCTTTTGGGACATAGTCGCAACAGACCAACGGACATTTTTTGATAGGAATGTGCTGTGGATCAGCATTCAGTTTAGTTGTTCCCCATACTAAAGCATGGTTGCCTTCGTCAAGGAAGAGGACAGATAATGGGAAAGGCCCATATATTTCCACAAGCAACATTCAGCTTTCTCGTAGTCCTCTCTCAGTTCCTGCAGAGATCAAATGATGTACGTCTTGAAAAACTTTTCCACGTATAATCGATGCGATGCATTTCGTTGCTTGTGCTCTTGTACATGTCGTACTAACGTCAACAGTGATACCGCATTCGTAATAAACTCAACCACTAATTTTAATTGTAACAGGGTACAACAGGAAAAAGGAGTACATTCACGTGATTGCTATTTCTTTACGGCATGGCTAACGTTTTTCAATAGTAAGTGGGATATTTAGTTCCTTAGGGTTCCACGGCTGTTGTCACTTCCAATTAAATCATTTCGGATATAAGTATGAGTCATTTCGAAATATAAAGCGAGTAAACTGCCGACGTTTGGGCCTACTTTGTAGCGGTGCTCTTCAGAGCGACTAAGTGATGGTTTCTATTGATGGTGTTCGAATATTTGCTGTCTTATTTCGGTTGTCTGTTTGCTACCGACATCATATTCTAGGATGCCATTGGACAATTCGAAGTAAAGTTTGCTGTCGAGAGGTGTCTGTACGTTAGGCTATAGCATGCGTTAGATCGGCAGGTGATAGGTAGGTGGTAGCGAATTGACGGCTTACACACAGAGTTAGTGTTTTCCTACAACAAGACGTTGGTGCCTCATGGCATTTATCTTGTATCCGCTTGTTTATACTGTTGAATCGGGGTCATGTGGAGTTGCTAGCTGGTAATCAAACGTAGCCTATTGGACTGGGATGCTGGCAGCCATGTCCTCCGTAGCTTGTAGCCACCCTTACAGTTCACGCTGTTAGGGCATTTAATTATTACAATAGTCTCATTTATTTGTCAGTGCAGTATCCACGGCTGCCCAGCAAGCACGGGAGGTTCTCCAAAATTAACATCTCAGCTACAGACGTTATGGTGTTTAGTTAGAGTTGATTTGTTGTGTTGCCCCAGTTGTACATAGCATTCGTCCTCCGACAGGCGAGTGCTAATCGGTGTCCCGGTTCTACCAAATTACACTTCTCTGCACTCACATCGAAGCTTGTAGACTGCTTCTCTGTAGAGAGCAACTACAGAATCAATCGTGGGCCTCAACAGGTCTCGAATCTGGCGACCACGCCACATCATATGTTTAAATCGTCCGCGGCGCAACGCCTTGCCTATATGGTCGTTGACGCCTCTCTCATAAGGTAAGTGAGTAACAGGAAAAAGATTTTATGTTCCTTTGCATCATCTACACTGTGCCTCATAACTCGCTGTATGTCCTTGCTGCTATATCCGTTCGCACGGAATGTTATCCGAAACTCGTTCAGTTCATGTTGGAGATTCACAGACATTATAAGACCATCACTAGAATCTAGCAGTTCGTAGCCCAGAAGAGGACCACTTGGAAGCCGTTCGAAATTTTAGCATTTTGCTTTGTTTATGCTTCATAATGGCGCGACCTGGTACACAAAATGCGGTCTTGTAAAGCAATATTGTTGTTATACGACGCAATATTCGTCAGATTTGAAGAAACTAGTAGCTTCACAAGTGCAAGAACGTCATGAGCTTTCTGAAATTCAACGCAACCTTTCTCAAACTTTGACGTCACACGTCAATAAACTGTGATGTTCTGGACAGGTGTTCCCTCTTAAAAACTCATTTCCGAAATAGTTTAAGTTATCGTAGTTCTGGTTTCACCAAGATGCATTTTAAGTTCAAAAATGTTCAAATGCGTGTGAAATCTTATGGGACTTAACTGCTAAGGTCATCAGTCCCTAAGCTTACATACTACTTAACCTAAATTATCCTAAGGACAAACACACACATCCATGCCCGAGGGAGGACTCGAACCTCTGCATTGTAAGTAACTCATCACCAATTTACGAATGCTTTATTGTAATTGTGTATTAATTATAGATCTGTCGGTATCAGCATCGGTTTTTCATTTGGAAATGCTATTATTTCTCTAGCGACTGCTCTCTTATTAGAGCATTCGACGTCTCCTGCCCAGACAATGAAACACGTTAAATACATTGATTATATTCCATAATGTGCAATTTGTAGACATATTATTGATTACATTTGTAACAAAACATCTAGCATCAACTGGGTGTGCCCTCATGTTCATTCTACGATGAGTGAGATTTACTTTTACTTTGGACTTCCTGTAGCGAAGTTCCAATACTTGTTTGATTGCAAATACGTTTTCTTCATTTATTCTCTGTAATCATCTCGTGTAAAATTTCGTTAAATATTATTCCCCTTCCCGTTCATGAGTGCCAAAGTTCCTACACTGACATGATGAACGGTTTATATTGTAAATGTGCATGTCTAAAAATGTGGCAGGAATTCGTTTTCAAATGCGATCTTTTAAACGTTAACGTGATCATCTAACTTAACCTTTTGTATCCAAAGTTAATTTTTTTTAAATACGAGTACACACGTTCTGTAGGATGATATAGACACTGTTATACTCTTCCAAAGGGTGTTGCGTCAATTCGTATTAAACTTGAGGGTGGAAGTAGTAAGAACGTATGTTTATTTGTTGTTTTATTCAACCACTTCGCAATATTCTATTTCATATGTGCATATTATGATGAATGATATGTAATTGAATCACAACCCTAACATTGGTATTGAAACACTCACGGAGGTTATATGGTTGAAGTTTCACTGGTTGCCGACAAGGGTGCGTTTGGAGGAGATTTTCATTCACATGACATACGTCTTACCCACTCTTGTATTTAATATACATAGCCAAAGGGAATTTTGAGTTGGCATCTGTTACAACAGTACATACTAAATAGCAAAGACTATTTTTTGAAGTTTGCCAGATCACCTTGCCACACCTCGCCAAATACTGTAATAATTACACGTCTCTGAGGAGATGTTTTATGAATCGCCTTATATTAATTTTTCACCATCGTCTCAATAAATATTACTGAATTACATGTCGCCGTCAATGTTCACAGATAACTAAAGCTATATTATTGTTATATGACGCCATATTTGTCAGGTTTGAAGACATGAGTTGTTTCACACGTTCAAGCACCTCATGATCTTTCATTTGAAATTATTAGCCATCTTCATTTGTCATAGCGTCTATCGAACATGCAGAGCCCAGCACCAGCACATTTCACTATCGCATCTTGAACAATAGTGTCACTGTTCAGTGAATGTTGACGAAATTGAAGATTTCGCTATGTATGTTCAAACCTCTTGCCAGGTATACAACAGAAATTCGTCTTTCCAGAATGATATGATTCAGCATTCCACTTGCTTAATCTGATTCACTGTCTCCGGTGGGTATCATGTAATAATTGAGTGACTGAGTCTTGAAGGGAAGCCACCTGGCTTTATTTGAATCGTTGTATTGTGTGTTGTACTTCATACTGGGGTTTATTTTATCGTTATAAATGTATAATAATCGTCTTTCCTCTTCTTTAACGGGTTTTGATCATTGATCTTTCATGAGGTAGCCCAAGTTTTCAGTACTGAAATTGAAAGTTCCATTACAGCAATAAATTTTCTCTACTTCTAGCACAGCGTTTGTTAGTGATTTCTCTATTAATTTCAGTTTTGAGTTTATTGCTTCGGTGCTTTGTTATACAGACTTCCGCTAGGATATCTGTGAAATGTTCCTAGATTTTAATCTTGCAAACAACTCAAATTTATGTCACGTATTTATCTTGTTGTTACTGCTTTCCGGCAGATTAGGCAATCTTCTGATATAAAATGTGGAGGATAAGTTAACAGTCACCAGCATCAACTTACAAGCGTCGTCATAATTAGGTTTTCAATGTATTCTACCCACGTGTTGTCAAAGGTTTTGCCGCTGCACCATTGCAAAGAAGATGGAATCGATCAAAATAGAGTTTTGTAAGAAATGTTTGATGATGAAAGGCGGGTGACAACGAAAGTATCAGGAGCAGTCATGAGCCATTGACACAATTATAGGTGCAAGAAGAAGAGAAAACTATTTTCTATAATAGAAGGCACATTACCGAAGCTTTTGTCACTTCATCATAGAAGAACTACTAAATATTACCATCAAAGAATTGTTAAACTGGAACGCAGTCATTTGGCAGTTTACAGAGTAAACAGCGTAAATAGTTTTAGATACCGAGATCATATCACCAAATTCGAGCGCAGTTTGATAAGTAGTTCATAACTGTACCCATTCGTTTACAGTAGCATGGAAACAAGTGTGTCTTTTTAGAATGGTCACAGTATTTTGCAAGTGGCAGTATAATTACTTTAAGAAGGGGTTCAGTGATACACTGTTTGCTAATCTTTGCAATAGAAACCTCACAAAGCTTTCCTAAATATAAGTGCCAAGGCCTACAGCAAAATAATATCACTCTTCCACCGAAGCTGTAAACATCTTGCATAAGACTAACGGTGACAGAAACAACACACAACCGTCATTTCATTGCGTGGAGTCGAATGCCTTGTCATTATTGGCAGTGAAACATAAGATTCAGTAATGAGGAAAACTCGATGAAATTTTAGCTCGCTGTAGAGGAGATATTGGATGAGGATGGGCTGTCAGGATGCGCCATATTAAAACTCGTCCATTTTTCCCAAGTGATTTATTATTACCAGCTACAGTGCCCCATTCCTCTCGGTCTGCGTCACCGGATCCTGCAATTCTGAGGACACCAGTTCGCTGCCTGCGAAACGGCTGCCTCAGCGACCCGTGCAACGCCCTGCTGTGTGTCGGCCTTGTACGGCTGCGGAGTTGTGATGACAGTCGACTCAGCGGCCCCTGTCCATGTTGCCTCAGCGCCGCTCGTTGGGAGCTGCAAGGCAACCCACGGAGCACTTCCTTGCCGGCGTGGCTAAGAACGCAGCGTCAACAAGTGTGCAAAATCCGGCGTCCGAATCTGCGGCCCTCGCCTTGGTATGCCTCCGGCGTGTGTTAGGAGTCAACAAGACTGCCCACCATAGTGAGCTGTGACGTCTGCGCCCTGGCTGCGGACCCTGTGTTGGCCTCAGAGGTCCGAACTAGCGACCTGCTGTGGACTGGAATACTGGCGCCCCATCTTCTCCTGCTTGTAGCAGGTGGTGTGACGTGCCCAACCACCCAGGAGAGCTCTCATATTAGAATGTCTTGTTAGTTAACTGGTGCCTATTCATACATGGCTGTGCGCCTCTGTTTTGCTAACGCGCCGCTCCGAGCCATGTATACATAATACCTGGGTTGGCCCATTGGGCCCCTTCTGCCTGTAACTTGCGCCACACAAACCACTGCGTTTACTCTTTTCAGCGGTTCTATGGCCCTGTGGCCTCCATTCCGCTTCACAACCACCGGTAGCATAACTTACTGTCAACAGGCCCGCACCTGTTGTAACTTGTACACTCCGAAATATTGCACCGACACCAACCATTTTCCATCTTAAACGGTGGTGCCACTATATTATTTCCCCCTTCGGAAAGACCCAATCCCTGGGTCCACCTCTAACTACTCTTAAACTTGTTTAGGTCGGCACGAACTTAGGACATACAGGGTGTTTCAAAAATGACCGGTATATTTGAAACGGCAATAAAAACTAAACGAGCAGCGATAGAAATACACCGTTTGTTGCAATATGCTTGGGACAACAGTACATTTTCAGGCAAACAAACTTTCGAAATTACAGTAGTTACAATTTTCAACAACAGATGGCGCTGCGGTCTGGGAAACTCTATAGTACGATATTTTCCACATATCCACCATGCGTAGCAATAATATGGCGTAGTCTCTGAATGAAATTACCCGAAACCTTTGACAACGTGTCTGGCGGAATGGCTTCACATGCAGATGAGATGTACTGCTTCAGCTGTTCAATTGTTTCTGGATTCTGGCGGTACACCTGGTCTTTCAAGTGTCCCCACAGAAAGAAGTCACAGGGGTTCATGTCTGGCGAATAGGGAGGCCAATCCACGCCGCCTCCTGTATGTTTCGGATAGCCCAAAGCAATCACACGATCATCGAAATATTCATTCAGGAAATTATAGACGTCGGCCGTGCGATGTGGCCGGGCACCATCTTGCATAAACCACGAGGTGTTAGCAGTGTCGTCTAAGGCAGTTTTTACCGCCACAAATTCACGAAGAATGTCCAGATAGCGTGATGCAGTAATCGTTTCGGATCTGAAAAATGGGCCAATGATTCCTTTGGAAGACATGGCGGCCCAGACCAGTACTTTTTGAGGATGCAGGGACGATGGGACTGCAACATGGGGCTTTTCGGTTCCCCATATGCGCCAGTTCTGTTTATTGACGAAGCCGTCCAGGTAAAAATAAGCTTCGTCAGTAAACCAAATGCTGCCCACATGCATATCGCCGTCATCAATCCTGTGCACTATATCGTTAGCGAATGTCTCTCGTGCAGCAATGGTAGCGGCGCTGAGGGGTTGCCGCGTTTGAATTTTGTATGGATAGAGGTGTAAACTCTGGCGCATGAGACGATACGTGGACGTTGGCGTCATTTGCACCGCAGCTGCAACACGGCGAACGGAAACCCGAGGCCGCTGTTGGATCACCTGCTGCACTAGCTGCGCGTTGCCCTCTGTGGTTGCCGTACGCGGTCGCCCTACCTTTCCAGCACGTTCATCCGTCACGTTCCCTGTCCGTTGAAATTTTTCAAACAGATCCTTTATTGTATCGCTTTTCAGTCCTTTGGTTACATTAAACCTCCGTTGAAAACTTCGTCTTGTTGCAACAACACTGTGTTCTAGGCGGTGGAATTCCAACACCAGAAAAATCCTCTGTTCTAAGGAATAAACCATGTTGTCTACAGCACACTTGCACGTTGTGAACAGAACACGCTTACAGTAGAAAGACGACGTACAGAATGGCGCACCCACAGACTGCGTTGTCTTCTATATCATTCACATCACTTGCAGCGCCATCTGGTGGTTGAAAATTGTAACTACTGTAATTTCGAAAGTTTGTCCGCCTGAAAATGTACTGTTGTCCCAAGCATATTGCAACAAACGGTGTATTTGTATCGCTGCTCGTTTAGTTTTTATTGCCGTTTCAAATATACCGGTCATTTTTGAAACACCCTGTATTTACTACTACTATTAGAAAACTTAGATGTGATCTAGTCGCCGGCCGCGGTGGTCTCGCGGTTCTAGGCGCGCAGTCCGGAACCGTGTGACTGCTACGGTCGCAGGTTCGAATCCTGACTCGGGCATGGATGTGTGTGATATCCTTAGGTTAGTTAGGTTTAAGTAGTTCTAAGTTCTAGGGGACTAATGACCACAGCAGTTGAGTCCCATAGTGCTCAGAGCCATTTGAACCATTTGAACCATGTAGTCCTATTAATACAGATGACAGGAGACAAAACGTAAAAAATTCTCTACCGGATGACCACTCCACTTAATACTTGATCAACCCCTTACCTACCCGTCTTACACCCTCAGTATCCAGTCCACTGGAATTTGGAATACCGTCGGTTCCCTCTTGGAACTGGCTCTTCGCCTGATCAGAATGAAAACTTCACACAAGAAAGTTAAGTCTGCAATGACACCTGGCAAAGAGGTGCTCAAAATGATCGTTACTTGTCATTGCCATTCCCTATATTGAGCGACATGCTGAACAGGCGGTTCAGCTGATATGCGCCCTTCTTGCTCTGAAATTAACTTGTTTACGGATCTCAACGGACCTGACTCTAGGGTTTGATTCAACAATTTTAGATTCTGCCTTGGAAAAAACTCTAAAGTTGCTTTTGGCCAGTATAGCTGTGGCAGTGTAACATTCAATTGCGTGACTCCTGGAATTAACGCTAGTAGATGGAAGGTTGGTTCTCTCATGTTACAAGTTGTTCCACTGATTAAAATTCCACTTCCCTCGAGCTCTATATGTTTCGCTTCTGCAAATACTCCTGCTCAAAACAACTTGCTTCTACTATCAAATTTTCCTAGGTGGAGAAGATCCAATGCATCCCGACCTGTTGCTAGCACAATTTTGGCTCCACGACATCCCTTGGACAGTTTATTTCTTTCCTTCTGACTAAAAATAACTGCACCGTGCACGAGTTCAGATTTGTGCTTATCACTCTGGCTGTACATACTGTTACCTGAAACTTCCTGGCAGATTAAAACTGTGTGCCGGACCGAGACTCGAACTCGTGACCTTTGCCTTTCGCGGGAAAGTGCTCAACCGACTGAGCTACCCAAGCACGACTCACGCCCCGTCGTCTCAACTCTAATTCCGAGGTACTGGCGGAATTAGAGCTGTGAGGACGGGGCGTGAGTCGTGCTTGGGTAGCTCAGTCGGTTGAGCACTTGCCCGCGAAAGGCAAAGGTCCCGAGTTCGAGTCTCGGTTCGGCACACAGCTTTAATCTGCCAGGATGTTTCATATCAGCGCACACTCCACTGTAGAGTGAAAATTTCATTCTATACCGTTACCTTCCCCCTATGGCAGCTCCGTAATTCCTCCCGTCATCTCGACATACCAGCTGTTACCTGATGAGATCAGCAATACCTCCTCAGTTTTTTACTTCTACCAACTTGCTTAACGCTCCCCTTCTCAGTGACCGGAGGAGAGTGATCACCATCACTCTTCCTCCCTCTCCAAAAAGACTGCTCTCCCTAGCAGGCTTACAATAATCGGAAACACATACAACATATGAAAATACATTGCCTAATTAATTTACGCAAACCCAATGACATATAACAAGAAAATAAAAAACTATAAATACTCCACTACTTTCTGGGTCGGAAAGCATACGGTAGATCATGCTGCGCTCTATCTTCCTGGTTTTCTCTGTGCTGAACACCTCTCTTCACTCTCTCTTTCTTCCTCTTCCCTTCCTGTGACATGCCTGGAATCATATCCTGACAACCCTTGATTGGCCGCAACTGCCCCATGTGTATTATTGTTGGCAGCTGAAGCTTAACATTAACAGGGGATGTGGTTTCAACTACTTGGTATGGCCCTTGGTATCCCTGACGGACTTCTTCATTTTCCCTTTTGGCGTATACGGGCTGGATAGCATTGCTTTACTGTATACTGCAGTAAACTTCCTTTCCGCTTTGTCAAACGCTTTCTGACACTCTTCTGTCCACTCAAATTTCACACCCTTCCATAACAATCGCGTCAATGGTTGTGTTAAATCTGCAAAACCCTTCACGAACCTTCGACTGAAACTGCAAATTCCGACGAATGATTGCACTTCTTTAACTGTTTTCTGCTCCCAAAAATCCTCTACAGCCCGTACCAACCTCGGATCTATTCGCACTCCGTCCTTACTGATGATATGACCCGAATATTTCACTTTTTCCAATGCTAAATGACACTTCTCCAGGCTCAATGTTAAACGAGCTGCTCTTAACCTCATAAAGACTTCCCTTAACCGCTGTCTATGCTGCTCCATACTGCTTCCTCAACACACTGTCTAGCAACCTCTGAAACGTTGCCGGAGCGTTTTTCAAACCGAATGGCATTCTGATGTAGAGTAGAGAAAGCAGTTTTTGTACGATCATCTGGAGCCACATCTAACTGATGATAACCACTTGTCAAATCCATCGTACAAAAGTACCGGCACTGTCCTAAGTGATCCAAAGTCTCCGATATGGCCGGCCAGAGTGGCCGAGCGGTTAAAGGCGCTACAGTCTGGAACCGCACGACCACTACGGTCGCAGGTTCGAATCCTGCCTCGGGCATGGATGTGTGTGATGTCCTTAGGTTAGTTAGGTTTAACTAGTTCTAAGTTCTAGGGGACTTATGACCACAGCAGTTGAGTCCCATAGTGCTCAGAGCCATTTGAACCATTTTTTTTCTCCGATATGTTTGGAATCGGGTATGTGTCCACTACTGTTTTATTATTGAGGTAGCGGTAGTCACAACGGAACCTATATTTCTTAGTTCCATCCATAGATTTTTTATGCACAACGACAATTCCCGCTCCCCAGCAACTATTACTATACTCTATAATACCATTCACAATCGGCTACAAATACCTTGGTATTCTGTATGGTTTGCGGTAAGCAGGTGCTTCGTTCCCTGTTGTTATCCTATGTTGAACTAATGAAATTGCTGGTAACGGCCCTCACAGGAAAAAAAGATCCTTAAATTCCCACAACGATTCTTCCATGCGCTCTTTTCATCCCCCTTTCAAATGCTTAACTTTGTTACGCAAGGTAGTTCTATCGGCAGTTAGTGGTTGATCGCTTGAACACCAGTCTTCATCATCTGGTACATTCAAATTCGCTAATGGAACTCCTTTTCTCAAATTCGAGTCTACAGTGCTAAAATTATCTACATTCACAGGAACTACTCACCCATCGTTTCTTTGTTGTACACATACGATACCACGTTTCACAAAACCTAATGGATTCAAAAATTCATTATGCTCCAATGATTCAGTAACACATAACGTACCCACAAGTAGATTTCCCTCTACACTTATCCAAAGCGACTTCCTGGTGCCACCAGACACACACTTAGGCGAATTAAGCCTTAATGCTAATGTACGTGGCTCAATTGGTTTTTTCATTACTTTGAACACCCCTCGCGACAGCTCTGCGTCAACAACAGTTTCCCCTAGCTGAAATAACATTCCACCAAGTTCCACAGTGCGTTTTCCAAGGTCAGCTTCGGCATGATGTTGATGCAAGAAATTTACTCCTAGGATCATGTCGTAGCCCTCACTTAACCGTGGTACCACCTCCATGCATGCATCAAATCGGACTTTCCCTACGAGAAAGTCAACTGTCACTGACCCCAAAGGTGTGACCTCCTTATCCCCCACTCCACGCAACCTATAACTTGGTGGGTCGAACTTCCTTCGTCCCATTAAACTCTTAGTAACCACTGAAACTTGCGCCCCTGTGTCCAACAAAATCTTAAACATTTTATTTCCCATGGATTCTACCACTAAACATTCCACCTCTGCATACGTATTTGTAGCATTGAAATTAAATTGGGTCATGGGCCTCCCCTGCCATTTAACAATTGTCCACCTCTACTAACTCCACTTCTCCATCCTCCACACTGCTGATTTCCACCCCTTTCTCTATTCCTCGGTGACTTTGTGCATTGCCTCTGCACGTGCCCCGTATGATCACACTTCTGACACTTTATACCCGCTGTAAACAATGCTTGTCTATCACATACCCCTGCTGCCACATCTGTTTCCTCACGTTGCATTGCCAGATGAATCGCCAAATACAAATCTTTCGGAGTCCCTTCACGCACTTTCCGCGACATATGCGCCGGTAACCCCCTCAAAAATATATCAAGTGCCCTTTGATCGGCCTCCTGCAAGCACTTGCTGGAACGTACGATGTTTATGCAGGATGGCGCTCCACCCCATATTGCTAGACGCGTGAAAGATCTCTTGCGCGCGTCGTTTGGTGATGATTGTGTGCTCAGCCGTCACTTTCGTCATGCTTGGCCTCCCAGGTCCCCAGACCTCAGTCCGTGCGATTATTGGCTTTGGGGTTACCTGAAGTTGCAAGTGTATCGTGATCGACCGACGCCAGTGCCTCACCATAACTCCGGACATGCGTTACAATGCTGTTCACAACATTATTCCTCGACTGCAGCTATTGTTGAGGAATGATGGTGGACATATTGATCGTTTCCTGTAAAGAACATCATCTTTGCTTTGTCTTACTTTGTTATGCTAATTATTGCTATTGTGATCAGATGTAGCGCCATCTGTCGGACATTTTTTTTAACTTTTGTATTTTTTTTTTGTTCTAATAAAACCCCATGTCATTCCAAGCATGTGTGTCAATTTGTACTTCTCTATCTACATTATTCCGTGATTTATTCAGTTTTCAAATTTATACTGACTTTTTGATCACCCGATATATTTATCGCCTTTTTGTCTTCAGTAGACGTTACTCCACACAAAAATTTTTTGTGCCTTCCTTCTTCTTCATGCGGACCGCCGGAGATGACCAAGGACTTTCTAGAGATTTACTAATTTAATCTTGCAGCATTGTCTCTATTTCCTCCCGAATTACTCGTCGTTCAGTCATGACACTATGTATGGGCGCTTTCAACGGCAAACAAATGTTCAAAGTAGTCTTTGTTTTGTGTGTTTGTTGGAATAAGTGTGTCAGTCTGGAGCTCTGTTCTTCTACAATCTAAGGTTACTTGTGTTGCCTGTAAGAAGTCCCATCCGAGATTAACATAATGACTACGTTTTAGTCAAACGACATTTTAGAATCGCTGTAATCTGTCATCAATAGTTGTTAATGCAATACATGTTCTGTCAGCTGGACATATTTCCCATTTACGACCTTCGGCACAATCGCTTTCGTATCAGAGAACAGCGACTTCTTTAACTGGCGAAAATAAGCTCCCGAAATTACGGTAAAAGAAGCTCGTTAGTCACCCGGTTACCCGTCGATGACGACACCGATTAAATTTTTTGTCATCTTGGTAACCGTCGTCCATGGAGGATTTTCGACTGTGCTGACCTACCTCCTTAGATCTTCGCCTCGCTTATTTTTCGTGAGTTTGGCGGCTAGTCGAGTAATTAGTACCTTTGTACTGAAACGGGGAAGAGCAACGGCGTGTTGGCAAGCGACCTCGACCACGGTATGACGATGAGCTTCAGCCTATAGGTCGACTATATTCGGCTATTGTTGACTGACGTGAATAGGGCTGACGTGATGGTTGACGTCTTGCTGAGTAGCAGTCATCGAACACACATCGTGTTTCTCAACAAAAGGGCAAAAGGTTTGAGGGAGTCCAATGTGAAAAAAGTCCGGCATGTTGTTCTCCAGCCTGCAAATATCTGTTCTTCTGCGGTGCGCTTCACTTCGTTGTATCTACTTTGGTCGGATGCTGGGTTGTCGTTTGGGGAGGCGGCTGATGTTCGAGTTGGTCGAGTCTGCTCATCTTAGAGCGTTCGACTAGTGTTGGAGATTGGTGAAAAAGATCGATACTCCTTTTCTTCAACATTCACTGTTATCTCATGTATCATACATCAGACGCTCAGGTCCACTATATTTTGTGTACTCGGTCCGACACTTTTGGCTGCCAGTTAATGCTGTTTTAATTCTCTAGCGTATGGGAGAATAGTGTCATTCTGGTCTTCCACGAGTGCCGCACGGATCCTATTCCGGAGTCGATCATGCCTCTTCCGGCAGACTCCTTTTCTGTTGCATTTCCTCGATGCGCTACTACCACTAGATGAATTCTTCAATTATAACACCTTTTGCCGGAATAGTTAAGTGTTTGCCTAATGCTTCTCCTTTCATCAGTAAATGAGATTTTATCGCCTTCTGTGACAATAGGATCTACAGTATTCCAGAGAAACAAAACTTCCCGTATGTACGAATGTGTTGTTTCCCCATGACACTGGGACCTGTTTACCGATTGTTCTTGCGCTAACTTGTCTGTCTCCAAATGTTATCTTTACTGGCACCTGGAATATATTACAGCTATTCAGCTTCTGTTCGTTGTTCTTGAACCTCTGCTGGGCCGTCGATGTAGAAACCTACCTTTGCCAAGCACATAATGTTATCCCACATGTTGGATTTGGCGACTCGTTCGAATGCATTCAGCCATTTCGTCGGGTTATCACTAGAGACTCCGGGAAACACAGATGGATGCCTGTTTTGCAGATTACTTACTGCTGGTTTGGAATCCATATGTCTCCTGAATATATGGATCAAAAAATGGCTCTGAGCACTACGGGACTTACCTGCTGAGGTCATCAGTCCCCTAGAACTTAGAACTACTTAAACCTAACTAACCTAAGGACATCAAACAAATCCATGCCCGAGGCAGGATTCGAACCTGCGACCATAGCGGTCGCTCGGTTCCAGACTGTAGCGCCCAGAACCGCTCGACCACACGGCCGGCAATATATAGATCATAGGAACGATGAACTGCTTGTATTGCGGTTCCTGTCCGTGTAAGCGACGGCTTTCACGTTGCCTAATCGGAGCCGTAAGATGTTTTGAAGTACCAACGTCTCCACCAAACACATTCACGTCAAAACCACAACCAAGTCCAAATTCGAAGGCAGGCTCGTCAATGAAGTACTGAACTTAGAACTGTAAACACCTATATTACTGACACCAACGTACAGCCATGACGTCATGGACAGAGAGTAGAGCTGTTTATAAAGAGATAGAATATTCCAGTATGCTGAAGTTATACGAACATAAAATATTGGTTCAAGAATCACAAAAGAAGGTTGTATACATGGAAGAAGCCTGGAGATACTAGAAGGAATCAGATAGATTATATAATGGTAAGAAAGAGATTCAGGAAACAGGTTTTAAATTGTAAGACATTTCCAGGGGCAGATGTGGACTCTGACCACAATCTATTGGTTATGAACTGTAGATTAAAACTGAAGAAACTGCAAAAAGATGGTCAATTGAGGAGATGGGAGCTGGGTAAAATGACAGAACCAGAGGTTGTAGAGAGCTTCAGGGAGAGCGTTAGGGAACGATTGACAAGAACGGGGGAAAGAAATACAGTAGAAGATGAATGGGTAGCTCTGAGAGACGAAATAGTGAAGGTAGCAGAGGATCAAGTAGATAAAAAGACGAGGGCTGGTAGAAATCCTTGGGTAACAGAAAAGACATCGAATTTAATTGATGAAAGGAGAAAATACAAAAATGCAGTAAATGATGCAGGCAAAAAAGAATACAAACGTCTCAAAAATGAGATCGACACGAAGTGCTAAATGGCTAGGCAGGGATGGCTAGAGGACAAATGTAAGGATGTAGAGGCGCATATCACTAAGGGTAAGACAGGTACTGCCTACATGAAAATTAAAGACATCTTTGGAGAAAAGAGAACGACTTGCATGAATATCAAGAGCTCAGATGGAAATCCAGTAATAAGCAAAGAAGGGAAAGCATAAAGGAAGGAGTATATAGATGGTCTATGCAAGGGCGATGTTCTTGAGGACAATATTATGCAAATGGAAGAGGATGTAGATGAAGAAGAAATGGGAGATATGATACTGCGTGAAGAGTTTGACAGAGCACTGAAAGACCTAAGTCGAAACAAGGCCTCGGCAGTAGACAGCATTCCATTAGAACTACTGATGGCCTTGGGAGAGCCAGCCCTGACAAAATTACAATCTGGTGAACAAGATGTATGAGACAGGCGAAATGCCCTCAGACTTCGAAAAGAATATAATAATTCCAATCCCAAAGAAAGCAGGGGTTGACAGACGTGAAAATTACCGAACTATCAGTTTAATAAGCCACGGCTGCAAAGTAATAACATGAATTCTTTACAGACGAATGGAAAAACTGGTAGAAGGCAACCTCGGGAAAGATCAGTTTGGATACCATAGAAATGTTTGAACTCGTGAGGCAATACTAACCCTACGACTTATCTTAGAAAATAGATTAAGGAAAGGCAAACCTACGTTTCTAGCATTTGTAGACTTAGAAAAACCTTTTGACAATGTTGACTGGAATACTCTCTTTCAAATTCTGAAGGTGGCAGGGGTAAAATACAGGGAGCGAAAGGCTATTTACAGTTTGTACAGAAACCAGATGGCAGTTACAAGAATCGAGGGGCATGAAAGGGAAGCAGTGGTTGGGAAAGCAGTGAGACAGGGTTGTAGCCTATCCCCGATGTTATTTGTGGTGTCACCGCCAGACACCACACTTGCTAGGTAGTAGACTTTAAATCGGCCGCGGTCCGTTAGTATACGTCGGACCCGCGTGTCGCTACTGTCAGTAATTGCTGACCGAGCGCCACCACACGGCAGGTCTAGAGACACTTCCTAGCACTTGGACATTCATGGCCACGTAATACCATTCCAGCTCGATACCGGAGCTGCAGTTTCATTGATCAATAACGACACGTACAAACAGCTGGGCCAACCTCCGTTGCGTGCCGCAAATGTTAAGCTAACTACATATTCAGGACAAGCTATCCCTGTGTTAGGACAGTGCAGCCTTCTTGCAACATACAAGGGACAAACAACACTTGTGTCTTTTTACGTCCTTCGTTCTTCTGCTGTGAACTTGTTCGGTTTAGATTTATTTCAGTTGTTTAACTTGTCTATAGTAAATCAGGTCCTATCAGTGAACCAGACTGTGCCTTCCGCCAGTGTTTCTCGTCTATGTGAAGAATTTGCAGACATTTTTGCACCAGGCCTAGGTTGCGCTAAGAACTATAAAGCACATTTGGAACTGAAAGTAAACGCGCAACCGCAATTTTTCCGAGCGCGCAATGTTCCCGAGCGCGCAATGTTCCCCACGCATTGCGTGATGAGGTCGCACGAACCATACACGATTTGGAATCACAAGGTGTGATTGAAAGTGTGCAGGCTTCTCTCTGGGCATCACCCTTACTAATTTTGCCAAAACCTTCCGGAAAATTGAGACTTTGTGTGGACTTCAAGGCAACGGTGAATCCACAACTAGTGACTGCAACTTTTCCTTTACCCCGCCCGGAAGATCTTTTTGACAAACTGTGCCCGGGTAAATATTTTTCGAAGTTGGACCTCGCCGATGCGTACTTGCAAATACCAGTGGACGACGAATCCCAGCGCGTTTTAGTGGTTAACACGCATCTTGGTTTGTATAGATTTAAAAGACTGCCATTCGGGTGTGCATCCGCCCCTGCATTGTTTCAGCAATATCTGCAAACTGTTTGTGCGTCGGTCCCTACGGCAGCAAACTATCTGGACGATATTGTGATCTCCGGAAAGACGGAAGAAGAACTTTTAGCCAATCTCCGAACATTATTTCAGGTCTTACGACAAAATGGTCTTCGCTTGCGGAAGGACAAATGTGTGTTTTCTGCTCGTGACTTACCCTATCTGGGACATGTAATCAATGCCCAAGGCATACATCCCAGTCCCGAGCACCTCAGTGCCATACAAGACTTGCCTTCGCCGCAGAATTTGAAGCAGCTACAGAGTGTGCTGGGAAAAATGAATTACTATAAGAACTATGTGCGCAACGCCTCTTCCATTTCAGCTCCGCTTCATTGCTTACGCCGTAAGGGTGTTCCGTTTGTCTGGACGACGGAATGCGAACGCGCCTTTCGCCAGTTGAAATCGGCGTTGCTTTCAAATACTTGCCTTACGCCATTCGATCCCCTGTAACCCCTTTTGTTGATGGTCGGTGCATCGGATTTCGGGATCGGTGCTGTGCTTGCGCACAAGGATGGATCGCATGATCGCCCTATTGCCTTTGCGTCAAATTGCTCTCGTCTGCGCAAAGAAATTATTCACAGATTGAGAAAGAAGCTTTGGCTCTCGTATTTGGTGTTACTAAGTTTCATGATTTCTTGTATGGTCGTCACTTTACCATCATCACAGACCACAAACCTTTGACGTCGCTTTTTCATCCTAACAAACCTGTACCCCCACGTACAGCGCAGAAATTCATTCGCTGGTCTATTTTCCTCTCGCAGTACCGCAACGATATCTTGTATCGGTCCACTGCTAAGCACGGAAACGCCGATGCGTTGTCCCGTTTGCCTGTTGCTGAGGATAGAGCATTCGATTCTTCGGAACTTGCTTGCATGTTCATTGACTCGGAAACCGATGACGTGGTCGAATCGTTTCCGATCGATTTTCGTCGTGTCGCTACAGCCACAGCTGCTGACCCTGTCCTTGCTACCGTTTTGCGTTTTGTTGCTACTCAATGGCCCTTGTCAAAGTCACGGATCGAGGATCCGTTGGTTCGCCGATTTTTTGCTCACAAGGAGAGACTTTTTGTACGACGTGGTGTTTTGCTGTTGCGTTCTGATAATGATCACTCCAGGGTCGTGGTTCCGCGTTCGTTACAGTCCTCTGTATTACGGCTTCTCCACCAAGGACATTGGGGTATAGTGCGCACGAAACAACTTGCTCGTCAGCACTGTACTCGGTTCGGAATCGATGCTGCGATTACGGATATGTGCTCTTCTTGCATGGCGTGTGCCGGACAACAATCCGCACCACCGCGGAAATTCTTTGCATGGCCGAAAGCCACTTCCCCTTGGCAACGCTTACACATCGATTTTGCTGGTCCGTTCTGGAATGCTCGATGGTTGGTTGTTGTCGATTCCTTCGGTAATTTTCCTTTTGTTGTCCGGATGTCTTCCACGACGTCATCTGCCACCATCCAAGCGTTATCCGCTATCTTTTGCATTGAAGGTCTTCCACAGGCTATTGTTTCCGACAATGGCCCACAATTCATGTCCGCCGAATTTTAGTCATTCTGCAAGGCCAATGGTATTCAACATCTGACGTCCGCGCCGTTTTCGCCGCAGTCCAGCGGTGTCGCTGAACTATTGGTTCGGACTTTCAAGTCACAGATGTTGAAGTTGAAAGAGTCGCAATCTCGGGAGGACGCGTTATTGCTCTTTTTGTCCTCGTATCGCTCTCAGCCCCGAGATGGTCGCTCGCCGTCTGGGTTGCTCCACGGTCGTCCTCATCGAACCTTGATGTCTTTGCTACATCTGCCGCCTCAGGTTCCTGTGCAGCGGCAGCCACCTGCTTTTGCTCCAGGCGACGTTGTATACTATCGCAACTATCGAGGTTCACGGCGTTGGCTCGCAGGGCGCATTCTTCGCTGCCTCGGCCGCGCTATGTATCTGGTTTTGGGGGCATCTGGTGAGGTGCGTCGGCATCTCAATCAGCTGCGCCTCTGTCGTCACACGGGTTCTGCCGCTCCCCGTCTGCTTTCAGCGACGGTGCCGTCCGGTTAGCGCCCTGGGGACCCATCTACTGGCTCGCCTCATCTCCAGGTGTTACCGACGATGCCTTCCATTTTACCCCATGGCGACGCGCCGCCGCCGTCGCCGGTCCTCCCGCCGGCGACGCCCGCAGTGGACGCTTCGCTGCAGCCGCCAAGCGCCTCCCTGGGTCACGCGCCGCCGCTCGCTTCCCGTGGCCAGCTGTCCTCCGACATGGACCTCTTGCCCGCTCCGGACCAGATGGCGTCTTCGCCCGTCGGGTACCCCGACGCGATGGAGGTCGACCCTTCGGCCCCTCCTGTCTCTCTACGGGCGCATATACCGCATGTTGGCGTGCACCCTGGACTAGGTTTTCAGGCGTTTCCTAGCTCCCCTCTGACCGAATGGCCGGGTGCGTGTGGCACAGCCTCGCCTGTTGTTAGGCTCCCCACCTCGTCCCATACGTCAACATGGGGTCCTCTCCACGGCGGGCGGAAGCCTTATAACACAACCGTCCGCCGATTTGCGGGGGAGGAATGTGGTGTCACCGCCAGACACCACACTTGCTAGGTGGTAGACTTTAAATCGGCCGCGGTCCGTTAGTATACGTCGGACCCGCGTGTCGCTACTGTCAGTAATTGCAGACCGAGCGCCACCACACGGCAGGTCTAGAGACACTTCCTAGCACTCGCCCAGTTGTACAGACGACTTTGCTAGCGAAGCTACACTGACCAATACGCTCTCATTTGCCGAGACGATAGTTACCTTAGCCTTCAGCTACGTCATTTGCTACGACCTAGCAAGGCGCCATTACCAGTTTATATTCAGTGTAATAATGTCTAAACAAGAGCGATGTTCTCCAATTGTGGATTAAAGTTAAGTATTCCAAGAACTACGTTCTTTTCTTTATAGGATAATTACTTTACCTTGTTCCAGACCTTACGCCAATCTGCGTGAGCTTAACGCGTGCCTTTCGGCTACCTCCGAGTGGCTTGGCTGTCTTGCTACGCCACTACATTATTTAATCTGTATATCGAGCAAGCAGTAAAGGAAACAAAAGAAAAATTTGGAGTAGGTATCAAAATCCATGCAGAAGATATATAAACTTCGAGGTTCGCCGATGACATTGTAATTCTGTCAGAGACAGAACGGAATGGACAGTGTCTTGACAGGAGGATATAAAATGAACATTAACAGACGCAAAACAAAGATAATGGAATGCAGTCGAATTAAATCAGGTGATGCTGCGGGAATTAGATTAGAAAATGAGAGGCTTAAAGTAGTAAATGAGTTTTGCTATTTGGGGAGCAAAATAACTGATTATGCTCGAAGTAGAGAGGATATAAAATGTGCACTGGCAATGGCAAGGAAAGAGTTTCTCAAGAAGAGAAATTTGTTAATGTCGAGTATAGATTTAAGTGTCAGGATGTCGTTTCTGAAAGTATTTGTATGCAGTGTAGCCATGTGGACAATAAATAGTTTGGACAAGAACAGAATAGAAGCTTTCGAAATGTGGTGCTACAGAAGAATGCCGAAGATGAGATGGGTAGATCACATAACTAATGAGGAGGTATTGAATGGAACTGGAGAGGAGAGAAATTTGTGGCACAACTTGACTAAGAGAAGTGATCGGTTTGCAGGGCATATTCTGAGGCATCAAGGGATCATCAGTTTAGTATTGGAGGGCAGCGTGGAGGGTGAAAATCGTAGAGGGAGACCAAGAGATGAATACACTAAACAGATTCAGAAGGATGTAGGTTGCAGTAGGTACTGGGCGATGAAGAAGCTTGCACAGGGTAGAGTAGCATGGAGAGCTGCATCAAACCACTCTCTGGACTAAAGACCACAACAACAACAGAATATTGAAGAATATATTGACGTCACAAACAAGATATTTCAAGAACCATCCAGAAATGATAAATATTAAGAAAAAAATAATCGCTCGTTATCAGATTTCAACTCGCCACCCGCAACACAGCAGCTGGCGACTGTAACCACAACAGTACACTATCGGCCTACACACCGCAGCCCGCACCAATATGGCTCGAACTTATAATTCATTCGTACAATGACAATGTGCTACATCTTTAGTTACAAATGATGCCCACTTTTTAAGTAGCATCTTGGCTCAGATGCTTCAAAAGCCTAAGAATCGAAGAATATGCTTATGACACACTGATCCATGTGAAAAGCATCGAGTACATTTGTAAATTCTACTATGGCTGATTATGTACCGCCGGCCGGAGTGGCCGTGCGGTTCTAGGCGATACAGTCTGGAGCCGAGCGACCGCTACGGTCGCAGGTTCGAATCCTGCCTCGGGCATGGATGTGTGTGATGTCCTTAGGTTAGTTAGGTTTCATTAGTTCTAAGTTCTAGGCGACTGATGACCTCAGAAGTTAAGTCGCATAGTGCTCAGAGCCATTTGAACCATTTGACTATGTACCACTGCCAGTTCGAAGCCCAAACTATGACGCATGAACAGAGTTGTGTTCCTTCAAACATTAATTATGTTTGAAGCATTAATTTTTCAGTACTGTTTATTTTGCTTTCGAGAAAGATGACAGAAGGGAAATGAACATTTAATTTCTATGTGTTCTACATTATCTTTCTATACCAGCACACGTATTATTTCCTGTTTTAAAAACAACTAAGTCCACTGATGCGAAAACCGCTCTTATTGTGTATTTTAGATAGTATGTGTGCTCTGCATGAATTGTTTGAATATAAAGTTTGGTTGTTCAGCTAGCCCTCTTGACATTTTACGTTTCAGTTATTGTACCGTTTGAGTGACTACATTTCCTGTGCTAGTTAGTGACATCACTGTTTATGAGAATTTGTGTTGTAATTTACCAGAATAAACTGAAATAATTTCGTTCACGAAGTTTGCTGTTTGGTGTGGATGACGTAGTAGATTACAGCTGTCCATTTTGCTTATGTTACTATGCTGCCTTTTGTCGCCCGCCTTACCTTATTTTATGACGTCCCGGGCTTCTTTCTTTTATTCCCTGCATTATACTTTACTTTGGCATTACAGGGTTTCTTGTACTGATCGCATTACCTGTAGATCATTCTGCATCATGAAAAATTAAGATCTTCGATCCGTATTAACTGTTTTCATTGAACTAAGGTGCAATCGGTGACAGAATTGGCGAGACCCTTAGCCTTATCACTAGTCCGAGCTCCACAGATCTACCTTCTCTGATAAAGGTTTCCCTGCAAAGAGACGAAGTGCTACCCAGATATTGCCTGCAGGCCTAAAATCGGAAACTATCCATGCATTCTCAGGCTGTTTTAGGAACTGTGGAAGACTGTATTGCTATTGATTAATTTATCGAGTATGTTTATCTGTTGTGTTAATAAACTGACGAAAAAACCATATTTGGTATGTACTGTACTAATAATCATTTATTATAACTTACTGCAATAAAGTTACAAAAATTTCTCACTAATTAGCAGGTTGATACCCACTTTCAATTTGAAAACGGTCTGTATCGACGTTCAGTCCACAGTCATGCGGATGTTTCGTTCCAGGAAGGACTACAACGAAAGTATGCAAATGAAGAAGTAAATACGTAATGAAATCTAGTTAACCACCATTCATTGCCACCATTAAGTCAGTACAACAGGCAGAAGCAGAAAAAGAAATCATCAAAAAGTGTGCAATTGTGAAAGTTTTCCATCTTTAGATCTACATGGAATAGAATCAAGTTAGCAGTATACTTATAGGGGAGACTTAGTCTTAAGATATATTTACTGATTATCGCTTTGCCTGTTAGGGGCTCTGTCATAGGAGGGTTTAAAATCGTGTCTTCTGCGAGATTAAACCCTAAAAGAGAGCAGAATACTCACGCAGCCCTCTCCAGGGGCGACCGATTCACCGCTGCGCTAGTATAGAAGTGTAAGGGAAGGAAAATTTGCTACGCATATGTCGAAGTAAGCTGCAGTTTTTGTTGGAGCGAGCTTCCTGGACTCATAAATGTGCTACGTTTATGTCGATCCTGAAATGAGAATCGTACAGAATATTTAACCTAAACGAAAAGAAAATATCGAGTGAATTTATCAAGAATAAATCTGATCCAGTCCAGGGCGTAAATCGACGGTGACAACATAGTTGTCAGATTTAATCTACCATGCTCCCAATACATGCTTCTACAGCTGGTCCTGGTAATGGGCGGTTTCTGTATGCGTAAGGATTTTGTGTGTGATTGTTTGTTGAGTCGTCATCTCACAGTTGCCCGTTAGGGTCATATAATATCTTCTGTCCAACTGGTGATTCACTTTTTGTTCTTGATTACTGCAGTTTCCACGCATGAGTGTTTTCAGCTTGATGTAGGTCTGTATTTGTAGCACAACTTGGTGTGCTGGGACATTTGTTGGTATCATCAGAGTTTATTTGTAGCGCGTATTTGTTTCTGTACATGCGTGAGCTATGACGCGCTTCTGCTGCGTTTGTAATATCTCTTCATCTAGCTCTTCAATCTGTAGCAGGAAACTTGTCTGAAATGTGGCCCATTGGAAAAGTTCCCATTTCAGTTGCCGTGGCACCTCATAGTTCACCGAGCCTTCTATCGCCGTGTCATCGATATGTTCTGTAGTGTGTAAGTAGTTCAAGTGGATCGCTTGTGTATGCGCCAGTGCAATGAGAATGTCTGTGTTACGTTGGTTCTCATTACGTAAACCCACTTGCCATGAGACAGCCCTGCGCCATGCACATGCCCTCGTTGAGGGTGATTTTTACCTGTGCTGGGAATGTCTCTCGTTTCCTGTCTCCTCCGTGTGTCCCATTTCAGTGTTACATGTAGAGCGGTCTAATGCTTGTCTTCCTTTCGTGTTATTTTTATACTTGTCCATTTCCAAATTTGTCAAATTAAATCCTTTCCAGCGATCTATCCAAAGTTGTAGATACTTTAGGCACCCTGGTCCGCCACCTTCATTACAGCCTTGTCTATTTCTTTTCTGGCAAGTATCCAACCTACATTCACTTCCTTATTTTTGCAATCTCCTTTTTTGTGTTCGTGAATTACACACCTTTCACTAACTATATCGGTCACGTTGCAGTCTTTGGTGGGATAACTGTGGTCGCAGCGCTTATAACACTTGGATTTTAAAAAAATGGTCTTAACCTTTAATGACAGGCAGCTAAGGAATACGTTTTTCTTTTTTTATTTTAAAAAAAGTAGGTACGTTCTTACGCGTGAGCTGGCTTCAAGCACGTGATTGATCGCTGATCGGCCCTTTGCTCCTGTTTTCTAGCGCAGTTTTACCTCTGATTCAAACTTTGCAGGTGTCAAATAGATGCACAAGTTGAGGTCATACAGTTCACCTAGGAAGGACTGATCTGTTGAGGTTGTAGGGATTTGGTGGACTGCCATAAACGGAAGACTTTTCTTCGGGTCCTCGTAAGTTTAACCAGTAATTTTGTGTGTATCCAGCATCAGTAAGTCTCAGTTTTAGATGTCTCCGAGTTTGGTGTTGCCTTTATAGCTTTAATTATGAGCGTGTTTTATATGGGCTAAATGTTTTTGGTCAAAGTTTACCTCACAATTCTGGAATCTTCCTGCGTAATGGATTTAATGAACAAGATTGTCCCCTGCTTCGCTTTTCCCTGCTGGGGCTTGACTTCGGTTTGGATACGCGTTTTCATTCTATTGTCATTACCTGCTGCTGCCACCGACGCTTACGACATGGTCGGAATTGGGGTTTCTTCCACTCGCAGGCTGACGTTTCCATCCTACTGATTTCCTGCTCACGTCCATGTTTAACCCTTTCGTTCATAGTGTTACCAATTGACACCATCATGTTTCACCGACTGCAGTGTGGAAACACAGAAAGTCTGCTTTTCGTCACACTGGTGTCATGTAGTACAGGCGTGTGCCACATGGAGCGCTTTCGCCTCCTTTGAACAGGAAAGTCAACAGTCGAATGTTGTAGTGTGTGGAACATGTTTCACATTTTTTCGTTTCTGTTTGGAGCCTGTCGAAGATTTATAGGAGACAAAGGTGTTACAAATTTCTTAAAGGTAAGGTTGTTTTGCGTATGTGTGTTATTATGGTTAATGTTTTTTGTTCTATTGTTATCGACATTTTTTCAAATCTGGTTGTTGTCATTTGACACCATTGTGACGTCCCGCGTTCATGTTTCATGGACATTCTCGTTTTTGTAGGTAATATAATATTTTTGAGGTTCAGTTGAAATAATTTTGAAAGCTAATCATTATTAATATGTTTAATGGATACTCCGATTATTTTCCCACATCACATAGCTCATTTCAGTAAATATTTTAATTTTTCAGGCACTGATATGGCGAAACTTTACTACAAGAAAATTGAGCTCATTCTACTAGCGCTCATGACAGTGAGCTTTCAGAGCTCTCAGACAGTGGACTCCGGACCTGAAACTGGTGAGATACAGCAGATACGACCAATGAAGAAGCACACAGTGGATGCCAGACCTCACGACATGAAAGAGACATTCTAGAACCTGAAATAAAAGTTTCACAAGAAGAAAATGAACAGTCGCAAGGTAACTTCTGGTGGAAAAAATGTCTTTCACATAATTTGACACTACTTTCAGTGGTCCAGATATTCAACTGATGAAGAAGTGAGAAGACAAGCTGAATATTTTTAAACATACTTCGCCAATAATTTTGTGGAATTGCTTTCGGAATAAACAAATTTGTATTCAGTGCAGAGAAATGGAGTGCCAGTGAAATGTACCAGCTCTGAAATACGAAAACCGATTGGAGGACATACACACACACCAAAAAAAGTTTTGCATCACCCCAGTTGCCAGAACCCTTGAAGATAGACGTTCACAGTGGGTAATGGCCGCGCGGGATTAGCCGAGCGGTCTAGGAGTTCCCAGAACCCTTGAAGATAGACGTTCACAGTGGGTAATGGCCGCGCGGGATTAGCCGAGCGGTCTAGGGCGCTGCATTCATGGACTGTGCGGCTCGTACCGGCGGAGGTTCGAGTCCTCCCTCGGGTATGGGTGTGTGTGTTTGTTCTTGGGATAATTTAGGTTAAGTAGTGTGTAAGCTTAGGGACTGATGACCTTAGCAGTTAAGACGGATAAGATTTCACATATATTTGAACATTTTTTTGTGGGTAATGTATCAAAGACAAACTCTTTGACTGTTCAGAGATGTCACTAAACCCACCCAATGATGTAAACAAGCATGCATGAGCAGCGCCTATTAGACAAAGGGGTCCGACAGCCGATCAGTTCCAGTCATTCCACCATTAAGGAGGTACACAGCTCATGTTGTCTGTAGTTCAACCATGCCTAGACAGTCTATACGGCGGTTCGATGGCGTCCGAATTGTTACTTTCTGCCACGAAGGGCTTTCAGCAAGTAAAGTGTCCAGACGTCTAGGAGTGAACCAAAGCGATACGGTTTGGACATGGAGGAGATACAGAGAGACAAGGACTGTCGATGACATGCCTCACTCAGTCCGCCCAAGGGCTACTACTGCAGTGGATGACCGCTACCTAAGGATTATGGCTTGGAGGAGCACTGACAGCAACACAACCATTGTGAATAATGTTTTTCGTGCAGCCACATGACGTCGTGTTACGACTCAAACTTTGCGCAGTAGGCTACATGATGCTTAGCTTCACTCCCGACGTCCATGGCGAGGTTTATCTTTGCAACCACGACAACATGCAGGGGGTTACAGATGGACCCAACAACATGCCGAATGGACTGCTCACCATTGGCATCACTTTCTCTTCACCGATGAGTGTCGCGTATGCCTTCAACCAGGCAATCCTCGGAGACGTGTTTGGAGGCAATCCGGTCAGGCTGAACGTCTTAGACACACTGTCCACCGAGTGCAGTAAGGTGACCGTTCCCTGATGCTTTGGGGTGGAATTATGTGTGGCCGACGTACGCCGCTGGTGGGCATGGAAGGCGCCGTAACGGCTGTACGATACGTGATTGCCATCCTCCGACCGATAGTGCAATCATATAGGCAGCATATTGGCGAGGCATTCGTCTTCATGGACAACGATTCGTGCCCACATCGTGCACATCTTGTGAATGACTTCCTTCCTGATTTCGACATCGCTCGACTACAGTGGCTAGCACGTTGTCCAGACATGAGTCCTATCGAGCATGCCTGGGATAGATTGAAAAGGTCTGTTTATGGACGACGTGACCCACCAACCACTCTGAGGGATGTACGCCTAATCGCCGTTGAGAACTGGGACAATCTGGACCAACATTATGCATTAGGAGGTACTACTGGATATTAGAGGTACCGGTGTGTACTGCAATCTGGACGACCACCTCTGAATGTCTCACTATACGGTGATACAATATGCAATGTTTGTTTTTCATGAGCAATAAAGAGGGTGGAAATGGTGTTTATGTCGATCTCTATTCCAGTTTTCTGTACAGGTTCCAGAACTCTCGGAACCGAGGTGATGCAAATCTTCTTTGATGTGTTTATGTTGATGTGTACATTAGGATTTCCTAGACTGCGTATGTACTGGGAGCTTTGCACAACAATAGCTTTGATTGCAGACACATTTTCTGTACATAGAATATTCAGTCCTAGGAATCATCTTCATTTAGTCGACAATATGGAAGGTGGCTCTCCGGAAGTCAAACTTTGGAAGGTGAGACCACTGCTAAATAGAATCAGGGAAACTTGTCTCAGTCTGAAACAAGATCCGTTCCAGAGGAAGGACTGTCATGAAGCAATTTGTTCGTGGTAAACCAAACCTTTTTGAAATTACAATGAAATCAGCACTCTTAGCTGCTTACAGGCGTTGACATACGTCAACGGGGACAGATGAAAATGTGCGCCCCAACCGGGACTCGAACCCGGGATCTCCTGCTTACATGGCAGACGCTCTATCCATCTGAGCCATCAAGGTCACGGACGATAGCGCGACTGCAGGGAATTATCTCTGCCTCGCCTCCCTCGAAACCCACATTCTCAACGTATTGTCCCGCACTACATTCGTAGTGCCCCCGCCCATTATACTCATTACTCGCGGCGTGTAGCGCCGGCACGGTAGCTCCGCGTGTTCGATCAGAGGGTTAGTTGCCCTCTATAATAAAAAAAACTGAGTTAATCGATCAACAACGAACTAAACAGATGTCTTACGACGTCCGCCCCGAGCAGACGCAACGAAGAAGAGCGAACCATGTAAGCAGGAGATCCCGGGTTCGAGTCCCGGTCGGGGCACACATTTTCATCTGTCCCCGTTGGCGTATGTCAACGCCTGTAAGCAGCTAAGGGTGTTCATTTCATTGTAATTTCATTCTAATTAGCTGCATGGTCACCGATGGTATCTGTTCTTTCGGACATCGATCTTAGTATAAACAAACCCTTTTGGTCTAAAAAAAATTTGTTTCTTTTGGAGTTTCCGGAATTGTATATGGTTTTGAAATATGTCATGGCAAAATTACAGAAATTCGAAGTGAGCAGAAGCAGCTGAGCCTTGCTGGTTAAATATATGAGTTATTGGTTAGAATACGGAATAGCAAGATCAAATAACGGTTAACAATGACACGTACAGTATTGTACACTTAATTATTGTACATATACATACATATTGGAACATACTAGCATTGCTCCGTTTTATGTAAACCGACGTTACCTGTCCAAGCAGATCTATTAAACATGCCAGGTGGCGTGAGTAGACCGCATTTGTATGTAGAAGCACGTTGTTTACATTTCTGTTCACTTGTAGTTGCGTTTGCATAAAGATACAACACCCCGCGAAAGTAATTGAAAATGGCCCCAAAGTGCCAGATTCCTTATGAATCACGGGTAATGATAACCACTTTGCTCTAAGAAGGCAATAGTGTCAGACAAATAGCAAAGAAACTGAAGATTTCCATCTGCGTAACTGTCAAAACCATACACCGGCATCGAGAAACAGGCTCCTATGGAGATCGTCCTCGCTCCGGAGCACCCAGGGAAATATCAGAACGCCAGGAAAAGTATTTGGTAGTGACCAGTAAACGTAACAGATTACAAACTGTCCGTGAATTGACTGCTGAACTAAGCGCAACGAGGGATACACCGGTGAGTGAGTCAACAGTGAGACGACGCCTGGCAGACAACCTCCGTGGTTATGTAGCAATAACGAAACGACTGATACGCCCTGTTAACAAGAAGAAAAGGCTTCAGTGGGCTAATACACACCAACACTGGACAGCGGGAGATTGGGAAAGAGTCTTATTCATTGATGAATACAAGTTCGAAATATTTGGAAGTAAACGCTGTCAATTTGTAAGCCGTTTACCCCATGAACGCTTGATTCCTCAGTGCGTAATTCCAACTGTAAAGCATGGAGGGGGCTCTGCGATGGTATGGGCATCGTTTGGGGGGAATAAAGTCGGAGATTTGGTGAAAATAGATGGAAAAATAAACCAAAACGATTATCTTGCCATTCTCCAGTGACATGCTAAGACATCTGGTTTACGTCTGACTGGGAAAGGGTTTGTCTTGCAGCAAGTCAACGACCCGAAACATACGTCTCGCTTGTGTCAGAACTATGTGAAATCTTTAGAGGTTCGTAACATATTGAAAAACATGGAATGGCCACCCCAATCCCCTGATTGTAACCCAATCGCGCTGCTATGGGATGAATTGGACAGGAGGATCCGAAAACGGGAAATCATGAGTGCGTCACAATTGTGGAAGGTTCTGCAGCAAGATAGGATATTAATTCCAACTGAAACCTTGGCAATACTGACGCAGCGTATGCCTAGAGTGTGCAAGGAAGTGATGAAAGCAAAGGGTGGCAAATTTGAGGAATCTAAAATTTAATTGTTGCATCATCCTGTGTATTATTTGAGCTTAATAAACATTTGGAAAACAACAAAATGCATTTTATATTGTATTTCATTTCCATTGTCTATAATTGTAGTGTCGGCAGACTTGCCAACACTACGCACACTAATTGAAAGAGGCCGCCAAGATGCACGCGCTAACTCACGAAGGATGGAGTGAGGTCTGAAACAGGAGACTTAATGAATGCGATAAAGAAAATACGTATCTTTGGAATATACTTAACTTTTAATACATCCTTGTATACATCGTTCTTGATGAGACATCTGGAGATTGTGGCGATACAAGTGACTCTTTATATACAAGCTATCTAAGGCTAATGGCGCCTTGCTAAGTCGTAGCCATTAACTTAGCTGAAGGCTATTCTAACTGTCTCTCGGCAAATGAGAGCAAAGGCTTCGTCAGTATAGTCGCTAGCAACGTCGCCGTACAACTGGGGCAAGTTCTCGTACGTCTCTCGAGACCTGCCGTGTGGTGGCGCTCGGTCTACGATCACACAGTGGCGACACGCGGGTCCGACATGTACTATTGGACCGCGGCCGATTTAAGCTACCACCTAGCAAGTGTGGTGTCTGGCAATGACACCACATTCCTCCCCCGCAAATCGGCGAACGGTCGTGTTATAAGGCTTCCGCCCGCCGTGGGGAGGACCCCATGTTGACGTATGCGATGAGGTGGGGAGCCTAACAACAGGCGAGGCCGTGCCACCCGCACCCGGCCATTCGGTCCGAGGGGAGCTAGGAAACGCCTGAAAACCTAGTCCAGGGT
The DNA here is from genome assembly GCF_023898315.1 of Schistocerca nitens. Lineage (NCBI taxonomy): Eukaryota > Metazoa > Arthropoda > Insecta > Orthoptera > Acrididae > Schistocerca > Schistocerca nitens. The sequence continues at coordinate 395,203,080 of NC_064616.1, forward strand.
GCACGTCAACATGCGGAGTATGCGCCCGTAGAGAAACAGGAGGGGCCGAAGTGTCGACCTCCATGTGGCCGGGGCACCCGACGAGCGAAGACGACATCTGGTCCGGAGCGGGCAAGAGTTCCACGGCGGAGGACAGCGGGTCACGGGAAGCGAGCGGCGGCGCGTGACCCAGGGAGGCGCCTGGCGGCCGCAGCGACGCGTCCACTGCGGGCGGCGCCGGCGGGAGAACAGGCGGCGGCAGCGGCGCGTCGCCATGAGGCAAAATGGAAGGCAGCGTCGGTAACAACTGGGGATGAGGCGAGCCAGTAGATGGGTCCCCAGGGCGCTGACCGGACGGCACCGTCGCTGAAAGCAGACGGGGAGCGGCAGAACCCAGGCGACGACAGAGGCGCAGCTGATGGAGATGCCGACGCACCTCACCAGAGGCCCCCAAAACCAAATAAATCGCGCGGCCGAGGCAGCGAAGAATGCGCCCTGCGAGCCAACGCCGTGAACCGCGATAGTTGCGATAGAAAACAACGTCGCCAGGAGCAAAAGCAGTAGTCTGCCGCTGCACTGGAACCTGATGCGGCGGATGCAGCAAAGACATCAAGGTTCGATGAGGACGACCATGGAGCAACTCAGCCGGCGAGCGACCATCGCGGGGCTGAGGGCGATACGAAGACAAAAATAGCAACAATGCGTCCTCCCTAGAATGCGACTCTTTCAACTTCAACATCTGTGACTTGAAAGTCCGGACCAATCGTTCAGCGGCACCGTTTGACTGAGGCGAAAACGGCTTGGATGTCGGATGTTGAATACCATTGGCCTTGCAGAATGACTGAAATTCGGCGGACATGAATTGTGGGCCATTGTCGGAAACAATAGTCTGGGGAAGACCTTCAATGCAAAAAATAGCCGACAACGCTTGGATGGTGGCAGATGACGTCGTGGAAGACATCCGGACAACAAAAGGAAAATTACTGAAGGAATCGACAACTACCAACCATCGAGCATTCCAGAACGGACCAGCAAAATCGATGTGCAAGCGTTGCCAAGGGGAAGTGGCTGTCGGCCATGCAAAGAATTTCCACGGCGGGACTGATTGTTGTGCGGCACACGCCACGCAAGAAGAGCACATATTCACAATCGCAGCATCGATTCCGAACCAAGTACAGTGCTGACGAGCAAGTTGTCTCGTACGCACTATACCCCAATATCCCTGGTGAAGAAGCCGTAAGACAGAGGACTGTAACGAACGTGGGACCACGACTCTGGATTGATCATTTACCGAACGCAGCAACAAAACACCACGTCGTACAAAAAGTCTCTCCTTGTGAGCAAAAAATCGGCGAACCAGCGGATCCTCGATCCGTGACTGACAAGGACCATTGAGTAGCAACAAAACGCAAAACAGTAGCAAGGACAGGGTCAGCAGCTGTGGCTGTAGCGACACGACGAAAATCAATCGGAAACGATTCGACCACGTCATCGGTTTCCGAATCAATGAACATGCAAGCAAGTTCGGAAGAATCGAATGCTTTATCCTCAGCAACAGGCAAACGGGACAACGCATCAGCGTTTCCGTGTTTAGCAGTGGACCGATACAAGATATCGTAGCGGTACTGCGAGAGGAAAATAGACCAGCGAATGAATTTCTGTGCTGTACGTGGAGGTACAGGCTTGTTCGGATGAAAAAGCGACGTCAAAGGTTTGTGGTCTGTGATGATGGTAAAGTGACGACCATACAAGAAATCATGGAACATAGTAACACCAAACACGAGAGCTAAAGCTTCTTTCTCTATCTGGGAATAATTGCGTTGCGCAGACGAGAGCAATTTTGAAGCAAAGGCAATAGGACGATCATGCGATCCATCTTTGTGCGCAAGCACAGCACCGATCCCGAAATCCAATGCATCTACCATCAACAAAAGGGGTTTCCGGGGATCGAATGGCGTAAGGCAAGTATTTGAAAGTAACGCCGATTTTAACCGGCGAAAGGCGCGTTCGCATTCCGTCGTCCAGACGAACGGAACACCTTTACGGCGTAAGCGATGAAGCGGAGCTGAAATGGAAGAAGCGCGCGGCACAAACCTGGCATAGTAGTTAATTTTTCCCAACACACTCTGTAGCTGTTTCAAGTTCTGTGGCGAGGGTAACTCCTGTATGGCACGGAGGTGCTCTGGACTCAGATGTATGCCTTGTGCATTTATGACATGGCCCAGATATGGTAAGTCACGAGCAAAAAACACACATTTGTCCTTCCTCAAGCGAAGACCATTTTGTCGCAAGATCTGAAATAACGTTCGTAGGTTGGCTAAATGTTCGGCTTCTGTCTTTTCGGAGATCACAATATCGTCCAGATAGTTCGCAGCAGTAGGGACCGACGCACAAACAGTTTGTAAATATTGCTGAAACAATGCAGGGGCGGATGCACACCCGAACGGCAGTCTTTTGAATCGGTACAATCCAAGATGCGTGTTAACCACCAAGACGCGCTGGGATTCTGCGTCCACCGGTATTTGCAAGTACGCATCTGCTAGGTCCAATTTCGAAAAATACTTTCCCGGGCACAGTTTGTCAAAAAGATCTTCCGGGCGTGGCAAAGGAAAAGTAGCAGTCACAAGTTGTGGATTCACAGTTGCCTTGAAGTCCACGCAAAGTCTCAATTTTCCGGAAGGTTTTGGCAAAATTACTAAGGGTGAGGCCCAGAGAGAAGCCTGCACATGTTCAATTACACCTTGAGATTCTAAATCGTTTAATGTTCGTGCGACCTCATCACGCAATGCGTGTGGAACATTGCGCGCTCTGAAAAATTTCGGTTGCGCGTCCACTTTGAGTTCCAAATGTGCTTCATATTTCGTAGCGCAACCAAGGCCCGGTGCAAAAATGTCTGCAAATTCTTCACATAGACTAGAAACACTGGCTGAAGGCACAGTCTGATTCACTGATAGGACCTGATTCACTATAGACATGTTAAACAACCGAAATAAATCTAAACCAAACAAGTTCACTGCAGTAGAAGAACGAAGAACGTAAAATGACACAACTTTTGATTGTCCCTTGTATGTGGCAAGAAGAGTGCACTGTCCTAACACAGGTATCTGGTGTCCTAAATAACTATTGAGCTGAACATTTGCGGCATGCAACGGGGGTTTGCCCAGTTGTTTTTACGTGTCTTGATTGAGCAATGAAACTGCAGCTCCGGTATCGAGCTGGAATGGTATCACTTTGCCTTCAAAGTCTAAGTCTACAATAAGTTTATTGTCCTGCTGACGACAAGAGCGACTTTCACGTGCAATTTGAACTGATACAGGTACAGAAGCACGTGCGACTTTACGGGAGTTCCGGCGACGTCGACGCACACTTTTTGTGGGACGAACACAGTCACTGGTAGATAAAGTGGCACTGGACGGGGTGGAATTAACGACATGAATGTCCATGGGCGAAGGTCCACGAGCCTGATTGTCCTTGGTTCGATTCCGGCGCGAAGCGAAGGGCCTGGAATGGTTTTGATTGTCTGATCTTAGCTTTTTCTGGCAAACACTTTGAACATGTCCTTTCTTATGACAGTAAAAGCAAATAGCTTGGCGTGATGGGCAATTGTCACGCGAATGTCTAGTTGCACACCGCGGGCATGATTGGAGCACGGCATTGGCCTGCTTACGCGGCACACGTGTTTGCGAGCTAGGCTGCAGCTAAGCTGACGTGCGCGAGGGCCGTTTAGCGTCCCGTGCTGCGCGCCCGGCGGGCCGGTCAATGCGACACACTGCTGGCGAAGTTTCAAATGATTCCTGAGCAAAGTCAAGTGTGTCTTGCCTATCCAATATGTCTATCACTTGTTGAAGGGAGGGATTAACTAGTTTCAAAATCTGTTCCCGTATGCGAACATCAGAAACGTTCTGTGCTATTGCATCACGCACCATAGTATCTGAATACGGAAGCCCACATTCACATGCAAAATCACAATCCCTAGTAAGTCCTTGCAATGTTGCAACCCACTCCCTATTAGTCTGACCGGCCGTACGTTTGGTACGAAAGAACGTATACCTTTTGGCAACTACATTAACTGTTTCTTTGAAATAGGCATCTAAAGCAGACAAAATTTCGTCGTAGGACAGAGTTGCTATGTCGCGTCGGGGAAACAATTTCACTATCACACGGTAGGTGGACACACCGACACAAGAAAGCAAAAACGGCTGCCGCTCATTACCTTGAATTCTGTAGGCGGCTACATGGAAGCCAAACTGGCGTGACCATTCTGGCCACGTTTCTTGAGTTGAATCAAAATTACGGAAGGACGGTGCAACGGAGTGTTGTGGCTGCGGTAGCGATGAAGCGGCGGCGGCCGCATCGTGGTGCAGCGCACGTTGACCCTGGACGAGCTGTCCAAGGGCATCCAATAACGCCTGCGTCTGCTGATTCTCCAAGCGATAAAATTCGGACAGTACATCTGGAGAAGCCATGACACAAGTAATGTAAGCAAAGCAAGAAGAACGAAGACCGTTTTGACGCTCGTCGCCAAAATTGTAGTGTCGGCAGACTTGCCAACACTACGCACACTAATTGAAAGAGGCGGCCAAGATGCACGCGCTAACTCACGAAGGATGGAGTGAGGTCTGAAACAGGAGACTTAATGAATGTGATAAAGAAAATACGTATCTTTGGAATATACTTAACTTTTAATACATCCTTGTATACATCGTTCTTGATGAGACATCTGGAGATTGTGGCGATACAAGTGACTCTTTATATACAAGCTATCTAAGGCTAATGGCGCCTTGCTATGTCGTAGCCATTAACTTAGCTGAAGGCTATTCTAACTGTCTCTCGGCAAATGAGAGCAAAGGCTTCGTCAGTATAGTCGCTAGCAACGTCGCCGTACAACTGGGGCGAGTTCTCGTACGTCTCTCGAGACCTGCCGTGTGGTGGCGCTCGGTCTACGATCACACAGTGGCGGCACGCGGGTCCGACATGTACTATTGGACCGCGGCCGATTTAAGCTACCACCTAGCAAGTGTGGTGTCTGGCAATGACACCACAATAATCACTAAGCGTTTCCAAATTTATGGAGGATAGTGTATCTGCTGAAGTTCAGAAACAAGGTAGCTGAAGCTTTAATTCTAATGGAGAAGGAAAACAGGTCCACTTGGAGGAAAAGAGAACGTCCGCGATTGACTGAGGATGAGTTTGAGATGAAGAACCCACATCGGTTGCGGTAAAAACATCGCAGAGACAGGTGAGGCCAGTTTCAGATTCTAGATATGTTGGGTTTTCTCATTGTCCACATTACACTGAAGCGAAGGAAAAAAGAAGCAAATTAGAAAAGTGCACTGGCAGAAGCCGAGTTCAATGTTTAAAATGCCATGTAACACTTTGTTTGAACGAAAATAACAATTGTTTTGTTAAATTTCGTATTAAATATTTTGCTGCAATAATTTTTTCACTTGAAGTGTATACTAATTATCTCTGTGCCAAGAAGATGTTAACCGAATTCTGAAGTTACACGTACCCATTGCAACACAATGGTGCCAAATGACAACATTATGTTTCTCAAAAACCATTTTCGAAATTCTTTCTTTTTCAGAAAACATGTTGAGATAAATCATTCGATCAATGAAAATGCAAAAATAATTTCTTTCATTGGCGAAGAAAAAATAGTGACTGAGAAGGTTAAGAATCCTGGCTTTTGCCTATAAATTTGTTATTTCCTGCCTTAATCTGGTGTTCCTCTCTTTCAGTATGTCCGTTTGACCCTCTACACAAGATTGCCGCATAACTTCTTAAGACTCTACCTTTTCTGGTGCATTTTAAGCGTCAGTTACAATCAGTTGCTGGAGGCGAATTTTTTATTTACTTAAAACTTCACTTTGCTCCACTAAGTTAGCTGTCACAAAAACTAGGCTCCATTTTTTTTTCTGACAGTTGGCGATATGCTAGATGAGACTTTGTAGTCTTCAACTCAGTGGATATTGCCATAATAATGTCTTCCACCGCTGACATCTTTTCATTGGGTGATGAAAATGGTGGGGCAGCACTGGTGGCCGTGTCTGTTCTATTTAAGTTTCGCAGAAAGTACTTTGACCTTATCGTTTCTGTTTTGGTATCTGCACAGTTTGGAGCGGTACATGATATTCTCCTTAGTCTTGGTGTGTAGCTATTGCGTGTTCAGCACCGGTTGTTAAATCGACAGCTGGGAGAACAGGTGGTGGCCGCTGCTGCCGACATCGGTGGCGCAGGACGGAGCAGCTGTTGCCTACGCGATGGATTCCGCTGCTGCTGGCGATGAGTCGTAGTGGACGGCGCTGCGCGGTGCGGCGTGCTGACACGCAAGAGCCGACGCGGCAGACACGCGAAACTGACACGCGCTTGGCCAGTGGGAGGGCGACGGCCTCTCCGCTCACGTGGCAAAACAGTACCAACGGTGGAACCGTACTACAAGAACGTTAATCACTCTCTCTGTTCGAGTTACAACACCTAATGAATAAACGAGAAAATACTGTGTCGGAGAACACTCGTGGTAAATGCAACCGGCAAAATTTGAAGGGTGGCAAAGAGCGGAAAAAATTAATTTGAAATCAAACAGCGAAAAAATTGGACAAATGAAAAGAAAAAAATGAGAAAGAAGTAAATTTTAAACAGCGAATTGTTTTCTGAAAAATATTGAGTAGTAATTGAATAAGTTTTTACTTACATCGACGATACTTCAAATGGTTCAAATGGCTCTGAGCACTATGGGACTTAACTTCTGAGGTCATCAGTCCCCTAGAACTTAGAACTACTTAAACCTAACTAACCTAAGGACATCACACACATCCATGCCCGAGGCAGGATTCGAACCTGCGACCGTAGCAGTCACGCGGTTCCGGACTGCGCGCCTAAAACCGCTAGACCACCGCGGCCGGCTCGACGATACTAAATACCTCAAAACCAAAGCATCCGTTACTGAGACCTTTGACTCTAGGGTTAAAGACCCGCCTGAACATCTCAATGGACTATAAGCAGTTGCCCGTTCCTAATTTAAGGACACTGACTCCAGGGAAGGGAAAGTACCACTGCCTTTAGACAAGTACAGCATCCATTCCTCACCGGTATTCAAACCCGTACCCATCTCGGACGAATGATCAGAAGCCAATCGCTTAGACCACTGCACCCCAGAGGCGGCTAATAAAAGTTATAGAACTTTCAATAGAAAATGCGAGCATGGAGTCATTTATTTATTCAATCGCAAGAAAGTAACTGCTGAAAAAGTTGAGATTTATACTTCAGTTAAAACAGAATCGAAATAACACCGCGGTTATCGAAATGACATGGTTTGATACTTCGGCATGCCTCCTATCAATTTAGCAAAATTTATAAATTTGAGGAAAAATTCGTTCGCACCTGAATATGGTTCCTAACTATTATTACTCCATTTACTTGCAATAAAATAAAATAAGAAATTGATGCCAACTTTCGTTGCACTGGTATATTCAGTTGAGTTACATTTTATAATATTCAGCACATTAATCCTATTTCAGTTGTTTTGGAAAATGTCAAAAACTGAATACAAGAAATAATAAATTGAGCATTTTTTTGTCCTCGATCAGGTTTAAAGGAGTGGAGGACTGAGCATGATAAATGAGGATTGTCCCCAAGAAATGAGGCCGGCTTGGGTGACCGAGCGGTTCTAGGCACTGCAGGTTCGAATCCTGCCTCGGGCATGGATGTGTGTGATGTCCTTAGGTTAGTTAGGTTCAATTAGTTCTAAGTTCTAGGGGACTGATGACCTTAACTTCCAAGTCCCATAGTGCTCAGAGCCATTTGAACCAGGAAATGTGGACGTCTGGTCGCGTTGGTTTATAGATTAAAAGTATAATAGCAGATCTGCATTGTGCCGTTGGATGTTGGAGGTGTTGGAAGGCGGAGGAATATCGGGGAGACAGATGGTAGTAAAAAAGAGGGAGTATCATTTTTCAAATCTCGCCTAGAGCAGGAAAACACATAGCAACGGCCCTGAGTGTATTAGAGATCGGAGGGAATCGTAATGACCTATATGTCAGTCGTATGTATGTATGCGTACTACGTGCATTGGGAGACGTTACTAATTTAAGATGGCAACGGCCTTGCCGCAGTGGATACACCGGTTCCCGTGAGATCACCGAAGTTAAGCAGTGTCGGGCGTGGCCGGCAAATGGATGGGTGACCATCCAGGCTGCCATGCGCTGCTGCCGTTTTTCGGGGTGCACTCAGCCTCCTGATGCCAATTGATGAGCTACTCCACCGAATAGTAGCGGCTCCAGTCAAAGAAAACCATCTTAACGACCGGGAGAGCGGTGTGCTGACCACACGTCCCTCCTATCCGCATCCTCTCCTGAGGATGAAAAGGCGGTCGGATGGTCCCGATGGGCCACTTGTGGCCTGACGACGGAGTGCCTTTTTTTTACTGATTTAACATGTTTCACATTTAAATAAATAGTGTTAAATTAGTTTTAGAATTAAGTACACCTAACAGACCTAACAGATCAAACGATAATTTCTGTTCCGACACTGACAATGTTGAGTGTTTATGGAAAAAGTTCAAGGCAATCGTAAAATGCGTTTTAGACAGGTACGTACCGAGTAAAACTGTGACGGACGGGAAAAACCCACCGTGGTTCAACAACAAAGTTAGGAAACTACTGCGAAAGCAAAGAGAGCTTCACTGCAATTTTAAACGCAGCCAAAACCTCTCAGACAAACAGAAGCTAAACGCTGTCAAAGTTAGCGTAAGGAGGGCTGTGCGTGAAGCGTTCAGTGAATTCGAAAGTAAAATTCTATGTACCGACTTGACAGAAAATCCTAGGAAGTTCTGGTCTTACTTTAAATCAGTAAGTGGCTCGAAACAGCATATCCAGACACTCCGGGATGATGATGGCATTGAAACATAGAATGACACGCGTAAAGCTGAAATACTAAACACCTTTTTCCAAAGCTGTTTCACAGAGGAAGACCGCACTGCAGTTCCTACACTAAATCCTCGAACGAACGAAAAAATGGCTGACATCGAAATTAGTGGCCAAGGAATAGAAAAGCAACTGAAATCACTAAACAGAGGAAAGTTCACTGGACCCGACGGGATACCAATTCGATTCTACACAGAGTACGCGAAAGAACTTGCCCCCCTTCTAACAGCCGTGTACCGCAAGTCTCTAGAGGAACGGAAGGTTCCAAAAGATTGGAAAAGAGCACAGGTAGTCCCAGTCTTCAAGAAGGGTCGTCGAGCAGATGCGCAAAACTATAGACCTATATCTCTGACGTCGATCTGTTGTAGAATTTTAGAACATCTGTTTTGCTCACATATCATGTCGTTTCTGGAAACCCAGAATCTAATCTGTAGCAATCAACATGGATTCCGGAAACAGCGATCGTGTGAGACCCAACTCGCTTTATTTGTTCATGAGACCCAGAAAATATTAGATACAGGCTCCCAGGTAGTTGCTATTTTCCTTGACTTCCGGAAGGTGTTCGATACAGTTCCACACTGTCGTCTGATAAACAAAGTAAGAGCCTACGGAATATCAAACCAGCTGTGTGGCTGGATTGAAGAGTTTTTAGCAAACAGAACACAGCATGTTGTTATCAGTGGAGAGACGTCTACAGACGTTAAAGTAACCTCTGGCGTGTCACAGGGGAGTGTTATGGGAACATTGCTTTTCACAATATATATAAATGACCTAGTAGATAGTGTCGGAAGTTCCATGCGGCTTTTCGCGGATGATGCTGTAGTATACAGAGAAGTTGCAGCATTAGAAAATTGTAGCGAAATGCAGGAAGATCTTCAGCGGATAGGCACTTGGTACAGGGAGTGGCAACTGACCCTTAACATAGATAAACGTAACGTATTGCGAATACATAGAAAGAAGGATCCTTTATTGTACGATTATATGATAGCGGAAGAAACACTGGTAGCAGTTACTTCTGTAAAATATCTGGGGGTATGCGTGCGGAACGATTTGAAGTGGAATGATCATATAAAATTAATTGTTGGTAAGGCGGGTACCAGGTTGAGATTCATTGGGAGACTCCTTAGAAAATATAGTCCATCAACAAAGGAGGTTGCTTACAAAACATTCGTTCGACCTATACTTGAGTATTGCTCATCAGTGTGGGATCCGTACCAGGTCGGTTTGACGGAGGAGATAGAGAAGATCCAAAGAAGAGCGCCGCGTTTCGTCACAGAGTTATTTGATAAGCGTGACAGCGTTACGGAGATGTTTAGCAAACTGCAGTGGCAGATTCTGTAAGAGAGGCGCTCCGCATCGCGCTGTAGCTTGCTGTCCAGGTTTCGAGAGGGTGCGTTTCTGGATGAGGTATCGAATATATTGCTTCCTCCTACTTATACCTCCCGAGGAGATCACGAATGTAAAATTAGAGAGATTCGAGCGCGCACGGAGGCTTTCCGGCAGTCGTTCTTCCCGCGAACCATACGCTACTGGAACCGGAAAGGTAGGTATGACTGTGGCACGTGAAGTGCCCTCCGCCACATACTGTTGGGTGGCTTGCGGAGTATAAATTTAGATGTAGATGTAGCTGAACACTTGTGTTTTGATTATCTTTTAATATTGTTTTATCATCATACTAAGCAGGCATGTCTAACATCATTATAACGTTACCTTTTGATGAATAAACCACTACAAACTGCCTCGGTAGGTGTCCAAATTCAAGATCTTACAATATCGAAAACGGTCCACGGTGTCGAAACGAAGTTTTCGTCAAAGACAGTTTGTTAATGGGCTTTTAATTAGCTGCATTAGTCATAACTTCACTTACCGGGTTGTATAAGACACTGTGGTTACAAGATGATCCGAAAGACTTTGCGCAATGTCACTGAAATGTGATTCGAAAAACGAGTTAAGTGATGTGACATTTTTCAAAGTTTTCAATGAAATATTCGAAAAAATAGCTGCTGGTTTTTTTCTAAATATAAATTCCATTGCACTAATTGAGTTACCATCACTCATCCGCCGATGAGGGCTCGGCCTGATGCAGGAAACGGAGCACAGCATTCATTTACGTAGAGTGAAATCAAGTGTATTTGTGGTTGTGATGCTCCTTGAAGGATAAGATTCATTAAAGAACGAAAACTAGATATACTAGCAGTTTGCGGTGAATAATGTAGGAATGTCAAACAAGACTTCGAACTATTCACTCAAAGCAACGAGGTTCCGTTTCGGATTCTTCAGTCCAGGCTTTTTGAATTATAATCTGATACTTTGTTAGCGAGATTTATCTTTCGTTGTGAAAAAGTTATTCTCAATTGATGGGCATGATCTGAAGACAGTGTTTTTAATGGATGTTACACGTCCCTTCGGCGGCGTGTTCGGTGCGCCTTTTCGCGGTCGTTAACATGATGCTTGCACATATTCTAGCTACGCTCGTCGTTCTCTGTGGTATAGTAATCCTAATTCCGGTTTGCATATCTCCCCTTACTTATCGAAGTTATCGTGACTATAGAGCTCGAAGCCTTCTCAAAACAAATGGGTACGGAATTCCTATCCACATATAGAGTTGTAAACGTTGTTCCGAAATACTCAACGTGTCCTCTGACACGGTCAGTATCTTCGTCTGTCGCAAGCTGCAGTGTCAACTTGTTTTGTTATATTGGTGTTAATGGAGTGTCCCATGATTTCATTCTACGCTTTAGCCAAGTGAATGGTGTTTATTAAACCCCTGACGTTATGAGGAGGGACTTTTTTATTTTTCGCCTGTCTGGGGCGATCACTGATACTCTTAGCCGTCATGTATGCCATATTGATGCCCTAGTTTTGACTGACTCAGTCCTTCATCTTATGGATGAAAATAAATATTAATTAAGGCTGGACTTAACAAAAATAGACTTCTGGTTCAGTATATCAGCAATCAAAAATCGAAACAAGTATACGAATATTGCAAATACATTATGATTTTATAAACTGTCATTATCAGCAAGTCGAGGCTACTAATAAAGAAGTGTCCGTAGCTCGTGGTCGTGCGGTAGCGTTCTCGCTTCCCGCGCCCAGGTTCCCGGGTTCGATTCCCGGCGGGGTCAGACATTTTCTCTGCCTCGTGATGACTGGGTGTTGTGTGATGTCCTTAGGTTTGTTAGGTCTAAGTAGTTTTAAGTTCTAGGGGACTGATGACCATAGATGTTAAGTCCCATAGTGCTCAGAGCCATTTAAACCATTTTGTTTAATAAATAAGTGAAGTGCGTGCCTTGAATTTGACACATCGCGTGATCGAAACCCTGTCGGACCATGAAAAATAGGTTTCCACATTTAACTTAGCATTCACCTCCCACCGATGTGTCGATTCGCCAGTAACAACATATTGTTCTGTTTCCACGTGTAACTGTAGATCTACAACCCCAAATGGATAACTGGAAACGCCGAAGTGGCGTCCAATAGAAAGTCTTGCACTCATGAACTAAGACAAACTAATTTGTTATAACTATCTGGAAACTTAGTTTCAAACCCCGGAACATCTACGATATGCGGGGTGGTCAGGAACAGTCTGAAAATATTGCAAGAGTGCTGCATGGGAGATTGTACTGAGAAATAACTGTTAAGAAAGAAATGCGATACGTGGCGCCGTTTCTGAGTTATATAGCACTGAAATTAGTGTATCAGGTCGTCGTTCACGCAATTTAAAGTAGCCTATCAGAGACAGGGTCGCTAGACGTGTGCATCATTTAGTTCCCTCAAACCGAACACACTTAACTTTTGCTCAACCAGCTTAAATTTATCGCTTCCGAAAAATATACGTTTTAGCTAATAATGAGCATCTGAACAAGTAGTATCTCACGGACTCCAAGTTTTCAGACTTTTTTTGAACAACCTCTATTTTAGGTGCCCAAAATATGTTGCCCAATCTGCATGTATTTGACGTATGGTGTCTCATGTTTAAGCCTATGATATGGCTACAGTTGTCACAAGCCACTAATATTCACTCCTTAATGTGTCTCTCATGAGCAGAATTGTCTTAATCAAAGCAGATCGCAAAAAATATATTATGCATACGTGTTTCTCGATGTCCTGTCTTTGGATACACACACATCAATAAAAGTTTTTCATCACTTCTATTCCGAGAGTTCCGGAAACTGTACAGGAAATTCGGATATAGATCAACATAAACACCATTTCCGCCCTTTCTATTGCTCATGATAACCACATACTGAATGTTGTACCACGATACAGCGAGACCTTCAGAGGTGGTGGTCCAGATTGCTGTACACACCGGTACCTCTAATACCCAGTAGCACGTCCTCTTGCACTGATGCATGCCTGTATTCGTCGTGACATACTATCCACATGTTCATCAAGGCATTGTTGGTCCATATTGTCCCCATTCTCAACGACGATTTGGCGTAGATCCCTCAGAGTGCTTGGTTGGTCACGTCGTCTATAAACAGCCCTTTTCAGTCTATCCCAGGCATGTTCGATAGGGTTCTTGTCAGGAGAACATGCTGGCCACTGTAGTCGAGCGATGTCGTTATCCTGAAGGAAGTCTTTCACAAGATGTGCACGATGGTGGCGCGAATTGTCGTCCATGAGGACGAATGCCTCGCCAATATGCTGCCGATATGGTTGCACTATCGGTCGGAGAATGGCATTCACGTATCGTACAGCCGTTACGGGGCCTTCCATGCCCACCAGCGGCGTGCGTCAGCCCCACATAATGCCACCCCAAAACATCATGGATCCTCCATCTTGCTGCACACGCTGGCCAGTGTGTCTAAGGCGTTCAGCCTGACCGGGCTGCCTCTCCATCGATTTTCTGGTTGAAGGCATATGCTACACTCATCGGTGAACAGAACGTGATGCCAATGGTGAGCGGTCCATTAGGAATGTTGTTGGGTCCATCTGTACCGCGCTGCGTGGTGTCGTGGTTGCGAAGATGGACCTCACCATGGACGTCGGGAGTGAAGCTACGCATCATGCAGCCTCTTGCAAACAGTTTGAGTCGTAACGCGAAGTCCCGTGCCGCACGAAAAGCATTATTCAACATGGTGGCGCTGCTGTCGGTGTTCCTCCGAACCATAATCCGTAGTAGTAGCCCTTGGGCGGCCTGAGCGAGGCATGTCATCGACAGTTCCTGTCTCCTTGTATCTCCTCCATGTCCAAACAACATCGCTTTGGTTCACTCCGAGACGTCTGTACACTTCCCTTGTTGAGAGCCCTCCTGGCAGAAAGTAACAATGCGGACGCGATCCATCCACAGTCAACGTCTATCTTCAGAAGTTCAGGGAACAGGTGTGATGCAAAATCTTTTTGACACGTGTACAAAAGAAGAGATTTTTCCTGTATTTTTCATTCATTCTACATGCCCGTTTGCAGTATTTGTAACACTACATGTTTAGATATCAACATACACAACCTAGAAGTCTAATTATATCGATTTACTATGGCATGGATGAAAAGTATTCACAATAGAAAACTTCTGTGTGATAGATGTAAGAGCGTTGGCCCTATCTTATGAAATATTTCACAAATACCGGTATTTAGGCTCGGACAACATTTTAAAAATGTGGGAACGCAGTACATCTTGGCGTATGAGCTTACCAGTTTCACTTTTGTTGTAGCACGATACTAGGAATCAACCAAATTCACTCTTATGATATCACATGCTATTTGACTTTGCTATTTGCTCTCGGCTTTTTCCCCTGCATTATCATAACATGACATCGTGTGTACAGAACGTTTCACCCAGTTCGGCTTTACAACATGAGTTGGAATACGTAAATACTCGAGAGTTGTAAATGAATAGCAAGTAAACTAACATATGGCTTATTCTTCACGACGTACATTTATTATTCTACACTGCGGTGGGATCAGACGCATGATTACATCGAGAAGCAGTGATTACGTTGGGTCCACGTCTTACTCCGTTTTATATGATTGTATTTGAGCCGTCTCCAGTGGAATAAAACGAAACAGGAGAGCTCTTTACATTTCATCGTTCTGAATGAGATAAATCTGTCGAATCCGACATCGACTGCATACCGACAACCGCAGCGCCGTGAAACGGCTTCAAAATGGCGCTGACATGCTATGGAAAGAGTGGGCATCGCCACACTTACTGCGCCTCCTGCCATCGCTGATTTAACCAGCCGCCCATCGCTAGTCGGCCCTGTTATGTAGCAGACTTTGAGAGAATGTTGGGTAACAGGAAGACATTACTTGGCCTTCATTCTGCGAATAGTAATATAGAGGAAAGTATTTGTGTGTAGGAGGCACAGAAAGTATAGGAATCAAGTTATGTTTATTTCAAAATGATGGAGCACAATAATCAGTCGTCCGTTCCTTTCAGATTTTGTTAAGCTAATCTAGATTTCGGCTAGTGCCTAGCTATTATGAATGCACTATTTCATAGTCACACCGTAGTACATTTAGACAATGTGTAACTTTACGTGAAAGAAACTGGTAAAAGTAGCACAAAATTTCCCAGTTTTACGGTATATTTGTACAGTTTATCAGTATCACGTGTACCGTAATTCGTACTGCATAGAAGCCTAAACCTACATTTGTGTATTTTACTAATCACTGCAGTGATACTCCATCCCAGGAAACCGTTTCAATTTAGCTTAATTGTGTACTATCTGACTACCTATTAGTGGGCATTTATGTGTAGTGTGTCACCCTTCGCCCTTAAAGCGGCTTGAACTCCACTGAGAACACCTTTAATTTAGTGTCTGAATGTCTGTGGAATAATGGGAGCCCATTATTCCACAAGAGATGAATCCAAAGACGGTAGTGATGTTGAATGTTGTGGTGTGGAGTGGAGTCATCGTTGTAATCTAGAAGGTGTTCGTTTGAGTTCAGGTCGGGAATCTGGAAGGTGAGTATATTCCAGGAAAGTTATAATCCACAAACTATTATCTCACATATCGTGCTTCATGATACGGTGCATTTTCATGCTAACACCAACAAGCATCATCTCCAAAATGTTCCTCTGCTGCATGCTGTACTTAATGCTGTAAATATGTTCATAACCTTCGTATTTATCGTCTTCCTAAGGGCAATAAGGGTACCACAACCTAATCATGAGCAACATTGCCATACTGTAGAGTGGAGCGGGGGAAGATGCCATACTTAAGGTTTGGTGGATCACAAGGCGAGTTAGAATTGGAGATTTAGGATCAGCACTGAAATATCGTCCACTGATGAGATTTTTCTATGTAAAGGCCAGTTGGTGTTACGAAACCATTGGTAATTAGTAATTTAATTTTTTATGAACAGTGACGTTTGGGCATCTCACCACAGGCGTCGGGGTGAGATGACAGTTACACTGCAAGGAGATTTCGGCACTAGTTTTCTGCATTTATGATACAACATAGCTACATAATTAATTCAGAAAGCAAATTTATTTCGCTTGTAAGGAACAGAATACAAAACAAATATATAAATACATTTAAGAATAAGCAAATGACAAGAAAGCATCCAAATGAAATCAGAATTCATTTGCACAGTTATTGCACATGTTTTCTTCCTCTGTACAGGTTTCATGCAACCATTTATTGCAAATGACACACTGAATCCAATCCACCTGTGGTCCATTTTTATCATTGTAATTCTTGGCACACCCAGCACATTAATCACTGTCATTTGCTGAGTTACTTGGTTTGCTAAACTTAGACCGACCTGGAGTTAATTTTTTGCTTTTAATTCGCTGTGACCTAGCCCTTTCTCCTTCTTTTCGACTACCTTCTGTGAGAACTTCAGCGGTTTTTTTTCTGCTTTCGATGGTAATGGATCCAAGATCGGCATAGGAGTAATTTGTTCGAACGATGTTCCTGGAATCGGCTCATTATCTATCAGTGCTACAATTCTTCTATTGGCTTTCTGAGGGAGAAAAACCTGAGCGCGTCCTCTACAGTCGATGTTATATCCTTCATTCTTGTCTGCCACACCAGTAGCAACCAGATGAGAAATTTGAAATGCCTCCTCTGCAATTATTTCTTGGTTGTATGGGTAAAAGCCACAAGGTTCAAATCCAGGTTGAGCATTGGATGGAACTGCAGCTTTCTTTCAGGCTTCGCTGAGGAAGACTGGGAACTGTGCTCTTGAGACTTTACGTCCAGGATGACACAGTGACCAGTTTCGCATTGTCCTGTAAAAAGCTTGGTTCAGTGATTTGAAAACACACCTGTTAAGAAGCTGAAGGTAGTGTGTTGAATGCGGAGGTAAACAAATCATGATCACATCATTTTCTGTTGCAAGATCAAGCATATCTGGATCAGTAGAATCTGAGGTGTGCCCATCGAGAAGCAGAACTACTTTTCCTTGTTTTCTGGGAATAAAGTGGTCTTTCATCCAACTCATTAATATATCAGAGTTGACATACCCTGTCTCTCATTCATAAATACAATCGAACCATTCGGAAGTCCATCCTCCCATTCAGACTTCTTTCTTTTACCTTTTATAACGCACGCTGGAGGAACGAAGTTGCCTTCAGCACTGCAGCAAGTAATTACCGTTATGGTTTCCCCTTTTTCTTGGGAAGTTACTTGATACAAAGAAGGAGAACCTTTTTCTGTTATTACTTTGTCTGGCCTAGGATTCATCTGAAACCCAGTTTTGTCCATGTTGTACAGGCAGCCAGGCTTATCCAGTAAATAATTTGCTGTTAAGACTTCCAGAACTAAAGAAAAATATGCAGCAATAGCTTCTCTGTTCATTCCCATAGCCATATCAATAGAAAGACCTTGTAGCTTCTTCATAGCTAGCTGTGGGTTACGTTTCAGAAAGGACTGTAACCAGTTCCTACCTGCCATTTGATCTTCTTTAGAAAGTCTATGAGGAATTCAATTTCTTTCCGCAAACTGGAATACCAGCCCACGAAGAGTTTCTCCACTTGGTGGAAATCCACACATTTGCAACTGTCTTATGTAAGTGAGCAGTTGTTTCTCATTCTCTTCACCAAGGCTACCTATAAATCATAACAATAATTATAATGTGATAGTTATTCATCACTGAGAAATGTTTGAGGAATTAAAAAAGTGTAATTCAATCATTAATTTTTAGGTGAACTAATATTTCAGTTAGAAATTATTCTCATTTTGCTACATAATCAAAGATAACATTATAATTAATAGAATACTGCTTACTTTGTGGGCCCATGCCATGCTTCATTTCATCTTTCTCCAACAGACGTCGTTTCAGAGTTCTATATGGGATCCCATATTCTTGGGACGCTCAAAACAATTCATTCCATCAGTCCTTACATGTTCCACAGCCATTTGTAGGGATTCTTCAGACCACTGACCCCTGTTTGATGTTCTTACATACGTTCGAGGCATTTCCTACGAAAAGAAAGTCTGTGTACCTGGGGGATACGATTCGGCATATTACCCCCAGAAAACAGTTGCCTCTCTCCCAAGGATCAGGGTGAGATACCACTTACCATGACGGGCACAACATGGCCGCTGTGTGACAACGGCAGATGGCAACAAACTACAAAGTATCTTCTACGCTCAACATGTGCAGCATTGGCTCTACTACATTATTCAGACGCTAGTACGCTCTTGAAAGTAGCTGTGCACTATTAAGAAGGCGTCAGTTTTAGCTTTTACCTTGTATTTGTCGCTTCCAAAGCGGAGAAACAATTACCACAGCGATACACGCAGCTGCCTTCGCCCCATACTACAACTAGCGATTGCCGTGCAGGTTGGTGTCGCGATCTGTTGAGAGACAGGGGAAATGTCAGCTTTAGTCATCTCACCCCGATAGGCATCTCCTCCCGACCTACTCTATTATTATCTCCGTCGTACACAACTATACGAAATATACATAATGGCAAATAACGTCTTCCAGGGATTCACCAAATCCAAACCCATCCAAAGGACTGTCACTTCATGATGCATCACTCAAAATGATTCATTCTGAACGTCCTACGCGCTGTCATTAAGACAGCTGGACTGCTGGTAGCACTTTGGATCTCACATGTGATCTTTCGCAAGAACCCTCCGCAATGCACGACGATCCCTGTCCGTCAGTACATGAGGTCTGTGTTTTCTTCATTTTTCTGTGGTTTATCCTTCTCGTTTCCACTTCACAATATCATTAAATTTCTTGAGTGATACAGAAGGACTGAAATGTCGCTGATGGACATACGTATATATAGGGTTGTCAGAAACTGTCAGAAAAGCTTGTAAGAGTGTTGCAGGGTAGGCTGTGCTGCGAAATACTTTTTTCAGAAAAAAATCGATACGTTGGGCGGGTTACGAGCTGATTAGCATTGACGTTAGCCATTCAGGTTGTTACGTGCTCAAATTCAGTCGGCCAGCCAGATACAAAACATACCAGTTGTTCACATGATAACGCACGAGACTGCTCAGCCTGGGGTTCGAGTTCGATCATTACTGCCGTTCCACGCCCAAATTTTGTATTGCTCTCTCGTACGGGCTTAGGAAGCCAAGTGAAGAACACGCATAACGACACTGGCCCTGGCGGGTCGCTTGACTTTGGCGTGAAACTGCCTGATTGTGTAATTTCAGTACCCTGTAACACTCTTGCGAGGTTTTCAAACTGTTGCTAACCGCCCTGAATATATGTACGTCCATATTTGAGAGGCTTATCTCAATAGTGAAAAATCTACAGTTAGGATACCAGAAATATTCAAGCATATGACCTATTGCTAGAGATGAACTTTTCTTTCTGTTTGTTTGGATCATTAATTTCAGAAGCATTATAGGCAGAAAAGTGGAGATAATGGACTTGTACCACTATTGAAATAAGCCCTTCATTTATGATGTGTATGAGTGTGAGTTATTATAGGCTCCAGTTACTCCACCTCATGCACTACCACATATATACTTTGCACAAAACTTTTTGATCTCCGATCTATGCAATGGCTCACATGAGGGTAATCTGTACAACCAAAGAAATAAGCATATGGTAACACTAGCGGGTGACCACCAGACTTTGTCAGGAAATGCCATGAAACAACGTTAAAAGGTTGGGCCTGAAGCTATAATTAAGCTCACCGGACAAAGAGTTAGTCACCCCGGTGAGCATGCACTGATGAATCGTTAGACCTT